>NC_135374.1:123265473-124566306 GCF_049243985.1 Paroedura picta | reverse complement strand
TCAATAATTTACTTAATTTGTTTGTGTTTCAGCATTTCCCCGATTTATTCAGCTGTCTCCCCTTGCAGGTAGGAAGAAAGTGGGAAAAGCTCTGATAAAGCAAGTTTTGGTCCTTTCTAAATTTGCCAACCTCCCAGTGGAGCCTGGATATCTTTCAGAATTGTGACGCCCTCCAGCATTTTCATGGCAGACT
This sequence comes from Paroedura picta, assembly GCF_049243985.1. NCBI lineage: Eukaryota > Metazoa > Chordata > Lepidosauria > Squamata > Gekkonidae > Paroedura > Paroedura picta. The sequence goes on along the minus strand of NC_135374.1, from coordinate 124,566,113 downwards.
CAATACGGGGTGGTTTGCCAGTGCCTTCCCCAGTCATTACCGTTTACCCCCCAGCAAGCTGGGTACTCATTTTACAAACCTCAGAAGGATGGAACGCTGAGTCAACCTTGAGCCGGCTGCTGGGATTGAACTCCCAGCCTCATGAGCAGACAGCTTCAGACAGCATTTCTGCCGCTTACCACTCTGCGCCACAAGAGGCACCTTGTGAGAACTACAGAGGTATAAAGCCAGACTAGTTGCAAAAAGGCATACGTAAAAATAGGAGTGTGAGAACCGGCCAAATACCAACTTTTCTTGCACCTAGTTCCACCCTTTCTCACACCCTGCCTCACACCAGCTGCTGCAGACCAACTGATAGCATTCCTGGAAGAAATTTCCATCTGAGACCTAGACCAATTGGACTTTGGCTTGGCCATGGAGTTGAGACAGCACTGATGTACAATCTCTACTGCCAGCTGGATAGAAGCACATCAGTTGTGAGTATCCTGCATAGTACAAGGGGTTGGACAAGATGACCCTGGAGGTTCCTTCCAGCTCCATGATTCTATGACTAGTCTCGGCAGTAGTAAATGTGAAAAGGATCTGGGGGTCTTAGTAGACCATATACTGAACATGAGTCAGCAGTGTGACCCCATAGCTAAAAAGGCAAATGTGATTCTGGGCTGTATTAAAAGAAGTATAGTGTCCAGATCACGTGAGCTAATGTTACTGCTTTACTCCGCTCTGGTAAGACCTCACATGGAGTACTGTGTTCAGTTTTGTGCACCACAACTGAAGAAAGATATAGGGAAACTGGAGCATGTCCAGAAGAGGGCTCCGAAGATGGTGAGGGGTTTGGAGACCAAGTCATATGAGGAAAGGTTGAGGGAGCTTGGACTGTTTAGCCCAGAGAGAAGGCAACTAAGAGGTGATATGACAACCAACTTCAAATATTTAAAAGGGTGCCATATGGAGGATGGAGCAGAGTTGTTCTCTCTTGCCCTGGAGGGATGGACCAGAACCAATGGGATGAAATTAATTTAAAAGAATTTTTGTCTAAACATCTGGAAGAAGTTCCTGACAGTTAGAGCAGTGCCTCAGTGGAACAGGCTTCCTCAGGAGGTGGTAGATTCTCCTTCTTTGGAAATTTTTAAGCAGAGGCTAGAAACTATCTGACAGAAGGCTAGTTGGTCTGTAGTAGCCAATGAAGAAAGAAAAATCTGCTCCAATGGAATTCCAAATAAAAAGTTCTTAATTGGCCTTTGCATACTTTTTATTCTATAGATGGGTCAAGCCAAAACAGTATCCAGATAGTGTGCCTGTTTTCAAACACCAATCTTCCTAAGTATAAATATTTAACATACACAAATTATGCTTTATACTAAATCACAATTTCCTACATCAATATATCGTCTTTCAATGAGAGCAATTCTTAGTAATGAATCCTCAAATATAAGTAGATATTATTAAATACATTAAACAGTCAATATAATAATGCATAATTATAATCAAACTAGAAAGTAAGCCCACTGTGCTGTAAATACAGCGGGCGCTAACTGGCGTTGTGTGGTGGTCGGGCTGGCTCTCCGCCTGGGTGGGCTCCCCCCACAGCAGAGCGGAGGCTGGCCGTGGGGTGGGCTGGGACCGTTTCCCGGTGGCAGCGGTGCGTCCCCTGCCACTGGTGCCACTGGCTCCCCCTCCCGGCCCCATGGTGCCACCTACCTCCAAGGCAGGCCGCTCTCAGGGAGGTGCCCGGCAAGCGTGGTGGCTTGTGTTGGCTCGGACCGCTCCCGGCCAGCGCAGGGTGGGTGGGGTGCTGACGGGGCGACGGAGACAGAACCAGGCATCAGCCGGACTCAGCACATGCCTGGTGTATTCCCGGCGCGTGGGGCAGGGCCTATTAGTGGACCTGCGTGTATGCATGGTTTAGTCTGGGTTCGTGGCAGCAGCCGGGCGGGTCATGCAGGCTGTCCGTGGCCATGTTTGGCAGCGGCCGGGACGGGCCGCAAAGGGGTGGGCCACTGGAAGGGTAAGTAGGGGCGAGGGGGCGGTCAGGTGAGGGGGCGGTCGGGTGCAGCGAAGGGAGGGTGGGTGGGCCGGGTCTTGACGTGTGGGTTAGGGGTGTTAGACGGGGATGGGTGGGCGGACCGATTGCAGTACCGGGGTGGGGCTTGGGGGAGCCGGGGATGGGTGGGTGGCTGGGCAGGGCTATGGGGGTGGGGAGCTCCAAGGGGTGTTTGGTGGGGGGAGACAGCGATGGGGATCATGGCGGCGATGCATGTGGGTGTGGGGGTTGTGTGGAGGGGGAAAGTGGCAGCAAGCGGGGTCATTGGGGGGTGAGTTGGGGGTGTTCGGTGGGAGTGTGATTGTCATGGGGGGGTAGGGTTGCGCGGAGGCTTACCGTATCTGTTGCAGTGGCTTCAGGGTTCCTGAGCTGCGGTGCCACAGCCTGGCACCTCCCGGCAGGCGGCTGGACGCGGTAGCTGCCGGCGGAGCGGGAAGCGCGGCCTGGGGAGGAGGCCTGTGGGGAGGCTGCGACTTGGCAACCCTGCTCCTGAGGTAAGGGTGGCAGGTAAGTCCGGTGGCGGGAAAGCAGCAGCGCGGCCACGTCTTTGACGTGGTGGCCGTGCTCCTTTCCCAGTGGCGAACCATCTGGGCGGCCAGTCCAGGGCAGGCCAAGTGGCTACACGCACCTCCCAAGTGGCCACTTGGCCCCCGAGCTTTGCGGTTCCTGCTTGAGTTGTTTTGCATTATTTCAGTACTCAAATGAACATACCAGTTTACTAAGTGGACTTCTTTGTTGGCATTTTAATAAATTCTGGAAAGCAAAAGTTGAGCTGTAAAACAATATTAAAAATGATATAATGAATATTTATTAAAGTGCACCAATATAATTCTGAAGAAGGCGGGGATCCCACCTTCTAAGATATATAAATGTCTGAGGCCTCCACTCTCACCTATTGTTTTATTCTGCATAGAGAGTGCATCACATGTGTGTCAGATAAAAGCAACACTGTTGGGGCTACACTAAACAGATTTCCCTTGACCACCCAGCTAAACCTCATAATTGGTTTTAGATAGAAGTGCCTTGTATAGTAATAATAGTGACCACTGAGGAAGACCCATGAGGGTTCTAACGTATTTGGTCTGTTCTTATGCAGTGAGATCTGTATAGTTTTTACTTTGTTATAAACATTATATTGGTGCACTTTAATAAATATCCATTATAATTTTTAATATTGTTTTACAGCTCAACTGTTGAGTTCCTGACTTGGTTACGGTTGGGTTCCTGTTCCCTTTTTGGTTTTGCATTTTCATGAAACTTGTCTATTGGACATTTCAGCCCTATGCCTAGCTCTTTTAACAACTTGATTGGGATATCCTCTAACCCAGTGGTCCCCAACCTTTCTGAGCATCGGTTCGCGCCCATGAGCAGTGCCCGCGCATCGCAGCCCGGCGATGCGCAGCCCGGCCCTGATTCCCTCTCCCCGCCCTCCCGCAGTAAGAAGCTTCCCGGGCCGCAAGCTTGCGGCCTGGGAAGTTTTTTACTGCGGGGGGGGGGGAGGGAGGGAGCCGCGGCCCGGCGCCATGGCCTTCGCGGCCCGGCACCGGGCTGTGGCCCGCAGGTTGGGGACCACTGCTCTAACCCTCAATGCCTGTTCCATATGGTCACATGCCTCCTTGCAAGTAGTAGCTGTTGCATTTACTTTCCTGGTCAAAATAGGTAAGAAATCTGTGGGTTGGCCAAACACAAAGTTCTCCAAAAGCAAAAGCTGTTTATTCAAACAACACCTGCTCCAAACATCACATAGGTAATTTTGGAACAACACAGACTTATATACAGTTTGGCTAGCCTGCCAAAGAACCTGATTGGTCCTTGAGAGGAGCTGTTCATTGATCCATAAGTTCTAGCAGTGAGAGTCTCTGATTGGTAGAGTTACACTCCTTCATTAGCATAAGGAGCATTGACTGAACTGTTGAGTCCACAAACGTAACACTGGGGAATGAACTCATGAACATCAGCATGCAAGGCAGGAGCTCTCCCATGGAGTCACAGCCATTTCACCCCCTGCCCAACCAGCAGCCGTGGCCCATCTTGTCTATGACTTGTGTAGGTGTGAGCCTGACAAGGTAGCTCTGCTCACCATCCTCTTCCATTCAAAAGAGTTGGCAGAGTCACTGGATGGAGCTGGTCTGAGGATCCAGTCCTGCTTTCTCAAGGGGAAAGGAACATAGAATCATAGAATCACAGAATCCTAAAGCATCCAAGAAAAGTGTGTATCCAACCTTTGCTTGAAGACTGCCAGCAAACATGCTTACTTCCATATGGGGGAGTTTCCCAGTATGGCAGTAGGATTGCCAATTCTGGATAAGGCAATTCCTGGAGATCCAGTGTGTAAATAGACTTGGGCAGAGTGAGCTTCTCGGCCAATCCAAATCTGAAAATTGGAAAGTTTCCTTTTGCCAAACTGTTCATATTTTTGTTATTTTCACCTTTAAGGAAAAGAAAAAAACCTCGACATCTTTAATTATAGTTTCAGGGCTGCCTTTGAGAAAAAGTAGGTGCCACCCTTGAGAAAAGCAAGTGAAGATGGATTGTTTTCACCTAAACCTATGACCTTTGCTTTGGCAGAATCTGTAATTTTCTGCAGAGATTTACAGTGCATGAGTATTCTATGTAGGTGAGAATAAATATGAGTTTCGAAGCCACTAAAAAATAGCCTGAAAAACATTGACAATTTTAACATCTGACTCTGCGGGTGGAGAATGAATTTGTAAGTGCAAACCTGTGGCAGGCACGGATCCCTCAGGTGTCCCTCCTCACATTGGAAACCCCATGGTGTTGAAACTGAAGAGGTCAGTCACCTTTACATTGGTCTCCGCCAAAAAAGCAGTGCCTTTTCCATGGCAGATTCAGAGCTATGGAATAGTCTCCCCTGGGAGTTTCAATGTTCTGTTCTTTGGTGCTCTTGAAAATGGGAGGGGGGGGCGCACTTGCAGGGTTGAAAACCTCCAAATGGGGCCTGGTGATCCCCTGGAATTATAACTGGTCTCCAGAATACAGAGGTCAGTTCCTGTTCAGAAAATGGCCTCTTTTGGGGGTGGACCCTATGGCATCGCATCACCTCAATTAAAACTCACTCCCTGTAAGTGAGCACAGGTACATTTGTAGGTAATTCAGAGCAGTGCCCATAGTCCTGAACCCAAATAAAACCCACAGTTATGCCACTTAGTTATACCTTGCTTTCTTAGCACACTGCTTTAAAAGCCCACCTTAAAATCATAGACATTCAGAACAAATTGTTATTAAAATCACATAAATCAGTTTATGGGAAATGACTGCATTCCTGTACATAGTTATTTTCTGCTTTCTAGGTTCGGCTTGTAAAACACATTTGGCTTCAACAAATGATATTCAGATAACTGATATCTTAATTACTGACAGAAATATTGTTTGCATTTTTTAAAAATACAATCAGATAGCCTCCTAATCCCCTATTAGCCCTTCTCCTGCTCCCAGAAGCATCTTCTTCTGCCATATCCCCCATGTCCATCCCAGTTCCCCTACACAAATTTCCCTCTAAGTACAACCCACTTGTTACAATTTTTAAAAAATCCAAAACCCTGTATTTAAATGACACTGAATATGTTGGTTCTAATTGACATTTTTTTTCAATTAACTCATAAGCTATATCATTAAGATCAGTTTCCTGAGAGATCTGTTCATGCCTACGAGGAAGAGCCGTGTGACTGAGCCTGGCCTGTGTCATGCTTGACCTTAGAAAGATCTTTATTCTACGAAGGCTTGAGAATGACCTTTCTGAAGTGCTGGAAGAAACAGGTATGGTAAGGCCTATTCTGATAAATTTAGCTAATTCTAGCAGTAGTTTATGCAGATGTTTTCTGTGTTCTCCACTGAACAGATCAATCATGTCACAAAAAGCTAAACGTTTAACTTTCCACTCCCTTGCAATATCCAAAAACTTGTCCCAATGAAGTTGGAGTGGGCAGCATCCAAGTCAGCTTTGTAAAAGTTTAGAATGTACGATCATCAGCTCCTATAGCAAACTTTTCAATTTTGGGACACATCTGAGGAAAAGCGATTGTGTAAACTGCTTATAGACATTATCAATAATTTCATAAAAGATTTTCCTGTAGAAATCCTTAGGAGATCAATACATTGTGCAGGCTTTCTGCACCTAGGAACAGTGGGACTCTCTAAATCTAATTTTTTTGCTGCCAGAACTGTCTGAGACCACAGCTGTTCAAAGTTGTTCCGCAGTTGCTTTGTACTCTCCTTTGCAGAAGCAAGAAGTTCTGCGTGATGGAACTGTAGATTACCTTTTTGAAAAGCTGTGTTTAATGTGTCCAAACGACCAAACTCAAGCATCAGTAACTGTAGCATGAAGCAAATCTCAACAAGCTTTGTATATATCCATCTGCTTTCACCTCAGGATTCTCCCTCTTCTCAGAAGATACATTCTCAAAGAACTGAATCAACTCCCTATAATTTGAAGCCACCGACTGTAAGGAAGTTGCTCAAACATTTCAGTTAATAGGCAACAGCAACATAACTTAGATACACAAGTAACTGCAGCAATCGAGAAGGGGAGACCGTGAGCTTGGGGGCAGTAGGGCTGCCTGACAGGAGGCCCTCCATTGTTGGTCTTCAGCTGAAAGCTTGGCAGAAGAGCTCCACTTTGCAGGCCCTATGTAACTATCTTAAGTTCTTTGGAAAACTTATTCCACCAGGTTGGGGTCACGGTTGAAAAGGCCCTGGCTCTTGTTGAGCTTCTTTGCAGCCAAGGATCACCAATCTGTTAGAGTGGATGTAGCATACCACTCTTCAGGAGAGGTGGACAAGCAGATGGTCCTTGAGGTATGCAGGGCTGTGTATGGCCTTGGTGAGTACTAGTACCTAAAATGGATCTAGTACTCAACTGGTAGCCAATGTAGCTGCAAAAGGATTGGGATAATGTGGATTCTCCATGGTATTTGGGTACAGATGTGAACAGCTGCATTTTGGACCAGTTGCAATTTCCAGCATTCTTTGGGTGGTTGTGTTGTAACGAAGATATACAAGATGCCTTGATTTACACCCAGGGCAGCCCTGTTCTCAGAGGTAACATTCGTTCTTCTGGGTACAAGAACCATAGACTTTTCAGATTGCAGGCTTGGAGGAGATTCCATTCTGGAGAGGGTGAAGAAGCCAATTTGCCCACTTGCCAGGAAGGGGGACGATATATAGGCAGGGAGATATCCTGAACTGGAATACAAAATATTTGGTTCATTTGTCATGATTGGATAGGAGAAAGTATACTTGTGGGAATCGACTTCAAATTCATGATAGGCCAAACAGAGCGAATGGAGTAAAGTTTCAGAATCACACAGAGCCGGAAGAGACCACAATAGGCCACCTAGTCCAGCCTCTACCTTCTTAAGTACATTGAAATCACACACTCCTGACAGATCCTCATTCAATCTCCTCCAGTGAAGGAGACTCTACAGACAACCCTCACCGACAGAAAATGCTTCCTAATATTTAAGCGGAATCTCCTCTCCCATCATTTGAACCCATGGCTCCTAGTCCTTGCCTTTAAGCTGCAAGAAACAAGTTGGCCTCGTCTTCAACAAGCCTACCATTTCCCTACTGTAGTGAAACACAGCTATCATAGCACCCCTTTGTCTTTACCAGCCTCTATTTCCGAAGTCCCTGTAGGCTTGCATTCATCCACAATGTCTGACTTGAGAGCCCATTTTGGTAGACAAAGGGGGGTTCCCCCACTGTTAAAGGTCTCATGCTAACAACAACGCATTCCTTGCCGTGATGAGGGGGTGAGCTGGCCCACCGCAGAGGCACGACGAGGTCTCACGCTAGGGTCAAAGATTCCCACCCAGATGTCCAACTGCTCATTGCACACACTGGCCAAGTGGGAGAGGCCTGTGTAGAGTCATTCATGTACCTCATCTGCTCCTCAAGCCATGGGTGGCAGAGCAGGAGTGGCTACATGCCATTCCATACAGCAGGAAGGCAGGGAGGCAGTGGGACACATCTCCCCCCCCAACCCCAACACATGCAGACTTCTCTTGGGCAAAAGAGGTGGGCAGGAAGGGGAGGAGCGGCACACTGTTGCGAGTTGTTCCCAAGTTGTATTTTGCTGTGTCGTCTTATTGTGTGGTTGTCAATTTATTTAGTTATCCAGATGACCGCAGAGCTTCATCATTAAGCAAAAAAAGGGGGGGGCTCTTTTGGTACTAATGAGCATCCTTGGCATTGCACTGGTAGTTTTAGGGCTGTAAGCAGCTCTGCATTGGGCTTCTAGAAAAAGGGTCTCATGTTATAAAAAGAGGAGAATAAATGTAAAGGGGTCACAGATTAAGAGGATTTATAAGAACGTCCATTGATGTTCCTTTAAAGGGAATTACAGATTTGATGGGAGACATGCAAAACTATGTGAAGTAATGTAAAATATACCAAGAGGGACGAGAGAAACTCGGGTGGTGATCATGTCCCCCCTTGCCCCGCAGGGCTTATTGGAAAAATACCTCCGCTCCCAGCCCTCCTGCTCAAAGGCCACCCTGTGGTGTGGGACATGAAACAATTGCAAGGGTTGAAGTTACAAAAGGGTGCCCTGATTTTCTTCAAAGACAAACCAAAGAGAAATGAAAGAGAAGAACTCCCTCTAGGAAAGAGGAGGAAAAAAGAGAGTAAGAGGAATCATCATATATTAAAAAATGAGTTTCAGAAGAAGAAATACACATTCCCATCCCCACAGAGAGATGAGAGAGGTTGCTGTTGGAGCACTAATAGACTCAAATGATCTCCAAACGGGGTAGCAAAGTTCAAGTACTTGTTAGTTGTATTTCATATCCTCGGTCCGAAAGCACAGACTGTCTTCCAGTTGTGCCCCAGTTTAATGGTACAGGAGATTTTCCCTGTTGCAAACTAGTGGGCCAGGCAAGAGAAATGAATGTTTGTCAGCCAGGTTCTGTGCCTGCCAAAGAACAGGACAGTCAGTGATGGGAAAGGCTCCAGCTGCTGCTTTCCATGAGTAGACAATGCAGACTTGGAGGCATCCAGGCAGAGTCTGATTTCGGATAAGGCAGCCTCATAGTTCTGTGTGTCCCTGGCCCAGCTGATTGTATGTATACCGTCTGCATACATCTTCCAATGTGTGCAGTCCCAGGGTGCATCCTTCTGTTCTGCACTTCGGGACCATGTTCAGAATTAGATATATTGATATTTTTAGGTTATTTTCTCAGACATTGAGAGAAAATCTGCACTTGGCAAGGTCTGCACTGTGATTTTGGTAAAAACCATCACTTTTCTTTTTCCTTTGACTAAGGATTTTTGTCCATTTTTAAATGCACCTTTGATATTTTATTAATATATACTGATAAACAGAGCTAAAATTTTAGGTATACAGCAGAAATTATAAACCTAAGAAAGCTTTTTTCAAAAGATTAGTAATATACGTCAACATAATTCTAAAAGCAATGCCCCAAAGATCAAGAGGTGATGCCAGTTTCTGATTTCAAAATATAACAATCTGCACTTTTACAACTGCCAGGAAACTAAGAATCAATTCAACCCATCTTTTAATAAAATTGTTCAACTGTGCCAACAAGTTAGTGCCAGGATCCTGCAGTAATGAAATTCTTGATATAATCTTAATAGTTTTAATAAACTTATTAGAGTGCCAAGGGGTAAGCCAACCAAATAGACATAAACTCTCCTTTATATTCATTACATTGCCAGAGCTCCTCCGAATTAAACATAATATTTAATCTGTAAAATGTGCAATATTATTGCGTTATAATTTGAGTGTTGTATAACACTAAGGTTTGGTGGGGTGATCATACAGATCTATGATACCCTTGTCTGTATTTCTACAGATAGATTTCAGGCTTGTGCTACAGCTAATATTCTTCCATTTTGGACTGGAAATTGTTTATTTATTTATTTAGAATATTTTTATGCCACTCTTTCAGAGACCTACTCAAGTTGGCTCCTGATAAGAAAACATAATATTAAAACATGCCATTAAAAAAACAAGCCATTAGACATAAGTGGCATAAAAACTATCCATAAAACAGAATAAGGCCATTAAAAACTAAGATAAAACCCTTAATTAAAAGTCTGGGTGAAAAGATGCGTTTTAATCTGGTGCCAGAAAGAAAATCAAGTGCGTGCCGGGCAATTCTCAAGGAGGATGGTGTTCCAAAGTTAAGGTGCCTTCTTCCTTCAAAGGAGAAGAGATGCACTTCCTCTTCTGGTTCTTTCATCCCTAGCCAATCACACCTTGTGGTGCTTCACAAGGGAGCAGGTGACAGTGGAACTGTTCCTCCCCAACTGCTACCTTCCATCCCATACTTTGGAGGAAGAAGACCAACCCTTTCAAGGCTGACTCCCCTATCCCCATGTCAATGAGGCAGTGAGCTATGTCAAACACTGCTGTGAGGTCTAAGAATACAAGCAGCACTGACCCGCCTGGGTCCAGCTGTCTCCAGAGGTTAGGCATGAAAGCAACCAAGGCCATTTCTGCCCCACGGCCTGGCTGAAGACCAGACTGGAAGGGATCTAGGATGGCTGCTTCCGCTAGGAACGTTTGCAATTGTTCCACGGCTGCTCACTCAACCACCTTGCTCAGGAACACTCCTCCAAATATCCAGGGCCATTTCGCACGGCTTCAAAATAGCACAATGGTTGCTAATTGGAAACGCTACTAATTTGCCATAACCCACGACGTCGTAGACAATCTGCAACAATCCTGAAACCGACCCGCAAAAAGCGCTTCGTTGTAGCGCTTTCAGGGGAATCCAGAAAAGTGGATTCACCCTCCGGATAGCGATACACTCCTGCAACCAATCTGCAACAGTAGCGCTAAAGACCTGTGCATTACCATTGTTGCTGGTTCTTCAAAGTCCCTCCCCCTGGCTCTCTCCTCCAAACTTCCGGCGAAGCGATCGCCATTTTTTTTTCTCCGAGCGAGCGGGGATAAACGCACCAGCGAGCCTCTTTCTGTTTAGAGGCTTCCCTGGCTTCAGTCCTTCACCTTTAGTCACTAAGCACAAACCACATAAAAGCCCGTTTGCTGAAATAAAGTCCCTTTATTTTTTACACATAAATTCAGCCGAAAATTGGGCCCGTGAGAGGGGGGGGGGGATTTTTTTTTTATCACTCGAGGCAGCGTGCAAACGATCATACAATCAAACGACAGCTCACATTAGGCAGCTGGATGGGTCTCTCCGTAGCAACGAATCTACCTAGATTCGTTGCTATGGGTCGGTTTTTTTTTTTAAAAAAACCTTTCTTAAAGGGAAAGGGGCTGTTTGGGAGCATGCTAACGGCTGCCCATTGGCTGCTTGACGGCCAGGGGCGGGACAAGCTTGGCAATAGCGCTTCCTTTCTAGCGATTTCTGCCAAGACCGGAAGCCTGTGGGAAACGCTAAAAAACGCAACTGATTCCACTACAAAGGCAGGTATGCATAACGACGAATTCCACTATTTTAAATGGCGATTTTTCATTCCGCAAACAATTTGCAACAAAGATCCCCGTGCGAAAAGGCCCCCAGTTTTTCTACTGGGAAAAGGTAGGTGGAAAAGGCCTTGGAGGAAAAGCTTTTCTTTTTATGAATGTTTCCCTTTTTTCTGGGCCACCCCATCTCAACCTGCTCAAATGCGGCTTGGCCCAGCATCTTCTTCGCTGCTGCATGGGGTGGCGGGGGGGAGGCCAGGCTCATCCTCACCCACTTCATGCAAGACCAAGGCTGCCGTCTTATGGTGGGAGTGGATCATGCATGCCCTACCTGGGGCAGTGGCTGCCTCTTGACTGGGGTCAGGGTTGGGTCTGGCAGGGGGCTGTGCCCTCAAGGCTATCAGCTCACTGGGACTTTCCCCAGTAGAGAGCCAATCTACCCCAACAGAGGGAAATGAGAAGATACATATATGATCCATAGTTTCCACAGGAAGCGTTGATAAAGATAAGGAGCATATTTTGATACCAATGGAAGTGTTCACAAGATTCAGTGAATGGTGTCAACAGTTTTCAAGAATCCTAGGTAGACTGACGGTGTATCTCTAAATTACCCAGGTGCACAGGAGAAGTCCAGGCCTGCTAGTGGACTCTGTCTGAGTTTCCAGGGCTGATCCTGATATTAATGCCTTAGATCAGTGGTCCCCAACCTTTTTATCACCGGGGACCACTCAACACTTGACAATTTTACTGAGGCCCGGTGGGGGGGGTAGTTTACTCCTCTACTCTCAACCACTGCCCTAACGCTCTCTGATCGCTATGGTAATGTTTAAACATCCCCTCAAAATAAGATACAGACACGCCACAACAATGAACTTAAGGAACATTTTATTCTCATGGAAATTTTAACTCATGACAATGACAAATCAATGGGAACCCTGAGCTTGTTTCTCTGCAAAGAGATAGTCCCATCTGGGAGTGATGGGAGACAAGTACACCCGAAGTGTGTTGTAAAGGGCCGGGGGGGGGGGGGGAGAAGGTGTCCTTCAGGGCCCACCTCCAATTAGTCAACAGTCCGCAGCCCACAGGTTGGGGATCACTACCTTAGATTGTACTGTTTCAATAGATGTTTAGGGTTATTTAAGTTATCATGATTCTTTGTGCTTTTTTTGTTAGATTTTTTTAAGTCTTCAGAACTGTCTAGGGAGCCCTGTGAGGGGAAGAATTTTTATACATATATAAAAGAGAATCTTTCAAATAAATACCTTGAGCATTCTCTCATTATTTGTGCAACCCCCTTAAACGTTGTGTCACTGGCTGCTACCCTTTCTTACAGAAGGGAATTAATTGGACCTGCATGCTAGACATTGACACCAGCAAACGGGATTCAGAATACAAGGCTTGACTAGATGAAAGAAATGCCCCCACCCCTATGCTTGGGAGGCAAGCTCACCAGCATTATCTTGAACCAAGGGGGCCATGTTTGGGGCTCAGTCCATGGAAGAATGTGTGTGTGTGTGTGTGTGTAGCAGAGGCGATTTGCCACTGCCTTCCTCTACAGAGTCTTTCTTGGTGGTCTGCCTTCCAGGCACCAAGGCTGCTGACATCTGAGATCTTACAAGATCAGGCTAAACCATGCTGTTTTGCCTCCTTGTGGAAGTTTACACCTCAATGACTTAGTCTTTCACATGCTACATGACTCCTATTGGAGACCCCAAGTTGACCAGGCTGAGAGGGAATGGTATGGGGGGGGGGGGAGAGGTTATAATTGTATTTTATTTTTATGTTACCACCTCACCAGAACAGGGATTAGAGGGACAGCCTTGCAATGGCTGGTCTCCTTTCTCCAGAACCAGATAGTTGTGGGGTGCCGCATCCCTTGTGGGGTGCCGCAGGAGGCAATACTCTCCCCAATGCTCTTTAACATCTATATGCGCCCTATAGCATATCTGGTCCGGAGCTTTGGAGTGGGGTGTCATCAGTATGTGGATGATACCCAGCTCTATCTCCTGATGGATGGCCGACCAGATTCCCCCACTTAAACATTTTCCAATCGTTGTGAAGCTCTATCTGGATGGCTCAGGAAGAGTCACCTGAAACTCAACCCCTCCAAGACGGAGGTCCTTTGGCTGGGTAGAAGGTGACAGTAGCAAGAAACATGCCTCCCCTGCCTGGATGGGGTGCAGCTTACAGCTGTGCCAGCAGCCAGGAATTTGGGGGTGATCTTCAATGCCTCCTTATCTATGGATGCTCAGGTCACAAAAGTAGTCCAATTTGCATTTTTCCATCTGTGCCAGGCAAAGCTACTAGCGCCCAACCTGTCCTCAGGACACCTGGCAATGGTGATCCAGGCAATGGTCACTTCCAGATTAGACTTCTGTAACTCGCTCAATGTTGGCCTTCCCTTGTCTCTGACCCAGAAATTGCAATTGGTGCAAAATGCAACCGCTAGAGTCCTCATGAGGTCCTCTTGAAAGTGTCCAGCCTATGCTGAGGTTGCCAACTGTTTTCTGGATCTGGGTCAAGGTTTTGGTTCTTAACTTCAAGGCCATTCATGGCTTGGGTTCCACCTATCAGAGGGACTGCTCATCTCCTTATGCCTCTCGCAGGGCTCTCCACTCTGTGGGTAGGAATCTGCTGTTCCGGGTCCAGGAACAGTTCCCTCAACCAGGGCCAGGGCCTTTTTGGTGGAATGAGCTCCCAGAAGAGCTAAGGAACTGTCAACATTCCACAGGGCCTGTAAAACATAGCTCTTCCGCCAGGCGTTTGGTTGAGGCTGGGCCAGGAAGAGCGGCTCCCTCCCTTTACGAACCTATGGACATCTGCTGGGCCAGTCACTCCCTGAAGCTGCCTCCTGGAGACTTGACAGTTGTGCATGTGGGGGTTGGGGGAGTGGGAATGGAGCAGGGATCCTGCAGAGAGTGATTTTACTGCCCTCTGGGCTTTGGTTTTCTTGTGGGTAAAGTTCTTATGTGGGGTTTTTAAATGCTATACAAACTAAGGTGACCAGATTGTCCCACTTTTGGAGGGACATCTGGGGGTACCTGGCAAATTGTACTTATGTTGAAATTTATATATATATATATATATATATATATATATATATATATATATATATATATATATATATATATATATATATATATATATATATATATATATATATATATATAACAATACTATTTTCGCGTTCTATGCGTTCTATGAAACGTTGTTGTTGTTGTTGTTATTATTTCAATTTATTTCCCCCCACTCCCAAATGGCTCGTGGCGGGTTACAGTGTCTTAAAACCCCATTAAAACTCCCATTAAAAGACTTTGAAACATCACAGCATGGCAGCATAATAATAAAATCCCCTTCCTACCCCCTTCCTAAAAAAAGGGGGGGGGTCGAGGAGAAGGAGGTCAACGGTGTTCGAGAACAAGCCCGGGGGAGAGCTGTCAATGTACCACGGCAGCCCCAGCCTCAGCCGTAGACCTGGCGGAAGAGCTCCGTCTTGCAGGCCCTGCGGAACGTTGAAAGGTCCCTCAGGGCCCGCAGCTCTCCCGGGAGCTCGTTCTACCAGGTGGGGGCCAGAACTGAAAAGGCCCTGGCCCTGGTCGAGGCTAGGCGTGCTTCCCTGGGGACGGGAACGACCAGAAGATTGAGCGCAGAGCCCTGCGGGGGGCATAGGGCAGTAGGCGGTCCCTCAGGTATGTGGGTCCCAGCCCGCGTATGTTGCTCCATGTAGACCAAATTTTACACCCTCCAGCGTTTTCATGGCAGACTCAATACGGGGTGGTTTGCCAGTGCCTTCCCCAGTCATTACCGTTTACCCCCCAGCAAGCTGGGTACTCATCTTACCGACCTCGGAAGGATGGAAGGCTGAGTCAACCTTGAGCCGGCTGCTGGGATTGAACTCCCAGCCTCATGGGCAGACAGCTTCAGACAGCATTTCTGCCACTTACCGCTCTGCGCCACAAGAGGCTCTCCAAAACCGAATAGCTGGATTTATTACCTAAACTCCCCTGTAATAATTTACTCTTCATTGTTCCTGATGTTGATTGACATTTGATTGATTGACAGAGGTTTTGCAAAAGTTAAACATCATTACAAACAGGGGATCTTAGACAATGTTGGGGGTGGGGGTTGGGAGTGAGGAGGGAGGTGGGATGCGAAAAATGGGGCTCGTGGGAATCAAGTCAGCCATTGTAGCTTCCCAGGAGCAAGCAATTAACATGGAAGAAAGCAAGGAGGAAAGAGCTAAAGCCTTTGTTCCAAAGATGATGACAAATCCCCCCCTCCCTGCACACCCTATGGTAGGAGACGGGCAGAGTCTCCAATGGCAACCTCACTGCCCTCGCTCCCCCATTTGTGTGAGCTGAACGTGCCGCACCAAAAGGTAAATGTGTCATTCTGAGGTTTCCAAAGCTATCATCATTCAGTTGACTCCGGCCCTTGGTTTGAGAGGGAGAACAACAGTTGCCGTTTTATGTAGGAGCATTCCCCCTAGATTGCGGAATCTGAGGAAATAGGTTTGCCAGAGACATAACTATAATCTCACCTTTCATGCTGTTGTATGGCTTGGGATCTGCCTTGCATTGGTATGCATGTCCCTAAGAATATACCCCTCTTTGTGTGAATGGCATGTTTATATATGATAATGGCAAGAAAGCAATATCCATCTGAATCCAAGAAAGGTCAATTCACACTGTTTTCTAAACAGATGTCAGTCTTCTGCCTTGGGAAGTTCTCTACTACTCAAAGGTATAAACATACATTTCAATTCTCTGAAGATCTCTTTTCAAGAGATGCCCACTGTGGAATGCCTGGCTGACGGGTCACCAAATTGTCCCTGTGACTGTTTCTGCCCTTGGAATTTGGCCCAACTTACCTCTTGTCCTGTTGCAGGGCTAATTCTCTCTTCCAGATGACATCGGCACCAGCCAGGGGCAGCCCAAGCCTGGCGTGACTCAAGACTTCAGTTGGCCCATGGCAAGGGAATGCAGATGAATCCGCGTCTCCATTTTTACCATGGGCATATGTCGGGCTGGGGCCGTCCAGAAGGAAAAATCAGGCCATCCTGCCCTGGCTTTTCTCCACCCGCAGCTATGAGTACGGCATCCCAGAAGGGACAAAAACATGCCCCAGGCAGCTCTGCCATGCTGCACAGAATTGCGGAGCTGCCTAGAGCATTTATTTAATTTTTAAGAATGCAGTATTGCATTATTACGCAATATCACATTCTTAAAAATACTATTTTAAGAGGCCTATTTTAAGGAACCTTGCTTTCCCGGCTGCCATGGAAGGGAAGCTGGGGGGGGGGGGTGTTATCCAGGAGAGTAACTCCCCAGGAGTTGGAAACCTCTGGCATTGGGCAGGGAGGGAAAGGGCCTGAAGGCCGGGGAAATCCCATTCCACCCCAGGACTCTACATTTCTCAACTATCCTGTTGGCTTTCTTCTCTCTCACAGAAGAATATCAAAATCTCTCTTCTCATCTCTCCATGTGATTACTCAGAAAAGGACAAAGAATATGTATGTAAACCCATAAGACCACTCCACATTTGCCTAGAACAGCTGTCCTGAATGTTTTGGCAGCTGTTACAGAAAATATGTCATTTGGAGAGGTTGACCTCTCAATTTAAACCAGAAAATAATTCTGCGAGTATGTTCAAAACCTTGGGAAACTATGCTCTACTGCAGTGGTCCCCAACCTTTATTAGGCTGGGGACCGGCAGGGCATCGGGCCGCGCCCGCAGGGACCGCGCGGGCCACGCCCACGAGCCGCGCCCGGCCGCGCCCGCGGATCGGGCCGCGCCCGCGGGCCGCACCCGCGAATCGGGCCACGCCCGCGAGCCGCGCCCGGCCGCGCCCCGCACCCGCGGCCCGCACCCGTGGATCGGGCCGCACCCGGGGGCCGCGCGGGCGCGGCCCGGCCCTGATTCCCTCTCCCCGCCCTCCCCGCAGTAAGAAGCTTCCCGGGCCGCAAGCTTGCGGCCTGGGAAGTTTTTTACTGCGGGGGGGGGGGGCGGGGAGAGGGAGCCGCGGCCCGGCGCCATGGCCTTCGCGGCCCGGCACCGGGCCGCGGCCCGCAGGTTGGGGACCACTGCTCTACTGGAAAGTCGGCATACATGTTGGGTAATGAGTGAGCATTTCTGTACACTCTTGGTTCAAGTGGTCTGATTGCTTTCCTAGATATTAATTTACCAAATGGAGCAGAAAAAGAGGTGTTCAGTCTTCCATCTCCTGTAAATCAAAGATATTAAATTTGTGAGATGCTAGTCTTAATTCACAGTTTTAATATAATTTGCTATTTGATAAAAGGTTTATTGGACCCTGTAATTTCCATGTTCCAGTTTTTTCCCCTTGTACCATTGATTGTCCTCATTAATGTCAGAGCGGCCACTATGAACACAGCATGAGATAAATGACTAAAACTGTTCAAAGGGGGAAAGTAGAAACGGAACGGACCTTACACAGAATTACCCACATTTATACACATCGCCCTTCCCCTCCTCTGTGTGTCCTCTTCGTGCTCTGCTTGGCCTAGTCCCAGACCTTTAGGCCAAGGAAGCTTCCTGGGGGTCTCGGCGCCCTTGCAGGCAAAGGAGAGCTCCTTAGGCTAGCTGAGCCAAGTGTCAGGGTACGGAAACCAGTTGGTGTTGTCAGAGTCAGAGCCCTTGGGTCCGAAATCCCACCAACATTCTCTGTGGTAGCTCCATTGCTCTGGAATGGCCCGTCAGAGTGGGCACTGGGTAGAGGGGACATCTGGAGATCCTCCAGAATTACAGCTGCTCTCCAGAAGTCAGAGATCAGTCCCCCTGGGGACAATGGCTGCTCTGGAGGATGGACTCTACGGCATAATACCCCATTGAGGTCGCTCCTTTGCCCACATCCCACCCTCCCCAGTCAAAGGTGGTGGTACTGTCACTTCCTTCATTCAGGAACGCGTGTAATACTGTTTTTTTCTCCATGTGTCTCCAGAGAAGGCCATGTGCAGCAAGGGCAAAGACAAAGGGAGAGAGGAGAGGGCAGAGGGCAGCTCCCAGGTTAAGACAAAGAGAGGTATCCCGTTCAAGGAGACTCCTAGAGTGGGAAGGGGCCATGCAGGCCATCTAGTCCCACCCCCTGCTCAGTGCAGGATCAGCCTCAGGCATCCAGGAGAAGGATCTGTCCAGCCACAGCTTGAAGACGGCCAGTGGGGGGGGGGGGGGAGGAGTTCATCCAGATTCCACTGCTGAACTTCTAAATGCCTCTACCATTTACACTGCTGAACTGCTCTGAACATGAATTTCCTCCCCCTCCCCCCATATCTTTCCAATCCCGTTCAACATGTAGGACATTCTAGGTGGATAATGGATAGGAAGCCCACTCAGGGATATTATAAATCACTTCCTGACATTCGGAAAGTTTCCTGGGAGGCTCAAGGAGGCAGTGGTGTGACCATTGCTGAAAAAACATTGCTTGATCTATGGCGGGGGTTGTCAACCCCCGGTCTGTTGCCCGCTACCGGGCCGCGAAGGCCTTGGTGACGGGCCACCACGCCTGCCTCCCCCCCGGCAGAGAAAAGCTCACCAGGCCGCAAGAGAAGCAGCCGCTTCACTCGTGGCCTGGCTAGTTTTCTGCTGTGGGGGGGGGGGGAGGCAGGTGCGGACACCAGCAGCTCCGCACATGCGCGTTTTCACCACCAAGGGGCGCTAACAAGCATGCCACCCCCAGAAGCGGTCCCCAACCTCTTCGCCACCCCTAGAGGCGGTCCCCAACCGTAAAAAGGACCGCTAATCTATGGGACCCAGCCAATTTACACCCGGATGCATTTCTGGGGAAGGTGGTTGAAAGGGCCACCACATATCAGCTCCTAGCATTCTTGGATGAAACTTCTGTCCGGATGCAGATGCTTATGGTTGAGCCTGACGCGCTGAGGAAGATCTCAACCCCCCTCCTGGGCTATTCTACGGGCGGATTTCATTGATTTTGAACCCCTTTGTCCACCCCCAGGGATGTTATTAGATGGGAGTTGATTGGTTTATGCTGTATATCTTGGATTTTTTGTATGTGGATTATGAGATCTTTCTGATTTTTTTTAGGGGGGTTTTATTGGGGTGATTTTATTGTCAATTTTCCATGTTGTAAACCTCCATGAGTCAGAATTTCTGAGAATGGTGGTATATAAATCAAATGAACATAAAATAAATAAATAAATAAATGCCATGGCAGCACGGGCTAGTGCAGACGGTGGCCAGGGTCGGACGACAGTGTAACTCACTCTATGTGAGTTGGTCTTGACCCAGAAGTTGGTCTTGACCCAGAAGTTGCAACGAGTGCAAAATGCAGCTGCCAGGGTCCTCACAGGAACATCTTGGAGGGCCCACATTCAGCCAGCACTGAAGTAGCTGCATTGGTCACTGGTGATGTTCCAGATCAAGTTCATGTTTCTGATTTTAACCTTTAATGCCATCCGCAGTCTGGGACTGACATACCTGAGGGACCATCTATCTCCCTCTGCCTCCTGCAGGACCTTGTGCTCTGTGGGTACCAATAGACTGATCATCCCTGGGCCAACTCAAGTGCTCCTGGTCTGGACCAAGGCCTGGACATTTTGATTCCTGGCCCCAACCTGGTGGAATGTGCTCCTGGATGAACTATCCCACTTCTGCAGGGCCTGTAAGATGAAGCTCTTCCCCCGGGCATTTGGTCAAGGTTAGGGCCGTAAGATCTGGAAGTTTGTTGCCTCCATTTTGGATGTCTTTGCTATTCTGGCATCATCACAACTAATATTCCATCCACTGTGGAGGGGGTTCACTTGAGGGGGGCTTAATTGTGTGTGGGAGGGAGGTATCTGATGGCTTTACACAGATGCCACCATTGTATTCTGTACTTGTGTTTGTAATTTGGACCTGTATTACCATAAGAAGTTTGTTTTATCTCATTTTATTATGTTTTACTGTAATTGTGGATTTTAATATGCAACCAGCTGCGAGCCGGCTCAGCCGAGATTGCCAGGAAATAAATCAAAATATAATAATATAACATAGTTTAAAACCCAATACTGCAGGTTGCTGCCAACAGAAACGGTTCCTTGCCCTCCTCCAAGTGGCATACGGAGGACTGGAAGAGAGCAAACGTTATTCCGATCTTCAAAAAAGGGAGGAAGGATGACCCGGGAAACTACAGACCAGTGAGTCTGACCTCTGTTGTGGGGAAGATAATGGAGCAGATATTAAAGGGAGCGATCTGCAAACATCTGGAGGACAATTTGGTGATCCAAGGAAGTCAGCATGGATTTGTCTCCGACAGGTCCTGCCAGACCAACCTGGTTTCCTTTTTTGACCAAGTGACAGGTTTGCTGGATCATGGAAATTCAGTTGATGTCGTTTACTTTGATTTTAGTAAAGCTTTTGATAAGGTTCCCCATGATGTTCTGATGGATAAGTTGAAGGACTGCAATCTGGATTTTCAGATAGTTAGGTGGATAGGGAATTGGTTAGAGAACCACACTCAAAGAGTTGTTGTCAATGGTGTTTCATCAGACTGGAGAGAGGTGAGTAGCGGGGTACCTCAGGGCTCGGTCCGGTACTTTTTAACATATTTATTAATGATCTAGATGAGGGGGTGGAGGGACTACTCATCAAGTTTGCAGATGACACCAAATTGGGAAGACTAGCAAATACTCCAGAAGATAGAGACAGAGTTCAACGAGATCTGAACACAATGGAAAAATGGGCAAATGAGAACAAGATGCAATTTAATAAAGATAAGCGTAAAGTTCTGCATCTGGGTCAGAAAAATGAAAAGCATGCCTACTGGATGGGGGATACACTTCTAGGTAACACTGTGTGTGAACGAGACCTTGGGGTACTTGTGGATTGTAAGCTAAACATAAGCAGGCAGTGTGATGCAGCGGTAAAAATGGCAAATGCCATTTTGGGCTGTATCAACAGGGGCATCACATCAAAATCACAAGATGTCATAGTCCTATTGTATACGGCACTGGTCAGACCACACCTGGTGTACTGTGTGCAGTTCTAGAGGCCTCACTTCAAGTAGATAAAATTGAAAGGGTACAGAGGAGAGCGATGAAGATGATCTGGGGCCAAGAGACCAAGCCCTATGAAGACTTGGGAATGTTCAGCCTGGAGAAAAGGAGGTTGAGAGGGGACATGATAGCCCTCTTTAAGTATTTGAAAGGTTGTCACTTGGAGGAGGGCAGGATGCTGTTTCCGTTGGCTGCAGAGGAGAGGACATGCAGTAATAGGTTTAAACTGCAAGTACAACGATATAGGCTAGATATCAGGAAAAAAAATTTCACAGTCAGAGTAGATCAGCAGTGGAATAGGCTCCCTAAGGAGGTGGTTAACTCCCCCTCACTGGCAGTCTTCAAGCAAATGCTGGATACACACTTTTCTTGGATGCTTTAGGATGCTTTGGGCTGATCCTGCGTTGAGCAGGGGGTTGGACTAGAAGGCCTGTATGGCCCCTTCCAACTCTATGATTCTGTGATTCTGTGATTCTATACTTCAAGACAGCTATCCTGTCCCCTCTCAGCCTCCTCTTCTCCAGGCTGAACATTCTCAAATCCCTCAGCCTTTCCTCCTAGGGCTTGGTCCCCAGGCCCTGGATCATCCTTATCACTCTCCCCTGAACCCTCTCGATTTTGTCCACAATTTTGACCTGCAGAAATGCACCAAGGACTTTAGGTAGGGCCTGACCAATGCGGTATACAGCAGGACTATGACATCTTGGGATTTTGTTGTGATGCCTTTGTTGATATAGTTCAAGACTACATTTACCTTCTTTACCATTGCATCACACTGTCTACTCATATTTAGCTTACAAACCACAGGTACCCCAAAATCTTGTTCACAAAATCTGCTCCCCAGGAGTGTGTCTCCCATCCAGTAGGCAAGCTTCTCATTTTTGTGACCCAGGGGTAGAACTCTACACTTATATTTATCATTTATCATAGACCTGGATGTCACTGCTGTATGGAAAAGAAAAGAAAAACTCTCCAAGGGAATATTCACCATGAAAGTGCTGAATTAGAACTCATCCAGAAATGAATCCCCACGTCATCCTGGCTTAAACAGATATGCTATTACTTGGGTTCCTTATTCGCCACAATTGTTATGACCTCTACACTGCTATTTCTCCCTGAGTAGATTTCATCACTTTACTTACTTGATGGTCTGTTCATCTCAAAGCATTTGGAGTTGGCAGATCCAGCTGATTCATGCTTCTTATTCTACCTCAGCCCCTCCTTTCCCCCCTTACATGGAGAGTTTATATTTGAAAGAAGATGGAATTCACACCTAGCCTCTGTGCTGCAGCCCCCCTCTCATAATCATCCCCTTAAGAAGCATTCCCCACCTGATCTCCTTCCACCTAGCTGAAGAAGCAAACTGTGACTCACAAAAGCTCCTTTTGAAATAAATGTGTTCAGTCTGTCACGTACCTCTGGACTTTTTTCTTATTGTCCAGCTTTTCCCATCATTCAGCTTCAGGACTAAGCAGCCACTTTCCTTGTTCTTTGGAGGGGTCGGCACAACCTCTGAACTACCAGATACCTAGCAGCTGCACCCTCCTGTCGCTCTGGGCTCCATCACCCAATGCTGGACTCTGAGAAGATGACTAAGGTGCAGCTACCCGTAGGATCTTCTTGTTGGAAAATGCAAGGTCTGTAGTGTGCATGATTCAACAGCATAGAAAGTATATCCTTCAGGGGGCATCAGAGGAGTCAAGCACTCTTCCTCGAAAGCTTATGCCTTGAAAAAAATCTTTGTTGGTCTTACAGGTGCTACTGGACCCTGCTTTCACTGTGTATTTAGCATAGTTAGATAAGGAACTTCCTGATATTTTTGAAGAGTCCCTTCCAGTGTCCTAATCACCTCAGTTTGGCGAGAGCCAGTTTGGTGTGGTGGTTAGGAGTACGGACTTCTAATCTGGCATGCCAGGTTCGATTCTGCGCTCCCCCACATGCAACCAGCTGGGTGTCCTTGGGCTCGCCACGGCACTGATAAAACTGTTCTGGCCGAGCAGTGATATCAGGGCTCTCTCAGCCTCACCTCCCTCACAGGGTGTCTGTTGTGGGGGGGAGGAAAGGGGAGGCGACTATAAGCTGCTTTGAGCCTCCTTCGAGTAGAGAAAAGCAGCACATAAGAACCAACTCTTGAGGCAAATCTCTGCTGAGAGAAGTGTGAGATTCCGGAGCACAGTCACCTTAAACCTTACAAAAAATAAATCTTGGGAAGAAAATCTTGCAACTGGGAACTAGGAAGTCTTTGAACTGGTGCCCAGCCAATCAGAGACAGTCTGCTTCTCTACCTTAGCGGGGAGGACGTTATTCCGGCAAAACACAGATCTGCATTTTAATACTGGGAGCCCTCAAAGCGGTTTGATCAATTATACCAAGTTTTCTCTACTCCTGGATATCGCGAGAGAGGTAGGGTGACTCCGGATCAATCCTGCTTGTTGCAGATGGAAAATTTAAACTGCCCCAAATAAAAATGGAAATCACATTCAGTGTAGTCGGCAGGGATTTAATCGACCTGGGATTGGAATAAAAGCTCTGTGCAGATTCAGCCCTGGATAGATGCCTCAGCCCCCCTTCCAGTGTTAGGGGCAGACGTCAGACTAGTGCGTTTGTTCTGATCAGCCCTGTTCCAACATATATGTAGGCATATTTTTTATCCTTTTCTTCCTCCAAGGAATTCGGGGCAGTGTACATCCCTCTCACATTTTGTCCTCACAACAAATGGTCTGTTTAGGCTCTGAGTGTTCATATTTGAGCGTGGATTTGAACCCAGGTCTCTGAGGTCCAAACTCTGATCACAACACCAGAAATTAGAAGTCCCAGTTTACCACCATCTTAGCTATACACCCATGGCCATATTTCTCCCCCAATATGTATGCAGTTGCATATGAGTGGCATTGTAGGTAGTCAATATATCCTAGGGCTAGAATCGATCATTGTTTCTGTAAATCTTGCTATCATTTTCCATCTGCAGGAAATACAAAGAGCAGTCGTAATTTTCTTAGCAGATAGCCTACTGATTGCCTTTCGGGCTCAGAAGAGAGTTTTCAGCCAACATATTTGTCTCATCTGAAAATACAGAATCCCATTTAATTGCCTGAAAGATTATTCCGGTATGGATTATTTGGGACAGTCGCAGTTAGCATGCAGAATACAGGTCAAAAGCATCTAATGAGCCGGTTTTCTATTTTCAGAGCCATATTAGAAAATGCTCAGCGTTATACATGCAGGATGAACTAATGGGGCTCCTACAGACTTTTCTAGCAAAGCAATTTATTTTGTCCAATCAATGTTTTCAACAGCAGATAATTAGGACACCTTCCACATCTGAGCACACAGCCACATGCATTGCAATGTTATGCTCTTGAAGGGGACAGTCAGACCCTGGATGGCAGGCAACGTGCAAAACCAGCCGTCACTCTGGGCCAGATCATTCCTTGCAGGAAGCTGCTGTTTTAGCCAGGGAGGGAGTTCTCAGTTTATTGCCATATCTGCACACCTTTGACCAGTGCTTGCCATCCTTCAGAATAGTTTCTGGACCTCTTTTAACTTCCATTCACTTGAACTTTGTTTCCAGAAGGGTTGGTCCGACACAGGTGCTATGGCCATGCAGTCGAGTCAGCCAGAGTCTGTAAGCAGGCCTCCCCTGACTTGGGGCTTTCTGCATTCTCGTTTTCCTTACTTATGAGTTCCTGTTGCTTCATTGGGGGGGGGGGAGGGATTCCAAAGTAATGTAGTAGCAAATTGCTAGAGAGTGCAAAATACACATGGAACATACACACGGAGAGAGAACACGAAAGCAAGGAAAACAGGAATGCAGAAAAGGCCGTGGATGGCCCGGTCCAGCCAAATCTCATCAGATCTCAGTAATTAAGTAGGGTCAGCCTTGGTTAGTCGTTGAATCCACCAAGTGCAGGGCTGCTAGGCAGAGGCAGGCAATGGAAAACCACCTATATCACTTTCTATCACCGAACAGGCTTAGATTTTCATGACGCTCTAAGCCAGGGGTAGTCAAACTGCGGCCCTCCAGATGTCCATGGACAACATTCCCCAGAAGCCCCTGCCAGCAAATGCTGGCAGGGGCTTCTGGGAATTGTAGTCCATGAACATCTGGAGGGTCGCAGTTTGACTACCCCAATTCTGTAACATCTGTATCACATGAGAAACTATAGCCCTGCTCACAAGTTAACAGTGAATACATGCACAACCTGCATGTAATGTTCATCTATTTGCAAGAAAAAGCCAAGGAAACATGAGAATTAGTCAATGCTTATAAAGGAAACACAACTTAACTTTATTTGTTGGGATCACAGATGTCAAGATCTTGTTTACAAGTTTCTGTGTTCTTGACATATACTGTTTTTCTGCCTTGTGTTATTATGTTACTGAACTGTTGTTTAACTGATCTGTCATGTTTCTATATTTTCATCTTTTGCATTGACCTGGTTTTATGGCCTGTTCTTTTAGTCCTGTCATTTGCTGTTTGTAGGCCCAAATAGTGGTGTAGTAAATTTTCACCTACCTCTCTCCGATGGGATCTGCTGCCTGGGCTTGGGGTAGGTGAAGTAAACAGCTGGGAATCTTGTGTAGATTAGCATGGTTTCCACGGGCTTCTAGTGTGGGAATGCTGCTGGATGGGGGGGGGGGGGTATTGTGGGTGCCCATAATGATATGCTGGCTTAATTGTAATTCAGTTTCAGGAAGGTGGTTTCTTGAGCCTTTATATATATTTAATCAATAGATTCCTTTTTACTTATTTATTTGTTTGTTTGTTAATTATATTTCTTATATTTATATATGGCCCTCCCCTTTTGCACCAGAGAGTCTGTTTGAAAGAAATTCAGCGGAAGAAATTTGACGGTGGATCAGCTAGGATTAATACACAGACAGAGTCATCAGCACATCTGCACACAATAACATTTCAAAACCACATAATAGGCTGGTTAAAACAGGACAGACATAATTCATAACAGACCAACCAGCTGCTTCTTTGTTAAGCATGCCAAAGTGCAGACTGTGGCCAACTTCAAGATAGTCTTGTTAGAACAGTCTGAGAGGAAAAGAGAAATATCTAATTCATCAGGTTGGCCTGGAAAATTTGATAAGATTTAAGTTATGCAGTCCCCCTTCAAGGATCGCTGCCTTGTTGTGGCAAGGGGGCTTGCGTAGTTCAGTGAAGCTATGAGCTATACCGTGCAGGGTCACCCAAGACGGACAGGTCATAGCTGAGAGCTCTGACAAAAGGTGATCCACTGGAGAAGGAAATGGCAAACCACTCCAGTATCTTTGCCATGAAAACTCTATGGACAGTTCCAATAGGCATAACGATATGACGCCGGAAGATGAGCCCCTCAGGTCGGAAGGTGTCCAACATGCTACTGGGGATGAGCAGACGGCTAGTACGAGTAGCGCCAGAATGAATGAAGCGGCTGGGCCAAAGCCGAAAGGACGCTCAGTTGTGGAAGTAACTGGTAGCGAAAAGACAGTCCGATGCTGTAAAGATTTTTATTCCATAGGAACCTGGAACGTCAGATCCATGAATCAAGGCAAGCTGGACGTGGTCAAACAAGAAATGACAAGACTGAACATCGACATTTTAGGAATCAGTGAACTAAAATGGACTGGAATGGGTGAATTTAATTCAGATGACCATCAGGTATACTACTGTGGACAAGAATCTCGCAGAAGAAATGGAGTAGCCTTCATAATCAATAAGAGAGTAGGAAAAGCAGTCTTGGGATACAATCCCCAAAATGACAGAATGATCTCAGTTCGAATCCAAGGCAAACCATTCAACATCACAGTGATCCAGGTCTATGCCCCAACCACTGCTGCTGAAGAGGATGAAGTTGATCAGTTCTATGAAGCCCTACAACACCTTCTAGAAGCAACGCCAAAAAATGATGTGCTTATCATCATGGGGGATTGGAATGCTAAAGTAGGAAGCCAAAAGATAACCGGGATAACAGGCAAGTTTGGCCTTGGAGTACAAAATGAAGCAGGGCACAGGCTGGTAGAATTTTGTCAAGAGAATACAATGGTCATAGCAAACACTCTTTTCCAACAACCCAAGAGACGACTCTACACATGGACATCACCAGATGGTCAACACAGAAATCAGATTGACTATGTGCTCTGCAGCCAAAGATGGAAAAGTTCTATCCAGTCAATAAAAACAAGACCAGGAGCTGATTGTGGTTCAGATCATGAGCTTCTTGTTGCAAAATTTAGGCTTAAATTGAAGAAAGTAGGGAAAAGCACTAGGCCACTCAGGTATGAACTAAATCATATCCCCGACGAATACACAGTAGAGGTGACAAATAGATTTAAGGAATTAGATCTGATAGACAGAGTGCCTGAAGAACTATGGACGGAGGTTCGCAATATTGTACAAGAGGTAGCAACTAAAACCATCCCAAAGAAAAAGAAATGCAAGAAATCAAAATGGCTGTCTGAGGAAGCTTTACAAATAGCTAAGGAGAGAAGGGAAGTGAAAGGCAAGGGAGAAAGAGAAAGATACACCCAATTGAATGCAGAATTCCAGAGAAAAGCCAGAAGAGATAAGAATGCCTTCTTAAATGAACAGTGCAAACAAATAGAAGAAAACAATAGAATAGGGAGGACCAGAGATCTTTTCAAGAAAATTGGAGATATGAAGAGAACGTTTCATGCAAAGTTGGGTATGATAAGGGACCAAAATGGTAGGGACCTCACAGAAGCAGAAGAGATTAAACAAAGGTGGCAAAATTATACAGAACAACTATACAAGAGCAAGCTTAACATCCCTGATGACCACAGTGGGGTAGTTACTGACCTGGAGCCAGACATCCTGGAATGTGAAGTCAAATGGGCCTTAGGAAGTCTGGGCAACAATAAAGCTAGTGGTGGTGACAGCATTCCAGTTGAACTATTCAAAATCTTAAAGGACGATGCAGTAAAAGTGCTACACTCAATATGCCAGCAAATTTGGAAAACTCAACAATGGCCACAGGATTGGAAAAGGTCAGTTTACATTCCAATCCCAAAGAAGGGCAATGCCAAAGAATGTTCAAACTACCGCACCATTGCACTAATTTCTCATGCTAGCAAAGTTATGCTCAAAATCCTACAAGCTAGGCTCCAGCAATATGTGGACCGAGAACTTCCAGAAGTTCAGGCAGGATTTCGAAGAGGCAGAGGAACTAGAGATCAAATTGCCAACATACGCTGGATCATGGAGAAAGCTAGGGAGTACCAGAAGAACGTCTACTTCTGCTTCATTGACTATGCTAAAGCCTTTGATTGTGTGGAGCACAACAAATTGTGGCAAGTTCTTAAAGAGATGGGAATACCAGAGCATCTTATTTGTCTCTTGAGAAATTTATATGCAGGTCAAGAAGCAACAGTGAGAACTGAACATGGAATCACTGACTGGTTCAAAATTGAGAAAGGAGTTCGGCAAG
Source organism: Paroedura picta (assembly GCF_049243985.1). Classification (NCBI taxonomy): domain Eukaryota; kingdom Metazoa; phylum Chordata; class Lepidosauria; order Squamata; family Gekkonidae; genus Paroedura; species Paroedura picta. The sequence continues at coordinate 124,537,205 of NC_135374.1, read as the reverse complement.
GCTGTATACTGTCACCTTGCCTATTTAACTTGTATGCAGAGCACATCATGAGAAATGCGGGATTAGAGGAGTCACAAATTGGGATCAAGATTGCAGGGAGAAATATCAACAACCTCAGATATGCAGATGATACCACTCTAATGGCAGAAAGTGAAGAGGAACTAAAGAGCCTGTTGATGCGGGTGAAGGAGGAGAGTGCAAAAGTTGGCTTAAAACTCAACATCAAGAAAACAAAGATCATGGCATCCGGCCCTCTCAATTCCTGGCAAATAGATGGGGAAGAAATGGAGGTAGTGACAGATTTTATTTTCCTGGGCTCTAAGATCACTGCAGATGGGGACTGCAGCAAAGAAATTAAAAGACGCTTGCTCCTGGGGAGGAAAGCTATGGCAAATCTAGACAGCATCCTAAAAAGCAGAGACATCACTCTGCCAACAAAAGTGCGTTTAGTCAAGGCTATGGTCTTCCCAGTTGCAATGTATGGCTGTGAAAGTTGGACCATAAGGAAGGCCGAGCGTCAAAGAATTGAGGCTTTTGAACTCTGGTGCTGGAGAAGACTCTTGCGAGTCCCTTGGACTGCAAGGCGAACAAACCGGTCAGTCCTAGAGGAGATCAACCCTGACTGCTCTTTAGAAGGCCAGATCCTGAAGATGAAACTCAAATACTTTGGCCACCTCATGAGAAGGAAGGACTCCCTGGAGAAGAGCCTAATGCTGGGAGCAATCGAGGGCAAAAGAAGAAGGGGACGACAGAGAATGAGGTGGCTGGATGGAGTCACTGAAGCAGTCAGTGCAAACTTAAATGGACTCCGGGGAATGGTAGAGGACAGGAAGGCCTGGAGGATCATTGTCCATGGGGTCGCGATGGGTCGGACACGACTTCGCACATAACAACAATAACAACAAGTTATGCAGTGGAGATCAAAAGCAATACAGTAACACACAATAACTTTTTCCAGCCAATTTTGCAGGGGCCAACATATTGAGTGAAATGGATATGTGCATCTCTCCCTTCTCATGCTCTGACCTAGCAATTCCAGCCTAAACTGATCTTGTTGGATCTCAGAAGCCAAGTAGGGCCAATCCTGGACTGTTTACGCACTGGAGGCTTCATGCCGGGCTGCAGGCTGGGGTTTTAGTCATGGCAGGTTGCCCCACCTCTTCCTGCACCCACACAGGGAAGCATTTGGCCTGATACACCTCATCTGATTTGTGCTCCTGCATGGGTTCTGGGGCAGTGAAGTTCCCAGTGCATAAACGGTCCTGGTGAGGACTTAGATGAGAGACCCTGAAGGCAGACCAGGGTCACTACACAGAGGGAGGCACCAGCAAACCACCCCTGTAGGTCTTTTGGCCTGATCCTGTCAGATCTGGGAAGCTAAACAGGGATGGGAAACCACCAAGAATATACCAGAGTCAGGCATAGAGACAGTCAATGGAAAACCACATCTGCACGTCTCTTAGTTTGAAAACTGTATGGGGTCACTATGAGTTAATTGCAACTTAATGTTAAAAAGAAAGGAAGAAAGGAAGAAAGAAAGAAAGAAAGAAAGAAAGAAAGAAAGAAAGAAAGAAAGAAAGAAAGAAAGAAAGAAAGAAAGAAAGAAAGAAAGAAAGAACTAATGTGGGCAAAAGTGAAGACTCTTCAGGGTTGGTAAGGGAAAATCACGCACATGCTGTTTACAAATAGCACGTGTTTGTTGTTTCTTGGGAACTAGGTGTATACAGGATAGGTGAAAAGGTATCAAACAGGAACAACTCTGTGGTGTAGTGGTTAAGAGCACTTGAGTAGCATCTATGTTTGAATCTTTGCTTGTGCAGTGGAAGCTCCCTGTGTGACTTTGGGTAAGTCACAGACTGTCAGCCTAATTTGACCCAACCTGTTACTCAGAGGAGGAGGAGAAGAAGAAGAAGAAGAGGAAGAGGGAAGAAGGAAGAAGAAGAAGAAGAAGGAAGAAGAAGAAGACGACGACGACGACGACGACAGTTGGGTTTTTGTACCCCGCTTCTAATCCTACCTGATGGAAATTCAAGCAGTTTACAATTGCCTTCCCTTCCTTTCCCCACAACAGATATCAGGTAGGTGCAGCTGAGAGAGCGCAGGGAGAACTGTCATAGCTCCATCAGCCATCAGAAATGCACCAGCTTGGACGCTCATTTGATGTAGTCGAATTCTGTCTGCCACAAAGTGCTGGCTCATGCAGCTATTGAGAGCTGCCTGGGGGAAAGACTTGTTGGATGCTACACAGTTTGCCCTAAATGCAGCCCAGCATGAACAGCTGCAACATGTTCAAAGGAGTCGATCAGATGAGAGCTGATCACCCAGTCTGTTCAGTCCCTGCTGAACAGCTGCAAAAGAGATCCCGGTGGGTCACCTTCTTGGCCTGAAGCAATAGAACAAAGTTTGGATCTGGTGGCACCTTTAAAGCCAACCAAGCTTAATTCGGAGTATAGTTGTGCGTAGGCAAAGATGCTGTCCATAGAGTTTTCATGGCAAAGATACTGGAGTGGTTTGCCATTTCCTTCTCCAGTGGATCACCTTTTGTCAGAGCTCTCCGCTATGACCTGTCTGTCTTGGGTGGCCCTGCACGGTATAGCTCATAGATATGTAAGCCCCTTCGCCACAACAAGGCAGCGGTCCTTGAAGGGGCAAAAGAAGAAGGGGATGACAGAGAATGAGGTGGCTGGATGGAGTCCCTGAAGCAGTTGTTGCAAACTTAAAGGGACTCTGGGGAATGGTGGAGGACAGGAAGGCCTGGAGGATCATTGTCCATGGGGTTGCGATGGGTCAGATACGACTTTGCACCTAACAACAACAACAAAGATGCTGTCAGTTCAAACTGATTGGCAGTAAATTAGTCTTGCCAAGAACCGAGACAAACACAGAAGGGTAGGGTTTATTTATGAGCTGACATTGGATTTATTGCATGCTGCACGTTATGCATCAAAGATGGGGAGGAGACAGTAGGAATCAAGCAGGCTATGTGAGAGTTCCCATGTGCAAAAGCCCATTGGGCATCCCTGCATGGCTGGGAAGAAATACAGTGAAGCCACCTGAATTGCTACTGTGGGGTGTTTGGTGAATTCCCTCCAGGCCAGGCTGGATTCTGGAGATTTTTGGTGTGTGCATGTGTGTGTGTGGGGGGGGGGGGGTCACTTGGGCATGAAATTAGGGTCACTGTGAGCAGGTAGTTGTGAGTTCCTGCATTTTGCAAGGGATTGGACTAGATGACCCAGGAGGTCTCTTCCAACTCTATGATTCTGATTCTATTATTTCCTGATTGGTGAGTGGCCAACAGGGCCTGAGCCCTTCCTACGGATGCCCTTTTGGTACACCATCCAGGTTACCTTGGGGCAAGAGAGGAGCCCTTGAATGGAAAGGCCTGCATCCTTCAGGCCAACTGTGACGGAGTAGTGGCTCAGTGGCAGAGCCTCTGCTTGGCATGCAGAAGGTCCGCGGCTGAACCCTCAGCATCTCCAGGACGAGGTAGGAGGGGAGGTGAAAGAGAGCTGCCTGAGGATCACTGCCACTTGGAGTCAACCATGGTTGGTGGCTCAGGGGTCTGACTCAGGCGAAGGCAGCTCCATGAGAAAAGAGATCTTGCCTTTCATTAGCGTTTCAACGGAAAGAAAGTCTGAAACAAATTTATCGGGCTACTTTTGTGGGGCAGGTTGCTATTCATGAAACACTGCCCTTATTAATCTGAAATGCTGCTATTATCTGCCATGATACGTTTGCTTTTCTCCTGGTCTTTGCTTGAGGGATGCTGTGCATGCCTCCTCCCAAGGTTCAAGGCAATGGCATCTCTCGGTTTTTTGTTCGGTTGTTTTGCATCAAGAACGTCCCCCCGGTCCGGGCATTAGAGCGGGGAGTTCTTTTCTGCACAAGTGGAACTGAAGCAGCCTCTAGTTCTTTCTGCTCAAGGAAAATGCAATCAACATGCCCAGCGGGAGGGGACCACATGGCCGTCCTTCACCTCCCACTTGAAGACCATGCTCCGGCTCCATTTGCTAGAAACAAATTAATCAGAGGTTTCTGTGTTCCAGCCGTAGCCCTCCATAGGTATGACGAACACAAGTCATAGCATTCCTCTCTGCTCACCCAGGTAAGAAAAACTTCCCTTACAATAGTTCAATCTGCAGAAAAATAATAGGGGGAAGCCAGAACTTCACACCTGTTTAACTGATCAAAGGAAATGATTTACAATTATTGCTTTGTAGTGTGACCTTCAAACAAAAGTAAAATGCCTTCTGATTGCTTGTGAGATCTGTTATTCTTTTTCTTTTCTTACATCATGCAGTACCTTCTCTTTTTTGACATTCCTGGATCATTACTGGAAATTTGCTCTGGAGGGGGAAGAGAACCCATATCCATACCACTACACATCTATTTTCATTCATTCATTCATTCATTCATTCATTCATTCATTCATTCATTCATCCATCCATCCATCCATCCATCCATCCATCCATCCATCCATTCATTCATTCATTCATTCATTCATTCATTCATTCATTCATTCATTCATTCAGATAACTGCCGCTCTCAGCAAACTGGCTCGTGGTGGTTTACAATCATGCGAAATACATATCCAATACGTGAACATAGCAATCAACAACTTAAAGCAATCAACAACTTAAAATGCAACTCTACTATACAGCTGATGGTGGTAATAATTCAATTAATTAGCAATTCATCCCCACACAGCGAGAACACTGAGCCTGTAAGAATCAGGCAGATGTCAGAAATTGAGGGTGATATCAGCAGGAAATCATGGTTTAGGGACAGTCTAATACTGGCCCAGAAACCTAAGAAGAGGGGGGAACCTGATCTTAAACCACCTGGCCTCAGACAAACACCTGGAGGAAGAGCTCCAACTTGCAGGCCCCATGGAACTCTGAAAGCTCCATCAGGACCCACAGCTCTTCAGGGAGCTCATTCCACCACGTAGGAGCCAGGACAGAAAAATCCCTCACCCTTGGTGAGGCCAGGTGTACTTCCCAGGGGTCCCGGGATGATTAGCAGCTTATGCTTCTGCAGAGAGCATAAGGAGGTAAGCAGTCATTTAAGTATGTAGGATGCATACTTAAAGGATACATATCCACCTAATCCAGCATCCTGAATTGGACCAGTGAGGAGGGTCCCTCTAGCCCAGCATCCTGTCTTACACACCAGCCAACCAGTTCCTCTGGAGGTCAAACAAGAAGTCATAGAGAGCCAGTTTGGTGTAGTGGGTAGGAGTGTGGACTTCTAATCTGGTGAGACGGGTTTGATTCTGCCCTCCCCCACATGCAGCCAGCTGGGTGACCTTGGGCTAGTCACAGCACTGAGAAAGCTGTTCTGACCAAGCAGGAATCTCAGGGCTCTCTCAGCCTTCCCTCCCTCACAGGGTGTCTGTCGTGGGGAGACGAAAAGGAAGGCGACTGTAAGCTGCTTTGAGACTCCTTTGGGTAGAGAAAAGTGGCCTCTAAGAACCAACTCTTCTTCTTCAGTAATCTCAGGGCTCTCTCAACCGCCCCTCCCTCACAGGGTGTCTGTTGTGGGGAGAGGAAAGGGAAGGTGAGTGTAAGCTGCTTTGAGCCTCCTTTGGGTAGAGAAAAGCGGCATAGAAGAACCAACTCTTCTTCTTCTATAGGGATCAAGGTCGTCTGCTGATGTTGTCTTCTGGCAATGGTGGTGCTCAGAGGTTAACTAAAGTTCTTTTTTAAACACTATGGCTCGTAGCCACCACTAGAACTATCCTCCATCAGTCCAGAGGTTCTGTTTTTTTGGGGGGAGCCTCATCTGGGCATGGAATTTGGGTCACTGTGAGTAGGCAGGTAGTTGTGAATTTCCTGCATTCTGCAGCGGGTTGGATCAGATGACCCTGGAGGTTCCTTCCCACTCGATAATTCTATGATTCCATCTAATCTCCTCTTAAAGCTGTCCATGACCCCTGCTTCAACCTCCAGTGGCAAATTCTACATTTTAATCACTCTGTGTGTACAGAGGCAAGTTCCCTTTGACCATCCTTAATCTCTCAGAGAACTGGTGATATTCTTGGTATTAAGATCTAATAAAGCAGACATTTTCAGAACTGGGGTGGGGTGAGGGGGAATATGGCCGTGTATCTCCATCAGCAGTAGTAAGCAGAGTCAGAAGTGGATTCCCGAGGAGAAGGGAAAATACAGGAGGTCGGCAACTTCAAAACGTCCACCAATGGGAGGCTCCTCTGCTGTAATCCTGGCTCCCAGAGCTCAAGGGAGCGAAAAGGACAGAGGAGGGCAGCCAAGAAGATCTGTGAGTTGGAACACCTTCTCCAGGAAGAAAGGAGGAAGGGTTTGGGCCTCTTACGTTTAGAAAATACGTAAAGGTAAAGGTATCCCCTGTGCAAGCATCGGGTCATGTCCGGCATTTGATAAATATTCAGCCAAGAATCACAGATAGGGAACATTCCTTGGAACTTGCGAGGGTTGCACCTGGGGACCCCCTGGAATTACGGCTCATCAGTTCCTTTGGAGAAAATGGTTGCTTTGGGGGGGGGGGGAACGATGACTCCCAAGCACTGTTCTCCACCGAGATCCCTCCCGGCTCCAATTCCCACCCTCTCCCAGCACCATCCCCAAAGCCTCCAGGCATTTCCCAATCCAGAGTTGGCAACCCTAAAGCTTGCAGAGAAATCCTAGCAAGGCAGCATAGAAATTAGGGAGGGTGTGATTGTTTTCCTCTCTAGCTAGAGTTGGCGGAAAATCTAACAGTGAGCAGATAATGACAAAACAGAGGCTGGAGAAAGGGGCCTTCGTGGAAGCCCCTCGAGGAAGAAGATGCCGGGATAGAAAGCTGTCTTAAGTTTCGCTCCTGAGAGGTGAGGCGCAAGTCCTGAATCGCTGTGAAGAGAGGCATGCTCGGGGGAAAGCAGAGAACATAATTCAGCCGAAGTCATGCTCTTATAAATTCCACTGAGTTCAGGAAAAGGTAAAACACGTATTTATCTCTTCCTCGTTGAAATCAGTGCAATCCAGCAGGGCTTGTTGAACCGGCTTCTTTCCCCTAGTCGGTAAAATGTCCATGTGCGATGACTTCCCTAAACCCACCTAATGCTTAGTGGACTAGAGCAATGGCCCCCAACCTTTTTTAGGCTGGGGAACGGCAGGGCAACTGCCCCGCCCGCGCATCGCGCATCGTGCATGCACACCCGCGCCGCGTGTGCACACCCGCTCCGTGTATGTGCACATGCGCCACGCACGGCCGAAATCGCGCATGCGCGATTTCAGCCGTGCATGGAGCATGTGCACATGCACGGCCTGGCCGCACAAGTGCGATGCGCGGGCGCGGCCCTGATTCCCTCTCCCCCCCTCCCACAGTAAGAAGCTTTTTTACTGCGGGGGGTGGGGAGAGGGAACCGCTGCCCGGCGCCATGGCCTTTACGGCCTGGCTCCGGGCCGTGGCCCGCAGGTTGGGGACCACTGGACTAGAGAAAGCCCTGCTGGGTAGCCGGATGACAAGAGCCAAGGCTGCAGACGTCAGGGCTGTCCTCAGTACAATCCCCCTGCACAAGCCCTGCCAGCGAGGCATTTTCAGGGACCCTCCCAAGGGGGGTGGGCAGGCTGGGCCTCCGCATGGCACCGATCAGGGCCCACACAAGATGCCCCCATAAGATGCTGGCTGAATCAGCACTGAGATTTTCACTAGGGCTTAAGAGGAAGGAACAGCTTGGCAGCTCTTCGGCTCCTAACCAAAATGTCCGCGTGGGCTGCTCCGATCCAGGGAGCTGACTTTCCCTCGGTGATGCCCCCATTGCCTGCTGGTCTTCATCATTCTCTTTTCTTCCTCAGCTGGGGAGGGGAGGGGGGACCTCGGCAGGGGATGAAGCCCCAGAGTCCTCTCTCCAAAGCAGCCCTCATGCTCTCATGGAAGCATAGAATAATAGAGTTGGAAGGGACCTCCTGGGTAATCTAGTCCAACCCCCTGCACTATGCAGGACGCTCACATCCCAATCGCTCATCTACTGTAACCTGCAACCCCCTTAAACCTTCACAGAATTAGCTTCTCCGTCAGATGGCTCTCCAGCCTCTGTTTAAACATTTCCAAAGAAGCAGAACCCACCACCTCCCGAGGAAGCCTGTTCCACTGAGAAACCGCTCTAACTGTCAGGAACTTCTTCCCGATATTTAGATGGAATTTCTTTTGAATTAATTTCATCCCATTTGTTCTGGTCTGTCCTTCTGGGCAAGAGAAAACAATTCTGCTCCATCCTCCATATGGCACCCTTTTAAATACTTGAAGAGGGTTATCAGATCCCCTCTCAGTCCTTGCTTGGAGATGAGCTAGCCTTGCAGGAGGCCTCCAGGCTCCCGGCAGAATTTGGCCTGCGTTGGAAAGTGAAATCCACACAATTTGGGGCACGGAGGCCCTTGAGGGAACGATGGCTTTGAACAGGGTCCTCAAAGGTGAATATTTGAATATTCTAATTGTTTTCTTTGGGGGAAATGTGTCACCTTCCAAACCTGTTCCAAACATTTCAATTCTTTGGCCTGGATATTGAACTGGACAATCGTTGGTGACACCCCTATAGCAATGAGAAACAATATGCCATAGCTAATTTTTCCTGTTTTTCTGTTTATGGAGCAGACCCTTCTATTTTTCTACTGAGCAATTACCATTTCCTTGCTGCTGCTGCTGCTACTGCTGCTCCGTTTATGACAGCCTCCCTGCTGTGAGCTATGAAGGAGGAGTCTTTGTTTAGACTGATTTCTTTCACTTCTCATTTTCATAAAAGAACATCAACCTCCCTTGGTCAGAAATCTTGGCATGGCTTTTACCCTATTCCTGAGGTCACCCTTTAATACTGTGTAGAGGCCAAGGAGCAGAGCCCAAAATGTAGGTATGCAAACAAGTGGGTGGCGTCAAGTCTGAGGGTGAGATGTGCAGGCAGCCAAATAATTTAAGGGAGTGAGCAAAGACGTGGCCGCAAAATGGAAGTTAGTATAAGGTGACCAGATTGTCCCACTTTTGGAGGGACATCTGGGGCACCTGGCAAATTGTACTTATGTAGAAATTTAAAAATATATTGTTGTTAGGTGCGAAGTCGTGTTCGACCTATCACAACCCCATGGACAATGCTCCTCCAGGCCTTCCTGTCCTCTACCATTCCCCGGAGTCCATTTAAGTTTGCACCGACTGCTTCAGTGACTCCATCCAGCCACCTCATTCTCTGTCGTCCCCTTCTTCTTTTGCCCTCAGTCGCTCCCAGCATTAGGCTCTTCTCCAGGGAGTCCTTCCTTCTCATGAGGTGGCCAAAGTATTTGAGTTTCATCTTCAGGATCTGGCCTTCTAAAGAGCAGTCAAGGCTGATCTCCTCTAGGACTGACCGGTTTGTTCGCCTTGCAGTCCAAGGGACTCTCAAGAGTCTTCTCCAGCACCAGAATTCAAAAGTCTCAATTCTTTGACGCTTGGCCTTCCTTATGGTCCAACTTTCACAGCCATACATTGCAACTGGGAAGACCATAGCCTTGACAAGATGCACTTTTGTTGGCAGGGTGATGTCTCTGCTTTTTGGGATGCTGTCTAGATTTGCCATAGCTTTCCTCCCCAGGAGTAAACATCATTTAATTTCATTGCTGCAGTCCCCATCTGCAGTGATCTTGGAGCCCAGGAAAATAAAATCTGTCACTATCTATAAAATATATATTACAATATTATTTTTGCATTCTATGTATTCTATGAAAATGTTTGTTGCTCCATATAGACCAAATTTTAATCAAGAACCTCCCCCCCCCCAATGGTATCCTGCTTTACCAATGTTAAAATCTGGTCACCTTAAGTCAGAAATCAGTTGCTCATGCACCAAGTCCGATAAGAGCAAGAAGAAAGCCCAAAGTCAAGTTACAAGACAGGGAAGCAGGGTCTAGGAAGCCAGGAACAGGCTCTGGAGGTGCAGGTCCAAAAGGAACAGCACTGCCAGCACGAATGGGCTTTTGCCCTCCCCACTTTTAAGCCTGACTTGCAGCTAATCATCCACAGCTGACTCTGGGAGGCCTGATTTTCCCTGAGCAATTAGCCTGCACTCCTCTGCCTTTGCTGCAAAGCCAAGCCATGCTTTTTATGCCATTGCTCCCTTGGTTCAGGAGAGGATGGTGGGGAGCCAGCTGCTCCTGGGGCTTCAGGAACAGGGTTGGTCTGCAAAGCCTGGAGATGATGATTACTTGGATCTCGTTGTAGTTCAGGCTCCGGTGCGGAGTCTCTGGGCGGAGGCTGAGACTCAGGGGCTGATCCTGGTAAGAACTGTCGATCTGCCTCTTCTTCCAAGCCAGGCAGGGTTTCAGCCGGCTGGCTCCTGACACTTGGAGCTACGCAGGTCAGGGGGTGAATGAACAGCTTGGTCAACAAAACCCAACATGGAGCTATGCAAATGAAGCCGTGGGGCTATGCAGATGGGGGGGGGGGAGAAAGGAACCTCTAGTCCTGCTGAATTTGGGACCTTCCTTGCTCATTGTCGGGGACCCACTAGGGGAAAAGCAGGTCTGAAATGTTTAAAGAAATAGAAAAGGCTCTGTTACATTGTACAACCCCGGAGTCTCCAAGAAATGAAGCGCATTTCCCTTATTCCTTCCATATATGGTAATTTCCCCCATACTTGACAAGGCAAAAATTGTGGGAAATATGGCCGTGCCTTTTGCTTTATGAGCTCCGGTTGCATCACTAAGAGCAGCTCAAGGGACCAGCTTGGGAGCTCTCAGTTCTTTCAGTGAGGCCGGCCTTTGAGTTTTGCCTCAGGGGTTCCCTGTGGGAGCTCCTTCCTCGTGTCTGCCGGCATTAGCCTTGGGTCACGCCTGGATCCCTGCAGCCCTGGGGAGTGGAGTGAACTCCCGTCTTCAGGACCTCCACCTGGAGCTCTTTTCTGTGCTTGGTTCTGTGCCACAGCCCCATCCCCTCAGACTTCCCTTTTGTGTGTCACTTCAGGCCAATAAGCAGATGTCTGTCCATTTCTGTCAAAGATCAAAAAAGCATAGAGAGCCAGCAGGAGAAGTTGCACGTCTGATGCCACCATGCTCTCTGGAGCAGGACAAGTCCTGCCTTGTGGCCAACATCTGACCATTACATCATTAACCAAGGGCTCTAAAGGTCAGTGTGCCTTTAGCCACATAAGATGATCCAGAGTTGTAGAGCTTTGGTGGAAGAACAACGGAGGATTACTGCCAATGTGGAATGACTCTGTTTCCTTCCTCTTCAGATGTGAATCTGATGGTGGTAGGATGGCCAAGTCCTGTTGCTGATGAGGGCCGAGGGAGCAGGCCGGTGGGATCCAGCTTAGGAAACTCCTGGAGATTTGCAAGCAACGCCTGGGGAGGTCAGGATCTCAGTAGAGGACAGTGTCATAGAGCCAACCTGCCAAAGGAGGCTTCATCTCTGTAGTCTGGAGATATTCTGGGGCATCCCCAAGTTTCTCCTGGTGGCGGACAGCTCTAGGTCATGGTGGAGAGTGCTGTCAAGGTGCAGCCAACTTATCATGACCCCTCATGTGGTTTTCAAGGGAAGGGATATCAAGAGGTGGCTTGCTGTTGCCTGTCCGGGACTTTCCTGGTGGTCTTCCATCCAAGTACTAACCAGGGCACACCCCATCTAGCTTTTGAAATCAGTCAAAATCAGGCCAGTCTGGGCTATCCAAATCGGGGTGCTGCAAATCTACCAAGTGCAGTCAAAAGTATTGTCTAAATTCCAAAGTGTGGGGCTCTTATGCAGGGGTAGTCAACCTGTGTCCTCCAGATCTTCATGGACTACAATTCTCGTGAGCCCCTGCCAGCAAATGCTGGCAGGGGCTCATGGGAATTGTAGTCCATGAACATCTGGAGGACCACAGGTTGACTACCCCTGCTCTTATGGATACCATGATGACCTGGCTTCCTTTTAAAGCAGAGCTCCACCATGCATCATTTGTTTAGATCCCCCTTCCCTTGCCTTGCTCCTTTTCTCCTTTTCATCTCTTTCACCTACATTTCTGGTTACTCAATGCCTTGGGTTGGCCATGAACTGAAGAAAGGCAGCACAGAAAGCTTTTTGAAAAACTGAATAAAGTTTGTGCTTAGAACTCTGCAGAGAAGTTGTCGATTTCAGAACAAACAACAAAGTACAGCTTTGCTGTAGGAGCTATGCCGGGTGGCACAGGGAGGGGCATACCCCTAAGCAACTTTTCTTTGGAGGAGAATATATTACGACGTCGTCTGCAGATTTAGCATAACGTGGATGGAACTCATTAATGCCAAGCAAGCATGCCGTTCCACGGGAGAGCTTCATGTCCACGGAGCCCGCTGTAGATCTGAGGGGACATGCATCTGAGGAAACATCTGAAGTCCGGGATGGGCTGCTGCAGCATACTGATGCGTTTTCACAAATGCAGTTTCCCCCTACACCCTAGGAGGGAAATGGAGAGAAGAAACTTAAAAAACAAACCAACACTGAAACTGTTTTGCTTACCTTGACTGGTCTGCGGAGTTATCTAACGAAAGAGGGAACCAGATGCCCCTGTGCTCTCCTGTTTACCTGCACAGTGGAAAACTAAATTGGGATCCAAATCATAGGCCACATGGGGCAATCAGGGCTTCTCAGGCTGCAACAGTTCAAAGGAGAGGTCAGTGTCGTGGGATCTGCTGACTTTGCAATAGCAATACTCTGAAAATCCTGCCCCTCGTTGCACATAGTGCCTTGGAAGCCATGGCGCCGCTGACCGTCAGCTCAAACGACAAGTGTCATAATTTGCCGTTGGTTATTTCTGAATCCCTAATTCAGGGCTTGCTCTGCTGGGCTCATCTCTCGCTGGCGTCTTTGCTGAGCTATTTGCAGCCGGACATTCATTATTGATAAACGGAATGTTTTCCACATTGTTTGGAGTTAGGAAACTGTGTACTTTGCTTTAATGCCAGAAAAACTGTCTTTACTTAATCTGTGGTTGCTGTTTTCTTTTCTTCTCTCCCCCAACATCGCTAAAAGACAGCAAAACAAATCTGGAGTTGAAGAACCACGTTTGCCAGGCAATAAGGCAGTCCACAAAATCTTTTGGTGCTATAATCCCTTATGTTTTCAGCTGTCAGGAATGGGTTTGAGGGTGGACTCTCCAAGCATTTCACAGAAGAAATCTATACTATGGCCTTGAGCCGATTTAATAGGTATCCCCTCTCCTAGGGAATACTGGGAACTGTAGTTTATTGGCCAGGCCTGACTCCGCAACAGAGAATTCTCAGCACTGTCTCTCTCCATAACACACACACACACACACACACACACACACACACACACCGGCTCCAGTTCTGTATGCCCCTTTGGAGAAAGCCATGGGAGTTAAATCTTGGTGTAGCACCCATTGATATGTCTAAAACAGGTATGCCATGAAGCATCGACAAGATCAGGTTCCCCCAACGGGTGTCTCTGATGGTTTGACTGGGAGAGATCTTAGTGAAATGAGATTCCTGCAGCAACAGTGGCTTCAGGCAGGTGAGGATACGAAGAAGACGCTGCAAAGGAAAAAAACATCTCAGACAGGACCATGGCAAGGGGTGAAGGCCAGGCCTGCATTTATCCCAGTTTATTTTGTGCACACCACTCAAAATGGGGAGGTTTGCACAACAAATTGGCATATAGGCCTACTTCTGGGGCAGAGTTCCTTGAATGGGGGTGGGTGGGCTTATGATATATGGGTGGTCCTAAGCTTATTTTGGAGGTACAGAGCTTGCTTATTCAAAGCACCTTCACAATACGGGCTTCTCGGGAGAACCTCTAACTTCAACTCTTGGCACCAAAACCTGCCTTTGGACCGGGCCCTACTTAATTTTCCCTTGTAGCCTCCAGAGTTCGAGGATGTGTGATCCTGGGAGGCCCAAAGATTGTTTTTTGGATGGAAAGTCTCTCCAGTGTCTTCGTCTGCAATTGTCCTGAGATACCCAGTTTTCATCCTGACTTGAATGGCTATCTCAGTTTTGTCAGATCTCAGAAGCTAAGCAGAGTCAGCCCTAGTTGGTACTTTGATTGGAGACCTCCATGGAAGGCCAGGGTTGCTACACAGAGGCAGGCAAAGGCTTGAACTGAAAATCTGATGGAGTCTCCATAAACCTGCTGTCACTTGATGGCATCGTCTACCTCACTCCGCGTTCAGAATCAGAATCGGCCAGGCCTGGAAGAGACCACCGAGGGCCATCCAGCCCAGCTCCTCACCTTCTCGGGGACTTAAAAATCACACCCTCCTGACAGGTGCTCATCCAGTCTCCTCCCAAAAACTTCCAGTGAAGGAGATTCTGCCACCCTCTGAGGCAGCTTTGGAGCAGTTAGCACAAGAATGAGGCTTTGCACCAGGAAACAATATAGGGCTACTTGTGGGGCAGAGTAACTTGAATGTGGTGATGGGGGGGGGCATGATGCATGGTGGTCCAAAGTTTAATTTGAGGTGCAGAGCTTTTGGGTTCATCTCAATATTTGTGAATAAGAAACTGGGAACCAACTTCACCCTCGCTGGCAGAAGAGTGAGGTAGCCTTTGCCATCAAGGAAAAGAGTCGGGGAAGCTGTGTGTCATGCAGCCACCAGCTCCCTGCCATGAATTGCTTGACCAGAGTCCCAGAAGTCTTTGCAGGGAGCTGCTCTTCTCATCCCCCTGGCTTTCTGTTCCCATGCTCTGGGCCAGATGGACCTCTATCACACCTCCTGGTTTTTTTAGCTATTCCATTCTTGCCTAGAGGTGCTAGAGGTAAACAGTATTATCCATTGAAGATCAGAACCATCCTGAATTGTGTAAATGTGTGTGGGGAAAATTTTTCCTCTGTAACTGCCTTTTGATCCCTATGGCTTTTTTCATTAGCATCACAAGGGTCCTCTGATGCTGTTTGTTTCCTTCTAGAATAAACTACTGAGTTTTCTTTGCCAAAGTTCTGAGTTGGCCTATTTTGGGGAGATTTACCACGGTACACGACTCCATTGTCAGAAGGGCGGACAGACACGTTGGTCTCAGGCAGACTGTGCGCAGGCTCACCAGGAGATAACTTGGCAAGCATTAAGAAGTGAAATAACTTCCCTTAGAATAGCAGCCGGCTGCAGTAGTGACATCATTGGAGCAGCCACAAAACCAAAGCCTCTGCACTGTGCTGTTTAAACACCTGCAAGGTAACTCAGCAGACAGGCTTGAATTGCTTCCAGGTAGCAAACTGATCAATGAACAATCAGCTCCTCATTCGTGACCAGCAAACGGATGGTGAGCCAAAGCATCCCTAATAAATACATCAATGAAAGTTTAGAACGAGACGAAACACTGCCCTGAAGTCTCGAGCTGCTCGCCAGTTCTTTCTTGTGCCTCAGATCCAAGATCCACAGCAGCCCAACCTTCCTGTCCAAAGGCCACTTTGACACTAGGACCCAGACCATGCCAATGAAGGGCTAATCTTCTGGCCATGGCCGACATTTGAGGGAGGCACGTCCATCTGAAATAAACAAGGCCATGCCTGCTCTCCATTGCTTGGCAGCCTTGCAGACAGAGGCCTTGGGCCCTCATCCTTACAAGAGCTGGAGGTGAACGTACACACATACAAGGCAAGTTAAGGGACACGGATGTCTAGGACAGGGGTAGTCAAACTGCGGCCCTCCAGATGTCCATGGACTACAATTCCTAGAAGCCCCTGCCAGCGAACGCTGGCAGGGGCTCCTGGGAATTGTAGTCCATGGACATCTGGAGGGCCGCAGTTTGACTACCCCTGGTCTAGGATATTGCCCCCCCACAATGTCAGCCAACATAGATACCAATGGAAACTTGCAGTGTTGCTGAACAATGAAAACACAAAACTACACAATAAGCATTGGTAAAATAGCCAACAAGAGCATCTCTGACTGCCTGGCGAAATGCCATCAAGTGCCAAATTGCCTAAAATGTTTAGGTGTGTAACAAAACAGTGTATTAAAATGAATGTGTAATTCATTGTGGTGCATTTGGACTGCCTTGATTCCTGGGCATGGATATATTACTATGATGTGGCCTTTCGGCGTTCCACAGAGCAAAACAGAGCTCTCCTGCCAGGCTTATGGCTGAGGCTGGTGTGGCAAGGAAGATCTGATGGGCAGATCTCCCTGGTGTTAAGTGGCGGCTGGCTCTGTGTCCTCTGAGCCCCTCTTCCCACTTCCTCTATTAGCTGTCGCTGGGGGGACTGGGGGTTGGGCTACACCGCCGTGTTCCTTGGGATTTCTGATTTCTTGTTACATAATATTTATGTCCTAGTGTGTTTTAACAGGGTTTTATTATGGACAATTGTACCCCATCACGAGCCGTTTCCGGGAGTGGCAGGAAATAAATTAATGATGATGATGATGATGATGATGATGATGATGATGATGATGATGATGTAGTCCCCAGTATTTTTGAGCCAGCAGGCACCTTTGGAATTCTGACACGGGACGATGGGCCCAGGCGCAAAATGGCCATTGCAGGAGGTGGTGTCAACCATAAAATGTGAGGAAAAGGCATCACACCTAATTTTAATAGTAACTTCCCCCTTCCATTACAAGACGGAAGAGTATGTGTTCCTTCCCTTGGACGCTGCCTTATTACAGGGAAACCTGGAGTGTATTTTGTGACATGATTGCCCATTTGAACTGGAAACCTATGATCAGTTTAAGGAAGGAGGTCAGGTGGAAATTACACTTCAGTGTGTGGTCCAAAGCATGGTGTCTGTTGTGACTTACTAGTTATTTACAGATGCATTGAGGGATGAGGGAAAACCGCAAAAGTGGAGTTCAGTAAATCAACTGAAGACCCTGATGTGAACTAGTCCACAGAAGTACAGTATTCAAACCAAGTGAGATTTTAGATGAACAACTGGTGGAGAATCCCAGTGTGATCCTTGGAATGGGGACAGAGATGGCATTTGCTTCTGAGACTTTGACAGATACTGCCAAAATTATGTAAATGTCTTCAAACTAGACTGAGTCACAACCGGAGAAACAAGAATGCAAAGCATTGGCGAAGACATAGCCTGATTCAGAAACTGGGTGGTCACCTCCGGCTATGAAGATCTTCTATGACTGATTTTATGCACACACTTTGGAGAACTCTTGAGGACTTTGGCCTAAGAATGTGTGAAACACTCCTGTGAAATGTCACAAATGGAACAGGTTTGCTCAGGAGGTGGTGCGTTCTCCTTCCTTCGCTGTCTTTACACAGAGGCTAGATAGTCATCTGACAGAAATGCAGATTCTGTGAACTTTGATTGTAAGTGGGGGGGGGGGGCAGAAGGGACTCTGTCAGTGCTTGGTTCTTGTGGCCCTTTCTTGCATCCTCAGGGAAATGCCAATCGCCACTTTTGGGTCGGGAAGCAAATTTTCTCCAGGCCAGACTGGCCAGAGATCTTGCGGGAGGGGGGTTGGGGGACATCATCTGGGTATGAAATTGTGGTCACAGTGAATGGGCAGGTAGTTGTGAATTTCCTGCATTGTGCAGGGGTTGGACTAGAGGACCCTGGAGGCCCCTTCCAACTCTCTGATTCTGTTTCCATGATTCTATGAATCTCATTGAAACTCCTCAAAATACCTCACGTTTATGCCCAAGAGGGAATTCTTATGCAGAAATAGCAGAGTTACAGTTACCCATGAAGACTTATAGAATCACAGAATAATAGAGTTGGAAGGGACCTCATGGGTCATCTAGTCCAACCCCCTGCACTAGGCAGGACACTCACATCCCAATAGCTCATCTACTATAACCTGTCACCCTTTTGCCTTCACAGAATCAGCCTCTATCTTGTTGTTGTTAGGTGCTAAGTCGTGTCCGACCCATCGTGACGCCATGGACAATGATCCTCCAGGCCTTCCTGTCCTCTACCATTCCCCGGAGTCCATTTAAGTTTGCACTGACTGCTTCAGTGTCTCCATCCAGCCACCTCATTCTCTGTCGTCCCCTTCTTCTTTTGCCCTCGATCGCTCCCAGCATTAGGCTCTTCTCCAGGGAGTCCTTCCTTCTCTTGCGGTGGCCAAAGTATTTGAGTTTCATCTTCAGGATTTGGCGTTCTAAGGAGCAGTCAGGGCTGATCTCCTCTAGGACTGACCGGTTTGTTCACCTTGCAGTCCAAGGGACTCGCAAGAGTCTTCTCCAGCACCAGAGTTCAAAAGCCTCAATTCTTTGATGCTCGGCCTTCCTTATGGTCCAACTTTCACAGCCATACATTGCAACTGGGAATACTTGACTCAACGAACTTTTGTTGGCAGGGTGATGTCTCTGCTTTTTAGGATGCTGTCTAGATTTGCCATAGCTTTTTTCCCCATGAGCAAGCGTCTTTAATTTTTTTGCTGCAGTCCCCATCAGCTGTGATCTTGGAGCCCAGGAAAATAAAATCTTTCACTACCTCAATTTTTCCCCATCTATTTGCCAAGAAGCCTCTATCTGGACCTCTGTTTAAAAATTTCCAAAGATGGAGAACCCACCATCTCCCGAGGAAGCCTGTTCCACTGAGAAACCCCTCTAACTGTCAGGAAATTCTTCCGGGTTTAGACAGAATTTCTTTTGAATTAATTTCATCCCATTCGTTCTGGTCTGTCCCTCTGGGGCAAGAGAGAACAATTCTGCTCCATCCTCCATATGGCACCCTTTTCAACCATCAATGAAGATGGTTATCAGATCCCCTCTTGGTCATCTCCTCTCCAGGCTAAACAGATCAAGCTCCCCCAACCTTTCTTCATATGTCTTGGTCTACAAAACCCTCACCATCTTTGTTGCCCTCCTCTGGACACGTTCCAGTTTGTCAACATCCCTCTTCAACTGGGGTGCCCAAAACTGAACACAGGACTCCAAGTGAGGCCGAACCAGAGCAGAGTAAAGCGGTACCATCACCTCCCGTGATCTGGACACGACACTCCGTTTGATACAGCCCATAATCCCATTTGCCTTCTTAGCCACCGAACCACACTGCTGACTCATGTTCAATGGATGGTCTACTAAGACTCCTAGATCCTTTTCTCACATGCTACTGCCAAGACAAGTCTCCCCCATCTTATATTGGTGTATTTGGTTTTTCCCAACTAAATGCAGAACTTTACATTTGTCCCTATTGAACTTCATTTTATTCAGTTTAGGTCACTTCTCGAGCCTAGCAAGATCATTCTGCATACTGTTGCTGTCTCCAGTCACTTTTAATGACTCATACCTCCAGATCATCTCTCCAGGTACCGCATAGGGATGGGAACAAACTTGCTGACAAACTAAAGCTCATCGTTGTCAAGATCCTGTTTGCCTGTTTTCATGATATTGCCATGGAGAGCTTGACCTGTTTTATAATTTGCGACCTTTTTTTTGCCAGGTGATGTTTCTTTTGACTTTTTAAAATCTGTGTTTTAATGGTGTAGTGGTTTCCTACAGTATTTTATCATCTTGACATTGCTGGACTGATCTGTGCCCTTCGGAATACCTGTAGTGTGTCTAGAGATTTGTGGATGCTTTATTCTGGGAAAGTTGATTTGGGAAGACTGAGAGCCTGGCACATTAATTAGCACACTAAGATTCAAATTGAGGGGAAGGGTTTTGAGGGCAACATAAAAATCTAATTGTAGTTTTGCTCTTTAGTTCTAGCAAGGGAAACCCTTGCTTCCGTTTGTCATTTTCTTCTATGAATAGGTTACAATGGATCTGCTTATTGGGAACTTGGCAGAGGCTTGACACTCATGATTTTTTTGGCAGTTTTGGGCTCAGAAAGTGACATTCATGAACTTAAGAGCTGTCTCAAATTTCCATGAATTTTTGGTACAGTTTATGTCTCTTCACAAAAAACAGCCAAGCCATTGTCCCCGAAAAGCCATAGGAAACACAGAAAGCAGAAAGCAGGGGGTATAGTGCCACGCAACATTTCATTTATATTTAAGAAGAATTGAAGTCAGCATATATATAAAACAAAAAAGAAATTGACCAATGTATTTCTGTAGACACCTAAACCCAGAAAATGTTGTTTCAGTAACATTTGTTTTCTTCAAGGATTCCCAAGATGAAGAAGCCTATCACAGAAAAGGTTTTTGGCCCCATTCTGTTATATTCTGTGCTTCCCTTCAGGGGTCCCCGATGTGGCTCCCACCAAGAGTTTCTTCAAGTGGGTGGGGCCAGGTGGGGCTTGAGCCCAACAAGCCTCCCAATTGGCCGTGTGCGATTTGATGGACTGGACAGATTTTGATGGACATTGTTTTGCGAGAAGCTCCCCCCACCGCACAGGGATCTTCATTTTTTGACTCAGCTAAGGCAGGCACTCCGTGGCTGGTTTCTCCCCCCATGGCAGTTTTTTTTTTTTTTGCCTGCTCCTGTCACACACACAGTTTTGGAATTCCCTAGGTGCCAGCAGGCTCAAAAAAGATAGGGGAGCCCTGTTCTCCTGCATACATCAATGAACACCGAAATGGAATTCTGCTTATGAAATGGCTCCTATCTTTTACAACTGACTGTCAAAGTCAAATCTTATCCTTTTATGAGCTCCAAGATGTTTTCCCTTCTAAGTCTCTATACAATTCTAAAGCAAAAACCACAGAAGTTCCAGACAGCCGTGTGTTTTTGCTCTCCCCATTGCAGTCACACAAATTTTAACATAATTTGGATCACCGGTGAATTGTTTTGACAGATCTTTCCGTGTGAGAATGCTTCAGAGTGCAAAAGTGTTTACAACTGCTTACAGAGAGACCCACGATAATAGCGGGCAAGAGAGATGGCGTGAACACAGATGAGCTAACAATCCATCCCCAGAAATCATTTACACCTTTCTACTGCTAGGAACAACAGAAGGACCCACCGCCCTGATTCACAGCTACTAATTGTATTGTTTATCCAGGCTCCAGCCCTCCGCCCAATCCAGGAACTCCTCCCCCCCCCCCCCCCGGAGCCTTTCTTCTTGCAAACATATATCTGCATACAATAATCACATTTTTAAGTCTAACATGGTGGCCTGTCTCTGCAGCTAGAATGCTGCCCAAAGCAATATGGGGAAAGAACCACACGCAATAAACAGGAAGGGAGGTTTAAAACCGAGAAGCAGCTAGACTGTCCAGATGTCTGGGAGTACCTGTGGAAGAGGGCAGGGTATGCCCTACTCCAGGGGTAGTCAAACTGCAGCCCTCCAGATGTCCATGGACTACAATTCCCAGGAGCCCCCTGCCAGCATTCGCTGGCAGGGGGCTCCTGGGAATTGTAGTCCATGGACATCTGGGGGGCCCCTGCCCTACTCTATAGGGCTGTTAGGTTCACAGAACTCTTGATCACCCGGACTGTGGACAGTAACAAAGTTCTACATTTTGGAAAAGGGGGGGGGGAAGGGTCCTAATTAGCTTCCCTGCTCACCCCCAAAGCTCCACCATCTAGCAAGCTCACCAAACACGGAGTCAGAATTGTAATCCTGCAGTATTAACACAAGTACAGCCTACTCCTCAAATAGTAAACCTGCATTTGGGGTTTATTATTGCAAATGTGAATAGACATCCAAGCAAGTTGGGGGGGCAGAAAGACCCCCTAAGATCGTAGTGTTCTACATCAAGGCAATTCTGAGCATTCTGCCCAAGAGGCTGCTCCCTGCAGGTGGAAAAGGGGGGGGGGGGGGAAGGTGGAGATCTGCTGCCTCAGCAGAAACTCACATTTATAGTAGGAAAGACATCCGGTTACTTATTAGACTTGGTTTTTTCTATCCCCACCGGACTGTTACTGCATTCTACAGCTAACAGCTTCTATGCATGGAAGGAAATGAAGGGAAAACATGCAACATCATTTCCACAGACTCTTGGGGCCCTGAAGCATACAGTGTAGTGGCCCATGAAATCTGTACGCCAACATGGTGTTGTGGTTATGAGCGATGGCTTCTAATCTGGCGAGCCGGGTTGGATTCCCCGCTCCTCCTTCACATGCAGCCAGCTGGGTCAACTTGGGCTAGTCATGGCAATGATAAAACTGTTCTGACCGAGCAGGAATATCACCCACCTCACAGGCTGTCTGTTGTGGGGAGAGGAAAGGGAAGGCGAATGTAAGCCGCTTTGAGACTCCTTTGGGTAGAGAAAGGCGGCATATAAGAACCAACCTTTCTTCTTCAGTAATCTCAGGGCTCTCTCAGCCTCCCCTCCCTCACAGGGTGTCAGTTGTGGGGAGAGGAAAGGGAAGGCGAATGTAAGCCGCTTTGAGACTCCTTCAGGTAGAGAAAAGCGGCATATAAGAACCAACTCTTCTTCTTCAGTAATCTCAGGGCTCTCTCAGTCTCCCCTCCCTCACAGGGTGTCTGTTGTGGGGAGAGGAAAGGGAAGGCAACTGTAAGCTGCTTTGAGACTCCTTCGGGTAGGGAAAAGTGGCATATAAGAACCAACTCTTCTTCTTCTTCTTCAGTAATATCAGGGCTCTCTCAGCCTCACCTCCCTCACACCCTGTCTGTTATGTGGAGAGGAAAGGGAAGGTGAATGCAACAGTAAAAAGTGGGGTATAAAAACCAACTCTTCTTTTCCCTTCAGGTAGTGAAAAGCAATGAATAAAACTCCCAGCTCTTCTTCATCCCCCCCCCCCATTGTATAGAACAGTGGTCCCCAACCATTCTGAGGTTGGGGACTGGCAGGGCATTGAGCCGCGCCCGCACATTGGGCTGAGCCCGCGCGAGCACAGCCGGCCCTGATTCCCTCTCCCCGCCCTCCCACAGTAAGAAGCTTCCCGGGCCGGGGTGGGGGTGGGGAGAGGGAGCCACAGCCCAGCGCCATGGCCTTCGCGGCCTGGCACCAGGCCGCGGCCCGCAGGTTGGGGACCACTGGTATAGAACAGTGTGTATGGTGATTTACTAGCCTGCCCTTCTACTCTTAATTATGTTTTATAAGATTTTATCTCCAGCATGGATTTTTAAAATAAGAATCCATGTTTTAAGCCGAATGATGGTGGCGGTGGAAGGGAAGGCAGCATGGCCCAGCCTGCTCTTCTCTCTTGGAAGCTAATCGGTGTTGGGGCTTTTGGGGGGACCACTCAGGAAGGCTCTATGGAGGAAGGGGGTGACAAACCCCCTCTGCTTCCCAGACCGTTTGCTGCCTTGGCCCCTCGCTGCCAGTTCTGCTTCAGGAGCTGGAGCCCGCAAGGGAGATGTTGAAGTGGAGGTCTGCAGGATGGATTCTCTTCAGACAAACTTCACAGGCCAAAACAACCCCCTGGCCTGCTGATCTCCCCCAAGCCTTGAGCTCTCCCAACCTGGACAGGGAGAACTAAAAGCTGCAATGTTCCTTTGATAAGTGTGATAAACGTATTGAAATGCTCGGAAATCTATCTACCGGGGAAGCTAAAGTCAGATTTCTGCCCACTTAGCTAAAAGCGTCCTACTCTCTGAAACTGAGGAGATGCAGATGGAACGAAGGAAGCAGACACCATATTCTGACGTTCCAAATAGCAAGGCGATTTAAGCAAATAGTTGCAGGAAGAGTTGAAGACCTCCCAAAGAAAATGTATCATCACCAGACCGTAATTTAAAAGATAATCTGCCCGTGTCACTTGTGAACATCACTAGCATGTGCAGAGACAGCAATCAAAACAAAAGCAGACTTTTCTCCACAATACATAACGTTTTACTCTAAACTGAGACCCAAGAAGTCAGATAATTTATTAAGATACGTTTTAGACCCAGGCAGATCGCCAGAAGTCATCTTGAAACAGCATTTGTTGTTTGAGATCTGTCTAAATCCATACTGTGTTTACACAGTGGCCAGTTATAGTTGAATAAATAACTTTTTAAAGCTTAAATACCCAGTGTTTCTTTTTTAGTTATTATTAGTGTTGAGAAAACGGAATGGAGAAGGCAGCCTTCCCCACTCTCTCTTTTGCAAAAAAATATAATTTCTGACTATTGTCCAAGAATATTGATGTACAAGGTTTGGCTTAAAAGGATGGGAGCCAAGGCCCATAACAGAAGACAGTGAGAACTTTCCTTTTTATGGAGGACTAGGGGCAAAGCCCGTTGCACCCAGGAGTACAATGGGCACTAGGACACATGCCTGCACTGTGTCCTTCCTGGGTGCTGGCCCTCTTCCCCCTGCTCCCAGCATGTTGAAGGGGTGAAAGAGTAGCAGACTCTAATCTCAAGGGCTGGGTCTGATCCCCCGTTCCACCTCCATGTGCAGGAAGCTGGGTCGCCAACCTCCAGGTGGGGGCCTGGAGATCTTCAGGGATAACTGATCTCCAGGCTGACCCCTATGAGAAAGGGAAGAAAAAGTGGAAGGAGGGAGAAGGAGCAAGCAAGCAAGCAAGCAAGCAAGGAAGGAAGGAAGGAAAGGAAAGGAAAGGAAAGGAAAGGAAAGGAAAGGAAAGGAAAGGAAAGGAAAGGAAAGGAAAGGAAAGGAAAGGAAAGGAAAGGAAAGGAAAGGAAAGGAAAGGAAAGGAAGGCAGGGAGAAAGAAAGAGAGGAAGGGAGAATGGAAGGAAGTCAAGAAAAAGGAAGGAAGGAAAAAAGAGGGGGAGGGAAGGAGGAAAACAGGAAGGGAGGGTGGGAAGGAGCGAGAGGTGGGACACACAGAGGAGTGCCCAAAGGCCACCCTGGACCCTATGGGGTTAAGTGAACAACCTTTTATCTACGTGCCACGGCCCCCCTTCTTGCGGTCTGCATGGGTGACTGCCAAAATACCACACTGACCCCCATGGGCCTGGCATGTTGCCTTTCCTCTGACTCTCATTCGCCACCCACAGAATCTCAGGTGGTTGTAGAGGCCATGCTTGATGTCCTGGGGCTGGACGGCAGGCTGAGGCCTTCCCAGCCACCCCACTCCCTGGCCCAGGTTGCCTTTGGAAGTGCCTTTGGGACCCACCGATGTCCCTCCATGAAAGCCTGCACAGTCCTGAGGGCCAATCAGGGAGGGGTTGAGTTGTCTGTTACACAACTTGAACTTTATTATGGTTAAAGAAAGATTATAGTTAGAGATGTTTCAATGATGGGGAATAAGATGGTCCACTGAAGGACCCAACTGTTTCTAAATAGATTGAATAATTAGCAACATGATAGTCAAAAGGAAAGCTTTACACCAATAGTGTGTTTTGCCCTCAGCTGTGAAAACATTTAATTTCCTAGTATCTAATGGCGATTGCTTCAGGCCCAGCATCATGACTGCTTTTCTGTGAAATCCTTGCTAATTAGGCTGAGAATATTATGTCTCTATGCAGGCTGTTGAATTTCATTAAACCTGCCCGGATGCAAACATTTCTTGCTCTTGGAAAACAAGCCTTCAGCATAAGCATAGGAGGAGCTTTGCTGTGACCTGTGGTGGGCAGCCTCAGAAAAGGTTTTGTGTTTCTGTGTTGAGTGTTGTCAGGCTGCTTCCAATTTACGGGAACCCATGAATGAAGGCCCTCCCAGACATGTTGGGAATTGGCTTTATCCACAGTTCAAAGGCAAAAGGGAATGGGAGGCAAGGAAATGAACTTTATCTGTTAGGTAGGGTATGTTCGTCTGCTAAACCTGTTCTTTACAAAGTTTGCGGCATCCCTCGTTGATATCTCAGAGGGAAGGTCGTTCTTTTAGAGTTAGGCAAATGCTAGCCTGGCTCAGCGCCAGACCAAGAGAAGATGGAGACCTCCAACGACTTTACAAAAATATGGCCAAAAATTGACACCCTGGAGAGTGCGTAAGGGGCTTTTTTATTCAGCACCGTCAAAGGCTTTTCCACAAACATTCCGTCTTGTTTTTATCATCCCTAAATTATCCATTTCATTCGCTATGCATATCTTCTGAAAGTAGCCTACAAGAAAAATGGCCTGTCAGATCAGGATGCCTATGGCGCCCTGTTCTTTGGTTGAGCCTGTTGGGGGAGGTGGGTGTAAAGATTGGCTTAAGTCTTCTGTGGCTCACTTGGGAAAGGGAAGAAGGGTTGGACAAGGTCTGCCAGTGAATGAGAGCTTCATCCTGAACATGTGCAGCGCCCTAGACTCCAGGACTTCATCCTGCATTCTGCTTAATATTGTCCCCTTTCCTGGGGAAGCCTTTCATGCTGGCATCCAAAGTGGAATACCTTCCTTGCAAACCACCCTGAACCACAAGGGGAGGGTGGCATACAAACAAACAAACAAGATTGGCCCCTGGAAATAGGCAGGGGAGCCTCCACCTTCAGGGGCACTAAGCCTCTGAATCCCAGGGCCAGGAGGCAACGTCGGGGGTAGACCTTGTTGTTGGAGCTCCAGAGGAACTGTGGGGCCACCGGGTGAGACAGGATGCCGGGTGGCTGGTCCTTCACTGGTCTGACACAGCAGGGCTCTCCTGTTGTTCTTAGGAAGGCTATTTGAATTAAATCATGTATTTTGCTGCTCTGTGTGGTTGGGAAGGGAGAGCTGTCCTTTGGGACGGCTTAGCCTCTACGATTTGCAGTCATTGTGCAGGTCAGGAGGGATAAAATGCAGGACTCATTGGGCAGCACCCTGGGATCCTGGACAGGGAATGAGGTTTTCCCGAGTCAGCCAGTCAGTGGCTGTGAGGTTGGGGTGTTGGGAAAGGGACTGAACAGCAGCCGTGGACCCTGAGTTCCTTTGGAGGAAGACGGAGGAAGCTTGGCCCTTCTGATCCCCGTTTCTGTGCACGTAAAGGAAGGGGGCACCTCTGGTTAAAAGAATCGGGTAAGAGGTAATGTGAAAGCCTCGGACCCTGGAGAGCTGCTG
Source organism: Paroedura picta (assembly GCF_049243985.1). Lineage (NCBI taxonomy): Eukaryota > Metazoa > Chordata > Lepidosauria > Squamata > Gekkonidae > Paroedura > Paroedura picta. The sequence goes on along the minus strand of NC_135374.1, from coordinate 124,510,594 downwards.
CCAGTCAGAGAAAGGAATCCTGACATTGATGGCCAGTTCAGTATAAGGCAGCTTTGTGTGTTCAAGTCCGGACACAAAAAAGGCCTTGCTTCCTCCATCTGTCAGCAGCTCTATCAGCCTCATTGCAAGATATCAGGAAATAAGCATTTCAGGGGGAAAAGATTAACTTTGTATGGGGATGCCTCCACCACACGTTCCTCTACCCTGCCTTAACACAGGGTTTTGTTTGCATCCCTTGGCCAACAAAAGGCTCTCCTTTTCTCCCCTTCCCGTGTGGGGTGAAGAGCGATATCTCCAAAGCTTTCAAAGTATAAATTCCTTCCTTAAGCTTATTTATTCCTTATCCCCTGCTGTTCCTCAGAAGAGCTCAGAGTGGCCTACATATATATTATATAGCTCTCTTGCCTCTCCGCGTACGTTCCCAGTGTAGCTTACAACAACATCATAAAAACAAAATGAAAGACATAAAATCAATTATAAAACCGCATGCAGCAGAGCACTTGAAAACACCTTTCAAAACACCAGGAAACACAGAAACAACTTGAGAACAAAAAGAGGGGGGCCCATGCTTGTATAAACACTGAAACCTGAAACAACAAAGACCAGGCTGACATAAGTGCAGAAGCAAAAGTCTTCCAAAGGCTGGGGGGGGGGGCCAACACCAAGAAGTCTGTCCCCCAGAATAGCGATCCCCAACCTGTGGGCTGCGGACCACATGTGGTCCGTTGACTGATTGGAGGTGGGCCCTGAAGGACACCTTCTCCCCCCCCCCCGGCCCTTTACTTCATCCCCCCCGGCCCTTTACAACACACTTCGGGTGTCCTTGTCTCCCATCACTCCCAGATGGGACCATCTCATTGCAGAGAAACAAGCTCAGGGTTCCCATTGATTTGTCATTGTCATGAGTTAAAATTTCCATGAAAATAAAATGTTCCTTGTGTTCATTGTTGTGGTGTGTCTGTATCTTATTTGAAGGGATGTTTAAACATCACCATAGTGATCAGAGAGCGTTAGGGCAGTGGTTGAGAGTAGAGGAGTAAACTACCCCCCCACCGGGCCTCAGTAAAAGGCGTTGAGTGGTCCCCGGTGATAAAAAGGTTGGGGACCACTGCCCCAGAGAGCCACTTAGGTTGCTTCTGACTTCAGGAGTGTTTCAGATGGGTTTGTGGAAATGGTCCTTATTCCTGGGAAATGTTATATGAAGTGGGGTCCAGAAGGAATCTAGGAGGAGAGGAGGAGGAATCAAAGGGAAAGAGAAGACCATACTACCCTCACTGTTTCTTTCCAAACCATCTCAAGATTTGGATATCTGGGTCAGTTACCAAACTGTCCAGATGGGGAGAAATGAGTTGGAAAGGGCTCTGCCTTTTCTTTACAACCTGCTTGAATTAAAGGAGAAGACCAAGGAAGTGTAATTTTGAGCAGGAAGGCGGCCATGTGGTCCGGGCTTTTCAGGCCAGGGTGCATCGCAGTTCCCTGCAACCCCCAGGACAGAGGTGGAGTTCTCCAAGAATTATAACTGAGCTCCAGCCCACAGAGATGTTTTCCCAAAGAATATGGCAGCTTTGGAGGATGGAGTCTATAAACCACAAAGGCAGGCAGAGAGCCAATGGTTCAATAAATAAAAGCATACTTTCCTGGGGTTCCAACCCTGCCCTCCCCAGGCCCCAACCCCCCTATCACCAGGAATTTTCCAAACTGGGATCAGCAACCCTTTTCGGCCATGGTCCCTACCTGGTACAATGAGCTCCTGGAAGAGCTACAGGCCCTATGGGAGCTGTCAGCATTCTGCAGGGCCTGCAAGAAGGAGCTCTTCCGCCAGGTCTACGGTTGAGGCCGGCGCGTGGAAGAAGATCTTGCCCCCCTTTCATTGAACCCATTGGGCTACTATTGGTGGATTAAAGAATACAGATCAGCCCCTCTGTCCCCCCGGGGCCTTTTATTGGATAGGACTTGGTTGTTTTTCCCCGCAGAGCACTGGATGGTCTATATTTTCAACTGTATGGCTGATTGGCTGGGTTTACATTGTTTTAAATTGTTTTATGGGATTTTATTGGGGTTTTATGCTTATTGTTAGCCGCCATGAGCCTCCTCGGGAGTGGCGGGATGATGATGATGATGATGATGATGATAATAATAATAATAATGATAATAATGATAATAATAATAATAATAATAATAATAATAATAATAATAATAATAATAATAATAATAATAATAATAATAATAATAATAATAATAATGTCGTTTTGCTTGTCCAAACTCTTTAAAGATCGGAACCTGAGATCTTTCCCCTGCTTTCCTTTCCCCTACTCACTCCACTTCTGTAGGCCTTCCCTGATCTTTGGTCCTCCTCCTCGGAGGAAAGAATCGGAACAAGTGGCCTTTGCTTTTTGGTCTGCCAGAATCACCAGCCAACCTGTGCAAAGCATGCCTGCATCTCCTTTGGAAGTCATTCATGTGTAAATACGCCTACATCTAACATCTCTCCCTCTGATATCAATTTATGCTAAACAAGAACTCCTTGCTTTCCAGAATTATGTTTGCCTCTGAACTTGTGTTTTCTTTGATCATATTGAGGCGAGGGTGAGCCTGTTGTTCGTGTTTATTAGCTCAGCAAATTTCCCCTAGCCCTTGGGTGGAAGGAGACCCTTTAGCATGGTAATTACACACACACACACCAGGGGGGCCGCTTTGTGTTGTGGAAGAATACAATGCTCTGATTGCTCTCGACCTCCCTGGCATTTAGAACAGGAGTATTAATAACTTGTTCGCACTGATGCATCAGGTAGAATGAGAATTAGATGGAAAGGTTAGAACTTGTCAGACTTGGGGTTTAATTATCACCCCCCTTTATGGTTCAGCAGCAGCTTGCCTTCAAATCCTTGGCGGTAAACAAATTTACCGCCGCATTTGTGATCTCACAGGCATTTCCATGGCAACCACCTATGACTTCATGGGCTCCTTTTATGTTTTGAATGCCGCAGAAATAAATGAGACACCCGATAGCAGGGAAGGCTCTTGCAGACTGATAAGCAGCAAGCTCTCCATCAAATGAGCTCATTTCCATCACACCAGGAGGAAATGTGGACTCCTGGGGCAGCTCGCTATTCATGTCCAAGGCCCTGACACGCTCGGTTCTGCAGACTTCCTCTGGCAACTTGTAGCAATTCTCTGTGGTGTTTTGCTGTTGGGCTCCACCGCCGGTTGAGCACCAGTTCCCGGCCCCTTATCCCACCCCAAGCTGTGCTATGCTGCATCCCACACTGCCCAGGGATTCTCCAGCAGCTAGCTTGAAATTGGTAGAGGACAGGTTTGAGAGATGAAGGTCCCGCATCCAGTCACAGAGATGGCTGTGAGCTGGGTCTCAAATTTGCTTTGCCTGCTACCCACAGCTGTGAAAAAGGGAGTTTTCATTTCCTTGGCTTGCCAGAACTTTTGAATCTGGGCAGCAAGTGAAACCTACTTACAGCCATGAATGGTGGAGTCAGGTGAGGAATATGGGAAGTGGTCTTTTCCTTAATCAGGTCCTTGGTCCATCACGGTCAATGTGGTCTACTCAGATGGCCTCAACTGGAGGTCAGTCACATTTTTAAAAAACATGGATGCCAGGCACAGAACCACACGCCAGGCAGATTCTCTTCCACTGAGCCATGGCCCCACCCCTTATCTAACACAGTGACCATTTTTACATGAAGAATCTTCCCCTGGACAGCCTCTGGTTGCTGGTGGGTTTTAGAGCCCCCTCCACATGATGTAGCCTGCATCCCGAGGCTGTCCAGGGGCTGGCTCCAATTTTGCCCAGATTTGTCTCGTGATGAAGGAAATCATAAAAAGTGAGTTGACACTTTTATCTCACATCCCATCAGTGAGCAACCAGTGAGCAACTAGGGGCAAGTCCGTAAAGAGGGAGAAGTGCGATAGTCTCTGTAGAGTTGTTCTGCCCTTGCACCCGCCCTCCCCTCTCCATTTCCTGCTCGAATATTTTTTTTTTTTAATGGCATGGTCGATGTTGACCGCAAAGCTACATTGTCAAAGGCAAAATAATTCTTCTCTAAAGTGTCCACGGTCTTTTGAGGATCAGGCAGACAAAACATAGTCCTTTTTTTGGAGGGGGGGGGGGAAGCTGGGGAATGAAAGGGGGAAAAGGGGATGTGGGTAATCAAGCAGCTTTCTTCAAATCATCCAGGCATGCATACCCCTTGTGTTAAAGTCTTCTGTTTACACAACATGATTTTTGGGGCTCCAGTTTCCCATGTGCAGCCTCAAGAATCCCCCTAGACATAACTAAAGTAAGAAAAAACGCATATCCCCAAAAAAGGGGAGATGCTGTATCATTCTGCCTTTAAAAAAAAATAATAATTGGGGGCTTCGGGGGGGGGGGAAGTTTCAGTCCACAAGAGAACTGCTGTGCTGTGCTGTGATTGGTGGCTTGCTGTGATTGACAAGCCAAGGATAGTGGGAGGGGGAGAAGCTTGGCTTGTTTTCCCTTGCAGCCTCATCAGGAGGCAAAAAGCCGCAATGGGGCAGAGAGAAAACATGGGAGAGTCTCCTCATGAGGAGGGCTGCAAACATGAGGCTTACCATCCAGCGTCTGCAAGCAGGAGGTCACCCGTGTTTTAGTCCTCTGTGCAGAAATTGTCTATACCTCCCAGAAAATAACCTAGACACTCTACATTTAGAATGTACAAAATAGTAAGACTTCACAGAAATGCAGTGTTTTTTATATATAATCATGAGCTGGCTGGCTGACTGATTTGCTCCCACTTTGTTTAAACAGTTGTGTTCCCTCTGGCATGAAACAACAGTAGATTGGATGGGGGGGTGGGATGAATACTGTTGCCAGCCTCCAGGTGGAGCCGGGAGATTTCCTGGAATTACAACTAACCTCTTGGCTATAGAGGTCAGCTTTGGGGGATGACTCCTTAGCATAATACCCCTTTGAAACCCCACCCCCAAATCCTCAGGAATTTTGCAACCCAGACCTGGTGAGACTAGGAAGGAAATTAAATCTCAGCAGTCGGTGGGATTATGTGCATGCATGTACAGTACTGTGCTGTCTGCCCATAGCACTAGAGCCAGCTTAAGGATTCACAGGGCCTAGAAGAGCACAATTATGGTGGAAGCAGCCAGACTAGGGGTGTCCCTCCGAGTGTCCTTAAAGAGGGGTAAGGGGGGAGGAGAAAGCCTATGGCCGTGATCTGTGGGGGAGGAAGGCACTGCACGGGCCCCCTGGAAGCATGAGGCCGATAGCATGTGCTACATGAATAAACCATCCCTGGTTTGGACTGCCTACAAACATCTGAACTGGTTGTCAAAAAACTGGCTCCATGGTCATGGCAGGTAGACAGATTGTAAACTGATCTGGTGGGCTTTTGAGCATCCCTAGTTGACACTCCCCCCACTTCATGTTCTTGCCCCAGGTGGATTTGGGCTCTTGAGTCCTGTATAATCCATCCCAGCACAGCTGAAGGGGCACTTCGTGACTGGCCATTGAACAGAGCCAACAGCAGTGCTCCTGGCCTGTGCTCCATTCATGGGTGAAGCCCCTCAGAAGCATGGCTGGTCTGGCTCAAGGGAATGAAGCTTGGTGGCTGAAGGATGCCTCTCTGCACATAAGCACTCAAGAAAGAGGTGCTGAGGCCTGCCACTCACGCCTTGACCTGGGTGTAGTCTGCACGGGGCTTTTTACCCACTCCCAGTTCGAATGAATCCCTGAAGTCCATTTTGATTTAGGGTGCTTTAAATTTTCCCTCTGCAACATGCATGATTGATTTATGGTGACCCTACCTTTCCACTGCAATATTCTGGAGTGGATATAAGCCTTGATATTTCAAAAACCTCCATCAGTAAGTGTGCAGATCTCTGCTTTTTGTGAATTAACTTCATGCCTCATGCCTCCAGCACTGTAGCAAAACAGTCTTCCCTGATTGCTCAGGGCATCAGTTCAAAGACATCCTGGTTCCCAGTTGCAAGGCTTGTCTTAAAGTGACTGCGTAATTTCTCTCAGCAGAGATTTGCCTCTTGGTTTTTTCACCCTCCTCTGCTGTCTCCAATCTCCCCCCCCCCCATCCGCATTCAAGAAAAGAAAGGGACACCTCTCTCCCCGCCCCATTCTGAGCTTCTCCAATTGAATGCAGAACATTTTACTGTTTAAATTGGGGGGGGGGGGGATACAGAAAGACCTGAGTTCAAATCAATCTGAATTCAGCAAGATCCACAATGGAGTGGTCATCCCAGGAGATATCTAGTCACAAACTGGAGGTTGGCACCCCTTTTCCCAGTAATCAACCATGGCATAGAAGATGACTTTTTGCCTCTTTCCTTGTGCCTCTGACAAGATCGGAACTATTTTTTTAGCCTCACATATTGTCAATAGTCCTCAGTATGAGAACTTTGGATCTTGCCCTTTCTAAGCAAATTAATTTTGCCTTTGAACCTTCTGTTCTGTTCTCTGATGTTAACCCTGAGGGCATGGGGCTCTCTTTTGGCCTCTTATGGTATCTGTGGGCCTTTTCGCACGGGGATCTTTGTTGCAAATTGTTTGCGGAATGAAAAATCGCCATTTAAAATAGTGGAATTCGTCGTTATGCATACCTGCCTTTGTAGTGGAATCAGTTGCATTTTTTAGCGTTTCCCACAGGCTTCCGGTCTCGGCAGAAATCGCTAGAAAGGAAGCGCTATTGCCAAGCTCGTCCCGCCCCTGGCCGTCAAGCAGCCAATGGGCAGCCGTTAGCATGCTCCCAAACAGCCCCTTTCCCTTTAAGAAAGGTTTAAAAAAAAAAAAACAGACCCATAGCAACGAATCTAGGTAGATTCGTTGCAACGGAGAGACCCATCCAGCTGCCTAATGTGAGCTGTTGTTTGATTGTATGATCGTTGGCACGCTGCCTCGAGTGATAAAAAAAAAATCCCCCCCCCCTCTCACGGGCCCGATTTTCGGCTGAATTAATGTGTAAAAAATAAAGGGACTTTATTTCAGCAAACGGGCTTTTATGTGGTTTGTGCTTAGTGACTAAAGGTGAAGGACTGAAGCCAGGGAAGCCTCTAAACAGAAAGAGGCTCGCTGGTGCGTTTATCCCCGCTCGCTCGGAGAAAAAAAAATGGCGATCGCTTCGCCGGAAGATCGGAGGAGAGAGCCAGGGGGAGGGACTTTGTAGAAACCGCAACAATGGTAACGCACAGGTCTTTAGCGCTAGTGTTGCAGATTGGTTGCAGGAGTGTATCGCTATCCGTAGGGTGAATCCACTTTTCTGGATTCCCCTGAAAGCGCTACAACGAAGCGCTTTTTGCTGATTGGTTTCAGGAGTGTTGCAGATTGTCTGCGACGTCGTGCGTTAAGGCAAATTAGTAGCATTTTCAATTAGCAACCATTGTGCTATTTTGAAGCCGTGCGAAATGGCCCTGTGAGTTGCTCGCCTGCTACACTTTACTGTGACAACTTGGAAGGTTTTATATCTTCTATTTCATTAATGATACAGCACTTTTTTATTTGTTATTGCTAAATGTAAAAGTTTCTGATGTGATCCACATTTAAAATGTATTGTCTCATTTGACTCGGATCAGTGGAGCTTCCTGTTAATAAAGGAAAGGATATAGAAAGGAAAGGACAGTTCATTTTAGACTAATAACCTCCCTAAATGAAACGTACACTTTTAGCTAGAAATTTTTCAGCTTTGGCCTAGATCTTTCTCTTTTCCAGAGGAAAATCCAGGACCACTGAGGTGTACAAGTTTCCATGCAGTTCATCTCAGCTCTGAAAATGGTTTGGCCGACATCTGCTTCTCCAAAGGCCCGTCCAATAAAAATCAAACCATATAGACTCTCCTTTTACCCCTAATTATTTCTCAGCCTCTACATGTTTTCCTTTGGTCTCTTTGGTAATCCCGCAATCTCTCCATCTGTGGCGGTGGACGTTTAGAGAGCGTGCAAATTGGGGACAATTATGACGAAGGGGACACGGCGTCGCATGCAGAATTTACAGCCACCGAGGCTAGCAGAAGTAGAAAGCGAATCCGTTTGTAGCAGGAGCGTTAAGAAACCGTAAGAGATAAAATCTGTGCTTGCACATGAAGAGGGGGAAGCTGTTGAGCTCTCTTGCCGGGGAGTTTCCAACTGACAAGATAAAGGGAATGCAGTTTGGTCAGTGTGGAGGGCGGGCTGACGACAGAGGCTTGGACTACAGGACTTTGGGGAATATCAAACACAAAATAGAGGGAAGTGTCATTTGTCATGTGGCTCTTGTTTTTCCCCCTCAGCTAGGAGGAGGATGTGGCAGGGTTCATTTTGCCTCCGGGTATCCAGTAACAAACTGATTCCGGTGCATTTGCAAAAGGGTCCAGTGGACCCCTGATTAGGTGTGCTCAGAACACAAAAGCCAAACAGCAGGAGGGCATTTTCAATGGCACCGTCAGGTTTTAGGAGCAACGTGTGGAAGTCACCTTGGATATTTCATATCTGGTGCCTAATAAGCGCTCTAAATCCTCTCGTGCCCTCTCCTCTGAGCCCCAGCTACGAACAGCACTGTGCCTTTCAATTTCTCTGCAAACTTTTTAGCCGTTTTAACAACAGGATTTGCTCGTTCTTCCACTTTGAAAAAAGCTGTTGGGGAGAACTGATTCGGAGACTGGGCCAAACCTTCTTTTTTTGGTTTTGAAAGTGTTAAGAATGCAAGTTACACACAACCCAAGGACCAGAGGCCCTGCCTGCTTTGTGATGCTTTTTAAAGTCATCTTTGTTGGTTCTTGCCACCCCAAGAGGCATTCAGACAAGCAAAGTTAGGGCTTAGCCTCAAAACCAGCAGGACCATGCCGCTTGCAATAGAGGGTCTAAAACAGGGGTAGTCAAACTGCGGCCCTCCAGATGTCCATGGACTACAATTCCCAGGAGCCCCCTGCCAGCGAACGCTGGCAGGGGGCTCCTGGGAATTGTAGTCCATGGACATCTGGAGGGCCGCAGTTTGACTACCCCTGGTCTAAAAGGACAAGAGTGCCCCAACTCCATCTACATGAACTGCCCAGCTCTCTGCCCACCCAAGATTCTCTTTGATGGCCCTGGGGGGGGGGGTAGAGCCTGAGGAGAGGGAGGGACATCAAGGGGTGTAATGCCATCCAGTCCACTTGCAAGAACATCCAAGCTCCTTAAGGGGAACTGATCTCTGTAGTCTGTAGATTAGTCGTAATTTTGGGAGATATTCAGGCCCCACCTGGAGGTAGGTAGGCTACCCTGCATATTCCAGATCACCCATTCACCATGGAGTACTTAAAGATATAATTTAAGGAAGTTATTGTTTATCTTTAAACATATTCATTGTAAGTGGGGAAATGTTTCCAATCTTTAAAGCAATCATTCTTCAAGCGTTGTCATTTCTGGCATGTAGTCAATGGAGCTCAGCAACAGGGTTATGAGTGGTTAGGAGGAAATGTCTGGTTTTCCATTCCTTTAACCCTTTGCCTGGGATCACAGCAGCCCAGATGACCCAAAGAGCATGAATGAGACCCTGCAGAATGCCCCCTAACTGGAGAGGGAAGGCACCAGGGGGAGCTGCTTGTGGTAGACCTGCTGGTAGAGAAACCTGTTGAGGATATTGTTAGAGTGAGATACAGTCTCATTCAGAAGGGGGCAAATTAAAACAGATTTGTTTGCATCAGACCTAGGTTTGCCAGCTCCACATTGTGAAATACCTGGAGATTTGGCAGGAGGGGGGCTGGACCTGAGGAGGGCAAGGTTTGGGCTACGGAGGAACATCAATTAGATATAATGCCACAGAGCTGACCTTCCAAGGTGGCCATTTTTTCCAGGTGAGATTATGTCTATTACCTGGAGATCTGTTGTTATCGTAGGAGATTTCCAGCCACTCCCTGGAGACTGGTGAGCCTAATGAGACCTATTCCAGATCAGGCCAGGGACATACTAATAGGCCAGCCTTTTTTTATAACCTTCAGCAGGTCTCCCCTGTTGCGTGCATGCATGTTAAGTGCCTTCAAATCACTATGAATTAAAGATCTCTCCAAAAGGTCCCATCATGGACAACTTTGCTCAGGCCTTGCTAAACTGTGGGCCCTAGCTTCCTCAACGGAGTCAATCCATGTCATGTTGGAACTTCCTCTTTTCCATCTTTTGCCTTTAACTTTTCCCAGTGAGGAGGAAGAGGCCTGCTCTGGCCTGAAGGCCCTATTCCACCCTGCCCTCCAAGGTTTTCCCCAACACCCAGGGAGATTTCTCTTCCTCTCTCAGGTAACTTGTCATCACCACCTGACCTTTGAAATGAGTTGGAACTCCCAGTTTCCCTTCCAAGTTCTCAGGCCTTGTCAACTGCTGGCTTTCCCCCTGGCGCTCCTTGTAGAACAGTGTGTTCAGGATGGTGGGAGTCTATGTGATACTGAGAACCACTAACAGCATCCAGATCCAGAGTCATAAAATCTTTATTAAAAACAGAATGTGCACAAGAAAACTTTAGCACAGCACCAGTTTGAGCAAGGGATCCAAAAGAAATGGTAAAATGCAATTCATCTGTCCCTCTCGCTATACATGCCCTGCCAGATCTTTAAATATAGGACAGGCTCCTTAGCTTAGGAAATTACAGATCTCTATAAAGTTTACATTACCATAAAGTTTTCTTCAGCTGACCAGGCCACCAAATGTGGCTTCTCCAGCCCTCCACTAAGAGTTCTGTCTGCTTTGATGAACTCGGGACATAAAAGACCTCCCTCCTTGCTTCTCTGAGTTTTATCATCCCTGGAATTTCCTTCCTGGAGTCTCTCTACTATTTGATTTCTCCAAACCTCTGTTCCCTACTTGAAGGGAGAGCTTGGCCAGCCCCTTGTCTAGCTCAGCCTTTCTCAACTATTTTACCATTGAGAAGCCCCTTAAACCCTCTTCAGGCTTTGAGAAACCCCAGAAGTGGTCTCAGCAGACCAGACATCCCTGCCACACCCTCGGTAGTCACGTGCCATGAGAACTGACATCAACCAAACACTCCCCCTGCTGGGCTAGGAATAGGGCTGGGGCAGGCATCCACCCCTCCATCACCCCCTGGCACCCCGACTCCCCCATACAATTGAGTTAAAATGAGAGCACTTACCTCTCTGGACTCCAGTTGCTACCACACGCAACAAGCTTCAGCCAGCAAGGATTCTGATGAAACCCCTGTTGAGAAAGCCTGGTCCAGGCCTATCAGCATTTGTATGAAGGTAGGCTGAAGAAAGTCTGGAAGGCAATTGAACCAACTCCTTCCTGGCCACCTGCTCTGTGCTCAGAGAGGGGGGAATCTCAGTGTGAAGGTCTTGCTCATTTGTAAACCTCCCAAGAAAAATGTGTTTCTTCAAATCTGGCATGACTGTCTTTCCTCCCTCATGTTTGGAATGAGAGAGAGGACTTTGGGGTCAGAAGGAAAGACATGAGCTGAGGGTTGTGGAGGAGGGGGGGGGAGATCCAGGTCGGGCCACTCCCGCTAATTTAGAGGTGGAGCCTGGGGAGGACAGGGATCTCAGTGGGGGAGGGGGGGAAATGTTCAGATCTACTGAAAAATAATGTGCATCCATATAACACGCTTGAGCAGGTGACTATGCTGCCTCCTAACAACAACAGGGGGCTTTTTGCACGCCTTCAAAATAGCACAATGGTTGCCAATTGAAAACGCTACTGATTTGCTGTTTTGCACAACGTCGTCGACAATCTGCCACACACCTGAAACCAATCTGCAAAAAGCGCTTCCTTGTAGCGCTTTCAGGGAAATCCCCAAAAGTGGATTCACCCTCCGGAAAGCGATACACTCCTGCAACCAATCTGCAACACTAGCGAAAAAGACCTGTGCGTTAACATTGTTGCGGTTTCTACAAAGTCCCTCCCCCTGGCTCTCTTCTCTGATCTTCCGGCGAAGCGATCGCCATTTTTTTTTTCTCCGAGCGAGCGGGGATAAACTCACCAGCGAGCCTCTTTCTGTTTAGAGGCTTCCCTGGCTTCAGTCCCTCCCCTTTAGTCACTAAGCACAAACCACAGAAAAGCACGTTTGCTGAAGTATTTTCCCTTTATTTTTTTACACATTCATTCAGCCGAAAATCGGGCCCGTGAGAGGGGGGGGGGTTTCACTCGGAGGAAGCGTGGCAACGATCAAACGATCAAACGACAGCTCAAACACACCAGGCAGCAAAGAATCTACCCAGATTCGTTGCTATGGGTCTGTTTTTTTTTTTTAAAAACCTTTCTTAAAGGGAAAGGGACTGTTTGGGAGCATGCTAATGGCTGCCCATTGGCTGCTTGACGGCCAGGGGCGGGACGAGCTTGGCAATAGCGCTTCCTTTCTAGCGATTTCTGCCGAGACCGGAAGCCTGTGGGAAACGCTACAAAACGCAACTGGATTCCACCACAAAGGCAGGTATGCATAACGACGAATTCCACTACTTTAAATGGTGATTTTTCATTCAGTGACCAATTTGCAACAAAGATCCGGTGCGTAAAGCCCCCAGCTCTTCCCCAAGCGATGCCCTATGCGATGCCACAACACACAAAGAACTGCACCATACCAAAACAAGCTCATGCGCAGAGCCTGCTGGGTGGGCCTCAGCGGCAGCTCTGCGTCTCCAAAGAAAGGCAGCCTGGAAATACTGAGCGGTCTTTACCCGTGAGAGACAAGGGTGAGATGTTCTACATTCATTGTGAATGGAGGTTTACAAAATCTCTGAGAAGGGGGCGGGGGGCAGATTCCTGTTTCCTTGCAGCCGACCCACCAATTGGCAAGTGTTGCCGCCTGGATGGCCTGTTCATGGAGCCCACTCTGCCCAGGAGGTCCTGCAGCAGAGAGACATGCAGGCCTGGTTTTGCTCTGGAAGCAGGATTGCCTAGCGTGGGTGGGGAAATTCCTGGGGGCTTGTGGGCGGAGGGGAAGGAACGGGGGGGGGGAAGCCCACCAGGGATGGGAACGGAGCTCTGGTGACCTCTGCGGCCTGGAGATTAGTTGTCATACCTGGAGAACTCCTGTCTTATTGGCCTCGGGGGGATGATACAAGCAAGAGCTAGTTTTTCCCCAAAGGTGCCGGGGGAAATGTTTTTCGAAAGGCTTCGGCATAAAACTTTGGCAAGGTTCTTTTCTCCTTGTGGCTTCCTAAATCTCTAGCTGTGTACAAGCGCCGTTCCGCACTCGTCCAAAATAGCATAATGGTTACAAATTGAAATCGCCACATTTTTGTCATTATGCACAACGTCGTTGACAATCTGCAACACTCCTGAAACCGATCCGCAAAAAGCGCTTCGTTGTAGCGCTTCCAGGGAAATCCCAAAAAGTGGATTCACCCTCCGGAAAGTGCTACACTCCTGCAACCAATCTGCAACACTAGTGGAAAAGTTCTGTGCGTTACCATTGTTGCGGTTTCTGCAAAGTCCCTCCCCCTGGCTCTCTCCTCTGATCTTCCGGCGAAGCGATCACCATTTTTTTTTTCTCTGAGCGAGCGGAGATCAACGCACCGGCAAGCCTCCATTTACCCAGCAAGGCTTCCCCAGCTGCAGTCCCTCTCTTTAAAGTCAACAAGCACAAGCAACACAGAGGCCCGTTTGCTGGTTTATTTTCCCTTTATTTTTCACACTATTTTTGGCCGAAAATCGCGCCCGTGAGGGGGGGTATTTTTTTTTCACTCGGGGGGAGTGTGGCAATGGCAGCTCAAACACCACCTGCTAGCTGGATGGGTCTCTCCATTGCAACGAATCAACGCAGATTCGTTGCAACGTGTGTGTTTTTTTTTAAACCTTCCTTAAAGGGAAAGGGGCTGTTTGGGAGCATGATAACGGCCACCCATTGGCTGCTTGATGGCCAGGGACGGGACACAGCTCGGCAATATCGCTTCCTGGCTAACGATTTTTGCCGAGACCAGAAACCTGTGGGAAACGATAGAAAAGCAACTGGATTCCACTACAAAGGCAGGTATGCATAATGACAAATTCCACTATTTAAAATGGCGATTTTTTGTTCCGCAACCAATTTGCAACATAGATCACGGTGCGGAATGGCCCTGAGTTTTACTTGGGGAGCTGAAAGTTCTGATTCCCTAAGCCACGCTGGCTGCGGTTTCTTTGGTTCTGTAAACTGGTGTGAAGAAAAGAGGGCAAATGAGTCCTTTTATAAAGACCTCCATGAATTAATCTCCAAAGTGGGAAATGGGAATTTAAAAACAAATGAAAATAAAACAGGACACAAGCAGAATTCACTGCGGTAAGAGAAAAATGCATGAGATCATTTGCCCTAGTAGTCAGTACACACACACAGAGACGACTGCAGCTTACATTTGTCTTAAAAACTGTTTGTGAGCAGTTAAGGGTTGTTGTTTTTTTAAGCAATGTATTTAGGATTACCATCTTCCAGGTGTCGGGAAGAGATCTCCTGGCATTATCTCCAGACAGCAGAGCAGAGAACCCCTGGAGAAAAAGACTGTGGTGGAATGAGGAATCATCGGCATCATTCCCTGCTTGGCTCCCTGTCCTCCATGAACTCTGTTCTCCCCGGGCTTCGCCCCAGAATCTCCCGGGATTTCCCAGCTCGGAGCTGGCCACCCTAAACACACAAGCAGAAGAAGGGTTGCCAGCCATTGCAAGAGTAAAGATCCAGCCGTCTGAAGCCTGCCTTTCCCTCAGGAAGAATGGCAAGCAAGAACTTCCCCCCCCCCCCTTCAGCCTTGTTTCTCCAGTAAATATGGCCTCCTGCCTTAGGAATTAATTTTGGATGCTCAGTATTCAAATGCTTCTCTTTGCATATTTATTGCTTCCGCACGTAGCTTATTGACATAACCTCTTGATATAGACTTCTTATTTTCATGAGATTGCCGGAGGGTCCTGCAATGGTAGATAACATTTCTCTTCTTTAGAGCTATTAAATCAGCAGATCCAGCTGGAGAAACCTACGGCGGAGGTGGGCGATGCTCTCAGGCTGGGCTTAACAGGAGACTGTTCATGTGCTCCAAGGTGTATCGCTGTCGAACCAGAAAAGACTCCCCGCTGTGAACTGAATTGTGTCGATGCGCATTCATTTGGGAAATCGTGCGCATCGTTAGGAAAGGTCGGCCGGCCGCTGAAAGGTCCACTGTACTTTTACACACAGCTGCTTTTTGTTCTGATTTGGGGGAGAACAATCACTTAAAATTAACTAGCTTGACAATTAGTAAGAGATCTATCGGCATCCCCTTTGCCAGTGCCCAAGAGAGCACTCCTTGGGGAAGGAGAGTAAGTGAGCCAATTCCCCGACTTGTGCAGTAAAAGCTGCGTCACGGTTGTTCTCAAAGGAAGGGCCTGATTGAAGAATAGTTGTAGACGGTGAATCTAAAAATATGCATTGCATAGATTTGATGATGCAAGAAGAAGTCTGATTATCCTCCTTCAGGCGGAGCGGGGGCTGCTTGATCCCCCGCTATGTTGGATTGAGGTTTTGTTGGGTTTTTTTGGGCCAACTTCGGTTGTCTTTTGAATCAAAGCCAGCTTTAACCAGTCCAGCTTTCTCAATGATCTTCAAACGTCCTGCAGGTACCAGGAATCTGCCAGAGTAGCCACTAAATTTCTGAGCCATCAGGAAGAAATGGGAATAGCTTACAATGACTGGGGAAGGCACTGGCAAACCACCCTGTATTGAGTCTGCCATGAAAACGCTGGAAGGCGTCACCCCAAGGGTCAGATATGACTCGGTGCTTGCACAGGGGGTACCTTTACCTTTACCTTTACAAAAGCTGTGTGTGTGTGTGTGTGTGTGTGTGTGTGTGTGTGTGTGTGTGTGTGAGAGAGAGAGAGAGAGAGAGAGAGAGAGAGAGAGAGAGAGAGAGAGAGAGAGAATTTCTCAGTAGTCATCATGATTAAGATTGGGAAGAACCAGAAAAAATTGACTCAGAAATAGTGCTGTTATGAAGAGGGGAATTCTCTGTCTCTGTCTCTGTCTCTGTCTCTGTCTCTGTCTCTGTCTCTGTCTCTGTCTCTGTCTCTGTCTCTGTCTCTGTCTCTGTCTCTGTCTCTGTCTCTCTCTCCAAAACTCACTTTTTAAGCTACAGCTGTTAATTCATTTCACGACCCAGAAGGCACATACAATTGACAGTAAGAAAAACTTCCCACTCCCGCCTTCTCTGCTAGTGGAAACACATGGGGTGGAGGGGAGGGAGCAATCAACCCCCTCCCATCCCCAAGCCACACTCCAGATCCCATTCCCACCCCCTCCCATACTTAAGGTGAGGGCTGCTTGGCAATTAGGTTGACTTTCCCCAACCCAACTGCTTCTTAACCTCTTGTCTAATCAGCCTCTTTTCCCCCCTCTGTTAAAAGATGGGTTTCTCTTTCCTTTCTCTTTTAAAAGAAATCACAGCACCCTTTCATAACCTCCATCCTCAGATTAGTTCTATGTTACACACCACAGGGCAGTTCTCTAGCAGGAGGATGGGAGGTTTGGGAAGCCACTGCCTGCCTCTGAGCATATACAGAGTGAAACTGAGACATTTTGCTGCACCTCCCTCCCCCTCCCCTTTCAAATTTCTCTTTGAACAAAACCAAAGTGACTCCAGATTCCTAAAAAGAGAGCTGAGTTTAAGAAAGGAATTGAGTAAAGAGGAGTCAAGCGAATTTCTCTTTCCTTTGATGACACAGTCCTATTGGCCTGAAGGCCGTGGGGGGGGGGGGGGCTGGAGAGAATTTCTCCTAATGTTTTCTGGAATATCCTCTGGCCTGCAGTCCACCAGTTGGCCAGCCCCAGGCTGCATCCCCCAGCCATAATTTCCAGTCACTCTGAGGCAAATTTGGTTTCTTTGGGCCAGCCCATGTGTCAGTTTACAATCATATTCTCCCTTCTCCACTTTCTTAAAATTTGCTTTTCCAACTCTTCTTCTTCAGTAATATCAGGGCTCACTCAGCCCCACCTCCCTCAAAGGGTGTCTGTTGTTGGGAGAGGAAAGGGAAGGTCACTGTAAGCCGCTGTGAGACTCCTTCAGGTAGAGAAAAGCACCATATAAGAATCTTCTTCTTCAGTAAAATCAGGGCTCTCTCAACCTCCCCTCCCTCACAGGGTGTCTGTTGTGGGGAGAGGAAGGGGAAGGCAATTGGAAGCCATTTTGAGACTCCTCCGGGTAGAGAAAAACAGCATAGAAGAACCAACTCTTCTTTTTCTTCTTCTACACGAAGGAGTCTCAAAGTGGCTTACAGTTTCCTTCCCTTCCTCCCCACCACAACAGAGCTAATTGAGGCTGAGAGAGCTCAGAGAGAACTGTGGCTGGCCCACGGTCCCCCAGCAGGCTGCATGTGGAAGAGGAGTGGAGCGTCACACCCAGTTCTCCAGATTTGAGGCTCCTGCTCTTAAACCAGGACACTGCGCTGGCTCTGGTGCTGAACTGCATGCCGAACTCAAGATGCAGTTAACAGCAAAGGAAGCAGGCACACGATCTCTCCGATCCGTGAGCTCCTTGTTCCTGGACATGTAGGCAGTTTCTGCTTTTATTTTTTATATATTTGAGCAAATGTCTGTGCAAAACACCAGAAACACGAGAAACAAAATGACACCCCCCAAAAGGTGCTTGTGGACAATGACAATCCGTCCTTCCTCCATGTCAGCTTGAATCACAATCATGCTCGTTGGTGATTTTGCAAACCTCCAGGTCCAGCTCTAGCCGTGTTCCCTGTACAATGACGAGGCAGCAGGCAGGCAGGCGGGCACATACCCTGCTGTGTTCGGCTCAGACGAATGCGTTCGTTGGGGAGGCAGCCGGCAAAGTGTGGGCCCAGCCTGGCATCTAGTGGCCTGCGGAGGAAGTGTCCAGAGAGGCCGTGTGCGAGGGGGAGGGAATTCTTCCATCCGAACAGCCACCGTGCTCTACGTGAACATTAAATTAGATTAAAAGCTCATCCTTAGTAAATATCAACTTGTTCAGCTTGGAGTGCAATTTGGGAAGGAGTCAATTAGAATGTCTGCTCCTGCCTCGGAAACGGAATAATTAAACTCAACCTGAAGGTGACGTTATAACGAAGACCGTCCCTCAGACTAAACAGATAGAGTATCTCTTGAGCTAATTATGTTGTCTTAATGTGTTGGTTTTATCAACTCAGATGTCCTGAGCAAATAACACTGTCATGTGGAGCGTGGTGTGTGTCGTCCCTCCCCCCTTTTCCAGCCTCACACCATCTGGTTCTGAATGCTGCCATTCCATGGGCGGGGGGGGGGGGGGAAGAGAGCACAGAAGACCCGAGGCAAGCCGTCCACTAAACATACAGCGCTTTCCTTTCCGCTGTTTTTAAAAATCCCCTCCACCCCCCAAACCTGGAGAGGCTGCATTGGTGGAAAGGCTGCATTCATCCTGCCTAAACCCAAATCCAGATGGGAGAGGAGCAAAAGGCTTATGGCGCTCCCAGCTGGAGTGGGGGCAGAGGGGAGAGGAGACCGAAGAACATACTCACCTTATTTATACCCTGCTTTCTCCCCAAAGGGGGACCCAATATGTCTTGTGGGGATCTCTTCTCTTCCAGTTTGTCCTCACAACAACCTTGTGAGGTAGGTTAGGCTCAGAGCGTGTGACTCGGCCAAGGCTTCCCAGCAAGGCTTTCCCAGATACCAGTGAGATACTAAAAGCCCATATTTAGACCAATTACTTGATTTGCTTATTTTTGGTTTAGGAGTAACGGTGGGGCCTTCACCGTTGCTGCCCTCCGATTGTGAGAAACAAACCAGCATTGCTTCAACAGCAAACCAGTGAAGCATGCAAAAACATTTCAGGTTCAGAAGTCTGAGTTTTCCTGATTTAGAATCGGTTTAATTCCTCATCCACATGGTCTGAAATCAATGATTCCATCTTTTGTGACCTTCTTCCTTGTTAAACTTCTAAGTAACTTTCTCCTCTCTTTGGAAAGAGGGGGAAAAAATCCCAAGAAAACAAAATCTATGCATCTTTAAAGATGCCTCAGGACAGCTTTGAATTATGCAACTTACAGTTACGTGACTTGTGGGTTAAGGATGTCTCTGACTTCATAGTGACATTGATCAATCCCTTGAAGATTTTATTCCACTGTCAGCTCCAGCCACTTAAGCGTTCAGAACACGTTGTTTTCTAAAAAAAATAAATCAAATTATCATGTGGCCTGGCCTGGAACTTCCCCTGTGATCACATGGACTTTCCTACTGAAAAGATTAACAAAATTTGAAATTGATTTGGTGAACCTGAACCCACTGAACAAGATGAACATAAAGGTAAAGGTATCCCCTGTGCAAGCACCGAGTCATGTCTGACCCTTGGGGTGACGCCCTCCAGCGTTTTCATGGCAGACTCAATATGGGGTGGTTTGCCAGTGCCTTCCCCAGTCATTACCGTTTACCCCCCAGCAAGCCGGGTAGCTGCATACTCATATGGAATCATAGATTATTGTTATTTTTTCATTAAAAAAAACATTTGTATGCCACTTTTCCACCTGATAAGAAGGCCTTGAAGATAAACAACATGAAAATGCTTAAATGGCTAAAAATGCATTTAAAATAATGTCATGAGGAACACAAACTATTTTAAAAGGAGGGCCAGTAGCTGTTATTGGGGGTATGAAACAAACAAATAAAAAGGTGAAAGGTGACATGGATAGAGGGAGGCTGACCAACCTCCCAGGAGATGGAGTTCAAGATGAATCTGGGGAGCATTTGTGTGGCTGGGTTGGCTTGAGGATGGGGCAAAAGTGAAGTATGTTAGGATGTTCAGGATGTTAAGGAGAGAGTATTGGCCTAGCAGTGAATCTGCAACTTCCTGAAGGCAAGGAAGGCACCTGGGATGACAACCGCCTGATCTCAAAGCTTGAGTTCATTCTAAGAGAAAGAGAGAGATCTTATAAGTACTATGTCCAGAAGCATGAGCTCTCTGCTTCCCCACTCCTGTGCCCGCCCACTGGATACCTCAGCAATTACGTTCCAAGAAGATTAAGCGATGCACAAATAGGAGGGGCAAAACAAGATCTGCAAAGAGACAGAAATGGTCTTCTTCTCCTCTGTGGAGAGAAGCTTGTCCTGCCCGTGGAACTGCTGTGAGACTGTCAAGAAGGCACTGTAGGATCCGGCCCAAGACCTTGAATCTGTCCTGGGCTAGCTAATGCACCGGCAGACGTTCCATCCAAATCATGTTCCGGCATTGGAGTAGGGCTGGAGTGAGAATAAGGACAGAGTGGTCAGGTGGCCAGCCAGCAAATCCCACCAGACTGCACCTGGACACTCCTCAGGAAAGGATCCCCTACATTAGAAGAGCCAACACTCACTCACTCACCTAGAGACTTTTAAAATCATTCCAAGTGCTCAAAACATCGCCAGAGGTGAAAATGTAGAAGAAGAAGGTTGGGTTTTATACCTTTTTTTTCACTACCTGAAGGACTTTCAAATCAGCTTACAATCACCTTCTCTTCCTCTCCCCACATCAGACTCCCTATGAGGTAGGTGAGGCTGAGAGAGCTCTGACAGAACTGCTCTGTGAGAACAGTTGTAAGAGAACTGTGCTTAGCCCAAGGTACGCCAGCTCGCTGATTGTGGAGGAGTGGAGACAAAAACCCGACTCTCCAGATTACTGTCCCTTGGTATCCCCCTTTCATTCTGTTGCATATAAAGACAAACTGATAAAGGGAAAGAACGAGGTGGCAGAATTCTAGAACTGCAGCTCTTTATTTATTGTTTACATACCGCCATTCCCAGGCACTCAGGGCGGTTTACATCAGGAAAAATATAATTAACATTGCAGTTGTTTCAAATAATCAAATTAATCCAAATTAAATTAAAAGGAGCTAAAATGGTTAAAACATCATTACGCAATATGGGAGCATCCTATTCTGGAAAGGAAGTGCAGCCTGGATTGTCCACCAAACTGCGGGGGTCTGCAAACAGGTGGCTTCCCGGAGGAAAACATTCTGCATCGCCTTCCTCCTATAGCGATGGTCTCCTCCCCGCCATATCCTGACATTTCTATTCACCAATGAACTTCCATGGATCCCTGTCATTTCCCCTGGTTTGCAGTGAGTAATATCCTATGTCGCGCGAATGAAATGTGCATTGATTAAGCCACAAGAGACTTCTCCCCCCACGCCCAAAACACAGAGAAATGCCACTTGATTATCTACTCTAAACCAATCAAAAATGGGTAACCCCTCGCTGGTCTCACCTTGGGACCCTGGAACATCCTCCACAGGACCTGTTTCCTTCTATCTAAGCCTATCTAAGACTCGCGGGGTCTGAAATCAAGTGTAAAATGCGGTGCTCAGAATAAAACCAACTTCCCAAACCGAACTCATTTGTCTTGGTCGTTCCAGGGAGCACGTGTGGTTCTTGAGGAGTGCGTTTTTAAGGTCGGCAATTGCAAAGGGAAGAGGGGTGGGGTTGTTGGGCTTGCCAGAGGGTGCACAAAGGGTGAATGCGGCCCGGGAAGGTGAAGAAGGCAGAAGCAACCCTGGCGTGACAAGGAGACCGTCTCCCATGCTACATCCACTTCGGTGATGGATGCAATTGCCTTGGAAATCTCTTTGTAATGAAGAGACGCTTAGGGAGTGGCGGGAAATAAATCGATAATAATAATAATAATAATAATAATAATAATAATAATAATAATAATAATAATAATAATAATAATAATAATAATGAGGAAGAGAATCAATTGAAACAGCAGAGTATTCTTCTCAGAAGACAAAATATCAGTGATCTACAAGTGAGTATTACAAACTCACATCTGCTGCGAACAGAGTGGAGCTGACAGACCCAAGAAAACCCCACAGTTCAGTAATTAAATAGCTGCACTGAAAAAACCCACACCAGAGCGCTCGCTGTCTCACTACATTGTACGTTGCGCCTTTTTAAAAATTCACACCCAGCTGTCTTTGTGCCCAGGAATTTCCACTTAAAGAAAAGATGATTAATACATCTAAATGTTAAATGCTGTGAAAATTTCCCTGAAAGACTTACTGCGGGGCTGTTTTAATAATAGTACAATAGCATAACTATGGATGCTGGCCCTTGAGTCCACAGAGAACAGACAAAACGCAGATATGTTCACTTTGCAGGGGGTGGGTGGGTGGGGCTGCCAACTCACAGACAACTCCTGGCCACCCCAGAGGGTTTTCCAAGCAGAAATGGAAGTCCTTTGCCACTGTCTGCCTCGGCAATCTCTTTTCCGTGTACTAACCTGAGATCTGATGCGATCAGGCCATCCTGGGAAGGGATGCCAGCCTCCAGGCAGGGGATCCCTTGGGATCCCCCAGAATTACAGCGCATCTCTTGATTAAAGAGATCACTTCCCCTGGAGAAAATGGCTGCTTTGGAGGGTGACCTCTGTGGCCTTCTGCCCCAGTGAAGTCCCTGTCCTCACCAGGCTACACCTCCCAATCTCCAGGGGATTCCCAACCTGGATCTGGCAACCCTGCCTCCACACCTCTAGCCTGGACCACACAGGTCAGAGCCAAGTACCTCAATATGGGGAGTTAAATGGGGTCATTTCCAGGAGCAGGGAAGGGAAACTTTACCTGCCAGTCCTCCTTCCTTCCATGTCGATGTTGCAGAGAGGCTGAGAAGTATACACAGGAAGGCTTGTAAGTTCTTCCTAGGACCAGGAATGCTGCATAGGAGAATCTACTGGAGGTGACCGAGGGTGAAGTTAGCACCTTCTGCATGCTAAGCAGACTTCATGGAATTAAATGAATAGCAAACTGATCATCCTGGGGATAGATTCCAATGGGTAGCCGTGTTGGTCTGAAGCAGCACAACAAAATCAGAGTCCAGTCAGGCACCTTGAAGACCAACCGAGATTTATTCCGGGCGTGAGCTTTCAAGTGCAAGCACTCTTCCTCAGACTATCATCATGGGGTTCTTGCTGAGATTAAAGATCCTACCTCTACCATCCTGTGAGATACCTTCCACCCACATTTTTTGGTCTGGAGGCATTTTCCTGACCAAATGGCTCCCATCCAATTCCTAAGCAGGACTGGCCTTGAATAATCTCCAAGGTCTGAGAAGATACAGCTAGCCTGGGCTAGGCTGGTGAGGTGCACAGCGCTAAAAATGGGAGGGCACCACATATAAACAGTGAGCAAGTGCCAAGAGCCCAGAATTTGCATTCCCCAAGGAATTGCCCTTTCCCTTTCACACAACAACATCTGAGTAACTGAATGGCGTTGGAAGCATTTTGTAGACAGGTTAGGTTCTGCCTTTCCCTAATAGCAGCCAACGAGAGCTGACAAAATTATGGGGGGAGACAGCTAGAAAACAGGAAGTTGAGGGGGAAAGACAGATGTCTGACTGAGTGAAGCAGAGGTGAAGAACCGCTTAACGCTGGCTGACTAAAAGGAGTCAATTTGTAACACAAGATCCAAGATACTGGAATAGGGAAACAGTTCAAAAGTTCAAGAGAAAAGAAACATCGTTACCTTTCCCATACTTTCTTCAGTGTTATGTTGAGACCCTAAAGAAAAGTTTATTATTATTATTTTGATTTATTACTTGCCCCTCCCAAATGGTTTGTGGAGGGTTACAATAGTCTGAATAAAATCCCAGTGAAACCCCCCAGACATAAAAACATAACACAGATCCAACTAGTCAGTCAGTCAGTAACCTTTTATTGGCATAAAATATGTATAAGACATATAAAAATAGGGTTTAAAATGTCAACAAAATAATAAAATAGGCCATGGGGTCCAACTAATCACAATAACAAAAATAAAAAGGAGATACAGAGGAAAAAATTAACTCAAATCACTATCATCAATAAAAATCTCAAAGAGGGGGGTGGGAAGAGGGGCACAGATGGGACCCAAAACCCACCATTCACATGACTCTCTCCTGGAAGGGGGGCCACACGTATCTTCCTTGCCACACTGGCCTCAACCGTGGACCTGGCGGAAGAGCTCCGTTTTGCAGGCCCTGCGGAATCCCAAAAGCCCCCACGGGGCCCGGGGCTCTTCCAGGAGCTCTTTGTACCAGGTAGGGGCCACGGCCGAAAAGGCCCTGGCCCTGGTCGACACCAGGCATGCTTCCCTGGGGCTGGGAATGACCAACGAACTGGTTCCCGCAGAGCACGAAGCATGAATGATAAAAACAGGGTAACAATTGATCAGAATGAAATAGTATATTAAATAAATGGTGGTGGGGGGGGTAAATCTGAAATTAGAGAGTAGTAACAATTAAAAAATAAACGAGAATTATCCAGTTTGGTGTGACCGAGGGCTTTACATAGAAATCCCCCTACAGCTTCTGAAATCAATGAGCCTCTGTCTTCTGAGAGAAAGTGCGCCTGGACTTTGTCAGTATGGACCGGTCTTCTGCTCAACCATGGTGTAAGGCAGGGGTAGTCAAACTGCGGTCCTCCAGATGTCCATGGACTACAATTCCCATGAGCTCATGGGAATTGTAGTCCATGGATATCTGGAGGGCTGCAGTTTGAGTATCCCTGATGTAAGGTAATGTTCACAGGCAATTGAATGGTTAGGGCAGTGAAGCAGTGAATATGTTCTGTTGTTGCAGGTTGGTGCTCAGTATGGGGGACATTTTTGAACCTTCCTCTCAGCCAGGCCGACAGAAGGGAGTTCAGGTGTGCTAACACAAAACAGTGCCTGAGATGTGGGTGAGTCAGTGAGGAAAAGTAGGGAGGCAAAGACAGCAGCAAGCAGGAGCTCCGAGCATCAGATATTAGTTCTTGATGGTCACTATCTTGGATTCGGAGTTTAACTCGGCAAAACACTGACTCCTCATCTAGGTCTTGGAATTCTTTGAAGGTTAGTCCAATCGATTTTAAATAGCAAACAATTGTCCCATACCAGATAGAGATGTATGTAGCGATCTGCAAACATACAAGAGATTAGGCAACTGGGATATGCCCTAAAGTAGAGGCAGATCCAGAACTTTAAGATGTCCACCCAGGCTTGAATAGTTAGAGGAGAGAGATCAGTTTCTAGGCTTACAACCGAGTCAGCCACACATCTGGGTGCACCAAGGAATTCGGTGGAGAAAAGATGACTGGAGCGACTCAATGCTGGAGGCACGGTCGGGACCCCAAATAAGGATACCGTCACAAAGCAGTGGAATATAGCGGAAGACGTTTGGTGGAATATAATCTAATGACCACTGGGATGTATCGGCTACTGCTTGTATAGAATCATAGAATCAGAGTAATAGAGTTGGAAGGGACCTCCTGGGTTATTTAGTCCAACCCCCTGCACTATGCAGGACACTCACAACCCTATCGCTCATCCACTGTCACCTGTCACCCGCTTGAACCTTCACAGAATCAGCCTCTCCATCAGCCTCTCCAGCCTCTGTTTAAAAATTTCCAAAGATGGAGAACCCACCACCTCACGAAGAAGCCTGTTCCACTGAGAACTGTCAGGAACTTCTTCCAGATGTCAGGACGGAATTTCTTTTGAATTAAAATCAAGTACGGAAGAACTTGGTTACGGTTCCAGCCTTGCATTGAAAGGAACTGAGGGTTAGTTTCAAAAGGTGGGACCAATTTAGGTGTCAGGATACCCCTGGAATTTCTGCCAGGTATCATGCTTGTCCTGTGATGCTGCCCAGATCCCTGCTTTTGACACCTCAAGGCTCCATCCTGTGGTCTGGTTTATTACAGCTGGCTTTCTCACGGCAATTCCCTAATTCCCCTTTTCTTCCTGCCTCACCACCCACCTTGCACTCCTAGGCACTTACTTTCTTTATTCCATTGCCAATCCTGTTGAATTCAGATCGCTTTGAACTCGGGTCTTCCTCTTCCCCCCTCCCCATTGAAACAGGAAAGTCTTCTGCACGTCGTTAGGGTAGTTCAGAAGGGGGGGGAGCCAAGCCTCTTTCTTTCTTTTCTTGAAGGGGGGGGAGAGGAGCCAAGCAGGGAGCCTCTTTCTTTTCTTGGAGGGGAGGGGGGGGAGGATCGAAAAAGGCAGAGGAAGGAGGAAAAATCCAGGACCGACAGAAGTTGAGAGAAATTAGGGGCTTCCCCTTTAAGGCAAGCTTGTCACATGACCAAGTGTGGCCTATCAGAGGTTCTCTACCACAGAGCTTGGTTTCCCAATCCAGATTTTAAAATATATTGAGCATTAAAAGCACTCCAAGATATTGCACAATAAAGGTAGGGTCACTCTGGATCAATCCTTCTTGCTGCAGAAGGAAAATTTAAATCACCCCAAATCCAAACGGAAATCGCATTCTGTGTAGAGGGCAGGGACTGAATCGATCTGGGGTTGGAATAAAAGTTCCGTGCAGTTTACACCCTAGTCTCCCCTTTGTAGTTAGGTTACCTGGAGTGTTTCATCTTCCTTTGAAATGCATTTTGTCACTTTCCCAAGAGAAGGGGAAAGATGTGTTCTTCTGTTCTATATACACGGCTCAGGGGCCAAGAGCCTCAGTTCTGTCTATGCATTTGTACCAGCTGTCTTCATTCCTCAATAAGGAAACTTTCTTATACAGAAATTTGGCTTATTGGGAAATTGAGCACTCTGACATTAGGGAGTAATGAAAAACTATCCCAAAATATCTGAATGTTCAAACTTGTTCAGCTTACATGAAGGTGGCGTTTTATCCAGTTTGTCAGGAGATTTTAAAAGAGATGTGAATGACAGCGGGTGTAACCCAGACCCTGGCACAGAGAGGTTGCTGAGGACAGGCGGCACTTGGGGCAGAGTGGAGAAGGGCTTTCCACACACGCTGACCTGGATTTAGACGCCATGATAAATGCTGCTCCTGTATAATCTCAGCAACTAAAGAGCTTTGTAGGGAATTGGGAGTGTTTCTGTGCCCATCTCCATAGTGATAATATCTGCAGAGAGACTGAGCACTCACTAGTTATCCTTAATTTGAAAATGCTGAAGAAAACGTTGACAAAAATAGGATTGTGGGTCATCTACAGGAGAGCCGGGAAGGAGCCCTCTGTTTGTAACTTGTTGCATACATTGCCTGCCTGCCTCCCTCTCTGATTTCCAAAAAGACACTGTTGTTTTGGTCGTTATCTAGATTAATGGTCTTTTGTACATTTGGGCTCCGGCTCCAACAAAGGAAAGAAATAAAATAAAAGCACAGTAAGAAGGGCTGTTACTTTGCAGCAACCGAAACAATTGACTTCTTACACTCCCGGGTAACATCACAGGATATCGTTTTTAATAACACCAGGTTCTAAAGTTTTAAATAGGCACTGTGTTATCTTTGAAGATTAATAATGCATCTGGCCTTGGGTCTCAGTAGAAAAGGTAGGGATAATATACCGTTCAGCTGACCTTCTGGTTCATTAAGGAATTGACTTTCTTTAAAACTCCAAAACAAATAAAGTTTGGAGATTGGGACCAACAGAGAGACTCCGACATTATTATCTCTCTGTAATCTTAAATCATGACTTCAGATATTTTCTGTAACTGACACTTTTTTGCCGCTCCCGTTCTTTATCTTCCCTTTCCCTCTTTTTCCCCTCCCAAAAAGAACACCTTAGAACTTCTTTGCAATCAATGCACTGTAAAATAAAACACCCTCTTCTTGTTTCTCTTTTATCCTCTCATTTAGTGAAAGGCTCTGCTTGAAATTATAAAATTAAGGACTGAAGGTTTATATATATATATAAATAGTGTCAGACACTTTGGTTGCATCCAGATTATAACTGAAATTCTTGACCTGGATTTCATCAGGGGATAACTAAATTATTCAGGAAGGCTTTTCTATGCAGAAAATCAGGCAGCACTGTACAAAATTATTCACAAAGCAACTTGGACAAATGTTTAGGGATGGTGGTCTATACTAGTTGTATAGTTTGCTGAAAACTGGATCCCCCTGTGTAATTTTGCAACATTTACCATGCTGTATTGACAACCAATGATTTGCTGCACTTCTGCTTTTTCTCCCTGTTTCTTTTTTAGAATTCTGGTTGGTTCCACACCCCTAGTGCTGCTGCATTTTTGACTTAGTGCCCCATCCTGTTGATCGTATGGACTCGGCCTTGAGCCCCAGGGAAAAAGGCAGACTATAAGTAATGAAAACGAAATATATTTCTCATTCCGGTAGCCAGTGAGATGCAATTGTGGCAGTTGCTGCTGGGTTCTGATACATTGGTGTGGATTTGACACAGGTTACAATCAGGGACTCTAGGCCTTCAATTGGGGATTCTATGACATGGAGAAAGAATCATAGACACACATAATCCTAGAGTGGGAAGGGGCCATGCAGGCTACCTAGTCCCACCCCCTGCTCAGTGCAGGATCAGCCTCAAGGATCCAGGATAAAGATCTGTCCAGCCACTTCATGTAGTTTAAACCCTTCTGCTGCCAACAGGAACCTTTCCCTGCCCTCTTCCAAATGACAAACTTTCAAATACCTAAAGAGAGCAATTCTGTCCCCCCTCAACCTCCTCTTCTCCAGGCTGAACCTTCCCAAGTCCTTCAGCCTTTCCTCACAGGGCTCAGTCCCCAGGCCCTGGGTCATTCTTGTCACTCTCCTTTGAACCCTCTCCATTTTGCCCACATCCTTCTTGAAGCGAGGCCTCCAGAACTGCACTCAGGACTCCAGGTGGGGTCTGACCAATGAGGTAAACAGCAGGACTATGACTTTTTGCGATTTTGATGTGATGCCTCTGTCATATACATGTTCATATTTAGCCTACCCAGAAGTGTGTCTCCCACCCGGTAGGCCTGCTTCTCAACTGTGTGACCCAGGTGTAGAAATCCACAGTTCTCCTAATTGAATGGCATCTTGTTCTCACTTGCCCACTTTTCCAGCATGACAAAGAACCTGAAATAGCAAGCTGCCTGGGCGTGTGGACCACTTATTTCTTGGTTGTCCTTTGCAGCAGGTCCCAGCATGCAATAATGCTGTCTACAGGGCTTGGGTTTTGTTAGGAGGCTGGCCCATCTGCCACGCTGCTCCCATCTGCCACCACTCTTTTTCTCCCCTTCCCCTCCCCTCAACCCAGGAGTTGTAGCTGGCCGTCTTCTCTCCTGCCTCGACCCCCGCCCACCGGCCTCCGTACGTAAAGCATGTGCCTGCAGAATTTCCCAGAGTCTCAGGAGATTCTTTCCTGTCACAAGAATTCAGCCGCCACTGCAGGTCTCCTCTGAAGCCACGAGACTGGCAACTCACACACAGCCCCGGAAATCCCCAGAACCTTTGGTGCCTCAGGGCCAGGACTGTCTGCTCACACTGGCAGTGGCTTTCCGGAGTCTTAAGTAGAGACCCTTCATGTCTTCTCGTCTATTTGTTAATTAATTAATTAAACCATTCATTAATTCACATTTCTATTCTTTCCTCCCTTATGGCTCAGGGCAGTTTATGATAAACATCTATAGCTCACAGCTCATAGTACACTGAAACACAATAACTGTTTAGACTTATAACACTTTGAACACAACAATGCAGAAATGGGGTTGATAACATTTTGAACTTAATGAGAATTTAGTGGTCATAATGGTGTGATGTTCAACTCTTGGCAACTCAGTGATGAGTGCTGTGTTATTTAATGTAAGGCTGGGTCAGCCGTTGTCTCTGTTGGGCATAACTGGTAGTTGGGGGGGGGGAGCTTCTGGTTGGTGTTGCTCAGCTGACCTCAACCAAAGGCTTGGTGGGAGAGCTCCGTTTTGCAGTCCCTGCAGAACTGTTTTAGTTCCTTTCAACTGGAGATGCCTGGGATGGAATGGAAGACCTTCTGCGTGCCAGTCTGAAATGCTGCCACTTTCCTGTGCCTTTCACTATGTGCATTTCTGAGGTCAACAGTGGCCTGCAAGCCAGAGAACCACCTTGGATGAAAGAAGGGAGAGTTAGGCTGCCTTCGCTAGCTAGGGGTAGCTGAGGTGAGATTTGGACCAGCGGTTACCAGCTGCTGGGGGAAAATTCTCGGTAGTCATATAGACCAAATTGTATTAGTTTTCATTGCTTACCACTTTTTTCTTCAACTATTTGCAAAATCATTTCATGTACAACTTCCTCAGCTTAAGGCAACAGTTTACATAACTGATGTGACGAGAGAGAGAGAGAGAGAGAGAATTCTTTAAGGAATGCCATCTCAAACATAATACGCATCTGATTTCCTGACAGAAATAAACAAGACCTTAAAAATGAAAAGAATAACAAGAAGGATGAAAATGAATAACATTCAAATGTCTCCCAAAAGAAATCCAGTCGGTTGACAGCCCCCGAGGACCACTGCAGTGACGATTGCCCCCCAATCCTGACGGGCTGAGTAGAACTGGCAGTGTTGCCCTGCCAAAGGCCAGGAGAAACATGAGAGCAGTGCCCTGGAAGGGGGGCGTTTGAGGAGGGCATGGCACCTCTTCTGGGTCATGTGACAGGCATTCTCTCTGGTGAAGACCACAGAGCAGGGGTAGTCAAACTGCGGCCCTCCAGATGTCCATGGACTACAATTCCCATGAGCCCCTGCCAGCGAATTCGCGAATGCTGGCAGGGGCTCCTGGGAATTGTAGTCCATGGACATCTGTAGGGCCGCAGTTTGACTACCCCTGCCATAGAGACATGGGGAAATCAAAGAGGCCATTTCTCAACCAGTTTTTCTCCTTTCTCAAGGGAGGGGATTTACCTGGGGCGGGTGGGCAAATGGCAAGCCTATGGCAGTCTAAGAAATTTGTCCCAGGAGAAAAGAAACATGTCGCAGCTTGGAAGTTTTACTCAAATGACTTAGTTGGAGCTCTTGCAATGAGAGGGGCATTTAAGGGAGGGTGGATTTTCAGAGGAGTACATTTGAAGTACATGGGTTGGACCCTATGGGTTTTACCCACTCAGGGTAGGACCTTCCACCAGTATGTTCCATCTGTGGTACCCCATAGATTGACCTCTGTGGCCTGGGATTAGAGGATGCATATTTCACACCTAAATTGTGCTGGAGAAAAGTGCTACTATTATATTATTATTATATGCCAACTGTTATGGCTGGCATATATCACCACCTTTTGCCATGACCATTGTGACTTTATTACATATATTGGCATTTCCCTAGACTTATAGTAGGGGGAGGAAATGAGCTCAGGAAATTGGGGGCCAAGAATGTGGTTTGCCACTTCTGCCATTGGTTACAGCAGTGGTGTCTGGTGCTAACTTTCATTTCTCCATGAGTAGTGTTGGCAGGTGGCATCATCTGGTGTTTTTGCACCCATAGTGGGGAGTTGGGGGAGCAAGGGAAAATTTAGATATGGAGGATCATATTTAGAGATGCCTTAGCAAGAAATTGGAGATGTCCTTCTTTGCTTTTTCCTAAATAAAGAGATTTTCTATGGGTAGGCAGGTAGCTGTGAGTTCCTGTATTGTGCAGGGGGTTGGACTAGAAGACCCTGGAGGTCCCTTCCAACTCTATGATTCTAGGATTCTTCAACAAAATCTGGGAACCTCACAACACAGAGTTGCCATCAACCTAATAATAATTAACAACGAACACATGATATGACATCACGGCTTTTAGAATTCCTGCCGTCTAAAAGTGGCAGCCAATCAAAAATGCTAAATGTGATAATGGCAGCAGACTAGAAAGAGAAGAAGCCTGTCAGAGGAGTGGGGAAAGTTTGCAAGGAATTTGAGTATGATGGTTGAACATTTTGTTGGTTTGTTTGATTGATGGTATTCATTTCTAAGGCTGGTTTTACTAGTATTGAATGTAGATTGTCTTCAGCACATTCTGGGGAAAATGCTGGGATGCAACTGTTTAAAATGACCAGCCAATACTTCATAGCTGGCACTAGAACTTGGGCAAGGCATCCCACGCCCAACTCTGGGTCCTCAAATAGAGGTGAGACATTGAGGAGACTGGCTGAAAGGACGTATGAAAGGGTTTGGAGACCAAGACGTATGAGGAAAGGTTGGGGGAGCTTGGTCTGTTTAGCCTGCAGAGGAGATGATTGAGAGGGGATCTGATAACCATCTTCAACTATTTAAAAGGGTGCCATATGGATCATGGAGCAGAATTGTTTTCTCTTGTCCCAGAGGGATGGACTAGAACCAATGGGATGAAATTAATTCAAAAGAAATTATGTCTAAACATCCGGAAGAAGTTCCTGACAGTTAGAGCGGTTTCTCAGTGGAACAGGCTTCCTCAGGAGGTGGTGGGTTCTCCATCTTTGGAGATTTGTAAACAGAGGCTGGAGAGCCATCTGACGGAGAGGCTGATTCTGTGAAGGTTCAAGGGGGTGGCAGGTGACAGTGGATGAGCAATAGGGATGTGAGTGTGCTGCATAGTGCAGGGGGTTGGACTAGATGACCCAGGAGGTACCTTCCAACTCTATTATTCTACTAGAAACAAAGCCCATTTTATTTTTTAATAAAATGGGTGCTAGGGGCCATGATCCAGGGAAGCCCTCACAGGGCGAAGGCTTCCCGGGGGTCTGGGATGCGGGGGCGACAGCAGGCGATAGCACCAGTAGACTGTGCTTGCGGGTGGCTGGTCGGGCGGGCCCGGCTCACGGGGCTGTTGGCTGGTGGTCAGGGGCGTGGGTTGGGGTGGGGTAGACTTACCGGGGGTCGGGCGTGCGGCAGGGGGACGGCAAGATGAGCATCAGGAAGAGACGCTTCTGTCAGTCTTGGATTTTTTTTTTCTGCCTTCTTCGATCTTCTCCCCCCCCTTCAAGAAAAGAAAGCATTTTTCCTCCCTCCTCTGACTTCTTAGATCCTCTCCCCCCTTCAAGCAAACAAAGAAAGAGTCTCCATTTGCCTCCCCCCCCTTCTGTGCCTCCCTAACCACGTGCATAACACTTTCCTGTTTCAATGGGGAGGGGGGGAGAGGAAGACCCGAGTTCAAATCCATCCGAATTCAACAGGATTGACAATGGAATAAACAAAGTAAGTGCAGACTCTGCCCTACACGATCCATAACAATCTCCTTAGATTTATGCTGTACTGTTTCAAGAACAAATGTCGAAGGATCACATGGAAACCCCAAGCACTGTGATGCCCGCTCTGGTGCCTGTGGAGAGTTCCCATTATGCTCCCAATGGACCCATGAACAGAGAAAAGCCTCTTTTCCAGCAGAGACCCCCATGTGGGGCCCTCAGAGAAGAGTGTGTGCTTCAGCTGCTTTGTGGGGAAGACAGTTGATGGACTTGACCTTTAGCAGAATCTCCTTGAGCAACGGGGGCCGCAGATGAAACTTAAGGACATCCCCACACAAACAGCCATTTCAAGATCGGAGTGCACAAGTGTTGTTCTGGCTCCAGAGAGAGAAACCTTCAATGAGTTCAGTATGGAGAAGCCTTTGGGGGAATGCATGCACAGGAAGCCGCTCAGAAGCCCAAAGGTCTCCTGCAGGAGGAGGATAGAGACAGGCTTAAAGTATGCGATAGAAACTAACTTGCCATTGGTTTAAATTGGCAATAGATTTCTGTAACTCGCTCTACGCTGGCCTCCCCTTGTCCTTGATTCCAGAAACTCTAGCTAGTGCAAAATGCAGCTGATAGGTTCCTCACTGGCACATCTTGGAGGGCCCATATCCAGCCTGTGCTTAGGCAGCTGCATTGGTTGCCAATTGCTGCCTGGATCAAGGTTTTGGTTTTAGCCTTACACAGGTTGGGACCCACATACCTGAGGGATCACCTATTGCCATATGCCCCCCACAGGGCCTTACGCTCTGCGGGTGAAAATCTTTTGGTTGTTCCCAGCCCTAGGGAGGCATGCCTAGCCTCAACCAGGGCCAGGGTCCTAGCCCCTGTCTGGTGGAATGAGCTCCTGGGAGAGCTGCGGGCCCTGCGGGAGCTTTCTGCCTTCCACAGGGCCTGGAAAACGGAGCTCCTCTGCCAGGTCTATGGTTGAGGCTGGGGTCGGCGAGGTAGATTTACTGCACTCCCTCCCCCCCGGGCTTCCGAGTCTTTGGGCTCGGAATGAACATTGTCGGACCTCCTTCTCCACCCCCCCTTAGTAATAGAGATTAGGAATGGGGTTTTCCCGCCATGTTTGGAGTATTTTAAAGTTTTTTAATGGATGTTTTAATGGTTTTTGTTAGACATTGTGACCCGCCACGAGCTGTTTAGGGAGTGGCGGGAAATAAATCTAAATATTATAATGATAATAATGATAATAATGATAATAATGATAATGATGATGATGATGATGATGATGATGATAATAATAATAATAATGTCAGACGCACAGGAAACTCACAACAAAACTTATTCAAAAGAAAATAGTTTTATTGATTAGCACTATACGCATTGGACTGAAAGTCAAATCTGACTCGAAGCCAGATTTGCCTCAGCTTATCAATACATTTCTCCCGCCCAAAACTTGACAGTTCCCAAGGAGGGGGGTTAGTGAGGAAAGACATATGTGAAACAAAAACAGGATTCCAAACTCCCATCCTTGAGAGAGGCGACAACAACCCTGTGAGCCCATAACAAGATAAGGTTAAAATAACATCACTATTCTATTTTATTGCTTACAAACTACAAGGCCGGGGCTAGCAGGCGCCAGGTCCAATTAAACAATATAACTGACATGGAGGAACTCAGGCTAATTTATGACAGAGATTCTACAATCCTGACAAATAATAATAATAATAATAATAATAATAATAATAATAATAATAATAATAATAATAATAATAATAATAATAATAATAATAATAAATGCAGCGCCCAATGAGTAAGATGGAGATGCTGCCCAGGTCTCAATGCCCCATTTCCCTGGGATCGTGTCTCCGGTGTGTGCAGATTAAGCACAGCAACAATCTGTGTGTTGTATGTGTCGCAGCTCAGGGCCCCTTTTACAGGTGACTCCAAGGGTCTGCATCATCAAACAGGAGACTCCGTCTGAGCACAGAAAATAAAGTGACTTGGAGGACAAACAGGGAAACTGCAAACTGTAAAACGGGAAATGCAAATTGTGGGAGAGGGTCAACTGACCTCTCCTCTCCTTACCTTCTCCTAGCCCTGGCCTCCTGTGCACAAGTGTTTCCCCCACTTTCACTCTGCATGTCTGACAGGTTTGCTGTTCAGCATTCATTTTCCTCTCTTCATCACTCAATTCGCTTTCTGGTCACTGTTTCTCCGGGTGAATTTTGAGAGTGCTTTTGTGCCAAATTTCCCCTGGCTTCACTTCCAAACTGAGCATAATTCAAAAGCATGCAATTTCCCTCAGATTCCACCCCCAGCCTCTTTTGCAACCCCTCAAAAGGTACTTCCTGCCCAAATCATGGCCCTTTTGCCCACTCTGCACCTTCTGCTATCCTCCCCCCTTCATTGATGCACAAGCTCCATTCCCCCCCCCCTATTTTTTAATTGGCAAGAGGCACATGCCCAGTGACATGAGACTATCACCAGTCTTGGACTGGGGGGAGTTTAAAAGGAGCCGCATAAGGCTTAGTACCGTGCTAGTGTTTACTTGAGATGGAGATCGGAGAGGAGGCAAATGCCAGTGTTCCCAGTACAAAACCATGACTCTCCCAGTACAAACACATGTCCTCTCTTCTGCTGCCAAGAGGAACCTCTCCCTGCCCTCCTCTAAGTCAGGTAGTCAACCTGTGGTCCTCCAGATGTCCATGGACTACAATTCCCATGAGCCCCTGCCAGCATTTGCTGGGAATTGTAGTTCATGGACATCTGGAGGACCACAGGTTGACTACCCCTGCTCTAAGTGACAACCTGTCCAATATTTCAAGACAGCCCTCCTGGCCCCTGTCCATCTCAATTCTTCCTGTGTTTTTTCCTGGACATGGGTGGCATCTGTTTTCTACACATCTGCTTGTACGGAAATTTGTGGCAAGTTAGTAAACAATGTCATAATATCCGAATTCATATGATGCCATATGATAATTCTTTGCTAAAACAGCTAATCAATCCTTTGGAGTTTAGTTGTAGTTCACAAAAACATTGGAGAAATAAAACTGTCCATGTAAGTAATTAATGGCAGACACTTTCCCAGTTGTTGCTGGCCCCATCCGTCTTCACCCAAGCATGGAAACTTCTCTGCAAGTGTCAAGCTGAGCTCGCAAATGTCTTGTCCTGAGACCAGAGAGTTAAATTCAAAATTACATGACATATTACTAACATCACATTACAGTCACATTGTCTAGGTGATAGTGGACTCTACTTCAGACCAACACTGCTATACCCACTTGAATCGAGTTTTGGCGTTTGTTTTTTCATGAAAACCCACATTTTGGTGACTCTGTAACTTCTCTGTATTATTTAATACACTATATTTAAAACCCGTTGTACTTTTATATACAACAGGCGCTAGAAAGGGGGAGAGGAGGGGAATATAAACTGGGAATATATCCCCCCCTTTCCCCCAGCCGTGGCACAGCCTTTCCCCCAGGGCCCAAAAGCTCTTTGAGGCCCTGGGTGTGCTTCTGGGCCCGGGGAGAAGGTCTCCTTCTGTACTCATGCCGTGATTCTGCTTCCCTGTCGCTTCACACCTTCTGATTGGGCCCTCACCCGGACTGGCCCAGCCCACTCTCCGCCCACTTAGGCCTTAGCCTTTTATTTAAGAGCAAGCAGCTGTTAAAGATATCCCTAGTCGATATTTGCTTTATTAATGAACTCAAATAAATGCTTGATTTTATATTCATGTCCACATTTTTACTGGACTTTTAAAAATGTTTTGGGGTAGCCCTTTGAAATGGGATTCTAAATATTGAAGAAGTGCTTTTTTGATACAAACTCCTTTCCCTTCCTCTCCCCACAACAGACACCCTGTGACGTAGGTGGGGCTGAGAGAAGTCTAAGAGGACTGCTGTACACAAACAGCTCAGAGCAAATTGTGAGTAGCCCAGGATTACCCAGGTGGCTGGAGGAGGAGGAGTGGGGAATCCAACCTGGTTCTCCAGATTAGAGACCGTCGCACTTGAACCACTACACCAGGGGTAGTCAAACTATGGCCAGATGTCCATGGACTACAATTCCCAGGAGCCCCTGCCAGCAAATGCTGGCAGGGGCTCCTGGGAATTGTAGTCCATGGACATCTGGAGGACCGCAGTTTGACTACCCCTGCACTACACCATGTGACTCTTAAGACCACCCTGGCTCACAGAAAGTAACTCGAAAGCTAGGCACAGCAACAGTTTTTGTTGTTGTCATCAACAACAGCAAATGACATCAGTTATGGTTGCTAACCTCCAGGTGGCACCTGGAGATCTCCTGTTATTACAATGGATCAGTTCCCTTGGAGAAAGGGTGGACTCCATGGCATTGTACCCCACTGAGATCCCTCCCCTCTCCAAACCCCACTTCTTCAGGCTCCACTCACAAACCCTCCCATTTTTCTGAACCCAGAGCTGGCAACCCTAAGCCCCATGTATCTTGCCCATTTGTAGGCCAAGCCTGGGGGCGAAATGCCCATCTGCAGGGTCCCCATTCTCTCAACCTGCCCAAATTAAAGGCAGTTGCTCTGAAGGTGGGGGGGGGATGTGTTCCACTACTCTTTCGGTTGCAATGGGCCTCCAAAGAGTTACTATAGGCATTAATTGGCCATCATGGCAATCACAGATTTTGTTTGCCTTCTAAATGTTCTTGGATACATAGAATGGTTTTCAAATGATGCATCATAGAAGGTGCAGATTTAATAAGACTTTGCACAGAGACAAATAACGTTGTCCCTCCTGCAGCTCAATTTAATGCAAGCATCAATGTGTAAGAAGTGTGGAAAATCAATAGCAAATCCCACTGTCCTTTGGGGATATTTAAAATGCTATTTCTCCTGGGAGCCATATAAATAGCTGGTCATAAAGCAGCGCCAATCAGTTCACACGTGTGCACTAAGGAGATACAGTTCACATATATCTTTTGTTAAAAAAAGAAAACCCAGTTTCCCCCCTGAAATAATAAGTTTAACCAGCATCACACCTTTTCTGGGAATTAATACCACAGATATGAAGGTAGATAATTCTCTGAGAAATTATTTCTCATGTTGGGCAATTATCATTAATGAGAGAAAAATTTCTTAAATCCTAATAAATCAGGGGCTGAATTGACTGGCCATGCATTCAAATTGCTGCATTATTCACACTGGAATTACTCCAAAGATTAGCTGTAAATTGCCCTCTAAATTGAATTTATAGCTCCATTTTTCATAACTGCTGTGTTGTGACAGATGAGAAGAATCTCCCAAGAAAAATGACAGAAATGGGCTTAATTTCTTAGGGCCCATGCCTCCAAGGCAGGACTGAACAATCTCTGTTTACCATTCCATTTTACACAATCTGTTTTGGCAAGCATAAAAAACCTCTTAGGAGAGAAAGTGTCTCCTCTTTAATGCAAACTTCACTAGAAATATCACAAACAAAACTTAAGCGCTAACTTTAAAAATGCTAAACCAACCAGTCCACTGAAATATTCATTCATTCATTCATTCATTCATTCATTCATTCATTCATTCATTCATTCATTCATTCATTCATTCGCTTTGTATACCGCCACTCCGGATGACAATAAACACTGTAAAACATCAAGTAAACATCAAGTAAAAAATAACATCAATTAAAACATCGTATGATACATCTTTAATACAAAAAATAGGACTAATACAAAAAAACACACAACTAAGATAGTGATAATACAATTAAAATTATTTTCCCCAACGACACATAGCTACGGTTTCTATTATGGGTACAACAACTGGTCTTGATGGAAAACTGGGAATATATTACCATCATCCGGGACTAGTCTAATACCAGGCCCAGGAACCAGCAGGAGGGAGGACCCAATCTAATACCCCGGGGCTTCAGCCCAGCCTCAACCAGACACCTGGCAGAAGAGCTCTGTTTTACAGGCCCAGAGGAACCCTGAGAGCTCCATCAGGGCCCGCAGCTCTTCAGGGAGCTCATTCCACCAAGCAGGGGTCAGGACTGAAAAAGCCCTGGCCCTGGTTGAGGCCAGGTGCTCCTTCCGGGGCCCCAGAACCATCAGCAGATTCATATCTGCAGAGCAAACTCTATGATTCTATGATTCTATGATTCTGTGATACACTGCAAGCCTACACGTGTTTACTCCAAAGTAAGTTCCATTTAATTACATGGGGATTACACCCACTCAAGTTCTCTTTGGATTGCAGCCAGAATAGGGGCAGGGAAGGAGACATGCACTTGAGCATGAAGGTTTCCCACGCATTTGCCATCCACGCTTCCATCTCAGATCCCCATACAATGACCATGAGATCTAAACCCTATGCACATTCAGACGGTAGGGATTTCTCTGCACACTTAAGAAATCCCTAAAAATGGCGAAGGCCACTGGGATGGGTGCAGAGTCAAAGCTCATCTTTATTGGTTTGTACTTTGTTTTATATGCCACTTCCTTTCAACCAGGTCATCTCGGAGCAGTTCTACCCGCAGTCCCTGTTCAGACCGTCACTTGAATGAGTGGAAATCGGTTAATAGAAAGAGCCGATGTGATCTTGTTCCTAAATCCAAGTCTCTGCTGAATGCAAATATGTTATGTGAAAAGAGCTCTTTTGACATCATTATGGCTACACAGAAATGTTTCACAGTCGGCAGGACATATATATATATATATATATATATATATATATATATATATATATATATACCAGATATCAGTGCCAATTGCTTCCTCAATTTTTTCTTTAAAGCCAAACGTTTTGCAAAGTGGACTATTACAAGTAACTACCGAAATAAGGTGATAAAATATCCTCACTTAGTACTTTTCCAGGAAGTTTTATTCTAGTGCTGTGCTGCATGCCTGTCCTCGGACAATACTTTCAAGGCAAAAAGCAGCTTTCCTTCAGCACTTATGAACAAGACCTTGACTAACCTCAGCGCAGCCTGGCATGTTTAGCACCTTTGCACGGCTCCAGTGTGTGGGTGCCTTGGCAACATTTTCAAGGCATTTTCTTCTTCCTCACTGATCCCAACCAATCATGGATCCTGCACTGAATGCCATGGTGCTGTGGGGGCAAAAGGAAGACATCCCAGATCAAAAAGACGCATGTTCTCAGCCTCTGCAGGGCCGTGCATTTTCAGTGCTTGCCAGCACAGGGCATCCATATTTTTCCAATGGAATCACAATGTGTATGGAGAAGTTGACTCTAATGTGTGCCTGAATGGGGTCTTTGTGAGGGCCTGGTCAAAAGCCTGTTGATATGTCAAGGAAATAATGTCGACTGGGTAATTGCCATCTGCATGCTGGTCCACTGTCTCAAAGAACTCCTAAAGGTTGGAGAAGCAGGACTCCCCTTTGCAGAAGCCAGGCTGATGCCCCCCCAGCAGGCTTCA
Organism: Paroedura picta; assembly: GCF_049243985.1. NCBI lineage: Eukaryota > Metazoa > Chordata > Lepidosauria > Squamata > Gekkonidae > Paroedura > Paroedura picta. The sequence goes on along the minus strand of NC_135374.1, from coordinate 124,470,470 downwards.
TCCCTCTATGTACCTAAAACATCTTTGGTCACAGTTTCTACCAAGTGCTCTGAGACAGATGTCAGGCTTACGGAGCGGTAATTTCCTGGTTCCCCTCTGCACTCCTTGTAAAAAAATATAATTGTCCCATTGGGTTTGGGATGAACATCAGACCAGTCACTTTGACAACATTAATATGTTTTGCACAATATACATGAGTCTCCCTATTTAGTGGTCTTTAAAAGAATGCAAAATTGTGTTTTTCATTGTTGTGGGGGGCTGTTGTGTCAGACTATGTAAAGTAATTTTTTTCCAGAGTTTTCCAAAGAATTAGGATTGTGTCTGTATGTGTGATGGGATACACCTTTCAAAAGCTTGGAAGTGCCATACAAACAGCTAAAGGACTGTAAAGGGTTCATTCTTCGCAAAGAAGAGAGCCTTGAGTGAAAGGCTGTTTCGAGAGATCAGATTGGTTAGCTGAGCAGAGAAAGACTTCTGTACTAGACAGTGAAGAGGATTTCAGCCCTAGCTGAGAAGAGTTGAGTAGTGACAGTTTCAGAATTCAGCCCTGACTGACACAAACAGGAGAACCGCGGAAAGTTGGCAAGGATGACTGGGTAGTTAGACTCACGTTCAGGCCAAAGAAAACAGGATCGTTCTTTTAGTGAGAGGAGAATTTGCCTCCCCAGATAAACAGGAAGACAACAACAAAGACAAATGATGATGACAGAGGCAGCGAAAGCAGCTATTAACTTGATGGAGACAATTTATTTTATTTATTTATTTATTTAGATTTATATACCGCCCTCCCCGAAGGCTCAGGGCGGCGGTTTACATTAAAACTAGTCAACGATACATGAAACAGTCTTCGTTAAAACATAGTAATTAATAACAGTGGTTGTAACCATATAACAGAATAATGTAACAGTATAACAATATAATAAAATAACATAACGATGGAACGGTGCAATACCACAACAGGTATACCACAATACCACAATAACACAATAACAATGGAAGTGATAACAACAAAGATGATGATGTGCTAGTTTATATACTCTACTTCCCACTATCTGAAGGAGTCCTGAAACAGCTTACAAACACTTTACCCTTCCTCTCCCCACAACAGTCACCCTGTGAGGTAGGTGGGACGGAGAGAGCTTCAACAGAACTACTTTATGAGAGTAACCCTAAGAAAACTGTGATTAGCCCAAGGCCACCCAGCTGACTGCATTTGGAAGAGCAGAGAATCAAACCAAGTTCTCCAGATTAGAGGCCACTGGTCTAAACCACTACAACATGTGGACTCCCTGTTCAACCCTCATCATAGCCTTTCCCATGGAGCTATGGTATCTCCGTGATTTTAGGAATATCAGAGGCCAACCTGGATTGCCACAGTAAAACTACTGTCATTTTTTATACCCCACTATTCTCTACCTTAAGGAGCCACAGAATGGCTTACAACTTCCTCTCTCCACAAGTAGGTAAGGCTGAGAGAGTTCTGAGCGAAACATGACTGAATCATAGAATCATAGAGTTGGAAGGGGTCATGCAGGCCATCTAGTCCAACCCCCTGCTCAACGCTCCCTAAGCATCCTAAAGCATCCAAGAAAAGGGTGTATCCAACCTTTGCTTGAAGACTGCCAGTGAGGGGGAGCTCACCACCTCCTTAGGCAGCCTATTCCACTGCTGAACTACTCTGACTGTGAAATTTTTTTTCCTGATATCTAGCCTATAGCTTGGCGTACTTGAAGTTTAAACCCATTACTGCATGTCCTCTCCTCTGCAGCCAACAGAAACAGCATCCTGCCCTCCTCCAAGTGACAACCTTTCAAATACTTAAAGAGGGCTATCATGTCCCCTCTAACCTCCTTTTCTCCAGGCTGAACATTCCCAAGTCCCTCAACCTATCTTCATAGGGCTTGGTGAGATGGATACTTTGAACGAAACAAGGTGGGAAGACACCAGGAGATGCTGAGGTGGCAATCCTCAGCAGAGCTAAGCCCAATGAGAATACCTCTTCTCTAGCTTTAGGAGACCATGTCTGTAGTCTTGTGTCCTTCCTTTCCATACTTCTAAAAAGGAGACGTAAGTTCTCTAGGGTGGTTCTTAGAAAGGACCCTAGATATCCCCTTGTTCTTCTCACAATTGGGATTTGAGTGGTTCAAGAAGGTAATGGCCTAATATCTAGATTCAAAGCAGAGTTTCAGCAACCGTTAAATCTAGAGGCTCCAATACCAGAGTTTGAAAACTTAGTAATCCAAGATAAACCACATTTACAGGGCCAAATATACAAATTGTTATTAAGGTATGAGACAGAAATGGAACGGGTTAAGCCATGTATGATCAAATAGATGCAAAATATTGAGACTAATGTGACAATGGAACAATGGGAGTTAGTATGGTCTAGAATACCAAAGTATACTAATAGTCAAATACTTAAAGAAAATTGGTATAAAATGTTTTATAGGTGGTATGTAACACCAAAAGTGATCGCTAAAATTGCCAAAAATTGTAACAACAAATGTTGGAAATGTGATGATAAAGTAGGCTCTTTTTTCCATATGTGGTGGAGATGTGAAAAAGTTTTGGGCAAAAATACATACTATTATGCAGAAAATGTGGGGTCTTAGATTTCCTATGAAAGCTGAAGCTATGTTATTAAGTGTTCCTCCGCAGTGCCTCCCAACCCACACACAGAGTTTTTTCTTCTACGCGACGACGGCAGCAAGACTAGAACTGGCCAAGAAATGGAAAACGCAAGAACTACCCTCGACAGAAGACTGGCTGAATAAACTAGCTGACTTTGCCAAGATGGCTAAACTGACACTAATAGTTAACGGAAGAACAGAAGAGGCCTTTCAAGAACAATGGGGCCCTTACCTGAACTATTTAGGAAAATAATACAAAAGGGATTGAAACGGGGAGCTAAATGTATTAAGTGAAGAGCATAACCCTTCTTTTTTCTGTGCTAACAATGTAGATTGCATGTATTTCACTATCTTTAATTCTGGAAAATAAAAATAAAATAAAAATCATTAAAAAAAAAGAAGAAGGTAATGGCCACACTTGTTCCCTAACACCTTCCCAAAGAGCACCATATGGGAAGATCCTGCTCTGGGAGAACCATAGGTATGCATTAGTGCTGTGGATATTATGAGTTTTAGGGTCAGTAATAACGTGGGAGTCAATGGAGGCCCAGGTCACGGGAGTAGCTTGGCATTTCTCCATCTTCTCCAGGTGAAGCTACTAGCACCCTGTCTGGCCTCAGGTCCAGCTGATGCACCAACTTGAAGCAAAGCAGAAGCACTTGGAGCCACTGCAGCTATCTGGCTTTACAAGGTGACCCCCGTGTTGAGTGACACTCCTACACTTTGAACCTGAGGACATGGACAAGTTGGATGGCTGATCCAGCATCCGCATACACATGCACACACTACATAGATTTGATCATGCAAATGGGAATGAGCTGGGCTGACATGCCAAGTAGAGGAACTGCTGAGATGGCCTTGTTAAGGAGAGAGATGTCTTCAGCTTTAAACAGCGGGTCCATCCAGTCTGTTCTCTCCCTTCTCTGATTTCCTTGTCAGAGTTAGAGATGGGCTGGAGGGCTCTTAGGCAGCTCCTTAGGAGAGGCGAGATTCTCCCACAGAGTCTTTGGGTCATTCTATATTTAGGTTCAGAGGATCCTGCTCAGAGAATTTGTGTGTGTGTGTTTCTGTGTGTGCACAGGTGTAATTTCTTGGAGGGGAAAACTTCCTTTCTCCTCTCAAAAGGCATGCCACTTAATCCCGCAAGCTTTCCCCCCTTTTGCTCTCCGTGCACTGAGAAAAATGCCTTTCTGTGCTACAGTGACCCAGGGTGGTTTGTTATAGCTGTGCCATAATTGAAACTAATGCGGTACTAAAGCAAGGTTTTGCAGCAGGGTCATAATAATGGATCTCTTAAAATCAGGACTGCATCATTTGTCAAGCATGAATTTATCCAAGAAGTCAGTTGCTCCACTGGGCAGAGGAGGTCAAAAATCTATCAGTTATTGTGCATAATTGTTTTGGCTTAATAATCAGTTTCCATATCTTCCCTTCAAACGAGGGATTTAAATCTCCCCTCCCCCCATACATGCAAAGGGCCTGTTGACACTCAGAGGCATTGCAGAGTAAGACATATTGTCATAATTAGCAGAATTATTCCTGGCAGGACATGAGCAATTACAGGATTAATAACTACCCAGCCGCATTGCGTTGGGCTGGAATAAATTGACTGACAAGGTTTTTCAGTTTGAAAATGAACCTCCGTGGGTCATCAATAAAAACGACGGCCGAAGGGCGGACTGTTCCGAGTGTTCGTGCTTCACATTTACAAAATAAGGATGTGAGAGCTCTGCTTAATGACTGCAAGAACCTGCTTAAAATTTTAGCCGAAATATCGGGGCCTTTTTTCTTAAATTGCCTCATTCAAGCCGCAGTCTTTGACAGTCGCACTAATGTACCATGTAAGCCATATTTAATTCTGCGTTCTGATTGAAAGAAATGTTCACAATCACTTCCTAGTTAGCTGGTCAGAAAGGAAAGTTTTTGCTTTTGGGGGTGACTTAGGCCTCAGCTAGGGAGAACCTCACCCTCACTTGAAGGTCTAACAGAGGCCTCCAGGCTGGTGCCCGGGGACATGCTGACCACTCTCCTGGTGCCGCCCAGGAGTTGTTCGAAAGCGGGGGCAGCCAAATGGGGCTCTTGCCAGCTTGATGTCGTGGTTAGGAGTGCAGGGTTCTAATCTAGAGAGCCGGGTTTGATTCCCCGCTCCCTCACATGCAGCTAGCTGGGTGACCTTGGGCTCACCATAGCACTGAGAAAGATGTTCTGATGGAGCAGGAATCTCAGGGCTCTCTCAGCCTCACCCACCCCACAGGGTGTCTGTTGTGGGGAGAGGAAAGGGAAGGCGAATGTAAGCCGCTTTGAGACTCCTTTGGGTGGAGAAAAGCGGCACATAAAAACCACCTCTTCTTCTTCTTCTTCTTCTTCTTCTTCTTCTTCTTCTTCTTCTTCTTCTTCTTCTTCTTCTTCTTCTTCTTCTTCTTCTTGCCCAGCAGGCTTCTGATTGTCTATGCCGATTTAAGTGATGATGTTTCAGTGGCAGCTCCCACTGGCTCTTCTCTTCCCCTGTAAAGTTATCCCTCTTCTCCCTGCACTTTGACTTGCCTCTCCCTCCTGTGGTGGCCATTTTGAGGTTGGCTCCACCTTCGGCAGGCTCAGAACATTTGAGGTCACCTGGTCTAACGTCACCTTAAGTAAAAGGCCCATTAAGTGTGATGGTTGGCGGAAAAGGCTGCACCAGGAACTACCCCTGCCTTACCGCTGGTCCGGTGGTGTGGCTAATTCTCAGTACCGCATACGTCAGTGCTGATGGCCCCCATCATGGTGGGGCAAAATGCCCCATTGCACACACCTGGTGGCAGCCCGGCACAGAACAGGCATGGCCCTGAGCCCACCACTGCTGTGCAATCCACACCTCTTGAGTAGGGCAGCATGCAAGGGCAGTCCCCTTCTTGCCTCATCCCTGTTGCCACCTCCTGAAGACTGAGAGCAGGCAAGGTGCTTTTCAGAAGTGGCTGGGCCAACCAGTTTCCAGAGTGCTGGAAAGGAAGTCAGTCAGGAAATGAATGGGAGGCCACCAGCAGGGGAGAGCTGCCAGCTCCAGGTGGGACTTGGGGACCTCCCGCTATTACAAGTGATCTCCAGGTGACCAAGGACAGTTCCTCTGGAGAAAAAGGTTGCTTGGGGTGGTTGACTCTGTGGCATTGCACCCGCCCAAGTTCCCTCCCCTCCCCAAACCCCCTCCCCAAAATCTCCAGTTACTCCCCATCCCAGAGTTTGAGACCCCACCCCAGGAGATCATGGTGCTGTTGTCCTCAGCCACTAAAAACAAGGCCAGTGCTTTTATTATCTGAACAAACAGCCTCCTCCTGCATCCTGTTTCTCACTCACACCTGAGATACTGCTGACAACACTGAACCCGCTCAATATTTAGAATGTAGGAGTTTGACTCCCCAGAGCCTTCAAGAGTGTCCCCTCTCAGAAATGACCTTTTCAGCTTCCCTCAAACCTTTTAATATTGTCAGTCATGACTCTGGGTGGGAAGATTAATGAGCTGCACTTGGGGTGCCGTTTATTCCAAGCAGAGGACCACAGAACGCAAAAAGGAACCGCTGGGACACATCCTGAGACTGGCCGATTCTCTGTCTTTCATGGCAGGCTGGTGATTCGCATCGGGGCTCCAAGATCCCAGTCTAACCCTTCAACACGCTGGGTCTCAGGGGTGACTTGTCACTGGAGGCATCAGCCATTGTTTACAGCAGAGGTAGTCAAACTGCGGCCCTCCAGATGCCCATGGACTACAATTCCCATGAGCCCCTGCCAGCATTCGCTCATGGGAATTGTAGTCCATGGCATCTGGAGGGCCGCAGTTTGACTACCCCTGGTTTACAGCAAGGAGCTTTATTTTTTGGAATATGCAAGATCTGTAGTGTACATGATTCAAAAACATATGAAGAATATCCTACAGGGGGCATTGGAGATGTGTATTTAAGCATAGTTAGAATAGGAACTTTGATTTTTCCCCCTAATAGTCTTCTCCTATGTCATTTGAAGACTTCCTGTTCTTTGAGCACACTTCCTCCCTGCTTGCCTCCCCAACAAACAAAGTGAATGCAGAGCAGAACAATTAGACAGTCTACCGCCTCTCTCTTTGTATATACATTTTGCATCTCTTAATAAAATCATTTTATTCTTTGAAGATGTTTGGTGCTGCACAAGTATTTGCATATTTAACCTCTGCCAGCATTATTTGCAGCGGTGTGGTCTTGATGTGCTTCTCTGGATGTGTCCCCGTCAAAATGGCCCATGCCAGTGCTTGGCTTTGTTTTCTGGGCTGCCTCATGTGCCTAGCCACTAGCTGGCCGGATGGGACAGTGTAGCATCAGGGGAGAATTTCTTTTTAAAAATGAAACCAAAACATACACCCTGGATATTCTTACCAGAAATGATGGATAGTTCTAGAGATGGCTAGAAACTCTATGGCAAATTATTGTCATACTAGGGTTAAAGCCCCTTGCACCCAGGAATACAGCGAGTGCTAGCACACATGCCTGCCCTGTGGCTCTCCTGGGTGCTGACCCTCCCCTTGCCCCGTTCCCTGCTGGATCTTGAGATCCGGATTGTTTAAGGGGAATAAACAGGAGGAGACTCTAATCTCAGGAGCCCAGATTGATCCCCCAGTCCTCCTCCACGTGCAGCCAGCTGGGCTGCCAACCTCTAGGTGGAGGCCTGGAGATCTTCAGGAATAACAACTGGTCTCCAGGCACCGGTTCTTCTGGAGAAGACAGCTGGGAGGGTGGGAGAGAAGAATCAGCACTGGGTCCCATAGGGCTGGGGGGGGGCAGCCTTTATTCCTTCTCTTTCCCCCACCCCCACGACTCTTGTGGCCCCATCTCCAAACATCAAGGAACATTCCTAATCCAGGGGTCACCAACCTCCAGGTGCGGCCTGGAGACCTCCTGGAATTGGAGTTCACCTGCAGACTATAGAGATCAGAATAGATTCCCAGGGGGGAAAGGATGTATTGGAGGGGGAATTTTACTATGACAGTTCATCTCCAGACAACAGAGATCCTTCCCCCTGGAAAAAAGGGCTGCTTGGGAAGGAGGGAGGGACTGTGGCATACCCCACAGAAGTCCAGGGATGCCAGCCTCCAGGGGGGACCTGGGGATCCCCCAGAAGGATAGGAGAGACCTGGGCATCCCTCAGAAGGACAGCTCTTCATCAGACTGAAGAGATGAGTTCCCCAGGAGAAAAGGGCTGCCAGGGGGAGGACTGTGGCCTTGTGCCCTACAGAGATCCAGGGATGCCAGCCTCCAGGGGGCACCTGGGGATCCCCCAGAAAGCTAGCTCTTCATCAGACTGCAGATATGTGTTCCCCTGGAGAAAAGGGCTGCTTGGAATCATAGAATCACAGAATCACAGATCATAGAATCATAGAGTTGGAAGGGACCACACGGGTCATCTAGTCCAACTCCCTGCACTGTGCAGGACACTCACATCCCAATCGCTCCTCCACTGTAACCTGCCACTCACTTGAGCCTTCACCGAATCAGCCTCTCTGTCAGAAAGCTCTCTAGCCTCTATTTTAAAATTTCCAAAGATGGAGAGGGGCTTCCTCCATCAACTACTACACCAGGGCAACTCACTGGGTCAGGCTCTGATTAACCCCACCCCACCCCACTTTTATGCCATGGCAACTCACTGAGACAGCTCTAATACCCCCCTTCCCCCAACTTTTACTCCAGGGCAACTCACTGGGGCCATCTCTGCTTCTCCTCCTCTGCCTCCACACCTGAGCTACTCCCTGAGGCGGGCTCAGTTTCCTCCCAGTGCGTTCCAAGGGTGGCAGGAAGTTGGGGGCAGAGAGCTGACTCCTTATCAGCCCTTCCTGTCTGAGGGGTCCCTCCCAATAGGGGCTCCAAAAATATATGGTTTACTGATGATGTGGAGCTGGCACTGCACCTTCTTGTCTTGCCCTTCCTTCCTTGTCTTCTTCCTATGCTGCTGCATAGACAGGGGAGGGAACTAACTGGGAGATGACCCCCTGTTGCCCACCCAGGGCTGGGGGGTTGAGAGCTCACCGGACTGGTGTCTGGCCCCTCAGAGACTAGCTCTGTCGCTGGCGGTGGCTCTAGGACAGGTCCGCTGACTGCCTCTTCCTCAGAGGACCCCCCCCCCCCGCATCACTTTGCCTGGTTCATGACACTCTGGTAATACTGGCCTGTGAATTTATTTGGCTGTCTATAGTTAATCCATTCCACTGTTGGTCCTTGTCTGGGGGAAACCCCAGAGGGCTAGCGCTCTTCCAGTATCACTTTTCTGGGGAGGGCCACAGTATGTGCCTGCAGCGTGACCACAGCCTGCTTGCAGATGAGATCCGAGAGCCTTCTAAGGGCAGCAAGTGAATCCGACCTTCTTCAATTCCCCCAGCAGACCGGCAGTGAGGAAAATATGGCTGTGTACATGAGCTGGGGTGGAGCTGCAATGGATTCTCTCCATCTACAGCAAAAACGCCTTCATCTCCACCGTTACTCCTTTAACATCCCAAGATTGGAGTTTACAGTGACCTTTGTGTAGAGCCAGCTTGGTGTCGTGGTTAGGGGTGCGGACTTCTAATCTGGCGAGCCATTCTGTGCTCCCCCACATGCAGCCAGCTGGGTGGCCTTGGGCTCACCACAGCACTGATAAAACTGTTCTGACCGGGCAGTGATATCAGGGCTCTCTCAGCCTCACCCACCCCACAGGATGTCAGTTGTGGGGAGAGGAAAGGGAAGGCGACTGTAAGCCGCTTTGAGACTCTTTCGGGTAGAGAAAAGCGGCATATACGAACCAGCTCTTCTTCTTCTTCTTCTTCTTCTTCTTCTCCTTCTTCTTCTTCTTCTTCTTCTCCTTCTTCTTCTTCTAAAGGTAGCAGGATGTGATGTTTGACCAATGCAGTCTCTGTCCCAACCTCTTCATGATGGGTTGAAACCAAGTAATACAGCGATTTTCGTAGTTAGGAGGGCCTAACCAGGAATGCAAGACTATATGTTATTAAAGAAGGCTTTAAATGTACTAGCTAAAAGGGAATTGTTCCCATTGACATTCTGAGAATAGGAAGGAAGAATTCAGAGGAACTATGCAGAAGAAGTCCTGATAGGACAAATCCGGTAGTTTAAATCCGGTAGTTTAAATCCAGTTTTTCAAAACTGCTGCTTCGCTTCAACTGATTTATATTATTTACAACCTCTTATTTCAGCTATTTACAACATAAATCCCAAGACAGTGAAGCAAATATTAGGACTCACAATCAATTCATTGCCTATTGATGTAATTATGTATGAAAACATTTTGTAGAACAATAATATTGATGTTATTATAATGCGTAATAGGGTATAGCTTTCAGTGCGTTCTGTAAAGTGAGACACTATTTTAATGTCTGTATTACATCTGCATAAGCCATTTTCACAGTGTGCTTATATAGCTTTTTGACTATTCCCTACATGGTGATCCACATTTTTTGATTACTAACCTCCAGGGGGGCTGTAGAACTGGGATTACACCTGGTTTCCAGGTGACAGAGATCAGTTCCCCTACAGAAAATGGCCACCTTGGAAGGTAGATTCTATGGAATTATACCCCACTGAAGTCCTTCCCCAGCCCCCAACCCCCAATTCTCCACATACTTCCCAATTTGGGAGTGGCAGTTCTTCTAGAAGAAGAAGAGTTGGTTCTTATATGCTGCTTTTCTCTCCCCAAAGGAGTCTCAAAGCGGCTTCCAGTCGCCTTCCCTTTCCTCTCCCCACAACAGACACCCTGTGGGGTGGGTGAGGCTGAGAAAGCCCTGATATCACTGCTCGGTCAGAACAGCTTTATCAGTGCCATGGCCAGCCCAAGGTCACCCAGCTGGTTGCACATGAGGGAGTGCAGAATCAAACCCGGCTTGCCAAATTAGAAGTCCACACTCCTAACCACTACACCAAGCTGGCTCTCTAGTGAGCCTAGCGGCCTGATACAGTTTGGATCCTTCTGGTATTGTTTGGGTAGCTCTGACTTGATCCACTAGGCCAGTGGCACCAGCAGTCCAACGTCAAAGCAGAGTTTCATTCCTTATGTCTGATTTATAATTCTGAAGATACCTTTTCTGCACATCAAGGAATGCATAACCACCACTAGTTGTCCTTTCTCCTCCCCCACCTTATATCTACCATTGCAAGAATGAAAAAATTATGCACAGCCAGCTTCTTTTCCCTTTTGCTTATTTGCATACTGCATGTCTACTCTATTGTTCAAAGTAATTAAAAATCATGAAAAATTAATTGAAATGAAATGATTGTTGATGAGCTTTCTGACAGTAATATTAATGCAATTATTACAAGAGCTGCAGTACTCTATTAATATTGATATGTTGGAGGGAACACCAGAAAAATCTTGATATCTAACAACGTGTCTATTTCTGTGATAAGGTTTCTAAATGTAATGGGTTGCACCAAGGGCAATTTGGAGAAAGAACACCAACAGAAATTGCCTGAAAAGTTATTTCCGCAGCTGATATTAAACATGGGGCTGGAAGCATTTTAGATATTTTTCCTATCCTTGCAAGAAGTACATTGATATGCTTTGCCCGGAAAAGCTTTAAAGGGTTTTCTTGATGGGGAGAAGACTGTAATGTTGATCCCCCACCTCTGCACATGCTCAGAAGGACCCTCCCCTGATTCCTGGTGCTCAAATGACAATTCCATCGTGAACTGCGTGATCATGTCTCTCCCAGTCAGAGAAGCTCATGCCGAGTGAGGGCAGATGAAATATCAACCTTGTGCTGAATTAGCTCCATTTGCCTTTGGTGATGTCATCATGTTGGCAAATCTGATTGGGTGGACTACGATGTGTCCGTTTCTATACAGTGGCTGGTTCACAGGGGAAAGGTATACAAAGCAGCAGCCCATCAAGTCTGATTGTAGTTCAGCATCATTTAATGGCTCTTGCCTGGGCAGACAGGCAGGATATAGATTCTGTAAATAAATCAATGAACAAAAAAGCAAAGCCTAATGAAACAGTCATTCCTCAATAGGCTTCACTTTTGCATCCACTTTACCTTGCATGTTTTTACTTGTTCTGTTTCAGTTTCATAAGTGAGTAAACTGCGGCCCTCCAGATGTCCATGGACTACAATTCCCAGAAGCCCCTGCCAGCGTTTGCTGGCAGGGGCTCCTGGGAATTGTAGTCCATGGACATCTGGAGGGCCGCAGTTTGACTACCCCTGGTGTAGAAGTTAGTCAGCTCTACCCAGAAGATGCAGTGTGGCTTGCATGATCAACTTTTCAAATTCAGTTTGCTCTCTCAGGATTCCCCAGGGTTCTTTCACTTCTTTCACCTTAGATGCTTCTGTCATACAAGTGAACCAGTTCTTCCTTCTCGGTGTAACTGTTGCCCACTGTTCATCCTCCTTTTTTTTAACAAACAGATCTTGAATACTTAGAGAGTCACTATTCTTATCTTTAGCTTTCCTTTCAATGACACTTTTTAAAGGCAATATTTTCGGGCTGATTCTTTCTTTGTGCTTGCTCCATATCTTTAAAAGACTATTTCTCCGTATTTGATATTGTCCTGTATCCGCCTCTTTTCCACGTGGCCATAATAGACTATGCAGATTTTGGACAGAACCCATCTCTTCAAATTTCATACTTCTTTTTCCTGGGTCCCCGCCAAACTATTTTCCATCTGTCACTGGAGTGTGAGTGTCGTGCTTTCCAGGGAGACAAGATGGAGCTCTTTGAACTCTCCCCAGCTGCAAAATTGGATTGAACATTTAGATATTTTTATTCAGGGGGGTTGCCTAATCAGTCTGCATACCTGTTATATCAACTTGGTTATGTATTTTATCTTATTATATATGCTTCCTGTGTCTAATTCTGCCATAGAATATAAATTGTCCCCTCCAAATGTTAAATATGTCACTTCCCTACAGGGTCACCATAAGGCAGTTGTGTCTTGACAGCAACAACAACAGCTACAAAATAAAAGAGGGTGTTAAAAATGATCTTCCTGGGCAAGGTAGACCAGTGCCCAGCCCCACCCCCATTCTCTCCCTCCCTCTCCTTCCACAGGTTCAAAGGAAGCAGATGTTCCTGGGAAGAAGCAAACCTTCCAATGAAGAGTGAGTGGCAGGTGAGGGATGGGTTCTAGAGGTGGCAGGCAGCCCTGATCTCTCCTCTCCAAGCCAGCGCAGCAACTGGAGTGAGGGGAAGGAAGGGGCATGGTCTTGTATGGGGAGCTGGACCTGAAGGGCCTTCCTCCCACTGGGATAACGCTCCGCCAGCCCAGCTGCAGCATCCATTGCTCAACTTGGCTCTGCCTTGCTCCTCCTGCATACCAAGCGGGGCTGCCAGCGGCAGGTGGGGAAATTCCTGGAGATTTGGAGGGGAGGGGTTGGGAACGGGAGGGACCTCAGCAGGGTGGTGGTTCTGCCCCACCAGGCATGGCTGATGCTGTCTTTCAGGAGGGACACACTCCTGTAGCCCGTCCATCCCGCTGCCCTGGAAAGAGAGACTGCTGGAGACAAAAAGGGAAATTGCACCACGTAAGAATGAAGCCGTGCTGTCAAATCCATGAGAAACGCTTTAGAATTTTATTTGGGAATGGTTTACCAGCCACTAGGGCCAACATTTCATTTTTATCGTGTTTACAGTATTTTCATTTCTAATTATTTTTATGGCAGCTTTATTTCTTCATGAATCCCCCCATGTTTGAATCCGAACTCTGCAGGATATTATACACTGAAGATTCCCCCCCCCTCTCAATTTCATCTCATTTTCTTTTTATTACAGTTACCAGGTTCTGTCCCCCCCCCACCCCCCAGCCACCAAGTAGGACGGCCAGATCCAGGCTGGGAATCTCCCGGGGATTTATCAATGGAGCCTGGGGAGGACAGGGGCCTCGGGGATCTCCCATGCCACTGAATCCACCCTTCCAAGCAGCCCTTTTCTCCCGAGGATCTGGTCTTTGTAGTGTGAAGATGAGCTGTAATTCTGGGGGATCCCCAGCTGCCTCCTGGAGGGTGGCATCCCTAGACTTAGAATGAGGCACAGCTCAATAAAGGGAGCTCGTTATGTACTTATGTGCGCATGCTGTACTGTGTGGCATGATAAAGTCCCTGCAAAACTGAAAAAGGGAACTGAAACCCAACCTAAACAAAAGTCAGGAACCCAGAAGTTGAGCTGCAAAAACAATATTAAAAAATCTTTTCAAATATTTAGTAAACAAAGAGCACTGATATACATTAAAAACATTAGAAAAATAACACGTATCTAACTGCACATGATTTTCTGGCACGTGTGGGAATGCCCTTGGGCTGTAGAGCTAGGCATCAGCCAAGAGCAGTGGCCTCAGATAAGATGCATTTTATTTATTTGTTTGTTTGTTTGTTTGTTTATTTATCATGCTTCTATACCGCCCTCCCCGGAGGCTCAGGGCAGTTTACATTATAACAGAGAACCATACATAAAACAGTCTGTAAAACATGTATAAGTGATAACTATTAATTGTAACCAAATAGAAGGGGGGCTCCAAGAAGGGGCTTTAGAAGGGGGGCTCCAAGTAAGATACTTTAAAAAGACTAGTTGGAGCTACACTTACCAGATTTTTCTTTGCCAGCCTGTAGATTTTGATCTTGTACAAAAGAGCATTCCACACATTAATCAGACCACTGAGGAAGACCCCTCTGTGTTTGGTCTATTTTCTCATGTGCAGTTAGATATGTGTTGTTTTTATTATGGGTTTAATGTATATCAGTGCACTTCGTTTAATAAATATTTGAAATATTTTTCAATATTGTTTTTGCAGCTCCATTATAAAGTCCTTGCCCAACCCCCACACTCCTCAGGTCCCACTTCCAACCCAACTGGGACTGGTTTCTGTAGGGGGAGATTCAGGATCTGGGACAAGCTTATTTCCCAGTTGGGAGGGGGGGCGATGAGTAGAAGCTGCTTTCTTCTTCCAATTATTCTTTCCCTTTACTTTCTTCTCCTTTTCTCCCAAAGGCCAGGAGGCTGAGATTTATATATTTACTTATTATTAGTTTTTCTCTTCTTATAGTCCACAGTAAATTTCAAGAACTGATTTGCTTTCGTAATCAGGTGCTTTCCTGTAATCGAGTCATATATTATCATGAAAAAAAAAATAAAATCCATACCTTTCTCTGGCACGTCACATCAATAGACATTTAAGTATATTTGTCCTAAGTGTAAGTAGGTCCCCTTGGGGAATCCCTGTTCCTGACTACAAATTGCATCTCTTGGCCTTTAACTCTGCACAAAGCAATTTAAATCCTAACAGAAATCGTTACATTAATTATCCCCTTTGCACCTAGACAGATAACATCAGCTTGGGTAGCTTAAAACTTCTCATTAATTCTGACCAAAGTCTAAACATCCCAGACCAAAATCATCACAAGCCAATAAATGTAGAATTAGTACCAAGAGAAATCCTAACCCTTTTTATTTTAAAAAGAGACACATCATCCATATACTATTCTCATACATTAAATAATCTTAAATTCCAATGGGACTTCTATTAGATAGATTAGATGGTGTAGTTGTTACCAACTAAACAATACGAGATGCTCTGGAAAACAGCATCACTTACTGGTGGCAAAAAACTAACAAATAGTAAGGCTTGAATCAGAAAATGTCTTGTTGTTATTGTCACAGTCTGAGATTTGACTGGCAGATGGTCTTCTTCAGTTTGTCATCTAGCCAAGCTCTTGGGAACTGCAGATGTGTCCTTGCAGGATTGTTGCTGTTTCAAGCAATACTGTCTTCTGGAGCTGAGTTGGTGATATTTGCTCCCTGCTCAGAAGGTCCAGGTGCTTCTCAAAGTTTCTAGACTCTGCTCCAAGGGCTCCAATGGCTACTGGCACAATGACTGCCTTAGAATCATGGAATCCTAGAGTTGGAAGGTACCTCTAGGGTCATCTAGTCCAACCTCCTGCAGAATGCAAGAAATTCACAACTCCCTGCCCATTCACAGTGACCCCAATTCCATGACCAGATGATGACCCCCCCCCCCAAGGAACCCCAGAATCCATGGCCAATCTGGCCTGGAGGAACTTTGCCTCCCAACCCCAAAATTGACAGAATCAGCATTTCTGTCAGATGGGTATATGACATCTGCTTAAAAACTTCCACGTCACCTCCCCAGGAAGCCTGTTCCACTGAGGAACCACTCTAACCTTCTTCTCCCAGAGTTGCTCTAACACTATTCATATGTCTTGGTACTTCAAGGTCTTCTCCTGTTCTTTCTTTTCTATTTTGCTGTCTCCTAAGATTGCATTGTCAATGATCTAAACATTGGTTCTCTTTTTTCTACAATGGTGATCTCAAGAGTGCTATGCTCCAGTTTGTTTGTTTGCAATTAGAAGTCCCAAAGAATAATTGCTTCACCATTCTCCATGACCTTGTGTGTGTTGTGTGTCCATGAATTTCTGGCTCATGGTAATCCATACACCTTGCAAAATGAGAGTGCCACATAGCTGTAACGCTTTCATTATGTTTTTCTTTAAGTGCCCATTTTGGAGCCACTTCCAGATGTTTCCATTATCAATTTTGTTCCCGACGCCTTTCAAATGTTGTCCTTGCAAATGTATTTGCTTCCAGGGGTCAAAGTGAGTTTTGATTTCAATATTTTTGCAATCTTCTTTGGTTTCTGTAACTTTAAATAAGTCTCCAGCTGAGCATGACAAGGAGAGTGGGAAAGGACTGCCCAGGGAACTATTCCCAAATTTGTCAGCCTCCAGGTGGGACCTGGAGATCTCCCACCATGACAATAGATCTCCAGATGACATCAGATCATTTCCCCTGGAGAAAAAGTCCGCATTTTAGGATTGACTCTATGGCATTATATTCACCGAGGCCTCTCCCTAGGCTCCACCCAGCAAATCCCCAGGGATTTTCCAACTCGGAGATGGCTGTCCTAATGACATCTTACTTTAGCCATGAATGCTATTTACTGGGCTGCTACTTTAAGGAGCCGAAGGAAATGCCAAGCTGGCAATCCGTGTCCTCTCGAAGTGTATTCTAGTCCCATCAGTCATATGCCGACAATGTACGGCTCTCGGATGAAACCAGCTGTCAATACTGCCTCTTGTTCGGTTGTCCTGAATCTGGCAGGGATCTAATAGAAAAGGACAGTGCGTGTCTCCCCCCCCCCGCCCCCTAAAGTGTCATCTTCTAGCATTATGATGAACATGCCTTGCAATTCACTCTGCCTGACTAGCTGACCGGTGGTCCTGAACTTGCCATATTATGCCAGAGCAACCAGCAGAGGTTGAAAAGGAAGTGACAAAGTGATTTCCTCCCACAGTTTGATGTGTTGTCTAGGGGCAATGCCTGTTGGACCCAGGAATACACATGCCTGCCCTGTGGCTTTCCTGGGTGCTGACCCTCCCCCAGCCCCTTTCCCCACTGAATCTCGCATTTATTTGTTTGTTTATTATATTAATATACCCCCCTCCCCTGAACATGGACCATGGAAAAACGGAACATGGAACTTTGTTTCTACATCACATATGACAACCGCAGTATTAATAGCCACAGGATAAGAGTCTAAATTATTCAAACAGGCTCCAGGTTCAGATCGGGTGTATGGATTCTTGGGAGGTTGGCTTAGGGGCTCTGTAGGAGTTGCTAATTTTGGTCAGCCTCAGCCAAATGCCTGGCGGAAGAGCTCCCTTTTGCAGGCCCTGCGGAACTGTGTTAGGTCCGTCAGGGCCCTGATCTCCTCCAGGAGCTCATTCCACCAGGTGGGGCCAGGACAGAGAAGGCTCTGGCCCTGGTAGAGGCCAAGCAAGCTTCTTTTGGGCCAGGGATCATCAGTTGGTTGGTTGTGGCAGAGGGTAGAGCTCTTAGAGGGCATAGGCAGGGAGGTGGTCCCCCAGGTACACTGGGCACTGACCACGTATGGCCTTGAAAGTAATAACCAGAACATTTAGCCTGATGCGGAATTTGACTGGTAGCCATTGCACTTGGTGGAGGATGGGCTGGATGTGGGACCTGCATGGTGTTGCTGTGAGGACCCTGGCCGCTGCATTTTGGACCAGCTGTAGTTTCCAGATCAAGGTTAAGGGCAGGGCTGCGTAGAGCGAGTTACAGAAGTCCAGTCTAGAGGTGACCCTTGAATTGATCACTGTGGCCAGTAGTTCTGGGCCAGGCAGGGTGCTAGTAGTTTGGCATAGCAGAGGTGATAGAATGCCAGCTGCACTACTTTTGCAACCTGGACTTCCATTGTAAGGGAAACATCCAGGATCATGCCCAGATTCCTGGCAGAGTGAGCCATTGATAGCTGCCCACCATCCAGAGAGGGTAGATGTGCTTCCTCACATGGACCCTTCCTGCCCAGCCACAGGACCTCCATCTTTGATGAGTTGAGCCTCAGATGACTCTGCTTGAGCCATCTCATACTGCTTCCAGGCAGCTGGCTAAGGCTTCTGGGGGAGAGTCGGGGCAGCCATCCATCAGGAGGAAGATCCGGTCTGTTGGAGGTGATTTAATAGTAGAAGACTAATCTCAAGAGCCCAGATTGATCCCCCATTCCTCCTCCATGAGCAGCCAGCTGGGTTACCAACCTCTAGGTGGAGGCCTGGAGATCTTGAAGAATAACAACTGATCTCCAGGCACCAGTTCTTCTGGAGAAGACAGCTGGGAGGGAGGGAGGGAGGGAGGGAGGGAGGGAGGGAGAGCAGAGGCCGCACTGGGTGCCATGGGGCAGGTGGGCAGCCTTTACTACTTCTCCCCCACACACCACAGAGGCCCCACTTCTAAACATCAAAAAACATTCCTAATCCAGGGATCACCAACCTTCAGGTGCAGCCAGGAGACCTCCTGGAATGCATCTGTAGACCATAGAGATCAGCATCTGAGGGGGAAATGGCTGTTTTGGAGGGGGAATTTTGCTATGACAGCTCATCTCCAGATGACAGAGATCAGTCCCCCTACAGAAAAGGGCTGCTTGGGAGTGGGGACTGCAGCCATGTGCCCCACAGAGGCCCAGGGATGCCAGCCTCCAGGGGAGACCTGGACATCCCCCAGAAGGACAGGTGTTTGTCAATCTGCAGAGATTAGTTCTTCTGGAGAAAAGGGCTGGTTGAGAGCAACCCAGGACTGGTTGAGGGCAGGCTCTGCTTATCCCCTCTGAACGTCTACACCAGTGCAACTCACTGGAATAAGTTGTACTCCCACAAATTCTACACCAGGGATACTCCATGGGCAGGCTGTGCTCCCCCCCCCACACACACACACCTGCTGTTCTGCTTCTTTTCCCCCTCCACACCTGAGCTATTCCCTGGGGCCAGCTGCACTTCCACCCAGCATGTTCCTATGGCGGCAGAAAGATGGGGGCGGAGAGCTGACTCCTTATCAGCCCTTCCTGGCCAAGGCCTCCCTTCCAATAGGAGCTCTGCTACAGGGGAGGGCCATTCCTGGCTGAGGGCCAATCCGATAGCGAGTGACCCATTGTTTCCGAAAGTACATGGTTTACTGATGAATTTGTAGTGTTTTTAAAAACATAGATAGATATTTATAGAATGAATACTGAGTTCTGGTCATTGCCATTCTAACACTAAAGTCACCTGGTTAGGAGAAAGAACAACAACCTTGTATAGGATTGGTTCACTGGGATTCTTTACAACCAGCTAATTATATTATTTTTATTTTTTATTCCGCTCAGTTGACCCAAGGAAGATCACAACTTTTATAATTACATACCAGCTTAAAATGACATCTAACACCTGGCAGTTAAAATTCAGAACAAAATAGAATATTGCCCATAGATCCTGTCCTGGGAGGGAATGATGGCATTTCCCTAAGACAGCCTTCCTCAACGTTTTTTACTGTTGAGAAACCCCTGCAACAGTCTTCAGGTTGCGAGAAACCCCAGATTGTGCAGAATAGGGCTGGGAAGCAGAGCTGCGTATGCACCTACCCAAGCCCCTCCCCTTCCCACCCCCTCCAGGCCCACCATTGGCCGTTTTGGGAGCAGGGAGCAGGTCAACAGGGCCATATATGGCCATATCCCCTGATAAATGTTTAACCGATTTAAAATGTATATACAAAATTAATTAACTCCAACCCATTTGGAAAACCCTTCTAGGGCTTTTATGAAACCCTGGTTGAGAAAGCCTGACCTAGAATTTCATAGGCATCTGCCAGTGCAGGCAGGGAGGGCTTGAGGATCAGATGCTAACTCTTATTAGGCCTCAGTCATAACCCAGCGGAACAGCTCCGGCTTGCAAGCCCTGCAGAACTGTCTTGAGTCCCAGAGGCTCTCGTGCCATTTGGCAGAACATTCCACCAGGCTGGGGCCACAGCCAAAAAGGCTCTGCCCCCGTTTTAGGCCAGTTTGATCTCTTTAGGCCAAGTAGGTTTGGTCGTTAGACCTCAGTATCTTTTGGGAGACACATTGGAAGAGGCAGTCCTGAAGATGCAAAGGCCCAAGACCGTTAGAACCACTATCTTGAAAATATTCTAAAATATCCGGTAGAATCTTGTGAAGGAGAAATGACCAGGAAAGTATGTTATGGAATCTAGAGAGTTAGAAAGAGAAAGGTTTTCAGTGTTAAAAGATTATACTAGACAAAACAGTTGTAGTTAACACTTTAGGACAGGGGCCTTCAACAGGGTGCCAAGGGTCAACATGGAGCCCATCAGTACCTTTGCTGGCACCCTCCCAATGTTTTTAGAACGCGGGCAGGGCCAGGTGGGGCATATGCCCAGTAGAGCTTCTGATTAGCTATGCAAATTACAAGGCTACCAAATTAAATAGAGTTTCTCTTGGAATTGCAATCAGCCAGTAATTTGGTGAAGTCAGCCTATTGTTAAGCTGTTTAAGCAGCTGAGCTGTACCTGTGTGCTCACTAATGGTATCAAGTGGTCAGTGGAGAGATTGCACGGACCCTGCCATGTCCTGGGAGTCCTCTTTGTTTAAACTGGCCTCCCGTCCACTTCCTGTCTCTTCAGGAACAAGTTCTTCTGCAAGCAAGGAGGAAGCAACTTTTCATTAAGGCTCAGATCTCTCCATCTGCTGGTGCTTGGGCATGGAGTCTGCTTGCAGACTAGCCTAGCAGCTTTTGCAACTTTAAGCTTTTGTTCTCTGTTTCAGCAAGGAGACTGAAGCAGATGAATATATATATTATTTACACACACATATAATTTTTTTCCAGTAAAGATTACTCTCTTTTAATCCTCAAAGTGCTGTGAGTCTGCCTCTGTGCCTCATCCACAAAGGTAACTAATAACTGCATACTGAAGAGTCACTATAAGAGTTATAGCAGGTCTTTTGTTGAGGCCAGGGCAAGTCAGATCTAGGGGCCCTCCCCACGTCAAAGTCTCAACAGCGTGACTGGGCTCAAATTGAACTGCAATATTCTAAGTTTGCCCTCACACCCACACCCCAACGCCAGTCAAACAATAATACAATGTGTAATGGTGATCATTTTTTACAGTCACTTATTGGGTAGTAAGTGGGTTGGCGGCTGTGCAGTGTGAACAGCAAAGGAGGCTGTTTTCAAAGGCACCCGGCATTATTTCATAGAACTCTAATTACATCCCTTTCGAACCTGTTCCAAGTAATTATATCCTTTTATTACCTCTCTTCAAGTGAAATGTCTCAATTTGCTCACGCACCAGATGCTCTTAATTATCTGCTCCTTTTCTATTTGTGTCTCGTTCAGTGACTAGGTTTACCGAAACGAACCGAGGACTAGAGATGAAACCGCACTGATATTCCCAACGATCCGCCTCCCCCTGCAGTTCTAGCAACTTTCTACAACTAGCCCAGCACCAAGCGCAGGAGGGAGGAGAAGATGCAAGTAGAGGCTGGCCCCAGGGAAGGAGCTTTGGATGAAAACTGTAACCCAGCTAAGAAAGCACAAGGCTTAAATGGACAAAGAGAGCTGCATTCTCTCTTCACCTGGGGAAAATCTTCATCTCTTGAACATCTGCTCAACTTTCAGTCAGAGGCTGCAGTCTGGAGACCACTTTCCTGGGAGTCAGAACCACAGAATGAAGTTGGACTCAGCTCTGAGTAGACCTGCCTAGGATGGTGTTCACAGGAAGCACGCCATCGAATAGGAATTTCTCCTGACGGAGCCCCTATAGAATGAGTAAGAGCTGAACTGAAAAGCCTTCCTCAGTGGAAGGGCTGGCCTTCTTCATCCCATTAGGGCAGGAGTATCCCATTCAACATCTTCATGCGCCCTCTCGCACAACGGGTACAGAGGTTTGGGCTGGGTGGCCACCAATATGCAGATGACACCCAGCTCTTCCTCCTGATGGATGGCCGCCCTGACTCTCCCCCAGAAGCATTAGCCAGCTGCCTGGAAGCAATGATGGGATGGCTCAAGCAGAGTCGCCTGAAGCTCAATCCTTCAAAGACGGAGGTCCTGTGGCTGGGTAGGAAGGGCCCATGCGAGGAAGTGCGTCTGCCCAACCTGGATGGTGTGCAGCTCTCTACGGCTCACTCCGCCAGGAACCTAGGCATGATTCTGGATACTTCCCTTACAATGGAGGCCCAGATCACCAAGGTAGCGCGGCTGGCATTCTACCATCTCCGCCAAGCCAAACTACTAGTGCCCTACCTGGCCCCGGAACACCTAGCCACAGTGATCCATGTGACGGTTACCTCTAGACTGGACTTTTGTAACTCGCTCTACGCAGGCCTGCCCTTAGCCTTGACCTGGAAACTACAGCTGGTCCAAAATGCAGCGGCCAGGATCCTCACAGCAACACTATGGGGGTCCCACATCCGGCCCATACTACATCAATTGCAAAGGTTACCAGTTGAATTCCAGATCAGGTTAACGGTTCTGGTAATTACCTTCAGGGCCATTCGCGGTCAGGGCCCAGTGTACCTGAGGACCGCCTCCCTGTGTACCTGAGGGACCGCCTAAATGCCTATGCCCCGAAAAGAGCTCTGTGCTCCACTGCTACCAACCGGCTAATGGTCCCTGGCCCTAAAGAAGTTTGCCTGGCCTCAACCAGGGTCAGAACACTCTCTGTTCTGGCCCCCACCTGGTGGAAGGAGCTCCCAGAGGAGATCAGGGTCCTGATGGAGCTTAAACAGTTCCGCAGGGCCTGCAAAAGGGAGCTCCTCTGCCAGGCATTTGGTTGAGACCAGGCATAACCAACAGCGATTGAAGGGCCCCTGCTCCCCCCCCCCCCAGAACTCCACCAGAGTGTTCTGGACCTGTTTGCACTGTTGCACTGTAGCATTGTTTGCACTGTTCTATTGTTACAACTACCTGTTATTAATATTATTGTATGGTTATTTATATGTTATAGATTGTTTTATGAATTGTTCATATGTTCCATGTAAACCTGCCCTGAGCCTCCGGGGAGGGCGGTATATAAATAAAATAAATAAATAAAATAATAAAGAAGAAAACTGTGCATCAATCCATTAGTGCAATCAGTTATCTCATTTCATCCAGGAGTGTGGGACAGCCCCTTACCCAAATGCCCACACAAGACCACAGTCTTGGTGTTTAGAATCCTTCTCCCCTAGTGGCGAGTGTATCAAGAGGGGAAGAGCAGGTGTGCCTCACCTTCATCTGTTTCCAGTCTGCTCGCATTTTCTGTTTGGGATATCAAATAGCACATCAAAGCACACCATAATATTTTCAGAGATGTGGATTGCAGTGTGTTGCCTTGTTCCTTTTCAATTTCACTAGGAAGGTAAATTTGCAATGGTAAAAAAAAACAGTTTAGCCTTGGAGTATTCGGTGTTCCCTGTGCATTGAAGCAAGTAACATGCTTTTCAATAGCCTTCATCACCACAGCATACTGATTACTCCTGGGCATTAACTCTCCTGAACATTCAGAATGTTTTCAGATTCAAGGACAGATGGTGGTTCAATGAGAAGGAGCAAGATTTGAAGAGAAAAGGTAAAAGAAGCCGCAAATATTGAGCTGTGGCAGATCAAGCAGTGTGGGCTAGACTCCTAGAATCCTAGAGTGGGAAGTACCGTTAGAGGCCATCTAGTCCTACCCTCTGCTCAAAGCAGGATCAGCCTAGAGCAGTGGTCCTCAACCCCCGATCTGGAGACCGGTACCAGTTAGTAAATCAGTCGGTATCGGGCCGTGGCTTCTCCTCGTCCTCCTCCCTGGGTGCTGCCCCGGGCGCTGCCCTGCCACTCTGCTGCCAGCTCACCTTTGGTGCTCTCCAGCAGCCACCATGGCTGGGGCTCCCCCTCGGCATGGCACTGCACAGCTGCTGCTGGCAGCTCCCCTCAGTGGGCAGCAGGAGGTCAGGGGCACCAGTGGGAAAGCAAGTGGAGCAGGGGCTCAGGTGGCGACTACCCCCCCCCCCCGGGAGATCAGTAAAATTGTCAAGCATTGACCGGCCCCCGGTGATAAAAAGGTTGGGGACCAGTGGCCTAGAGCATCCAGGAGAAGGATCTGTCCAGCCAATGCTTGAAGACAGCCAGTGAGGGGAAGCTCCCCACCTCCTTAGGCAGCCCATTCCCCTGCAGAACTAGACTCCTAGAATCCTAGAGTGGGAAGGGTCCATGGAGGCCATCTAGTCCAACCCCCTGCTCAATGCAGGATCAGCCTCCAGCATCCAGGAGAAGGATCTGTCCAGCAGCTGCTTGAAGACGGCCAGTGAGGGGGAGCTCCCCACCTCCTTAGGCAGCCCCTTCCACTGCTGAACTAGACTCCTAGAATCCTAGAGTGGGAAGGGGCCATGGAGGCCATCTAGTCCCACCCCCTGCTCAAGGCAGGATCAGCCTCAAACATCCAGGAGAAGGATCTATCCAGCCGCTGCTTGAGGACGGCCAGTGAGGGGGAGCTCCCCACCTCCTTAGGCAGCCCCTTCCCCTGCTGAACTAGACTCCTAGAATCCTAGAGTGGGAAGGGGCCATGGAGGCCATCTAGTCCCACCCCCTGCTCAAGGCAGGATCAGCCTCAAACATCCAAGATAAGCATCTTGTTTCCCTTTAAATTTTAAACAGCCGCAGCTTGTCCAAATCAACAAATTGTGGCCAGTTTGGTGATTCGTCCAAGCTTGATTTGGTCATTGAGACTAATAGGCGGATGGCAATTCAGACCAGATTTGGCCGGTTCATGCCTGAATCGAAGCTGGTTCGGGTACTTTTTTACGAGATCAAATTGAGCTCCACATCCCCAGGGCACCGCTTCTCTTTGTGAATTGGAAGCAACTTGTGCTTCTATTAAACTTCTTCCTGTCACCCGGTCTTTATTTTTTGTTTTGTTTCTTTTAACTGTGGATGTTGTATCTTTTTTTTTAACCTCTTTGCTTAACTGCCTAATGTAAAATGTGGTCTATGTTTTGGATACATGAATGAAGACCTTAAAGGAGAAAGAAAACCCAGCTCACCTCGAATCACCTTTGCTGCCAGTGAATAAAGGAGGATTCTCTCTTCTGGTTTCAGCCGTGCCTGCTTGATAACTTGTTTTCTGCCGCCACCCCAAAAAAGCTCGCCTTAAAACCCGAGGATGAATCAAAACCTTAAAAGGCCTGTTCTGGGGAAGGGAAGCAAACAAAGCCAGCCGCGTCTCCTGTGCTGCTGAGCTCTCCGCTTCTCATTCTTATTCATCAGGAGCCCCACGTCTCTTCCCAGCTTCTACCTTTGACACCACCGACTGGAGTCCCACATAAAATGAAAAAGCACAGCCTGGCTTGATCTTGAGCAACCCGATACGAGGCGTCCTGTTTAAAACACAGCATAGAGTCTCTATCAAGAAGAACAGGAGATTGACGGCGCCACAGCCTGTCAGCCCCGCAGGCAAAAATGAGGCTCCTCTTTTTTTTTTATTAATTCGTGTCAGGGACATGCTAAAAGGCATTGCCAAGCCCTGGATCAGAGCGCTTAACAGTAGCTACGGGGCAGGGAAGTCTGGCTGCACGGAGGCAGACTGCGTAAAATTCAGAGGCTCTCCCATTTCCCGACCCCCTCCTGTCTCTTCCTTGCTTCGTACCTCCCAGACACAAGCTGTGCCTTCGGATAACAATGTGGATTGTGTGTGGCTCTGATTTGCATTCTGCCACAGATTTTGAGACTGAACTTTTAGGCTGATTCAATGAACGGCTTCTGGGGTACTGAGGCGCTGGCTACCGCGGCCCGGAGCGGCCATTTGGACGTGGCGCACACCCCTAGTTGGTAGGGCTTGGGGAGGTTAGGAACCCAAGCAGGGTACCGTGCTATGGAGTCCACACATATAAGCCTCCATTAAAAGCTGAATTTTCTCCAAGAGAACTGATCTCCATCAACTGGAAATCAGTCGAAGGCTGAAGAGTCTGGGACTATTCATTGGGGGCAGCGCAAGCAAAGGGAACTTGAGTGGTAACATCAGGGGAAGGCCTGGGTGTCTGTGCCCAGCTCTTGGACCTCCAGGGGCACTAGTTGGCTACTGAGAGAGACAGGATGCCATGTAGAGGATGGAGCACAGTTGTTCCCTCTTGCCTTGGAGGGACGGACCAGAACCATTGGGATGAAATTAATTCAAAAGAAATTCCATCTAAACATCCGGAAGAAGTTCCTGACAGTTAGAGCAGTTTCTCAGTGGAACAGGCTTCCCCAGGAGGTGGTGGGTTTTCCATCTTTGGAGATGTTTAAACAGAGGCTGGAGAGCCATCTGATGGAGAGGCTGATTCTGTGAAGGCTCAAGGGGGTGGCAGGTTGCAGTGGATGAGCAATTGGGATGTGAGTGTCCTGCATAGTGCAGGGGGTTGGACTAGATGACCCAGGAGGTCCCTTCCAACTCAGTGATTCTATGATGCTAGACCTTCACTGGGCTCATCCAGCTAGGCACTTCTTAGGTTCTTAATTCCAGTCCTGGAAGCATTCTGGGTCCTACAGAGTCTGCCTTCTTTCTTCCAGTGTATGCCTGCCACTGTTCTATGTGCAGCTCTTCAGAAACGTACAGCTGTTTTAATGAATGTGGACAGTGTTCCTTGACATGCAGAACAGAATCCGCAAATAAATATATTCCTGGTTAAATGAAAACAGTTGCCATGGTTTTTTCCATGCCATCACATCACAGTGTTTGATGGACCCTAAATGCAACAGCACGATGCCTCACCAAACTCAAGGATTAAAGAGAATGCATCCTTTAAATAAGAAATGGCAGCGGATTTACATTTTCCTAGCCGAAATGGAAGGCACAGTAAACACACAAATTAGAAAGAAAACACTAACCCAAAACTGGAACAGGAGAAGAGACAAGTTTCTCAGCTCTTTGCCCTCTCCTCTCCCTCCCGCCTTCTTTCTCCCCTTTCTCTCTCTGTTCCTACTGATCTGCTCTTCCTTATTTCCTTTCGTTCTTTACCTCCTTTATGACTTGCTTGTTGTCTGCTCCTGAGAGATTTATCAGGTGAATGAGATATAGGACGGAACATTTGTAAACAAAATGTAAAGGACACCAAATGTTCAAATTAACCCCCCCCAAAAAACCCAAATCAGCTTCTTCATCTGTTTTGAAATGGCTTTTCTCAGACTTATCCCTTTTTTTGGTGGTGGTGGTGGGGGGGAAGTATCCATTTTTATATCTCCTTTGTTCCCTCTCTCCCACCCCCAGCGTTTAATTTTGTGGAAATCAGAGGAGCAGTTCAGGGGTGATACAGCTGGCCTCCAGTTCCCCCTCATGACTAAGCCTTCAAATTAGTTGAGGAGGAGGCCGGCAACTTCTAGCCTGTATTATTTAAAGAGGGTTTCTCTGTTTTTGTCATTTTCTGATGTGCCGCGGACCATGCAAACAAAGCCTTTAAAGTTCAAATACCCAAATCTGGCCACAACAACAAATAACAAGCAGACGGCTCTCCACAATGGAAAGTTAATTGGTGTCTCAGCAGTTTCGTTTATTCTACAGTAGCCGCCAACGTTTCACCCTTGCCAAATTAATTTCCTTTAACAGAGACCTGTATCAGGAGGAGGAGGAGGAGGATAAAGGTTGCTCTGCTACACAGCACCGAATCAAAGCCCCGGCAGCCCTGTGCTCATTCCTGGAAACCTCTGCAGACCCGAGTGCTCCGGTCAGAGCTGGGGCCAGGAAGGTTTACTACAGGAACAGGAACAGATGGAAGCTCTGGCAGGAGCAGGTTCAGCGATGGACCAAAATGTCCAAGAGAACAGCTGCGGTACAAGCCAAAGGGTCAAACGCAGAAGGCTCAGCCAATGCCAAAGGGATAAGGCCACGAGCTGCGCTCCTCCAGGGAGCTCCCATGCCAGGAAATCCATCTGTGAGGAGCCAACAGGCAGATATGCAGGAGATGTGGGCCCAAGCCAGCCTAGAAGCAGGCTGGGGAGTGAGAAGGCCAAGCCAAGCTATGCAGCCTCTGTGGTGCTCATGGCCATGCACTGCAGCCTCCTGAAGAATGGCAGACCTTGGGGAAACAGTGACCACTGCCAAGGGAAGACTTGACACGGGTGGCCCTTCAGGCATCGGAGCTTTCCCCTGCTTGCTCCTGGGCCACCGTGGAATCTCCCTGTAGGTTGAAAGGCCAGTCTGCCCCTGAAAAGACCTTGCTTGGAACAACAATGGAGGAGGAGGAGGAGGAAGCTTAGAACTATCCCAGAGTAAACTTGCTTCCAAATTTTGTCCAAAGTGGCTTATAGTCACCTTCTCTTTGTCTCCCAACAATAAGCACCTTGTGAGCACAACATGCTGAGAGAATTCTGAGAAAACTGTGACTGGCCCAGGCTTCAATCAATCAATCAATCAATCAATCAATCAATCAATCAAACTTTTTTACAGTTGTTCAGACCAAGTTATATGAAGTCAGTACTTAAAAGACCAAAAGAATATGGTCATTTATTGTAATACAATTTAAAACAGATCATAAAATAGAACTTAAAACTATGCTACTTTAGAGCATCGGATTTTTATGGCGGCGGCACAAAACTTAGCCAGCTGAGTTGTCACCTGGGGGGACTCATCACTTAGCAGCCTCTTTGCTCAGTCTACATCATGATGTTCTGGCAACTTTTTAAGGAGTGGTTCAGTCAAATTGCCATGAATGTCTTCTTAAGCAGGGCTGGGGAACAATATATACTCTCTTGTTTCAATTTCGCCACTCCCACAATAACATTGTCTCAGTGTAAGGGGGATGTTCTTATAGCAACCCTCTACTAGAGCTGAGGGCAAGACAGAGCATCTTGAAAGGGGAAATGCCCTTCTTTGTTTACTTATTACCAGCTGAGACAGATAAGTGGCAGGGGCCAGGACATATCTTGTTTTAACTGGGGCTAAAAAGTTGGAGCTTTACTAAGGTCCAGTTGATGTTGATTGTCCTGTATCCGCTGCTTAACTGATGATGCAGTTTGATCTTGAGCTAATTTGGACAATAAGTGTAAGGAGAAGCACATTTTGAGATCCCTACTCAGGAGACTCATAGAATAAGAGAGTTGGAAAGGCCCAACTTCATCTAGATCTAGCCTGATCTCAGGAGATCTTGGGAGCTCAGCAGGGACGGCCCTTGCTAGAATTCGGATGGGAGACTGCCAGGGAAGTCCAGGGCCGCTATGGCAAGGCAGGCTGCTATGTATTTGGACAGCCCACGCTATATGCAAACAATGGCTCAAAGACCAACCAGTGATAACACAGCCTAGCTCTATCAATAGACCACTCTGGGGTCCCAGTTAAGGGCCAATCATGCTTCCCCATTAAAGGCCAATCAGAGCTCTCGGCAGGCTGCCTAAAATGCATTTTGTTTGTTTGTTTGTTTATTAAGAAACAAACAAACAAATAAATAAAATACCAATCCCAACCCACCAATCCCAATAAGCAGCTCGTAGAGGATTACAACGATCCTTGAATAGAATAAACGCTCAGTAAAAGTCCCATTAAGACAACATACAACAATATATGATGCATGGTGGTGAAGAATTTCAACCTTCCCCCCTCAATGGCCCGAGTGCCAGCCAGGCGTCAGGGGGACATCATCTGCTGGTCACACCAATGTTGTTCGGTATGTTGGTGGATCTTCCTTAGGGGGGCCCACCCAATCTTCTAACTGCACTAGCCTCAACCATAAACCTGGTGGAAGAGCTCCATATTACAAGCTCTGTGGAATGCCATAAGCTCCCACGGGGCCCGCAGCTCTTCCAGGCACTCATTCCACCAGGTAGAGGCCAGGACCAAAAAGGTGTTTTTGAGGCCAATGACATTATTGATGCCTTGAAGAAGCACTGCACCCTCCTCAGCAAGGACTTCAAGGGACCTTCAGGATCTTCCCAACCTTTTTTGCCTTCTTCCTGTTGGGGCTTCTTGAGGATCCATTCACCCATTCCCCCCAACCCTAAACAACAACTCTGTATCTCTTTTAACAACAAGGAAGTGTTGAATTCAAGCACAAATCTTCCCCTACATGAGATTAAATTCCCTGACTTTGGGAATTTGGGAATTCCCTGACTTTTCATTTCTTGAATCATCTTTGACAGCAAACTGGGATGTCATTCCACATGAAAACAGGGAGGAGGGGCTGAGAGGAGAGATAAAATGATGGGGAGATTATCTCCAAAGACTAGATGAAAGAGGTGTGTGTGTGAGAGAGAGGCCTATGTAACTGTTCTTCTGCATTTATTCAGTCTGTCCATTCTGGGGGCAATCACAGAAGGAGTATGCTTAAAGGAGTAGGAAGTCTCCAGTGAGCCGGTCTGTGAGGTTCCGGTAGATATTCTCAATAAGCAGACTTTCTTGACAAAAATCTCTTTATTAAGAACAAGTGAAAACAGGACTTCTCCAATTGTTTGCTAAGACTAGAACACGTCTACTGAAGCACAGCTATATCATGACACACCCTCCCCCCCCCATTCCAATGTTAGGCATGAAAACTCCTGGTGACACCCCCTCCCATCACCAGACACCGCAGCCCAGCCTGGGCTCCAAGGACATGGAGATAACCCATGCCCAAACATCAGGAAAATGTACTACCTGCCCATCCCAATGGAATGGCAGGCCACCCCCACCCTAAACCTTCTGAGCCCTCTTTGAACCAGCCCTAGACATGACAAACCTACGCAGCAGTAACAGCAAGGAAAGACAACGTGGAGTCCCAATGGTCATGGCAAAATGGACATAGGAGGCACATATATGAAACACATCTCTTCTTATACCCCCTGTACGATATTCTTCAAATGTCTTTTTGAATCAGGCACACCACAGATCATGCCAATGCTGACAGAGGGCTCGCGTTTTTTTGCCAACTGTAGCCAAAATTAGATTTCTAACCCCGTTTCCCAGTGCAGTTTGCCTCATTCTCTTTCCCTCCAGTTTGTCCCCTCAAGGGCCAGTCAGTTTGTCCAGTCAGTTTGGCAGAGAGGGCGTGACTGGCCTAAGGTCATCTGCTGAGCTTTGCTGCCAGAATGGGGACTTGAGGCTGAGGCTTCTAGGGCCTCCTCCAGGGCTCTCCCTACTGCTCCTCCACTACCCCAATAGCTCCAGGAAGTTGTTCAAAGGTATGAAGCTTTGTAGGGGAGAGGCTGTTTCCCATCCTGCCTGTCTGAGCTGCCTTTCTCCCCAATGAGGGGCTTACATCATCACTCTCCTCTCTTCCATTTGACCCTCAACACAGCCCAGCCCCATAGGTCTGGCTGAGGGTGTGTGGCTGGCCCGAGGTCACCCACCAAAGTTCAGGGGCAGAGGTGGAGTTCAAAGCTGGGACCTTCAATCCTAGTCACGGACTCTAATGCGTTCGAGCAGCTCATGGAGGTTGCTCAACCCTCTTTCTTTTGCAACAGATGGTATGTTTTCCACTTTCCATCCTTTGCTTCCACGGCAACTAGCAGAGGGGTGTTCAGGAGCCCATCTGGGCCAGGGTATCCTGATTCCCTTAACTTTGGGCACTGCATGTCCCATCGTCACCCTGAGACAGGTGGCCTCTTCTCCGAGCCTCATTTTCTGAGGAGTCATACTTGTCACAAACAAAGAGCTTCACCTTCCACTGCAAATACCAAAGGGACAGCATTGAAGTCTTTGCCAAGATTCAAACGGGTCGCCGTCTTGGTCTGAAGTAGCACAATAAAATCAGAATCCAGTTGCACCTTTAAGACCAACAAAGATTTATTCAGGGCGTGAACTTTCGAGTGCAAGCACTCTGTGTTCACGCCCTGAATAAATCTTTGTTGGTCTTAAAGGTGCAACTGGATTCTGATTTTATTGTCTTTGCCAAGACGTTTTGAATCGACTCCCTTCATATCTGGCCCTGGAACACCCACCTTCGTCTTAGGCTGGTCGCCAAGTTTAAGACTCCTGGCTCTACTCTCTAATGAATTATGCCAGCCACAGATGGACGTGAGGTGGACAGGTGTTTCCTCTTTATTGTTACAGAAGGTGATTTCTCATTCACTTTCCTCAGAAAATTGTATGTGTCTGATTCAATCCCAGTTCAGACACGGACTTTAAAAGCTGTGTGTAGCAGGAGATGTTAATGGATTGAACCCGAGACCTTCTTCAGTCAATGGGAGTCTTTGCAGCTACAGAGTTACATTCCCTTCTCTGTTCATGAAGTATTTTAATAAAGGAAAGGCAGTATTCTCCACCACTGAGCACCATTCAGACGGTCTCATCTGAACCAAGGGTTCCTGCCATTTGTTTTGAAATTGAAGTCAGTCATTTACTTTCATGCTTTTGGATATTTCAGGGTTACAAAAATAAGTCTATTTGTCTATTTTTTCCCGATACAGACGAGAAAGCAGAAAATACCCAGGCAGAGGCGTCATTCCCCAAAGTTTCCGTTATTGAAGAAGTTGTTTCCTTTTGCCCTCAGTCCTTTGGTGGTTTAATCAAGAATTATCTCTGAGTGGCTGCAATTTCAGGTGACTCTGTAGAGTCAGAAATGTATGTCAGGGAAAGTATCGATTGTAAAATACTTGAAGCTATTAGGGCTGGAGAGAACAATAACCACTTTTGCTATGAATTCTTGACATTCTGTGGCAGCCAAAGGAGATCCGGCAGGAGAATGAGAGGGATGCGATTATTTGCTCAGGGAGATCAATGGATGTGACAGGTGAATAGATGGCACCTGATTGGTGTCAAACAGAAAGGGACCTGGGATGGCAGTTCAGGGTAACACCTTTCATACAACAGGTAAAATGTGTGATATGAAGAAAGACAAAAGAGGACATGATGTCTTACAATCTTCCGGAGGCCATTACAATGACATTTTTGAATTTCTGTTGCTGTGTAGCCGAAAACATAAAGGTCGATGTACTTGTTTTTTATAAAAGGGAGTCGAACACAACAGCTGTGCTGGAGAAAGCACACGATGTGTCCTTATTCTGAAACGGGTGCTTAGGGTGCTTCGTGTTCTCTTGAGCTCTGGATCCCTGGATTCTGGCGAGGGATGTGCACCTCGGCCCACCTCGGATGGGAAACCAAGGAAGCAGGGCCGCTTCCTGTTCTGCTCCCTTCCCACCCAGCCATAGGACCCCCTTCTTGGAGGGGCTGAGTTTCAGCCAGCTCTGCTCAAGCCATCTGGCCATGGCTTCCAAACATCTGGTGAATGGTTCTGGGGGGAAACCTGGTGGCCGTCCATGAGGAGATGGGGCTGGGTGTCATCAGCATATTGATGACAGCCCAGCCCAGCCCCAAACTCTGGGCCATCTGGGACAGAGGGCACATGAAGATGTTAAAAATAGTGGGGGAGACCACCACTCTCTGAAGAACACAAGGGAGTCTACGGGGCATCCCCCACTGTTACCCTCTGTGACCAGTATAAATGTTGTTTTAGTGGGGGGGGGGGAGCCAGCTTGCTGGGAGTGGCAGGAAATAAATTGAAATAATAAGAGGAGGAACCCCAGAGGAGGGACACATTTCTTCCTAGCCCAGCCTCAGCCAAATGCCTGGTAGAAGAGCTCTGGCTTTCAGGCCCAGTGTAACTGTGGTAGCTCCAATAGGGCCCTCAGCTCTTCCGGGAGCTCATTCCAAGAGGTCTGGGCCAGGGCTGAAAAGGCCCTGAATGAGGCCAAGCGCTCTTCCTGGGGACTGGGAACCACCAGCAGATTCAAACCCACAGAGCGAAGTGCCATGAGATAGGCTCCCTTGGAGACTTCCTGCTCCTTTGAGCACACTTCCTTCCTGTTTGTCTCCAGATGAAGAGGAACAAAGCTGGACCATTGGGCGATAGGACTCTCTCTCCTCTCTCTTTAAAAAGTTCTTTTCCTGTTCTCAATAAAGCTATTTAGTCTTTAAGTAGCCAGTGCTTTGCTCCTTTGCATATCTTAACTCTGCCACGGGTTCTGCCTCCTATGGTGGTCAGTGCATGTCTGCACGCACCAACTTGTGTACAAATACAAAAGAATCCCACATATACAGAAAGGTGGAGTGTCTTGCTTTCAACCATGCGCCTCTGGCCTTAGCAGGCTTGATCACGATCACACAAGTACTTTTGGACTTTGAAAATCAGTAGCTAGTCCAAGAGTGGGTTGCCTGGCAGGGGTTACAATGACATCTGGCTCCTAAGGAGCACCAACGTTTGGTCACAGCCGACTAAGCCAGGCTGATCCACTGGACAGCAGTCTGTGTCAGGAGCCCATGGAAACAATTGGGAAGCCCCAGGGGCTGCTCACCTGTTGACTGGAGCTAGCATTCCCTGACATATTACAACGGCACCTGATTAATTACCTGGACTGCTGGCTCAATTAGAGGAGCTGATCTTGACCTTTAAAGCCATTCTTGGTCTGGAATCCACACAAACTTAAGTATGGTCTCTCTGTTTTTAAGCCCATTCACCAGCCCCCACCCCTCCTGTTTCTAGCAGGGATCCTTTCCTTCCTTGCTCCAAGGTCAGCCAGCAACACCTCATAAAAGGAGGAGGAGGAGGAGGAGGAGGAGGAGGAGGAGGAGGAGGAGGAGGAGGAGGAGGAGAGCTGTTTTTTGTACCCTGCTTTTTACTTCCCAAGGAACTGCAAAGCTGCTTACAACTACCTGCCCTTCTTCTCCCCACAACAGACACCTGTGAGGTTGGTGAGGCTGGAAGAGCTCTGAGAGAACTGTGAATGCACCCAGCTGGCTGCATGCGGAAGAGGAGAGGGGAATCAAACCCCGTTCTCCAGATTAGAGGCCACCACTCTCAACCACAACACCAAGCTGGTTCTCAAAAAGAGCTTTGATGTGATCTTGCTGGCAGGGGCTCATGGGAGTTGTAGTCCATGAACATCTGGAGGACCACAGGTTGACTACCCCTGATGTAGATCACAGAGACTTGATGGGTAGTTTATTCCTAGCCTAGCAGGACCCGTCATCAGTTCTGATCCGCTATGCAAGTTCCTGGGTCAAATCAAAACTACGCTTAAAAAAAATAAGTCTGTTGCTCAGGGACTTGGGTGGGGTCAGGGGGCAAGGTAAGGCTGATGGCACAAAAGGACAACCAGAAACAAAATCCCATTCCAGACATCCCACCATTGAAAACTGCGTGTTAAGAACCAAAGAGATAAACAATTGTGGGAAAAGTGGGTCCTGAAAACACAATGTCACAGGACAGTAAATTCAGGGCTATTCCTGGAGCAGCCAAAGATTATGTGGGAAGTTTTAGAAATATCAATAATTTAAGACCCTGGCTGC
Organism: Paroedura picta; assembly: GCF_049243985.1. Taxonomy (NCBI): domain Eukaryota; kingdom Metazoa; phylum Chordata; class Lepidosauria; order Squamata; family Gekkonidae; genus Paroedura; species Paroedura picta. Next base: position 124,435,348 of record NC_135374.1, on the reverse strand, counting down.
CCAGTTTGCACTTGCCAGAGACAGAGGAGACTCCTTGGTCTGCTAAAGTGCCCACCAGTTGTAACCAGTTCGGGACACCAAAGTGGACTGGGCCTTCTGCTGAGAACACAGAGCACCCATTTGACCAGGGGATTTGGTCTACGTCTTCTGCACACTTCCTCAGAGGCCCCAGAGGTCTTCTCCATCAGATATCTGGAGAGTAGCTAGGTAGACTTCTCCAATTGTAGCGTTTCTTGACATGGAATGGCAGGCAGACAGGTTCCCACAGGAGAGCTCCTGAGGTGATCTGCTTTCATTTCTAAAGGGTTGGTGCAGTTTAGTTTATTCGTAACTCACCTGGAATTAGGGGCGATCGGCATGGAGATCACGTTTGCAGATTATCTTGGATCTGAAGGACCAGAACAGGTTATGAAGAGCATCAACATGTCCTCTCCCAGCCCGATAAAAGGGCACCAGCATGGGAAATGAGGCTGAGTGTAAATGTCAAGTGATATACACTGGGGCTGAATTCTGTCCTTCAAATCATGCACATGAGGTGTAAACTGGCAAAAATTTGACCAGAAAAGAGAGACTGAAGTACTGGTGGATGCCTCAGTGAAAACATACTCAGTGCGTGGCAGCTGTGAAAAAGGCTAATTTTATGCTAAGGGGGGTTTGGGAGGTTCTGTAGGGTTCTGGTCAAAGAATTGCAAAAAGGTGCATTGTATAGACAGAGCCTCTTTAGGAGCCTCTTGTGGCGCAGAGTGGTAAGGCAGCTACATGCTGCCTGAAGCTTTGCCCGTGAGGCTGGGAGTTCGATCCCAGCAGCCGGCTCAAGGTTGACTCAGCCTTCCATCCTTCCGAGGTCGGTAAAATGAGGACCCAGCTTGCTGCTGGAGGGTAAACGGTAATGACTGGGGAAGGCACTGGCAAACCACCCCGTATTGAGTCTGCCAAGAAAACGCTGGAGGGCGTCACCCCAAGGGTCAGACATGACTCGGTGCTTGCACAGGGGATACCTTTACCTTTACCTTTATAGACAGAAAGTCAAGGGAAAGTCAAAATGAAAGGGGTTAGAGCACTTCCCCTATGAATTAAGGCTGTGCTTTTTTCCAGCTTGGAGAGAAGAGGCAACACTTGAGGGCATAAAACAGGCATAAAGCATTTTCAAGGGATGTAGAAAACTCAGGGATCCCCAATGAGCTTGGCAGGCAGTTCTTCTTCACTCAATGAATCGTTAACTTCCGAAATTCATCGACACAGGATGCTGTCATGGATGATGACGTAAGGGAATTCCATTCCAGCCAATGAGCTTAGCCATCATTGCAACGTTTAGTCTATATCCCACCTTGCTTCTATTATAGTGCCTTATGCCAGCCTTTGTAATCCACCTGTTGCATTATGGGATGCCATGCCTTAGACAGTGTTTTGTCGGCCTTGTGTTCTAATATTGTGTTATTTGTTGGGCATTTTATGTAGTATGACTGCTTTGCTTTTTAAAACATCTTGTAATCTCTCTTGAGTTGCAGACCGAAAGGGAAGTTTTAATTGAAGTAATACATAAATAGACTGTATCCTGACAAGACAGTAAGGAAGGAAGCTTCCATTTCCCCAAGCTTGCCCCAGGCTCTCAGAAACAAGTGAAATGTTACATGAAATGAAATGTTGTGTTGTCCGTCTCCACCAAGAGCAAGTTCCCACTGCAACCCCATTCTTACTGACAACATACGGAGAGGCTTTGGGTCTGGATTCAGTGATGGCAGAACAAGCGGGTTACACCTAGGTTTGATAGAAGCCTCACAAAATAGAGACACCACATGACACTGCAGGTATTCGACCTGGTTCAACCTCATTGGCAATGAATGGGCTCCTTTCAAGGGGAGGCTTCTGAAATGCCATAAGAGGAGATGTGTAATGAGTTGTCATGGAACCACACCGTTGAAAGGGGAAGAAGGGATAATTTGAAAAGCAGATGAAACATTCCCAGTGGCCCTGGTATTACGGTCCCTGAAGTTGAGCTGGAGAATAAAAATGCTATGGTCAGTCCATGAGGTCAGTTTCACAAAGGGGGGGAATGTTAAAAGAAAAATATCAGAGTTCTTTGAAGATGACAAGGTGAGCATAATAAGGAAAGGTTGGGCAAGAAAGAGACTTCCTGATTAGAGCGAAAGAGCGGCGTCCACTGAAGTGTAAAGAAGAAAGTCCCGTGGACAGTGCTGGACTTCGGGCAGAACAATCAAAGTTTGAGTTGTGCTTTCTACTATTACCTGACAGGAAGGAAGTGAAGGTGCTGGAGAAAAAAGAATACTGCATGGAAGCACCGTCTAGAATTTATTTTATCTGCCATGTGAAAACCATATTTTAAAAAGTTCTTTACCTCAACATTTCTTCCAGGAACAAGCCCGACAAACACCATATGAATATACTGATGAGAGACACACGATTGACACAAGTGCAGAACACAAGATTGAGATGTAGACAATCCTTTGCTTCACAACCCTCGCTTAGGCCATGTGGCAGGTGCCCCAAGGGTGGCCTTGTCGGGACCCAAGCAAGATCTATCTCAGTGAGGCTTCTCAATTAGCCACCTGAATCGCCTGGATTAAATGTTTCACTTTTTGAAAAACGCCTCTACCACCTAGGTTGCCAGAGCAGGGGTGGGGGAATGGCTGATCGCCACGGCGGGGCCTGCAAGACAGAGCACATTGAAAGTGTGTTATCCAACATGGACCCTGGTTATTGCTCAGAAACAAGGCCACCAGGGCTTTTTGCATGGGCCTTTTTATCCATTCCCAGTCCAAATAAATGCCTGCTGTCGACACTGATCAAATTTCTACTTTGATTTTGGCTGCTTTAAATTTTCCCTCTGCAACATGCATGATTGATCCAGAGTGACCTTACTTTTCCCTAGCAATATCCAGGAGTAATAACCCTCAATATTTGAAAAATCAGCATCAGTAAGTGTGCAGCTTCCTGCTTTTTGTGAATTAACTCCTTTCTCCATGCCTGGTCTTCTCTAGTCTTCCCTAATTGGCCAGGGCATCAGTTCAAAGACTTCCTGGTCCCCGGCTGCAAGGTTTCCCTAACTTCTCTCAGCAGAGATTTGCCTCTTGTTATTTTCCTCTCCTCTGCTGTCTCCAAACATCTCCCCTACCTTCATTCAAGAAAAGAAAGAGAGAGGCTCCTATGCTTGGCTCACCACCATGTTCTGAGCTTCCCCAATCAAGTGCAGAACACTTTGGGCCATTCCGCACAGATTCATTGTAGCAGGAGTGTAGCAAATTGTAATTGCTACTAAAATGCAGTTATGCACAACGTCGTAGACAATCTGCCACACTCCTGAAACCGATCCGCAAAAAGCCCTTCATTGTAGCGCTTCCAGGGAAATCCCAAGAAGTGGATTCACCCTCTGGAAAGCGCTACACTCCTGCAACCAATTTGCAACACTAGCGGGAAAGTTTGGTGCGTTACCATCGTTGCGGTTTCAGCAAAGTCCCTCCCTCTGGCTCTCTCCTCTGATCTTCCGGTGAAGTGATTGCCGTTTTTTTTTCTCGGGGCGAATGAAGAGCAACGAACCAGCCAACCTTCATTCACTTAGCGAGGCTTCCCTGGCTGCAGTCCCTCTAGTTTAAGTCACCAAGAACCACACCGCCCCATTTGCTGGTTCCCTTTATTTTCGGCCAAAAATCGCGCCCATGCATGGGGAGGGGATTTTTTTTTCACTCGGGGGAGCGTGGCAACGATGAAACGACAGCTCACATGCTACCTGCTAGCTAGATGGGTCTCTCCGTTGCAACGAATCAACGCAGATTCGTTGCAACGTGTTTTTTTTTTTTAACCTGCCTTAAAGGGAAAGGGGCTTCTCGGGAGCATGATAACGGCTGCCCATTGGCTGCTTGTTTGATTGACGGCCAGGGGCGGGACAAAGCTTGGCAAATATCGCTTCCTGGATAGCGATTGTTGTCGAGACCGGATACCTGTGGGAAACGATTGAAACGCAACTGGATTCCACTACAAAGGCAGGTATGCACAATGACGAATTCCACTATTTAAAATGGCGTTTTTTTCGTTCCAAAACCAATTTGCAACATTGATCCTGGTGCAGAATGGGCCTTTCTGTTTCAATTGGGGGGGGGGGATAGAGGAAGACCTGAGTACAAATAGATCAGAATTCAGCAGGATCCACAACGGAAAAAACAAAGTAAGTGCAGAATCAGCCCAGGGTAGTCCAGGGTCGCTACCACCTCTGAATGTCTCTTGCCTTGAACACTGCACGGGGTCACCATCAGTCAGCTATGACTTGGCAGCACTTCCCGCCACCGTCTCTTTTATGAGAATGCCTCCCTGAACGATTCCACTGAACACCTCTTGCCGAACACGGAAACTCGTCAGGGGGCCATTCCACAAGCCACTTCAGCAGTATGGAGTCGCTCCTTAGCTGGGTGAAGTTGTCTTCAGAGGAGATTATTAAGAGCAAATTCCGTGAAAATCCCAAGGCCCTCCAAGATATCAGACAACTTCAGATTTTGTTTCAAAATAGTATAAATGTAAAGGGGATCTGTAGCATCCGTATAACATGTTTCTTTTTTTTTTTCTTTTAAGTGGTTTTTCCCCCCTGTGAACAACCATCTTTCTGATTCAAAACCAAGTGACAAGCTTTTATTTCATGTTTTTCTCCACATTACCCATGCGCTAAGATGTCTGTGTTATCAGCAAAGGCTGTTAAATGTCAGACATTGAATAACATGAAAGGGTGAGAAGTTTTGGAGAATGTGGATTGCCTGGTTAATCTTTGAAAAGCTTGTGATTCATTAATTTGAGAGCTGGCTCTTAACTAGGAGTCTGTGCTGCCTACCGAGCAGCTGCAGCAGCATTATTATTATTTTTTTACCAGCAATAGGATTTCTCCATTTAGTTTTCCATTACGGCATTGACAGAACTATGGCACATGGTGAAGGGCGGGTTCTATAACTGACCAGTCAGCTAAGAGCAGGGGTAGTCAACCTGTGGTCCTCCAGATATTCATGGACTACAATTCCCACGAGCCCCTGCCAGCGTTTGCTGCTTTGCTGGCAGGGGCTGGTGGGAATTGTAGTCCATGGACATCTGGAGGACCACAGGTTGACTACCCCTGAGCTAGAAGAGCTAACAATATGGGGGGGGGGGGGTTACATTCCTTTTTAAGAAACACCCCTCCCCTCCCCCCAAAAAATCTCCCCTTTGTTCCTGGTTTAATTTGTTTACTATCTGAAAACAAGTAGGAAAGCTACTAATTCCATGCTTTAAAAAAGTGTTCTTGTTTGGAGAATGTAACCAAAGTTCAAGGAGGGAGAGGAGGAGGAGGAGGAGGAGGAGTTGGTTCTTTATGCCCCACTTTTCACAAGCTGGAAGTAGTTGGGAGAGATTAAACTGACAGCCAAAAATTCCTTCTCCCCTTTCATATTGTGCCGCAAACTTGTGTACTGGAATGAGGATTGAGACCCTGCCTGGGGCTGCCAGCTCCGGTCTAGAAAATCCCTGAAGACTTGAGGATGGTACTTATGGCAGTAGGAATAGGGGAAGCAATTTCCCCTATATGGAAGAGTGGGGTCTTCATACCCTGTTTTCCACTTCCCAAAGGAGTCCCACAACAAGCAACTTGTGTGGCAGAGGGGGAAGAAGCTGCTGCAAGAACAGCTCCAAGAGACCTGTGGCCAGCCCAATGTCACCCAGCTGGGGAATCAAACCTGATTCGAGTCCAGATTCGAGTCCTCTGCTCCTTACCACGGCACCACATTCTATGATGTCCCTTAGAGCAGGGGTAGTCAACCTGTGGTTCTCCAGATGTTCATGGACTACAATTCCCATGAGCCCCTGCCAGCGTTTGCTGGCAGGGGCTCACGGGAATTGTAGTCCATGAACATCTGGAGGACCACGGGTTGCCTACCCCTGGGTTAGACGACACATCTAGCAAACACTGGCAGGGGCTCATGGGAATTGTAGTCCATGAACATCTGGAGGACCACAGGTTGCCTACCCCTGGGTTAGAGGACACATCTAGCAAACGCTGGCAGGGGCTCATGGGAATTGTAGTCCACGAACAACTGGAGGACCACAGGTTGACTACCCCTGCAATGGAGTTTGCCCTCTGAAACTGGCATTTTCACCCGGGGAAGTGATCCCTGTGGTTGGAGATCAGTTATACCATTTGGGGATCCAGGACCCTCGTTCTCAAGAGTAGAACTTGAGAGAGTCTGGCCCAGGGGTCTCCTTGCACTGCATCCGGGGAGTGGGGAGCAGGCCTCCAGGATTCAAGCCCAACACACTGACCAAACACATTACGGGAAGAGGTGCCTGATGCTACCCGCCCCCCACACGCACCTCTGCCATCCCTCCCAATAGTGTGCTATTTTAAAACACGCGGAATGTGTGATTATTGTGTTCGTGTTCCCTGTCTCCCTCTCCAGCCCAACGTCAGCCAAAAAGATGATGGGTAACAGATAATATGTAATATTGTACCCCCCTTCCCCCCACCATGTTACCCGGGACACCCAGGGGGAGGTGTGTGTTGGCGACGGTAGTTTGGACCACAGGTTCATGTTTGCGTCTTCAGTGAGAAGAGTGCTCTGCTCTCGACCTCCCCCTTTGTCCATTGGCTGCTTCCAGCTGGTAGCTCAGATGCTTATTTAGAAAGGTACTTTAGACAGGCATGAATGTAAATCCGGTTGATGGGCCACCGAGAGAGCTCTAACAGATCAGAAATCTCCAAACAAGCTCATTGTGTAGTACTGGCTACATTTGACTGCTATCTTTAGACCACGCATTTGCAGGCCCTTCTGGGCTTCAAAAGTCTACTTTAATATTCCCAAATATACTTTTTGAAGAGATAAAATGGTGATTCTGATCTGTCACATACATTTTGTATGTACTTATAAAGATTCTTTGAATCCTTTAACATTTGGTGACATTTCATGGGAACATTTTCTGTATAAAATGTCCCTTACCATTAAAATTCAATTATCCTGTATTGTTATGAATGAAAATCTGGCTTAATGTCTAAGAAAGGAAGGGTGAAAGTTGGATCTTGATAGATTGCATTACCGTCAGGAGGAGTTTGGCTGCATGCTTTAGCAGGAGATGCCATTAGACCAGGCACGTGTTTACATTCTATGGCTCTATTCATCCTTCTGGAATTTTTACGGTGGGAAGAAAGCAAAGTAGATTCTGGGTGAATATATTGCAAGAAATAATCAAGATATTTAAACCTGAAATACCTTTTTTTTAAGTGTTTCTTTTACTTGTAGAAATGCTTCACTAAACTCCAGAAACACTAACCAAGATCCATTTTTTCACTACCCAGTGTCCCATTCTCATATTATCACTTTAGGGAGCCAGTGTGGCCTAGTGGTTAGAGTGCCAGGCAAGGATCTGGAAGGGCCAGACCCCCCACTCTGCTGTGGAAGCTGCCTGGGTAACCTTCGGCCAGCCATGCACTCAACTGAGAGAGAGAAAAGCGACTTGTCCTCCTTTGGGTTGCCAGCTCTGGGTTAGAAAATACCTGAAGACTGAGGGGTGGATTGTGGGGAGGCCAGGATTACGAAAGGGGCGGGGCCTTAGCAGGTTTTCATTCCACAGGGGCTACCCTTTTCTGCAGGAGACGTCTGCAAAAGGAAGTCCTGTTTCAAAGAAACGAAAAATTGCTGATGAGCACCATGTCTTTACTGACAAATGGACTACTGAGTACTTCTTTGTTTTGTCGAGGATAAAGCAGTTTGTTTATCCTTGGACAGAGGTCCAAGGATGCAAGCCTCCAACTTTCAAGCAGTCTTGAAACTGTCTCAATATTAAAGGAGTACAGTATTAAAAGGCACTTTGAATCCTGTCTCAAGAGGTACTCAACATATCAAGGAGAGGTGCAAGTGAACAAGTAACTAAAAAAAATCAATATTTTTGCAGCAAAATACTTTTGCCACCTCTGGCAATTATTCCATGGCTTCTCCTCTTCTTCAATTACATGGATAAAATACTGCCCCAAAAAGCAATCTTGATTTGGTCATACATATTAGTGCATCAATTTTTTTTTTTTTTGGTGTATTAGTCTACCAAAGATATGCAGATTTCTGTACATTGGTAAAAAGACCCAAAGACATACCCAGTCATTATACTTGTGTACCACCAGCTTTTTCAAGATTCTCTGAGTGACATTCGTACGTGTATCTCAATAAAACCTAGACACAATTATGATGAAGCTATAGGTATAATTAAAGGAGTATGAAAAGGCATCATTCTATTTCATGTTGTTGAATATTTGTTCCTTTGTCAATGTATCTATTTCTTTTTTTCCTTCCCTTTCATTAATTTTACTTAGTGTCTTGGCAGTTCAACTCTTATTTCAAGATTTTTTTCTACACCTGAGACTGTAAAAGAGCATTTTTTTAGCTGCACAAAATCCAAATTAACTTTGGGACTATTTTTAGCCCCGGGCCAAGATATTGAAACCAGAGCTCTAACTGATCTAAGATAATAGTGTCCTTTCCCCAGTAGGTTAATTTTTAAGGACTGACAGTAGGTAAACTCAGTGGCATCAGTTATGTTGCCCTTCCTTTTTGCTGCTTAAGCTTTTATGCCAAGCCAGAGGTGATGTCAGCAACCCCTAGGGTGAGGCAGCTATCAGGGACCAGTTTCTAGGAGACCTATTGATGTCAGCAGCCCTCTCACATATTTGCTAGTGCTCTCAGCTGCAAATACTTGCCAGTCTCCAGGTGAGAACTGAGGACCATCCAGGTTTACAGCTCCTCACCAAGGGACAGAGATCAGTTCGCTGGGAGAAAATGACTGCTTTGGAGGGGGGACTCCATGGCATTGTAACCCACTGAGTTCCTCCCTGTCTCAAATACTGCCTCCTTGAAGTTACACCCCTAAAGTCTCCAGGTATTTCCCAAACCAGAGCTGGCAACCCTAGCAGTTAGAGGCCTTGGAAGCCAGAGAGAGTCAAAGTTTTTTCTCCTCTTTTCCTCCTCATTTTGCTCCTTGGATTCCAACTGCAGCCGCTGCTGGAGCTCCTGATCTCAACCCCAGGACTTAAGTTTGTATGTCCCTTCTCTAAAACTCCCCAATTTCCTCCTGTATATCTCTTGTATGCCCTCTTGTGGGTGAGCATCGTATATGACTGCTTAAAGAATCAATTCTCATGAGCTTAGTGTTAGGTTCTTTGAATTTTTATTATTTCTATTTGATTTTGTGCAAAATGAAAATATTTCATTACATTTGCAATCACTTTCTCCATCTTTCTTCATAATTTTATTTTGGGATATCCCCATTGAGATCTGTCCTGGTATACAGAGACTAAAAAGTCCTATGTTATTCCTAATTTCCCCTTCCCTGGAACCAGTTTGGCAACTCCAACCTTTCTGAGCCTGGGGGCAACTTTGGAATTCTGACACAGCATTGTGGGCACAGCCACAAAATGGCAGCTGCAAGAGGCAGAGCCAACCACAAAATGGCTGCCACAGCTTACCTCTAGTCACACAGTGAAGAGTCTTGTGCAGAGGTGGCAGCTGTGGATAAACTATCATTTTTAAAAAATCTGCATTGCAAATTAACTCTCCAGTGGCCAGTCAGAAGCCTTGCTGTGCAAAAATTCTTCCTGCCCCATCCACTTTCTAAAAACCTCTGGCAGGTACCACGGAAGGTGCCAGGGCATACCACTTGGCTAAGGTGACCAGACATTCCTGCCTTTGGCGGGACAGTCCCGCATTTGGGGGCATCTGCATCCTGTCCCGTGGCATTTTCCAAGTGTCCTGCAACGTTCTACAATTTATTTTAATTTAAAAAATTAATTTTTTTTTAGTATTTTTTACATTTTTTGGTAGGCAGTGCAATGGGCAGCCCGGGCTCAGGAGGCCCCCGTGCAGGACCCCCGGCTCCGGGGCAGGGCTTGCATGGTGCCACCATTCCCACCAGCTGTGGAGATGGGCTGGCAATGGCGGAAGCTGCGGGGCTCTGAAGGAGCGAAATGAAGCAGAGCGCGGCAGCGGCGGCCATGGGCTGTGGCAGGGCACTTCCTGCCTTCCTCCTGCTGCTGCCTCCTCTTCGGCTTCCTCCCTCTGCCCAGTCTTGGCATCTTCAGCTCAGGGCAGGCCCTCGGCTGAAGGCACGGGTGACTTTAAGCCCCGCATCCACCCGGGCCCGCGCGTCCTCCCTGGTGCTCCAGCCGCACTGCAGCCCGCAGGCAGCTCCTCGCTGAGATTGTGCGCCTGGAGCCAGAGGGGAGTGATCGGCAATCTCCACCCCACCCCACCCTACAAGAGCGAGCCGGGCCAGGGGAGGAGGGGACTGCAGAGCTGGCGGGAAGGCAAGGGGAGGGATGGGATGGAGGACCCAATCAGAGCTCCCTCGCATCTAAGGGTCAGGGGGGAGCGGGGAGGAGGAGGCGGGAGGGGGGCCCACCTGCCGCCACTGCCACCGAGCAGGAGCTGCCCCCCACCCCCATTGTTCTGCCTTAGGTCCCCTCAGAATCTGGTCACCTTACACTTGGCACCCATGGGCCCCTTGTTGGATATAACTGTTAATAACTGATATAACTGTTAATTTGGTGATCAGTTGGGCAGAAAGGAGGTCTTACTACCTTAGAACCAACAGTGTCCTCCTCCCAGCATATGAACACATACAATGGCTAAAACTTTTCCTGTCATTATTCCCACCCCCTTCCAAGTATAGTGAAAAAGTCCTTTTGTCATACTTATCCGCTTAGAAAAATATTAATGATGGGGAAAGCTTTTACGCTGATGAAGGAGGGAAAGATGGCAGAAGGTGCAGAGTTGGAGGAATGACCCCAATGTGTGCATTTGAGTGGCGGGAATAGGGAAGGGGGTATAAATTTGAGGAAATCATTATGCACTTTTGACTTAGAAGGGAAGCAGAAAGTAAAAGTGCCACAAAAGCACTCTAAAAAACACAGGGAAATATCAGTGGGAAAATGAACTGAGTAGTGAAGGGAGAAAAATCAATGCAGAATGAAAAATACAACCCAATGGACTTGTTTGTTGAAAGTGAGGAATAATGCAGAATAGAAAAGAAAATTCAATGGACACGCATAGTGTAAGCATGGGAAACACCAGTGCATAAAAGCTTGTGTCCCTTTGAAACAAGACTGCAAACAGAACTTTTCAAGAGAAAATGCCCCCCCCCCCCGCTAGCATGTAGTCAAATATCAATCTTTATAGAAGATCGGAAGCTCTTGTTCATGTTACCGTACCACTGATATTTATCTACAACCAGCAACAAACATTCAGATTGAGCTGCATATATTTAGCACAGAAGAGAGATGAGAAGTCAAGATAATTGAAGAACAAACACAAAAGTTTAATGCAGGAGAAATGAATCACTTCATAAGTGTTACATTCTATGGATGATTTAGATATGAAATTCTAACTCGGATCTGATATTTCAAGACTTCCAGGCTGTTTGGAGTTTACTGTAATATATCTTGCGACTCAGCAGCTGCCGAACATTTCACTGGTGAGGCATGGTTATTAGGCTTCTGTCAGGGAGGTGAAAGAACCATAACTCAGAAATCCCCAGACACAAGAGTTACCAAGGTCTTTCGCACGAGTGAAAGAAATATCATTATCACTCTTCACAGGTGAGACAAAATTTATTTTTACTGAGGGAAAGGATGGTCGGATCATTGTCCTGAAATATATATATTTATAAAATATCTCCATCCTGTAAGAATGCCTATATTGGGATTAAGTATAACAACCTGATTTAAATTATGACAATGCCACAGTCCTGCCACACTGGCACATATAGTTGGTTCTGTAAGTTCTCTCAAAGGAGAAAAGAAATACCAAAATGATCCAGCCCCAAAGAAATGAAAGCATAGCTAATGTACAGGATACCAGAGCACAACATCCACAGCCTCCAATCACTAAATGCCACTTCAACAATTCCCCCATGTCATGCCTGTTGAAGTCACTGCCCTCTCCTTGCCCTCCTGATGCCACTCCCTCCTCTCCATCTGGAACAGAAGAAAAGAAGAACAATGGAAATGTTATGCGCTCCACAGAATCCAGGAGAAGCCCTGTAAGAACCACACTCTTGGGATCTCCACAGATGAGATGATTGCATTGTCTCCTGCAGAAGGAATTCCAGGACTTCTTTAGCAATTGCAGGAGATTTTGAGGGTGGTGTTTGGTGACCATGATGCCCATGTGATCTATGAATTTCCTCTAATCTCTGTGGTAAAGACCACAGTGATACAGGGAAGTTCTAGTGCGTTGCTATGGAGGCTGTTCTCTGGCCATTTTTCTCCCTTTCCTCAGTTTCTTGAGAGTGAAGGATTGGGACCAATAGTGGTCAAATGGCAAGCCCATCTCATACACCACCATTCTTTTCTACATGGCTCCTCCCCTTCCCATGGCAGCCATTTTTTAGTTGGCTTCTTCCCATCACATGTCAGAAATTCTGTACTTGGCCCCTCCTCTTCCCTTGTAGCCATTTTGTAGTTGGTTCCACCCCTACCTGAAGCAGCAATTTTGTAGTTGGCTCATCTCCTTCCCATGGCAGGCATTTTGTACTTGGCTGTTCCCCTTCTTATACCAGCCATTATATAGTTGGCTCCTCCCCTTCCCATGACAGCCATTTTATACTTACTTCTCACCCTTCCCATGGCAGCCATTTTCTACTTGGCTCCTTACCTTCCTATTACAGACATTTTGAAGTTGACTCCTCACTTTCCCATGGCAGACAGTTTGTAACTTTTTTGTAGCTGACTATTCCCCTTCCTATGGAAGGAGTCTCAAAGCACCTTACAGTCGCCTTCCCTTTCCTCTCCCCACAATAGACACCCTGTGAGGGAGGGGAAGCTGAGAGAGCCCTGATATTGTGGGCGGTGTTGGAGTGAAAAAGTGTCCTTTGTGGGGCAGAAAAAGGTGGAGGGAACTACTCCAACAGATCTTTATGCTTTTGATTGAAGAAGAAGAGTTGATTGAAGGAGGAGAGTAATTCTTATATGCTGCTTTTCTCTCCCTCAAGGAATCTCAAAGCAGCTTACATTCACCTTCCCTTTCCTCTCCCCCCAACAGATACTCTGTGAGGGAGGTGAGGCGGAGAGAGCCCTGAGATTACTGAAGAAGAAGAGTTGGTTCTTATATGCCGCTTTTCCCTACCCGAAGGAGGCTCAAAGCAGTTTACATTCACCTTCCCTTTCCTCTCCCCAGATCAGACACCCTGTGAGGGAGGGGAGGCTGAGAGAGCCCTGAGATTACGAAGAAGAGGTTGCTCTTATATGCGCAATGTCACCCATCTGGTTGCATGTGGTGGAGCACAAGTTCAAACTGGCTCGTCAGATTAGAAGTCCACACTCCTAACCACTACACCAAGCTGGCTCTCCTTCGGGTTAGCTTAGGTATGGTTCAGGGTGGAGAGTTTTTTGGTTTAGTGGAAGCATCAGGGCTGTGGAAGATGCAGTGATGTGGTTGGGAAAGGACATGGGATGTACAAATATTTTTTCACATTATTTCAAGGAATAAAATATATAAAAGAATAGGGATTTTCACCCGGTTAAGTTCTCAATGTAGGGTTAGGGTTACCATAGGTATGGTTCAGGGTGGGGAGATTATCAGTTTAGTGGAAGCATCAGGGCTGGGGAAGACACAGTGATGTGGTTGAGAAAGGCCATGGGATGTATAAATATTTTTTTCACATTATTTTACATGGAAAATGTATGTAAAGGAATAGGGATTTTCATCTGGTTAATTTCTCAATTTAGCATACAACAGTCTGCATGTGGGGGAGCAGGGAATCAAGCCCAGCCCACTAGACTAGAAGTTGCCACTCCTAACGACCACACCTGGCTGTTACCTTACATTAGGAATTTTTCCCTCATGTACTGAGAAGTCCAAATGCAATTCTTGGGCCTCTGGGTGTTGTACTCCCCACCACACTACTCACCACCACACTAGGGTTGTACTCAAGTATCTGGCATATGACAACGGTGTTGTGATGCTTTTGAACAGATGTTGGCTGTCCTGCCTTTTTGAGTCTGTGGGGTTGTCTCTAATGCCTTGATTTCATCCAGTGGATTTGGTCCCAGTTCCTGGAAGCTCCTTGTGACTATTAACCCTCCATATGAAGGAAAGCAGGAGGAGTGCACGCTCTGCATCTTGGGGGATCTTCATGCTGGCAGAGTGATGCTCAAGCTGGTAGAACAGATCAGTAAGTAGATGTGTAATTTTGTTTATCATTTTATTGGTTTTATGGCTTAAACAAGGCAAGATAAAGCTATTTGCTCAGTAGGTTAGATAAGTATACTCGGGGTCATTATTTTTAGAGCCGGGGTTGCATAGACATTATGAAATTCCAGACATTTGTTTTGCAAGTGGAGATTATTACCAGGATTTGTGAAATTGCACATTCGTTTCAAATGTTCTTTTATTTTGCAATATGCAATCCTGCCGTTTTTGTAGAATGTGCCTAGAGCAGCATACAAGAACATAAGAAAAATGCAAACGGTATAAATTCAGGCCTGTGCCCATGTTGGTCTGAAGCAGCAGAGCAAAAGTATAAGCTTTTGTGTACATGCACACTCCCCCACAGCGGGAATGGGAAGAGCCAGGCAAGTCTTCCACCCTCGTCCTGCCAAGCCAAATGCCCTTCTCCCCACTGCACCACACCATGTCCATGAGGGACTTCCATTGCAAAAAGATTCGGGGAGTATAAACCTTCAAGAGTCAAAGCTCCGTTATCTGACAAAAGGAGTTTTGACTCTCAGAAGCTCATACCCCACCCTTCCCCTCAAAAATCTTGTTAATCTCAATGGAGCTACCAACCTACTTGTTCTACTGTAGATCAACACAACTACTCCCAGAAACTGTCAGCTATGGACCCTGATCTGGACACCTCACGTTAAGCCTAGTTCTGGCAGATCTCAGAAGCTAAGCAGGTTTAACCCGGACTAGTATTGGGATGGGAGACTCCAAGGATTTGGGAGGTAGTTCCTCCAAGAAATACTAGGGGTCATGATGCAGAGGCAGGCCATGGCAAAGGACCTCCCAACATCCTTTGCCAGGCTGCCCAACAATCCTGGGATCTCCTGGGTACACTACACATACCATACGATTAATAAAAATAATAATAGCCAGATAAGGCAGTACTTTGGAAAAGTCCTGCAGTATTATAATAGTAATAATAATATGTGCATAGGGTATTCAGGTAGAACTTGACATCTTCACAGCTCCTGCAAACAGCAGCCAATGAGCTTCAGGAGGGACCCAGAAACATGCACCATGATGGCTGCCACTTGTGTGGTTAATAAATTGAACAAGTAAATTAGTAGGATAATGCTCTGAAGTTTAAAGATTGGAGATCGCTTGCAATAGTGGTAGATCTCCAGGAGCTCTCCAGGAGATCAGAAACGCACTGACACACATGTCCTGTGACACTTGTATATTCAGCTTTGGGGAATTTGCTTAGCGAGAGGTAGTAGAGTAGTGAAATGGATCGTTTGCCAATGTTTCTGAGAGAAAGCAGCAACCCAACCAGCATGCAGGGTGTTCAGAATGGATCCAAATCAGAAAACACGAGGTGGCTTTGTGAAGCCACTCTTTCTATCTGTTTTTAGGGAGGGGGTTATGTGATGTCACCCAGGTGAGCACATGATGGAATTTTCCATGGGTCAGGATGTTGGGCAATGCCCTGGCCCAGTCAGGAGATGGGTTCTGATGGGCTTAGACAAAGGGTCTAAGAAAAGGGAGTCATCATGTCTCAATAGGTCTAGCTGCTGAGGTTGGGGGAGAGATTTCCCCTGGCAAAGGGGCCAAGCATGAGTCATAGGTGTGAGACAAAGGAGTTTTCCAAGGAGCCCCAGGACAAACAGGTTTCTGCCAGGCCACTGAATCAAAAATAATGAACAGGGAGGGGTGGGTCCCAGTGAAGAAACAAATATAGAAAAATATAGACGCACTGGGAAACCAATATGGCAATAAAATATCCAAATTGGACTATATAGAGTCTTCTCTCTTCAGTAATTCTTTTATTCTTATTATTTCACATAAGTCCCGATGCCTTTCACTTTACAGCTTTTTCAAGGGACGGTTTTTATATTTAAGGACCAACTTCAACTTATTAAGTTGAAGCGCCACAAGCTAAGTTTAGCTATTGTGAGCATGACCTTCTACTCTATCAGGAGATTCCATAATAAGTTGAAGTTGGTCCTTAAATATAAAAACCGTCCCTTGAAAAAGCTGTAAGGCAAAATGCGTTGGAAATTATGTGAAATAATAAGAATAAAAGGATTAATGAAGAGAGAAGACTATATATAGTCCAATTTGGATATTTTATTGCCGTATTGGTTTCCCAGCCACTGAATCAGCAAGACAATGGGGTGCGGGAGAAGGAGGAGAGCAATACAGGTTTCAGGCGGTTTCTGTCATTCCTAACCTGTAGTGAAGGACAAGCTGAGGAAGGGGGTTTCCAGCAGTGTCTTGTCAGGGATTTAACAGTGTCTGGCTTTGGCACAAGCCTAGACTATGAACAGTGCTATTGGTTGTGGAAGACAATGTGCCAGTCTGTAGAGAAGGGTCCTGCCATACGTAACAGCTGGCAACCATTAATGCGGGTTGGGATGGGCCTAGAAGAGAAGGGTTGCCCTGGTGCTCTGACTGGTGGGCTAGACATCTGCAGGAAGAGGCCAGGGCTCTTTCATGGCTTCATGAATGGCGACTGGGCAGTGGGTGCAGCAGTGGCTCCTTCAGACCTGCCCTGTGTGTAAGGGCATCTGTATCCAGACTAGCATCACTCCCTTCTGCTCAAGGCCCTCCCTTGGAGTCTGGCTGGCCTCACTCACTTGGGCAAACTGGTCATTCAACTTAGGGAGGGCAAGACCTGAAACACCTGAAACCTCCAAGCCATGGCGAGTACCCTCCTCTTTGCCATGAGACTGTTCAGAGAGACGTCAGCAGCAGTCACAAGGGCACAAGGGCAGTCACAAGGCAGTCACAAAAGTCACCATGAAACAATGTCTTTCATCTCTCAGACCCCTATGCCCCAGCACTCTATAGGCTCCCATGACAGGCAACCTCCCAGCCCTATAACTCCAGTTTTCCGCCCCCCACTCTGGGAGGTAAAACCAGAAGGGTCCACCAGAGCAATTCCATGACATCACTTCCAGTTGAGCAGATGGAAATGATTTCACAGCATCAACAGTCCTCCAGACATTTCACAGATCTCTCTGGTATTTAATACAGAGATTGCAGAAGTCCTATTGTATTGCTGGCACTGTGACGTCACTTCCAGCCACTCTACCGGAAGTGACATGATGCCATCAGTTATGCAGCCCTCTGAATTGCTCCTGGGAGTTGCAAGGTCAGAGCTTTGTGCAGCCGCAATCAACCCACAAGCATTGGATTTAGCCTCCATATGTGGACTGTTCTCTGCTCATGCTGAGTGGCCCAAATCCAGTTCTTCTCCTAAGCATGGCATGGGTATGTTTACCAATGTCAAAGATCCTTTAAGGAGAAAGGGAGAAATTGTTCAGAGTGTAACTCTCCATCACTTGCCGATAAATCATCTATAGTTATTGTGAAGAATGAAATAAAACAATTGCAACTAATGCTTTTTGAAACACACCATTTTATTGTTTAGACTTGATGCATCTTGACAGCTTTGAGCATTGGTAATAACCTGTTGCCATCTCTAGGAGAGCTTTGTATTTGTCCCACAGTCTGCATACACAAAATAGTTCTAATGTAATATGTTGCTCTTTGTGTTTTAACTCTTTTAATATTAATGTATTTTTATATTAACACAGTTTTATAGACTTATTTTGTAACAGAGACTCTATGTTTTGAAAGTTCCACAGCCAATGGGCTTTTTGGACACTTTTCTTTGGAGAAACTGAACTGAACCAGTTTAACCTTGAACATGTCCAAGATTATGCCTTGTTCCCACACCTAAAATTTATTGGTGAACCTGGATCCCCATTAGAGAGAGAGGCCTCCACTGTCACACACAGATGGATCAGCACAAGATATGGAAGCAGTAGGCCATTTGCCATGATTTCCCAGACTAAATGTTCACTGTCAAAACAACAGAGCTAACCAAGGATGTGTTTTTAGGTCTCTTAGGTGGGAAAAAAATGGAGTCTATCAGAAAGATGGAGAATGATTCAAATAAATGCAGAAATCACTTCTATCTGGCTGATGTCATTTAAATAGACTCTATAACTTTATCAATCAAAATGAAGGCTGAGCAAAAATATTTCATGACAAAAATATATTAACCAATTTTCCTGTTTGGAAGCATCATAAATCAATAATAGATACTATTTATTTAATCCTGCTGGGTGGCGTTTTATATTTTCGATAGAATACCCTGAATGCAGGTTGTTATAGTTACTGCAGAATTTCAGAATGAGTTTTGTTTCTATCGTAATTGCTGCATATTAGTTTATAGACAGATGAGCTATATCTTCCCTTCCACTCACAGCACTGATTTGTGCTGAGAGGCAATCCTCTCCCCTCAGGAAATGCAGGAAACAAACCATGAGTGTTGGTCTCTCCCCAGAGAAAGAGGAAAGTTTTTGCAATTCAAGTTGCTGCTTTTCTCTTCTTGTTTGTTTCTTATTTGTAAGAGGGGTTGTGGCAGCAGGGGATTGGTAAGGGGAGGCTATAGGAGAAGGGCGGAGGGATGATGAACTAGAAGCAGCATGGAAAAACAGCACTCCGCATTTCAAGTTCACTTAAATGTTACATGCTGGTTTCAAGGCACAATGAACAACCGCACCAGCCACTCACCCAATTCATTATGGAAAGGTATCTCCAATTCCGATTATAAGATAAGCAGGACCCAAAAGAATACTGCAAATATAACATTTATCAGTGGCCAAGAAACTGCACCATGCCACGAGGGTCCTCACCGGAACCTCATCTTGGAAGGCCCACCTTCAGCCGGTGCTACGTCATCTGCACTGGTCACCAGTTTGCGGCAACTGCAACGTCCAGGACACCGCCCCCTCCAGCAGGTTCGGCAGGGCAGCTGGCGGTGCATTGGGTGGACAGAACACCAACCATATTGCCATGTTCTCAACCGTCACCCGCTTCAGGCTGAAATGCTTCGCCTCCAGGATTGGTGGGGCTGGAAGAGTCCTGGAGCTGTACGAACCCTGGACCGGGATCGCCACCCCCCTCCCCTTCATTGCCTGGGACTGATGGGAAACCCTGGTGGCTCCAGATTATTTAAGGTGACCATTTCGCCATTGTGCACCCAGATTTCCGTCGCACCCGCCAGGTCAACCTCATGCTCCGCAAAATAATCACAGAGTGTCTAGGACTGGCATTATACAGCATCAGTGTGTGTACCACCCTAGCCTTTTCTGTAAACCTTTTCTCCCCTTTTTGTCCCAGGCTCTACTGCTTGGTTTATATTTCAATCTGTGCTGCGGGGCATATTCAGAATTAGATATATAGATGAAACTGCTGAGAATTTTCGGCCATGGATGTTCGCACACATTCTGCACTCAAACAAACAGGTCTTCCCCAGGAAGAGGCTCAAAAGCTATTTCATTTTCCATTAGGAGATAGAGGAACAATTTGGAACTAAACCATCATGAGCAGCACATAATATTATTCTGAACAAAATATTGGTAAGCCAAAAGGAATATGCTATATTGCTCCCTTAAGCAGAATTAAGGACTTGGCAACAACATCTCCTGCTTCCAGGCCTTTCAAAGGCCTTGTTCTTACTAGCAGAATGCCAGAAGAAAGACACATGTGAACTGGGAGGACATGTCAGTCCATGAAAGCCCGCTTTGTGCAATGGTTAGAGCAGGGGTAGTCAACCTGTGGTCCTCCAGATGTTCATGGACTACAATTCCCATGAGCCCCTGGGTGGCCTTATTCTCTCTCAGCAGAACCTGCCTCACTAGACTGATGGGGGGGAGTGGGAAGAACCATGTAAGCTAACATGAGCCGACCCATGGTCAACCCATTCATGGGGCTTTCCAGGCAGGAGACTCACAGAGGTGGTCTGCCGCTGCCTTCTTCCACAAAGCAACCCTGCTCTTCCTTGGCAGTCTCCCACCCAAGAACTAACCATGGCCAACTTTGCTGAGCTTCTAAATTCCAAGGAGCTTGATCTAAACGGGGCTAAACCAGCTTGCAACTTGGAGGAAGTATGACTAAACAGATAGGCAAATAGAGCCAGTGTTGTGCTGTAGATAGTCCGTCAGATGAGGATCTGGCAGACCCAGATTTGAATTCCAACTTGTCCGCAGAAACTTGTTGAGTGATGATGACCCTGTCACTTCTTCTCAGTATAATCTACTTCTCAGTGTTGCTGTGTAGATAAAATGGAGGAAGGAAGAAGGATGTGAGTTGATTTTGGTTGCCGTTGGGGGGAGAGGCAGGGGATCAATGAGGCAGGTACAGGCGGGCTAACAGGCTGGGAGACAGTAAAGGAGAGACTATTTTTGCAGCTGTGAAAAATGCCTCCCTAAAGTCCTTCCTCACAAAAATCAGGCTCTTAAGATACAGATCCAAGAGCACTCCCTGCTTGCTGCAGGGTTTGAGAATCCTCAGAAAACACGATTTTTCCACCTCCCCTGGGAGGGAATCCGCAGTTATCCAGTGAGGAGTCTCAGGATTCAAGTCTGTTTCTCCCTCCATTCCCACCTCCTATCGCCTTTGACCAATAATCTGCCTTTCCTCCCATCCTCCCCTCCGTATTAAAAAAAATTGAACATGATCACGTTACAATGCAGATTTACAGTAACAATAGGGCCTGCTGTCTGGGAAAACTCCAGATAGTAAAAAAAAAAAGAGGACCCCACATCACTTTCCTGTCTCTTCCTCCAATATATAAATGTACTTTATGATTTAAGGTGCAATGAGGCCCTTTGTAACTTTTGTGCAGAAAATCAGTTGTGCAATGGTGGATGAGGTGCGCTGTTTTCATCTAAGTGTGATGATTCAGCACACATCAACACAATAACCTGCCCCCCTTGCTTGGGCGATTCAAGTGCCATGGGAATCAAGGGATAGGGGGTGTGATTTTTTTAAAAATTAACTTTAAATTGTGTTATGGCACAAGTGCATTAATGTTCAGTGCATGTTCAGACCAAAAAGCGGGGAGGGGGAATCATCATTGGAGGTAGGACCACTCACTCTCCCGAGGAAATGCAAAACACCTGCCATGATTGGAGTCCTGACCAAGACTAAGGAGAATACCAGAGATGCAGAATGCCAGGTGCAAATTCAGGGCCCTTTCTGCACATTTCGATTTTCACTGGGTTTGGGTCAAAATGGCTTAATTCCAATGCCATGTTCCTGTGCTTTTTCTGACTTTTCCACATAGAGTCCTGAAGTAGAGTGTTCTGCACTACAATCAGAAAAACTGCCATTAGTTTGTATGCACTTACCAATGGGTCAATTTCACTAGGGGTGTGGCCATTGGAAGTCAACGGAGGTCCTTTGATCTGTTGTGTTGCCCACACCACTCAGTTGGGAGGCGTGCTTGCATGTGTGAGGGTGTGCATGCATGACTCCATGCTTGATTGCTTGCATGCCTGTGTGAGGAACATTATAGCCCTGGGGCTGTGTGCCTGCTCCCCCCTTTCTCTGTGACCCAAAGTATACCCAAAACTCTCCATCTTGCTGTTGTTCAAGTATTAGCTGAACTTTACTTGAGTTGTCACATTACTAATAACAGACCTGGGATCCCAGTGTTGGGTGGAGCAATGCACGTCTCCCTGGTAAAATGCCTACTCAAGAGTAAATAAAGCTGGCATGCCCACAGAGTGATTTTAATGGGATGCCATAAACTGAGGTGAGAATAGCAGAGGCTTCAAGCTGGTGTCCAGCATTCATTTTCGCTAGACAGAGTCAAGCTTTCAAACAATAGAAACATTTTGGAAGATAGGAAATGGGAACAGATGGGGATTGTAAACGTAAAAGGGGAGAGGTGGAGGAAGGTACAGACTGGGAGGTACAAGTACAATGTGGGCGGCGTTGGAGTGGAAAAGTGTCCTTTGCGGGGCAGAAAAAGGTGGAGGGAACTAGTCCAACAGATCTTTATGCTTTTGATTGAAGAAGAAGAGTTGATTGAAGGAGAGTGGTTCTTATATGCTGCTTTTCTTTCCCTCAAGGAATCTCAAAGCAGCTTACATTCACCTTCCCTTTCCTCTCCCCACAACAGATACTCTGTGAGGGAGGTGAGGCTGAGAGAGCCCTGAGATTACTGAAGAAGAAGAAGAGGAAGAGTTGGTTCTTAGATGCCACTTTTCTCTACCCAAAGGAGTCTCAAAGTGGCTTACATTCACCTTCCCTTTCCTCTCCCCACAACAGACAACCTGGGAGGTGGGTGAGGCTGAGAGAGCCCTGAGATTACTGAAGAAGAGTTGGTTCTTATATGCCATTTTTCTCTACCCAAAGGAGTCTCAAAGTGGCTTACATTCACCTTCCCTTCCTCTCCCCACAACAGACACCCTGTGAGGGAGGTGAGGCTGAGAGAGCCCTGATATTACTGCTCAGTCACAACAGCTTTATCAGTGCCATGTTGAGCCCAAGGTCACCCAGCTGGCTGCATGTGGAGGAGGAGCAGGGAATCAAGCCTGGTTTGCCAGATTAGAAGTCGGTGCTCCTAACCACTACACCAGGCTGGCTCTCAAAAGCTGATTTGGCTTTGAGTGGAGAGTGTTGTTGTTGTTGTTATGTGCGAAGTCGTGTCCGACCCATCGCGACCCCATGGACAATGATCCTCCAGGCCTTCCTGTCCTCTACCATTAGCATTAGGCTCTTCTCCAGGGAGTCCTTCCTTCTCATGAGGTGGCCAAAGTATTTGAGTTTCATCTTCAGGATCTGGCCTTCTAAAGAGCAGTCAGGGTTGATCTCCTCTAGGACTGACCGGTTTGTTCGCCTTGCAGTCCAAGGGACTCGCAAGAGTCTTCTCCAGCACCAGAGTTCAAAAGCCTCAATTCTTTGACGCTCAGCCTTCCTTATGGTCCAGCTTTCGCAGCCATACATTGCAACTGGGAATACCATAGCCTTGACTAAACGCACTTTTGTTGGCAGGGTGATGTCTCTGCTTTTTAGGATGCTGTCTAGATTTGCCATAGCTTTCCTCCCCAGGAGCAAGCGTCTTTTAATTTCTTTGCTGCAGTCCCCATCTGCAGTGATCTTGGAGCCCAGGAAAATAAAATCTGTCACTATCTCCATTTCTTCCCCATCTATTTGCCAGGAATTGAGAGGGCCGGATGCCATGATCTTTGTTTTCTTGATGCTGAGTTTCAAGCCAACTTTTGCACTCTCCTCCTTCACCCGCATCAACAGGCTCTTTAGTTCCTCTTCACTTTCTGCCATTAGAGTGGTATCATCTGCATATCTGAGGTTGTTGATATTTCTCCCTGCAATCTTGATCCCAATTTGTGACTCCTCTAATCCTGCATTTCTCATGATGTGCTCTGCATACAAGTTAAATAGGCAAGGCGACAGTATACAGCCTTGCCGAACTCCTTTCTCAATTTTGAACCAGTCAGTGATTCCATGTTCAGTTCTCACTGTTGCTTCTTGACCTGCATATAAATTTCTCAAGAGACAAATAAGATGCTCTGGTATTCCCATCTCTTTAAGAACTTGCCACAATTTGTTGTGCTCCACACAATCAAAGGCTTTAGCATAGTCAATGAAGCAGAAGTAGACGTTCTTCTGGTACTCCCTAGCTTTCTCCATGATCCAGCGTATGTTGGCAATTTGATCTCTAGTTCCTCTGCCTCTTCGAAATCCTGCCTGTACTTCTGGAAGTTCTCGGTCCACATATTGCTGGAGCCTAGCTTGTAGGATTTTGAGCATAACTTTGCTAGCATGAGAAATTAGTGCAATGGTGCGGTAGTTTGAACATTCTTTGGCATTGCCCTTCTTTGGGATTGGAATGTAAACTGACCTTTTCCAATCCTGTGGCCATTGTTGAGTTTTCCAAATTTGCTGGCATATTGAGTGTAGCACTTTTACTGCATCGTCCTTTAAGATTTTGAATAGTTCAACTGGAATGCTGTCACCACCACTAGCTTTATTGTTGCTCAGACTTCCTAAGGCCCATTTGACTTCACATTCCAGGATGTCTGGCTCCAGGTCAGTAACTACCCCATTGTGGTCATCAGGGATGTTAAGCTTGCTCTTGTATAGTTCTTCTGTATAATTTTGCCACCTTTGTTTAATCTCTTCTGCTTCTGTGAGGTCCCTACCATTTTGGTCCCTTATCATACCCATCTTTGCATGAAACGTTCTCTTCATATCTCCAATTTTCTTGAAAAGATCTCTGGTCCTCCCCATTCTATTGTTTTCTTCTATTTGTTTGCACTGTTCATTTAAGAAGGCATTCTTATCTCTTCTAGCTTTTCTCTGGAATTCTGCATTCAATTGGGTGTATCTTTCTCTTTCTCCCTTGCCTTTCACTTCCCTTCTCTCCTTAGCTATTTGTAAAGCTTCCTCAGACAGCCATTTTGATTTCTTGCATTTCTTTTTCTTTGGGATGGTTTTAGTAGCTACCTCTTGTACAATATTGCAAACTTCAGTCCATAGTTCTTCAGGCACTCTGTCTATCAGATCTAATTCCTTAAATCTATTTGTCACCTCTACTGTGTATTCATCGGGGATATGATTTAGTTCATACCTGAGTGGCCTAGTGCTTTTCCCTACTTTCTTCAATTTAAGCCTAAATTTTGCAACAAGAAGCTCATGATCTGAACCACAATCAGCTCCTGGTCTTGTTTTTATTGACTGGATAGAACTTTTCCATCTTTGGCTGCAGAGCACATAGTCAATCTGATTTCTGTGTTGACCGTCTGGTGATGTCCATGTGTAGAGTCGTCTCTTGGGTTGTTGGAAAAGAGTGTTTGCTATGACCATTGTATTCTCTTGACAAAATTCTACCAGCCTGTGCCCTGCTTCATTTTGTACTCCAAGGCCAAACTTGCCTGTTATCCCGGTTATCTTTTGGCTTCCTACTTTAGCATTCCAATCCCCCATGATGATAAGCACATCATTTTTTGGCGTTGCTTCTAGAAGGTGTTGTAGGGCTTCATAGAACTGATCAACTTCATCCTCTTCAGCAGCAGTGGTTGGGGCATAGACCTGGATCACTGTGATGTTGAATGGTTTGCCTTGGATTCGAACTGAGATCATTCTGTCATTTTGGGGATTGTATCCCAAGACTGCTTTTCCTACTCTCTTATTGATTATGAATGCTACGCCATTTCTTCTGCGAGATTCTTGTCCACAGTAGTATACCTGATGGTCCTCTGAATTAAATTCACCCATTCCTGTCCATTTTAGTTCACTGATTCCTAAAATGTCGATGTTCAGTCTTGTCATTTCTTGTTTGACCACGTCCAGCTTACCTTGATTCATGGATCTGACGTTCCAGGTTCCTATGGAATAAAAATCTTTACAGCATCGGACTGTCTTTTCGCCACCAGTTACTTCCACAACTGAGCGTCCTTTCGGCTTTGGCCCAGTCGCTTCATTCATTCTGGCGCTACTCGTACTAGCCGTCTGCTCATCCCCAGTAGCATATTGGACACCTTCCGACCTGAGGGGCTCATCTTCCGGCGTCATATCGTTATGCCTATTGGAACTGTCCATAGAGTTTTCATGGCAAAGATACTGGAGTGGTTTGCCATTTCCTTCTCCAGTGGATCACCTTTTGTCAGAGCTCTCAGCTATGACCTGTCCGTCTTGGGTGGCCCTGCACGGCATAGCTCATAGCTTCACTGAACTACGCAAGCCCCCTTGCCACAACAAGGCAGCGATCCTTGAAGGGGGTGAGTGGAGAGTAAGACTGCCTCAAAAGGGCTTTCAAATAAGCTGGAGATGAAGCAGCCGGAAAGCAAAATCAAAATTAATATAGAATAAGGAAGAAATTATTTGAAACATATCAGGAAGTTTGTATCTAACTATACAGATTTCCTCCGATGCCCCCCTGTAGGATATTCTTCATCTGCTATTCAGTGATGCTCACTGCAGATCATACATATCCCAACACTGCTTCCCAAGATCTAGTGTGCAGAGTCTGTGAGGCTAATCTTTTTCTGTACAGTCCTCTGGGATTCTTCTTAGAAAACTCTTCTGCATCTGGCTGTTCTCCTGCCTGGAGGCAGCTCTGTGTTTGGTCCTCAAACAGAGCTTCAGTTTCCTTCTCTGCAGCCTTCTTCCACTTCTCCGCTTGGCTATTGGGCATCTTCCCTGTGTATTCCCATGCGGAAGGTTCTGCCACGACCTCTGATTTGCTTAGATGGGAAAGTCTCCTCAGTGGTATTCCCTTCCTTGCTCCATTTCTTGACTTCAGCTTCTGTATCCCCTTCTAGTTTGGGGGGTTCTGAGGGGCTTCATCTGCAGAGTCCTTGGTGTTCAGTTGTATTGCTTCTGTCTGCTGTACTCCATTTTCTTCCCTGGCTGTGAATTCTTTCATGTTCATTCTTTTTGTATTTCTGAGTTTTTTTTATTTTCTGTCCATGTAGACTTTGTTACAGAGCCTCTTGTGGCACAGAGTGGTAAGGCAGCAGACATGCAGTCTGAAAGCTCTGCCCATGAGGCTGGGAGTTCGATCCCAGCAGCCGGCTCAAGGTTGACTCAGCCTTCCATCCTTCCGAGGTCGGTAAAATGAGTACCCAGCTTGCTGGGGGGTAAACGGTAATGACTGGGGAAGGCACTGGCAAACCACCCCGTACTGAGTCTGCCATGAAAACGCTGGAGGGCGTCACCCCAAGGGTCAGACATGACTCGGTGCTTGCACAGGGGATACCTTTACCTTTAGACTTTGTTAAAGATCTTTATAGTCTCAGTTCTTGATTAAGGATCCCGTGTCCTTTACATTTTAAGGCATATCCTACAAAAATTCCTTGCTCAGACTGCGACAGATGTATCCATTTCAGAGTGCTTTTTGACATGGTGGTCAGCTTCGGAAACCAGGTGGCTGTGGTGGTCCAGACAGAATGCGAAAGCCCAGCTTTGTATGGCATGTCAGCTGCTCCCATTCGTGGCCAGTCAGATCTAGCTGCAGTGATCATGGGATCTTAGTTCAGTCTAGACAGGACTATTACAATGTGTTCTACTTGGGCTAACTTGAAGAGCATTCAGAAGCTGCAGCTAGTGCAGAATGCTGTGGGTAGACTGCTGGTTGGGACCAACTATTGGAAATATATCCCCAGTCCTACTAGGGTTGCCTGGCCTTCACCTTGGGTAGGGGATCCCCATCCCACAACAGGCACTCCCCATCACTGCTCAATGAGCCAGCAGCCAAAAAATGGCACCCAAATTTGGGGGATGCTGGCATCACTCCCCATGCACCAGGAAGTGGTGTCAGTATGTCAGGCCACTTGGGCAAAACTTTAAGATTAATCCAGAGAGGTTCGGCCAATGGCAGGGAGCACACAGGAAGTGACATCAGCACATAGCCGGCAGGGGCTTCCAACCCCCCAGTAGTCGGGAGGGGGACCCAGCACCCCTCACCATTACACTGGATATCAGTCCACCCCCAAGCCCTTGTCCTGATCCTGTGTTTTGCCCCTGAAAGCCCTACAGGGCTTGGGGCTGGGGCACTTGAAGAAACTTCCCCCATTGTTCCTGCCCAAGAATTAAGATCACAAGGAAAGGTCTAGCAGACTGCCCTATCAATCAAAGAAACCTGTGTGATGGGTATACAAGAGAGGACCAAGTGTGGGGATTTTAGAGGCTGGTGCCTGGAGAGAAAGAGGGTTTTGGACAGAATGGATCTCAACTGGCTATAATGCCATGAGATTCCACCCTGAACGGAGCTCTGTCCCTTGAGATCTGCTGTATCAGGATCTCCAGGCCCACGTGCTCCAGTGGCCATTCCCAAAGCCCCTCGATCCACAGTGCTCCTGTCTGGCTACATGACCAGAGGGCTTGTCCCTCTCCAGATGGGCTGCTGTCCAGGGCAAGAGGTGGGAGTGACATTCAGCATGGCGAGTCACCAGCCATTCTTTGGGGGAAGTACCTGAAGTGTGTCAGGAGGCTGGTGCTGTAGCAAGCTTATTACTGTGACCAGCCACAGATGGGGAAGCAAAAGGCAGCAGGGACCAGAAAACACTGTAGCCACGGACAACTGAAAGGGACATGGGTTGTTCACAACCTCTCAAAACCACCCTGAAATTTCTTCCTCTGTGACATTCTCCTTTTCTTCTTCCTTTGGAGCACTCTGAACCAGACATTTCATGCCTTTTATAAGCGGGGGACATCAATAAGACTCTTCCACTGCTTCTTTTCTCTGTTTTTCCACTACGCTGGAGGAGGAGCACAGAAACAAAGGCAGGTGAGTCAAGAGGTACACACACACCTTGTGGGCTTTGTTTAAAGAGAGGGAAGGGAGGGGGCTTCAAGAGGTACTGAACTGCTGACCTCAAATGTTTTATATCACAGTTCAATGTGGAAGTAGTAAAGTACCTCACCGCAGGGAAGAAATGAGAAATTTTGAGGGCTATTGAACATGGCGGATTCTCGCAGCGGAGTAGCAGAAGTCACTTAGCACAGGTGTTTCCATGATTGTGACACACAGAGGAAGTGTAGAGTGCTCAATGGCCCTTAAACACACACTGCCAAATTCAAGGATTGGAATATTCAGCTTCCGCATAAAACAAACAAGGAAATGACTTTGCTCAAGCCTCAACCAAAGATCTGGTGGAAGAGCTCCATTTTATAGACCCTGAAGACCATTGCCAGTTCCGTCAGGGCCCTCAGTTCTCCCTGGAGTTCATTCCACCAGGTTGGGGTCAGGACCGAAAAGGCCCTGGCTTGGGTTGAGGCCAGGTGTATCTCTCTAGGGCCAGGGACCACTGACAGATTACTACCCACAGAGCGAAGGGGAGTTACTTATACTTCAGATGGATGATTCAGAGATTCTCCTTGGTATCTTGCTGTGCAGTGACTGAGCCTGCAGCGATAATGACCTCAAGGTTGAGGGAGCTTGGTCTGTTTAGCCTGGAGAGAAGATGACTAAGAGGTGATATGATCACCATCTTCAAATACTTGAAGGGCTGCCATAGAGAAGATGGAGCAGAATTGTTTTCTGTTGCCTCAGAAAGTCAGACCAGAACCAAAAGAATTTTCAGCTAAACATCCAGAAGAAGTTTCTGACAGACGGGTTCTTCAGTGGAGCAGGCTTCCTTGGGAGGTGGTGGGTGCTCCTTCTTTGGAAGTTTTAAAGCAGAGGCCAGAGTTGAAGCCTGAATAAATAACATAAGAGACTCTTTATCTTTTCTAGCTTTATTAAGCCACTGGATAGATTCTGTTTCTCTCTTGATTTTATGAACTGAGGCAGATTGTGGGCAGGTAGTTGTGATTTCCTGCATTGTGCAGGGGGTGGGACTAGATGGCCCTGGAAGTCCCTTCCAACTCTATGATTCTATGATTTTATGAATCAAACGCAGCTCTTCGAATCAGAGGCTGCCACTCTGGATCTTGCTGGCTTTCAATTACCTCTGTGGTTGGCCAATGTTTGGCTTGGAATCTCCCAACGTTTCATGGAAACCCCTTCCCCCATTTTCTGATGGGTCACCCTTTCTTAACATTCCAAAAGGAACTGCAGAATCAACAAGTTTGGGGCTCCCTAATCTAAACAGTGCTTACCTGATTTATGGGTGTTCTTGGTCCTTCATAGGCAACCATGCTCTTTAGGAGGCAGAGTCCACAATCCAACATACTAGTAAAAATATGTAGCATTGGATGGGAATATGTAACATTTTATGGGATTCAAGAGCCCAAGGTTTCCAGTGGCATCTATTTATTTTTATTTATTTCTCTAATTTATATACTGCCCCAGGGCAAGGATATAGTTCCACTGAACTAGTTGTCTCTATAGGACAAGGATAAAGTTCCACAGAAAACCTCCAAGAAGAACATGAACATCAGTTCCCAATAAATGTCAAACTTGATGTAATCTTCTGCCCTAGTGCAAAGGGAGGGGAATTCTCAGAGCACTGAAGTGTCAAAAGGCACCATTTTGTTATCACGTTCTCCTTGTACAGGAAACAGGATTAACTTCTCTCTGCTCTCATAACTTATTCTGTACATTCTATTAACATAATGCATATTCATGTTGCTAAATAGGGAATTACATTTTTTAAAGATTGAATTAGTACCAATTCCTACCATGAAAACTTTGACACAAATTACTATAATATACTACTGCAATAGTTTCTGTGTATACAGTCTTTCAAGCTATAGATGTGTGCATTAATGTGCATTAATTTTGTGGGAATTTGTGGGACTCCAGTGCAAACAAGTTAAAAAGGACAAAGTGCATCACATCTACTGCTTTTTATTTATTTATTAGCACTCAAGTTGCAGCCAAATTATGGCAACCCCATATCATTTTCAAGGCAAGAGCCCCACAGAGGTGGCTAGCCATGGCCTGCCTCTGTGCTGTTTTTCTTTATCTTCCAATACGACAATTCCATCAGGATTCTTGGGTGGTGTGGCTGTTCCAAGAGGTCACTGCAACTGTGTCCACTTCTGGCTCCCATATTGCACTGATACAAACAGGGGAAGTTTTGTATACTATTCCCATTGGCAGGGGCTCATGGGAATTGTAGTCCATGGACATCTAGAGGGCCGCAGTTTGACTACCTCTGGACTAGACGATGCCAACGCTGATGGACTGATGGTTCAATTTAGTCCAAGGCAGTTGAATGTATTTATGACTGTGCTGCCCTAGAGAGCCCTAGAGGGGGTGGCTCATGGGCCAGGCTCTTATCACATCTCTATACAGGCTGACTGATTTGGAGCCCTTTCTGGATGGAAAGGGGGGGTAGAGATACACAAAACACATAATCAAACAAGAATACTTATCCATGCCGCTCACGTGTGCGTGTGTGTCTCTTTGTGTGTGCGCTGTTGTGTATGCGAGGTAGCAGAGGGCTGAGCTTGGGGTCTGGAGCAGGATCCAAGCAGCCCCGCAGGACAGCCAATGAACTGCCAGGTTCCCAACTGCAGGGTCCAATGAGTTTAAATCAACCAGGCTCCGCTAATCCCATCAAGGCTCAGCCAAGGGCGTGTCCACCTCTGCCCATCTTTAACTGCTCCTGCAGAGTGGAATAAATAAAAGAGTAAGCCCTAAGGGGGAGGAGAAAGGGCGGGCTGTGTCCGGGATAAAAACTCAGAGTGTCACTCCAGGGCCAAGCAGCCAATGGGGAGCCGTGCAGAGTGCCGCCCCTTCCCCACCCCCACAGACACACAGACACGCACACACACACACACACACACAACCCCCTGGCCGCCCCCCATTGCCTCGCCGCCACTTCCCTGCCCCCACAGACACACAGACACGCACACACACAAACTCAAAAAACCCTGGCCGCCCCCCCCCATCGCCCTGCCGCCACTTCCCCGTCCCCACAGACACACACACCATGCTCTGCCACCCTTTCCCCCACCCCACACACCCACGCACACACTCCTCTCTACCCCCATTTCCACCCCACCTCCCCCTCCCGATTCGCCCCCCCATTCTCCCCCAGCCTACACCCCCCTGTCCCCTCCCCTTTCACCCACCTCTCTGCCTGCCTTCCTTTCTTCCTTCTTACTTCCTGACTTCCTCTACTTCTCCCTCTCCTTCCTGTCTCTCTGTCTTTCCCTCTCACTTGCTTCCTGTCTCTCTCCTTTACTTCCTTCCTTTCTCCCTTCTACCCATCCCTTCAACCACCCCTTGCCCTTCTTTCTCCCTCCCCTTCCTCCTTACACTGTCATTGTTACAGGTGGAGGCTTTTAGATAGAGAGAGAAGAGCTTGTTTAAGGCCATGTTGTTAGACATCACGTGGAGAAAGTCAAAACTCCTGACTTCTCAACTCATAGCTCAGTCTCTTAGCAACTACCCCGCACCAGCTTGGCTACAGGCTGTCTGTCTACTGCATCGTGAATTCATTTACTCTGCGATTGTTGGTCCTATACTGATTTTAAAGCAAAGAGGATTTTTGTTTCTTTAAACCCATGCTGGTACGTGTTTCTGAGTTGCCCTATCATATATCTCAACAACTCAAAGGAGCATGAATGGCTACAGGTTTTGAAATGACCACACTAGCCAGTGGCTTGGTAAGAGTACCAGGTTCCCCACCCCCAGAGCACTGGAGGGACATGAGGGGCGCTCCAAGGTGACTGCTTTCTGTAGTCTGGAGATGGGATGTAATTCTGGGAGATCCCCAGGTCTCACCTGGAGGCTGGCATCTCTATGGCTGAGAGATCATGTTCTTGTAAATAAAAAAAAATGCATTTCCATCCCAGCTCAAAGACAAAATTGCTAAATGTTGTCATGAGTGACTCAGCAGCACACCTAGACATTGGAATGCTTTGATGTTGTTGTTAGGGGCGAAGTCGTGTCCGACCCATCGCAACCCCCTGGACAATGATCCTCCAGGCCTTCCTGTCCTCTACCATTCCCCGGAGTCCATTTAAGTTTGCACCTACTGCTTCAGTGACTCCATCCAGCCACCTTATTCTCTGTCGTCCCCTTCTTCTTTTGCCCTCAGTCGCTCCCAGCATTAGGCTCTTCTCCAGGGAGTCCTTCCTTCTCCTGAGGTGGCCAAAATATTTGAGTTTCATCTTCAGGATCTGGCCTTCTAAGGAGCAGTCAGGGCTGATCTCCTCTAGGACTGACTGGTTGCGGTTCTACATCACTCTAATTGTTTATAGATGTTTCCTCTACAATGGGACGCCTCTCTCTGTCTTAATCGGAGAGCTGCCACCTGACCCACT
Source organism: Paroedura picta (assembly GCF_049243985.1). Lineage (NCBI taxonomy): Eukaryota > Metazoa > Chordata > Lepidosauria > Squamata > Gekkonidae > Paroedura > Paroedura picta. Next base: position 124,402,631 of record NC_135374.1, on the reverse strand, counting down.
CCCCTCCTCCTTTTGTTCTCTCATTCTCTTCCATGGACTTCCATTGAGCCATAGTCTCTGCAGATCACTCCTGTAGACTCCTCCCAGAGGTCTGAACTACCAAAATCAGCAGGTCTGAAGAGCAGACTGTGGCTTCACATCCCTCCGTCACACCCTCTCTTTTGCAGACTCTGCCCCACAAATCTCCCAGATCCCCTGAGCTAGAATTGCCTGTCGTACGTGATAGCATCCAAGAAGCACGCTCTGTGCAGTGCTGCCTCTGAAGAATGCCCAGTAGCTGAATGTTTTATTGTTGCTTAATGTTTTGCACTATGATTTGAATATTAGAAAAGCACATCTTTCTAAACCCTTGGATTAAAATGTGGCAGGTATGTCTTAGCATTTCAAGAGTCCATTTCTTCGCCAGTATAATGCCTGCTCTTTGAAGAATGTCCATGTGAGCTTTGGTATTATTGCTCTCTTATTAATTCCCTTTGAGGGAGTGAAGTTCCAATTAGTTCAAAGCCACTCAGTGATCCTGGAATACTTCTGCCATTTCCACTGGATTCCAAAGACTGGTTTTTACTATCCTTTGGGTTGGCTCAAGGCAGTGTTGCCAGATTATTCAGTTGTATACATGTAAGCTCCTGTTGTTTACAGGGTATAGCCTCATGAAACTATAATTTTGTGATACAGATACCGGCTCATTTCCTATTGTTGTGAATTCTACCTTAATTGAGAAGGAAAATATTCATTAGTGAGTTGAGAACAAAATGTGCTAATTGGGAGCACAAAAAGACACCACACCATGCCTTTGTGTTTTTCTTCGGGAAAGAGATGTAGATCTGCAAGAGGGGGAGGGGGGCAGTTGTTTAATGGCATCTTAGTAAAAGAAAACTTCTTAAACCCAATATAATCTGCAAAAATTACAATGGTTTTAGGAGTGAATTCTAAGGGTGTTTCCGCACAAGGACCAATGTCAATTGGTTCCACAAACCGGAAACGCTATTTTAAATAGTGGAATCTCGGCGTTCCACATACCTTCATTTGTAGTGGAATCCAGTAGCGTTTCATTCGTTCCCCACAGGTCTCTGGTCTCGCAGGAATCGCTAGAAAGGGAGCGATTTTTTCTGTGCTTGTTCCCGCCCCTGGCCATCAATCAAACAAACAGCCAATGGGCGGTTGTTATCATGCTCCGGAAAAGCCCCTTTCCCTTTAAGCACAGGTTAAAAAAACACACACACACGTTGCAACGAATATGCGTTGATTTGTTGCAGCGGAGAGACCCATCTAGCTGGCGTGTGAGCTGGCAATTCATCATTACCACACTCCCCCGAGTGAAAAAAAATCCCCCCCCGCACGGGCACGATTTTCTGCTGAAAATAAAGGGAACTTGCAAACGGGGCTGTGTTGTGCTTGGGGACTTAGGGGAGCTTTAAAGCACTTCTGTGGAGGAACTGTAGCCAGAGACACCTCGCTGGGTGACTGAAGCCTCGCTGGTTCGTTGCTTTCCCCGCTCACTCTGAGGAAAAAAAATGACGATCGCTTCGCCAGAAGTTCAGAGGAGAGAGCCAGGGGGAGGGACTTTTTTGGAACCGCAACCATGAGAACACACAGGTCTTTTCCGCTAGTGTTGCAGATTGTTCGCAAGAGTGTAGCGCTTTTCGGAGGGTGAATCCACTTTTCCTGATTTCCCTAGAAGCGCTACAACGAATCACTTTTCGCGGAACTGTTGCAGGAGTGTTGCAGATTGTGTGTGACGTCTTGCGGAACTGCAAATTAGTAGCGTTTACAATATGAAAACCTTCTGCTGCATTAAACTTGTGCGGAATGGCCCTAACACCAAGGCAGACATTCATTGGTGTTCTGGAAGACTGCAACTGACCTTATCAAGGGTAGTCAAACTGTGGCCCTCCAGATGTCCATGTCCATGGACATCTGGAGGGCCGCAGTTTGACTACCGCTGTTCTAGCTTCTTTGTGATAGCAACAACCTTTAACATCAAGTACCAATCAAGGAATAAAATGAAATAAAACATCTGGCCAGTTTTAAAGGCCTGGGAAATCCCAAAATCAAAATTATCTGCCCATAATAACTATTTTTGAGGGTTCGAAGTGAGGTGCAAAAGAATGGTAGGATCCCTAAGGGGACCACTTAGGGGACCCCACTTCAGGTGGAACTTTGTAATCTGGTCTAGGAGCATCTCATCCAAGTCCACTGCCTGGCCTGGTGGTCTATAGCAGACCCCACCATAATATCCCTTTTATTTCCTACTCCTTTTATTTTTACCCAAAGACTCTCAACTGAACTCTCATGCTCAAACACATGTATTTCCTCACAAGTATATATATTCTTAACATACAGTGCTACTTCTTCCCCTTCTTTATTTTTCTGTCCCTTTTAAATGAGTTGTACCCCTCAATCTGTGAGTGTTATTCCACCAGGTATACCACCAGGTGTGTATACCACACAGGTATACCACACAAGCTTTAGTGGTTCCATGGGTTCATTCCAGATTCACACTGAAAACACTGAGTTCAATAACATTTTAGGACTACCTAAAATTATTCAGAATGTATTTTTTTAAAGGAGCCTAAACCAATAGACCAATTTATTGAGTATCATTCCTTTCCTCCAAGGAAAACCAGAAGACTTTTCAATTTGACTCACTGGCTTGAGATTCACAAGATGTTCACAAGATATTGGTACCTCTGCCACCTAATTAATTAATCGTTTTTGAGGAGGGGAGGGACATTCATTTCCATGGGATCTGCTTCTAAGTAAGAGTGCCTAAGACTGGCATTGCAACTGTGCAGTCCGCTCATATACGTTTCTCTGGCAGAAATCCCCCTGAACATCATGGGACTTACTTCCAATTACATCTGCAGTAAGTCCTTGCTAGATAGGGCCCCCGCCCTGACCCCTGTCTCGAGTTCTGCCCCGTGGGCTAGTCAGGTCCCTCCTGGCAATCAGTGGGGAATGGGAGGGTCTTACCAGTGGAATAAAGAAGGCCTCAACCCTGTGGCCAGCATCACGCAAGAAGTGACATTATCATGCCAGCAACCTTCAGGCAAATCTCTGGCATTTGAGCAAAAACTCTACGGCAAAACAAGTTTCTACCATAGAGGATTTACCCAAATACCAGAGTGTCTCCAGAACTCACAACCGTGATAACATCACTTCCTACGTGACACCAGCAGCGTGGCCTCGGCCGCCTTCTTTCTACTGATAAGTGAGCCTGCTAGCCAGCTGATGGGCAGGGGGACCCCCACCTCCACAGAGCGGTCAGACAACCCTACTGCCCCAGGAGCAATCAGGGGCCAGCTGCCTCCCTGCAGGCTCTGCCCGTGTATTCAGATAGCCCTGTGGGGTTGGGCCGTGTTTGCGTTGTAAAGGGCTTTGCCTGGATTCTCGGGGACAGCTGAGATTGGAGTGAAAATAACTCTCCTGTGACATCGATGGAAATTTTTTTACAAAAGAAGCTTAGCATGGAAAACAGGTCTGATCTATCAAAGCCCTCTCAGGGGATTATAGCCTAAGCACTCCAGTGCATAGTTTCTCCATATCACTCACAACAGAATATTTAATCCTCCCTTCATCTCCACATTAAGGTCCTCGTTCACAGTGCCTGGTAGGAGAAATGCACGTTGCACCCGGCTGAACTGTAAGCGTTTTCTTCCCGATACAGTCGGACTGTAGCTCTTTTGTTTTGCTTTTAAGATGCAACATAACATTCCGCAGAATGCAGAGAGTGAAAGACCGGCCAGCAAAGGAGCTTCCTCCTCGAGGAATCATGCAAGGTTCCTACGGCTGGACATGTATCAGAAGCATTGGAAATAAAGGAAGAACAGATAGGATATGAACAAAGACCTTTGTACTGGACCATTAATCTAGGTGGGCAAATCTCAGGGCACCGCCAAAAGTGGTCTGAGGAGCTGCAATGAAGGAGCCAGATCTTTCAGAACTGACTTTCAAAATTTAGGTTCAGATTTTTTTAAAAATACGAATGTGTAGCAAAGTTGTAACAAGTGAAGGTAGATTGTATCCCCTTATTCTTCGGAGGGAGGTTCTGGCATGGAGTCACCCCCTGCTACATATTCCTGCTTTACTGCATATCTGAACAGAAAATAAATAGAATTCCACTAAGCAGATCAGATGAGCCTCTTGTGGTGCAAAGTGGTAAGGCAGCAGACATGCAGTCTGAAGCTCTGCCCATGAGGCTGGGAGTTCAATCCCAGCAGCCGGCTCAAGGTTGACTCAGCCTTCCATCCTTCCGAGGTCGGTAAAATGAGTACCCAGCTTGCTGGGGGGTAAGCGGTAATGACTGGGGAAGGCACTGGCAAACCACCTCGTATTGAGTCTGCCATGAAAACGCGAGAGGGCGTCACCCCAAGGGTCAGGCATGACCTGGTGATTGCACAGGAGGGGATACCTTTACCTTTAAGCAGATCAGTAAACCATATATGTTTGAAAATAACAGGTCATTCATTACCTGATTGGCCTAGGCCAGTAACAGCCCTCCCCTGTAGCTGGGCCCCTATTGGGAGGGAGCTGCAGACATGAAGGGCTGGTAAGGAGTCATCTCTCTGTCCCCAACATCCTGTCACCCTCAGAACATCCTGCGTGGAAACTCAGCCTGCCCCAGTGAGTTGCTCAGGTGTGTAGGGAGGGAGAGGAGTAGCAGTAGAACAAGAAGAAGAACTGGTCCCAGTGAGTAGCCTAGCTGTGGAGGGAGAGAAGCAGCAGCAGCAGCAGAGCCAGCCCCACTGAGTAGCTTGGCCCTGGAAGGGAGGGGGGAGCACAGCCTGCCCAGTGAGTTGCCCTGGTGTAAAGGGGGGGGGAGCAGAATGAGAACTCTGTTATTTACAGCCTGCAGTGGCCCTACTGACGTTTCCAAGGCTGCAGAAATATAGCTCCCTGTTGCTTTGAAGTTTTGCCAACATTTTGCCAACATTTTAATTGAGCTGAGACAGTCTGTCTGGAAATGGATCCATTCACAAACTGTCACAAACCACCATGAACAGTATGAATGGCTGTGGAATGTTCCTGCCAATCACCTGACCATGAGCATGGCTTTGCAGAGCACAAACTGGCCCAGATTTGTGACAATGAACTTTAGGTTGTGAACCATTTTGTGTTCATCTCTAATCCTCGGTGCCAGCAAATTATGTGATATTGCAGAGAAGATTGACACTGGCTGGAATAACAGAGCTGCCACTCAAAGGAGCCGCCTTTTGTGAGGTATTTTTTCCTGGGAAGAAGTGAAGCCTCTGTAATGAAAGGGTAGGGAGATGAAGAAGAAGACCTTCTCCCCAGATACGTGTTTTTTGCGAAACACCCAATACCATGGGGTGGGCAAGTACACTTCATAAGCAAGCAGCACACTGAGTTTCAAAGGCAAGAGCAGAAAGGCCTTTGCACCCACGGCAACTGGTTCAGCCTTCCTCTGTAGCAAACACTCACAGCAGAACATGCAGTCGAACACCTGGCAGGCAATTTTTCTCCCGGAAGGAAACAAAAGCAATGCTCATTAACAGAAACACAGTGAGCTGGAAGGAATCTCCAAATGTCATCTAGTCCAACCCCCTGTACAATGCAGGAAATTCACAGGTACCTTCCCATCTGCCCCCTGTAACCCCAGCCTTATGCCCAGAGGAGGGCAAAAAACCTCCAGGATCTCTGGGCCAATTCCTTCCTGCCCCAAACATGGCCTCACCCTGGGCATATAAGAAAAGGCCATAAGAGCCAAGCATTGGTTCATCCCTTCCAGCCTTCCCTCTCCCAGGCGGCTGAATTGACAGAATCAGCACTGCTGTCAGATGGTCATCTTAGCCCACCATCTCCCGAGGAAGCTTGTTTCACTGAGGAGCTGCTCTAACTGCCAGGAAGGTCTTAGCTGAAAACACTTTTGATTGCATTTCAATTTGTTGTTTCTGGTCCAACCTTCTGGGGCCACGCAGTCCTCGGTATGACAGCACTTCAAGTCCTTGAAGGTGGGCGTCAAATCACCTCTCAGTTGTCTCCTCTCCAGGCTAACAGTATAAAAATCTGGCAGTAGATTTGTTATTGTGGTTGTTGCTCCTTGACATGACTTATCCTATCCTAGTTATAATAACATGAATAAATTATTCCAGGGGGGAAAGTAAAGTTGATTTTACAAAACAAAGTACATCTCTCTTTCGGGAGAACAGGGCCCAACTCAGGAACCTGAGAGTAAGCAAAAGGACAGGTGGTTATTCCCTTTTCTCTCTTGCATTACTACAATGGGGGTGTTAGGTACCCAAACCCTACCCTGTCAAGGCTCCACCCCCCAAATCCCTACACATTTCCAACCCCCTGCCCTCAGCAAGGTTCACTGTCAGGTGGGGCAATATAAAAATCAAATTATGCTGCCTACCATCCTCAGGCTAATTAGTGAAGGCAGAATGAAAGCATCAAGGGACTCTACAGCCGTCTCTGGCGGGGGGGGGGGGGTCTGTTACAGCTTGCAGATTTTGTGCCTGGAAGGAGGCTCATGCAACTCTCAACTACAGTGGGGTGCATGGTAATCAGTGTCACTGCTGAATATTGCTGTAAAGAATTCTGCTGCACAACGAAATCTAAATGTGATTTCTTGGTATTAATGGCTATTCAGAATGGGTTTAAGGGGCAGGCTCCCACAGAAACAAACAGCAGGTTTTGGAATGAGAGATTTTGGGGGGGGGATACACATTCCATTTCTGATATATGCCCAACAAAACAGGTTTGGCAGGCATCTGACGCCCGTGGGCACCAATGTTTCCTTTGCCAGATGTTGCTGGAGGATTTCCGAACTGCATCTGTATCATTCCAGCTTTTCAAGATTACAGCCCACATCCGCTCGGCTGGGTTCCAAATGCCAGATGCGGGGACGTGAGGACTTCACAAATTATGATGCACACTAATCCTCACCTTCCCTGTGATGTTGGAGTGCTTTGTAAGGGCCTGAATCAACAAAAGACCGAACACGAGACCGCATCCCATCAGCCCGTGTCTCGCGGTACCCCAGGGACCGTCATCCGCCTCGGAATTCCCGTCATCATGACAGCTGGCCTGCGTTTGCGCATGGTGTGCGTTTGCAGGCCTGGTTCTGATAAGGACCCGCCAGGCAGCTGCTTATCGGCAACATTTCTCTTCCCCCTGAAAAGAAGCCCGAGGCAACTTATGCCCAAGCAACTAAGAACACGCAAACGTCATTCTCTCTGAAGACGCCGGCGCCCAAAGAGTGGGGGAGGGCCCAAAAGGCCATCAAGCAACAGGTGAGTATTCCCGGAAAAGGTGCCTTTGCGGTTAGGGTTGCCAGCCTCCAGGGAGTGGCTGGAGATCTCACGGAATTACAGCTGATCTCCAGGGACAAGTTCCTCTGGAGAAAATGGCAGCTTTGGAGGATGGACTCTAAGGAAGGGTACCGTGGTAAGGTCCCTCCCCTCCCCAAACCAGACCCTCCCCAGGCTTGACCCCCAGAATCTCCAGGAATTTCCCAACCCAGAGCTGGCCAACCCTATTTGCAGAGCCTCCTATGTGAAATGCGTGTCTCCACTGATGCTCCCTGTAGGACAGGGGTAGTCAAACTGCAGCTGTCCAGATGTCCATGGACTACAATTCCCATGAGCCCCTGCCAGCGAATGCTCATGGGAATTGTAGTCCACGGACATCTGGACGGCCGCAGTTTGACTACCCCTGCTGTAGGAGATTCTTGATATGCTTTTGAATCATGCACACTACAGATCTTGTATCTTCCATTTCCAACAAAGATAAGCACCATTGGGAGGACTGCAGCTGGTGCAGAGCAGGCCCCTGAACGTGAAGAGTTTGAGAAGCAGCACCTTCAAGTGGCCCTGGGAACAACTGGTCAACTCAAGAAGCTGTTTCAAAAGCGGGGTCATCCGCTCAAAGCCACGTGCTCCAGACCAAAGACCTTAGCCCAAACAATAGTAGGAGATGACCTGTCAGTCAAGGTCCAGTCCAGTCCAAAGGCCAGCTACCCCTGAGGTGTTTCTGGGGGTCGTTCCCTGCAGGGTCCATTCCAGCCCTTGGTGGGCTGGTGGGCAATGAAGAGGGAGACCTAACATAAATCTAATTAATGATGAGATGGATAGACTTCATCCAGGCCCTCAATTTTGTAAGGCCCAAGTAAGGCATTTAACAAGAGGACATTTTGGAGAATAAAAAGATCTCTGCAGGGTTTCCTATACCAAGCATCACCTGAGTGTGGATCTTTGTAGGCACACTGCACAGTGCACAAATGGCAGGCATAAAATACAAGTGCGGTCGTTACAAAAGTGTGTTTATTCCTGGCTCTGCGCACGGGAGGAAGCTGCCGCGTCTGTATACAACATTGGCAAACTGGCCAGCCATCTGGTATTTGGTGGGAATGTCCAGAGCGTGTTTCTCAGCTGGAGCAGTTGGGAAACAAATGTGCCGCTGCTGAAACCAACCGTAGTGTCTTCTTAACTGTCAGGCCAGCCATAATGCAACGGGCTGTCCAGATGTCCCATGAGCTCTTGGCATGGTGGTGTCTCTCTTGCTAGAGGAAACCCCCATGACATGCTGGCCTGGCCCAGGGACACAGGCCCAGGCTGCAAGGGAATGGCGAAGCCCAGATTGTGCAGCGTGACCTTCTTCCAGCCGCAACCCGTTCATGTGGGGGCAGAGGAGAGTGAATATATGAAAATATATTCCTTTGTATTGTTTCAGCAGTTCTGAAAAGCAAGGCGCAACCGCAGGGGACTGTGCGATGGCTCACTTTTCTAAATAATTCAGCTTTCTTTAGAGACTGTGCACATTTTTTTCCCTTGGATGAAGCCTGCTGGTTACTTTTACTGAAGCTCCAGGTGGTGGGCAAAAAAAAGTTCTGCTCATTTGGCAGCCTCGAGAGGTACACCAGAAGTCAAGACGCAGATGAGTAGCCAGACTTGTCTTAAAGGCAAATAAGGAGGGGGGGGGCAACTTAAACAAAGCTGAGACTGTGTTTTAGAAGGTGTTCTTTTTATATCATGCATTTAAAAAACTCAGCAGTGGGATTTGCACATGGAAATGAGCAGCATTTCTCAAGTCCTGCCAATTCTGGTAAATAACCAAAGATAAGGGGGCTTGGCTTAGGGCAGAACTTCTTCTTGGCATGCAAAAGATCCCAGCTTCAATCCACAGCATCCCCAGACAAAAACGACCAGGCAGTACCTAGGGTTTCCAGCTCTTGCTTGGGAATTCTCTGAGCTTTGGGGGGTCAAGGCAGGAGAAGCCAAAGTTTAGGGAGGAAAGGAACTTCATTGGGGTAAAATGCCATAGAGTCCACCTTTCAAAAGTAGCCATTTTCTCCTGGGGAAATCATCTCTTGTGGCTGGAAATCTGTTATAATCCCAGAAGATTTCCAGCCACTACCTGGAGGTTCGCAACCACAGCTGTATGTGATGTGAGTGACTGAGATGACAAAATATCTCACTGTATTGGTCAGACCACAACTGGAGTCCTGCATGTAGTTCTGGAGGCCTCACTTTAATAAAAGGTAAAGGTAAAGGTATCCCCTGTGCAAGCACCGAGTCATGTCTGACCCTTGGGGTGATGCCCTCTAGCGTTTTCATGGCAGACTCAATACGGGGTGGTTTGCCAGTGCCTTCCCCAGTCATTACTGTTTACCCCCCAGCAAGCTGGGCAATCATTTTACCGACCTCAGAAGGATGGAAGGCTGAGTCAACCTTGAGCAGGGGGTGGGACTAGATGGCCTGCATGGCCCCTTCCCACTCTCTCATTCTATGATTCTCTAAGCCTGAGACCCTGGAGAGCTGCTGCCAGTGTGAGAAGACAATCATTTCCTTAATGGGCTGAAGCTCTGGTTCAGTATAATGCAGCACTATGAGTTCAGAATCAAAATGAATGACCACAATATAGGCAGGAGCATTGTGCCGATGTGTCTATTCAGGAGGCAATCTTGGCCCCTTCCCCTCCATTCAGGGCCACACCTTTCCCAATGATTTCCTCATCCCAAAAGTGACAAAACATGTTAAGAGCACTGAACCGCCACAGCATGTGTACAGATTTCACAAGCGGTTGGGCTTCCTAAATTGTTATTTCATGTGCCAATTTAGACACTTGTTTAAATCCTGGAATTATTGGCACCACTTTAACGGTAACAAATACTGGCTTGCCCTCTGCGTAGTGGAGGACCAAAATGCACAGAGAGCAGATTGCTCTGGCATCTCCCCCCAGCAGGAGCTGAAATGACATCCAGTTTTCCCCACTCCAGCAACCTCCTCCCTTCGTTCCCTGTTGCCTGCCTTCTGCTCCCCATCCGCAGCCCAGGCCGGCAAGTGATTTTCCTTCATTCATCGATTGTTCCTCACTTCAACCAGGGTCCAAATGGGTCTCAGACATTGCTCTTCCCTTCAAATGCCCATCAATAAAAACAAAAACAAAACAACAAACCTGGTAGCAGCTCCCAAGGTTCGTTTGCTCCTTATAGAAACGACAGTCAGGCCAGTTCCTGTAAACTTGCATATTGTCAGACCGACTCCCTACTCTGCCCGTGTACGCACAGTGATTTCTAGGCTTGATGGGATGTCGTCCAAGGGTCCCCAGGGTGGTGCCCTGGTTGCAGTGGGACCTGCCAAGAGCTTTAGGAAGGTGGGTGGGGCCAGGTGGGGCTTCTGCCCTGCAAGGCTTCCGATTAGCCACGGGGTTGGCTGTGCATTGGAAGTTGCTGTCACCATAGCAGAGCAATCTTCGCTATGGGGTTCTCAAACTTCCTCTGCGTTCCATTTTAATAACTGGTTGCTAGCAGATTTCTTCTGTCATTTCAGACGGGCCTGTTTTAGTAACCAGCTACCAGCAGAATTTATTTACCAGTTCAGACAAACCTGCTTCCCTTCAGTTAGCAAAGCTTGGTTGAACTGCAATTGACAAAAATGTTTTATTAAAGCTGTCGCCTCTTTATTGAACCTCTGAGTTGCAGTACCATGTAAGATGTTTGATGCACTTGCTACACTACTGCTTCCTCACACACACACACACACACACACACACACACACACCTCTTTTTGCCATATGAACTGCCTCGTGGGGGATGGTTAACATCCCAAGCTGAGTGCTATAATGCTATAACGCTATAGCAGCATCACTGGAATAAATTGACCAGTTTATAAGAAGTAGTCAGTGGCTCCCAATGGTGCCTCTAGAGCTATAACTCTCAGAATATTTTTTTTAAATCTCTAAGGCAGATCACACAACAACAAAAAAGGGCAAGAAAAAGCAGAACTGTTGGAGAGGACTGGAATGCTTCAGAGATGACTCATGCATGGAAAGAATCCCTGTGTGAAATTCCTGTCCCTGTATCACAAAAAAGTCAGGCCAACAACGAATAATACCCAGGTTAGAACAGTAATGTGAAAACTGCACTGTCACTGAAGGGAAGCTGCCACGACCATTTTGTGGCTGATTTTGCCTCCTGTGGCAGCCATTTTGTGACTATGTGCACCACACTGTGTCACAATTCCAAAGCCACATAGTTTGGGAACCCCAATTACATTAATTTTCATCATAGTTTCCCTGTTTAGTTAACTTAATTGCACAATAAAATGTCACTTTTCCCCACTGCAATAGGTTACATCTTTTTCAATCATTCACAGAAATAAGTACTTCTATGCTTCTGTTTAAACATGGATTTCCTTAGCAGTGCATGACCATGCACATGAGGAACATTTGTTCTTATACCATTGTTCTATAAGGGAATTAAACCAATGAACACTCTTCTGGATTTCTCTTTTCATGGTTGCCAGCTAGAGAGGCAAAAGTAAACTAGCCATTTCTCCGTCTGTTTCTCATAATTAATTAAACCCTTCATAATTAGGGAGCCCTTTAAACACTTAGGGCCATTTCGCACGGCTTCAAAATAGCACAATGGTTACTAATTGGAAACGCTACTAATTTGCCATAACCCACGACGTCGTAGACAATCTGCAACAATCCTGAAACCGACCCGCAAAAAGCGCTTCGTTGTAGCACTTTCAGGGGAATCCAGAAAAGTGGATTCACCCTCCGGATAGCGATACACTCCTGCAACCAATCTGCAACAGTAGCGCTAAAGACCTGTGTGTTACCATTGTTGCTGGTTCTTCAAAGTCCCTCCTCCTGAGCCTGTCCTCCAAACTTCCGGCGAAGCGATCGCCATTTTTTTTTCTCCGAGCGAGCGGGGATAAACGCACCAGCGAGCCTCTTTCTGTTTAGAGGCTTCCCTGGCTTCAGTCCTTCACCTTTAGTCACTAAGCACAAACCACATAAAAGCCCGTTTGCTGAAATAAAGTCCCTTTATTTTTTACACATAAATGCAGCCGAAAATCGGGCCCGTGAGAGGGGGGGGGGATTTTTTTTTTATCACTCGAGGCAGCGTGCCAACGATCATACAATCAAACGACAGCTCACATTAGGCAGCTGGATGGGTCTCTCCGTTGCAACGAATCTACCTAGATTCGTTGCTATGGGTCTGTTTTTTTTTTTTTTAAACCTTTCTTAAAGGGAAAGGGGCTGTTTGGGAGCATGCTAACGGCTGCCCATTGGCTGCTTGACGGCCAGGGGTGGGACGAGCTTGGCAATAGCGCTTCCTTTCTAGCGATTTCTGCCGAGACCGGAAGCCTGTGGGAAACGCTAAAAAACGCAACTGATTCCACTACAAAGGCAGGTATGCATAACGACGAATTCCACTATTTTAAATGGCGATTTTTCATTCCGCAAACAATTTGCAACAAAGATCCCCGTGCGAAAAGGCCCTTAATTTCTGCTCACCACCAAAAGTAGCAGGGAGCAGAAAGCCGGAGTATAAATGGCTCAAAGCCATTCAAACCAAACAGCTGAGCAGCAGGGATCTCCTCACTGCTGAGCTGTGTTTCATGAAGGGCAGAAAGCAGGGGCTTTAAATGGCTCCAGCTTCTTCACAAAATCTCTGGAAGTTCATGGTGGCTCTTCAGTTAGCGAACATTGCTTCATGAGCCAAGAACTGGCCAACATTCATGATGTTCTTTAGTTTGTGAGCCAGCTTGTGCTCATCCCTATTCATAACACATGCTCTTCACACTCTACAATCAGCCACACAGCCCTTGAGCCTTCTACAGTGATTCAGAAATTGGGTTCATGACGTTCTGCTGGCCAAGCCAATCTAAGCTTCTGGAATCCCAAAGACAGGGGCCTCAGGAATATGTGGGTGTTACTGGTCCATGGCTGGCCTACAGTTACTTAGAGACAACTTTGGTGTGAATCAGCACCTCTGGGTGTGGGATGGATGCTCACCTGCGTGGTTATGTGGACATCTCAAGGGCACCTCCACATACTGACATGGCTTCTGCTTCTCTGGGAGGACCCAGTTTTTCCAGCCTGTCAACAGCTTTGGAATGCTTACACAACATGGTGGGCACACACAAAATGCCCATTAGAGCTTACCTTCACACACACAGAGAAGGCTGTGGCAAGCAACATTTAAAAAAAAAACCTGCAGTTCTCCTGCGGCCAATCGGGAGATATCCTGGGCAAAAGCCTCACCTGACCCTGCCCACTTGCAGCAGGCTGGGGAAGCCAGTGATGGCCCCTTGCAATCTCCTGTTGCCCATGAGGCATCCTCCAGGGCTTGATGGCAAGCAGGGAACTAGCTCTCGCTGAATATGAAGGGGGAAATAACAACACAGATGAGGAATAGCAGTTCATCACAATGGCACATGCTTGCTGTTCTTTTTCTTAAACGTCATGTCTTCATTCAAGCACCACCGGCAAAAACAAGGCCCATATCAGTCCTTTGAAACGCCAAGACCTCCTCCTCCTCCTCCTCCTCCTCCTCTCCTCTCTGCCAGTCTGAGCCTGATATTTACCTTCGCCCCAGATCCACTTCCCCGCTTTATTTGACTTGCCTTTTGCATCCCTGATTCAAAAGTCATGAATTTCATGCTTATTTCCCTTAGGAAATATTTTCATCCCAGAAGCGGTATGTACAGCAAATGGACCATAATACATTTATGGATGGTGTCCTTAGTAGTAGTTGAGCTGTTAAAATATGATCAGGCTTTAAGTTTAATCATCCTGCATAATTGCCGGTTGTACATTGTCCTCCGGGACCCGCCTGGCTCCGGGAGAAATCATTCCCACTCTTGCAGAGGCTCGCCTGCTGCTCTTGGTTGCACGTCCTTTTTTCCAGGCTACTAAATGATGGAGATCAGCTGCTGCGCCGTGCAAATGGCTCCCCCCCCCCCCCAGTCCCCTGTTCTGCTTGGCTACTGAACTGGGCTCTGTTGTGACAGAGTGTCTGCTCTCCTCCGGTCCAGATTAATGAATATAGCTCAGGCTGTTAATCCAAACCCAGTCGAGCTTAAAGCCACCAATTAGAGTTTCATTTGGATATTCGGAGAGGGCAAGCCTTTGCAAATACCTGCGGAGTACAAGTCGGGCTCTTTCGGTCACTGCTGCTCTTACCCCATCCCTCGTCCTGAATAGCTTCTGACTCCAGTAAGTCCATGCATTCAAAGGAACGTGATACTCGGGGCAGGGGACCCGGCACCCACACACACTTTCCCTGGCCTTAGAGAATGGGAGGGGCCAGGTAATCTTTTGCCCAGCAAGGCTTCTGACGGGCTATTGAAGGTTTGATTGGCTGTACAGGTTTTTTGTAGCTGCCATCACAGTACAGGGATGCCCCTGACATGTGTGAAGGTAAGCTGCAGCAGCCATTTTTGTGGCTGGATCCATTGTGGCAGCCATATTGTGGCCATCCCTACCATGCTGTGTCAGGATTCCAAAGCTTCCCACAAGCTTAAAGTGGTTGGGGCTCACTGCCCTAGGGAGCCAGTTAGAAGAAGAAGAAGAAGAAGAAGAAGAAGAAGAAGAAGAAGAAGAAGAAGAAGAAGAAGAAGAAGAAGAAGAAGAGTTGGTTCTTAGATGCCACTTTACCAGAAGGAGTCTCAAAGTGGCTTCCAACAGTCTTCCCTTTCCTCTCCCCACAACAGACACCCTGCAAGGGAGGTGGGGCTGAGAGAGCCCTGATATTATTGCTTGGTCAGAACAGCTTTATCAGGAGGAGTGGGGAATGAAACCCAGCTTGCCAAATTAGAAGTCCGCACTCCTAACCGCTACAACAAGATGGACTGGGAGACCTAGGTTCAAATCTCCATGGTGCTGTGAAGCTCATAAAGGTGTGTCATATACTCTCGGTCCAACTAACCTTACAAGGGCATCATGAAGGTAAAGCTGATGAGGATGTATAACAAAGTTAGATTGAGCTCTTGGACAAAGTTTGTGTGTATATGTGGGGGAGGGGTTGTGTCAGACTCCTGAGTCTTCTGCCATGAATTAGGTTTGTTCACTTTGGCCTGACCTGCATCAGTCATCCATTTTCCCTGCTTAGCCAGCTTCTTGCTTTTAGGGTCCTGCTCACAGCTTCAGGGCCATGTCTCTAGTTAGTGCCTCTGCTTCTCAAAACATCATACTGGCCTTATTCCCAGAAGCTGCACCTGACATGGAGATACTTCCGTGTTATGTCTCACCCTGACACTCGAGTTACCAGCTGCCCAAGGGAGGGAGGGGCAACTGGGTTTTATATTGTAATGCTTGGCCTGTGAATTCCAGTTCTGTCTATGCCATGGTAGATGCTGCAGCTTGAGAATAAAGAAACGTTCCACAAAGAGGTTGTCTGGTTGATGAATTATTGGAAGAGGAAATGGCCATGTGCTGTCTGATGGAAAGAGATCCACTGTCTCAGACCCGGAACTCAAAAACGCAGAGCACCTGAGCGTGAACTCCATGCGTCTCTCAAAGAGCTTGCCTGTTGTGCAGCTGCACGGGGTAGGAGGATCTTGGGGAAATGGCGCCCACACGGAGCTGCTGGCCTTTGGGGGCAAAGTCCTCCCTGGGACAGGATAATGTGCTGCATTCCTTCCAGAGGATGTACTAATGATGGGGGATGTGTTTTAGCTAACCAAACAGAGTTGAACAGTCATAGAGGAATGGTATCCCATAACATGCAGTAAATAAACTCCAACAAAATCAAAGATAAAAACTTATATTTATATTTTAAAGTAGATTTAATTCATGCTTTCGCTGCAATCAAAAGGAGAGAGAGAGAAGCCTGATCTCAGGGATGCTGTTCCCCATTACAAATGGCCAGCTGATCCAGCTTCAAGCACGTACAGGTGAAAGGCCTGGCTTCTGCCAGAGAGTCCTGTGGGTAGATCCTGCTCCTTGCATGTCCAGGAGGAAGAAGAAGGAACACACAGAGCACAGGAAGAGAAGGCGGAGCCACGGAGAGCTGCTGAGCAGGGGGTGGGACTGGATGGCCTGTCTGGCCCCTTCCTGCTCTAGGACCCTATGAGAGGCGAGGCTGGTGTGCTTGGACTGCTTTATTTCCAGAAAGAGCGATGCCAGCCAGGTTTGAGAAAGAGTGCACCAAGGAACGGGATAGCAGCAGACAGTTATCTCACAACTCTGTGTGGAAGCTCCAAAATTAGCAAGCTCCTCTTCAGAAGCTCTTCAGGGTGCAGAGAAACCACCATGTGGCTGCAGCCTAGAATAGTCTGACGCGTCAAAAGTGAGAGCTGCTTCTTCATTATTGCAGGGAACCCAGAAAGCGTGCAAATGGCTTTCCGGCTGCAGCAGCTCTCATTGGACTCTGGACTCTGGATGCAGGCACTGTTCACTGTTACTGGAAAGGGGTTAGGGGTCCTGTAACCCAGGGGTAGTCAACCTGGGGTCCTCCTGATGTTCATGGACTACAATTCCCATGAGCTCCTGCCAGTGGGGCAGAGAGGCACAGGGGTCCACCCTCCCCTGATCAGGCCAAGCCCACCTGCTCTTCACCTTGAAATGTCAGCAGTGAAGCAGTGAAGCCTGGCAGCTGGCTTCTCGCTATAGGGATGCCTCCCAAACAGTTTTTCGTATAGGCCTGAAGGAGCATCGCCAAAGGATGCTGGCGTCTTCTCCCTCCCCTGGAAGCAAGAGGATGTGGCACCTGCAGTCTGTCTGCTCCGCTAACCCAGCCTTCTCTGAGTAGGGGCTGCCACCCTCCAGACTGTCAAGACCCGTTCCCCTGGAGAACTTCGGAGGGTGGGCACCATGACAGGACCCTTCTGAACTCCCTCCCTCCCCAAGTCATGCCCACTCCAGGCTCCCCTCCCAGGATCTCCAGCCATTTCCCAGGTCAGAGTTTGCAATCTGATCTGTAGGGTTGCCAGCCTCCAGGCGGTGGCTGGGCATCTCCCGGGATTGCGACCGACCTCCAGGCAAGGGGATCAGTTCCCTTGGGGGTGTTTCCCAACCCAGAGCAGGCAGCCCTCCCTGTCTGGAGGCCTTCGGATCTTTCTTCTCCAGCTGGACGCAAGAGGGAGGACTTTCTCATAACGCCTCACAAGTTAGAACAGATTCGTAATATCACATTTCTAGGTGTGGAAATAACATAGGCTTTGCTGCTTTTATTTGGCTGCTGAACATCCAGAAAGAACAATTTACAACTTGCTCTGATATTTTTTATTTAGGTGAGGGCACGATATCCCTCCGGCCTTAAAGCTATACCTTGCAAAAAATCTGCCCTGGTTACCTTCTGGCACTTATTCGAGCAGTGACACATCCAGTTTGTCCCATTAGAGCAGGGGTAGTCAAACTGCGGCCCTCCAGATGTCCATGGACTACAATTCCCAGGAGCCCCTGCCAGCAAACGCTGGCAGGGGCTCCTGGGAATTGTGGTCCATGGACATCTGGAGGGCCGCAGTTTGATTACCCCTGCATTAGAGAAACGACGAGCCACATTTCTCTGGACAATACTTCAGATTTTGCCAAGTGTCTCTAATGCATGGATATGTCTAGAGACAGGTGATATGAAAACGGAGGAGAGAGCGTTCATATGCTCCATCTTCCCGTGGCTTAGGATAAAAGCGCCACTGCAAGGTCTGTAGCAGCTGATTGCTCAGGACCCCTTTGTGCCTCTGGAGATGGGTCCTGAAGAACAAGCTGCAGCAAATGGACTTGGTGCCAGAACTCTCCTGGCCCTGCATTTGGAACAAGTGGGGGCCCTTGCAAAACAGCGAGACCAAGATGTAGAGCAGCAGCAGGATTCAGCACTGCCCACTAACTTTGTGTCCCATACTAAGTCTAGATGCAGGATGGATTTGGTGGTGCACCACTCGATGTTTTCCAGCCTAGACAAGCATGCAGCTTCACCAGATGCGCAGCTCTGCCATCGGCCGCACTAGAAGGTGCATCTTTTTAAAAGCCTCCCATTTGCAAAGAGGCCCTGGGGAGTCCGTGTAGAACAGGAGAGGTGGAACATTCAGAGCACCTCTTTTTTCCGTCACACACAAAGAGATAAAAATGTTCCCCCCATCTTACCTTTGGTTGAGGCCAGGTCCTTGGTTGAGGCCCCTCTGCCGGCTAGAACTATTACATTCTGTGTATCGTGTACCTGTGGTGGCTTCAGTGAGGAAGATTTGGGGATTATGCCGCAGTTCTAATGAGTTTTGGTTTTTATGGATTTTTAGCATGAGAGACGTGATTTATTTTATTGGGGTTTATTTCTGCCTTGTGTAACCTGCCACGAGTCCGTGAAGAGTGGCGGGATAAAAATCTACGAAATAAATAAAAATAAATAAAAATAAATAAAAATAAATAAAAATAAAGCAATCAGGTTGATGAGATAAGTTCTGCATGGACACATTAACAGATGAAGATTCTCACACAGGGGGCAACCCTTTGCCCCCATGGGCCCTGTTTCCACACCAATTATTCCAAACGAGGTGGAGGGCGGGTATTGGATCCTAAAATTATATTTCCTCATTACATTTTTACTTTATTAGATGTTTGTACTGCTCCTCCCCCAAAGCACATATTTAGTCTACCTTGGCTCTTTTGAAAACATTTTCTTGCATTTTAAAACTACTTACGCTGATTTGTTCCATAAAATTACAGCCTGATGACGGTCCGTTGTCTTGTTTCTGACGGATTGCTGGGATGATTGTTTCAGACCTGAATTGTATCTATGACCAGCCTGGACCGTAATAATAAATAAATCAAAATCATCCTTTGTTGCCCACAGAAAAATAAAGACACGCAATAAAACTGGAAATAAATGTCTGGCACTATCCCCCCCCCCAAAAAAAATTATTCTCTCTCATTTTAGAGAAAGATGGCAAAGTCAGCAGGGCCATCCCAGTGGCCACTACTGGGCAGCAGCATCCTGATGGGGGATTTACGGGGGGAATTTTCCCCCAACATATTCCAGAACTGCATGGGCTGCCTCAACTCGATCCCTGGAGAAGCCTGGCTCCCCCAACCCAAATAACCAGGGAGTCGAGGGAGGAAATTGCTCCATTCCTGAGCTGACGCGTTCCTGACCCAAAAGCTCCTTGTGCCGGGACATGGGGGGAGGGGGGGGCAGTGCTACGTCACCGACCATTTCTACATTAGGAGACATGCCTATATTGGATGCTGCAACCTGAAATTGGCTTTCCGCATTTGGGCTTTCCTCCCCTTGTTTTCCAGGCTGTAATTCACCAAACGTTTTCCGCGTTGTCGGAAGGAGGTAGCCTTCCACCATGCTTTGCTGCCTTCCCCTTTTCCAAAAGGTGGGTTGTTATTTTTGTGTGTGCAAAATAGTGCCTGCTTGCACCTTTCCTTCAATTGTGCCCCTTCATTTCTCCATTCTGTGCCCTCTATCGCCTCCCCCCTCCTTCCCCCCAGGTATTTGTTTCACGATTATGGCATTACAATGCTACTCCACTGTAGCAGAAAAGACTGCTTTTTAAAAATTATTCGGAACTGTGAAAGCAGCGGGAGCAGTCCAGGTGGGTGACAGCACCCACCTGAGAAGCCAAGCTGTGATCAGTGAGGCCCTGAGGCGAAGGTGGGTGCCACTTGCCTGCACTGCGGCCTCCGGCATGTGCTTGGCGAGGATGGCTATGGCAAAGGAGAAGAACCATGGCAGGGCTGGCGGGGGGAGCAGAGGAGGAGGCTGGACTGACTGACCGGTCACCCTCCTCCCAGCATGTGCAGGTTCTGGGTGCTGCAGCTGGGCTGCTGGCTGTTTGGTGGTCAGGGCCAAAAAGCACCCACGAGGCACCCACAAGGGCATCCAGCACAATCACCTCCTGGAACACGAAGCTTCCCCCAGAAGCCAAGCCCATGAGAGGCCAAGCCTCTCCAGCCCACCACCAAGGCTTGGGAACACAACATGGGCCAGCAACTGGCGGACGAATTGACTGGCCCAGCTGGCTGCCTGTGGAAGAGAAATCCAACCCAGCTCTCTCCAGATGAGAGGCCGCCTCTCTTAACCACGACCCCAGGCTGGCTGGGAGCTCTTGCCCTGTGCTGCTCTCTAGGGTTGCTGCTCCAGGCCAGACAATTCTGTGAGATTCGGGGTGAAGTTTCAGGAGGGCAGGTTTAGTGGAAGGGAAGGACCTCCATAGGGGATAATGCTATAGGGTAAGGTGACCAGATTGTCCCACTTTTGGAGGGACATCTGGGGGCACCTGGCAAATTGTACTTATGCTGAAATTAAAGTATATATATATTACAATACTATTTTTGCGTTCTATGTATTCTATGAAACTTCTTGTTGCTCCATATAGACCACATTTTTAATCAAGACCCCCTCCCCCCGCGCTCAATGGTGTCCCGCTTTACCAGTGTTGAAATCTGGTCACCTTCCTATAGGGTCCACCCTCCTCAGCAGCCATTCTCCCAGGGAAACTGATCCCCGTAGTGTAGGGATCAGAGTACAAAATGTTCTCCATGGCCCTTTGTTCTCTCCCCTCTCCTGATCGCACAGCACTAGAAGAAATGTGACAGTTCTCCGCTTCAGATGCAGCCTTTCTCTTCACCCCCACCCCCCTTTTATCATGCTTAATTTACTTTGAAAATGCAACGGGGGAAATGCTACATTTTGTCAATGCTTTTCTCTCAGGAAAAGAATCCAAAGTGAGCAAGCGATCTTTTTTTAGTGTTTCCAAAGGGAACACTTGCTATATTTGCACCTTGCATTGTGGAGGGGAGCATCATCCTGTGTTTCTCCAGAGGGAAACGGTGAAGGAGTCGTACTTCATCTTGCTTGTTGCTTTGCCCCTCTCTCTAAAATTAAACCAAGAGAAGTCTGTGCCAACAGTGAGCCGATGAAGCAAAAATTAAGAAGCAGTCGCCGGTACGGAAGGGTACCAAGCCTTTGTAAACTGACTGATGTGTGGCGGGCGAGGGATGCCAAGGTGCCAGCTGACAGCCAGCCCTGCAGTCGCCGGCTGGAGGCATAAGAGGAGAGAAGATGCCGGAGCTGTCACTCCAGCAGGTGTCTCTGTTCCGAGTGCATGGTGGTGCTCGCCCTCTTCTGATCGGAGCTGCTTTCAGAAGAACAGAAGCACATGCCAGGGGAAGCACATCGGCAATGCGCTTGTCACTCTGATGGGTAAATACGAGAATTTGTTTTGCGAAAATATTCCCATGCGAGGTAACAAGGTCCGTGATGAGCATAATATGTGCAGCAAGTTAAAACTGCAAAAAGAGAGAGAGAGAGAAACAAGAATTAGGTGGCTTTCATTTTCTCCTTTATGTTGTTACTAGTAAAAAAAAGCCCATTTTATATGTAAATAAAATGGGCGCTAGCAGGGGAAACTGAGGGGCGCGGGAGCCTTGGCAGCGGGGTGTGGTTGGTGGGGAAGCTTCAAGCCCAATCCAAATCAAGTCTGCCCATGCAGTCCCAAGCAGAGGATGTCCAGGTCACGGCTAGTCAACAACTCCAGCCAGGCAGCCAGGGACACAAAAGGATTTGTTGTTAGGCCCACTTTTCTATAGCTCAGATACACTCAGCCATGGACCCTTCCCAAGTTTTCACAATGGACACACTGAAATATTTTGTGTTGCATGACAAGAGAACCACAGATGATGACCACTATGGTTGGGGAGCTTCATAAAGGAGCAGATGATCCTTCACATATCCTGATCCTAAACCATATCGTATTTAAAGGACAAGATTTGATTTGTGCTCAGAAACAAATTGGGATGAAGATTCCAGGCATGAGGAAGGTCATGGAGAGGTTTCCCCACCAAGCCCCCAGTGGCTTCCCTCTGAGGAATAATGAAGCAAAGAGCAAAGACAGTGGCCAAGGAAATTCTTCTCCTTTTCCATCCGCATCAAAAACCATGCTGGAAGAAAGTCTACAGGGTGGAGCCAGGGTGCTCTTGTGAGTGTCTCTAGTGTTCTTCAACCATTCCAACTGTGTTTTCTCCCAGAAGCTTCACTTTCATTTGAAACGTCTTCTGTTTTCCCTCCTACACCATATTTCCTCTGACTAGTCATCAACTGGGCACTTATGTTTTTTTGAGTATCACTTCACATTTACAAAGTATTCATGCACATGTTACAAAACAAACTGAAGTGAACAAAGAACAAGAAAGGTACTTTGCTAGTCTGTAAACTTCTTAGGATGGCAGCCACTCATCATGGATTCGGACAAGATGGGCCTTGAGGGGGACTGTGGCTCAGGGGCAAAGTGCTAGAGCATCTGCTTGGCATGCATAGGTTCAATCCCCGGCATCTCTTGTTAAAAGATGACCAGGTCATGGATGATGGGCCAGACCTCTGCCTGCGACCCTGGAGAGGAGCTGCCAGTTTGAGTAGACAATACTGACCTTGAGGGACAGCTGGTCCAATTCACTTTAAGGTAGCACCCTGTACATTCATGTGTGTCCCCAGGTGAGTAGGATAACTGTCATACCCAATAAAAGAATTTACACCTGAGGAGGCATGGCTGCTTGTTGTGACATGTAATTGTGCACCTAAGACAATGGCTCAGATGCTATGACCATGTTCCACATGCACGTCACTCATGCCATGGTGAAGCCTACTTCCTCCACTGCTCAAGGACTTCCATTTGTGCAAAATTAGTGGTTTTCACTAATATACAAGAGTGAGCTTAACATCCCTGATAACCACAATGGGCTAGTTACTGACCTGGAGCCAGACATCCTGGAATGTGAAGTCAAATGGGCCTTAGGAAGTCTGAGCAACATTAAAACTAGTGCTGGTGACAGCATTCCAGTTGAACTATTCAAAATCTTAAAAGACAATGCAGTAAAAGTGTTACACTCAATATGCCAGCAAATTTGGAAAACTCAACAATGGCCACAGGATTGGAAAAGGTCAGTTTACATCCCAATCCCAAAGAAGGTCATTGCCAAAGAATGTTCAAACCACCGCACCATTGCACTCATTTCTCATGTTAGCAAAGTTATGCTCAAAATTTTACAAGCTAGGCTCCAGTAATATGTGGACCGAGAACTTCCAGAAGTACAGGCAGGATTTCGAAGAGGCTGAGGAACTAGAGATCGAATTGCCAATATACGCTGGATCATGGAGACAGCTAGGGAGTTCCAGAAGAACGTCTACTTCTGCTTCATTGACTATGCTAAAGACTTTGATTGTGTGGAGCAAAACAAATTGTGGCAAGTTCTTAAAGAGATGGGAATACTAGAGCATCTTATTTGTCTCTTGAGAAACATATATGCAGGTCAAGAAGCAACAGTGAGAACTGAACATGGAATCACTGATTGGTTCAGAATTGAGAAAGGAGTTCGGCAAGGCTGTATACTGTCGCCTTGCCTATTTAACGTATGCGGAGCACATCATGAGAAAAGCGGGATTAGTCACAAATTGGGATCAAGATTGCAGGGAGAAATATCAACAACCTCAGATATGCAGATAATACCACTCTAATGGCAGAAAGTGAAGAGGAACGAAAGATTGATGCGGGTGAAGGAGGAGAGTGCAAAAGTTGGCTTGAAACTCAACATCAAGAAAACAAAGATCATGGCATCCAGCCCTCTCAATTCCTGGCAAATAGATGGGGAAGAAATGGAGGTAGTGACAGATTTTATTTTCCTGGGCTTCAAGATCACTGCAAATGGGGACTGCAGCAAAGAAATTACAAGACACTTACTTCTACGGGGGAAAGCTATGGCAAATCTAGACAGCATCCCAAAAAGCAGAGACATCACCCTGCCAACAAAAGTGTGTTTAGTCAAGGCTATGGTCTTCCCAGTTGCAATGTATGGCTGCGAAAGTTGGACCATAAGGAAGGCCGAGCGTCAAAGAATTGAGGCTTTTGAACTCTGGTGCTGGAGAAGACTCTTGTGAGTCCCTTGGACTGCAAGGCGAACAAACCGGTCAGTCCTAGAGGAGATCAGCCCTGCCTGCTCCTTAGAAGGCCAGATCCTGAAGATGAAACTTAGATACTTTGGCCACCTCATGAGAAGGAAGGACTCCCTGGAGAAGAGCCTAATGCTGGGAGCGATGGAGGGCAAAAGAAGAAGGGGACGACAGAGAATGAGGTGACTGGATGGAGTCACTGAAGCAGTCGGTGCAAACTGAAATGGACTCCGGGGAATGGTAGAGGACAGGAAGGCCTGGAGGATCATTGTCCATGGGGTCGTGATGGGTTGGACACGACTTCGCACCTAACAACAAAGTGGCTTTAAATGAGAACTTGAGCAAACAAGACGTTTTAGCTAAGAAGCAACCAGAGCAAACCACACACGGTTTGTGGTCATAGCCAGTCTTCGATTAGAGATATAAATGAACACAGCATTTTGTAGACCAGTGTTATAATCCACAATGGGAGACTCCACAGGGACATGCAGGGGCCACTTCATTTCCCTCCATATCCTCTTCTGTACAATACTTCCTCTTTCCTTCCTCCAAGCAGCCCTCATATCCTTCCCTCTGCGTCTTCCTTAAAGGTTTTAACTCCACAGTGTGAACTCCCCAGTTCCCCTTCCATAAAACTATGGCCAAGTTACCCAATGACAGCAACCAGGCCTAGATGAGCAATGCATGGGAAACCCACTTTCCCCTTTATATCCCACTCCCTGCTCTGTTTCTTCTTTGGCCCTAACTGGCAGTTCCCACATCCTCACCATTCTCTGTTTCTTCTCTCCTCCCCATTCACCAACCAACCAAACTTTCATCTGTCTACCAACTTCATTTGTATTCATTATTTATTAGGGCAAAGCCTGTTGTAGCCAGGGATACAAGGGGCACTAGCACACATGCCTGTCTTGTGGCTGTCCGTGGTGCTGCCCCCCCCTTGCCACCCCATCCCCCGCTAGATCTTGAGGTCCAGATTGTTGGAGGAGATTAAACAGTAGGAGACTCTACTCTCAAGAGCCCAGATTGATCCCCCACTCCTCCTCCATGAGCAGCCAGCTGGGTTGCCGACCTCTAGGTGGAGGCCTGGAGATTTTGAAGAATAACAACTGATCTCCAGGCACCAGTTCTTCTGCAGAAGACATCTGGGAGGGAGAGAAGGAGAGCAGAGGACACACTGGGTCCCATGGGGCTGGTGAGCAGCCTTTACTCCTTCTTCCACCCACCCCCTGATCTCCTAAGACCCCCACCTCCAAATTTAAAGGAACATTCCTAACCCAGGGCTCACCAACCTCCAGGTGCACCCTGGAGACCTCTTGGAATTGAAGCTTATCTGCAGACAATAGAGATCAGCTTCCCACTGGAAAACGGCTGCTTTGGAAGGGGAATTTTGCTATGACATCTCATCCCCAGATAACACAGATCAGTCCCCCTAGAGAAAAGGGTGGCCTTGAGCCCCACAGAGGTCCAGGGATTCCAGCTACTCACTGGGTACAGCTCTTCTGGTGTTGCTGCTGCTTCTCCTCTCCCTCCCTCCTTCCATGCCTGAGCTACTCACTGGGGGCAGTTGCGTTTCCTCCCAGCACGTTCCAAGTGTAGCAGGAAGTTGGGGGCAGAGAGCTGACTCCTTATCAGCCCTTCCTGGCTGAGGGCTCCTTCCCAAAAGGGGCTCAGCTACAGGAGAGGGCTATTACTTGCCAAAGGCCAATCAGGTACTGAGTGACCTGTCACTTCCAAAAATATGTGGTCTGCTGATGATGATTCACCTAATTTGTACCTCACATTTCTCCACAATGGGGACCAAAAACAACTCATAATTCTTCTCTCTTCTATTTCATTCTCTCATTAGCAATCCCTGCAAGGTATGTTAGGTTGAGCAGGTGTGACTAACCCAAGGTCACCCAGTAAACCTCTGCTGCAAAGTAGGAATTCAAACCTAGTTCTCTGTAATCCCAGTCTGAACCTTCAACCACCACATCACACTGGCCTCCATGAGGTGGCTACTGGTGAGCAGTAGCAAGCCCTTAGGCTTTAATGACTCATGTAATTCACATGATAGCAAGTTGTTTGCTGGTTGCTGTCAGGCCTAGCCCCAATGAATGCTATTCAGAGACCCAAACAACCCCTTCCTCTGCCTTTTACTGACAGGAACCAAGATTTGAAGGCTGGCAGTATTTGCTTAGCAACTCCCACAATGGCCATTGGGAGAACATTAATTTCTTAAAGCTACAGGAACTGCTTGTATAAATTTTGAAAGATTAACCCCAAATTAAAAAAAAAAAGCCAGATGTTTCTGCAAACCTGGGCTGTTTTTAGGTCTGTATACAGTCTTGTGCATTGCTCTAATCTTTGGAATTAAATATCCACAGGTCTGGCTACCTTGAGAATTGGATATATTGATTGGATACAATAGATTGCTGTAAAATATAGAGCTCCTTTCACCATGCTGAATGCAGGCATCCCACAAAAGATGGCACAGAGCAGAGCTTTCGTTCATTTTGGACCACACAGACAGCAACACTGATGCTGGCCAAAGTCTCACAATTTGTGCTTAGCCGATATGAAAGGGAAACAAAGGCCTAACACAAAAGATCTGAGCCAACTTGATCCTTGATTCAAGGCGGAACTGAAAGGCCGCTTCAGTGGAGTCGGTGCTACCCAGAAGTTCCCCAGCCCAGCCTACGTCATTGGCTGCACTTACCCTTTGGACCTTTCCCTTCACCTGTTTTCCCCCTTCAGAGTGAAAGCTACTAATTAGTTTGTCTTCAAAAGTTTTCACTTTTGACTTTGAGCATTGTTCAGAAAGAGAGAGCGGATTGGAGGAAAGACCAAAAATGAAATACGTACCTTCTTTTCACAGCAAGGAAAATGCACTGCCTCTTGCTAGAGTTGCCAACACCTGGTAGGGAAATTCCTGGAGAATTGGAGGTGGAACTTTGGGAAGGCAGGGCTTTTTTTTTCGGTGGGGGGGGGAGAAGTTCTCGACAGGGCTGTGGTGCAATAGAGTCCACCCTCCAAAGCTGCCATTTTCTCCGGAAAAAATGATGCGTGTTGTCCATAGAAGAGATGTAATTGCTGGAAATCTCCAGTTTCTACCTGGAGGCTGGCAACTCAACCCTTTGTTAAGATTCTCATGCTGTCAAGATCTTCTTCTCCTGTTCACTTGATCTTGCCATGAAAGGTTTTTATAGTCTTTGCCATACGTGCCTTTGCCGTGTATTCTGAACTCATGTGACGCCCGTGTTAATTTTTGTATTTTTCATGTTTTCATGTTTTCTGTTCTAATGACGTCTCTGTGTAATCTTGTTTTCATTACAGCCTGTGGGGAATGCTTTATTGGCCTGGCCTTGGCCCAATGAGATAGCTGAGGGAGAATGCGCATGATGTCTGGAGGTCTTTTTTCGTTTTTCATGGGAACACAGGACCTGGGAAGCTTTTCATTTCTGGCATGCTAATTAGTGACCTGAGAGTCAGCTTGGGGGGAGGAGTCCATGAAGGTAAGCTTGCTTATCTGGAAGTCAGGTTCAGCAAGGGAAGCCTTGTTCCTCTTCCAACAAAGAGTTTTCCTGTTTACCATGAGACTTGATGATGGGGTGTAACATATGTGATTCCCAGATTGTCTTTTTCCCCCTATGGGAAAGGTTTTTGATGAGGCAAAATGCTAATGGAAATTGAGTACAACTGATTGGCTACACTCATAGCCCTCTTGCTCTGTTTGTGTGAACAGGTGAATTCTGGTCCATGACCCACATCCTCCTCAAGGTCTGAGCCACTTTGTTATTGAAAATAACCTTCCTCTGTTCTTCATCCCAAGGCAAAGGACAGAGATTCTGCCATGTAGCCTCTCGGATATCTCAAATCCTTTTTCTTTTATTTTTTGACCTCAAGTTACATCTGACTTACAGTAACCCTGTAGGGTTTGCAGGGAGGAGATGTTCAGAGGTAGTTGGTTGCACTGCCTGCCTCTTTGGACCTCCTTGGTGACCTCCCATTCAAATACTTACCAGGGCCAACCCTGCTTAGCTTCCAAGATGTCATGAAATCAGGCTGCCTGAGCCATCCAGGTCAGGGGTTGACCTCTGGAGAGTTTTGCCCCCAAATGAGCAGGTGGGGAGGAGCCAGGAAGCTGGAGTTTAAAACAGAGGATTCTGGAAGTTAGTCTTAGCAAACGTTCTGAGACATAAGCATCATTGTATCTTCAATGAAAAGCTTTGTCTTCAAAAAATCTGCTTACTAGGAGCAATTGGCTGGAATCTCACAGGTTTCTAAGATTCCCTTCTTATATTGCGATGCATTACCATGTCTGACAATAGAGACGAGGAGCCCTCCAGGCTGCAGTTTCAACACCCTAACATTTCCATGGCTCTAAGAACCACCTTCCTTCTTCTCCTTCATCCTTTTAAAGGACCTTGGATGGACTGCAATAATATGCGTTCCTCACTTTCTCATTGGAGAAGGGCATTCACTCTGGGCTTTAAAACTTCTTTCCAGCCACCTCTCCCCTCCCTTCTGTATCTCCTAGATTTTCACCTTCCCCTCCCCCAAAACACTAAAATCAAAAATAGACATGCCATTAAGTGACTGCTGTTCACGCAGATTAATTTTTGCAAAGTGAATTATGTGCCGCTCGTGGGAAACTTTAGGTGGTCTGTAAAAACACTCCCCTGGCACAGTAATGTCGTCTGTCGCTGTCGGCACACATTTTGCCGGCTTTCGTATATTCACTGAGACTATGTTTTAGCAATGTTTACTGCAGGGCAGGAAGCCATTCTTCTCCTGAAGTCCGGATAATAACCCCTTAAAATCCTTTTATATCACGTAACATAAAACTATAAAGCTATCATTTTTTAAAATAAAAAATGGCCTGCTGGTTAATACTGAAGCTTAGGGGGAAAACATTTTTGACTCATTCTGCTGAAATCCTATAGAAACTGAGAGCACACAGAGCATAAAGAATGTGCAAAGCCGTGTTTGAGGGAAGAAGGCGGGCATTCCTCCCATGATGGGCCAGAAATCCCATTTGGGTAGGCCAGGTGTTTATGTGCTTAGAGCAGGCAAATGTGCTGGGTCTGGATTCGCATCCGTGTTCAGCCCCAGGCGAGGCGTGCCGCTCCATCTGTAGAATGGGAATGGCACGGATAGGCCAAGCACTGTTTCCTAAGGAGCAACATGGCCAATAAATAAGCATGAGTCTTTACAGAGAGGTAAGTCAAGCCCTTAGTAGCTGTGTTGGTCTGCTGAAACAAAACACAAAGTGAGACAATGCTCCCCTCCCCCCCAAACTCCTGCAAGGCTTGAAATGGTGAATTAAATATATAGCTTCCACCAGGAATGCAGGCACGAGGATTCTTTACCATTAATGTATCCAAAGTGCCTTTGGCTGCAGTCTTGGACAGTTACCTGTGAGTAAATCTAATTGACCTCAGTGGGATTACACTGAGCATTGCATGCGCAGGACCTGCTGCATGGAAAGTAGAGAATGAAACACTGAGGAGAGGGTAAGGGTAGGGGGTGCCTCTCATTTGTCCTTCTGGAGGATGCAGGCGGGGCAGAAGAAGAAGAAGAAGAAGAAGAAGAAGAAGAAGAAGAAGAAGAAGAAGAAGAAGAAGAAGAAGAAGGAAAATGCAGTTCGGGCCGTTTTGCTGATCACCATCCAGATGGTGTCCTCCGGGAGGGAGGGGGGCTGCTTCTGTTTATGAAATGTTGGGTGTCTTATACACTCACACTATGGAGTTACCCTGAAAAATCAGCTTTTAATTAATTAGTTAATTAGTTCGATTTTTAGGCTGCCCATCTCTGACAACTGCCTCAGGACAGCTAACATTATTTAAAATACATACCTAAAAATTTTAAAACTATTAAAATATTACTGTAATTCCTAATTAGAGAATGCTTCACCATTACCTCCAATGAACCTGGGTCAAAATGGCTCAGATTTAATTCATTTCCCCAGGTTCAGATGGGAGGGGGGGTTTAAGGGGACCTATTTACACTGAATTCCAGGGGATTGATTGGCTGTTTTGACAAAGGATTATCATTGGCTGTATTTGGTTGTGACGCAGTTTACTGATGTAACAGAACTGATTTTTGCTATATATTCCCTGTCATGTAAGGAGATCATAGTCTGAGGAAGGGTTCTTGCACTCGAAAGCTCACGCCCTGAATAAATCTTTGTGGTTCTCAAAGGTGCTACTGGACTCTGATTTTATTGTCCCTTTGGCTTAGCCTGCCCTCTTGCACCTGGTTCCCTGATTAGAGGAATGTTTGGTCTCCTTTGAAACCCGAATCATCACCTTCCCATGGGAGGGAAGGGAGGGGATGTTCCTGCGTTTAATATATGCGAATCCCTGCGTGTATCTTTAGTTCTGCCTACGTGCTTGTGGGATGCTTTTGCTTGAGAATAAAGAAACTTTCCAAATTAGAAGTTTTCTTGTCGACAAGTCTAGAATTCTGACACTTGCTGTGATTGACAGACCGAGGGGGGTGGGGGGAGATGTTCCCTTTGTTTTCTCTTGCTGCCTCATCGGGAGGCAAAAAACCACAACGAGGTGGCGGGAAACCGTGCGAGGGGTCTCCTGTCGGGAAGCTTGACATGTGCATTTGCAAGCAGGAGGTGGCGCGAGTTTAAGGCCTCCGTGCGAAATCCGTCCAAGTCACTTCATCCCATCGTCTTGCCCATGACTCTGAAAGAAAGCGGGCAGGAGGAAAGAGGGGGCATTTGGGAGGAGAGATCGACAGATACCATCAACCACTCAAAAGACACGTGGATTCTGGATAAATCCTCGTCTGAACTCCCTAGAAGCTGGAATGACTAAACAGAGGCGATGGTACTTTGGTAACGTCATGAGAAGCCCAGCTTGGCTAGAAAAGGCAGGAATGCTGGGAGGAGTGGGAGGCAGCAGGGAAAGAGGAAGGCCCCAAATGAGTCAATGGTGATTTATCATGTTTCTGTGCAGCCCCGCCCCATAGGCTCAGGGCAGCTGACCACATCATTACTTAACCATTAATTAAAACAGGAAAATGTTAGTCAAATAATAAAGATGTGCTAAAAACTCTCATGATCAGCTATCTTCTGTCCAATTGGGAGGGGAAGTGCTGTGTTGGTTTAGCTATTTGCAATTTAAAGTTGCTGCTATATAGTTTCTAGGTGGGGAGTCCAATGTTGCTCTGGATTTGCAGTACGGGCCTCAACCATAGGCCTGGCAGAACAGCTCTGCCTTACAGGCCCTGCAGAACTTTCTTAGGGCCCACAGGGCCCTAGTTCCTTCTGGAAGAGTGTTCCACCAGGTTGTTGCCAAGGTGGAGAAGGCCCTGGCTGTGGTTGAACCATTTTCTCTTCTCTGCAGCCGGGGATCCTGAGCAGATGATGTGACCTTGAGCATTAGCTTCTTGGTTGGGGCATAAGGTCGGTTGATTCTATCCTGGAAGCCCTCCATTTGCAAGACCTGAGCAAGGCACTTACTGAAATGACATTCTCAGAGGATCCTCCTATATTCGTAGGGTTATCAGAAATACCTTGA
This sequence comes from Paroedura picta, assembly GCF_049243985.1. NCBI lineage: Eukaryota > Metazoa > Chordata > Lepidosauria > Squamata > Gekkonidae > Paroedura > Paroedura picta. Next base: position 124,370,972 of record NC_135374.1, on the reverse strand, counting down.
CAGCACACACCCACATGTCTGTTGCAGAAACAATTGTAAAGAGTGGAGTTTATTTGTTTCTGGAGGGGAAACAGGTGAGAGTTGCAGGAGACAAGGACCTACATAATGTTGGAAAGAAGCCCTAATCAGCATCAAAATGCTTTCTCATGTGCCACGTGGGACTCTCCCAGCCTATGTGAATAGAAGAACAGTCGGTTCTTATATGCCGCTTTTCTCTCCGCAAAGGAGTCTCAAAGGGGTTTCCAATCACCTTCCCTTTCCTCTCCCCACAACAGACACCCTGTGAGGTGGGTGAGGCTGAGAGAGCCCTGAGATTACTGTTTGGTCAGAACAGCTCTCTCAGGACTATGACTGGCCCAAGGTCACCCAGATGGCTGCATGTGGAGGAGCAGGGAATCATACCCGGCTCACCAGATTAGAAGTCCACGCTCCTAGCCCCTACACCAAGAGTAGTCAAACTGCGGTCCTCCAGATGTCCATGGACTACAATTCCCAGGGGCTCATGGGAATTGTACTCCATGGACATCTGGAGGGCCGCAGTTTGACTACCCCTGCCCTACAACAAGCTGTTACTGCCACAGTCTCCACTTCAGCAGATTCCGTAGGGACCTTTCCCATTCATTCGCCTGTCCTTTCAACCCGTAGCACTTGGATCTTGGAAAGAGAAAAGGGGCGGAGGGAAGTCTACGCAGCTCTGTCTGCTTGTAAAGGAGCCAGGCTTTGATTAGTCAGAAGGCCAAAAGTTCCCAGCAGACAGTCAAAGGCAGCTTGAAAGGGCTCCCATCAATTGAGGAGACAGAAGATGAAGTTTACCGAGTGGCTGGTGGGGGAACAGTCAGTCATGTTTTTAATGAATCTATCCATAGCCCATTTTACGGACTGTTTCCCTGATGTGAAACTGCAGAGAAAAGATATCTTGGGGAAATACCTGGTTGCTTTATATAAAATTCATGATTCCATTACGGGTTTTGCAGCATTTCAGAAATAAAACCAGCAATGTTTTCATTCCAAAGACAGATAATAAGTGGAATTATAACCATTTCTGAAAACCCTAAACAGGAATAATCAGCCCGGTGCTGCTCGCAGGCTGTCTTGAGACTCTTAAAAAGAGCTTTGTTTTACGGTCTGCCTGAGAATCCTGTTGGATTTGCAGTCATGGCACCGCTCTGCAGTAGAGATTGATTGTGAGGCTAATAAATACAGGGAGTGGAATTGGGAAGAGCAAAGAGAGAGGAAATGAAGACAGCAATAAGGTGAAAGAAAACAGCAGCCAATTCCTTGAGAGAGCAGAGTAAATAAGCAATTTTTACCAAGGGGGGAAAAATACTCTGTGCAGCTCCATAAACAGAGGTTCTGTTTTGGTGCTCTTTGCTCTCTGCCGACCTAACCAGCAGGGAGACAACTTGGACGGGGCAAAAAAATTGGAATCAAAGGTTGTGCAGTATATCGGTGTGCATGAGCCTTGAAATAGGGCCATGCTTTCTTTTCAGCTCAAACCAGCAGGCCTGCTTGAGAAGAGTCAGGGATGGGGGAGCCAGATGCTCACTTGCTCTGCGGCTTCCACAGGTTGTCAGGTGGTCCCTGCCCACTGGTGGGAGATGGGTACCAGGTGGGATAGAGTTGCCAGATTCAGGTTGGGAAATTCCTAGAGATTTGAAGGGAGTATCCTGGGGAGGGTCTCCCAAGAGCTAGGGAATTGCTTCCTTGTGAGAAAAGGCTGGGGGTACTTTTGGAATGATGACACAGGGTGGTGGGCACAGTCACAAAATGGCAGCTGGAGGAGGCGGAGCCATCCACAACATGGTCAGCATTGGAGGTGGAGCCCCATGTCACCAGGTCACCAACGGGGGTTGGGGGGGTAGAGATTCCAGATCCATGTAGGAAATCTCCTGGAGATCTTGGGAGATTCTGGATCCTAAGGGTGAGGCCTGTAAGCAGCAGAAGAACAAATGCTGTTCCTGCAGTTCTGTGCCCAGAAGCACAGCATCTTGTACAATTCCCCAAGAGCTAAGCTGCATGCTCTGTTCACGGATCTGCATGTAGGAGGATCTCTGGGCACGGCTTGATTTTTCCCAAGCAGCCTTTGCAGACAGCTTATGGACACATACAAATTGCCCCACCAGCAAACAGCCCATCCTCAGGGCTCCCCTCCTCCCCCTTTGGCTTTCTCATGTAAGAACAGAGGAAATGGTGGATGTTTGAACTAAGAAGCCCATTTCCATGTTATTAGGCTGAAAACCTTAAACCGTTAACACATGACCAATAATTCAACATGACTAAGAGTTTTAAGGGATTGGACTGTTCTTTTCATAAACCACCACAAATCCGAATGGAGTGCAAATTGAACAGGAAGAACTGGCAATTTGCAACATTAACACTTGTGCATATATAGCCCACTCAAATATTTTGGCCACCTCATGAGAAGGAAGGACTCCCTGGAGAAGAGCCTAATGCTGGGAGCGATCAAGGGCAAAAGAAGAAGGGGACGACAGAGAATGAGGAGGCTGGATGGAGTCACTGAAGCAGTCGGTGCAAACTTAAATGGACTCCGGGGAATGGTAGAGGACAGGAAGGCCTGGAGGATCATTGTTCAGGGGGTCGCGATGGGCCGGACACGACTTCGCACCTAACAACAGCCCACTTTCCCACCTAAAATTTCCTGCACACAGGAAACTCTCTCCACCCCGCCCGCAGGCTCTCTTTGGTTCTTAAAGGGGCAGACCCCTTCAATACGCTACACAATCATTCTCCCATCTCTTGGAGCCGTGGTTGTTGCAGTGTTTTCTTTCAAAGATTCACAAATTGCTTTCCCCTGCCCTGCACTTTGAAACGTTTCCCAGAAAGTGTACTACAGGAAAGTATGTTTTCCATGCAGCATACATTCCTGCCTTGTCAGAATTTGCCACTCTTTATTTCATAATGTCACAATAAACTAATCCGTGATGAGCTTCAGCGCTGTTTGTTCGCAGGCTCATGGCCGGCTGCCCAATTCCTGGACCGGCCTTGCTCGGCATTGCCGGCTCTGTCAGTCAGTTTTATGACATGGCGACAGCACTAAATCCTGTGTTTTAAGTGAGTCCTTGTGGAGGGCTTGTATAATCGTATTAAAAGGCCGAGGAGCTGGTGAATGCTATTCTGGTCATGAAGCTGTCACTCCTCCAGTGCTTTCTGGGGCGGGTGCAATATTCCAGAGGCCTGTGTCACACACGCTCTTTGCCAGCCTGTCAAGGTTTGGTGTAAATCCCCGTCTGCCTTGGATAAATCCACAGCCAGCTGCAGCCTTCTGCCAGTGAACTCTTCTGCTTGTGCGAACGGCAGTGTTGAGTTGGCTTCCCTTGCTGTCTCACTTGGAGCCCCCGGAATTTGATCAAGCAGATAAAATTTGTCGTCAGAAGTGACAGACACAACTCTGCCCTGTCGCCTCTCCCTGTAAGTTTGCCGTGGTGTCCTTCCGGTGTCCTTCCGCACATTGTGCTCGATCACTGCACAGCTTGCTGAAAGACGCGGTACATGATGCATGTTCTACTATAGAGACCGTCCAATGTGAACTGGCTGGTTTAGTTAACCAAATATACTTTATGGAGAACCAATGTTGCCAACTTCAAGGGGGGGGATAGAGATCCTCTAGGTTTAAAAGTGATCTCCAGAGAGCAGAAATCAGTTCCCTGGAAGAAAATGGCAGATGGAGTGCCTGTGAAGGAGATCTTGGGGCATGTGTGGCCTGTAAGCTAAATTTAAGCAAAATGTGATGCGGCAGTAAAGAAGGCAAATGCAGTCTTGGGTTGAATCAACAGAGGCATCAGATGAAAATCACAAGATATCATAGTTCCACTGAATACCGCTTTGTTCAGACCCCACCTGGAGTGCTGTGTGCAGTTCTGGAGGCCTCACTTCAAGAAGGACATGGACAGAACGGAGAGGGTGCAGAGGAGAGCGACAAGAATGATCCAGGGCCTGGGGACCAAGCCCTAGGAGGAGAGGCTGAGGGACCTGGGAATGTTTAAACCAGGGGTAATCAAACTGTGGCCCTCCAGATGTCCATGGACTACAATTCCCAAGAGCCCCTGCCAGCATTCACTGGCAGGGGGCTCCTGGGAATTGTAGTCCATGGATATCTGGAGGGCCACAGTTTGACTACCCCTGGTTTAACCCATAGAAGTGGAGGTTGAGAGGGGACAGGAGGGCTCTCTCTAAGTAGGTGAAAGGTTGTCACTTGGAGGACAGGGAAAGGTTCTTCTTGGCAACAAAGGATAGGACCCACAGTAAGGGGTTTAAATTATGTGTAGAATGGTACTGGCTAGATATCGGGGGGGGGGAATTCACAGTCTGAGTAGCTCAGCAGTGAAATGGGCTGCCTAAGGAGGTGGGGAGCTCCCCCTCACTGGCCGTCTTCAAGCAGCGGCTGGACAGATCCTTCTCCTGGATGCTTGAGGCTGATCCTGCACTGAGCAGGGGGTGGGACTAGATGACCTTCATGGCCCCTTCCCACTCTAGGATTCTATGAGTCTAGTTCAGCAGGGGAATGGGCTGCCTAAGGAGGTGGGGAGCTCCCCCTCACTGGCCGTCTTCAAGCAGCGGCTGGACAGATCCTTCTCCTGGATGCTGGAGGCTGATCCTGCACTGAGCAGGGGGTGGGACTAGATGGCCTGTATGGCCCCTTCCAACTCTATGATTCTATAAATGCTTTAAATTAATAAATGCCCTGCCCCACCCCCAAGTCTCCCAGGCATGCCACTAACAGCCCCCAGGGAGTTCAGTCAGCAAATGAGTTCCTCCATCCATCTTGCATCTTGTGGGACAATCACGGGTTCTGAAGATATGTCTGGCGTCACGGGGCTTTTTTTAAAAAGTCCCGCTTGGCCTGGACGCCACAAGCAGCCTCACAAGCCGCTCAAACGAGCCTGGCTTTGGGCGGCAGCTGCGGTAGCAAGCAGGACCCATGGGTGCTTTCCTAAGGTGCCCTTCCGTCCTGCATCTTGCGGTGCTAAGGAGGTCAGTCACAAAGTAAGCGGCAACAGTGGCTCAGCTGGGACACCCTCCGCTGTGACCGGCCGGCGCTCTGAGGGGGCAGGGCGCCAGCCTATATAAAGCTCAGCGCATAGCCCTCATGGCTCTCCGTGCTATTTGCAGCCCTCACTGTCCCGCTTTACCTCCCCGACCATCTGGCCACTCAATGCTATATGCTAAATGCACAACAAGCCTGTGAGGTATGCTCTGCTGAGGAAACGGACTGGACCGTGGGCCCTTCATAGAATCTGCTTGGAGACTTGAACCCAGCTCTTCTAGTCCTCCTCCACATGTTTTTTCCTCGTGGTTCTCCTCTTCCAGATAGCAGCAGCATCGCACTGTATATGCCATGCACACGCACACACACACACACACATCTTTGGAAGGCCTCGGAATATTAAAAAGGGAGAGGGCTAGTAATTCAGTGGACAGCATGCGGCCTTAATGGCCATCTTGGAAGAGAGCAAGTAAATATTTCATAGGAATATTGTGATGTATAATATTGCTAAACGTTAGCTGGTTCTTCCAGAATGCTTCCTATAACATTAAACCATAACAGAAAGACAAGGCCCCCATAAACCAAGCGCAGACCAATAAATTCCCGCAGACAAAAAAGAAGTAGCCACACAGGCGCTGCAGTTTCCAAAAATAATAAAGAGAAAGGAAAATTCGGGAAGGGTGCTGAAAGTGAGGGGCGGTTTTGAGCCTCACAAAATTACAAGACAGTAAAAGAAACAACTCAAATGTTTCTTAAGACTTCTAAGGGCAAACAAAGGCCTTTTCTATCTGGGTCTTTTAATTTACATGAAAATATTTTCATTCTTTACGGAAAACAATAATAAGCATTTGGTGAGATGCCGCAGTTACATTTTGCAAATTCACTAATGCCTGGTGATATGAATCATGAATTAGGTCACTTATTAATAGGATTTCTGGGAAGAAATTTTAAAACACTTACCGTAAAAAAAAGATCCATGAGTTATGCCTCTTCTGAATCAAGGAGATAAGCTTTGGCGGGACTTGGGAGAGGACCACAGGCCAGTGCTACCAAGCGGTCCAAGTTCAGGACCTCCATGTAAAGGGCTAAGGGGGGGCGGGAGCTGGCAAAACCCTGTCAGAGGTTCTGGTGAGCCTCTGGTGATTCGGCTGGATAGAGCCAATCCTTTGGGGCAGGGGTAGTCAACCTGTGGTCCTCCAGATGTCATGGACTACAACTCCCATGAGCCCCTGCCAGCGTTTTCTGGGAGGGGCTCATGGGAATTGTAGTCCATGAATATCTGGAGGACCACAGGTTGACTACCCCTGCTTTGGGGGGGGGGGTTTAAAAAAAGGTCTCAGTACTTATAGATGAGGTTGTGCCAATTCCCACCACTTGGAGGAAGGATGCCAGTACACAACAGCCATGAGCACCATCCCCAAAAGGATGCCAGGTAGAGCGAAGTCGCTCTGGCTTCAATGGTCCAGTTTGGTGTAGTGGTTAGGAGTGCGGACTTCTAATCTCGCATGCCAGGTTCGATTTGCACTCCCCCACATGCAGCCAGCTGGGTGACCTTGGGCTTGCCACAGCACTGATGAGGCTGTTCTGACCGAGCAGTGATATCAGGGCTCTCTCAGCCTCACCCACCTCACAGGGTGTCTGTTGAGGGGAGAGGAAAGGGAAGGCGAATGTAAGCCACTTTGAGCCTCCTTTGGGTAGGGAAAAGCAACATATAAGAACCAACTCTTCTTCTTCTTCTTCTTCTGAGCCTGATCTCCTAAGATCTCCAGAAGCTAAGTAGGGCCAGTCCTGGGCAGAGTCTGCACTTACTTTCTTTATTCCATTGTCAATCCTGTTGAATTCAGATCGCTTTGAACTTGGGTCTTCCTCTCCCCGCTCCTCCCCATTGAAACAGGAAAGTCTTCTGCACGTGGTTAGGGAGGCTCAGAAGGTAGAGGGGCTCTTTCTTTCTTTTCTTTAAGCCTCTTTCTTTCTTTTCTTGAAGCCTCTTTCTTTCTTTTCTTGAAGGGGGGGGGGAGAAGCCAAGCAGGGAGCCTCTTTCTTTTGTTGGAGGGGAAGGGGAGAGGATCGAAAAAGGCAGAGGAGGGAGGAAAAATCCAGGACCGATCCAGGACTGAGAGAAGTTAGGGGCTTCTCCTTTAAGGCAAGAGTGTCATATGACCAAGTGTAGCCTATCAGAGGTTCTCTACCACGGAGCTTTCTTTATTCAGGATTAACAGCGGTCTCAGATATCGCACAATAAAGGTAGGGTCACTCCAGATCGATCCTTCTTGCTGCAAAAGGAAAATTAAAATCGCCCAAAATCCAAACTGAAGTCGCATTCTGTGTAGAGGGCAGGGACTGAATCGATCTGGGGTTGGAATAAAAGCTCCGTGCAGTTTACACCCTGGTTAGGACTTTGATGGGAGACCACTGAGCATTGAAGTCACTGGATGTTGTCCCAGAAAGTGACCTGTATGGCACAAGGAAGCCCGATCTTGGAAGCTCAGCAGCATCCGCCTTTGTTTCCGCTGAGGAATTCCAGGGCCACTGAGGCAGGAAATGGCAAACCATCTCCCTTTGTCTTTGGCCTTGAAATCCCTAAAGGGGTTTAGGAGTACTTTAGGTGACTTGCAACGTTTGCCTTGGAAGCTGCCCTCTGGCTGAGAGGACGAGGCCCTCCTGCAGGCAGAAGATCCAGGTCTCCACATCAGCACCCAGTGAGAGAACTTCAGCTCCCCTCGGGTGCTTCCAGCAGCTCTCCAACAAAAGAGGGAACAAAGTCACCCAAGCTAGGAACCTAAAAGGTTGAGCAGCAGCAGATTTAAGTATTAAATGTTAAAAGGCAAAGATTTATTTCAATACCTATACACATATAAAACTTAAAAACCTCAACATCTATCAGGCACTGTTGTGCAAATCCAAAACCTTTTGACACATGATAAATGACCAGATAACCAAATGTGTTTCAACCGTGCTTGGGGTCTTCCTCAGGGGTCTAATATTTAAATGCACTCATGTGATTTAATAATGAGGAGTATAAGGTGGTAAACAAGATGAAAGGAATGGAAAGTATCCAAATACACCTCTTGGAACCCCCAATTAGAATATCCATTCTTCAAAATGCCATCCTTGTAGAAGCCTCCTCTGAGCCTGAGCGTATTCTTATGGGGGGCTCCAAGACCCCTGAGGAAGGCTGCCATGGAGAGGATGGAGCAGAGTTGTTCTCTCTTGCCCCAGAGGGACGGACCAGAACCAATGGGATGAAATTAATTCAAAAGAAATTCCATCTAAACCTCCAGAAGAAGTTCCTGGCAGTCAGAGCGGTTTCTCAGTGGAACAGGCTTCCTCGGGAGGTGGTGGGTTCTCCATCTTTGGAAATCTTTAAACAGAGGCTGGAGAGCCATCTGACAGGGAGGCTGATTCTGTGAAGGCTCAAGGGGGTGGCAGGTGACAGTGGATGAGCGATAGGGTTGGGAGTGTCCTGCATAGTGCAGGGGGTTGGACTAGATAACTCAGGAGGTCCCTTCCAACTCTATGATTCTATGATTCTATGCATAGTTGTTTCTCTTTTTAATCAAACTATGTTAGTCTTTACACAGCTGGTGCTGCAGTTCTCCTTTGCACATCTAAACTCTGCCAACAGTTCTATTGCTTCAGACCAACACAGCTACCCACCTGAATCGGCTGTCTGGGGTGGCCGGCATCTTCATAAGAATGCCTTGCTTCTCCATTCCTGCCATGCTTCTTTCCAGAAACAGTCCCCTGGAGTGATGGATAGGCTTGCAAAACTGAAAGGACAATTTGCACAACGGAATAGTGATGGGGAGCATTCAAATTCTCACACACACAATACTTACTGGTGGTGCATGAATCCCTGCATGCTTTTGCAAGGAAACTGTTTCTCAGATCTTCGGAATGCAAACAGTTTTATATCCAAACAGACGAAGATAATGAGAAAAATAGTTCCCCTGCATAGGTGATGCAAGAGCTCCTGAGAGAATTCTTCTCTGGAAAATGCTGCAAAACATACTGATATCATATTGATAACTCCGTTCTTTAGGGGGTTAATGAAGCACAAAACAGACTCTTCCTTTCCACTGTTATGCCTTACTTTTCTATCCCTTTTTTGAAGTAACAACTGCTCGGAACAGATACCAAAAGTGGATGGAAATGCAACAGATTTTCGGCTTCAAAGGCACCTTCATTAGCTTGGTTCCCTCGTGTGAGTTTTTGGAAACTTGTATCTGAATACTGACAGGACTTGAACCAGCTTTTGTGATTCCAGAAGATCTGTTTCCCCCTTTGGTGCAGCACACCACAGGCTACTAAGTAAATGCAGGCAGATACGTCCTCCTCAAGCGCCAGGACTCTGCAGACCTACCGCGTCTTCCAAAGTACACAGGATCCTCTCTCCCCTCGTCTAATCTCCAAAGTAATTAGCACCACTGATTATTTTCACGAGGGACCCTGTTCTTGTCGAAGTCTTTACTATAACCACTTCTGAATTACAATACATCTGTAACTGCCTGTACCATCTTGTTCAGCCGAGGAAGAAATGCAGAAGGAACATCTCAAAAATGAAATTAATTAGACTAGCTAATGCTCCCGAAGCTCTCTGAAGATGAAAAAGCTCCACAGCAGTTCCACATAATGATAATTAAATCAAGAAAATATTTTATAAGGGACTTGGCTCAGGAACCGTGACAAGCGTGTAATAAAGGGCAGGAACGCTGATCCAGGCTGCAAACAGGGAAAGCTGAGGGTGCCCCCTTAAAGCAACCCCCACCCACCCACCTTGAACCTATGTCGACAGCGTGGGGCTCATTTTGAGTACTGTAGCCTATGCTCCGCCACATGAAGCTGCCTTCCACTCAATCAGACCACTGTGCTGGCAGCAGATCAAGGTCTCAAACAGAGGTCTTTCACATCCCTATGATTTAGGCGCCAGGGCTCCAGGGTTGAGCATCTGCTTGGCATGCAGAAGGTCCCAGGTTCAATCCCCAGCATCTCCAGGTCAAAGCATCAGGTCACAGGTGATTCAAAAGACCTCCACCCAAGGCTCTGGAGAGCTATTCTCAGTCGAAGTAGGTCTGATGCAGTAAAAGGCAGCTGTGTGAGTTCATGTGTACTACCCCATCCTCGAATGGGGGAGCCAGGGATTGCACTGGGACCTTCTTCATGCCAAGAAGATGCTTTGCCACTGAGCCATGGCCCCTTCCTGGTGCCCATCTGTCTCATTCACCTTATAGCAGGGGTAGTCAACCTGTGGTCCTCCAGATGTCCATGGACTACAATTCCCATGAGTCCCTGCCAGCATTTGTAGTCCATGGACATCTGGAGGACCACAGGCTGACTACCCCTGCCTTATAGAACAGCTGGAGTCATGTCCAGTAGCACCTGAAGAGGCCAACCGTATGTTCAGAATAAAAGCTTTCACAATTTTCATCAAATGCGTTTTGATTGTGGTCAGTCGATACCCTGAAAATCCTGTTTGGTCTCAACTGTACAACCAGGCTCAAATCTAGCCGTTCTCCTGCATGCCAATAAGGCTGCCCTCTGAAACGAAATTCACCTGCTAGGCGACCACGTGCAAAAAGAGGCCGGCACAGCGGAAGGAGTGGATTCAGGCCTGGACAACTTACATGAAGAGGTGAGGACAGGTGCAACTGCTAATATTCCCTCTTTCATGCAGCAACAAGAAGTCAGTGGTGCCCTGGTTTCTTTTTCTCTGTCTTTTCAAATGAATTGTTGGTGTTATGAAAGGACAAAATGTGTCCAGAGAATAAGGCAGGCTCAGCTGAGGGTCTGTGACCGAGAAGTATTGAAGTAACAACAAGAAGAAATTGAATGGTTAAAACTGTCAAAGGCTGACAGACTCACAACAAGGCTTCTGTTGTGATAGAAAGCTTTAATTGGAAGTAGTTCTGATCACTCTAACATCTGAAGTCAAGAGTGTTCGATATAGGCAAAGCAAGCGGTTATCAATGCATTTCTCCCGCCCAAACTGTCCCCGGTTCCCAGGGAGGAATATTCCCCCCCCACCACCACCACCAGGTGCCATCCTGGGCTTCCTGCCAGACCCGCCCTGGCTCCAGCGGCCTTGGTAGAATTGGCGCCTCTCTTTGTAGATAAGATGTTTACAGGGGTACTTGCAACAAAGTGTCACAGCAGGGGAGAATGCCCTGTGAAAAAGCTCAGGGCCATCAAAGGAAAGCGGAGGTTCAAAGAGTTACTACAGAGTCACAAAGCAAAAGAGGGTACACACACACAAAGATGGAGTCTATCTGGTCAGCTTGAAACAATCATGGCAGAGAGCAGGGGCCTGATCCTGACATTCCGCCCTTCCAAGAGCCCCTCCCCCACCTGCCAATCCCCGTCGATCGGGAACTCACGGTGGAATTCTTTCAATAATTTGGGAGCCCATGCATGACCAGCCTCCACCCACTCCCGATCACCCATGGGGAATTCCTTCCAATCCACCAGGCATTACAATTTTCCCTTATGCCAATTAGAGTCCAGGATCTTGTTCACTTCGTAGTGCGTGTCCTTGTCTACAAAAACAGGAATGTCTACAAAACAGGAATGTCCTTGTCTACAAAAACAGGGGGCAGCGGTAGCAGGATGCCAGTCGTCTGGAGGCGGGGCTTTCTTCAACAAGCTAGAATGAAAAACGGGATGGACATGTCTGTAAGTTTTAGGGAGGGACAACTCAACAGTCACAGAGTTAATCAGTCTTTTCACGGGGAAAGGACCCACAAACTTAGATCCCAGTTTGCGAGAGGTTTGCTGGCTGCGTAAATTCTTGGTTGACAAATACGCCAGGTCCCCCACTGCCCACGCCGGAGCTACAGACCGCTTCTTGCCGGCCTGTGCTTTGTACCATTGCTTGGCCTCCTCTAGGCACTTCACAATTTCCGGCCACACCACAGAAATCCCACTAGTCCACTTTTGTATGTCCGGGGAGCCTGTCGAGGTGAGCTCCCAAGTAGGCACTGCCGTAAGGTCAGTCCCATAGACCACCTTAAATGGGGACACTCCCGTAGAGGCGCGTACCCCGTTGTTGTAAGCAAATTCTGCTAGCGGCAAAAGAGCAACCCAGTCTGACTGTTGGTGATTGATGAAAGGATTTGATGCACCCGTTAAGTCTGCCCATTCATCTCTGGGTGGCAGCCTGAGGTGAGAGCCTGTTCCACCCCCAGCAACTTCAGGAGCTCCCACCAGAACTTGGCAACGAACTGGGAGCCCCTATCCGTCAGGACCCCCCCCTCCCCGGGATCCCGTGCAGTTTGTACACGTGTTCCACAAACAGTTTGGGAGCGGAGGGCAATCCCGCGCAAGGGATAAAATGGGCTTGCTTCGAGAACACATCCACCACTACGCAGATTATGGTCATCCCATGGCTGGACGGTAGATCCGTAATCATAGAATCATAGAATCATAGAGTTGGAAGGGGCCATACAGGCCATCTAGTCCAACCCCCTGCTCAACGCAGGATCAGCCCAAAGCATCCTAAAGCATCCAAGAAAAGTGTGTATCCAACCTTTGCTTGAAGACTGCCAGTGAGTGGGAGCTCACCACCTCCTTAGGCTGAACTACTCTGACTGTGAAATTGTTTTTCCTGATATCTAGCCCATATCGTTGTACTTGTAGTTTAAACCCATTACTGCGTGTCCTCTCCTCTGCAGCCAACGGAAACAGCATCCTGCCCTCCTCCAAGTGACAACCTTTCAAATACTTAAAGAGGGCTATCATGTCCCCCCTCAACCTCCTTTTCTCCAGGCTGAACATTCCCAAGTCCCTCAACCTATCTTCATAGGGCTTGGTCCCGTGGTCCATTGTGTCCATTGTGATCTCCCTCCAAGAGGCCGAGGGCATGGGCAGTGGTTGCAGCAACCCCTTGTGTTTCCCCCCCGCGGGCTTTGATGGCAGACATACAGGACACCCACGCACATACAGTTCCACATCTCTGCGCAGGGAAGCCACCAATAGTGCCGTGTTTTCACAAACCCAACGTGCCCAGCTGCTTTGGAATCATGGCACAGTTTCAAAACGTCTTTTCGCGCCACCGTGGGCACAAACAGCCTGTCCCCTCTGAAAAGCAGCCCCTCCTTTTCCAAGAGGTCGGGTCGGAGGCGGGCAAACTCCGGGTCCGCAGAGACGTCTTTCTGGACCCAACCCCCAGGGATAGACCGCCCTCCCCACCTGGGGAAGGAGTGAACACAGTGTCCACCAATCGGTCGTGCTTACAGTCATACTGGGGGAGGCGTGAGAGCTCATCGGCCAAAAAGTTCGTTTTGCCTGGCAGATGCTTTAGGGTGAAGTCGAAGTGTGAAAAGAACTCCACCCACCGCATTTGTTTCACGGACAGCAAGCAGGGCAGCTTCAGGGCTTATAGGCTTTTGTGGTCCGTCCACACAATAAAAGGGTGGGTCGCCCCCTCCAGCCAATGCCGCCAGGTAGCCAGGGCGAGTTTGACGGTGGCCGCCTCTTTTTCCCATATTGCCCAGTTCTTTTCAGGACCCTAAACTTTTTGGAGATGTACGCAAGCGGGTGCAGCTTGCCGTTCTCCCCCTCTTGGAGGATCACAGCCCCCATTGCTACATTCAAGGAATCTACCTGAACCGTGAAGGTTTTGCTGGGGCCTGCATGTGCCAGCACCCGTTTGGTAGTGACCAGCGCCTTGAAGCGCTCAAAGGCCACCTGGCACTGATCTGGCCAAGCCAATGGTGCGATTGGTTTGGTCGCTTGTTTCCACCATCACCCCGCTTTGGTTTTTAACAAGTCTGTTAGGGGTAGCGCTACCTTGGCGAAACTGGGGAGGAACGAATGATAAAAATGCAGTGCCAGCTGAAGCACGACTCCCTTGGCCTCAGAGCTCCCAAGAAATGTTCTTGGGGTTGTGTGGGGTTTTCCTCGTGGAAGCCTAACAGGCCAAAGACGGATCGTGCCTAAATCTAGGCTGCCCCATTCAGACGCCAACTGGCCGAGGCTCTCACTTGTAATCCCAAACTGCCCTTTTCTCCCTCCCACCTCAAACAAAGAAGAGGGGGGGGCTGCCTAAATCGCCCAGATTCCATTCTGTCCATGGCAGACAAAAATGTTCAGCCACCACAGTCAACCCTCTGCCCCCTCCTCCGCTGGTCGACTGAGAAACGCTTCACGCCGAGAGCTACAGGGCCATCCCACCTGGCCCGTCCTCACAATTCATCCTCCCCCCCCCCCAGGAAATTGTACCATTGTAAACAGAAGACAGAACTATCTTGAATGCGGGAAGGAGGAAACATAAATTTAAAACAAAGTCTCCTCCGGATGGCTCAGAGATGTGTTGCCGCAGAACTGTGTGAAATGGAAAATGCTCGGCGTGAGGGGAAAACAATGCAGGCTTCACGGGGGGAATTTAAAAGATTGGCTAACAGTGTTTAGCTCTTTCTGATGGGTTTGAATCATAAGGCAGCAGTCCAAAGAGTGCACAGACGGCACCCGGGGAAAACAAGGTTTCACGGAGCGTGGAACAGTTTCTCCCTGAGTTGTGGTGCAAGAAATGCCTTTGATTCCTTTGACAGGGGAGACATACAGGCAGCGGGGTAGGGTTGCCAATCCCCAGGGCAGGGAGGAGCCAGAGATCTCCCAGTATTGCAGCTGATCTCCAGACGAGAAAGCGGCTGCTTTGGAGAGTGGCTCCATGAGCTGATGAGGCCCCTCCCCTCCCCAAGCTCCACCCCCAAAGTCTCCAGGTGTCTCCCGCAGCGGCCAGTCCTGGTCGGGGGCTCTCCTCAGCAACATCATGTTCTGGCAGAGTGCTGACATCACTCCCTGATGTCACTCCATAAACACCTAGTTTCTTTAAATGAAATGTCCTCTGGGCCAGACGAATTCCATGCAAGGGTCCTGCAAGAATTTGCAGATCTAATTTCTGTATTTTTGACACTTCTTTGAGAACAGGTGAGCTGCCAGAAGATTTGGAGGTGGGCAAATGCCCCCATCTTCAAGAAGGGGAAAAAGGAGAATCCAGGTAACTGGATTCAGGTAATCCAGGTAACATCAAACCCATCAGTTTGATGTCTATAGCTGGAAAATTTTTAGAACAAATCAAACAGTCAGTCCTTGAGCAGCTAGAGCAGATTGGGATTATTAAGAGTCAGCATGGCTTTCTCAAGAACAAGCCATGTCAGGCTAATCTTATCTCTTTTTTTTGAGAAAGTCGCTACCTTCCTAGATCAGGGGAATGCTTATGGACATTGTTTACCTTAATTTCAGTAAAGTTTTTGGTAAGGTTCTGCATGATATTCTCAGCGACAAGTTGGTAAAATGATGTATGAATCCTAGTACTGTTAGGTAATGACTGGGGAAGGCACTGGCAAACCACCCCGTATTGAGTCTGCCATGAAAACGCTAGAGGGTGTCACCCCAAGGGTCAGACATGACCAGGTGCTTGCACAGGGGAGACCTTTACCTTTTTACTGTTAGGTGGATCCTGAATTGGTTGACAGATTGGCCTCAAAGGGTGCTTGTAAATGGTCCCTCATCTTCTTGGAGAGAAGTGATGCCTCAGGGAACTGTCCTGGGCCCTGTTTTGCCACAGTGTCCATGGGTGCCATGGCATCTTCCAATACCTTACCTGGTGCCTGCCTAGTGTTTTTAGAAAGGGGGTAAGGCCAGGTAGGGACTTTGCCCAGTAAGGCTTCTGACTGGCCCTGGAGATTTCACTGGCTATTTGGAAATGTTGCTTTGGCTGCCCCTGCCACCATGACTCAAGGAGCTTCACTGTGTGACTGAAAATGTGGCAACTATTTTGTGGCTGGCTCTGCCTCCAGTGGCAGCCACTCTGTGGCTGTGCCTCCAACACTGTGTCGGCATGTGTCATGTTTCCACACCTCTCAGTAACAAAAACACTTCTAACGTTTACCGTTTATTTAT
Organism: Paroedura picta; assembly: GCF_049243985.1. Taxonomy (NCBI): domain Eukaryota; kingdom Metazoa; phylum Chordata; class Lepidosauria; order Squamata; family Gekkonidae; genus Paroedura; species Paroedura picta. The sequence goes on along the minus strand of NC_135374.1, from coordinate 124,355,068 downwards.
TTTTATTTATTTATTTTTATTTTAACTTATATACCACTGCTCTCAGAGATTCATGCCGGTTTACAATAAAACAAAACAACTCATGACCCCACCCCCAACACATTAAAAGATGGCTATTCATTGGAGGTAACTCCCTGTCTCTCGTTCGCTGGCAGGGGCTCATGGGAATTGTAGTCCATGGACATCTGGAGGACCACAGGTTGACTACTCCTGTTCTGTCCCATGTAATGGCAACACTCAAAGACCAAGAAAAAAGTCAGCATCAGCCACTGGGTGGGCGAGGATGTCACTCAAGTTTCCATGGGCCACACTCACTAACGCTCTCAAATTCGTGGCCACCCAGACATTGATGCAAGGAGAAGCTCAGGAGAAGCTCAGGGTCACTGTCCACGCTCAAGATCAATCATATGCCATGGATATGGACTCCAGGTCATTGCTCTCCATCATCTCCAACAAGACCTTCTCAAAGCTGGGAAGGGGCCAAAGCTGAAGCCATTGCAGCTGCAGCTCACCAACTTCCAGGAAAGGCAAGTTCCTGTCAAGGTTGCCTTTAATGACTTTGTTGGCAACCTCTGACTGGTGGTTGTCGACAGCCCCTGCACCAGCCTCTTGGGCTTCAGAGTCACGGGAATCAACAACATCCACAACACATCTTTGAATGTGCCATGCTTTGGTGGCCGCTTCTCTGGCGGCCTGGTGAGCGTCTCGCTGTGGGGGGGAGAGGCAGGCGTGGCCGCCGCCGGCCCACTACCGAGGCCTTCCAGGCCGCAGGCTGGGGGTTGATGACCCCCGGTTTAGTGGACTGGGAACAGAGATCTTAGTCCTAGTGTCAGGGATGTGGAATTGCCATTGGCTGGTACACAGGACCCAGCTTGCTATTGGTTGTTGTCTTGTCCAATCTTAGGACTCCGCTTAGGGCCAATCACTGCCTTGGCAGGAACCCTCAGTCATATATTCGTTCAGGTGGTGGGCTGTTCAGTTCAGTTGGGTGTGATCAATAAATAGCTGGTGTTTTGGCACACAAGCGATTCTGTGCCTTATTAAACCCACTATTCAATACTTTGGGTTTTTCTACCCCGGTTTTCTCCCCAACGGGGCCGCAAAGCAATTTACAGCATAGGTTTCTCCTCCTACATTTTCCCCTCTCGTCAAGTGCAAGAGAGACTGGCCTAAGGTTATTACTGTGATATTTGATTAATATAGCAGAATTCTGCCCAGTCGTAGGAGGATGCTACCGAATATACAATAAATAAATCTCCTTGAAAGTATATTGCAAAAAACTTGCACTTATGCAAGGAGATCCCGTTGACATTCCGGTTGCTGTCGAAAGGAGGGATAGAGAGACGCCTATTCTAAAGGTTATTTCCCCTCTCAAAAATGGCCAGTTTGTCTGTGCGGGGGATGGATCCTCAGGGGAAATGGAATTGGGGTCACTCTGGGTAGGCAAGTTGTTGTGAGTGCCTGCATGGTGCAGGGGGTGGGACCAGAAGACCCTGGAGAACTGTAGGATTCTATTTGGGCCTTTTATCTTTTATTCACGTAACCCACCAGCCTCAGCTGTCCTGTCTGGGGGATATACCCAAACTCCCCTATCACCTCTGCGTTTGCAGGGATCAGTCAGTTGAAGCTCTTCCACATGCTTGTTAGACGGTCTACATTATGCAGAACTCGGGGGGGGGGAGAATTCTATAGTTTGGTGTAGTGGTTAGGAGTGGGGACTTCTAATCTGGCATGCCGGGTTCGATTCTGCACTTCCCCACATGCAGCCAGCTGGGTGACCTTGGGCTCGCCACGGCACTGATAAAGCTGTTCTGACTGGGCAGTGATATCAGGGCTCTCTCAGCCTCACCCACCTCACAGGGTGTCTGTTGTGGGGAGAGGAAAGGAAAGGTGACTGTAAGCCGCTTTGAGCCACTTCGGGTAGGGAAAAGCGGCATATAAGAACCAACTCTTCTTCTTCTATACAAAATAACTTTGAGGTAACTATCTTCAGTAAGCGATAATATATATGCTCTCTGACACGGATCCTTATTTGTCACAAAGGGTTGCTATTTTTGCGTTGGCCGCAAGACAGATCCAAACTGAGTGCCTGACAAATATCACGGCTCCTTCAAACAGCTGAACTGCAGTGTTTGTTGTTAGCATTACCATTTTTCTGTATTGCTGTTAATTGGGACAGTCTTAAACCCTGATGTGGCACCTGTAAACAATAACGTGCTTTTAAACTGTGATGGTCTATGGCCTAATGCAACAAAGTTTATTCGTACCAATTCATAACCTACCACGAGACGGTTCACCAAAAACAGTGGGGAATGAATGAATGAATGAATGAATGAATGAATGAATGAATGAACCAACAAACTAAAGAATGAGCCAACCGCTCAGTGCAGCTTACATAAAAGCGTTAAAAAACCCCCAAAATCCTCATACAATAACCATAATTGATATAATTGATGGCAGTAACCATTTACGTCCTCCTCATTTAGAGTGATGGAGACCCCTCCTCCCATTTCCAGCCATGCTGAGGTGTTGAGTGGGAGTTCAGAATTGGTCTCTAGATCCTAGTCAGCACCCAACATCACTCTGGCTCACTGCAAGATGGCAACAAATATGGCCAAACCCAACGCCCTGGCTGTCATCCATGTCGTCTTTAACAGAGGAAACCACTATGTGCCTGTTGCTCTGAAATATTTAATGCCAAAACAAACGCCCACCAGTTTTATGGAATTCTGCTATGGATTAGCGTGATCAACCCATCTGTAGAATGGACTCAATTCATATTCTTGTGAAAAGATCATGGGCCCCTCCTTGGGCGACACCGGGACATCAGACGTTCTCCTTCACCCCAACGTGAGTTTTGTCTGGGCCGAATCTGGGTGGGGGCGGGAGGGCTTCTTATCATTTCCACCCATCTTGGATTCTTTTATCTGTGGGGCTTCATTTTGTGGGTTTTATTGGAGCTTTTATGAAACATTACCCACTTGCGGGAGTGGTGGGCTGGAAATTAAATAATAAATAAAAAGTGTGTATCATATACAGCCCTGTGCTTGGAGTCTGGCCAGGGCCTGATTGAAACAAAATATTGGCTGCAACTACAGTACAAGTTGGATCCGGAGAGTCTCACTTATTATACGCTTGTGAAATCTAGCTCTTCTACCTGGTTAGCCCTTATTGAAACAAAAATTGCATCTTTTGGCAAGGACTCATTACCTTGTCTCTTGGCTTCTGACATCTTTCAAATGATAAAACACAGACTTCTAGACACTGGAGTACAAAACCTTAACCATGCAGCTAATAAAACTTTGGAGAACTGGTGAGCTCTCCCTCCCAGGTCTCAGGCGAGAGGGTGAAGCAAAGGCTGCATTTGCCATCGTGGGGATGGGGAGCAGGCCAGCTCTCCTGCTCCCACAACCCTCTGAGGCTGGTGGGAGTTCACAACAGAGGCCGTGTTCACTGCCATGGGGCTGGTATGCAGGACTGGCTCTCCTCCTCCCACCCCCCCCACCCCACCCCCACCTTGTGCTCTCCAGCCCAGCTTATCTTTCTTGAAGTGGGTGAGCAGAGTGGGCTGGCTCTTTTTCCAGTAAGGAGGAGGAGGAGGAAGAGGAGTGTGTGGCCAGGGAAGAACCATGATTGGCCCTCAGTGGGGGAGTGCCCTTTCCCTTTGGGGGGTATATTCTCCACAGGGCCAGTCAGGTAGTGTGTGTGTCATCTGCACACAACCCAAACATTATATCGGGTAAAGACAAATGATTTATGATTCGGATCACCCTGGCGCTCACTCTATATGTGATCCAAGTATAAAATCCTAACTCAAGGACTCCACAGATTATATCCAACCCTAGGATCAATTTACCCCAATCCAAACTAGTAGTACAGGGTGCCCCAGCATACATATTCCTCTTAAATAATGAAGCAGAAATAAAGGTAGAAATGAAGTTAGCTGTCAGGCATAAGAATTCTTTAAGCATCTCTGTTTCATGTACCAAATCTTTATTCTCAGAGCATCTGTAATAATTTTCGAGAAGCCGGTGTAATTCTGTCAGCTACCGTTAACTGATGAAAGAAACGTTGGGTGTTTTTTTCCCCCCCATCAAGTAAAGTTTGGACTAAAATGTTCCACCCAGATCTAGTGTGAAGCAGAGCTGGCTAAACACCATAATACAAATGTCAGATGAATAATGCGATGAGGAACGCAGCACATTTCCAGGAATAATGTGTTGGAACAAATAATATCTGATCAGTACTGAGCAGCAGCAGGGCAGCCTGTTCTCCTTGGGGGCTTATTCTCACCCCGAGAAGTTTTGATATATAAAGTCCTTGTCATTATCTTTAGTTTACAGGGAAAGTTTTACACTGGGAGCTCCCATTCCACATGGGATCAAAACTCATTTTATGGCAATGGCTGTAACCTTGCACACCAGGAGGGAAGTGGCACTAACACAGACTCCCATCCTCAGAGAAGTCAGCTGGACAGGCAGAAGGGTTGCCAACTCCAGGGTGGGAAATTCATGGTGGCTTTGGGGTTGGGTCCAAGTGACGGTGGGTTTTGGGGAGGGCCCAGCTGGATGCTGTGCCATTCAAGAGCAGCCATTTCTGTAGGTGCTTGACTCTTGTGGCCATCTCCTGCATTGTGCAGGAGGTTGGACTAAATGACCCTGGATGTCCCTTCCAACTCTATGGGGCTTTCCGCACCGGGATCCATGTAGCAAATTGTTTGCTGAATGAAAAATCGCCATTTAAAATAATGGAATTCGTTGTTATGCATACCTGCCCTTGTAGTGGAATCCAGTTGGGTTTCTATCGTTTCCCACAGGGTTCCGGTCTCTGCAAAAATCGCTAGAAAGGAAGCGCTATTGCTGAGCTGTGTCCCACCCCTGGCCGTCAAGCAGCCAATGGGCGGCCATTAGCATGCTCCCAAACAGCCCCTTTCCCTTTAAGGAAGGTTTAAAAAAAACACACACACACACACACGTTGCAACGAATATGCGTTGATTCGTTGCAACGGAGAGACCCATCCAGCTAGCGAGTGTGTTTGAGCTGCCGTTTCATCATTGCCACGCTCCCCCCCCCCCCGAGTGAAAAAAAAATCACGGGCGCGATTTTCGGCCAAAAACAGTGTGAAAAATAAAGGGAAAATACATCAGCAAACGGGCTTCTTTGTTGCTTGTGCTTAGTGACTGTCAACAGAGGGACTGCAGACGGGGAAGCCTCACTGGCTAAATGGAGGCTCGCCGGCGCGTTGATCTCCGCTCGCTCGGAGAAAAAAAATGGCGATCGCTTCGCCGGAAGATCAGAGGAGAGAGCCAGGGGGAGGGACTTTGCAGAAACCACAACAATGGTAACGCACAGAACTTTCCCGCTAGTGTTGCAGATTGGTTGCAGGAGTGTAGCGCTTTCCGGAGGGTGAATCCACTTTTTGGGATTTCCCTGAAAGCGCTACAACGAAGCGCCATTTGTGGATCGGTTTCAGGTGTGTTGCAGATTGTCAACGACGTTGTGCATAACGGCAAAACTGTAGCGTTTTCAATTAGTAACCATTGTGCAATTTTGAAGGAGTGCGGAAAGCCCCTATGATTCTGTGTTTCTATGACAACCAATGTCTAGCAGATCTTCTTAAAGAAGCCTGCAGCACCCCATGGGCCTAACTCATTGAGAAATGAAGCTGGGAGTCTCGGACATGGCCACCGGCTCTGGAGGATGGTGGGAGTTGGAAGTGCCAAATACAAAGGGAGTCAAGGCATCCTGGCCTACATTGGACTCAGAAACCCTCCCTTCCGCCCCAGACTCTTGGCCTTGGAAGCTACAGTTCTTTCTTTGTGGCAGACAGAAGTGATCAGAAAACAAAGAACTGTTCTGAGTGAAATTGAATTGCATACACAAGGGGGGGATTTTGCTTCTATAACGGCCCTGAGTTCATGCTTACCTTTGTTGATAAGCCGTTTGAGTTTCTAGCCAGAACTTTGAGTTTGCCTTTTTGAGCGGAGAATGGATGCACAGCATGTCCCATTTGATTTCTGCATTCTTCCCTGTTTGTTTTTTTTATTTTTTGTAGGGGAATTCCCCTTGCTGGCCAGCTGGCTGATGGTGGAGAGGTGGACCCAAAGTGGGGGACTCCAGGGAGGGTGGGCACCCCTAAATCATACTCAAACTGGTGGCCCATTTTGAGACTTCTAGATTTATTGTTGTTGTTGTTGTTGTTGTTGTTGTTGTTGTTATTTCAATTTATTTTCCGCCACTCCCAAATGGCTTGTGGCGGGTTACAGTGTCTTAAAACCCCATTAAAACTCCCATTAAAAGACTTAAAACCATCACAGCATGGCGGTGCAATAATAAGATCCCCTTCCTACCCCCATTCCTAAAAGGGGGGGTGGAGGAGAAGGAGGTCAACGATGTTCAAGAAGAAGCCCGGGGGAGAGCAGTCGATGTACCCCAGCAGCCCCAGCCTCAACCATAGACCCGGCGGAAGAGCTCCGTCTTGCAGGCCCTGCGGAACGTTAAAGGGTCCCTCAGGGCCCGCAGCTCACCCGGGAGCTCATTCCACCCGGTGGGGGCCAGGACTGAAAAGGCCCTGGCCCTGGTCGAGGCCAGGCGTGCTTCCCTGGGGCCGGGAATGACTTATCACCAAAGGGTAGCCCAGGTGACGGTGGGCACCTCCACGATAAGGAGCCAGATGGGAATGAAAGGTTGGGGGGGGGGTGAGCAAGGCAACTTCCAGTCAGTCCACCACCACAAAGGAGATGGCATGGAAGAATTCCCCAAAAGAATCCTGGTACTTCCTCCCATGTAAATATTGGGTTTTTTGTGCTGTTCTCACAAGGAGGAGGGGTTGCCAACCCAGGGTTGGGAAATACCTGGAGATTTAGGAATGGAGTCCTTGAAGGGAAGGGTTTGGGTAGGTGTGGGACCTCAGCAGAGCACAAAACCACCCTCCAGATCAGCCATTTTATCCAGGGGAACTGGTCTCTAATGCCGGGCGATCGGTTGCAATCCTGGGTGGTCTCACCTGGAGGCTGGCAACTCTGTCTCTGGTGGGCCAGACCCAGTGCCTGTGCGCATGTACATGCAGATCCCATGGGGCAGGGTCATCAGACTGCCAGCTCTGGGTTTTGAAATTCCTAGAAGTTGGGGGGGTTGGAAGGTGGGGAGGGGAGGCACCCCAGCTGTGTAAGTATCACTATACAGCCCAAGATCAGTTCTTATTCCAGGAGCTCTCCAGGCACACTCTGGAGGTTGGCAACCCTAGTTCTCTTGCCCCCTCCCACTCATCCCCAAAGGGGGGCCTTTTGCTTGCCTCTCCTCTCAGTGCAACTTGCTGCCTTGGAGAATTAACGGAAAGCACAAGAGCTGTCTGAGACGCGTCACACAAAACACTTCTCTTTGCTCAGAGGCCCCCGGAGAACCCTCCACCTTTTCTGTTCCCATCGGATGGCTCGCCTGACTTCCACTCACGGATTCAATTTAATTTTGCATCCTGACACCTCCTTGCAAACAATGCCTCTTCGTTGTTAAGCAGCTCGCAAAGTCGAGGTGGGAAAAGAAAGCACCTCCTGTCAAGGATCTCAGGCGGTTCGGAGGAGATGGGCCGTCAGCGTCTGCAGCATTCGAACGCAGGCTCTTCACGGAAGCAGATCTGGAGTCCACTTTCCTCATTCTGCAATGTCTGTGGGGATGATTTCAAGGGCACTTTGCTCGGGAGGCAAGTTACAAAATAAGGGAGCTATTAAAACCCAGAAGACTGCTGGGAGAGGACAGTTGCCCCAAATGGGTTAGACCAGGGGTAGTCAAACTGCGGCCCTCCAGATGTCCATGGACTACAATTCCCATGAGCCCCTGCCAGCATTCGCTGGCAGGGGCTCATGGGAATTGTAGTCCATGGACATCTGGAGGGCCGCAGTTTGACTACCCCTGGGTTAGACGGAGAAACAGGGCCTGTCAGAAGGAGCTCTTCCGCTGGGTCTTTGGTTGAGGCCAGGGTGCGGAAGACTCTGGGGACCTTCCACTCTCCAGGACAGCTAAGACTCTTAACCAGAATGTCAGGCATCCCTGGACATTCCCCTGAGGCACTGGGGGGGGGGGCGGAAACAGGGGGGTTCACCACCAGGCTATCATTGGTTTTAATATTTCTATTTTATGTGGAGTCTTATGTTTTATGATTGTGACCCACAACAAGACAGTTCTCCAATAGCGGCAGGAAATAAATCCAATTAATGAATGAATGAATGAATGAATGAATGAATGAATGAATGAATGAATGAATGAATGAATGAAAACAAAGATGGGGGTGCTGTCACAGCCAAGGCAGCCATGGTTCACATCAGGAAGGGGATTCTTTGCTTGTCCCCCTTTCTATTCTGTCGTTTACTGAACATCCCAAGCCAGTCAAATGTACCGATTCATCCCGTGTAATCCGTGCTGAGTCCAGGTGAGGAAGGCAAGCTCTGGATGAAACGCATAACAGTGAAGGCAAACTCAAACCCACAGGCAGCCCACGCAAGGAGCACGAGAGCCCAGGAATGAGACCCAGGTCCTACTCAAGTGGTGGAAGAGGAAGCCGTACTTACTGCAAGCCCTTGCCGTCAAACTCTTCTGCCACGGCTCGGCTGTGGGAATTCAGGCACACAATTCTTGCCGCTCTTCAGCAGATTTAGGGAAGGAATCCGATGGTCTGCAGAAGTGATCTGGCAGGAGTCAAGGGTGGCCAGAGCCCAGGAGCTTGGGGGTCAGTCCAGGCAGGACTGAGTTGCTGTTGACAGAGACATGGAGCTGGACGTTTTCCATGCTATAAAGTTAAAGTCAATATCTAAACTTTGGAGAGAAACAAAGGTGCTTCGTTAGCACATATATAATGAGAGCCAGTGTGATGCAGAGGTTAAAGTATTGGACTAGGATCTTGATGGAGTGACATTAAAAGAAATTATTACAGTCTTCTTATTGATTGGACATCAATTGGAAAGGTGTCTATGAAATTGCATGTTACTTCCTGGCAAGAGGAAAGGCCAGTCTCTGCCCGCTGCTTCTGGAAAAGTACAGAGAGCTGTGAATCAGAGGTTTCCAGATAATTCAGGATGCTCATGTTGAGATTGGGTCAACTAACTTTTGCTTTCTTTGCGCCAAGGACCAAGATGAGGGAATGAACCTTCTGTAAACGCGTGCCCCATGCCAGCAGAAGCCACGGTGCCAGCAGCTCTTGGGAAGCTTAGCAACTGCGGGTGGGGTGGGGTGGGGGTGGGGTCCTAGAGATGGCATTACGGCATTGGTTTAGGCTGCTGAGCCAGTCCCATGAGGTAGGCATGATGTGGACACATACAATTTTGTATTACCCTGTCTTTTTTGTTGCAACAAAAATACAATTTATAAAAGGAGCCTGAGGAAAATGTATAAAACCAGTTAAGATTCCATAAGAAGGTAACCGTGTGGTCCTGAGCAAAGCGTGACACGACAGGCACTTTCTGGTACTCAAATGAATCCCAGGCAAAAATGAAGCAGGTTTGTTTTCAGGAGTGCAAACGTTATCCCAACCTTCAAAAAAGGGAGGAGAGGAGGTCAGGGAGTCTGCAGGCCAGGGAGTCTGACCCCAGTGGCAGAGAAGATAATGGGGTGGATTTTAAAGGGGGCCATCTGCAAACATCGTTCAGGTGTAAAGTTTCTATTTTAAAAGGAAGGAGCGAGGTTTAAAGTGTGGCTCCGGGAAGTCACAGAATAGCAATTGGCTCCTTACCACATTTGACGGTCTGAGCTCTGGACGCTGCAAGGAAGGTGCATATTGAGCCCCCAACTGACCACTAGCGTGTTCAGCCAGGGCCTACAGTGAGAGATACAGAGGCTCCTACAATGCTGACTTAGCCCTGGGACTACAATATTCTGATTGAAGGGCGTCAATGCTGTGAGCATTGATGTTCTACATGCCTAAGCCTGCCCCCTGAAGAAGGCTGTTGTGCCGGAACATCTCTGGTCTAGGCCAGAGGGGTCTTAGTTTGTTGATTGCTGAATTGATTTCACATGTGAGTCGAATAGTCAGGAGTTTTAGTGTTTTGAACCTTTTAAAAAGAATATGGTATTTCCATAAATTATAATAATTCTTAACGCAAAATACTTATAACGCCTGGCCATGTGTTTAGTTTCATTTACAGTGCACCGAAACATGAACAAATATTATAAATAATTTGGAGCCTTAGACCAAGGGTAGTCAAACGGCGGCCCTCCAGATGTCCACGCTTCCAGTTGGCCCTCAAGCTCCCCCCCTCTACGACCAACATTAATCAGTTGCCCACAGGGTCCAGTGAGAGTTGAGTTGTTACAATTTCTATTTTATGGTATCATTGTTATTATCATGTTAAATTATTATTGTTATAACATTACTGCTGTTACTGTTACCTGTTACCATGTGTTAGTTGTATCCTCCCTGTTTTCTGTAAACCGCCCTGAGCCCTCGGGGAGGGCGGTATATAAATGAATGAATGAATGAATGAATGAATGAATGAATGAATGAATGAATGAATGAATAAATAAATGAATAAATAAATAAATAAATAAATAAATAAATAAATAAATTGTTACACAGTGGCTAAAAAGGGAAATGGGATTTGGGGCTGTATCAAATGGAGTATCGTGTCCAGATCACGGGAGGTGATGGTACCGCTTTACTCTGCTCTGGTTTGGCCTCACTTGGAGTCCTGTGTTCAGTTTTGGGCACCCCAGTTGAAAAGGGATGTAGACAAACTGGAGTATGTCCAGAGGAGGGCAACAAAGATGGTGAGGGGTTTGGAGACCAAGACATATGAAGAAAGGTTGGGGGAGCTTGGTCTGTTTAGCCTAGAGAGGAGACGATTGAGAGGGGATCTGATAACCATCTTCAAGTATTTAAAAGGCTGCCATATCTCAAACGGGCAGTGGTTCTCCAGAATCTCATATCACCTCCAACCTGACCCATTTAACTGGACATGCTAGCAGCTGAACTTGGGACCATTGTATGCTAAACCAGTGCTCTGCCACTAAGGCATAGCTCTTCCTTATTCTTTGCTCTGAGCAGCTGTTAAGGAGTTTGGTCTAGATCCAAGGGAACTTGGGCCCTCCGCAAGGAAGCGGAGTCAATTAAGACAGACTCCCTTGTCCAGCCAATGGAGATTGCATCAACAACTTCAGAAGGGGTGAGGCTTATCCTGCCCATTCTGCACACGCTAGATAATGCACTTTCAATGCACTTTAGAAGCAGATTTTCCTGTTCTGCACAGGAAAACCCAGCTGCAAAAGCACAGTGAAAGCATGCAGAATGGGCCCTGGTGAAGGTGGACTTTTCCCTATATGTTAGCTGTCTTTGTTCCCCTGATCCCACATGATCTGCATATTCTGGAAGCCACTTATCCGAAGCCACGGTCTGTTGTTTGCTCTCATCCAGCTTGTGTCTTTTTCTTCTCTTTTCCCTGTCCTTGCTTCCATCCTTTGCTTGAATTATCACACCCTCTACATCTTGTAATTTGAATGTTGCCCTGTGCCACCTCTTCAGCTTCAGCAATTGATCTTCCTATTTGTTCGCTCAACATTTTTATTCTTTGCACTGCGGATTGTCATTACTTTGCTAATCCACCCTCACTAATGTTTAACTCTATAACCATTATGGAGAGAAAACTTCAAGCAATTTGGAGGAACAACAGGTCCCTGTGAAATAGGGTTTAAAGCAATTATCTTACCCTCCCCAGGGCTGTTTTTCAAAGCTAATCAACTAATCCACCGGAAGGAGCCACTCTGTTGAGTGACTGACTTGATGGTTTTCTTCCTCATTCCACCCAGCATGATTTCCAAATCCATATAAACTTTTCCGCTAAGGAAAGACCCCAAATCTTGTTGGCATAGCCCAATAACATTACAGTTCCTCATATTGTTAAAAAAAAAAGAAAAGAAATCATTGTGTGTGTGTCCTGACCACACTGACCACACACATCAAGATTTTTTCCTTATTTATTTTATTAATCTTCCATACAGGTTACACAGATAATTAATCATTAGACAAGAGTATGAACTCTTAGTTAATAAGCACTATACCAAGGATCAGAGAAAGACTCAAACTATAAAATCACCGCCAATAAGGCAAGCAAATTATCGGTAACATATCAAAAAGATTAAACTACCTACAAATCACAAGTACCTCAAAAATTAGTGAGTAAAACGGACTGCAGATTAACAGGTACCTCAAAAATCAGTGAGCGAAATGGATCACAAATAACTTTAAAATCAGTGAGTTAAACAGGCCACTACTTAACAAATATGTCAAAAATCAGTGAATCAGACCAAAAATAGCAAGTACCTCCCAGATTAATTAGTCAAGCAGACTATCAAATATCTTGAATAAATATAACATCTAAATTTCTATGAGAGAGAGAGAGATTTAAGAAATATTTATCTAAATCTTCTCCCAATATATAACCACTGCCATGTAATGGTAGTCCTGAAAATGATGTATTTGCTCTAACTAAACATAAGGGCAGCAATTGCTTTCCTCATTCAAATCACCCAGTCATGGGATCCTGAAGTGAGCAGAAAGTGTTCCAGAACTTTGCTAGTTTCTAGTAGAAAAACGGTTCTGCCTCAACACGATGGTCATCTGCATTGGCCTTGCTTTGGTTCCCTCCACCTCCTACGATTAGGCGGGTGGCAACCCAGGCCTGGGCCTTCTCAGTCATGGAACTAAAGCTCTGGAATCCTCTCCCCAGGGACCGTTTACGCACTGGAGGTTTATGCCGGGCTGCAGGCTGGAGTTTGAGTCGTGGCAGGTTGCTCCACCTCTTCCTGCACCCACACGGGGGAGCACTTGGCCTGGTGCACCTCATCCACCCCCGATGTGTGCTCCTGCATGGGAGCTGGGGCAGTAAAGTTCCCAGTGCATAAACGGTCAAGGAGATTCATCTGTGCCCTTCTGCAGCCACTGGGTGGAAACTTTCACCCTGCAAGGATCCCTCCTTTCTAACCAGCAATGTCTTCCTTGCTGTGTTTATGTTTTGTATGTATTTTAACTCTTTTAAAAAGAAATGTTTTAATAATATGTGTTTGGGAAGGAGGTGATTTTATTGATTTTAATTTAATTATTAGATTTTTAGGCCAACCCTCCCCATCAATGATCTCAGGGTGGCTAGAGTCATTTCAAATCATATACCAAAAAAAAAAATACTTAAAACAATTTAAAACTGATTTACCATTTACATAAAATCTCCTGGTAAGAATGCTCCATCACAACCTCCCAAAAAACCTAGAGACAAATAGATCAAATTAAATTATATTCCCCACAATTCAGATGGAGAGTGGGGAGAGGTACAGATCGGGGCAGGGGGGGAGACAAGTTCTCAGGTCACCGAGCGCTGTTGTGGGTCTCAACCGTACGTCTGGCGGACGAGTGTCATTTTGCAAACCCTTGAAAACTTTGGTAGCTGTGAAAGGCCTCTGATCTCGGCTGGCAGCTGATTTAAAATGCGATTTTATCATGCATGTTTTAAATTAGCGATCTCCAACCTATGGGCCGCAGACCACATGTGGTCCTTCGACTAATTGGAGGTGGGCCCCTTTACTTCATCCCCTCCCCCTGACCCTTTACAACACACTTCGGGTGTCCTTGTCTCCCATCACTCCCAGATGGGACTATCTCATTGCAGAGAAACAAGCTCAGGGTTCCCATTGATTTGTCATTGTCATGAGTTAAAATTTCCATGAGAATAAAATGTTCCTTATGTTCATTGTTGTGGCGTGTCTGTATCTTATTTTGAAGGGATGTTTAAACATTACCATAGCGATCAGAGAGCGTCAGGGCAGTGTCTGAGAGTAGGGGAGTAAACTACCCCCCCTCAGTAAAAGGCGTTGAGTGGTCCCCAGTGATAAAAAGGTTGGGGACCACTGGTTTAAATTGTTGGCTGCCAATGGCCATTGTAAGAGCAGCAAGGTGGGATATAGATTTTGTACATAGCTAAAGGAGTCTCCTTGGTGCAGGATTTGTTTTAGCACCTCTGTCCCCTCCTCCTCGTCCCAGTCTGACTGTCTTGAGCGCCGTCATGATCCGCTGCTTGCCCATCCATTCGCAAAGGACACTTTACTGTCACCTCATCTGCTCAGAGCACCATCTTTCCTAGGCAGCCCAGGCCCCTCCGAGGTCATCTCTATTCATCTGTAAAAATGTGCTAATAATTCTTGGTGGTTATTTGGTGTTGTTTATTTTTTTGTAAAAAGAAAGTTAAATAGGAGGCTTGCTGAGCATTTATCTGCTTAACCGCTTAACGAGGGAATTAATTAATGTTTGCGAGGGGATCTGAGGGAAAGCACTGTAGGACACTTGGTGTTATTAATTTATTATCTCTTCATTATCAAATGTCACATCCACTATGGTGATTCTCTTAGTAATGTTTAGTACTGAACTGGTCCATGATCATCGGTTCCAAATAGAAGCCTGATTCGGTCTTCTTCTGAGAGAGACTCAGCCCTCACTCGGGTAGCAACCATGGCCTAAATTCAACCTTCATCGTGCCGGATTAGAGGAAGCGGTTCTCGTGGGGGAGAAGGGCAGAGGCTGAGGTCAGACAAGATACAATTGCCCCTCCCCAAGCTCTGCCCCCAGAACTCCAGGAGCTTCCAGCCCACAGCGTGGCAGAAGAAAGCTCCCCATGATCTGCAGTTCCGTTCCAGTGACCCTCCGGAGCCTGGCCTGGAAGGATGGGGCTGCAGCCGGCCCCATGAATACCTTCCCTTTGGCTTTCTTTTTTCAGCTTAGCTTTCTTGAGACTGCGGGTGGGGAGGGGGATTTGCAGGGCCCAGGCAGGGCACAACTGCCAGGGGGAGCGGCCAAACTGGAGTCGGAGGGACCCACCCACTGTGGAAAGGGGTATCACTCTGAATGTCCTTTAAAAAGGCCCTTGCCAAGAGTGTGTTGGGAGGAGCAGAGGAGGAGGGGCTTCCACACCCCCCCCCCTGCTGCCTCGTTGGTGGTCCCGTGCAGGAGGAGTAGGCAAGAGGAGTACAGGACAGGCAGGAAGGAGAAGCAGCAGTGAGGTAATAGCAGGCAAGAAAGGGACCAGGCTCGGACAGAGGAGGACGATGCAGACTCCTTCTTCTCCCAACTGTGGGGCAGAGCCTGTGTCCATGCAGGTGTCCTCTTTGTTCCCAACGGGGCTATTGGTCCCACCTGCGCAACACAGACACCTTCCTTCTTTCCCTGGCATTTGGGTGTTGCAATCCTAACATTCTCGTGCCATAAAATGTCAAGGAAAAGGAAAAGGTGGGGGAGACTACGGCCCTGATCCATGGGGGCAGGGGGGCACCAAGTGGGGTCCCCGGAAGTGTGTGGCCCCCACGTGCTAGATGGATAAACCAGCCCATCTTGTCAGAAACATTGCTGGGAGTGGCCGTGTGCCACCCCACCCCACCCCACCCCACCCCCACCTCACCCTCCTCCAAAAGCTGGAAGAGTTTCCTCTCTGCTTTGTATTGAGGAGGGGTCTCCTGCTCTCCATCACAGTCCTTTCCCGGTTTTTATTCAAGGCCAAGTCTAAAGGCTCCATCCTGCCCTTGGGAAAGAGCACCACGTCCATTTGCTGAAATATTTTATTTATATGAGGCGAGTCTCAATGTGCTTCAGCAATCTTTGCCCCGCAGTATTTCAGAGGAGGAGGAAGGAAGGGGAGAACAAAGAGCCCGGCTTGTCAAAGAGGCTGTCATTGCAACATATTTCTCAGCTCCTGTCTGAACAGGGGAAATAAAACAGAAGATAGTAGCGTATTTTATGTGAGCTTCAGGAGCACTGAGCTGGCATTCGGTTATTTCTGTACTAAAACACATCACTGGGTAAAGAAGCATAGCTCAAAATGGCCTCTTTGAAAATCCTTATATAAACACCGGTTATGAGGTTCTTTTTGGAAATGAGCTTTACTGCAGCTTGTCCGACACAAGCATTTCTCTGTGTGTGCGTGGTTTGTAGAGTCTCCTCATGCCCTTTGGCCTGCTTGCTTTGGTGTCATTGTCACTGGATCTCCTTTCCTTCTGCACTTAGATCTGTAAAAAAGAGACCGGCAGCACTACCTGGGCCTCGGTCCCTCTCCGGCTTTTCTCTCCATTGGTGATTCACCGCGAGGCCAGCTCTCCTGTGATGCTTCCTTGGCTATTCTGCGTCTTCTTTGGATATATTTGCAAGCAAATTGCCTTACTGCTTGGAACTGCCCTCTTGAGAGAGAATATTCCTTAGCTTAGGTGATTGCCCTCTGAGCTACTGCATGTGATGCCACTACTACGGTTGCCCACTCCAAATTGGGAAGATTTGGGGAGGGGAAGGCTGAGGAGAGTGGGGCGTGGGGAGGGGCAGGGCTTCAATGGGGTATAATGTCAAAAAATCCACCTTCCATTTGCTCCTGAACTGATCTCTGCTGTCTAGAGATCAGTTGTAATCCCAAGAGATCTCCAGACATTGCCTGAACATTTAGATAAAAAACCCAATGTTTAGAAAGGCCAATTATAAATGTGTATTATACATCCATGATCAAGCTTTAATGTGCACAGATGCAACCTTATTAATTAATTCTACACCTACAATACAATTCTAAAAACCCAAGTAATGCAAAAATTATCCAGTACAGTACAACACAATGAGGCCAGCACAAACATCGATCACTAGTAATAATAATTGCATGAAGATCTTAAATCTACTTACAGGACTGCTCAAATTGCTCATAAACAATATTGTTTATACTTCATATAATAAGGTAAATCCAATGAAAAAGTACGCAAGCTTCTGTCTTCCTAGTCTTCACTTCGTGTCTTATCACAAATTCAAGGTCAGCCAGGACTTCCCATGGGACTCTTGGAAAACTCCCCAACAGATATTGGCCCTCCTGGGCCCATTCCACACACATAGGATAATGCATTTTCAATGTGTTTTGGCAGCTGGATTTTCCTGTGCGGAACTTCTAAAGTGCTATCTATCTATTGTGTGCAGAATAGGCCTTGTTTTCATGCAAGCTTTATCTAGCAGACAAAAATACCAAAACATCCAGTTCTGATGCCTCTTATCCAAGCTGTCCGTATTGAAAAAGGCAGTGCTCCGTTTACTCCATGCAATAAATTTCCAGGAAAACTTTCTTACTGAGTCAAAAAGGCAGGAGCTCTCTGCAACTGGCTGTTGCTCCCCAAAAGAGGTATCTTCATTTTCTTTGGTTTTGTTTCTTACCACCTGGACACTGGCAACATGGTCTGGTTACTTAGGTGTAAACTGCACAGAGCTTTTATTCCAACCACAGATCGATTCAGTCCCTGCCCTCTACACAGAATGCGATTTCCGTTTGGATTTTGGGCGATTTTAATTTTCCTTCTGCAGCAAGAAGGATTGATCCAGAGTGACCCTACCTTTATTGTGCAATATCTTAGAGTGCTTTTAATGCTCAATAACCGGATTGGGAAACCAAGCTCCGTGGCAGAGAACCTCTGATAGGCCACACCTGGTCATGTGATAAACTTGCCTTAAAGGAAAAGCCCCTAATTTCTCTCAACTTCTGTCAGTCCTGGATTTTTTCTCCCTTCTCTGCCTTTTTCAATCCTCTCCCCCCCCCACCCCCTCCAAGAAAAGAAAGAGGCTCCCTGCTTGGCTCCTCTCCCCCCCCCTTCAAGAAAAGAAAGAAAGAGGCTTGGCTCCCCCCCCTCCCTTCTTAACTACCCTAGCCACGTGCTTTCCTGTTTCAATGGGGGGGGGGGGAGGAAGACCCGAGTTCAAAGCGATCTGAATTCAACAGGATTGACAATGGAATACAGAAAGTAAGTGCAGACTCTGCCCTACTCTCAGGTAACTAAGCACCTTTCTGTCTTCATGCATCTAAAGGTCTGTGGCAGGGAACCAGCTTTTCTTCAAACAGAGCACGGTTAGAACAAGAAGATGGAGTCTGAGCAGAAGATCAATTGGCGAGGCTAGGTGAGCCAACAGGTGTATTCCAGCTAGCCCAAGTGTCTTCACAAATATTTCAGATCAAGGCTCCACCTCTAATCCCAAAATTTAGAATGGCACCCTCTTCTGTTTTTCATTACACACTTTCTTCTTCTTCTCTCTTTAGGCTGAGCAGATGCAAAGGATGGCTCCCATACTGAGGCCCCTCACAGCAGGATAAAACAAAACGGCGTCTTCTGCACAGCTGCTCAAAATAATGGGATTTTGTTCCACTGCAGCCCCTCAGAATGCCTTTAAACACATACGGCCGAAAGAAGAGCCCTGCTGGATCAACACAGTGGTGCATCACTCAAGTTCCAGTATTTTGGGAGAGGTAAAAAAGTTTTTCTGTCAATTCCTTCGACTCCTTGCATGATTTTAGAAACCTTTATCATGTCCTGCCTTAATTGTCTCCTTCCCTCCCTCCCTCCCTCCCTCCTTCCTTCCGCCTGCCTTTCTGTCTGTTTCTAACTTTCCTTCCTTCCTTCCTTCCTTCCTTCCTTCCTTCCTTCCTTCCTTCCTTCCACTGTTGCTGCCCTTCTCTTTAAAAACAAACCCAAACAAACCCAGTGCAACCAAGGTCCCAACAATATGCTTTCCCCTGATGGCTGGAAAGTCTCTTGCAACCGAGGAAAGCATCTGACACTGGAAGAAGGAAACTCTTTCAGTGGATCCAGCTCCGGCTGTGAAATCTAAATTGAAAGTGACCCATGTGTAAGACCCAATCTGTTTTAAGATTGTTCCAGAAAGATCCACCAGATACACAACTTTTTGTTAATGAGGACTCTCCTTTTTTGCAGGATGATGTCTTTGGTGTGAGAAGCATCTTCCGGATGGACTCCTATAAGTTATAAGTTCCTTTCTTTTCTTTTTTTTACCTCTCCATATGTGTCGTTGAGCCTTTCCAATCTCCATATCAGCAGGGCATCTCTTCTGGAAAAGGGTATCAGACAGCTTGGGAAACAAAATTATTGCTTGCAACTGTGACAGATACCATGGAGCTGCTTACAAGGATTTTTCCTATTAAGTTTTCGCAAGCGTGAGTGCCACAGAAAATAACCTTTCGTATGTGCCAGCTTAAGAGAGAGCAAATAAGGAGGGGGAGGAAAATACAAGTAATTCTAGCCGAAGTTTAAAGAAAGATTATATCACTTCAGGCTTAAACCAACAGAATTGAAAAACTACCTGGAATTACTTAGTAGGGTGTCTTCACTTATAATCTCATTTATATGCACATTTTGGGTACATGTTATTAGGCATGCCCACAGAGAAAGTGAAGAACAGAAGATTAGATCGGAAGGAGCAGAATAGTCCCACAGGTCAAATAATGATCCGCCACAAAGAGGCCTCTGGATCTTTGGAAACCTAATAGTCTACACAGGATTTTCCTCTCAATTTCCTGTCTTATCCATTTCTCCCGCAACTAAAAGGACTTCTTACGAGAAATACAGAGTGTGGATATTTTTAGAGATATGTGGGAGACCCCAATTTTACGGGGACAGAGTGCACAATAGAAAGAGGGCATTCTGATAAGCTTATGCGTTTGCAATGAAATTGCTTCCAAAACTTAATTATTTAAAAAAGGAGAACAAATATAAGTAAAAAGCCATATCAAAGCCATCTTTTGATTGATCAAATCTTGCCTTTTCAAAGGTACGAAATCTGCATTCAGTCATTTGAAAAGCATATGCATCTCGAAATGGGATGATAATTTTTTGTTTCATGTCGGTTGCATTTCAGAGAAAGAATGACCCCCACATAAAGGATAATAATAACAATAACAATAACAATAACAATAATAATAATAATAATAATAATATTTTGAAATAGTTGAAAGCCAACCAATCAACCTTGAAACCCTCCAGTACTCAGCAGCAAAGGGACCCAATTCTAACCACTCATAAGCCTCAAGGTGGACAAGGGGCTGATCTTTCTTCTTTAATCTGCCCCTGGTAGGCCAATAGGGCTCAATGGCGGGGGGGGGGGTCCAGATCTTCTTCCGTGCACCGGCCTCAACCATAGAGCTGGCGGAAGAGCTCCGTCTTGCAGGCCCTGCAGAATGCAGAAAGCTCCCACAGGGCCCTCAGCTCTTCCGGGAGCTCATTCCACCAGGTGGGAGCCAGGGCCAAAAAGGCCCTGGCCCTGGTCGCTTCCCTGCCTAAAAGGGCAAACACACGCTGCCTACATAAAACCTCCAGTGCGTAAACGGTCTAATGGAAGGTGCGTATTACAAAGAAAATCTGGCTAGGCCACCCATCAGTGTGCCTTCAGATGTCCATGAAAATGAGGAAGCCTTGCAAAATCAAATCTAATAAAACAGAACAGGGAGAAAAATCTATTATGGAATTTGAAAAATAGCAACATGGGGGGCTAGGCCAGCAGCCTTAAACAAGGGGAGCAAAAAGTCATCCCCACAACTTATTTAAAACAACCAAGAATAAGGGGTAGCGAAATAGCTGCTTCTCTCCCAAAACAGCCAATGACGGGCCTGGAGGGGGTGGGGAGGGGAGGGGCCCTGGGTGGGCGTGGCCACAGCTCTGCTTCCCAGCCATCTTCTGCATGATCGTGCCACTTCTGGGGTTTCTTGAAGCCTAGAAAATGTTTCAGGTGTTTCTCAATAGTAGAAAAAATTGAGAAAGGCTGTGTTAGGGAACGGGTTTAAACTATGTCTGTCCTCCACCTGTGCCTTCATTTCCTGTCTGTTGCACCCTCCATTTTTATTAACATGATTTAACTTGGTATCCTTGATGTTAATTCAATACATTGACTGGGTTTGTTTGGAGTTTTGGTCTGTATGCATGGGTCGTGGCCTTGGCCACTAATGCCCCACCAACCCATGTGTTTTCTTTTTGTTAGCGGAAGGCTGCTTTTCCTGGCTACAGGTGTCAGTGTGATCTGTGCCCCACTGCTGCCCCATGCCATCTGACCCACTCTTCAGGTTGAATTTTGCAGCTCGTAGCAAGGCCTTACTTTCGAAAGCTTTTTCAGCAATGGGCATATTGATGAGTTGTTTGCATTGAGGGAAATGGTCATTCGTGCTATTGTCTCGATGTTGTCTCGATGACCTTCACGGTGCTCGTGCTCTCTGGGCCATCCGGTCTCATTCATGGACTTCATACAACCCAGCTAATAATTCATGTCCTTGGTAACCTTTGCAAATGATTTCCCTGGAGGATTTTCCTCATCGATACTAGAGGAAAACGAACCTATTGCCACCGTCTTCTGAAAAGTAATTAACCATGAATAATTGTTCCTTCCTGACATCTTTCAGGTTTTGTTAGAATTGATTTTCTTAGGAAAATCCCCCCCTCCTCCAAAATCTGCTAATTGCCATGAGCAGGGCATAATCTACATGATGGAAAACTTGGTGAAAACTCGCTAAAAACGTCGTCTTTTTTAGATCTCTGCACTGGACAGAGAATTTACTCCATGAAACTGAGCGATTTTATTTTTGCCCTGCATGTTCAGCCCTGTCTTGGGTGTTTTCAGTGTGTTTTCAGTGTGGTTTTTGAAACTCACTTTTCAGCAAATTATTTTCCAGCTCCAGCCTTGGACAGTGTATTAGAGCTGCAGAGCTTCTCCAACACTCAAAACAAACACAGAAAATGTATTGAATTAAGACCAAGGGAACCCAGTTAAATCAGGTCAATAAAAACAGAAAGGAAATGACGGCATGTGTGGAGGACAGACGTAGTTTAAGCCTGACACTGCCTTTCTCCATTTTTTTACTATTGAGAAATACCTGAAACATTCTCTAGGCTTCAAGAAACCCCAGAAGTGGCACGATTGTGCAGAAGAAGGTTGGGAAGCACAGCTGTGGACACGCTTGAGAGCTTGAGATGGGCAAGCATCTATTGCCGACTATTTGACATGATGGAGTAGGAGGAGATATCTTCGTGTCCTAAACTTAAGATAGAGAGGGAAGGGCTGGAGCTGGCCTGTTGCTCATTGTCTCAGTTATTTGGGTCATTATTAAGGCTAGATGATCAGGGAGGGAACTTTCTTTCTTTCTTTCTTTCTTTCTTTCTTTCTTTCTTTCTTTCTTTCTTTCTTTCTTTCTTTCTTTCTTTCTTTCTTTCTTTCTTTCTTTCTTTCTTTCTTTCTTTCTTTCTAATTTGATTTCTGTACCGCCACTCCTAGCCTCTACCTGGTGGAATGAGCTTCCTAGCCTCTATATATAACATCGTTATACAGCTTTCACTGTGTTCATATTAGGCTGGCTATGTGGGTGGAGAGTGGGCAGGGCTGGGCCGTGTGAGGGGCCAATTGCAAGGCACGAAGCACCTTCCGATTATCCCCTCACCAGGACAGACAGCAGTTTAGCCAATCGGGTGAGGGGACAATCTAGGCCCTCACCAGGACAGGACAGAAAGTGACAGGGAAGTGGCAAAACACCCTGAGTACAGAAGGAGGCCTTCCCCTCAGGGGAAGCACACCTGGGGCCTCAAAGAAGCCCTGGGTGTGCTTCTAGGCCCCAGGGAAAGGCCGGGGACAATGCCGCATCTATGTGTCTGATGGGCGGCCACGGTGTGTGTGTGTGTGTGTGGGGGGGGGGGCTTTCAAAGCCCGTTCTCATAAATGGGCTTTGAATCTAGTTGTACATAAAATCTTACAACAATAAAATCCCCAAATTTTGTCCCAATAAAATAAACATAACAATATAATACACTAAAACACAGTAAAATAAGGTGGCAGTACAACTGAAAGATCTCCCCGGCTTCCAATACACTCAATTTGGTGGGCTGGAGTGTCTGGGGATATGGATCACAGCAGTGTAGTTCTGTAGGTCTAATACCCAATAACCGGGGGGGGGGGAGGGTTTGAAATTCCTTGGTACTCATCGCGCCCAGCCTCAAACAAACACCTGGTGGAAGAGCTCCATTTTGCAGGTCCTGCGGAACCTCGAGAGCTCTGACAGGGCCCACAGCTCTCCTGGGAGCTCATTCCACCAGGTAGAGGCTAGGACTGAAAAGGCCCTGGACCGGGTCAAGGCTAGGCACGCTTCCCAGGGCTCTGGGACTATCAGCAGATTCATGCCCACAGAGGAGTCTCTGCTGGTGCATGCATGGCCCTTCCCCAAAGTTCCCAAAGTGCATACAATTGTTGGGGGGCACATGATGCATCCAGGAAGATATTTCTCCATATATCCAGAACAAGAACACAGCTTCCGGGAGTCACCCCATGCCTTCAAAATGTAGCAGAAGACTGATCTTTGCAAAACTCCATTATTTGACTTCTGCAGGAAATGCTGGTTTGAAGAGGACGGGTTAAATGGATTTGATAAACCTCTCTGTGGAAGTGTGATAGAAGCAGGAGATGGTAACGTATCTGCACCATCTATTAATACGGGATCAGGAGTTATAAATTCCTAAGCATAATGTTTGACAGGAAGCTGTCATGGAAGCAATAGATTCATTATAAAAACGCTAGAGGTGCGTACATCCCATTGACTGTTTATCATTAACTGCATGGAGAGCTGATAGGAAATGTCTGGCTATAATTCATATTTCTGATGACTCTCAAATCTATTACTCACTTTCCTCCAATTTTTATAGCTGCTCTGGACAGAATGGAAATTGAACACTAAGCACAGATTCCCGACTCTCTTCTCTTTAATTCTATATTATCTGAAGCCTCCATATTGAGCTAACCTTTACCTATAAACATACCTTTACTGGCAAAGTCTCTTTCCAGCACGAAGGGCTATTCTCCTCCAAAGAGGCCGAAGGCCTCATTCTGCTTTAAAGGAAGATCTAAAAAAAAAAATTAAGCTAATAGTCAAATTAAAAATAGAATTCAAATGGCCAAATTCTCAACTAATCCCCTACAGCAGGAGTAGTCAAACTGCGGCCCTCCAGATGTCCATGGACTACAATCCCCATGAGCCCCTGCTGGCAGGGGCTCATGGGAATTGTAGTCCATTGGGCATCTGGAGGGCCGCAGTTTGACTACCCCTGCCCTGCACAGTGAAGACGTGGACCTCCATTATGGATTCCAGAAATATTTAAACCATTTGGAAATTATCATGGCAAATATTTGTCCTCCCCTGGAAATACAGCTCAACTCCGGACTACAGAGATCAGTTCCCCCTGGAGAAAAGAGAGGCTTTGGAGGGTGGCCCCCATGGCCCTGTACCCCTCTGAGGTACCCAGGCTCCATCCTCAAATCCCCAGGAGTTTCCCATCCTGGAGCTGGCAACCCATTGGGTTTCCGAGGCAAGAGATGGCTGGGGATAGTTTGCCACAGTCTGCCATTCCAGTAGTGACTCAATACTTCCTTGGTATTCTCCCATCCAAATACTAGCCAGGTCTGACCCTGCTAAGCTCCCAAGACCTGGCAAGATTGGGCCAACCTGGGCCATCCAGGTCAGGGCTTGCAAATGCCCTGCAGTCCTAGAAATTAGAGGCAACCTCTTTCCAGCCACAAGAGATGGTTCTGCTACAGATCCCACCTCCAGATGGGGCTGGGAGTGATCAGTTCTTCTAGAGAGACCAGCTGCTTCGGAAGGCCCACTCTCATTATACATGCATTTATTTAATTTCTATACCTCCCCTCCCTGCAAGCAGATTTGGGGCAGTTTACAATAATAAAAATGCAGATTAAAACTGGTGGGAAGGGGCCATGCAGGCCATCTGGTCCCACCCCCTGCTCAGTGCAGGATCAGCCTCAAGCATCCAGGAGAAGGATCTGTCCAGCTGCTGCTGGAAGACCACCAGTGAGGGGGAGCTCCCCACCTCCTGAGGCAGCCCCTTCCACTGCTGAACTAGACTTCTAGAATCCTAGAGTGGGAAGGGGCCATGCAGGACATCTAGTCCCACCCCCTGCTCAGTGCAGGATCAGGCTCAAGCATCCAGGAGAAGGATCTGTCCAGCTGCTGCTGGAAGACCACCAGTGAGGGGGAGCTCCCCACCTCCTTAGGCTGAACTAGACTCCTAGACTCCTGCTTGAAGACTGCCAGTGAGGGGGAGCTCCCCACCTCCTTAGGCAGCCCATTCCACTGCTGAACCACTCAGACTTTGAATCCCCCCCCCCCATATCTAGCTGGTATTGTTCTACACATAGTTTTAAACTATTACTATCCTCTGCTGCCAGCAGGGACCTTTTCCTGCCCCCCTCCAAGTGTTCACCTTTCAGATATTTCAAGAGAGCCCTCCTGTTCCCCCTCAACCTCCTCTTCTAGAAGCTGAACATTCCATGGTCCCTCAGCCTTTCCTTGTTGGGCTTGGTTCCCAAGGCTTAAATACCTCCTGCCGGGCTAACCAGGATAGTCTAAAATAAGAGAGAGGAGCCGAGAAGGAGGAGGAGGGAGACCTGCATCAGTCCCCAGACAGCCCTGTTCTCAACCATAGGCCTGGCACAATACTGCCTTGTCACAGGCCCTGTGGAACATTGACAGCTCCATCAGGGACCAGGTTTCAGCTGGCAGCTCATACGACCAGGCTGGAGCCAGGACATTGTACCCCACTGAAGTCCCTCCCCTCCCCAAATCCCACCTTTCCCAGGTTCCAGCCTCAAATCTGTAGGATCTTCTCAATCTGGAATGAGCCACCCTAATTGCCTTGTGGCCCAGTGAAGGCTAGTTCACACTAGGGTGTGTGCGTGTATGCACGAGTACACTCACATGCACATCCTTGCATGCACGTGGTTAATGATGGAAGAAGCAGTTTTCCTCTGATCCCATTTAATCCACAAAGGATCCTTATGAGACAGAGTCATTAAAAATGCACAGCTCTTGGGCCACTGAGGGAGGGGAAAGTGAATGTACAATGATACACCCAAAGCAAGTGTATGATTCATGGCAAACTAACAAAATAGCCACATGTCCAGCTTTTCTTTAGTTTCTGGGCTGCTCAGTCTAATCATATCCTTTGTGCCAATCTATTGCCCTCCCTCTCTCCCTCTCTCTCTTTGTAAAAGACATTTTCTCCTAAGAGGCAGCCTGTTAGCTGAACAATCTTGTACTTTTTGACAACGAATCAGCCGAAGAGCCTTCATTTGTCTCGTGGCCTGGATGCAGGTTGGGATGTGGCAAAAGGGAAAGAGCCGATTTCAGCTGCTGAAAGGCCTTGCAAAATGAAGCTCCAAAGAGGAAATTGCCGCAGCGCGGTCCGACTGAAGGCGATTACCCTGGCAAGTGCGTTTCAGATCTGATAATGGAAGGGCAGAGGAATTATGACTCAAACATTGTGTGGCAAAGGACTAAGCCCCAGAGTGAGCCACGCTGAATGGAGTGGGCCCTGCCATGGGCTTTCTTCAGAAATCAGAGCTTTAAAGGTGCTTTTATATCTTCAGATCAGCTGCAAAATGCCAGCAGCGAGATTGTGTTGTCTTCATTCACTGGAGGGATTGGATAAGTCTTCCAGTTCCACTGACCTTTGGGCACGACATGGGTTGCTTCTTGTTTGCAGAACACCGGTCTGTCCAAGACCGACGGGACAGCCTGCATGGACCCCCAGCAGGCCTGGTGGAGACTACTCCGCCTCTCAGCGCTTGTGAGTTCTGTTTGCTCCCACCCACTGTGCCTGTGGTTCTGTCCATTTGGGCAAAGCAAAACAAAAAGAATCATAGGCCAGTCTTTTCTTTGATGGAAGATTCAAAGACAATCCGATGCACCCACTGACCTTTGGCTCAGCAAGATCCCATGCCCAGAAGAGCCCACCCTCCAGAGCGGAGAACCGTTCTCTAGGGTCTAGTGATCACTTGTAATCCTGGGAGATCTGCAGGCCCCAGCTGGAGGTTTGTGTAAACAAGGAAAAAAATGGATCAATAAATAAGTTTCAGAAGAGTTCATATATTTCAACTGGAGGTCAACTGTAAGCAAGAAGAAAAAATTATTTTTTTCTTAAACTCATAGAACCCTGGAGTGGGAAGGGGTCAGAGAGGTCATGTAGTCCCACCCCCTGCTCAGTTCCAGAATCAGGAGAAGCTTCTGTCTTGCTGCTGCTGCTTGAAGACTGCCAGTGAGGGGGAGCTCCCCACCTCCTTAGGCAGCCTATTCCACTGCTGAACTACTCTGACTGAATTCCCCCCCTGATATCTTATCAACATCATTCTCCATGTAGCTTAAATCCATTACTGGGGGTCCTTTCCTCTTCTGCCAACAGGAACTACTCCCTGCCCTTCTCCAAGCGACAACCTTTCCAATACTTCAAGACAGCCATCCTGTCCCCTCTCCACCTCTTCTTCTCTGGGCTGAACATTCCCGAGACCCTCAGCCTTTCCTCACAGGGCTTGCTCTCCTGTGCCCCCTTCCCATTTTGTCCACATCCTTTTTGAAGTGAGACCTCCAGAAATACACTCAGGACTCCAAGTGGGGTCTGACCAATGTGATATACAATGGAACTATGACATCTTGTGATTTTGATGCGATGCCTCTGTTGATACAGCCCAAGACTGTGTTTGCCTTCTTTACCGCCATATTACATTGTCTGCTCATATTTAGCTTGCAGTCCACAAGCACACCAAGGTCTTGCTCACCCACAGTGCTACCCAGGAGTATGCTGCTTCTCTTTTTTGTGACTCAGATGTGGAACTCTGCACTTCTCCTTACTGAATGGCATCTTGTTCTCATTGGCCCATTTTTCCAGCGTGTTCCAATATTGTTGAACTCTGTCTCTATCTTCCGGGGTGTTCACGACTCCTCCTACTTTGGGATAATCTGCCAATTTAATGCCCCCTCGTCCAGATCATTGATAGAAATGTTGAAAAGTACCGGACCCAGTCCTGAGCCCCGTGTGGAGGGGGTGGGGGTGGGAGGGACAGGAAATCACACTTGCTAGAAGGAGCAAAGCAGCCTGGGGAAAGAACTAATATCAGCAGGCACAACAAGGGAAGAGGTCCCAAAACAAAGTCTAAGACAAAGTGAAAAGGCCACGAGGATAGAAGGAAATGGAGTTGAGAAGAAAAAAAAAAGGAGAGTACTGGTAATCGGAGACTCCCTGCAAAGAGGAATGGATCACCATGTGGCTGGGCCTGACCCCCTAACCCAAGAGGTGTGTTGCTTACCAGGGGAGAAAATTAAAGACGTTTCAGAATGGCTGCCCAAACTCCTCAAATCTACGGATCGCTACCTGTTTGTGATGGTCCATGTGGGACCGAATGACATGTCCCTGAATATCATCGCTCCTATTTAAAAAGACTATCAAGATCTGGGGAGGAAGCTCAAGCAAATGGGGGCACAAGTGGTATTCTCTTCAATCTTGCCTGTCAAGGGAAGAGGAATGTGTCAGGAGAGGAAGATAATGGAGGTGAATCACTGGCTGCGTAGTTGGTGCCGGCAGGAGAGATATGGTTTCTGGGACCATGGGATAGGCTTTCTTGAGGAAGGCCTACTAGCACCTGATGGACTGCACTTATCGAAACTGGGGAAGAATGTGTTTGGCAGGAACCTGTGGAGATTCATCAGGAGAGCTTTAAACTGAAGCCACAAGGGGAAGGAGACGATCAACATAGGGAATATATGGAAGGAAAACGATCGGGGGCAGCCCAACCGGCAAGGCCAGCTCATAGGGAACCAAAAGTAAAAGGATTCAGATGTCTTTATACTAACGCCCGAAGCATGGGAAATAAGAAGGAAGAGTTGGAACTTCTCATGCTGATGGAAAGGTAGGATCTAGTAGGCATCACAGAAACTTGGTGGAATGATTCTCATGACTGGAATGTAATGGTGGATGGATATGAACAGAAAAAACAGAATAGATCGAAGAGGTGGAGGAGTGGCACTGTATGTGAGGAAAGGGCTTACCTGTCAGGAAATTCTAGTGAAGGAGAGCATATCTACAGTGGAAAGCATCTGGGTGAAAATAAGCGAGGGGAAAACGAACAGTGTGGTGGTTGGTGTCTGCTACCGACCGCCTGACTAACGAGAGGATGTGGATGCTGCACTTTGTGAGCAGCTTGAGAAAATATCCAAGCGGCAGGACCTTGTCAATATGGGTGACTTCAATTTCCCAGATGTGTGCTGGGAAACAAACTTTGCAAAGCGTCCTCAGTCATGCAACTTTCTGACCTGCCTGGCTGACAGTTTCATTTATCAAAGGGTAGATGAACCCACAAGAGGTTCAGCCATAATGGACTTAATACTGACCAACAGGCAAGAATAAAAATGTCAGTCTGAACACTTCTCACTGACAGCGAATACTGGCAGGGGCTCATGGGAATTGTAGTCCATGGACATCTGGAGGGCCACCGTTTGCCCACCCCTGCTGTAAGGCTTTCAAGGCAGGAGATGGATCAGAGGTAGTTTGCCATGGCCTGACTACACTTGACAATCCCAATATTCCTGGAAGGTCTCCCATGCAAATACAAGGCCAGTCTGACCCTGTGTAGCTTCCAAGACCTGGCAAGACCAAGCAAGCCTGAGCTCCTCAGGTCAGGGCGTATTTCATGTAGAGCATAAACAAAAAGAAAGTTGATATCTCAGTTCTGGAGAAGGATTGTAACAAAAACTCAGTCTGGCATAACAGTCCTTTGATTGTGTCGATGATGAAGCACCACGCTGGGGCTGGACGGTGGTTTCCCTTCAGACAAAAAATACTGCGGATCTTGTTTCCTGGCACATTCTGCCCAATCCATGGAGAAGGTGAAAGGGACCATGGCCTGCCTACACTGTTTTTAGCCAAGGTGCTTTGCGAAGAAAGAACGGGGAATTCTTTAGGAATTCTGACACAGTGTGGTGAGCCCAGCCACAAAAATGGCTGCTCAGAAATAGCCACTGCATGAGATGAAGCCAGCCACAACATGGCTGCCAGGGGAGCCAGAACCAGCTGCAGTCCGGCTGCCTCCACTCTCCTTCAGTCTAGGGTGACCAGATTGTAACATCGGTAAAGCGGGACACCATTGACTGGGGGGGTTCTTGATTAAAAATTTGGTCTATATGGAGCAACAAAAAATTTCATAGAACGCACAGAACACAAAAATAGTATGGTAATATATATATTTTAATTGCAACATAAGTACAAGTTGTTAGGTATCCCCACCAAAAGTGGGACAATCTGGTCACCTTACTTCAGTCACACCGTGAAGATACACTTTGTGCCGTTGGGTGTAGCTTTGAAGAACCTGCCCCGCCAGTCACATCTCCAAAGTCCAGTCCGAAGGCTGGTTGGGCAAAAGCCCCATCTAGCCCCACCTTGTTCCTAAAAACATTTAGCTGGCATCTGAAGAGCTAAATGCCTCGTATCAATTGGTTGCACATGTTGACCATAGAGAGAAACAAACAAACTTTGTCCCAATGGAAACGCAGCTGTTATGCAGAAAGCCCAAGGAACAAGAGAAGGCGCGGTCAGAACACTCCCTTGAATGTCGCTCCCTTGGCATCACACACCCCAAAAGAGACTGGGGAAAGCTGATGCTAGATGTCAGAGTGTGATTAAAATGTAGAGTCTGCTGCCAAAGGAAGAACCAGCTTTGAAAGAGGATTAGATAGATGAGTGGAGGAGAGGCCTGTCAGAGGCTACTAGCCCTGGTGGCTGAAGGGCCAGTGGAGAGAGAGCGAATATAGATCACTCTTGGGAACTGTTGCCTCTTGTTCTGAAGGCAGATCAAGGTGGAGTGCTTGGTTGGTTTGTCTGTAGCAGGAGCAAAGAGCCAGAGCACCTTCAAGACTAGCAAAATGTGTGGCCGGGGAGGAGCTTTTGGGAGTCATGACAGCTCATTCCCTGGCACAAATTTTTGTTAGTCGTTAAGATGTTGCTTCTTAAAAGAGCCTCTTGTGGCGCAGAGTGGTGAAGCAGCAGACATGCAGTCTGAAAGCTCTGCCCATGAGGCTGGGAGTTCAATCCCAGCAGCCGGCTCAAGGTTGACTCAGCCTTCCATCCTTCCGAGGTCGGTAAAATGAGGACACAGCTTGCTTGCTGGGGGGTAAACAGTAATGACTGGGGAAGGCACTGGCAAACCACCCCATATTGAGTCTGCCATGAAAACGCTAGAGGGCGTCACCCCAAGGGTCAGACATGACTCGGTGCTTGCACAGGGGGTACCTTTACCTTTACTTTAAGATGTTGCTGGACTCTTACTCTTTTCTACTGGAATTCTTGGACCAATGGACATCCTTTCATTTTCGAACAGATAGCGGCAGTGTGTCAGAATATAGAAGTGGCCTGCATAGTGAAACTCTCCCTAAAAGAAGTCAAAGAAAAATAGTGTTTGTTTCATTCATTCATTCATTCATTCATTCATTCATTCTGGCGCAGGGAAAGCCCACGCATCCTGAAGACCAGCCTAGCCAATGCTGTCCCTAATAAGAACAACAAAATCTCCTTGTTAAAAAACTTCTCCTGGATGATGAAGCAAAAACCAGCTCAGGGGTGTATTTCAGTGGCATTGAAATACTGTACTGAACTGCCAGCATTTGGATTGATACCGACTCTTACGGCTGCCGCCGGACAATATGCTCAATCTGCGCGCTCTTGAGATATATTTTCCTGTAGATAACCCCATCTTATAGCTTGGGTGAATAGAAATGGCCCCTCCCTTTCTCTCAGCTCACCCAACACAGAGGGGGAATTCGACTGCCAAGATGACGGAGGCTTGTCCCTGCCTCCCGTGGTCCGGAAGACCCTTTGCTCTTTATCCTGCCTGGCTGCCAGGAAGAGGTATTTTAATAACCAGATGAATATTTGCTGTTCAGCTATCCACAGAAGGCCTTGCATTTACCTCTTCACATGCCCAAGAATACTTTCAAATGCCCACCTATTTATCATGTGCTTTTAATGCCACATTATTATTTCCAAAAAGCATGCCAAGCAAATGGAATGGCCTTTGGCTAATGCATATACACATGCAAACCCCAAAGAAATCAATTCTTTTGTACAAATTTGATATAGGCAGACGGCGTACCATTTGCAAAAGTTCACTGAACTGTGAAGACTGGCATTTGTGGCGTTGCATTCAGAGTTTTATTTGATGAAGCTATTGAGCGTCGCATTTAGCTTGTCTAAGGTTTAAAGCAATCATTCGGACACGTTTGGACCATCCCGCCTGCAAGGAAGCTTTGAATGTGGAGGTAATCAAGATTGCTGCTTTGGCGGATTTCAAAGGGATGGGGCACGGGGGGGGGGACACACGAGAAGGGTCTCTCCTATTTTGAATAAAAGCCGTTCTTCAGCACAAAGGTACTCCTTGACAATCGGCGCACTATTTTAAAAGGTGGAAAGAACTGGGAGGAAAAGAAAGCAAGGGGACTTTCTTTACAAGATGGAATAGAATTCACACACAAGACAGAATTTTGCCCACTGGGTTAGAGCTGGGATTCCATCCCTGACATAGGACATGTTGTGTGAGAAGCCAGTTTATAAGGGAGCCGGGGAGAATCAAAACTCAAAAACCCGAGGCTTTTCAGCTTTGAGTTCAGCCATGAACTCCTTTTTTCCGGGGAGGTGTGTGTGGAGGGGATCAGCTCAAAGGTTTGTCAATGCATTTATTAATTTAGTGTTTCAGAAGAATTAAGCCATTAAAGGAATGCCGGGAGAAGAGTTATGGATGCCAGGCAGAGAGCTGTGAGAAGCCGTGGGGGACAAAGAATGCAACAGCACTCTCCACCTTCCCCCCCTTCCACCCCTCCCTCCCCCCTGCTCCTGCCCTCTGCAGAATCCCTGCCCCGAATCGCTCAGGAATTCCTCATCCCAGAGCTCGCGGCTTCTCTCCTCCCTTCAGCTCTCCATCCTTGCAGCTGCTGCACAGCCTTGTGGCTTGGCAGCAGCGCGGGTGGGCAAGTCTCATCCCCTTGGACCTCTCTACTGCTTTGCCATCTTTGCCCACGGATGCTCGGTCCAGGTAATTAAATGACAACGCCCATAAATCTGCTCTGAAATGAGCACGTGCAAAATAATGTCTCTTTAGCACAGATTTCAGTGGACCCCTGACAGTAAGACTTTTTGAGGTGCAAGTTTTCCAACGCCGACCCTCCAAGCATCTTCTCGGTACTGAAGGTGCGCCGGGACTCGAATTCACCTGTTCGGCTGCAGATCCACACGGCTGCCCTCCGAGATTAATGTGGCTGAATGTGCTGAAATATTCCTAACTGTAATCTTGTTAGCACAACTCCTCAAGAGGGGCTTGAAACCTTTCCTGATCCTTCCTCTAGAACGAAATGTAGCAGTGAGAAGCCAATTGTGTCAACAACCGTGGCGATAAAAATTGAAGAAGGCGAGGAGAGAGGAGAGTATTGCAGTAATGGGCAGGTGGCTTGCAGGCCTGGCCTGGCCTAGCCTGCTGAAGCATTTAGTACAATATCAAATGTGCAAAAAGCATAGAAGGTGGTCAAAATGACACTCGGAGGCAGAGGGAGGAATGGCTGAGGTTACTTCCACAGCACAGGGAAAGCAGAAAATTGGTACACACATAATCCAAGGCTCAGTGATTACAACAACAGTCAGAAAATAGTATATCTTTAAGTCTCACCATCAAAATGCCAGGTGGAAGGATCGTGTATCTCCTTCTCAAATGCAACTTCACTATTTAGATCAGGGGTAGTCAAACTGCGGCCCTCCAGATGTCCATGGACTACAATTCCCAGAAGCCCCTGCCAGCATTTGCTGGCAGGGGCTTCTGGGAATTGTAGTCCATGGACATCTGAAGGGCTGCAGTTTGACTACCCCTGATTTAGGTTAACATTTTGTATTTACATTTTGAGAGCAAAGAGAGAGAACAATAGCTCTCCTTTTCTCTCTTGCACCACTTCCGGTCTGCCCTCTTTTTCCCAGTTGTCTTTTGTTTTCTGCAGCTAAAGAGTCCGAAGCTTTTCCGATCATCATCCGGGAGACCCAAGTTCGAATCCCCGCTCTGCCAGGGGAGGTTGGTGGGTGACCAGTCAGCCCAGTCAACCTCACAGGGTTGTTCCCAGGTTTAAGAGGAAAGGGGGAGAACGAGGGATGTTGTTCTAAGCTCCTGGGAAGGACGGCAGGGCAAACAAATGCAAGCATTTCGTTGTAAGGGAGCAGCCAATGCAGTGTTCTTGTGCCCCTGAAACACCTTCCTGGAAACCACTGGAGGACCCTGCGAGATGATATGAAGTCAAAATGGGGATTCAATAATTCAGTTCATTTTATTTATGGTGAAAAGACTGCTGTGCGCCCAATGATATTCGGAGACAGCACACAGATTTTTAAAAAAAGAATCCGAAACTTTCTCTCCCTGTCTGAATATTTTATGCCCCTGATGAGCTATTGTTTATACTGAGAGAGCGGGAGGGGGGAGCTCTTTTTGACCTACTTGGAAGGCTGGGGGGGGGGCTCCCTGTGTCACCCATGAATGCATGGCCCTTCCCATGGGGCACGCAAAGATGTCTTGGAGAACAGAGTGCCACGGAGCCCTGCGTGTGCCGGCTGAGGCCTCGTCTCCAGCAGTCGGATGTCATCTGGGGATTACCGTCAGGTTGCCTGGCATGATTCATCTGCAGGGTCTGAAAAAAATCCACTGTGACTTTTGTCTCTTTCTCTTCCAGTCAAGCCCCTTCCCGGTCAGGGTTTCAGGGGAAGATGCATATCAAATGTGAAGATGCAGGGGGGGCGGGGAGCTGTTCTCCAGAAGTTTCTCAGGTGAAGAAACTAAATCTAGTTGTGTGTGTGTGTGTGTTTGTGTTTTTAAGTCTTATCCTCCAGTGTGAAAGTAATGTATTCTTTCGGCACTGACCATTATGAATTCTATGTCTACCAGTTCTTTAATCAAAGCAGAACTTGGTGAATTGCAAATATGAAGAAAGAAAACATTAAATGTGGGAAAGGGCAACTTGTTCATCTGTAATTTTTGTCAAAGTGACAGTTTGAAAATTACAAAGATAAATACTTCGCAAAATAGGGTTATAAAGGTGCAATTTCTCTTTTGCAGATTTTTACTGGCTTTTTCAAGTTCCTCTTTTGTTTCCAAGGAGGAGGGCAGAAACTGGGGGGAAGGAGAGCAGCAGAGCTGCCGCGTGTCACCAGAAACGCACTTACACATGTGTCCTGTGACACGTGTCTATTCAGCTGTGGGGAACAGGCTTGGCGAGAGGTGGTAAAGTAGTGAAATGGACTGTGTAAATGCGGCGTCTGGATATCTGCTCCATTTGGGCTTTTATTTTTGTTTTTATATAATTTTTACCTTGTAATTTTAAGTTGTTCCGAGTGTTCTCAGAAGCATTTTATAAAGCTGGTAAATAAATAGTGCACATGTATATGTCAACATGAAATGCATGGGCACCCTACAACCATCAATCTAGATAATGACTGTTGCAGAATCTACTTGCGTTGCAACTGGTTATTTATTCACTTCACTTACATTCTACCTTTTCTCACCAAGACTCAAAACCAAAAGCTTCATAGAATCATAGAGTTGGAAGGGGCCATACAGGCCATCTAGTCCAACCCCCTGCTCAGAGCTGGGGGAGAAACCAGGCCTGGGCGGCCAGACTCTTCCCTGTGCATATGGGCCTGGCCTGACCTGGCCACCGATCGTGTCCGCAGCAAAAACGGGAAGGTGGAAACAATCTTTGTTCCCTAAACACAGGGCACGGGAGGCCCTAATCCAAGCCAGACCCAGGAGGGGGTGAGGCCAGGCGCAACATCCTGCATAAAGAGGGATTTGCCCTGCAGCCATGTGAGCACTGGCCTAGCCTCCCTCCCCCCCAATGCAGAATTAGTCTCTGACAACTTTCCTGGCCCTTGCCAAGTGTTTTGAGAAAGTGGGTGGGCCCAATGGGCCTTTTGCCAAGCAGCCATTTTGGGGCAGCCAACGTGGCTGCACCCAGCCATCTGTGACAGAATCCCAAAGACACCCACAGGCTCAAAAGGGGACTTGATGTTAAAGGCAAGGGGACAAGCCCTCCTACAGGTGGCAGTCCAATGCAACACTGGGGGAAATGAGATTTATTGGGATAAAATCTAAGCTTTTTTCCACTCTTTCCTATCCATTTCCTACACATAGTGGTGCTATGGCCTCCCAGGTTGCAGCCATAGTGAAGAATCCTGGAATCCTAGAGTTGGAAGGGGCCACACAGGCCATCTAGTCCCAGGATGCCTCAAGCACCCAGGGTAAGGATCTGGCCAGCCGCTGCTTGAAGACTGCCAGTGGGGGGTGGGGGGAGCTCCCCACCTCCTTGGGCAGCCCATTCCACTGCTGAGCTACTCTATGAAAATTTCTCCCCCTAATATCTAGCCAGTAGTGTTTTACAGGAAGTCTAAAGCCATTATTGTGTGTCTTATCTTCCACTGCAAGAAGTAACCTTTCGCTGCCCTCCTCCCAGTGACAAACCTTCAAATACTTAGAGAGAGCCCTCCTGTCCTTTCTCCACCTCCTCTTCTCCAGGCTGAACATTCCCAAGTCCCTCAACCTATCTTCATAGGTCTTGGTCCCTTGGCCCCAGATCATCCTTGTCGCTCTCCTCTGTACCCTTTCAATTTTATCTACGTCCTTCTTGAAGTGAGGCCTCCAGAACTGCACACAGGACTCCAGGTGTGGCCTAACCAGAGGGACATCTTGCGATTTGAATACGATATAATATTCTCTCTTTCTTTTTGATTTTCTCCATTTAGAAGGCATCAGTGTTTTTACATGTAAATTTTTTGGCTTAAATAAAAATCTTTTTTAAGAGATGAAAAGAAGCTGTCTAAATCTGAGACTAATTGGCTGCCAAATTATAGGTATATACAAGTTGGGTTTTTTTTTTAATCTTTAAAAAATGAGAGGTAAGCAAACGACATCAGGAAATGTTACCCGAATTTTTTCTGTGCTTTAATAATAAAACTACTGACAATTCCATCTGCCTTCACCCAGGAAAGGCCCACCGTGTGAACAGTCGGCCAAGATAGATAAACTGCAGAGAGACAAAGGAGGAGACCAAGTAATTCACTGACTGCAGAAGGAAGAAATGTATTTCCACAGAAGAATATTGGGGGGGGGGGGTCCTCACGTTCATCTGCGGTGGTTCTTTGCAAGAACTAAATGAAAACAGACAATAGCTGCAGCTGTTAATTTTGGCCTGCGTGAACCCTCCACTTTTAAGACAGAATTGCCAGTTTGAGTCAGTCTTCTTTTCATTTCACGACATTAAGAATTAAACAGTCCCCTGACATGGAACGAAATAGCCCTGAAACTTGCCGGGATTCAGTCAGGTGGGTCGACACAAACAGGAATGGTAGCCAGAGCATAACGTTTTCTTTTACTCAAAATTGCAGCTGTTTTTACATAAAGAGAGAGTTCACTTAGGAGTTTAAATAGGGTAATTCTTTCTGCGTGTTTCAGAAACATTCTGGTTTGATCCTACTCCGAGCTTCTAGGTCAGGGGTAGTCAAACTGCGGCCCTCCGGATGTCCATGGACTACAATTCTCATGAGCCCCTGCCAGCGGTCGCTGGCAGGGGCTCATGGGAATTGTAGTCCATGGACATCTGGAGGGCCGCAGTTCGACAACCCCTGTTCTAGGTCTCCGGATGGGTGCGGCTCTTCTGGTTTCCTTATTATTCCCTGAATAGATCTGAAGACTTCTTTCCACCATTTGCCCCTTGGTGGAGTCGCTCTAGCCACCCGCGAGAGGGGAGGGCTTGTCAGATCCATGCTGGGAAACCTCTGGAGGTTTGAGGATGCAGCCTGGGGAGCACAGGGACCAAACCACAGAGTCCTCCCTCCGAAGCAGCCATTTTCTCCAGGGGAACTTATCCCTGCAGGCTGGAGGTTGGCATCCCTACCACTCAGGCTAATACCTCCCGCAGGAGGACTGATTTCCCTCACTTGCCATTTAGGTGGAGGCGAAAAGGGAAACAGTTCCCTTTCAGTTCACAGCACCAGCTCTCTCTGTCTCTGCTCGACATCTCTTTCTTCTCTTCTTCCTCACATCAGCCTTCCAAACAAACTCCGTCAACTCCATGACCCACACCCACACACCCACACACAGAGAGAGAGACGTTTTAGTCCTTTCACGCCCAGCCCCCTCCTCCTTCCTTACCTTCAAGCCCTGCACTTTTAAACTACCTTGTAGGTACATATAAAATCCCACATTCATTCTCAGAAATAATGCATGCACAAAAAAGCAAAACATCACACGCTGGTTGTAGCGTGATTTAATGAAAGTAGCTGATTTCCCTGACAAAGGAAGAAAGGCAAAGAATAGACTATTTGCAAAACAATTTCAGAACCCTTTCCTGAATCAAAAGAGAGCTACAAAAATCAATTGAGGGACAGGGAGAATAAAATAATCCCGTTTTAATGTGCAGTGAATGAATCAGCCAGTTAAACCAGCGCAAACAATCTGTGTTGTTATTTTTAAATGTAGTACCTATTCTTTCAAAAGCACCTTTCCATAGAAATCTCTAGAATGATGCTGCTGAAATAAATGTCCAAAAAGAGGTTTTGCTTTTCAGACCCAGTCCTGGACTGCCACCCGATGGAGAAGCCGTGGCCAAGCAAGACTTTCCTTTCCTTTTCTTCCCGGCACATTCAGAGAAGCTCTCAAAAATGTACGGCCACTGCCACCCAGTGGCTCTTGAGACACAAAGTGGAAAATCCAAGCCAAATACTCTTTGGCTACTCAATAACATCAGAGTCCAGTAGCACCTTTAAGACCAACAAAGATTTATTCAAGGCAGCACTGGAAAGCTCACGCCCTGAATAAATCTCTGTTGGACTCTCATTATATTGTGCTACTTCAGACCAACACGGCTACTCCTTTGAATTTACTCTACTCAAAACGCTGCAACTCTTTGGAGGGTTTCAGAAAAGTACCTCTATTTTAACTCGAAGGGCCCTTTCAGGCATTAGCTGGGCATATATTTAAATCTTTAAATTTTATCTTTAGTAGATTTAAATTTAGGGGAGGCGACCACTGCAAGGCTGGCTACCCCGGCCAGTGCCGCACGAGGGGGCAGCAGCCGACTGGGTGGAACTTAGCTGGTCTTTCTCCTCACTGACATGAGCAGCCGGAGTCCCGGCCGTGACGTGCTCACCACTCAGCCACCATAGACTTGCACAGGGTTGCCAACTTCCACCTGGGCCCTGGAGATCTCCCAGAATGACAACTGATCTCCAGAACACAGAGATCTGTCCCCCTGCTTTTTGCGGTGGGCTCTATGGCGTTATTCCCCTCTGAGGTCCCTGACAGGCTCTGCACCCTCCCACATCAACCTCCAGGAAAATCCCAAACCAGAGCTGGTAACCCTACCCTTGCACGGTGCAGCTAGCAGTGCTCTCTAAATTCTGGGACTCACTCCTTGTTCTTCGGCCTTTTATTCTGTGCTTCCAACAAAAAGACAGATCAAGATGGGAAGCTGCCCTAGCAGTAGCTGCGAAGAAGAAGTGATCCGTGACTCATGAAGGCTCCTCCCCCGCCACAGACTCCTTGGATGAATGTCTTTGCCACCGTGTTGCCTGTGTGCATGAGTTATATTTTTAGATACTAATTGAGCCACTTCGGTATTAACACTCGTTAAAGTGGAGGAGTCCAGCGGCTGCAGAATGTGCTCCTGCCCTCTGCATTTCACCGGCTTCCAGGAAATTCTGCCTTTCTCCTGGATATGCACATCCAATGTGGAGGTTACAGGAGTCAAGGAACATGACGTGCATTTTACTCCGCCAGAAGTCATTTTGAAAGGGGTGAGGCATCCAATTTTTTTTCTTCTGGTCAAACTTGGTTAGTTCATATATGCCACAAGTCGGGTTGCCAACATCCAGGTGAGACCTGGAGCTCTCCCAGAATTACAGCTGATTTCCAGACTGCAGGGATCAGGGCCTCTGGAGAAAACGGCGGCTTGCGAGGGAGATTCTGTGGCAGGATGCCCCACGGAAGTCCCTTTCCTTCCCAATCTCCATCCTGCCCGAGCTCCACACCCAAATCTCAGTCCAGGGGTGATAACCCTAACGACCAAAGCATGGGTCACTTTGGTGTGTCTAATGCAGGGGTAGTCAAACTGCGGCCCTCCAGATGTCCATGGACTACAATTCCCATGAGCCCCTGCCAGCAAATGCTGGCAGGGGCTCATGGGAATTGTAGTCCATGGACATCTGGAGGGCCGCAGTTTGACTACCCCTGGTCTAATGTGTAGGACCAGGACTTGTCTCAAAAGCGATCGTGCAGACCCTGGTTTCCCACGACCAACAATGGCACCACCATGTATGCGCTTTCCTTAACCTCCTTGATATCAGCTGAGCTGCCCGGCGTCCGAGTTAAGAGCAGCAGTCACTCCTTCCCCGCAGCCAGCCTGCTGGGTGACCTTGAGCCAGTCCCAGTTCTCTCAAAGCTCTCTCAGCCCCACCTCCCTCGCAAAGTGGGGGAGAGGATTAGAAGCCGCTTTGAGACTCCTTCGGGTAGGGGAAAAAACAGCTCTTCTTCTTCTTCTCTTCTATGCAAGTCTGCTAGAGCAAAGAATGCAACCCAGAATTGAACTGTGTTTCATGGCTATACAGCAGAGCTACGTAAACAAGCACGGAGCAATGTGGCCACTGAAGCCAAGCAAGGCTGGCTTTTGGGTGCTGCCTCCGTGGGAGGCCATGCCAGCTGGTCCCCGCCCCGCGAACAAGAGGTCACTAGAGCCGAAGGAACCCCAACGGGCAAGAGGCAGCTTGGGGTCTCCAGGCGACAGTCGGCAGAGTGAAATATGCAAAGAGAAGAGAAGCAACGAAGCTGCTTCAAAGAATAAAATAGCTTTCTTACAAAGAGAAACAACTTTGTATAGAAAGAGAGAACGGAGAGTCCTAACTAACTGTCTAACTGTGGTTCTGCATTCAGTTGTCTGTTCTGATGGCAAGCAAGGAGGAACTGGGTGCTCAAAAGAGCAGGAAGTCTCTAAAGAGCCAATCAGGACACGGGAGGAGAGGATTTTTAAAACATCAGGCAGGACATTCTGAAGCTAGCTATGCTACGTACACATATCCTCCGGCACCCTTGGTAGGAATTCTTCTTATACTGTTGATTTATGCACACTACGGATCTTGCGTGTTCTAGTAGAGGAAATGGGTGCTTCGGAAGGTGGTCTCGATGGCATTCTATCCCACCGAAGACCCTCCCCTCCTCAGGAGCCACGCTGGAAATCTACAGGTATTTCCTAACCTGGAGCTGGCAACCCCGGGAACAAAGAAATTAAGCTTGATGTCATTTGATATATGTGCAAGAAATAGGCTACAGCAACAAAACCAGAAAACAGAAGATTCCTCTTCTAATCTAAATAGCTGGATGGCAAGAGAGGGAGGATGGAGGAGAGGAGTGTGAGAAGACTCGGGGGGGGGGGAGGAAATTACCCTCTAGGACAAGTCAGTGAGACGAATCATAGAATCTGTAAAACGCTCCTGAGGAGCGGTAAAAATAAAACAGTAAGGGCATTGTGGGCAGAGAAAAGGGCGGGGCAAGTCCATGATAAAACCTCAGAGGGCAGCAAACTCCCGATTGGCCTGTCCGAGTGTCACTCCGGGGCCAAGTGACCAATTGGGAGCCCCCGGCCCCACCAGCGCCCATGCTAGCTCCCATTGTATTTTGAAATACAATCGGCTTTGCCCCATGTCATCTTTAACTGCTCCTGC
Organism: Paroedura picta; assembly: GCF_049243985.1. Taxonomy (NCBI): domain Eukaryota; kingdom Metazoa; phylum Chordata; class Lepidosauria; order Squamata; family Gekkonidae; genus Paroedura; species Paroedura picta. The sequence continues at coordinate 124,313,647 of NC_135374.1, read as the reverse complement.
AGAGCGGATTAAATAAAGGAGTAAGGGCCCTGAGGGCAGGCCCTGTCCGGGATGAGGAAGGGTGCCCATTGGCCCCTTCCCCTGGACTGACAAGCGGAGGGCCCAATTGGAAGACGCGCAGCTTGTCAGTCCAGCCCCAAAGTGCCAATGATTGCCCCACGGTGGCCATTCCGAGCCTGCCCGCTGAGAGTGAAGGTAGGCCCGGGGGGGAAGCCTCCCCAGGGCCCAGGGACACTGTTCGTGGCCTCACCGAGGCTGTGAGCGTTGTCCCCGGCCCCTGGGAAGGCTCTTTCTGCCACGGGGTGGGGTAGGAGAAAGCCTCCCCATGGCCCGGGGATGCGGCCGGCCCCTGGGGATGCTGTTTCTGCCGGGGGGGGAGGAAAAGACCTCCCCAGGGCCCTGGGGATGCTTTGTCCATGGGGGGGGGGGTTTGGGGGGCCCCAGCCCTTCCCACCCGCCCAGCCAGCACTGCCAGGGCAGTTGAGAACGGCTAGCGCCCGCTGTATTATTTTTACAGCGGGCTTTATTACTAGTAGAATAATAGAGTTGGAAGGGACTTCATGGGTCATCTAGTCCAACCCCCTGCACTGTGCAGGACACTCCCAACCCTCTCACTCATCCACTGTCACCTGCCACCCCCTTGAGCCTTCATAGAATCAGCCTCTCCGTCAGATGGCTATCCAGCCTCTGCTTAAAAATCTCCAAGGGTGGAGAACCCACCACCTCCCCAGGAAGCCTGTTCCACTGAGAAAGGTGAGTGGTCATTGTCCCTATCTATCTCACGAACTCTGTGATGAAGAGAGTTCCTGGTAGAGTCAGAGTCAGGAGATGTCCCACAGAGAGTTATTTCTAACAGCCTGTGACTTTTTGTTTTCACCGCAGCTAAAGTAAAAATTAACAAAAAGATTTTCCAGTCTGGCCTGTATTCGGATAGCTCAGACGAGGCAAGAACCCTTGGCCCATGGCCGACAGTAACTTATTGAGGGACTGACTGCTCAAACACACAAGTTCAGAGAAGCCAAGGCACACTCAAACACAACACAATTTGCACTGCTTCTCCCTCCAATATGCAAGGATGCCAATAACCCAACAGGTTCCACATGAAAGGGCTAGGACATGTAGAGCAGTGGTAGTCAACCTGTGGTCCTCCAGATGTCCATGGACTACAATGCATTTGCTGGCAGGGGCTCATGGGAATTGTAGTCCATGGACATCTGGAGGACCACAGGTTGACTACCCCCGAAATGTCCCTCCTCCAAATAGCAGGTTTGTGTAGAATGACTCAATAGGAGGGAAAACCAGAGGTCACTGTCAGGAAAGGTTCATGGGAAGCAACTTGCATGCCAATAAAAGGTTTCTGAGTCTGAGTCTATGGAGAATTGGAAGAAAAAGCAGTTTAAAATCAGATCTTTGCTCCTTTACCACTGATTAGGAACTTCACCAGTTGCGTTATTTCCCTTCCCTCCTCAGATTAGTCAAAAGGCTCCCATTGTGAGGCTCTTAAGCACTTTCCGTTTATTTAATGACTGTTTGTTTTGAGCATCATTAAAATTTGATGTGGCTTGAGGCAGATCCCAGCCACCAATCTACTTATTAAATGGTAAAAGTCCCTAAAGAAAACAAGGCCTGGAGATTAACTGTCCTGTCTTTTAAATAATTGCTGGAGAGGGGGGGGGGGGATTAATTTATCATTTCTGTTTATGGCTCCAGATTCTTGGGAGACCCTTGAAATCACCAAGAAATAATTCTGTGGATGCCGCAACACCATTACTGCTGCTCACAGGAAACTGCTCTTTGCTGAGAAGAGGTGCACCCACCCACAAATCCCCGTCTTCACGTTTAAAGGAACAAAGCTCTGTCACTTACTCCTGCTGTGATAGATGGTTAAACGGGTGCAACACCCCCGGGAATCCCTGAAACCTGAGGTGGGCTCAGAGGGAACAGTCCACAGTTCCTCAGTAGAGCTTCACATCCCGTCTCCTCCCCCCTCCCCCCGCAAGCAGAAAACGAGTATTAAAATACAAGCCTACCTGCCTGCTGTATCCAGGTCCTGCACTTCAGCTTCTCTAGGTCCATGGTTTGGTTGACTTTGACCCAGACTGGAAATCCTGTTTGATTTGTAAGCACAGCTTTGCCCAAGGCTCACTTAAACTAGTGGCTGCATTTTATTATTGTACTAGGGCAAAGCCCCTTGTGCCCCGGAATACAAAGGGCACTAGCACACATACCTGCCCTGGGGCTTCCCTGGGTGCTGACCCTCCCCCCCCCCCCATTCCCCACTGGATCTTGAGATCCAGCATGTTGGAGGTGATTAAACAGGAGGAGGCTCTACTCTCAAGAGCCCAGATTGATCCCCCGTTCCTCCTCCATGTGCAACCAGCTGGGCTGCCAACCTCTAGGTGGAGGCCTGGAAATCTTGAGGAATAACAATTGATCTCCAGGCACCAGGTCTTCTGGAGAAGACAGCTGGGAGGGAGGGAGGGAGAGTAGAGGCCACGCTGGGTCCCATGGGGCTGGTGGGCAGCCTTTACTCCTTCCCTCACCCACCCCCATGACTCTTGAGGCCCCACCTCCAAACTGCAAGGAACATTCCTAACCCAGGAGTCACCAACCTCCAGGTGTGGCCAGGAGACATCCTGGAATTGGATTTCATCTGCAGATCATAGAGATCAGCTTCTGGGGTGGGGGGGGGATGGCTGTTTTGGAGGGGGAATTTTACTGTCTCCAGACAACGGAGATCAGTCCTGATGGAGAAAAAGGCTGCTTGGGAGGGGGCCTTGTAACCCACAGAGGTCCAGGGATGCCAGACTTCAAGGGGGACCTGACACCCCCCAGAATGACAGTCTTCATCAGACTTCAGAAGTCAGTTCCCCTGGAGAAAAGGGCCGGTTGAGAACCACTCAGTGGGCTGGCTCTGTTCCCCCCCCCCCCATCCCAACTTCTATACCAGGGCAAGTCAATTGGGGCAGGCTGTGCTTCTCCCCCCTTCTTGCTGTTTTTAGCATTTCCTGCTAGCCTAAGTTCATTCTTTCTGTGCACAAGGGTTTATCTTAAAGGGTAAGAAAACTATAAATTACAGAACTCTTTTTTTGTTTGTTTCTTGAAACTCCTGTGTGAGAATCATGTGCATGGCAGAGAGACAGAGACAGTCTCTGAAGATGATTGGGTTGTTTCTATCTGTCTGTCTGTCTGTCTGTCTATCTATATTTTAATTTATACTCCGCCTTTCCCGACATAGTCGACCGAGGGCAGCTTACATCAGACAAAAGAATAAAATACAATTGCCATTAAAACCCCTTCAATTAACCCCCAGTAAAATAAAAAAACAATCTGAAATTTCCATCCGAGGGTGGAGCCCCATTCCTCCCCTGTACCAGCCAGTGGATCGCCTATCCTAAGGGCCTCCTGGTACAACCAAGTAGATCTTAAAAATCACCTCCCTTTCCCTTCACTCCCCCTTTCCATAGTCTGTGCTTGATGTGCGCAACTCTTGCAGGGGTTGCTCTGTCATGAAAGCAACAGGCGACTTGGCAAACGCACCGCTGTGCAGAGGGATGAAGAGCAATGTAAGAGAAGAGCAAAGGGAGGGAGGCATGGGGCAGGGCAGGGAAAGGGGCTCTGAATAACTGAGCTAGTATTAGTTTAATTCTTCTGCCTCTGGCTATGTTGATAAGCATTGGAGTTATTTGTATAATCATGTCTTTAAGAAAGTTTCTGGCTGTTTTTAGAATCTCTGGTTAGAAAGCAAATGTGCATTACATTGAATTTTGAGACATCCAAAATAATCATTGTTATAATTTACTAGCTTCAAAGCCTGTTCCTAAGAACGGGCCTTGAAAGGGTCCCCTCCTCTGGCCCCTGGCCTGGCAGCTTAAGGTGGCTTTGGGCCACAGCTCACAGCCGGATCAAGTGGGGTGGGCAGGGGCTGGTCAGCTCGTTAGCAGGCAGTCAGCATGCCAGGAGGCCCTTGTTAGCAGGCCCAGCCTAGCAGGCCAAGAGGCCCTCGTTAGCAAGCCCTCCACCATGACCTTTTGCCCAGGGCCCTTTCCCCTTACCTGCTGCTGGCTCCAGGCACTGAGGTGCATCTGAGAGCAAAGAGGCTAGAGTCCAGGGACAGAGGGCGGGAGCTGCAGGGGCAGGGCTAATCAGGGTGCAACCAGTTTTGCTGGCTGCACCCTAATTGGCCCTATTCCAACTTGGACAGCCAGACACGTTCCACCCCCCCCCCCCCAGGTTGTTTCACAAATATATAGAGGAACCATGGATAAGGATGTGTGTGCATTTCAACTGGTGAGAGCTAAATGCGCCTTCTATTTTGGGCGCAAAGATTTAATTTTATGTGTGTGTATCAAATGAAAGGAGGTTGGGAGACAGGACTATTTTCTCCCTCCTTTCACAGTTCCTGATCTTCCTTTGCTGGTTTCCACTATATAAGTCAGTAGGTTTTGTTGGGGGTTTCTTGAATCTCCAGAGAGTTGGCATCCATGGATAGCTAAAAAAATTGAAGACCTTGATTTTCTAAAATTGTGCTATGCTGTGAAAGCTAAGGACTGATACCCAAACCACCCCTCTTTTAATGTGAGCAAATGTTTAAGACTTTGTATGTAGAAATGCAAGCTGAACTGATCTTCAGAAGATCTTGAGGAGCAAGCCCTCCATGAAACCTAGCTGAGGTTTAGAATTGTATATAGAGCACATAGCAGCACATAGCATCCAGGTGATGTTGGACCCATGGTTAAGGGAATGGCATTGGATATCAAGAAGATTATTAGATGCTAAACTTTTGAGTGAAGTTTCCACAAAGTCTGAACATTAAGTGCCCATTATTCAATATGTAGCCTCTATTTTTGAACTGAACTAAGTCAGCACCAGGTGAAAAATTGTGTGGGTTTTATTTTTATATCTCTATACCCACAGGCCTCCAATGGGGGGGATTTTAGCTGTTTATATTTCAGGTTCATTTATTCATTTGCCTCTCTAAGAGCATTTCAGATTGTGAGTGGGTTGTGGTATTCTGCTTTTTAATGTGCCAGAAGTAAAATGTGTATCAGTTTATGACTAAATAAGAATTTGTGAAATCACAAATGACTGGCATTTGTTGTGAGTAATATTAATGATCTGTTTACATCTGAGCAGACCCCAGAAAGGTCGCCCGCTCTAGATGCCATGGTGTCATCTGTGAAAAATGGCACAGTGCGCTCCCTATGTCCCGCTATAAGAAAACACCCTTTGATTGATGCAGAACGTGAACTGGGAGCCCCGTGGCCATCATGGGGGATAAGAGTGAGGGCTTCAGACAGCTCTCTTTCACTGAAGTGGACAAATTGCTAGAGTCAGTGAGGGCGACCACCCGCTCTTTGGGTGCGTGGAGAATTGGACCCCTTGGCCCAATCTTTTTGAAACTTGGGGTTTCTGTTGAGGAGAGGCTCCAGCAGCTACGTTGCAAATTTGGGGCCTGTACCTCAAACCTCCACCCCTCGCCAGACCACAGACCCTTTAAAATGAACATTTGTTGTTGTTAGGTGCGAAGTCGTGTCCAACCCATCGCGATGCCATGGACAATGATCCTCCAGGCCTTCCTGTCCTCTATCATTCCCCGGAGTCCATTTAAGTTTGCACCGACTGCTTCAGTGACTCCATCCAGCCACCTCATTCTCTGTCGTCCCCTTCTTCTTTTGCCCTCGATTGCTCCCAGCATTAGGCTCTTCTCCAGGGAGTCCTTCCTCCTCATGAGGTGGCCAAAGTATTTGAGTTTCATCTTCAGGATCTGGCGTTCTAAGGAGCAGTCAGGGCTGATCTCCTCTAGGACTAACCGGTTTGTTCGCCTTGCAGTCCAAGGGACTCGCAAGAGTCTTCTCCAGCACCAGAGTTCAAAAGCCTCAATTCTTTGACATATTGCTTTAAACATATTGCTTTAAAATATTGAGATCTTTGTGCTGTTTTGCAGCTAATGCTAAAGCAACTTCTTAAAAATTGGATCACCATTGGCCAATCAGAAGACCTGAATCATAAAATCATACAGTTCGAAGGGACCTCCAGGGTCATCTAGTCAAACCCCTACACAATGCAGGAACTCACAACTTGTCCCTGGCCATGCCCACTTTCTAAATACAGTTGATGGATGCCTATAAAGGTGCCCATGGGCACCACATTAGTGAACCCTGCTCTATGACATTGTACCCTGCTGAGGTTACTCCCCTGCCCAGACTCTACCCTATGCGAGCTCCCCAGCCCTAGGGACAATGCTCAGAAGAGCCAGGCTCACAGGTGGCTCCTGAACCCGTGAATACTGCAGATTGAAGCACTAGCTCTTTAATACACTGATCTCCACGCAGATGCCCCAAGAGTGCCCCAGGACCCTCCGCCCAGCAGCCTTGCTGGCTGGTCCTCTGGACCAGTGATTTTCTGCCAGGCTTGCTAGTAACTCCAGGGCTACTCCAGAGCCCCGGAGGGGTTAAACAGTGGAAACAAGCAGACTTTCCCTGAGCCTTTCCAGGGGCTTTACTAAGGAGAGTACTGGGGTTTTGATGGCTGCTAGCTGTGGTTGGTAAAATGCGGTATGGATCCTAATTCTATCAGGTGGATCAAGAACTTGTTGACAAATCGTACCCAGAGTGTACTTGTTAATGCTTCAGCATCCTCCTGGAGAACAGTGACAAGTGGAGTACCCCAAGGATCTGTCCTGGGGCCTGTGTTGTTCAATATATTTATAAATGATTTGGATGAGGGATTAGAGGGGATACTTATTAAATCTGCAGATGATACTAAACTGGGAGGGGTAGAAAAAACAACCGAAGACAGCAACAGAATACAGGATGATCTTGATAGGCTTGAGAAGTGGGCTAAACTGAATAAAATGAAGTTCAATAGGGACAAATGTAAAGTTCTGCATTTAGGTAGAAAGCACCAAATACACCAATATAAAATGGGGAGGATTTGTCTTGGCAGTAGCATGTGCGAAAAGGATCTAGGAGTCTTAGTAGACCATGCATTGAACATGAGTCAGCAGTGTGACTCAGTGGCTAAAAAGGCAAATGGGATTTTGGGCTGTATCAAATGGAGTATCGTGTCCAGATCACGGGAGGTGATGGTACCGCTTTACTCTGCTCTATTTCGGCCTCACTTGGAGTCCTGTGTTCAGTTTTGGGCACCCCAGTTGAAGAGGGATGTAGACAAACTAGAACGTGTCCAGAGGAGGCCAACAAAGATGGTGAGGGGTTTGGAGACCAAGATATATGAGGAAAGGTTAGGGGAGCTTGGTCTGTTTAGCCTAAAGAGGAGACGACTGAGAGGGGATCTGATAACCATCTTCAAGTATTTGAAAGGGTGCCATATGGAGGATGGAGCAGAATTGTTCTCTCTTGCCCCAGAGGGACAGACCAGAACCATTGGGATGAAATTAATTCAAAAGAAATTCTGTCTAAACATCTGGAAGAAATTCCTGACAGTTAGAGCGGTTTCTCGGTGGAACAGGCTTCCTTGGGAGGTGGTGGATTTTGGAGAATTTTAGACAGAGGCCGGATAGCCATCTGATGGAGAGGCTGATTCTGTGAAGGCAAAGGGGTGGCAGGTGACAGTGGATGAGCAATAGGGATGTGAGTGTCCTACATACTGCAGGGGGTAGGACTAGATGATCCATGAGGTCCCTTCCAACTCTATTGTTCTATGATTCTATGATTCTATGAGGTGTTGCATACAAACTGTTTCATGTTTTTGAGTTTAGCACTGGTGCACTCTGGCCAGTGTCCCTCCCCTCCCCTTTCTCTGGAAAGCCTTTGCTCTTAATGTGGAACTCACCCGTTCATTACAAGCCAAGCTGGTCAGCAGCCAGCCCCTTCAGTTTAGAAGCATCCCATGCCTGCACAAGAGGGAAGGAGTCTTCGGGAAGTAAGGCATAAACTTGTTCTTTGACCAGCAGTTGCTTGCCACCAGCAAGGTCGGTCACCATGGGAGTTTCTATCCATTGGTCCACGAGCCGTTCCAATCTTACAGGCCACCACTGCACCTTCCAAAAGCACCCTGCCAATCGTTCCTTAGTGAGGCCAAACCGGTCTCTCACCAAGATCTTAAAGTTGCAGTAGTTCCTCCTCAGGCCCAATGGCTCTAACTGGAGGGAGCAGAATGAGGGATGCCATCAACTGTATTCACATCAAAATCACAAGATGTCATAGTCCCATTGTATACGGCGCTGGTCAGACCACACCTGGAGTACTGTGTGCAGTTCTGGAGGCCTCACTTCAAGAAGGACGTAGATAAAATTGAAAGGGTACAGAGGAGAGCGACGAAGATGATCTGGGGCCAAGGGACCAAGCCCTATGAAGATAGGTTGAGGGACTTGGGAATGTTCAGCCTGGAGAAAAGGAGGTTGAGAGGGGACATGATAGCCCTCTTTAAGTATTTGAAAGGTTGGAGGAGGGCAGGATACTGTTCCCATTGGCTGCAGAGGAAAGGACACGCAGTAATGGGTTTAAACTACAAGTACAACGATATAGGATAGATATCAGGAAAAATTCTTTCACAGTCAGAGTAGTTCAGCAGTGGAATAGGCTGCCTAAGGAGGTGGTGAGCTCCCCCTTACTGGCAGTCTTCAAGCAAAGGTTGGATACACACTTCTCTTGGATGCTTTAGGATGCTTAGGGCTGGTCCTGCGTTGAGCAGGGGGTTGGACTAGATGGCCTGCATGGCCCCTTCCAACTCTATGATTCTATGATTCTATGCCGCCCTCCAGCTGGGGATCCTCTGGAATTACAATTCGTCTCCAGACTACAGAGACACTTGGGAGGCCTCCTCCCTCACTGAGGGCCCCTGCCTCCAAGGTTTCATCCCCAATCTTCTGGCGTTTCCCAACCTGGATCTGGCAACCCTACCCCCCAGGGGGAACTGAGAACCCGAAGCAGAACAAAGCTCCTAAGGAAATATCTTAAAATGTTAGAAACGGTCAACTGGCCATGCCAGTTTCTTTTCTTTTCTTTAAGTATTTTATTAATGATGGAAAAGAAGAAAAATAATACGTTACATAGAGAAAAAGCAGAAATGCAGAAAATCCAAAAATATCAAGAGATCTCCCCAGCAGGAATTTGAGAGTTTTAGTTCACCATTCTTCACCCTTAATTCTATTTACTGAGAAAATCCAGGTAATAATGCCCTTGTTCTTGTGTGCATGAACAGAGGTACTATGTGTAGGTCACAAGTCATTTCAGTGACTGAAGCCTTCACCAGCTTCAGAATACCATTTGAGCTGATTTTCTTGGATTATTAGTGGATTGACTGCCACTTAGTATAAAATATCTGATGATAAATCTTCCCTCTTAGCTCTCCTAGTTATAGCCTCTTTCTGTACGGACCCCCTGGGGCTCACAGAACCTGCCTGACAACTTGGTTGAAAATAAACATTTATTTAACTTAACCTCTCCAGCCATAGAGAATAACACAACAAAAGTAAAGCAGCAAACACTTGCATGTAGCGGTGAAGAAGTAATGGGCCAAATAGCCCCCCTGAAGTCCATTAAACAACCGGTTCCGATTTGCAAAACTTTGCAGTGAGTTAATGGCTCCTTCTCAAGCCCATCAAGGCAGGATGTTCTTTTCTTCCTCTTTTCTTTCCAAACGATTCAGCCCAACAGAAGAGTATAATTTGTGTTCTATAGCTGCTTAAGTGTGTCATATTTTACCTGGCCTCCCCATTTTCCCAATACGGCTGTCACAAGTAAGTTGAAGCCTATTTTGTCTTTTGCTGACAATATGCTATTTAACTTGTACTTCAGTGTTTGTCGGCTCCCAGGAGAGATCCCACATGGGAGAGAGAGAAACTGACTTAACAAACATTCTCTTTCTTCTTTAGCTTTAACCAAGACAATACCAGGTTTGTGTGAAGGATAACGCAATGGGTAAAACCCACCCAAATTGGACCTCATTGGGGGACATGCACCCTACAGGGAGCAGACACCCCCTACCCCAGGGAGGGTCGATGCCGGGAGAAGAGCCTGCCCTACTCTGTGGACCAGACTTCTCAAACGGTAAGCCCCATCGGAGAGTGGGCATGGGGAAGGAGGAGGAGGGCCCAGCCTGGCCCACTCAGCATCCCAGCTCTGTGGTGAGCTGCCAGCTGTCAGGCGGTGTCAAGGGTGCAGCCCTGCTCCAGGCCTCCAGAACAGAGGGGGGGGGGAGAGGCTTCTCCTCCTCACCAGCCCCGCCACAGCAGGCAAAGCCTTGCCTCTCCCGCAGCCTTCTGCCCAACTGTGGGGTGTGTGAGGGGGAGACTGCTGGGCCCCCTCACCAGCCCCATTCAGGTGACTGAGGCCTTACTTCTCTCACGGGCTTTGCCGCCCTTCCCAGGTACAGGGTGACAAAGAGCCAGGGCCCCTTGTCAGCCCCAAACAAGCAAGTGAGGCCTCTGCTCTCCCACGGCCCTCGCCACCCTGCCCGACTACCAGCCTCGGTTGTATTCCGGGGTGTAACGGGCTTTGTGTGCCTCAAGTGGAGGATAAGTGCGTCAATGGCTAGCCACAGTGGCTGAGAGGAACCTCCCCATTCCGAGGCACTGACCCTCTGAATCCCAGTGTCAAGATGTGACATTCCCTCAGCCTCTAGGGAAGGTGGGGAATAAATGTAAACATAAATAGGCAAATAAATAACCATCAGGAGAAGACCTCAGCCTCTGTGCCCTATGGATAATTCAGAGAATTGGAGTCCAATCCATTTCAAACAAGGGGGCAAATAAACTGTGGGGCATAACAGACCCTTCTCCGCCTCCTCATCCCCATTCTGCTGCTTCGCCATGGAGGCCTTGTGTCCTGCCATCGGGAGAGGACAGTAGCCTCAGGGGCAGCCTGGCCAGCTGCACTGGCAGGACAAAGAGAAACAGGAAGTCCTTGTGTTCTGACTTCTTTGTTGTGGCTGAGCAGTTACAAGACGGTGGCTGGAATATCCCTTTGGGGAGGCCTGGGTCCACAGCCACTCTAAGCTCTCTGGCACGGCCCCTGGCTCTGGGTGGTCCCTGTGGCCCAGACTGCCGGGAGGAGCCAATGGGGGCAAGCCAGGCCATGCGAGCCCACGATGTGGCCTTTTGCCCTGTTGCCGCCCCCCAGGACGGCCACAGAGCAGCTGTGCCTCCTAGTGCCCATTGTTTCCCTGGGCGCAACCGGCTTTGCCTCTAGTAATAATAATACGACAGGATTAACACTTTTAACTGCACTCCTTCCTTTTTTGTTTCATACAGAAAATGTACACCGGGAAGACTAGGTGACAGCTTTCACATCAAACCCTAATCCATACTGGAGGGGCATGGCCTTCTTGCACCGCCATGGCTACATGCTTGGATGGGAGACCCCCAAGGAGAGGTAGGCCAGGGCAAACCATCTCTGTTCAGCTCTTGCCTCGGAAACCCTCTGAGGGGTGACCATGAGTCAGTCGCCACTTGGCAGCATCCCCCACTGCCCAGCAGAAGCAACCGGCTTTTGGATTGCAGAGGCCCACAGTAGCTTTGCTGGCTCTCTTGGGAAAGTTTTCACTCCAGAGATCTCTGTTCTCTGCTCATACATCCCAACCAGAAGAACTGCATGACTGAAACAGAACGTCCTGCCTGTCCGGCTTCCAAAGATCCTGAGGCAGGAAGCGGTAGCCAGCGGTTCGGCCAGCCGCTCTCCTTGGGCCTAAGTACCGCTTGTTCCTGCTGCCCACAGAGACCAGGGCCAGTTCTGCACTTACTTTGTTTTTTTTCCAGTGTGAATCCTGTTGAATCCAGATCAATTTCAACTCGGTCTTCCTCCCCCCCCCCCCATTGAAACAGAAAAGTGGTCTGCACGAGGTTAGGGAGGCTCAGAATGGCAGGGGGGGCAAGTCCAGATGGATCCTCTTTCTTTTCTTTTCTTGAAGGGGGAGGGAGAGGATTGAAGACAACAGAGCAGGGAGAAAAAAAAACACAAGAGGCAAATCTCTACCCACAGAAGTTACTGCTTCTGCAGCTTCTGGGGAGAGAAAATTAGGATTTCCCCTTTAAGAAAAGCTTACAGCCTGGGTAGCCTTGGCCAATCAGGGCTTCTCTATCACCGGAGTCAGCGCTGACCAATCAGGGCTTCTCTACCACAGCAAATGTGACTCAATCCGATTCTGAAAATATTGAGGGTTAAAACCGCTCTTGGATATCACGAAGAAAAGGTCGGGTTACTCCAGATCAATCCTGCTTGTTGCAGAAGGAAAATTTAAATCGCCCCATAACAAAACAGAAATCGCATTCTGTGTAGATGGCAGGGACCAAATTGATTGGAATAAAAGCTCAGTGCAGCTTACACCTAAATCTGCTTTTAAAGGGAATTGTCAAACTGATCTCCTGCCAGGCATGCAGTTGAGGCCGAGTGAAACTAGGAACATCTACGGGGCCCCTGCTCCCTCCGTCCCTCCCTCCCTGCCTCCCTCCCAGAAATCCACTCATGCATTCTGCCCCTGGACCTGTTTGCATTCTTATAGTTACACTTATTAATGTTAATATTATTATTGTGGTGGTTATCTATATGTCATGAGAAAACTAATTTCCTTGTATTGTTCTATGTTCTATGTAAACCGCCCTGAGCCTTAGGGGAGGGTGGGATATGAATCAACCTATCAATCAGTCAATGAGCATTCGCACATCCTGACAGAAGAGAAGCAATCGAAAGAGCCAGAGGAGCCCATCGCCCCAGAGAATCCCACTTTGTGTTGCCTGCACACCATGGAAGTTGACTCACAGCCCCCTCCCAAGACACACAAACACCCCTGCTTGTCCTGCTGCCTCATCATTCCTACCTTACCTGTTGCACAAAAGAGATTTGAAATCAACACTGGACAGAGTTCCTGCCACGTTTCAAAAAAAAAGACTTGATCACTACCTGAATTACTCTATCCTGAGCAGCCCTTCCGTCCCCCCGTCCAGCCATGTTTCCTGATAAATGCAATGTATGTAAAAATTACAGTGTTATAACGACGGAGGAAACAATTGAGAAAAGTTTTTCAGACATGCCCAAAAGCTTTCTCAAATGTTCCGATCCACTCTCAGATTCCTTTGTTACCACATGAATCAGCGTGCAGCAATGGGCTTCATGTTGGCTACGAATTCTAACTATGGGGGTGTCCCCAATTGCATTTTGTGATGTTCTCCATTACATCATCTCTGCCATGAAGCAAGCATCAGGGGGCCTCCCAAAGACTCACCCGCCCTCCAAAGAACAGGGATCGGCCCCTCTTCCGATGAACCGCCGGCAGGGACTCGCTGCCTCCCTCACCTCTTCTTTCTGGTGGCAGCAGATTTTCTCACCTCCCCTTAAAGCCAAGAGACCACAGGAGACTTCAAGTGATTTGTCTCCTCTTACAGCTAATTACAATGTTCTTGAACAAATCTTGAGAGATCCCTTGATGGGGAGCTGGGGGGGGGAGATCCACTCTTAAACAGAAGACATCTCTAGGTAGGGAAGAAAGATTTACATTACATTGCACACGGGAATACTCTAGGGCTGTCTTCAAAGAGACGGGAGATTTTCAGAATTTTATTGTGGCGCAGAGTGGTAATGCAGCAGACATGCAGTCTGAAGCTCTGCCCACGAGGCTGGGAGTTCAATCCCAGCAGCCGGCTCAAGGTTGACTCAGCCTTCCATCCTTCCGAGGTCGGTAAAATGAGTACCCAGCTTGCTGCTGGGGGGTAAACGGTAATGACTGGGAAAGGCACTGTCAAACCACAACCCTAGATTGAGTCTGCCATGAAAACTCTGGAGGGCGTCACCCCAAGGATCAGACATGACCCAGTGCTTGCACAGGGGATACCTTTACCTTTATGGACTTGTTGTGCTAGGATGTCTTCTCTGTACCCCATACTTCCCCAAGAATACAAAATGTCACCTGGGAGGAGGGGGGGAGGGTAAACAATTAATACATTGCTAAAGCAACCTGGTTTCCTCCTTTAATCAAGTAATCTCGGTTTTGATGGATTAATATCTAGACTGCTCCTTTGACTCCCCCCCCCCCAGGTGTAGCTATCTGGTCCATTGAATTATGACATTATTATCTGGGTTTTTTATGAGTTTTAATTGGGTTTTTATTCGGATTGTTAGCCAACATGAGCTGGATACAGGAGTGACAGGGGGAAAGTGGAATGATAAATAAACCAGCCATTAATAAACATTACGCCCGCAGGGTGAAGGCAGGTAGGTGCTGGAGGGTGCTGGGGAGTGGCAAGGGGGGAGTCGGCCATACCCTTTAGCCCACTGTGGCAGTGTGGGGGTGGCAGCTGGGGCAAACCACTGTGGGTGGCCCTAGCTGCCGCAGGAGGCTCGACATCACCACTGCCTCCCGGAGCGTGGACATTGGGATCAGGGTCAGGGCCAGGCAGTCCTGTGGGGGAGCGGCAGCAACTGCATTGGGTCCTCCAGGCAGCAGCAGGCGGCTGTGTAGGTCCATCCCCACTCAGTGTCCACCAGGGCTTGAGGGGCATCTTTGTGAGCAGGTGGCAGCATTCAGCTTCCACAGCACTGTGTCAGCACAAGCGTCCGCAGCCTGCAGGGTGGCGGCTGGAGCCCCATGGGTACGAGGCTGTGTCCGGGCGGTTCTCTCTGGGGGGGGGTGCAGTTGGCCGCTCGTTGGCAGCACAGCCAGTTGCTGTGTCCCTGTCACTACCTGGGGAGCATGGCTGAGGTGCTGGGTTCTCGTGGTAGGCGCATGTGCGGGTAGAGGGGTGAGCATCTGTCTAGGAAGGTAGGAGCTGTAGGGGCCGGGCCAATCAGGGCGTGGCCAGCTTTTCTGGCCACACCCTGATTGGCCCTCTTCCAATTCTGACACCCTGGACACGCTCCACCCTCCAGGCAGTTTCACAAATATTAAGAGGAACCATGGAAAAGATAAAATAAATTAATAATAGATTGTGGAAACTCAGTGGATGTTGTTTACCTGGATTTCAAGAAGGCTTTTAACAAGGTTCCCCAGGATGTTCTGATGGGTAAACTGGAGGACAGCAAACTGGATTTTAAGATGGTTAGGTGGATAAGGAACTGGCTAGAAATCCACACCCAAAGAGTGGTTGTCAGTGGTATTTCATCGGAGTGGTGAGCAGTGGGTGCCACAGGGCTCAGTACGGCATCCGATACTTTTCAACATTTTTATAAATGAGCTAGATGAGGGGGGAGGGGGACTCCTCATTAAATTTGCAGATGACACCAAATTGTGAGGAGTAGTGAACACCCCAGAAGATAGAGAGAGTTCAACAAGATCTGAACATGCTGGAAAAGTGGGCCAATGAGAACAAGATGCAATTCAGTAAGGAAAAGTGCAGAGTTCTACATCTGGGTCACAAAATGAGAAGAATGCCTACTGGATGGGGGATACACTACTGGGTAGCAGTATGTTTGAACGAGATATTGGGGTAATTGTGGAGTATAAACTAAATATGAGCAGACAGTGTGATGTGGTGGTAAAGAAGGCAGTCTTGGGCTGTTTCAATAGAGGCATCATATCAATATCACAAGATGACACAGTCCCACTGTATACGGCATTGGAGAGACCCCACCTGAAATCCCCTGGCCTCACTTCAAAAAGGAAGCAGACAAAATTGAGAGGGTTTAGAGGAGAATGACAAGAATGATTTGGGGCCTGGAGACCAAGCCCTATGAAGAAAGGCTGACGGATTTGGGAATGTTCCCTTTGGAGAAGAGAGGGTTAAGAGTGGGCATGATGGGTCTCTTTTAAGTATTTGAAAGATTATCACTTGGAGGAGGGTTCCTGTTTAAACTACGTGGAAGCAATATCGTCTAGGTATCGGAGGGAAGGGGCATCGCAGCCCGAGTAGTTCAGTAGTGGACTGGGCTGCCTAAGGAAGAGGTGAGCTGGACAGAGACTTATCCTGGATGCTTGAGGCAGTGGTTCCCAACCTTGTTATCACCAGGCACCGGTCAACACTTGACAATTTTACTGAGACCCGGGGGGGGGGGGAGGTAGTCTTTTGCCGAGGGACCTCGCCGCTGCCTGAGCCCCTGTTCTGCTTGCTTTCCTGCCGGTGCCCCTGACTTCACACCACCCACTGGGGGGCGCTGCCAGAAGCAGCTGCACAGTGCCACACCAAGGGGGAGCCTCAGCCGGCCGCCGGAGAGCACCAAAGGTGAGCCGGCGGCAGAGTGGTCCGCCTGATCCATGGACCGGTACCAGTCCTCGGACCGGGGGCTGGGGGCAGCTGCACTAGATGGCCTGTCTGTTCCTTTCCAACTCTATGATTCTATTCCATCTCAAGTTAAGCAGGGTCAGCCCAGGTTATCGCTTGGATGAGAGACCCTCAAGGAAGTCCTGGATTGCCATGTGGAGGCAGGTAATGAATGTCTCTCGCCTTGAAAACCCACCAGGTCTGTGACTTGAGCCCAGAACCAAAACAGAATAGACCAAGCAGAGTCTCCTGAAACTCAACCCCTCAAAGATTATTTATTTATATTATAAATGGATTTATAGGACCATCCCTCTCGGCCCACCCATCTTGGGGCAGTGTAAAGGTAAAGGTATCCCCTATGCAAGCAATGGGTCATGTCTGACCCTTGGGGTGACGCCCTCTAACGTTTTCATGGCAGACTCAGTACGGGGTGGTTTGCCAGTGCCTTCCCCAGTCATTACCGCTTACCCCCCAGCAACCTGGGTCCTCATTTTACCGACCTCGGAAGGATGGAAGGCTGAGTCAACCTTGAGCTGGCTGCTGGGATTGAACTCCCAGCCTCATGGGCAGAGCTTTCAGACGGCTGCCTTACCACTCTGCGCCACAAGAGGCTCTTTGGGGCAGTGTACATCAGATCAAATCAACATAATTAAACTCTATAAATCCTATAAAATCTCTAAAATCGCCATCCCATACATTCCTATCTCACCCAGATTTCTCCTCCCGTTAGTTTCCAGAAGTAGATGGTACAGGAGTGTTTTGAGGGGGGGAAGGAGGGGGTCTTAGATGTTCCTGGCAGCGCGGCCTCAACCAGATGCCTGGTGGAAGAGCTCCTGTGGCTGGGTGGGGTAGGACTAAGCAAGGAAATGCACTTACACAATCTGGACAGGGTCAGTTGCTACCTCGGCCAGAAACCTGGGCGTGATCTTCAGTGCCTCGTTATAGAATCATAGAAGAATCATAGAGTTGGAAGGGGCCATACAGGCCATCTAGTCCAACCCCCTGCTCTACGCAGGATCATCCCAAAGCATCCTAAAGCATCCAAGAAAAGTGTGTATCCAACCTTTGCTTGAAGACTTCCAGTGAGGGGGAGTTCACCACCTCCTTAGGCAGCCACTACTGAACTACTCTGACTGTGAAAAATTTCTATGGAGGCGCAGGTCTCAAGAGTAGTGTGGCTGGCCTTCTTCCACCCTTGCCAAGCCAAACTATTAGTGCTTGGCCCCAGAACACCTGGCTACAGTCATACGCACAATGGTCACCTCTACATTGGACTTCTGTAACTTGCTGTACACAGGTCTACCCTTATTCTTGTTCCGGAAACCACAACTGGTCCAGAATGTGGCCGCCAAGGTTCTTATGGGCAGACCATGGAGGGCACAAATTTGACCTGTGCTCTGGGAGCTGCACTGCCTCCTGATTGAATTCTGGATCAAGTTCTGGTACTTCCCCACAAGGCCATCCGTGATCCAGATCTTGTGTATCTGAGAGACTGCCACTCAATCTTTATTCCTCAAAGAGCACTCTACTCTACTAATAACAACCAGCTGGTAGTCCCTGGCACCAAGGAGGGACTTCTGGCCTCAACCAAGGCCAGGGCATTTATATTTTAGCTCCTACCTGGCAGAGTTAGCTCCTGGAACATATCCAGGCCCTTTCAGAACAAGCACAGTTCCACAGGGCTTGCAAGATGGAGCTCTTCTGCCATATAGCTCCCAACTCCAGACAGTACAGCACATTATCAGTGACTTGCAACCTCTACTGAATAATGACAGTTCTCTTTCCTATGTACTGGGGGGGGAACCTTTTCTTGCACACAGACGACCCTCCAATCTCAAACAACACTCAAAACAATGGCATACCCTGGACTCAACAAGGACATAGGTTTTTTTGTCTCACTATGTATACTAACCTCATTCAACTCTTATATCCGCATTCCTTACAATCCCCTCTTCAATTCATTTTATTTGGGACAATGTGACCATAATGTGATGGTCATTACTATTACTATGGCATATAATTTTTAGTTCAGCTCTCAGGACAAGATATTTGCCAGCACAGTTTGTCATTTGCAGGGATGCTTCCACGCTTGGGTGGAGATGGAGGGGGCCAGCAACTAGTCTCTTTTAATTATTTCTTTTCACAACTGTGAATGTGTCTGCCATTAATTTCTAATGTGGACGGTTTTAATTCTCCCATGTTTTCGTGAACTACAACTGAACTCAAAAAGACTGATTAGCTGTTTTAGCAAAGAATTATCATATGGCTTAATTAGGATATTATGACACAGTTTTCTAATTTGCCACAATTTGCTTTTGCTTTATATCTCCACAATTATGATGGTTTTTCATTTTGTCTGAGAGAGTGCCTGCACTCAAAAGCTCTTGAATAAATCTTTGTTGGTCTTAAAGGTGCTCTTGGATTCTGTTTTTATTGTGCTACTTCAGACAACACCCACTAGAATTTTTCCCTGTCTGAAAGTTTAGGTGAGAGAGACTTTCCCAAGAGAAGGCCAACAATATTCAGAGATCTACGCTTTTTGCCGACAGGTTTTGTGCTTAAATCCATGCAGTATCATCAGCTGTTCTATTAGAAGTATTATCGACTCACACAGGCATCTAATAGACCGTTTATGCACTGGACGTTTCATGCTGGGCTGCAGGCTGGAGTTTTAGTTGTGGCAGGTTGCCCCACCTCTTCCTGCACCCACATGGGGGAGCATTTGGCCTGGTGCGCCTCATCTGCCCCCAATTTTTGCTCCTGACAGGGGGGTGGGGCAGTGAAGTTCCCAGTGCGTAAACGGTCATACAGGGTATTCCTGGATGCCATTATGTCCCCCACACAGGCTTCCACAAGACTTCGAGTGTAAGGCACAAATTAGTCTGCTCAGACGATCTACATCTCAATGCCAGTGAAACCAAGGGGGCCACAACATTATAAGTGTGGGGAGAGTTCTTGGTGTGCACAAAGGTTGGGCATCAGAACGTTCAGTAGATGAGGTGTCAACAATTAAAACGATTCAGTATTTTTTCATGTCCTCCTACGCCCTTGCAGCCCCTCATACATTGGCCAAACTTCCAGATCGTTAAGGCCTAGGATTATAGAGGACAGTGGTAAAATTTGCAGAGGCCTTCTTGAATCCCCTTCAACGGAACGTTCTAAAAATAAATCACATACCTCTGCAGACATAAGATTTTTTTTCCCTCTGGAGGAAGTATTATCTAACACTTTTAAATTTACAGCTACAGAACAGACACTTTTAAGACGTGAAGCTCTTAATACATTATCTCCTAGAGGACCCAATGATAAATTTGAATTGCCAGCCTTTCTATGGAAACAGGACATTCAAAAGGTTATCCATAATAGTCATCTTAGTAATACCCTTTTAAGACACTGACTCAACACTTTCTATGCGGAGTTTGGATGCATTTTTATGGCAACTGCAGAGTTTGAAGGAAAGATTTATCTGCACAGGTTTATTGCATTTATGGTGCTCGGAAGATTGAAAGCGTTTAACATTTATTTATATATTCATAGAGAGTATTGGTCCCCTGACCTGGGCAGCTGAGGAAAGCCCAGTCATGTCAGCTAAGCAGGATGGCCCCTGCTCAGTGTTTGGATGGGGGACCATGAAGGAATTCCCCAAACATTCTGGTTGGCCACTAGGAAAATGGAATGTTGGAACAGAAAGGAGCCCTAGGCTATAGCTGCCCCGGGGCACCAAAACACCCTGGGTGGGTCAGCATACAAAGTAAATTGAAATACTGGGAACTGCTGCTGTCAGGATTTCTGCTCTATCCATCTCTGCCAGGGAAATTCCCGGGAAGATGTACAGACCCATTAGCACATTCCCACGACCACTAACCTCCCACTAAAGGCTCGGTACTGATTTTGCCTCTGTTTTTCCCCCAAAAGAAAATGGGCACATCTAGGGATGGTAATAGGCAAGGTATAAAGTCTGTGTGGCAGGCTGACTTTCTGGAGAGCTTGCGGAAGCCCTGTCCATCATCTTTAGGAACTCTTGGAGGACTGGAATGTAATGGTGGATGGATATGAACTGTTCAGAAAAAAACAGAATAGATCGAAGAGGTGGAGGAGTGGCACTGTATGTGAGGAAAGGGCTAACCTGTCAGGAAATTCTAGTGAAGGAGAGCATATCTACAGTGGAAAGCATCTGGGTGAAAATAAGCGAGGGAAAAACAAACAGTGTGGTGGTTGGTGTCTGCTACCGACCGCCTGACCAATGAGAGGATGTGGATGCTGCACTTTGTGAGCAGCTTGAGAAAATATCCAAGCGGCAGGACCTTGTCATCATGGGTGACTTCAATTTCCCAGATGTGTGCTGGGAAACAAACTCTGCGAAGCGTCCTCAGTCATGCAACTTTCTGACCTGCCTGGCTGACAATTTCATTTATCAAATGGTAGATGAACCCACAAGAGGTTCAGCCATACTGGACTTAATACTGACCAACAAGCAAGAGTTGGTGGATGAGGTGAAGGAGGTGGGGACCCTAGGGGGAAGTGACCATGTCCTCATAGAATTCCTTTTGAGATGGGGAGCCAAGGAAGCTTGTAGCCAGACGCAGATGTAGGATTTTCTTAGGGCAAACTTTAATAAACTCAGAGACATGATGAGTATCATACAATGGATGAGAATGCTGGAAGGGAAGGGAGCATGTGAAGGGTGGGCGCTACTCAAACAAGAGCTATTGCATGCTCAATCAATGACTATCCCAGAAAGACGAAAACACTGCAGGAGCTCTAAGAAGCCTATCTGGATGAACAGAGAACTTCAAGAGGAACTAAGAAAGAAAAGGGAAATGTTCAGGAAATGGAGGGAAGGACAGAGCTCTAAAGAAGAGTACCTACAGGTTACTAGGCACTGTAGATCAAACATCAGAAAGGCCAAAGCTGAGAGTGAGCTAAGATTGGCCAGGGAAGCCCATTGTAACAAGAAAAGATTTGTGAGGAGCAAACGTAAAGTAAAGGAGGCAATAGGCCCACTGTTGGGTGCGGATGGACAAACTCTAACAGAAGATGCAGAGAAAGCAGAAAGGCTTAGTGCCTATTTTACATCTGTTTTTCCCCACAGGTCAAAGGGTTTAGGCACATCTAGAGATGGCTGTAGCCAAAGGATAGTGTCTGGGTGGCAGGTTAACATGGATAGAGAGGTTGTCGAGAGACATTTAGCTGCAATGGATAAGTTCAAATCCTCTGGGCCAGATGAAATGCACCCGAGAGTACTCAAAGAACTTTCCAGAGAACTTGCACAGCCCTTGTCCATCATTTTCAGAACCTCTTTAAGGACTGGAGATATCCCGGAGGACTGGAAGAGAGCAAACGTTATTCCGATCTTCAAAAAAGGGAGGAAGGATGACCCGGGAAACTACAGACCAGTGAGTCTGACCTCTGTTGTGGGGAAGATAATGGAGCAGATATTAAAGGGAGCGATCTGCAAACATCTGGAGGACAATCTGGTGATCCAAGGAAGTCAGCATGGATTTGTCTCCAACAGGTCCTGCCAGACCAACCTGGTTTCCTTTTTTAACCAAGTAACAGGTTTGCTGGATCATGGAAATTCGGTTGATGTCATTTACTTGGATTTTAGTAAAGCTTTTGACAAGGTTCCCCATGATGTTCTGATGGATAAGTTGAAGGACTGCAATCTGGATTTTCAGATAGTTAAGTGGATAGGGAATTGGTTAGAGAACCGCACTCAAAGAGTTGTTGTCAATGGTGTTTCATCAGACTGGAGAGAGGTGAGTAGTGGGGTACCTCAGAGCTCGGTGCTCGGCCCGGTACTTTTTAACATATTTATAAATGATCTAGACTAGATGAGGGGGTGGAGGGACTACTCATCAAGTTTGCAGATGACACCAAATTGGGAGGACTGGCAAATACTCTGGAAGATAGACACAGAGTTCAACGAGATCTGAACACAATGGGAAAATGGGCAAATGAGAACAAGATGCAATTTAATAAAGATAAGTGTAAAGTTCGGCACCTGGGTCAGAAAAACAACATCTGGAGTACTGTGTGCAGTTCTGGAGGCCTCACTTCAAGAAGGATGTATATAAAATACATAGGGTACAGAGGAGAGCGACGAGGATGATCTGGGGCCAAGGGACCAAGCCCTATGAAGATAGGTTGAGGGACTTGGGAATGTTCAGCCTGGAGAAAAGGAGGTTGAGAGGGGACATGATAGCCCTCTTTAAGTATTTGAAAGGTTGTCACTTGGAGGAGGGCAGGATGCTGTTTCTGTTGGCTGCAGAGGAGAGGACGCGCAGTAATGGGTTTAAACTTCAAGTACAACGATATAGGCTAGATATCAGGAAAAAAATTTTCAGAGTAGTTCAGCAGTGGAATAGGCTGCCTAAGGAGGTCGTGAGCTCCACCTTACTGGCAGTCTTCAAGCAAAGGTTGGATACATACTTTTCTTGGACGCTTTAGGATGCTTTGGGCTGATCCTGCGTTGAGCAGGGGGTTGGACTAGATGGCCTGTATGGCCCCTTCCAACTCTATGATTCTATGATTCTATGACTGGAGGAGAGCAAATTTCAAAAAGTGAGTGGATTTGTCTCCAACAGGTCCTGCCAGACCAATCTGGTTTCCTTCTTGGACCAAGCGATGGGCTTACTAGAGAATGGAAACTCAGTGGATGTTGTTTACCTGGATTTCAGGAAGGCTTTTTATAATAGATTCAAATGGGTAGCAATGTTGGTCTGAAGTACCACAATAGAATCAGAGTCCAGTAGCACCATTAAGGCCAACAAAGATTTATTCAGGGCGTGAGCTTTTGAAAGCTCCTGCCCTGCATAAATCTTTGTTGGTCTTAAAGGTGCTACTGGACTCTGATTCTATTGTGCTTTTTACAATGTTACCCATGATACTTTCAACATTTTTATCAATGATCTGGATAAGGGGCAGGGGGGCTCCTCATTAAATCTGCGGATGACACCAAATTGGGAGGAGCAGCAAACACCCCAGAAGTTGAACAAGATCTGAACACACTGGGAAAGTGGGCAAATGAGAACAAGACATAATTCAAGAAGGATAAATGCAGAGTTCTACATCTGGGTCACAGAAATGAGAAGCAGCATACTGGATGGGGGAGACACTCCTGGGTAGCAGGGTGCCTGAACAAGATCTTGGGGTACTGCTGGACTGTAAGCTAAACATGAGCAGACAGTGTGATTCAGTGGTAAAGAAGGCAACTGTAGTCTTGAGCTGTATCAACAGGGGGATCGCATCAAAATCACAAGATGTCAGAGTCCCATTGTATTCCACATTGGCCAGACCCCACCAGGAGTCCTGTGCACCTCTCTGGTGGACTCGCTTCAACAAGTGTGTGGACAAAATGGAGAGGGTGCAGAGGACAGCGATGAGGACAATCAGGGCCTTGGGACTGAGCCCTGTGAGGAGAGGCTGGGGGATCTGGGAAGGTTCAGCCTGGAGAAGAGGCGGCGGAGAGGGGACAGGAGGGCTCTCTTGAAATACTCTAAGGGTCATCACTTGGAGGAGGGCAGGAAAAGGCCCCTGCTGGCCGCAGAGGAGAGGACCTGCAGCCATGGCTTGAATGGTTTTGGCTGGATATCAGAGGGGGAAATCCAGAGTTTGGGTGGTTCAGCAGCGGGGCTGGCTGCCTGAGGAGGTGGGGGAGCTCCCCCTCCCTGGTGCCCCCCCCTTGAGCGGGGGCCGGGACTAGAAGGCCTGCAGGGCTCCTTCCCGCTCGAAGCTTCTATGATAAACATCGCCTGGCTTGGAAGGGGCGGCCAGAGATTGGGGGGGGGGGTTGACGCCCAACAGCCCACCCCCAAAGTGGGGATTTCCTCCCGGGGAGCCGGTCTCTCCAGCCGAGGATGCCGCTGTGACCCCAGGCTACCCGCAAGCCTTTCCTGGAGGCGGCGACCCCTCCCGGCCCCGGTCTGCCTCCCCGAAGGAGCCGCGGGCTCTGCTCCCGCCTGCCCCGCCCGGGAGCTCTTTCAGCGGGGGGCGCCTCCCGGCTTCGCCCCCCCCCCAAGCGGTCTCTCCGGAGCCGCCGCCGTCCGAGGGGTGCAATGGCGCGATGTGGCCGCGAGAGGGCAGCGTGCGCCTGGGAATGGGCGGCCAGCGGGGCTCGACGGGCGGACGGCGCCGAGGGAGGGAGCCGGGCAGGGCGAGGGGGAGGGCCGCGGAGGGCGAAGGGCAGCCGGGCCACGGGACCTTGGCCGAAGGCGACGGGCGGGCAGAGGGCTCCCGGGGGCTTCCGTGCAGCCGGCCCTTCCTCGGGGCAAACGCGGCGCCCCCCCCCCCTCCCCAAACCTCAGCCGGCCTCCCCGCCCCCCTGAGGCCGCCTGCCGCTGTGCGCCGAGCTGGAGCCCCGGCTGGCCCGTCCCCACCGCCCCCTCGAGCGCCCTCCACCCCGCCCACCCTGGCAGAGCAATCGAGGCGGCCGGCCTCTCTGGGTCGCCCCAGATCGTGGAAGCAGGCGATGGGGCGTCTTTCGCCAGTCCTCGATGGCCCAGGCAGCTCCAGGCGGCTGGCTGCAGGCGGCCAACCTAAGCTATGCCCAGAAACTCTCCGCCCACGTCGGCCTGGGGGAGCCCTTGGACTCCCTTGGCGGCGTTCTGGTCAGGGCCAGCCGGCTGGGCTTCTGGGGTGACCCAGGCTAGATCTTACCTCCCTTCCCCAATCTCTTGACAGAGGCCGTCCCTCTGTGCGGTGCTTGGAATGTTCAGAAGCACTCCCGCGCGGGGTGATGGGCTCTGCCCGGGCTCGGTTAGCTCAGGGCAGCAGGATCACGACAGAGACGATGCCCTCAATCCTGCCACTCCTTCACTCCTGGGAGAGGCCTTTCCAGGGGCCAGGAGGAAACAGGGGAGGAAAGAGCTGCATCAGAGGGGGGGGGGGATGGCCCCACCCTTCAGGTGGCCAAGGAAACTCCTGGGGGTGCCACAGAGAGCAGAAAGAAACAGCCAGGCGGTCCCCAAAGGAAAGGAGGTAGCTCTCTTTGTTGGCTGGACCTGGCCTCCTGCCTGGCCTGACCAGAAGCCACGCCCATTCTGGGGTCCTGGGTGGGGAAGCCGTGAGAAGGACCCCGTCTGAACCCTTTGCTTCTCATGATGCCCATCTAGCAGGGGTGGGCAAACTAATGATGCCCATCTAGCAGGGGCCCTCCACATGTCCATGGACTACGATTCCCATGAGCCCCTGCCAGCATTCGCAGGTTCCGCCATGTGGGGTGGCAGTGGGGGACTTTTTTCAGTTTAGGAAATTGCTACCATGTTTCTAAACAACAAAAATGGCTCAGAGCTACCTAGGGCATTTTGTGTCCCTTTCAGTCAGCCCAGAGTGGGGAGGAGTCGGGCCTGAACAGCCTGACTCTTCCCTGCCCCATGGGCTTGCCCCGACATAGGCCTCATTGGCACCTGGGGCAGAAAAGAGAACACCGCAATATCTGCGTTCCCTTGCCACAAAGGGCCTGAATCTGGACAGGCCTGGGCCAGCACCAGCGTCATGTGGAAGCGGGGATTAGCCCCACGACCAGACAAGCGCTGGCCCAGAATAATTCCCCATGCGGAAAAGGTCCTGGTGACACACAAACGGTCCATTCCAAGCTCTGCTGCAGGTCCAGAAGTCCCTGGCTAGAACACAGAAAGTCAGCCACTGGTTCATGAGGCAACCCCACGAGACGAAGCCTCCTGAAGCAGGGAGCAGCCAGCGGAAAGGCAAACATTCTGCTGTGGATTATTAGGGAAGGCATTCAAAACAAAATAGCCCATATTCTCCTGCCCCTGCATCCATCTCTACGGCGGAGAAAGGAAGAACAGGAGCAGAAAGGAGCAGGTGAAGATTCAGGTGCAGTCTGGACCCTTCCCCTTCTCTGTTGGTCCTCAGCCTCATCGCGGAGATCCCCCCCCCCCAAATCCTTTTCAGGGCCTCGCGACTGGAGATTGGCCTTCATGCTGTACTAGAGGGGAAAGAAATGGGGACTTGATGGCAAAGACATCATTTTTGGTATTTGAGTCAAGTCTGGAGAGCCCATCTCATGAGTAAGCCAGGGGTTATTAGGAAGAGGGGCACTGTCTCTCCAAAAGGACATCACGCAGCTGGGAAAAGCACAGGGAAGGGCAACGCAGAGGAGGAGCGGACTGGAGCAGCCTCCTTAGGAGGAAAGGCTGAAGAGGCAGGGACTTCTCAGGCTAGAAAAGCCCCAAGGCTGCTCTTAGAACGGGGGAGAGATCGGATCCTTCGCTCATCCCACCCTGCCCTGTGGGTGTGTTGCTGAACACACATGAGATGCTGCGGCTACTCCGGCCTATGCTGAGGCCTTCTCTGGTAAGCAGAGCCTAACTTTATTCAGAGCAAGCAAAGAGAGACCCACCGGCATCCGTCTTAGCAGTCTGCCTGGCTCCTGCTTGTAGCAGGAGCCATCGAAAAAACTTCCTTGGAACTGCTCCAGACTGGCGTCCCCTGAAAATGGGTAAATACATGGGATGGAATTCTGAATGTTAAAAGTCCTCATTCTACAAAGCAGAGGGATGCTGTAAACTTTGGCAGATGGTGAGTGGCTGGGCAGAAGACATTGTGTCCGTGCTTGGCTCTGGTGCAGGGGTAGTCAACCTGTGGTCCTCCAGATGTTCATGGACTGCAATTCCCATGAGCCCCTGCCATCGTTTGCTGGCAGGGGCTCGTGGGAATTGTAGTCCATGGACATTGGAGGACCACAGGTTGACTACCCCTGCTCTGGTGGGCCTAGGGAAATGCCAATTGCAAATTTCCATGAGGCGAGAGGAGCCAGGGATTGGTCAGGTTTTCTCCGTGGCATGAGATCCCTTCCTATCACTAAGAAAACCCGTCTCTGTTAGAAATACATAACACTTTTCTGTCTCTGTTTACTCCCGCTTTGGCTTATCACAGACTGTGTTTATCTACTAGAAAGGCATTTTTGCCTCCCTCCCATGTGGCCTTTATCCGGCATCTGGAATGGGTTCCGATTGGCCTCAGAAGCAAAGTCAGCCACCCGGTCTGTGAAGCCCTGCCTGCCAGACAACATGTGCGAGCAAAGCCAGGGTCCCCTGCAGGGAAGGCAGGCTGGCTACTGCTTGTGGTCAGGGGCCTTAGCGGCTACCTCCCCCACAGCTCACATGAATGAAACCTGTGCTTCCACAGAAACAGAATCCTCCCAGATGAGTAAACATCTGCATTTATTAGCCAAAAGTTGAAATGCTGTGAGTAGACGTGCCAGTGATGCTGATCCTGTTTGGCAGAGGGAACCCAAATGTTTTGGTTGGATTTTTAGACAGTTATGTGATGAGTTATTGTCTCCCTTAGCTGCCCTTTCCATGGTCTGGAAAACCAAAGCTAGACAGAGGCCAAAATACATGGTCATTTCAGACTGTCTATCCTAGCTGTTTGGATTCAGAGTGATTCATAGTTAGAGATCGGCAGTTGTTCAAATCTGATCTTGATCAGTAAACATGTAGCTTGGAAACATGGAAGTTCTGCCACATTATAAAGTAACTAGGGGCACTAGAGCTTGGCAGTGGGAAGAGGAAGGGGAGTCTGTAAGGGCATGGGGTTGAATGTGTGTGTTGTGTGGGAGGTTGTGGTGGCGTGGTGGCAAATGAGGGCATGGGTGTGGAGATATGGGTGTCAAGAACCTGTGGTGTGGAATGTTCATTGAGTGTGGAAGAGGACTGACCTTTGGGAACTGTGGCATAGTGGTTACAGATGAGCCTTCCCGAGCCATGTCTTCAGATATGTGAAGGGAAAATCAGACTGGAGAATCTTCTTAGGGGGAGATTACATGGCAACCAATTCCTCCCAGTTCTGCGTCATTTCCCTTCTTGTGTGAATTAGGCCACATTCACCAAAATGTTCCCCTGCCCTAATACACATGGGGTAGTCGCAGTACAGATGTGTCCACCCTGTTCCTTCTGTCTCCATTTTTTTACTGTTGATTAAATATGTGCCCATATGCTTCTTTCATGATTGCTCTTTAGAAGAATAACTGGATTTTTGTACCCTGTTGTTTAATACCCAAAGGAGTCTCATAGCGGTTTACAAACACCTTTTCCCTTTGTCTCCCCACAGTAGACAACCTGTGAGGGATGTGGGCCTGTGAGAGGTCTGAGAGAACTGGGAATGGGCCGCAGTGACCCAGCAGGCCTCAAAGCATTTTCCAATCGTCTTTCCTTCCTCTCCCCGTAGCAGACTCCCCATGAGGGAGGTGGGGTAGAGAGCCTCACAGGGAAGCTGGCAACGCTAAGAGGAAGTCTCTCTGTGCATAGCAGTCTCAACCTTAGTAAGGTTTTTTTATACTGTTTTTTTATTTGCCATTCAAGGTTGAGAAAAGTCATTTCAGTTCCCATGTCTCTCCAGCCATTTACTTGTTCACTATTTACATTTTCAGGCTGTAAATATTTATTTAGATCTTCCTGCACTTTCCAGACTCAAAAGACTGATACTGGTCTGTCTCTCTGCACCCCAGAATACAAACAGTTGCTGGTAAGGGCTGGCCATAGCCCATAGCCCAGGAGGGACACACCTGCACCACTCCCTCCCAACTGCAGGCAAAAATGGCTCTTTTAAGGCTGGACTCTGAGGCATTGTACGATTTTGAAGTCCTACCTCCAAACTTCCAGGAATATTGCCAACCCAGGGGTAGCCAACCTCCGGGTGGGGCCTGGAGAGCTCCTGGAATTACAGCTCATCTGCAGAGTATCAAGATCAGCTCCCCAGGCAGAAAGGGCTACTTTGAACAGGGTTGTTGTAGAGAAGAAACAACATCCAATTGCATCTGCAGAATAACGCTGTGCAGTGGCCTCAAATCTGCAGAGAGTTGCAAAGAAGAAATACATATGGCTTGGCTGTGTCTAACCCCGGCCAGAGTAGTATTTTAAGTGAGAAGGGGCTTTTCGGTGGCCTCCCTGTCAGTCAACAGTTTGGCAGAAGGGGAAAGTCCCCCCCCCTCAAAAGGAAGGCCCACCCCCATGCCCTGAAGCTCCCCTGTGTTGCTCTTGGAAAGGCCTCCCTCCCCTCAGTCAGGGCCTGTCAGAGGTTTCTTCACAGCAGGCCTGAAGGGAGGGGGGAGGGGGAGCACTCTGCAGCCTCCTGCCAGCTCTGTCAGGGTTCTGAGGCAATTTACAGGTGGACATGACAGTGAGGACAGCCTTGGGGCGAAAATGGCTGGTGCAGCCCGTCCAAGCCTCTGTTCTCATCCCCCTTGGCAGCCCTGCTGACCTCCTCTCCCTGCGGTGGTCAGGAGCAGACTGGCAGCCATGTCTCCAGATTGGGCAGGCCCTGCCAGAACTTTGGCTTCGCGCCACCCGACTAGCTGGAACTCTGGTCTGTCCTGGTGAGGGCCCCGCCCACTCTCCGCCCACCTAGGCCTTAGTCTTTTATGTTTGTACAGCGACAGCTGTATAAAGATATTTTCTTCCCCTGATATTCAATACCATATTTTTGCCCAGAAAAAAATCTCCTTAATTCACCAAAGCTCTGTTCATTAAAGAGTTTTAAAAATGATATCCATCTGTCTGTCTTTATTCTGGAAACATGTAATTGTGTTACCAAAAAAGGGCTTGTTTGCCAGGTGTGCTAGTACCCAATGATGGACGCAGCAGGGAGACCCCAGAAGCAGACGGAACTGAGTGACATGGGGGGGGGGGGCTCTGAGTGAATAAAGGGGACTCTGAGAGAATCAAGACGTCCACCCTACCCTTGCAGCCAATAACTTTTTATACAGCCAAGGTAAGCGATCATGGGCATAGGCAGATCATAGAACCATAGAATCCTAGAGTTGGAAGGGACCTCCTGGGTCATCTAGTCCTACCCCCTGCACT
Organism: Paroedura picta; assembly: GCF_049243985.1. Classification (NCBI taxonomy): domain Eukaryota; kingdom Metazoa; phylum Chordata; class Lepidosauria; order Squamata; family Gekkonidae; genus Paroedura; species Paroedura picta. The sequence goes on along the minus strand of NC_135374.1, from coordinate 124,283,668 downwards.
ATGCAGGACACTCACAACCCTATCACTCATCCACTGTCACCTGCCACCCCCTGGAACCTTCACAGAATCAACTTCTCTGTCAGATGGCTATCTAGCCTCTGTTTAAAAAGGTCCAAAGATGGAGAACCCACCACCTCCTGAGGAAGCCTGTTCCACTGAGAAACCGCTCTAACTGTCAGGAACTTCTTCCGGATGTTTAGACGGAATTTCTTTTGCATTCATTTCATCCCAATGGTTCTGGTCTGTCCCTCTGGGGCAAGAGAGAACAATTCTGCTCCATCCTCCATATGGCACCCTTTTCAATACTTGAAGATGGTTATCAGATCCCCTCTTAGTCATCTCCTCTCCAGGCTAAACAGATCAAGCTCCCCCAACCTTTCTTCATATGTCTTGGTCTACAAACCCCTCACCATCTTTGTTGCCCTCCTCTGGACACATTCCAGTTTGTCAACATCCCTCTTCAACTGGGGTGCCCAAAACTGAACACAGTACTCCAAGTGAGGCTGAACCAGAGCAGAGTAAAGCGGTACCATCACCTCCCGTGATCTGGACACGACACTCCGTTTGATACAGCCCATAATCCCATTTGCCTTCTTAGCCACCGAATCACACTGCTGACTCATGTTCAATGGATGGTCTACTAAGACTCCTAGATCCTTTTTGCACATGCTACTGCCAAGACAAGCCTCCCCCATCTTATATTGATGTATTTGGTTTTTCCTACCTAAATGCAGAACTTTACATTTGTCCCTATTGAACTTCATTTTATTCAGTGTAGCCCACTTCTCGAGACTATCAAGATCATTCTGTATTGTGATTCTGCCTTCTGCTGTGTTTGCTACCCCTCCCAGTTTAGTGATGTCCTTTAAAATGTAATTGTTCGGTGTCTTTTATGCCTGTTAGGGTCTGTCTTCATCACGTGGGCCTATCTTCATCAAGTGGCCTTACGGCAGCCAATTCTTGGCTGTCGGTTCTGCAGCAGGGACTTCCCAGGTTCTTGGGCTAGATCCTCAGCCTGGACAGCCTTCTCCTTCCCACCGGCCGTCTGGCTTGGCCAGGGGCTTGGGTCCCTCTTGTTGCCATCCTGTGTTCTGTACAGGCTGCTGGTGCGTTTGACCCAGCAATAACTGGCTGTCGTTTGCCCTAGCAAAACCTGATTATAGAAGGGCGCATATTTTGCTCTCCTAAAAATGGTTCTGGCCTGGCTAGCTTGCCCTTCCTTGGATTTACAGAGTCACAGATCAAAGTCATCTTTTCTGAATCCTTCATATTTGAAATTCAACTCTGGGAGAACATCATTTTGCTCCGTCCACATCACCAGTTTTGTCTCCATGAACGTTAAACAGAAATCAAAGTAGACACTCCATTTCCATTACTTTAGAACATGCACAACACTCTCAGTCAGCCAGAAAGAGACACATTGCATAACCACACAGCTACAAACACCAAATGAACCGTTCAGGGATATCTGAAGTGCAGGCCAACTGACGCGGGTATTGTCAAGTTACAAATCCCAAGGAACAAACATCCATAAATAAGGAGATCCCAAATCCCTCCGTCAATCTGAATGCGTCTGGCAGATGAATTTAGAAGAGGAGAACGCAAGCTCTCTGAATTCTGTCTGCCTGCAGGATTCTTGTATTTGCTGCACAAGTCATTTTTAAAGAATCTGACACCGAAATGAAAGGCCTGAAGATTCAGTCTCTTAATAGATATACATGTTTATAGTGCTGTGGTCCCATACAAAGAAACTGCATGTCATACTCGGGGAGTTGGAGGGCAAGGCACCCTGAGAGGTGGGCAGCCAGTTCAGGGAAGCATGGGTGAGAACTGTGATGTATAATAGCTCTGAATGTTCAGCCTCATGCACACAGACACTCCTTCCATGCATGGATTTCCTTTACTAAAGCAGAAGAAGAGTATTGCTGGCTGCAGTGTTATTAGAGCTTCTCGGTCCCTGCACATTTGCTATATGCTTCGTCAGGGGATCTTTCATAGAAACGTCTTTGGCTCTCACCTTGAACAACTGGATGGGTCTGGTGGGATCCTCTATGGAGGATCCCCTGACATACAGCAAAATCCATAGGGATCTTTAGGATGCTTTGGGCTGATCCTGCGTTCAGCAGGGGTTGGACTAGATGGCCTGTATGGCCCCTTCCAACTCTATGATTCTATGATTCTATGATCTAGAAGATCTAATAAAACTGCTCAGCAAATGCTGGCAGGGGCTCATGGGAATTGTAGTCCATGAATATCTGGAGGACCACAGGTTGACTACCCCTGATCTATTCCAACCCTCTGCACAATGCGGGAACTTACAACTACCTGCCTAACGACAGTGAGCCCAATTTCATGGCCATGTGATCCCCCCCCACCAAAAATCTCCAGAATCCAGACTGTCCAGAAGGAATCTACCTACCATCCCACAATGGCAATCAGCAATGCCCTGGGTCTGCAAGGAAGGGCCACAAGAGACAAACGCTGGCATATCCCCTCCAGCCCACCCACTCACAATATGCCAAAGTTCATAAAATCCTATACAAACTGAGATCAGATGGGCTTAGATTGAAGAAACTGTGTAGGATATTAGGAGGACATTATCACTCTGTCACTTTCCCCTAGAAATTGCTCCTGCCTCCTCTTAGTGGCAGCACGCAGCACGTTATGAATCAAGTAAACACACTGCAAACATCTTCTGGCAACGGGGATTTCAATAATGTTTATTCGGATCCCAGTTAGGCCGCAGTGCTTCCGAGATCGGTCGCTTGCTTATGCAAGGTCAGGAATGACTGCAGAGGCATCCAGGCCCCGAAAGGTTCTGCTTCCCTGCCAGTTACGGCTTCCGGACCCTGCCTGGGACAGCCCTGGAGGTTTGGAGGGTGCAGCTTGCAGAGGGCAGAGGTTTGGGAGACGAGGTGACATGTCATGCAGCCCACCCTCCTAAGCGGCCATTCTCTCCAGGGGGAAGTGACCGCTGGGATTCTGGGGAAACTCAAGGCCACCTTGGGAGGCTGGCCCCACTACTGCCAGTATGAGGCTATTTCCCCAGCGTGAATTTGTTTGCTGTGGTTCTGGGAGCTGCTCAGTCAGGTCACAGCGCTGACATATCATTTGGTCTCCAAACTTCAGGGAAACGGGATTGAACTCTCAGGCTGCCACCACCCTTGCCCTGGGTCTCTTTGGCAGTTTTCTCCCATGCAAGCCATGGCATTGTCCCAGACCTGCTTGACCCTCTTCGGGCTGGCAGTTGGAAGGGATCTGCAGGCCAACCATCTACAGAATGCAGGAAACTCACAACCTGATTGCTCTCTTTAAGTACCTGAAAGATTGTCATTCGAGGAGGGCAGGGAGCCCACCTGAAACTTTTTCCATTGTCCATCACAACCTCACCTTGTAATCACTTGGTGCACTAGTGAGCATATAGGTACAGCTCAACAGCCCTTCAAGGATGACTTCCCCAAATCACTTGCTGATTGCAATTGCAACACGAAGGAGGTGGGGAGCCCCCCCCCCCCTCACTGGCCGTCTTCAGGCAGTGGCTGGACAGATCCTTCTGGATGCTTGAGGCTGATCCTGCACTGAGCAGGGGGTGGGACTAGATGGCCTGCATGGCCCCTTCCCACTCTAGGATTCTAGGAGTCTAGTTCAGCAGTGGAACTGACTGCGTAAGGAGGTGGGGAGCTCCCCCTCACTGGCAGTCTTCAGGCAGAGGCTGGACAGATCCTTCTCCTGGATGCTGGAGGCTGATCCTGCACTGAGCAGGGGGTGGACTAGATGGCCTGCATGGCCCCTTCCCAATCTAGGATTCTAGGAGTCTAGTTCAGCAGTGGAAGGGGCTGCCTAAGGAGGTGGGGAGCTCCCCCTCACTGGCCGTCTTCAAGCAGCGGCTGGACAGATCCTTCTCCTGGAGGCTTCAGGCTGAACCTGCACTGAGCAGGGGGTGGGACTAGATGGCCTGCATGGCCCCTTCCCACTCTAGGATTCTAGGAGTCTAGTTCAGCAGTGGAAGGGGCTGCCTAAGGAGGTGGGGAGCTCCCCCTCACTGGCCGTCTTCAGGCAGCGGCTGGACAGATCCTTCTCCTGGATGCTTGAGGCTGATCCTGCACTGAGCAGGGGGTGGGACTAATGGCCTGCATGGCCCCTTCCCACTCTAGGATTCTAGGAGTCTAGTTCAGCAGGGGAATGGGCTGCCTAAGGAGGTGGGGAGCTCCCCCTCACTGGCTGTCTTCAAGCAGCGGCTGGACAGATCCTTCTCCTGGATGCTTGAGGCTGATCCTGCACTGAGCAGGGGGTGGGACTAGATGGCCTCCATGGCCCCTTCCCACTCTAGGATTCTAGGAGTCTAGTTCAGCAGAGGAATGGGCTGCCTAAGGAGGTGGGGAGCTCCCCCTCACTGGCCGTCTTCAGGCAGCGGCTGGACAGATCCTTCTCCTGGATGCTTGAGGCTGATCCTGCCCTGAGCAGGGGGTGGGACTGGATGGCCTCCATGGCCCCTTCCCACTCTAGGATTCTAGGAGTCTAGTTCAGCAGTGGAAGGGGCTGCCTAAGGAGGTGGGGAGCTCCCCCTCACTGGCCGTCTTCAAGCAGCGGCTGGACAGATCCTTCTCCTGGATGCTTGAGGCTGATCCTGCACTGAGCAGGGGGTGGGACTAGATGGCCTGCATGGCCCCTTCTAACACCAGGATTCTGCTTACATGTGAAGAGAACGAACAGCTGGGGGTTTGGGTGTGAGGGGTGGGGATTAAATATCTATGATTCTATGATTCTATCTCTTCAGATGGCCCACTTGAGTGATCAATTCATATTGAGGCTCCTGCTAACCAATTATGTCCTGACCAGAGGATATATCAGTATCAGTAAACCATATATTTTCAGAAATGACAGGTCACTTGCTACCTGATTGGTCCTTGGCCAGTAAGCAGCTGCAGAAGAAGAAGAGGTCCCAATGAGTAGCTCAGGCATGGAGGGAGAGGAGGAGGAGGATGGGGAGGAGGAGATGGCCACAGTGAGTAGATCAGACCTGGGAGGGGGGGAGAAGGGCAGCCTGCCCCAATGAGTTGCCCTGTTGCAGAAGTGGGGTGGGTGGAAGCAGTCCTGCCCAAGCAGTCCTGAAGGCTGGCACCTCTTTAGAGCACAAGGCCACAGTCCCCCCTCCCATGCAGCTCTTTTCTCCAGGGGAACTCTACATTCTGATGCTGTCCTTCTGGACAATTCCAGGAGGTCTCCAGGTTGGGACCCATGGGACCCAGTGCGGCCTCTGTTCTCTCTCCCTCCCTCCCTCCCTCCCTCCCTCCAAGCTGTCTTCTCCAGAAGAACCGGTGTCTGGAGATCAGTTGTTATTCCTGAAGATCTCCAGGATCACCTAGAGGTTGGCATCCCAGCTGACTGCACATGGAGGAGGAGTGGTCTCTTGAGGTTAGTGTCTCCTCCTGTTTAATCACCTCCAACAATCTGGATCTCAAGATCCAGCAGGGAGTGGGGCGGGGGGGGGGGAGGATCAGCACCATGGACAGCCATAGGGCAGGCCTGTGTTCTAGGTGTAAACTGCACGGAGCTTATATTCCAACCCCAGGTCGATTCAGTCCCTGCCCTCTACACAGAATGCGATTTCCGTTTGGATTTGGGGAGATTTTAATTTTCCTTCTGCAGCAAGAAGGATTGATCCGGAGTGACCCTACCTTTATTGTGCGATATCTCAGACTGCTGCTAATCCTGAATATATTCAGAAAATTGCATTGCTTTGAATCTGGGCTCTCCTCTGTGGTAGAGGACCCGTGATTGGCTACAGGTGTTAATGTGACAAGCCTGCCTTAAAGGAGAAGCCCCTAATTTCTCTCAACTTCTGTCGGCCTTGGATTTTTTTTGTGCCTTCTTCGTTCCCCCCCCCCCCTTCAAGAAAAGAAAGGATTTTTTTCCTCCCTCCTCTGACTTCTTGGATCCTCTCCCCCCTTCAAGAAAACAGAGAAAGGGTCTCCATTTGCCCCCCCCCCTCTTCTGAGCCTCCCTAACCACGTGCAGAAGACTTTCCTGTTTCAATTGGGGGGGGGGGAGGAAGAATCGAGTTCAAAGCAATCTGAATTCAACAGGATTGACCATGGAATAAAAAAAGTAAGTGCAGACTCTGCCCTAGTGCTTCTTGTATGGCTGGGCAGAAGGGGCGTTGCCCCTAGTTCTTTAAGAATATTTACACCCTGAGAATCTTGCTGCTACCTGAGGTGCAGCTGGCCTTGAATGTAGCTACCCAGACTCAGAGCAACACAAGCCCTTTGGGGATTCATTTAAACTACCAGAGAAGCAGGTTGGTGCCAGAAAGGGCAGCCAAGTTGCAGCCAACTTCTTGGGGCCACAGGTGTGGTTTTCAAGGCAGACGACGTTCAGAGGGGGTCTCCTGCCTCTGCACAGCAAACCTCGACTGCTTCCCGGGGGCCTCCCATCCAAGACCTAACCAGGGCCAATGTTGCTTAGCTTCTGCGATCTCAGCAGGCTGGGCTGATCTGGACAAAGTAGGACGATAGCAACAAGACAAAAGAGAAAGGATATCCTCTCTCCTTGACCTTGGACCCGGGAGGTATCATTTGTTTAAGGAGTATCGAGTGCTATTTAAATTCCTCCTGCCGCTCAGTGCAGAGAGCTAATCCTGCAGCCGTGCAGAATGGCCAGGGGACAGAACGGTGCATTTTGCGGCTCTTGCATCCTCTCTGTTGAATTCCAAATGGCCCCGAGAAACGCTCCCTTTTGCTCAGCATCGGAGCCACGTGACGGAATTAATTATTTATTGTGGTCGTCATTATTATTTCTCCCGAGGACGACTCAGCTTGAATTGCAGAGGCGAAAAACAACCAGCCTGGTGCCTACACTCAATTACAAAATCCTGCCCGTGCTCAGCTAAAATATAAATTCAGTGAGTTGGGAGAATGGGCATCAATCAAAACCAAATTGCTCTGGGGAGGCTGAATGACTCGCCGAATTAGGGATGTGATAGAGATTCTTTCACTGTTGCCCCAGGTCGCTAATTGGAATCCATCTCCGATTAGTCAAAGTGACCTGAATTTTGGAACAGGAGGGAGCCCAGATTGCCTGGTGATCTTGAAGGAATTAAGTCCAACAGGGGCCTGGCACTTAAAGGCCTGTTGGAACTGGAATAGCAAACTTTTGTCACAGAGATTTTAATTCTGCCACGGCAGAAATGGGCGAAAGGGGGCCTACCTGATTGTCCTGTCGATCAAAGAAAGTCATTTGGTGTTGTCCTTCACCCTGAGGCAACTAGGAAGGGCGGGCTATAAAAATAAAGGAGGAGGAAGAAGAACAAGAGGGCATTTTGTTCATGAGCATCCCTTGACCTTTAAGAGAGACTCTTGGAGGTCGTTGGGGGAGGGACAGTTGCTGAGGAAAGAAGTGCGGTGGGCATGGTCTACTTGTGTGGGCTCCTTCCATTCGCAGTTGGCAGGATCCAGCCCATAGATTTCAGTGCTTTGAAGAACCCTCTTTTCCCTGGACATGCTCACCCGTTGCCTTTGTCTCTGGCCAAACAGATCTTGCAGGGTTTTCAGAATCAAACTGAAACTTGTTTGCCTAGTGCAGGGGTAGTCAAACTGCGGCCTTCCAGATGTCCATGGACTACAATTCCCATGAGCTCCTGCCAGTGAATGCTGGCAGGGGCTCATGGGAATTGTAGTCCATGGACATCTGGAGAGCCGCAGTTTGACTACCCCTGTTAGAGTTTACAGTGTGTGTTTGTGGGGGGGGGGATTAAGTGGATGCCCCTCCAGCAACCATCCTCCTGCTGTCAATTCTTGCAAGAACTGCCACCTGTCCCCATCCTTCCCGTTCCAAAACGTGCAATTTGTAAATGTTGTTCTTTCCGTTCAGGAATCAGAAGAAAGCTTGCCTGAACTAGAATGAACATTTAAGCCACGCAAGCGTTACATCTGAATTACCAACATGCAGAAATGGAACAGATGTTGAAAGGTATTTGTGTCATATCTGTGCTACTGAATTCCCTGAGATTAAATCAGCTTTGGTTCAAATGCTTTGCTTCGATATTGGCGTACAGTGCTGAGAACAGTTTAAGAAGGAAAATGTAATAGGTAATCAGTCATCTGCTTGTAATACTTGGATTTCCCTTCCGTGTTTGTCCTTGACTCGCATCCTGACCTTGAAGCCATCGGTGGATCCGGGAACTGTCTGCCAGGAGGCCTCAGAGGGGCAGCCCTCCCTCTTGGGGGCAGGTGCCTAAAGACAGGATTCAGAAAAAGAAGAGCTGGGGCTTTGTACCCCACTTTTCACAATCTGAAGGAGTCCCAAAGTGGCTTACAAATCGCCTTCCCTTCCTGTCTCCAGGCTGTGAGGGAGGTGGGGCTGAGAAAGCTCTGAGACAAGGGTCACTGGCCCAAGGTCAGCCAGCTGGCTGCATGGGGGGGAGGGGAGTGGGAGAGCAAACCTGATTTCCCAGATTAGAGGCCCCCACTCTTAACCACTACACCAATTTCCCAGATGTGTGCTGGGAAACAAACTCTGCGAGGCGTCCTCAGTCATGCAAGTTTCTGACCTGCCTGGCTGACAATTTCATTTATCAAATGGTAGATGAACCCACAAGAGGTTCAGCCATACTGGACTTAATACTGACCAACAGGCAAGAGTTGGTGGATGAGGTGAAGGAGGTGGGGACCCTAGAGGGAAGTGACCATGTCCTCATAGGATTCCTTTTGAGATGGGGAGGCAAGGAAGCTTGTAGCCAGACGTGGATGTTAGATTTTCGTAGGGCAAACTTTAATAAACTCAGAGACATGATGAGTATCATACCATGGACGAGAATGCTGGAAGGGAAGGGAGCATGTGAAGGGTGGGCGCTACTCAAACAAGAGCTATTGCATGCTCAATCAATGACTATCCCAGAAAGACGAAAACACTGTAGGAGCTCTAAGAAGCCTATTTGGATGAACAGAGAACTTCAAGAGGAACTAAGAAAGAAAAGGGAAATGTTCAGGAAATGGAGGGAACAACAGAGCTCTAAAGAAGAGTACCTAGAGGGTTACTAGGCATTGTAGATCAATCATCAGAAAAGCCAAAGCTGAGAGTGAGCTAAGATTGGCCAGGGAAGCCCATTGTAACAAGAAAAGATTTTTCAGTTACGTGAGGAGCAAACGTAAAGTAAAAGAGGCAATAGGCCCGCTGTTGGGTGCGGATGGACAAACTCTAACGAAAGATGCAGAGAAAGCAGAAAGGCTTAGTGCCTATTTTACATCTGTTTTTCCCCACAGGTCAAAGTGTTTAGGCACATCTAGAGATGGCTGTAGCCAAAGGATAGTGTCTGGGTGGCAGGTTAACATGGATAGAGAGGTTGTCGAGAGGCATTTAGCTGCACTGGATGAGTTCAAATCCCCTGGTCCAGATGAAATGCACCCGAGAGTACTCAAAGAACTTTCCAGAGAACTTGCACAGCCCTTGTCCATCATCTTCGGAACCTCTTTAAGGACTGGAGATGTCCCGGAGGACTGGAAAAGAGCAAACGTTATTCCGATCTTCAAAAAAGGGAGGAAGGATGACCCAGGAAACTACAGACCAGTGAGTCTGACCTCTGTTGTGGGGAAGATAATGGAGCAGATATTAAAGGGAGCGATCTGCAAACATCTGGAGTGGGAATAGGAGTGGGAAAGCTCCGATGTCGGCGGAAGCTCCTTTGGAGATCTAGGGCTGTGATCCTGGAGTCCCTTTCCTGGGAGTAAGCCTCACTGACGAGTATGACACTGACCTGAGGCTTGGTTTCTGAAATCCTCTTCCACTTAAGGGCTCAGTGCTGAATGCGGCATTTCAGACGTCCGCCCCCCTCTTTTCGGAAGAGCTGGAGGGTGAACTAATTTGTACCTTTTAATTAGCTGCTTCCAGGAGCGGAATCAGTGCTGGCCCAAACCCTCTGGGGCAGGGGTAGTCAACCTGTAGTCCTCCAGATGTTCATGGACTACAATTCCCATGAGCCCCTGCCAGTGTTTGCTGGCAGGGGCTCATGGGAATTGTAGTCCATGAACATCTGGAGGACCACAGGTTGACCACCCCTGCTCTGGGGGACAGCAGAAGCTGGGCTCCCTCCTGATCATCTCGCTCTCTGATAATAAGGAAGGACCACAGTGGTTTGGCACAAACACATTTCATCGAGGGCCGCATTATCCCTCTCTTGGCCCCTCCCACCATAATAATATCAATATCAAAAATTATTTTTACGTAACTTGAAATACTTCAACATTTGTTTCTGTTTTAGGCAAAAATTAATACATTTTTGTGGGCCCTAAATTAATACATTTTCGTGGGCCCTTAATCTCTCTCTCTCTCTCTCTCTCTTTCTGAGGAAAAACATTTAAACATTTTCTTCAACCCTAAAAGTTCATACTCCCCCCCTTTCTGATTCAAAAGAAACTAGAAGCGTTTTGTGAGGCCCTAAAAGCATCATCAGCCCTCGGCCCTCATGGGTATGTTGGTCCTGATTTCAGAAACTGTCTTTTGATGCACTTGCTCCTGAGTCATGCTATTTCCCAATTAGCACTTGGCGATGAAGAAACTTTTTGTGACATATTCTGAATCTTAGGTATTTGCCTTTAATTTTGCTGACTCCAAGAACCTCAGCTGTTGAAGCCGCATTTTAATGGGGCACCCTCCTGGCTTCCCTGAATCCAAGTAAGTTTCTGTCAAGCTAAAATAAAATAAATAAAATAAATCAGCCGGCCCCCTGACAAAACCAAAGTACCTTCACGTCACCGTTTCGCTAAAAGTTGCACCACTAGAAATAGTATGATACATCCCATAATATTGCTGATTGAGTGGACCTGTTTGCCAGGGGCTCCTAGGCAAACCTCTTTGTCTTTCATATGACTACTACTTGGTCCCTCTGCCAGGGGAAATGTCTTCCCCAAACCCTGCAGCTAGACCTATTGAGACATGATGACTCCCTTTTCTTAGACCTTTTCTTAGACCTTTGTCTAAGCCCATCAACGGCCATCTCCGGACCAGGCCAGAGCGTTGCCCAACATCCTGACCCATGGAAAATTCCATCATGTGCTCACGTAGGCCACATCACATAGCCCCCTCCCCAAAAACCAATATAAGTCGTAGCTGTACACAGCTATTCTGATTGCTTTCCAACCCAAGATCCATTAGAGCCTCCCATCTCACTGGCTCATGTCGCTGATCTCTGACTCTCTACTCTGCAGAAAGGGCAATTATACGGAACCTTCTTTCCCCACTCCGATTCTTCTCTATACAACTGCTTGACAACTGTTAGATATGTTTATGCTTTTATTATTTTCTAATAAAGACTGTTATTACTCTTTTTACAATTTACCAGCATTGTCTGCCTTGAGTTCTTAAGGGTTCAATTACCTCATAAACTCTGGCATTCGATCCTTTAATGCTAAGTTACCACCCTCTCATTTTGCTAGTTCCCCACGGCTTAATACACGTGTCACAAGACATGTGTAAGCACGATTCTGGTAACAATGGAGCAAAATGTGTGTCCAGTAATATTACTGGGGTTATTTGCAGTTCTGCTATAGGTGAATATATTGCATGGCTTTGGTCTCCTTCTGTTGATCTTGTTAACTAAGAGAAAGAGAAGAGGGCTGTCTCGTGGGGTAGCTTTTGGAACTCAGAGAGGGGCGGTGAGCACAACAACCACAAACTGGCTGCCGTGGGATGTGGAAAGAGCCACGCACACACACACACACTAAGGAAGCGCAAGTGCAGGGAACAAGAAGAGCAAAAGTTTACTATAAACTGGGAAGCAGGACTCGGACAGAGAATAAAATCAACCCTGCAGTGGCAGCTGCCCCTGACACATTACTTTGATCGGCACACCTTCAGGAGGGACCCAGTGCCTGATGGGGCATCCTGTAACAGTAAGCTTGCCATCCTTCAACAAATCTGTAGTCTTGATTTATAGTTGCTCTCCAGAAAAGCATGCCTACTGGATGGAGGATACGCTTCTAGGTAACACTGTGTGTGAACGAGACCTTGGGGTACTTGTGGATTGTAAACTAAACATGAGCAGGCAGTGTGATGCAGCGGTAAAAAAGGTGAATGCCATTTTGGGCTGTATCAACATCAAAATCACAAGATGTCATAGTCCCATTGTAAACGGCACTGGTCAGACCACACCTGGAGACCTGTGTGCAGTTCTGGAGGCCTCACTTCAAGAAGGACGTAGATAAAATTGAAAGGGTACAAAGGAGAGCGACGAAGATGATCTGGGGCCAAGGGACCAAGCCCTATGGAGATAGGTTGAGGGACTTGGGAATGTTCAGCCTGGAGAAAAGGAGGTTGAGAGGGTACATGATAGCCCTCTTTAAGTATTTGGAAGGGTGTCACTTGAAGGAGGGCAGGATGCTGTTTCCGTTGGCTGCAGAGGAGAGGACACGCAGTAATGGGTTTAAACTACAAGTACAATGATATAGGCTAGATATCAGGAAAAATATTTTCACAGTCAGAGTAGTTCAGCAGTGGAATAGGCTGCCTAAGGAGGTGGGGAGCTCCCCCTCACTGGCAGTCTTCAAGCAAAGGTTGGATACACACTTTTCTTGGATGCTTTAGGATGCTTTGGGCTGATCCTGCGTTGAGCAGGGGGTTGGACTAGATGGCCTGCATGGCCCCTTCCCACTCTGATTCTGTGATTCTATGATCATTTCAATCTCCTCCATCAGAGGAAATGGCAGCTCTCTGGGTAAATTCTCTGAACTCACGGCTGGGAGGCCAGATCCAGGCTGGGAAACTTCTGGAGATCTAGGCGTAGGGCCCTCCAAAGCAGCCCTTTTCTTCAGGGGAAGTGATCTCCGAGCTGTCATTCCAGAGGACCTTGGAGGATGGCAACCCAATGGCCCTCCTTCCCCCAGTGCCTGCCACCACCACATCTGCAGGAGCTTCCCAACCCTGTGCCACACCTTTCCTGAATGCCAACCGAGCCTTCCAGCTCTTCAGGGCTCATCCTTGGGCGGGCTCAGTGGAGACATCTGCAGTGCCTCCGAGGCTGCACACCTCCCAAAGAGCTCTTTTGCACGGTGCCAAAGAGCAGGAAAAGCGACAAGCAAATCGAACAAAAGCCGCTTCTCCTACGTTCTGCTACTTTCCTTCTCAGAGGGACAAGTGTCGTATTGACAGGTGAACCGCCTTGAGCCGACCAGCTGGGAGTGGGGGTGAATAAATCGATTGATCAATCAGTGTGTGTCAACCTGCCCAGTCTCCCCTGGGTCAAGGGAGATCACAGAGCCCTGGTCAGATCCATCCAGCTTCCTTCAGAATGCTTGAGAGGAAGGACCCAATGTCCAGGTCAGGCTGGTATTCTGTCACCCAGCCTGCCTTTTCATCCCAGCATCCAGGACAACTCATTTGTCTGTTCCATATAATATATTTATGTTAAGGGCTTGGAGGAGGAGTGTGTCTCATGGCTTAAATGCTACTCAGCACTTAACACCCACTCAGGGCAGCTGTCCCGCCCCTGAGTGCCTCCTCCTCCAACCAGCTTGCCTTTCTGTCCAGCGGCTGGCCAATCGCCATCCGTAGGTCACCCCTGACCACCCCCTCCTCCATTCACTTCCCTCTGAGGCTTGGAGGCTGCAGATCCCTGCCGTGTGAGAGCTGCACCCCGCTAATCTAGCGCCCCCTGTATTCCTGAAAGCAACAGGCTTGGCCTCTAGTAGATGTATAATTTATTAGAGTTTACAAAATGAAGATAATAAAGAAAGGTTGATTAAATACATACAATATGTCTCTCACTCCAACAGATTTCCCCCACAGAGCTTCCCCAGATTACATACCTCTGTTATTGGGGATCAATTAGGAAAAGAACAGTTATTTAATACAGCAAAAAAACAAGACACAGATTACTTATCCAAAAATCTAGGAAACAACTCCAGTCATTGTAAAATCCTTCCGGAGTTCCTCTGTTCGGCTGGCATCTCTATTCCCATGCCACCCAAGGAGAAGATTATAATGTTCCTGAGAGGACCTCCTAACCACTGGTTGCCTGACTTAAGCAGCCAAGATGGACAGTAATCCAGGGGCAAGTGGTCACCCTTACTGAGCCCAGCAGCTTGTCCACTTTGGTTTCAGAGAGTTGCCTGAAGCCCTCAAATATCACCTCCCATGATGGTCAAGGGCCCTCCAGTTCACTATCTGTATCTATCGTGGCAGGAAGGTCATGGCGGTGCATCAAGATTTTATCCGCAAAGAAGCTCACTAACGCCCCTTCCAACTCTATGACTCTATGATTCTCTATACTCCCTCACCCAACCCTCCCACTCAATGCCAGGCTCAGCTAAGCAAGCTGCCAGGATTGCCAACCTCCAGGTGTGGTCTGGAGACGTCCTGGGGTTATAATGAATCCCCAGACAACTGGACTCAGCTCCCCTGAAGAGAATGGCAGATCTGGAGGCTAGATCCTGCTGTGTATGCAGACCTTCAGAGAGAGGGAGCTTACAGCCTGAGAGTCTTAAATATCGTTTGCTGACATGCAAGATCCAGCCTGCCATTGGACACTTTAACGGACCTGATAGGAGGCCTCCTCTTGGGGCCAATCACAGGCTTTGGCGGGAACCTCCAAATGAATATCGGTTCATGAGGGGGGTTGTTTTGTGTCTTGGAAAAGACCATTTTTGAGTCTTCCTTGAACTCAATAGTTAATAGATTCTAGGATATTATACCCCCTTAAAGTTCCTCCCCTCCCCAAACCCCCCTTCTCAGACTCCGCCCCCCAAATCTTCTAGAATTCCCCAACCCACAGCTGGCAGTCCTCTAAATCTTGATGGTGCGAATTTGAACCATAAACCACGTGGGTTTTTTCCCCAGGTCAGAGAGAGAGGTTTTTTTTCACGTATTGCTTCCAGATTTCTCCCCACTCCACAGGCCATCCACGAACACGAATGGGCTTTACTTAGGAGCAGGTGTCAGGATTCAGCAAGCAGTCTCATTCAGCAGTGAAAATGTTTTCTCCCTCTCTCTGTCTCTGATCCTCAGATTATGGAGATGAGGGATGAACGTACATCAGTAAGATTCCCTGCAGAGATAGCTTTTCACTGTTTTCAGTAAAAGAAAGATCAAAGGCAAAGTGGCTAATTAACATACCAAAGGAGATACACACATTTAAAAAAAACCCCGGAGATCTTTATCGTTGTTGCAATCCGATAATAAACAGCCAAGTACCAAAAAAAGAGAGAGAGATTATTTGATAATGACATAGAGAATTGAAAGCCTTTGAAATATCAGCTTCTGGAAAAAATATTTTCGGAACAGTGAAAAAATATCTTTAATTATACAGAATAATGGCCAAACACTGGGGAGTAGTTCTCCATCCCCAGGAGAGTTTGCTTGTAAAACAATTCTACTCATGAACACCAGCCTGGATCGCTTTTATCTCATTTTTTAAAAGATGGAAACAACAAAAGACTTCAAATTCCTTTTTGAGTAAACATTCTGCTCTTTCATATGTCAAAAATTAAACACAAGAGCGGCTTTTCTCCCTCTCTTTTCCCTTTGGGGAAACAACAACAACAACAACAAATCGACATCCCCATATCAGGTCCTGCTCAGAAAATCGAAAAAGGGAGACGTTTTGGGAGCTCAGGGTTAACAGCAAGAAAACCAGACAACTTTGGCAGAAGTGGCATCAATTCGGTGTTCACTTTGGGGTCGGAGATCAAATGGTCGGCCGCCAACACCAAGAAGCACACAAGTCCCCTTTTGAAGGATCTGGCACCACTCTGGAAACGTGACATCAAAACGTTAATCTCCTCAGTGGTGGCCATGGACGGGCATAGGGTTGCCAGCGACCGGCAAGGGATGCAAGGGACAAGGCTGTCAGATCCAGACTGGGAAGCCCCTAGACATTTGGGGATGGACCCGAGGAGGGCTACAGTAATGTGGAGTTCACCCTCCCATTATTTCCAGGAGCTCAGATTTCTGTGGTCTGGAAGTGAGCTGTAATTCTGGGGGGTCCCCACCTGGAGGCTGGCAGTCCTACACAGATGACTTTCTGCTCGTAAGTAAATAGGACATTTCAAGGGATAACTCTGTGCAAGCCTGAGAAACACGGGCCCTGAGGCGTTGTCCCAGAGGCCAGATTTGGGAGTCCCTGGACCTGCTTATTTCTTTGTTTAAAACCATTTCCATGCCACCGTTCCACCTGATCAGGGGCCACAAGGCAGGAAACGTTTTTTTAAATGTCTTTAAATCCATTTAAAGTTTATTTTATTCTGTATAATTGTCTTATAACAGTTGAACAGACAACACCTGAAGGAGGGCCAGTACCTGTTATTGGTGATATATGACACGGAAGTCAGAAAATCAGCTAGAGCAAATAAGGCTCCACCAAGAAGACTCCCAGAGGCAGTGGAAGACTCTTCCACGTGTAAAGGCAGAGAAGATGCCCAACAACCAAGCAGAGAATTGGACTTCAGGTGAAGCCACAGGATGCAGATGGGTTTTCTAAGAAAAATGCTAGAAAATTTAGCAGATGAAAATGAACCTGAAGGACTTTGCACCCTAGATCTCAAGAAGGGGTGTCCAAATAGCGTGCCTGATTCAGCGGTGTATGAGGAACATCCTGCAGGGGGCATCAGAGGAGATGTGCAGTTAGCATATTCAGATGAGGAATTTCCTGGTACTTGTCAAATACTCTCCTCCTGGGTTTTGACTGATTCAACTGGAGAGTTCCTGCTCCTTTGAGCACGCCTCCTCCCTGGTTGCCTCCAGAAGAAAAAAAGTTGGTCACTTAGATGCTCTTTCTCCTCTCTCAGGTGTTCTTTCATTCTTTTCATTCAATCTATTTATTCTTTAAGCAACTGGTGCTGTATTCCTGCTTTGCATATTTAAACATCCCCGATGGGGATGCTCTTAATACGATGCAGTTTCCACTGGGCTGGACTCCGAGGCATGCAAATGGCAGCCAGATGCCCTCTGATCAATTAGTCCCTTGCTAGTTCTTGGGAAGGCTCCCTGTGTCCAGGGGAGAGGCTGTGGCTTAGTGGAAGAGCCTCTGCCTTGCCTGCATAAGGTCCCAGGTTTAATTCCTGGCAGCATCTCCAGTTGAAAGGACCAGCCTGAGACCCTGGAGGGCTATTGCCAGTATGAGTAAAATCATAGAAGAATCACAGTGTTGGAAGGGGCCATGCAGGCCATCTAGTCCAACCCCTGCTCAGTGCAGGAACAGCCTCAAGCATCCAGAACAAGGCTCTGTCCAGCTGCTGCTTGATGACCACCAGTGATGGGGAGTTCCCCACCTCCTTAGGCAGCCCATCCCACTTCTGAACTACTCTCACTGTGAAACATTTTTTTCCCGATATCTAGCCGGTACTGTTCTAAATGTAGTTAAAACCCATTACTGTGGATCCTGTCATCTGCTGCCCCCAGGAGTCACTCCCTGACCTCCTCTAAAAGGCAAACTTTCAAATATTTAAAGAGAGCAATCATGTCCCCTCTCAACCCCCTCTTTTCTGAGTCCCTCAGCCTTTCCTCACAGGGCTTGATCCCCAGGCCCTGGATCATCCTCGCCACTTTCCTCTGTGCCCTCTCCATTTTGTCCACGTCCCTCATGAAGTGAGCCCCCAAAACTGCACACAGCACTCCAGGTGGAGTCTGACAAATCAGTAAACCAAATATTTTAAAAAATGACAGGTCACTCTCTACCTGATTGACCCTCATCCAATAATAGCCCTCCTGTGTAGCAGAGCCCCTATTGGGAGGGAGCCCTCAGTCAGGAAATGCTGTAAAGGAGGCAGGTTCCAGCCCCCAATTTCCTGCCACTCTCGGAATATGCTGGGAGGAAGCTGAGCCGGCCCCAGTGAGCAGCTCAAGGATGGAGGCAAGGAGGGAAGGAGAGGAGGAGAAGCAGCAGCAGAGAAAACCCCAATGAGCAGCTTGGCCCTGGAAGGGGGGAGAGAAGGAAAACCGTGCCCCAAAGAGTTGCCCTGGTGTAGAAGTAGAGGGAGGGGAGAAGCAGAGCCAGTCCCATTGAGTTGCTCTCAACGAGCCCTTTTCTCCATGGGAACTCATCTCTGCAGTCTGATGAGGAGCTATCATTCTGGGGGATAACCACACCCCCCTGGAGGCTGGCATCCCTTGACCTCTGTGGGGCACAAGTCTGCAAAGTCCCCCCTCTTAAGCAGCCCCTTTCTCCAGGGAAACTGCATTCTGATGAAGAGCTGTCCTTCTGGGGATGAATGTTCCTTGAAGTTTGGAGGTGGGGCCTCAGGGGTCTGGGGAGGGGTGGGAGAAGGAGTAAAGGCTGCCCACAGCCCCACAGGACCCAGTGCGGCCTCTGCTCTCCCTCCCTCCGTCCCTCCCTCCCAGCTGTCTTCTGCAGAAGAACTGGTGCCTGGAGATCAGTTGTTATTCCTGAAGATCTCCAGGCCTCCACCTAGAGGTTGGCAACCCAGCTGGCTGCACATGGGGGAGGAACGGGGGATCAATCTGGGCTCTTGAGATTAGAGTCTCCTCCTGTTTAATCACCTTCAACAATCTGGATCTCAAGATCCAGTGGGGAATGGGGCGGGGGGAGGATCAGCACCCAGGGCAGGTATTGTGCTAGCACCCATTGTTTTCCTGGGTACAACGGGTTTTGTCCCTAGTGTAATATAAAGTGGGACTATGACATCTTCTGATTTAGATGTGATGCCTCTGTTGCATTTGCCTTCTTTACTTCTGCATCACACTGTCTGCTCATATTTTACTTACAGTCCACTAGTACCCCAAGGCCACATTCACACATCATGCCACCCAGAAGTGTGTCTCCCATCTAGTAGACAAGAGTGACCTGGATGGGCCAGGAATCTGAGTCAATGCAAGGTGGCTTCATGTGTGTTCAGACAGGGCCTGCCCGGAATTACAACCAATCTCCTGACAACAGAGATCAGTTCTCCTGGAAACAGGAAAAGCATTGGAGGGTGGACTCTTGTGGCATTATACCCCACTGAGGTCACTGTCTTCCCCAGGCAACACTCCCAGATCCTCCTGAGTTGGCACCCGTAATACTTGGGGAGGAGCGGGGAGGGCAGGCTCGCCAACTGTCGGCACAGGAAGTGCTCTTTACCTCTTCCTCTGTCTGCCCTCCTTCCTCCCCAACGGGCACCCAAAGGGGCTGGCTGACATCCTTCTCCTCTGCTCACTTCTCCTGTGTTGTGTCTGGAAGGAACCAATCTTCCAATAAGCAGCTATCATGCAACTGCCTTTGAAACCTAAAGTGATTTAGAAGGCTTAGCCTTTAAGTAGCTGGGCCGGGAGTGGATGGATTAGGCAAGCAGAAGGCTGGAGGCAGAGCTGAAACCTTATTACCAGAAACCCTTTGCAGCCATTTGCTGCTCTCCTCTAATTTGCCATGCGTGTTATCTGCCCCCACCCCTCCCACCCCAGTCCATTTGACTCACGGCTTAAGCATCAGGCTCCGCATTCAGGGGGACTCTTTCCGACCTGAGCCCCACTGGGTCCTGACTTCCCTGCCTGGCACAACTGGATCGTGTTCACATGCTCATCCCTTGGGGGGAAAAGTTTAATTTGTTTCAGTTAAACTGCAGAGTATGCACGCCTTAGTAGGTCAGGCAAAACAGGATGCAAATTAATATACATCCCCATCCAGTCTGCACATTGAGTTAGGGTAGCTCATGCCAGGCTGGGGCAGTTTTGAAGATTTGGGGGATGGAGCTTGGGGAGGGTGGAGTCTGAAGAGGGAAGAGGCCTCCATAGGATACGATGCCACACAGCCCCCCCCCCCCCAGCAGCCATTTTCTCCAGGGGAACTGAGCTGGGCTGTCTGGAGACCTCCAGGTCCCCTCTGGAGCTTGTCAGCGGTAACCAGAAAGGTCCACAGAATCAGGGTTAACACTCAGTTCTTTCACAACTGGGACCACAAATAAATTTGCCCGTGCCCTCCCCCCACCCTCTTAGCTGCACTGGGATTCTTTTCCGGCTCTCTCCATACGTCCGTTTCGTTCCACAAGGAGAGTCTTTGCTCCTCGCTGTCATCTCCACTTCCCGCCCTCCCTCCTCTCCTCCTTCGAGGCCTCGTCTTCCACCACCTTGAGACTGGGAGGGACTGAAAACGCACCCCCCCCCCTTCCCCATTTCGCCGGTCCTGGCCCAGTGCGACTGCCACTCATTCTGACTCTTGGTTTCCTCGCAAGCGCTGGGAAGCCCTGATGTCACTGTACATAATCACGGAAGGTTGCGTCTACTCTTTTCAATTTGCTTCTTCAAATAAAAATGAATTATTGATAGTGCAAGAATGGGATGTTTAGCCTCCTTTTTCAGGATTTCTTTTTTCTTTTTTTGCTTTACAGCCTTTAAAAAAAAAAGAACGGTTGTTTGAGACATTCACAAAATTTTCTTGGGCTGTCAGAGGTTCACTAGAAAGATCAGACCAATCATAAAGGCTCCCCAATAGGCCCGGCTTCCCCTGAGAATCATAGAATGATAGAGTTGGAAGGGGCCATGCAGGCCATCTAGTCCAACCCCCTGCTCAACGCAGGATCAACCCTAAGCATCCTAAAGCATCCAAGAAAAGTGTGTATCCAACCTTTGCTTGAAGACTGCCAGTGAGGGGGAGCTCACCACCTCCTTAGGCAGCCTAATCCACTGCTGGACTACTCTGACTGTGAAATTTTTTACCTGATATCTAGCCTATATCGTTGTACTTGTAGTTTAAGGGAGAAGGGAGGTCATGTCAGGGGGGCTCTGTGGATCCACCTTCAGCCTTTTGCTGCTTCCCTCTGTGGGGTGGGAAGGGCCATCCTATCAGAGCTGACTTGTAGCTGTCCCATTGGGTTTTCAAGGCATGGGGAAGAGGTGGTTTGCCATCACCTGCATCACAATCCTGCGAGTTCTTAGAGGTCTCCGATTCAAATAAGACACGTTGACTTTTCTCTGCCAAACCACTGGTGCAAGGGCAATATCTCTGGGTACTGCCCCTCCAGCACAGCTGTGGGCAAAACTGAACATCTCACCTGAGCAAAGGCCCTCCTTTGATTACTTAACTCTAGATTAGCCAGGGCCAGTAAAGAAGAACAACCCTTGGGTCAGACCAGGGACAGTTATCTAGTCCAGCATCTCATCTCATGCAGGGGCCAAAGGTTAGCCAACAACCACTGGACAGGTGGTTGTGCAGGTGGCCAAATTGTGGCTCTCCAACAGTGCATGTTCGCAGGGGCTCATGGACATCTGGAGAGCCACAGTTTGGCCACCACTGGCATTGCGGCTGGGACCTTCCCCTGATGTTGCTTCCTGGCTCTCAGTGCCTCTGAAAGTAGAGGTTCCCCTCAGTCTTCATTGCTAGTAGCCACCCTAAGCCATTTCTCTAAGACCTTGGAATGAGGCCTATAAGTCCTAATGCTTAACCTGTAGGATTGCCAGTCTCCCCGTGGTTGATGGAGATCTTCTGGGATTACAACTGATCTCCAAGCAACACAGATCTATTCCCCTGGAGAAAATGGAGAGGGAGGGCTGTATGACTTTACACCTCATTGAAATCTCCCTCCCCTCCAGACCCTGCCCTCCCCAGGCTCTTGTCAAAACCATGAATCGCTTATATTGCTTTACCTGCCTTGCTGAGGTTTGTTCCCTGCCTTATCCGCATATCGCTGTGGTCTTTGATCCGTTGTTGATTGATTAGCATAGGTATGAATGCACCTACCCAGCCCCAGGGTTTTATGGAGCGGCCCAGCATTTGAAACTGTGAGAAATATCTTTCCCACCGTCTTTGGAACTTTGCAGGCACCTGTTTCTGTTCCAACCATTTGATTACCAAAGTGCCTCCACCTTAAAACTGTGGGCAGAGGGTAAATAAGGGGTCTGTAGAGGTAGGATCTTTAGTCTTTGCAAGGACCCCATGATGATCAATTGCTATTTTTCCATAAAGAGATTTTCCTTCAGTGAAGTCTGCTTATTGGGAGTAATTGACAGAACCTCACACCTCTGCCCCTAAAATCTCCAGGTATTTCTCAGCCTGGAGCTGGCAGCCCTACTAATCAGTGATGCCAGGGATTTCCCTCTACCCAAACTTTCCCATAGAAATAGTTATCCAGCAAACAGAAATATGTTCACAGACCATAGGTTAGCATGTTTTACATTTGGAGGAATAATTTACAAGAATTCAGCTACTGGAAAAAAGCTTTCCAGTGCTGCAAGAGACATTCCGAAGGTGGGAAACCTAAATGAAGCCATGGCCTTCAGGTCCTGCCACTGCAGATGTGAGCTGGCCAGGCATTCCACCCAGCCAGAGGATAACAGTTGCTAATGACTTCAGACAAGAGCCAGATTTGAACAAGCTTCTTTTAAACACTGTGCTAATGCTTTCTACTTCTTCCCTAATCCCATCAGCCATCATGCCTGCTCCAGTTCAGTTCTGATTTAGATCCCTTTTAATTAATTGTTTCCTGTATAGACTTAGTCTTGATTTAAGAGAACTGACGTTGAATGTTAATTAAGGATCGCTGGAGCTTGAAAACATGTGCTGCATATTTAAATCAGCATGTCTCCTCAGCTGGATTTACACAACCAGCCTGCCAGCCTGCGATCTTCTGAAGCTTTCCAGATTTCGGCCTTGTCTCTGTCCCAATGGTCAAAAACATTGTGGACCAGTGATATGTCAGAGACTTGTCACATGGTTTAGGTTACCATTAGGATTACCAGCTCTGGGTTGGGAAATACCTGGCTATTTGGGGGTTAGATCTTGAGAAGGATGGGGTTTTTATAGGGGAGGGACTTCAATGTCATATGATGACCTTTTTCTCCAGGTGAACTCTCCAGGTGATCTCTGCCACCAGGAGATCATCCCAGTTGATCTCCAGTCACCACCTGAAAGCTAGAAATCCTAGGTATCATAATATGATGGTTTAGAGATCCAGGTTGGGAAACTCTTTGAGATTTGAGGGTGGTGCTTGAGGAAGACATAGACCTCAGCAAGGAATGATGCCATGGAGTCCACCCTCCAAAGCATCTATTTTCAGAGGTTCATTAGAAAGATCAGACCAATCATAAAGGCTCCCCAATAGGCCCGGCTTCCCCTGAGAACTGACTGGGGAACTGATGTCAATCGGCTGGAGATCAGCTGTAATTCTGGAGGATCCCCAGATGTTACCTGAAATAGATTTGTCTAGTGAATATATAATGTGGGAATTAGCAATCCCAGGAGACCGACTAAGTGAGAGGGGAGATTCTTCCACCAATGTGTATGGGAGGAGTATCCTGGCCAGAAGATTCAGCCCAAGGCAAACTTTAAAATAAAACAAAAAGGATTTTATAGAAATATTTAGAAAACAAATGTCCCAAAAATACTTTCATGGTGTTAAAATTAAGCAAGCATACAAGAAGAAAGAAACAAGCTGTGATGGTGCAAAATACTTTGGGTCAAAAACAGATCAATAGCTACCTTCCACAATGTGGAGAAGTCCATGATGAGAGAAGCAGCAAGACAAATCAGCCTTGGAAGCTGGGTGGATATTGTGGATCCAGGAACAGCACAAACAAGACTGGGTGTGGTGCCGTATTTAAATATTGAAAAATATGCCCTAAGGCTAGGTTTTGGTGGTTAGCTCCTAAAACAATGAATTTGAGTTAATTACCAGTGTGAATCAAGACTCACTAATGGTTCTAACAAATTTATGACAAAGAAATCTTGATTGAGTTATAGAGGAAATCTCTGGAGTGCGGTAATACAGAAAGGTTTTTCTAAGGCCTGGAAAGGAGATGACTGATAGGGGATCTGATATTATATTTATATTTATATTTATATTTATATTTATATTTATATTTATATTTATATTTATATTTATATTTATATTTATATTTATATTTATATTTATATTTATATTTATATTTATATTTATATTTATATTTATATTTATATTTATATTTATATTTATATTTATATTTATATTTATATTTATATTTATACCCCGCCTCCCCCCAAAGGCTCGAGGCGGCTTACATAACCCTGTCCCCTAAAACCATAAAATAACAATAAGATCCGATAATTTACAGTAATGGCAACAGCGATGGCGTAATCTACTCATTGCTCTCCGCATCCTCAACTACAGGAGGGGGTGACACTCTCTACCACCAGTTTGTGAGGGGTGGGGCTGATCTTCTTTCCGCCCGGCCTCAATTATAAGCCTGGCGGAAGAGCTCCGTCTTACAGGCCCTGCGGAATGCTGGTAATTCCCGCAGGGCCCTCAGCTCTTCCGGGAGCTCATTCCACCAGGTTGGGGCCAGGACCGAAAAGGCCCTGGCCCTGGTCGAGGCCAGGCGGGCTTCCTTGGGGCCGAGAACGAGCAATAGTTTAGCCCCCGCAGAGCGTAAAGCCCTGCGGGGGATATAGGGCGAAAGGCGGTCCCTCATATATGCTGGGCCTAGACCACGGATGGCCTTGAAGGTCAAAACCAAAACCTTGAACCTGATCCGGAAGGTGACCGGTAACCAATGCAGCTGCCTCAGAACTGGCTGGATGTGAGCCCTCCATGGTGTAGCTGTGAGGACTCTAGCAGCCGCATTTTGGATGAGTTGCAGTTTCCGGATCAAGCCCAGAGGCAGGCCGGTGTAGAGCGAGTTACAGAAATCTAGTCTAGAGGTGACCGTTGCATGGATCACTGTGGCCAGGTGTTCGGAGGACAGATATGGCGCTAATAGCCGAGCCTGGCGAAGATGGGAAAATGCCCGGCTAGCTACCTGTTTAACCTGTGCCTCAAGTGTTAGTGAGGCATCAATGGTCACCCCGAGGCGGCTCGCTAGCAGCTCATGATCGACCACGTCAAACGTGGCCGACAGATCTAAAAGAACTAGCACAGCAGAGCCACCTCGGTCAAGCTGGCGACGGAGGTCATCCAACAAGGAGACCAACACAGTCTCCACCCCATGACCAGGGCTGAAGCCAGACTGGTATGGATCGAGTGCCGAAGTACCTTCCAGGAACGCTAGGAGCTGGTCCGCCGCAGCCCTTTCCACCACCTTACCCAGGAACGCTAAATGCGCTACTGGGCGGTAGCTTGCAGGGTCATGTGGGTCCAGGGATGGCTTCTTGAGGAGAGGGCACACCATCGCCTCCTTCAGCACCTCAGGAAACTCCCCGGACTGGAGAGAGCAGTTGACAATATCCCTGAGCTGCTCACCTATCCGTCCATCCCTCCCCTTAAGGAGCCAAGACGGACAGGGATCAAGGGGGCAGGTGGTTGCCCTCATCCTCCCCAGCAGCCCATCCACTTCGGATAAAGTGGATAACCATCTTCAAGTATTTAAAAGGGTGCCATGTAGAGGATGGAGCACAGTTGTTCTCTCTTGCCCCAGAGGGACAGACCACAACCAATGGGATGAAATTAATTCAAAAGAAATTCCATCTAAGCATCAGGAAGATGCTCCTGACAGTCAGAGCTGTTTCTCAGTGGAACAGGCTTCCTTGGGAGGTGGTGGGTTCTCCATCTTTGGATATTTTTCAACAGAGGCTGGAGAGCCAATCTGACGGCGAGGCTGATTCGGTGAAGGTTCAAGGGGATGGCAGGTTAGAGTGGATGAGCAAGAGGGTTGTGAGTGTCCTGCATAGTGCACTAGATGACCCATGAGGTCCCTTCCAACTCTATTATTCTATGATTCTATGATTCTAAAGCAGCTACAAGTATTTGCATTTGTACCTGAATCGGTGTTTCGGTCTTGTAGAACCACTTGCTTAAATGACTTTACGATCCAGTAGTCACAGATGGAGAAATGGCTAAGTTCTTCTAACTTAGGAGAAGAATAACTCCAGTTGTTTAGATAGTATTGAGGGGTTTAGCAAACTGCCAGTGTCTGATGCCTTTCTTGTGAAATTTCAAGGTGAGGGAATTAATTGGGTCACTTTATGATAGCCAAGATTCTTCTGGAAAGAAATGGCAACTCATTAGAGCTCAGTTATCCTGTTCCTGGCTAGCTCCCTGGCCCAGTCATGCTAAGATATACCAGAAATATTAGTAGATATACTACTAAGATATACCAGAAATATTAGTAGAAAGGGAAGCTTGCTTTGAAATTTCCCTTGTGCATAGGGAGAGGTCCCACCTGGAGGCTTGCATCCCTATATTATATGGCTGAAATACAACATGGTAGTATACAGGCCCTGTTCCAGGAGATCTGTAGCCACTACCTGGAGACTGGAAACTTTTTGTAGAGGCCAAGACATTCCCCTGATGTTGCTTCTTGGCACTGTTACCAGAATCCTTCTTGCCCCTGATTGTGGGAAGTGACAAAGGGAAGGCATGGGTGTTGAGAACCTCCAGTCTTCCCAGATTATATGCCAACTCTTTCACTTTGGCTTCTTCCCCTTCCTCTTATGTGCAAATTTCTTCCCTACTCTCCTTCCCCGTGTAGCATGAGCCTGATTTTGGTATACACAGTACACATGTGGACCAGAGAATGTGTTGGCACATGTTGCCCCTGACTGCCATGTTTTCATGGAGTCATTTGCTCATGAGCCTAACCCCCTAAAACAGTGGTCCACAACCTTTTTTAGGGGCCGTGCATGCGCAACCTGCACTGGCAGCTGTGCATGCGCACAGGCGGCAGCACATGACGCAAACACGCATTCGCGGCCCGGCCACGCATGCACGTTTGCACATGCGGCCGCACTTCCCTCCCCCCTCCTCCTGCAAAAAGAAGCTTGCGGCCTGGGGGGACGGGAAGAGGGAGCCGCGGCCCGGTGGGGACCATCGCCCTAAAACACATGTCTGTGCATGATCTGGACATTTATGTATGTCAGGAATACCATCAATGAAACTAACAGAATTCAAAAGTATGCACAGATAGCATGGAGAATCGGGAAGTGTGATGACAAGGTTCCAAAGGTGGAGATTGAAGATTTTTTGGAATTATAACTGTTCTCCAGATGACAGAGATCAGTCCCTCGACAGCTTCAAAGGGCGGACTGTATGGCATCAGCTACCTGCTGAGCTCTCTTCCTTCCCCAAACTCCACCCTGCCTCCAAATCTTCAGGATTCTCCCAGGGCAGAGTTGGCTACCCTTAGTGATGGTGATTTGTGATGCCTGCTATCTCAAGACAATTTCCCGGTTACTTGAAAGGCAAGACAAGGTTGTATAAGCGAAAGTTCCCACCCTAATCATCAGAGTCTTCTTTAGTGATGCTACTTTATTTACACTAATAATGCAAGGCTACTTTTTTCCAGGTGTTCCATCCAAAAAAGAGCAGGTTATCTTACATTTGTATAGAAGTTACAGTTGCATCCAATAATAATTTTTTGTGAATGCATATAATATTTTTGGTTCTGACCCAGATAGCCCAAGCTACCCTAATCTTGTAAGATCTTAAAAGCTAAGCAGAATCAGGCCTGTTCATCATTTGGATGGGAGACCACCAAAGAAGAGCCAGGGCCAGGATGGGGAGGCAGGTGATGGGAAATCCCTTGCAAAGAAAACCCTGCAGGTCACGATGCGTCTACTGTGACTTGATGACAAAAATAAATAAATAAGGGGGCCATCTTGTATCTACGGTCCTCTTCCATTGAGTAAATAGGGTCTATCTTCCCATTCCCTGCTACATTTGGAAGCAGAAGCTAAAAATATGATCTTTAATGTCAATGAGTAGTAAAGATGAGCATTGATTTGATTGCAGAATTGCGATCATGGGGAGTGACATGAATTCCACCCCAGACTGGTTTGTCTCTTTAAGGGAAATGTCAAGTTTAAAGTGGGATTTTATTGAACTGCAAATCCTGTAGATATGGCCAAACAGGGAACAGGGAACGAAATACAAGTATGACCAGATGACCATTCATCAGGGCTATAGTACTAATTACATTATTTGAGCAGTCACTATATATTAACATCCATGGAGTAATGACTCCCCAGTCTTGCCAAAAATTCCCTAGCCAGGATCTAAAGAACTACAAGTCATTCCTCACTCCCAAAGAGTCTCCAGGCCTCTGTTTCTTAAAGAACAAACTCTGGTTCTTCACGAGGAATGAGTTTTGGGGCCTGGGGAGATTCAGCAACAACATGCTGTGGAGAAGAGGTCTGCCATTCAAAGGGGAAAAGGCATGCCGACAACCTTGAAAATAGTATTTGCATCCTGCCCTCTGTGTGGAGAAACACCACTAGGTTTATTTTCTCTTTACAGGAAAGATTTTGCCTAAAATATATATAGTTTTTTCTTGTAACCTGAAATGCTTCACTCCCCCCTCTCTCTGGCCTCTTTCTGGCACTCAAGGTGGCACCCATGGGTGGGTGTACCATATGAAGCAAACTTGTCTTGGAGATGTTGACTCTGGATTTCCACCTCTAAGCTGAGGCCTTCCTGGATATTTGGGAGTGGGCTCTTAGGGGCCCTGGAAAGGGCAGAGTTCGGGATGTTTTCACCGGCCTTCACTTTACCTGTGGCTTCCTCCAGGCAGCAGATGGGAGCCCTGCTTGGTCACTGGCAAACTGCAGGTCAAAGCAATATTATATGGCAAGCTCATGGGAACAGGGTCTCGACACCAGGTCACCAATGTCACTTATCAGGCATTTTAATGCCAGAGCATTCACCCTTCAGAGCGGCCATTTTCTCCAGGGGAAGGGAGCTTTGTCATCCAGAGATCTATTGTAACAGTGGGAGGGGGGGGGAATCTCAAGGTGGAGGATGGTAACCATACTCCACGGTGTGAGAAGCAACAATTCAAACTATTCTGTTTGTCTCTTATAAAATACAAACGACTAGAAGAGTATTAGCATAAAAAAACCACAGGACATGTCTTATGAAGGTACTTTTGAACATTTAACATCATCATCTCTGCATACATTACAATATTTTAGCAGAAAATGCCTGCTTACTAGTTAGAGGGGAAATGCAAATGGGAGAAGACATCTGTTCCCATGACCGGCAATTTCCCTCCATCCAAGTGCTTCTTTGTGCCTGTGATGTCAAACTGCAGGAAGGAAATCGCACCCGGCCCCTCCAAGGATGGCCAGGTTCCAAGAGAGGGCTTTTTATGAACACAGCGGCACACAAACTAGTACATTTATCATGCCTCTTTGATTTACATATGACATTTGCTCCGTTTACAATCAACAATGTTTCCCCCCATGCAGAAGAAGCCAGTTCTGAAGAAACTGCTGCCTGCCTCACGGTATTTCCCCCGAGCAGTAACTTCGCCCAGGAGAAGGCCTCACCACTGCGTGAACAAGCAGCCTCTGGATTTCAAGATTAGCTGCACCGTTCCCTCAGAATATACGTTGGGGCCTTTGGGTATTCTTTCTTGGTACACTTTCCACACTGCCAAATCTCCAGGAATTCCCCAACCCGGAGCTGGCAACCCTGCCCTCCATCATCACAGGTGCTTACTTCAGGTGACCCCGGAGGGCTGTCAGTGGCAAGAACCACCTCCCCCAACTTGGTGTGCTCCTAAAGACATTGTGAGAAGAAGATCGGGTGAAAAGGAATGTTGTCATATGCCATATCCGTATACAACAAAATTTGCGACCCTTAAGACCAGCAAAGTTTTATTTTGTGTGCAGGCACACTTCCTCAGACATAGACCTTTGCTAACTGTTACTGAGGGTGTTTCCGCACAAGGACCAATGTTGCCAATTGGTCCCACAAAGCGGAAACGCTATTTTTAAAAGTGCAATCTCGGCGTTACGCATACCTGCTTTTTAGTGGAATCCAGTAGCGTTTCATTCGCTTCCCACAGGTTTCCGGTCTTGCAAAAATTGCTATCCAGGAAGCGATTTTTCCTGGGCTTTGTCCCGCCCCTGGCTGTCAGTCAAATGAACAGCCAATGAGCAGTTGGTATCATGCTCCGGGAAAACCCCTTTCCCTTTAAGAAAAGTAATTAAAAAAAACACAACGCAACGAATATGCGTTAATTCGTTGCAATGGAGAGCCCCATTTAGCTGGCAGCTGGTGTGTGAACTGGCGATTCATCGTTGCCACGCTCCCCTGAGTGAAAAGAAAAATCCCCCCCCCCCCCCGCACGGGCACGATTTTTGGCTGAAAATAAAGGGAACTGGCAAACGGGGCTGTGTTGTGCTTGGGGACTTAGGGGAGCTTTAAAGCACTTCTGTGGAGGGACTGTAGCCAGAGAAGCCTCGCTGGGTGAATGAAGGCTCACGGGTTCGTTGTTCCCTTCAGCAGAGACAGCTGGATCAAATCATCCGATGTTTTTTTGCTAGGAGACAACTTCAGCTCACATACAAAACTGGGCACTGGAACAAGAGCTCCACCCAGTAGAACCAAACTGAGCCCCACAGATATTAGGGGAGGAGCAAAGTTTAAAATTACATCCATGCATGTACACAATGACTAGACCACAACTGGCAGATTAATTATTGTTCACAAGGAAAGGAAGGGTAGGCAATTGGAAGCTGCTTTGAGACTTCTTTAGGTAGTGGAATTTGGGGTACAAAAAACAGCTCTTCTTTCTTAGGCCAGCTTGGTGTCGTGGTTAGGAGTGCGGACTTCTAATCTGGCCAGCTGGGTTTGATTCCACCCTCCCCCACATGCAGCCAGCTGGGTGACCTTGGGCTTGCCATGGCACTGATAAAACTGTTCTGACCGAGCAGTGATATCAGGGTGTCTGTTGTGGGGAGAGGAAGGGAAGGAGATTGTGAGTCGCTTTGAGACTCCTTCAGGTAGAGAAAAGTGGCATATAAGAACCCACTCTCCTCCTCCTTCTCCTTCTCCTTCTCCTTCTCCTTCTCCTTCTCCTTCTCCTTCTCCTTCTCCTTCTCCTTCTCCTTCTCCTTCTCCTATGTTTAATTTCAATTTAATTTGACATTTATATCCTGCCCCTCCCAGCAAGCTGGCTTGAGGCAGTTTCTAACATCAAATCAACAAATATTTTGTGGGGAACTATATCGAATCCTGTCTCTGAACCAGTTTTTAAAATGCCTTAGAATTCCTGGGCCTGTGGAAGCAGAAGCACATTCCTAGGACAATTCCATGAGCTCCCTAAAAGGGCTTCCCCCTCCCTTTACCAGCCATCACACAATAATTCAATGTGACAGTTATTTGAATATTTTCTCTGCAAAATATTGCTGTTCATTATCCACTCTGACATCAAGTTGGTGCTGTATGTCTGGCCTGGAAAAAACCAAAATAAAAATTACTCAGCCACATGACTGAAATAGCAACCCTCGTCCGGGGCTACGCTGCAGGCAGGCTGCTCTCCCATGGAGAGAGCCCGCTAGATTCTTGTCCTAATTTTTCTTCCCACTGTGGCCGAATGAATGGCTGATGGCTAATATGTCACATCAAATACGATTTCCTCTTTCCCTGTCGAAAATTTTGTTGCAAAAGAATTAGAGCAGGGCTTATAAAATACCAAATTTCAAACTGCGTCAGCGTTCCCGTATCAGCTCCTGTTTTATCGGCCTCTTCGTTGGAGGGGGAGGAATACCTAACAATAATCTCACTAGTGCAAATTGTGGGGGTGAATGAAGAGCTGGCAAACGTTTCTTCTTTGTAGGACGAAGTGACTTTGGGACTTTCAGTTCATACAAAATGGGTGCCAGATTTCTCAGCATCTTTACCCCTCTAAATCTGCCATTAAGCTTCATCTCCAAATGTGGCATCTCCTGTTTCTCAAGTGTAAAATAGCAGAGTGTTGGACTAGGACAGGGGTGGGCAAACTGTGGCCCTCCAGATGTCCATGGACTACAATTCCCATGAGCCCCTGCCAGCGAATGCTGGCAGGGGCTCATGGGAATTGTACTCCATGGACATCTGGAGGGCCACAGTTTGCCAACTCTGGACTAGGATATGGGGAACTCAGGCTTGAATCCACATAGAGGCTCACTGGGCCAGCCACTCCCTCTCTCAGGCTAGCCTACCTCACAGGGTAGTTGTGAGGATGAAATGGAGATGTGGAGAATGAGGGGAGCTGCTTTGCGTCCCCGTTATGGGGAAAGGCGGGGTGTAAATGAATTAAAGACACAAATGATTGATAGGTGGCTCTCAAATCTAAGCCTTGTTGCCCCCCGCCCCTTTCCATAACTTTCCGAGTGGCTGTGCCAATATTGAATCATGACAGAGTCTGATGAACAGCTGAGCAGTAGGCCTCAATGACAGTCTCCCTCCCACATTCTTCTCAGCCATGGGGCCACCGAGGGGTGGTAATTCCAGGTTGGCATATTCCTGGAGATTTGGAGGGTGGTTGCTGGGGAGGGCAGGGTTTGTGGATGGAAGAGGCCTCAGTGGGGAAGGATCCAACCTGCAAAGCGGCTTTTTCTCTGGGGGCAACCGATCGCTACTCTCTGGGTATCAATGGTAATCCCAGGAGATCTCCAGACCCCGCCTGGAGGTGGCATCCTGAGAATGTGGCAACATCAGTACAAGCTCCCCAGTACCACGGGAATCATTCCGAGATCCATCGAAAGCAACAGAGAGCGACTTGCTTAAGAATCCCAGTTCACCGTCCCACAAGGCTTCCGTTCGAGAAGAGAGCTGGGGGAGAGGGCTTTAATTTCCCCTTGAATGCAGAAGTTGACCTGGAATATTGGTTAATTGGTAATTAACAAAATAGCCAATTTATCTGCTGATGAAACAGCTAAGTTTGCCTTTCAAGTAGATTAAAAGTAATTCAAATGTAAGTGTTCCGTCAGCATATGAAGCTGTACTGCTAAACTAATTCTCTATTAATTACTTGCAAATGAGTTGTGTGTTTTTTTTTTCTGTCTGTGGCCTCAACAAATACTCTTAATGAATTAACTTGTAATGAAAGTCTTTTAAAAAGCAAATCAGATACCGGTTTAGCATTCTTCAGCAATTTGTCCCGGCTCTCCTCTTCCTGTTGCCTTTTGAGAGGACAAAGTGGGGGGGGGGGGAGGGGAGCAAGAGAGCCAGAGAGACACACAACCTTCCTTCAAGGCAAGTAGTAGCAGTAGAAGAAGAGCCCTGAGATTACCGAGGAAGAAGAGAAGTTGGTTCTTAGATGCCGAACAAGTCTCAAAGCAGCTTACAGTCGCCTTCCCTTTCCTCTCCCCACAACAGACACCCTGTGAGGGAGGGGAGGCTGAGAGAGCCCTGATGTTACTGCTCGGTCAGAACAGCTTGATCAGTGCTGTGGTGAGCCCAAGGTCACCCAGCTGCCTTCATATGGAGGAGAAGCGGGGAATCCAACCCAGCTCACCAGATTAGAAGTCCGCACTCCTTACCACTACACCAAGCTGGCTGAGAGAGCTCTGAGAGAACTGTGAGCCATTCCGCACCAGGATCAATGTTGCAAATTGGTTTTGGAATGAAAATACGCCATTTTAAATAGTGGAATTCGTCATTATGCATACCTGCCTTTGTAGTGGAATCCAGTTGCGTTTCTATCGTTTCCCACAGGTTTCCGGAAGCGATATTTGCTGAGCTTTGTCCTGCCCCTGGCTGTCAATCAAACAAGCAGCCAATGGGCGTCCGTTATCATACTCCCGAAAAGCCCCTTTCCTTTTAAGGCAGGTTTAAAAAACACACACACACACGTTGCAACAAATCTGCGTTGATTCGTTGCAACGAAGAGACCCATCTAGCTAGCAGGTGGCGTGTGAGCTGCCGTTTCATTGTTGCCACGCTCCCCGAGTGAAAAAAAAATACACCCCCCCCCCCACCTGAGCGATTTTCGGCCGAAAATAAAGGGAAAAATAAAGGGAAAATAAACCAGCAAATGGGGCCGTGTGGTGCTTGGTGACTTAAAACAGAGGGACTGCAGCCGGAGAAGCCTTGCTGGGTGAATGAAGGCTCGCCGGTTCGTTGCTCTCCACTTGCTCTGAGAAAAAAAATGGCGTTCGCTTCGCCGGAAGATCAGAGGAGAGAGCCAGGGGGAGGGACTTTGCTGAAACCGCAACAATGGTAACACACAGAACTTTTCCGCTAGTGTTGCATATTGGTTGCAAGAGTGTAGCGCTTTCCAGAGGGTGAATCCACTTTTTGGGATTTCCCTGAAAGCACTACAATGAAGCGCTTTTTGCAGATCGGTTTCAGGAGTGTGGCAGACATTGTGCATTTTTGTAGCGATTACAATTTGCCACACTCCTGCTACAATTAATCTGTGCGGAATGGCCCTGTGACTCACCGAGGTCACCCAGAGTGCTGGATGTGGAGAAGGACTGAAGGATCCAACCCAGTTCTCCAGAAGAGAGGATACCATTCTTTAAACATTCCACCAAGCTGGCTCTCAGGAGATCTCCCACTCTTACAATGGATCTCCAGATGACCAAGGTTTATTCCCATGGAGAGAAAGTCTTCTTTGCAGGCTGCAGGCTGTGTATTCCCCTGAAGAGATGATCTTGAAAATTTCAGAATAGTCAAGTATGAGACAAAATCCCTTCCCAGTTCAGGCCAACACAAAGTTTTTCTTGCAACTGAATTGTTCCGACTCTTTTTTTGTGGGTATAATTCAAAAAATGGGGGGGGGGGAGTTACCAGACAATCTTGCATATTGCCTCTTTGCAATGTTCTTTTCTTCTCCTGTCAACATTTTTACAACCAAAAGTCGACTCCCATGAGCCAGGTGTCTAACTGTGGTGCCCCAGCCTATTCTGAACGCTATTGGGGAAATCCTTGGAGGTCCTCGAGAACAAGATGCCAAAATGTAGCCATAACACAAAAAAGTTTTGTTTAATAGGAAAATGGCATTTCTTTGCAACCTAACTCTGTTGGGAGAACCAATTAACACAATTTCGGAAATCCAGCAAAGATCCTTCCCCATGAGGGGGCCCACAGCTGCCTGCCAGCGAGCAGCACACACAGCTTGCAACGAACTGCAGCTGGGCAGCGAATTTCGCACACAGCGCAAGCTCTGTGCTGCAGTTGCCAACCTCCAGGTGGGCCCTGAAGAACTCCCACTTTTACAACTGATCTCAAAGTGTCAGAGACCAGTTCCCCTAGAAAAAATGACTGCTTTGGGGGGGGGGGCTTTATGCTAAGGCCCCTCCCTCCCCAAGACCTGCCTTCTATATGTATTTGAAAGGTTGTCCCTTGGAGGAGGGCAGGGAGCAGTCCCTGTTGGCAGCAGAGCATAGGACCTGCAGTCATGGCTTAAAACTATGTGTAGAACGGAACCAGCTAGATATCAGGAAAAAATGTTCACAACCCAAATATTCAGCAGTGGAATCAGCTGCCTCAAGAGTACTGAGCTCCCCCTCACTGGTAGGATTCAACCAGCAGTTGGACAAATGCTTATCCAGAATGCTTTAGACTAATCCTGCACAGAGCAGGGGGTGGTACTAGATGGCCTCCAGGTACTTCCCAGTCCAGAGCTGGCAACCCTTTCAGTGACAGAAGTATAGTGAGACTAGGGTCGAGCCTGCACTGAGCTTTTTATCCTCTCCCTCCCCTCTGCACTGAATTAGATTTCCATGTTGATTTGGGGTGCTTTTAATTTTCCCTCTGCAACATGCATGATTGATTCACGGTGACCCTACCTTTCCCCCGCAATATCCAGAAGTGGATCTAAGTCATGCTATTGGAGAAACTGGATTTTAAAGCCACTAGTATAAGTGTAGATCTCTGCTTTTTGCAAATTAATTTCCTTCATACCTCCAACGCTGAGGTAGCAAAGCAGCTTTTCCAGATTGGCCAGGGCATCAGTTCAAAGACTTCCTGGTTGCAAGAGTTCCCTCCCAAGACTTATTTTTTGCCCTGTTTTAAAATGACTGCACTCCAGAAGCCCACACTTCTCTCAGCAGAGATTTGCCTCGTTCTCTGTAAAGTTGCCGCCGCCGCTGCCTCCCCTCCCCCCTCCCCCCTTCAGGAAAAGAAAAAAGAGCAGAAATAAAGGCTGGATTTCATCCACCCTCCCCCCCCCCAGTTCAGGGAACGTAGTTCAGCTTCATGCTCACCACTCATCTCCCCTCTTTGAGCTTCCCCAATCAAGTGCAGAAGGCTTTCTGTTTCAATTTGGAGGGGGGAGGAAGGAGAAAGAACTGGGTTCAAATCGATCTGAATTCAGCAGGATCAACAAAAACAAAGTAAGTGCAGAATCAGCCTAGGAGTTCCAACTTCTATCATACCTGTTTAGCTCTCTGAAAACAATTGGCACCTTTATTTATTCATTTGTTTGTTTGATGATAAAACAATAAAAATCAACATACGCATGGGGAAGACCAACATGACTGGGTGAGAGGCCAACAAGTAGCTCCTTCAAACAACCAGTGATGAAAATGTGGAATTGGAGGATGTAGTGATGGCCACAGGAACAAACACCTTTAAAGTGGGGTTAGATAGATTGGTTGAAGATAAGTCTGTCAGTGGCTACTAGGGAGGGGAGGGACCTCGAGGGGGCATAATGCCATGAAGTCCACCTCCCGAGGCAGCCATTTTCTCCAGGAGAACTGCTCTTTGTCAACTGAAGACTAGGGGTAATTCTTGGAGATCTCCATCTACCACCTGGAGGTTGGCAACCTGTGATCTAGACAGGCATGTTATAAGGGAGGGGGTTCCGCATGGTGGAAGAATCTTTAAAGGCTCCAGTACCAAGGGAGGGTGCAGGAATTGCTGAGAGCATTATGACCATTAGAAAGATTCTAGCCACAGTCGCATATCAGGGGTCTACAATATTTGTTCAGTGGAGGCGACGCATCTCTCTGCCTGCCCCCTTGACCCCATTGCCTCTTTCTGTCCACAGGTAGCCAGCAATGAGGAAGTAATTCCACCGGGCTCAGCATGGCCTGCCAGTATCCAGGTGGGCTCCATCTTCTTAATTTGTCTCTATATTTCACTTTGTAATGTGGGCAGGCATCTTCCCAGTGACTCCCGCACAGCTTTCCGGAGGGCTCTTTTATCCTCTGCCGAGGAACTGTTGCTGTGCGAACATTTTATAGGCTCTCTGCCTCCCTTTATTGCGTTAAAGAATAAAACGCATGGATGTGATTTCTTTTAGGAAAAGACACAGCCTGTCACTACGTGCCTCTGCAGGGTCCAAGGCATTGAATGAGAAACTAAAACCTTCTATGATGAGAGGCAGAGAATTGCCCATAATGAATGCTGAGTGAGACAGCAAATTAAAAGCCCGATGCTAGGAGAGGCCATTAGGAGCAATTTGGCATTTATTGAGCAGCAGATGGGGATTAAAAGCATCCAGTGGAGGGTGTCACACCAAGAAGGCCTCTGCGAGTCCCAGGGGAGAGGAGGGGAAGGGCCAGGGCTCCCCGCGTCCCAGGCCCCAACCCCTCCGGATTGAACTGCCAATCTCCAGGGGCAGAGAGAAGGAAGTCGTTTTCAAGCTGGCGAAGGCAAAAACTTTATTCAAACAGTATCAGCAAATACAAGCAGAACGAGTTTCAAGATACGACAGCCGCGTTTTCCTTTTAACTTCATCAGTGAACTTTTTCCCATATAACGTGGTATTTTTTTTTAAGCGGGTCTCTCCAAGTATCCCTCAAGCGAGGGGTGGCAGCCCTAGATGCTCCCCAGTCCTCCTTCAAACCCTCTCCTTTCCAGAAGAGAGGCAGTAGCCAGCCCTGCCTGGCAGAGGTCATGCCTTCTTTTGCAAAAGCTCGGTGGGTGCCAAGGGCAGTGGGTCGGAGAACTCTGTTCTAAGTAAACCCCCCAAACGGAGCCCAATGCACCACACTAGAAGATCACGGATGATGGATGGGAAGTCCCTCCAAGGCAGATGCTCCAAGGCAGTGCGGGAGTGCCAGGCCATAAGACCTGCACAATCCGGGATCTGGGGGGTGAGCAGTTGCGAACATGGATGCGATCAGTTCCACCCCATATCCATGACCTGACCAGCACCCACGAGAGGCCTGCAGGATTGGACTTGCCACATAAAAAACCCAGAACACAAACAGTCTTGGGCAGTTGCGCAGACCTGTTGTTTGCATCAGGGGGAACACCAGGTGACTGTGGCACAGCCTGGCAAGCTATTTTCCATCTGCAACGGGAACGTGAGCATTGTGCTTTCCAGAAAGATGTGACAGAGTTCTTTGTGGATTGAAAATGTGCTTACCAGATGTCCATGGACTACAATTCCTATGAGCCCCTGCCAGCAAAAGCTGGCAGGGGCTCATGGGAATTGTAGTCCATGGACATCTGGAGAGCCATGGGTTGACTACCCCTGGTTTATAGTATTGTATGGTTGCTGTGTCTAACTCTGCCATCTTTACTATTTGAGCAGAGGCCTCCTGGGAAGAGTGCCCAGCTTCTGCTTCGGGTTTACTGGCTAATATGGAAAAGCACACCAAAGCCCGTGGACCACTTCCACCCAGTACCACAAACCCAGTCAGCGGCACTCTGGCCTTATCACAGCAAATCTGCCCCTGACTGCCACCGGGACAGGAGGTTGGTGGGGCTGCCAGGGGTGGGGGGGGGAATTCCCTGCCACTGCTCCCCCCTGCCCCAAAAATACCCACTGAGGCTTGGACAGGCCGCGGCAGGCCTTTTCGGAGGAGGGGGGAGTGGGGGGAATGCTGATGGGAGGCCTGCTTGGGGGGGGGGAGTTCCCTCCAGTGCTCTGCCCGGCCCCGAAAAGGCCTGCCCCAGCTTCTCCAAGCCTCAGCACGTGCTTTTGAGCCTGTCTGCATTGCTGGAGGCAACTCTGTCCCGCCCCACACCCGCCCCAAAGACGCCCTCTGCAAGTCCCAGCTGCGGCAGGACTTTTCAGGGCAGGGTGGGGTGTTGGTGAGAGGGCTGCCCAGTAGGGGGGACGACGGGGGTTCCCTCCAATGCTCTGCCTGGCCCTGAAAAGGCCTGCTGCAGCCTGTCTAAACCTCAGCGGGTCTTTTCGGGGCAGGGGGGAACTGGGAGTTTTCCCCCAGCACTCCTCCCTCCCCCCATATTTAACACTGCAACGAGCTTTAATTCTAGTAGGATAAATAAACAAGAGTTCTAGGCATTATTTTATGAAGAGCCTCCATGCCCTTTGCAGAACAGAAAACATCCCCCCCCCCAAGGTCCTACATTTTGGGGAGGGGGGAGAAGACAGGGATCAAAGTCTGGGACTAGAATGGCAACTGAAGAGGGAGAAGGAAGGCGAGAAGAGCCCCTGCCCTTTTCTTGCCCTCTCCCCTTCAGGCCAGGGGTGTCCGGCCGTCCCCTCGCAAGCCTCCTACTGAGCTGGAAGGACCAACCAGCACCTCCCTGACTCTCCCCACAGGACAGGGGGGGGGTCTGTTGTCAAAGTGGCCCTGATGTCACTCAGTCAGTCACTCAGAGCGGAAGGACTCCCCAGGGCAAAGCAGCAGGGGCGCCCCCCCACACACACACACACAGCAAAAGGAAAGACACTTCTGGAGCAAACCGGATGACGGGTGGGCAAACTGATTGTGCATCCGATGGAAACAAATGTTCAGGCGAGCAAATGGAGGGGAGGCGGGAGGGGAGGCTGGCCTCAGAGTCTTGTTCCCTTAACGATCACAAACAGCCACGAGGACACATCACAGTACGAAAGTATTGTTGTACGCATGAACTTCCATCGCAGACTGTGGCCCTTGAGCGTCCCGGCCCATCAGCAGAGGCTACAGTTGCCCCCTCTGGCTTGGGAAATGCCTGGAGATTTAGGGATGGAAGAGGGAGGGAGGGAGGGTCCTCAGGGTGAGGACCTTTCCTCTTCCCCTCTTTTATCATTGGGGGAGGGATGGGATTTGTAGCTGTCATGTTAGTAGTTTGATGTTTTAATGGGGATTTTAATGGGGTTAGTTGTTGTGAGCCTGTTGGGAGAGGCGGGAAATAAATAAATAAATAACAGTAATAGTAATAGTAATAGTAATAGTAATAGTAATAGTAATAGTAATAGTAATAGTAATAGTAATAGTAATAGTAATAGTAATAGTAATAGTAATATGATGTCATTTTCTCCAGGGGAACTGAGGCCTAGAGTCTGGAGATCAGCTGTCAGTCATTCTAGGAGATCCACTGGAAGCTGGCAGCCTGATCCACTCACCCAACTCTGCCCAGGCTTCTGCCCCCGACCCTTCCAGGGATTTCCCTACCTGGTGCCGGCAACTCTAGAGCCCTGAACTGAACCTGGTCTGCTGCCCTGGGAGTTGACCCGGAGGAAATACCCTTCCCAGTATGGCTGGGTCCCCCCTGGCCATTGGCAGCTTGAGCCTGGAGAGGACAGAGTCCTCAGTGAGGCATGAGGCCATACTCCACCTTCCAAAGCGTCCACTCTCCCCTGGCAATTCATCTCTGCAGACTGGGAAAGAGTTGTCATTCCAGGGGATCCAGGAGGCTAGCATCCCTCCCGTTGTCCCCACCGCCCGTATACGCAGCAGCGCTCTGAGCCCTCCACAAGCACGGCAGACTCCTCCGCTTCCCCTCCCTTCCGTTGTCCCTTCTGGAGCGCCTGCCTTGAGAACCGATTCCATGGGCAGGCCTGCCGTAAACAAGATCAGCAGCCAAGCAGTTAACGCTGAAGACGGCAAAATGGACTTGAGACCGTTCCAGCCAAACAACACGGCCCCCCCTGCCCCCGGTGAAAATTGCCCGTTTGTGCCTGCCTCCTTCACAGTGCCGCGCTCCATTGTCGCGGCATTGTGCTCTCCGTCCGAGCTCGTTCCACGGGGTTTCAGCTGTGCAACTCCTATTAATTTTAATAGAAGCTGGGAGAATAAAATGCTGAGCAGAGCACTTTGTAAATGCACTCCATTCTCGAGAATGCCTCGCTCTGCTTTGTACCCTGGGACAGCTTTAGGAAACAGGACAGAATGCGGCAGGCATCCAGTGGCTTTCTGCCTTTCTGCCACCCGCATGCAGGGCTGGTGCGCACCAGTGGTGGACAATGGCCTTCATTACCAGATAAATGAATTCAGAACTGAATGACCTGGAACTGGCAGAAATATCAGGGAATAATCGCATTATAAGCTCTGCATGGGTGTGGGTTACCCGCCGAGAAGAAGAGAAAGCGCGGGCAGCCAAAACGCAAGCTATGTAGACCGGAGTAGCCCCGTGTAGATCAGCATGATCAATGTGGCTAAAATGTCTGGTAGACGGGGGTGAAAGGGGAACTCGGTGGGAATAAAGAACGGTACATCCCTGTTGATCTGTTGAACAGCTGGGCCCATTAAACTGGGCGAAAGGGGGTCCTTCTATATCCAGTCTGTAGGAGGCAACTTCACCAAACAAGAAGCCCTTGATCCTGTCTCCAGGGACATCTAGGGCTGACCTAAATCGCTGTGGGTTTCTTTTTCAGCTACCATGTTGAAGGAGGGAGGGGAAAGATCCGCAGAAGAAGATTGTCCATGTTTTGGTACAGTCTCTCCCTTTCCATCTGGTAGCCATGGCGCCAAGACATGCTTTCCTGCATCTCCGTCCAGTGTAGCTAGCTAGTTCGGGATTCTGTCTCTGCTGAATTTAGGGCCATCCCTGCCACCAGGCCCTACCCCCAGCTGTCAATCAGCTGGCCAGTGAGTGGGACTGACGAGGAGAAAGGAGAAGGCTTAAGTCTTGTGGCCCATGTTGCACGGGAAGTGAAGTCATCCTGATGGCAACACCTGGGCAACACTGTGATATTTGGGCAAAAATGCTATGGTAGGAGCTGACTTTCCCATACAGGTTTTGCCCAAATACCAGAGTGCCACGGCATGATGACATCACTTCGTGGGCAATGCCTTTTTCTCCTTGTATGCTCCCCCATCCCCCGCCAGATGCAAGGAAGTACCTGGCAACCCAGGCTCTATCCCAGGGGTAGTCAAACTGCAGCCCTCCAGATGTCCATGGACTACAATTCCCATGAGCCCCTGCCAGTGTTTGCTGGTGGGGGCTCATGGGAATTGTAGTCCATGAACATCTGAAGGGCCGCAGTTTGACTACCCCTGCTCTATCCTGTTTAGAATCAGATTCCTGTCCTTGTGTGCCTTGAGCCAATCCTTCCCCATGGCTGACCCAGGGCCCCTCTTCTCCCTGCCCCCCACCCAAGGGCTTGCTGTCAAGGCTTTTTGTCTCCCCTCGTGTGGTTCACGCCAGGTAAGAAGCATTCAAGCATTCTATCAGACACGTTTTGTTCCTTCACAAGTATTGTGGGGGGGGGGCACATTGAGCAGAACCTCCATCAGAACCCAGCTAGACTTTGGGCTGGGACTCCAAAGCCAACAGGGGCTGCCAGTTCTAGATTGGGAAACTCCAGGGGATTTGCAGGCGGAGCCTAGAAGGGCAGAGAGCCAGAAAGGCAGCCATTTTTGACAGGGGAACAGATCAGTCGTAATTCTGGGAGATCTCCGGGCCTCACCTGGAAATGGGCAACCCTAAATGTTGCCAATGCTTGGCCAGGCTTTGCACCAAATCACATTTTGCTCCAAAGTTGTTCTCTTGCATTGATCAAGACCATAAGAAGCCTTCACTGAAACACGACAATTCATCCCGGGAAGGAAAGAAAGAAGAATATAATCTCCTGGAGCTAGCAGAGAGCTCCTTGCTCGCTCGCATATGGTGTAGATTTAAGGATGAACTTATGAAATTTAAACATCGCATTATGCGAATGTAGCTACTGAAAATGCCATTTCCAGCCGAGTGTTGTCTCCGTCGTCTGGAGCCCCTGACCTCAGCCGAGACGTATCTCCATTCCGCTCACGTAGCTGCAGGGAGGAAGAAATGCAGCCACGGCCGCGGCCACAAACGCAGCAGAGGCCAAGTGGAGACCTTGGCGTAGCCAGTGCTCGTGGTTTCCTTCCACAACAGGACCTGCCAGCTGCAGGGGCGGAGGGGTGGCGAGGGGTCCAGGGGGAAAATGGGCACATCTGGCGGGGGCACCTTGAGCTCCAGCAGGTCTGCCTGGGGGACATTCTTTTTCTTCGCCTTTCAGTCACAGCTGCCCCATCGGGGTTGCCAACCCTGAACTAGGATCTATTCGTAATTTATCACATGGCTGAGGTACACACAGGAAGCATGCAGTGATATAAAATACCTGAGCAAGTGGATCTAACGGGTATGCTGACCCATTCAAGCTTTCTTTTAGAAAAGTTTTGTTTCGGTTGCAGGCCTTGACGGAACCAACATGCAATCTACAGAGCAAAGCATATGGTCTCCTCAGCCGTGCCCCCCCCATGGGGACCCTCCCCAAGCGGTGGGTTTTTTGGACCCTAACATCTGAGAAGATCCCAGAGTGAGCACCAGGGAAACCTAGAGGAATAACAAAAGGAAGAGGAAGGGTGAACAGGGCTGGGAAGTGGAGGAACAGGAGAATGCAGTAAAATAAACACCAATCATGGCAGAAGAGGGTGGGGGAGGGGTGGTTCTGACAGCTGTCAGCCCAAGATGGCTGCAAGTGATTTCGGCATGCTGGACTGCTTCGCTTCCTTTGGAAATGGGTGAGGAATCACAGAATCCTAAAGTGGGAAGGGACCTCCAGGGCCATCTAGTCCAACCCCCTGCACTATGCAGAACACTCAACTACCTGCACACTCACAGTGACCCCAATTTCATGCCCAAGAGACCCCCCCCCCCCGCATTAAAAATCTCCAGAATCTAGCCTGGCCTGGAGTGAATTCACCTCCCATCCCACATTGGGGAACGATCAGTGTGCTGAAAATGTTTGCAGCCCTTTCCGCCTGACAGCAGAGCCCCTTTCCGCCTGATGGTTCTGATGGTTGGACAGAGCTGGACATCAAATTTGTGCTCACGGGGGCAGCTGAGCAACACTGAATGTTCTGCAGAACTCTGAACCAACCCCAGCACACCCCAAGTGATACCAGATAAGTTTGGGAGAAAATTGTTTTGTGTGCTCCCTTTTTCACTGCGACATCAGAGGTAGTCAAACTGCGGCCCTCCAGATGTCCATGGACTACAATTCCCACGAGCCCCTGCCAGCGAATGCTGGCAGGGGCTCATGGGAATTGTAGTCCATGGACATCTGGAGGGCCGCAGTTTGACTACCCCGGAAGATGGTGCTTAGAACTCAAGATTCTGCCCAGGGCTATTCTAAAGAGCTAGAACGTCTGGCTCCTGCTCCACACCCATGGAAGCAGGAGCATGAAATCCCTGCAGATAAGGGGGTGGAACTTGGCAAGAGCCAGGTTTGGGGAAGGGGGTGAAGTCAACCCCAGCTGCTAGCTCAGGAGCTCCTGTTTTCTCCAGGGGGTGTGATGATCCCTGTCATTTAGAGACCTTCAGGTTCCACCCGGAGGTGGGCAGCCCTACTGCCCCTCCCTTCATGTCCTTCAGAAGGGAAAGCTGAGAGACACCCTGACCATCCTCCTCCTCCTCTCTCCCACTGCCCTGTGCTAACTGCTTTGCTCTTCAGCTGGCTTTC
Source organism: Paroedura picta (assembly GCF_049243985.1). NCBI lineage: Eukaryota > Metazoa > Chordata > Lepidosauria > Squamata > Gekkonidae > Paroedura > Paroedura picta. The sequence goes on along the minus strand of NC_135374.1, from coordinate 124,239,517 downwards.
AGGCACATGAAGGCAGCCTTGTGGGCATCAGCCCCATCTGGTGTTCTGTGGGAGCCATAGCTGGGGGGGGGGGTAGGGCTGCCAGATGCAGGCTGGGAAATACCTGGAAACTTGTGGGGGGGTGCAGTTTGGAGGGGGGGGTGGATTTCAATTGGGCATGGTGCCAGAGAGTCCATCTTTCAAAACAGCCAGTGACAGGGCAGAGAGGCCAAGGCTTTCCCCTGGGAAGACCCTCAGAAGAGCCCTGCTGGGTCAGGTCAGGGAGGGTCCCTCCAGTCCAGTCTCCCGTCTCACCCAGGGGCCAGCCAGTTCCCCTGGAGGGCCAGCCACAGGGCAGAGAGGCCGAGGCCTTCCCCTGAGAAGACCCTCAGAAGAGCCCTGCTGGGTCAGGCCAGGGAGGGCCCCTCCAGTCCAGCCTCCTGTCTCACCCAGGGGCCAGCCAGTTCCTCTGCAGGGCCAGTCACAGGGCAGAGAGGCCGAGGCCTTCCCCTGATAAGACCCTCAGAAGAGCCCTGCTGGGTCAGGCCAGGGAGGGTCCCTCCAGTCCAGCCTCCCATCTCACCCAGGGGCCAGCCAGTTCCTCTGCAGGGCCAGCCACAGGGCAGAGAGGCCGAGGCCTTCCCCTGAGAAGACCCTCAGAAGAGCCCTGCTGGGTCAGGCCAGGGAGGGTCCCTCCAGTCCAGCCTCCCATCTCACCCAGGGGCCGGCCAGTTCCTCTGCAGGGCCAGCCACAGGGCAGAGAGGCCAAGGCCTTCCCCTGAGAAGACCCTCAGAAGAGCCCTGCTGGGTCAGGCCAGGGAGGGTCCCTCCAGTCCAGCCTCCCGTCTCACCCAGGGGCCAGTCAGTTCCTCTGTAGGGCCAGCCACAGGGCAGAGAGGTCGAGGCCTTCCCCTGAGAAGACCCTCAGAAGAGCCCTGCTGGGTCAGGCCAGGGAGGGTCCCTCCAGTCCAGCCTCCCGTCTCACCCAGGGGCCAGCCAGTTCCTCTGCAGGACCAGCCACAGGGCAGAGAGGCCGAGGCCTTCCCCTGAGAAGACCCTCAGAAGAGCCCTGCTGGGTCAGGCCAGGGAGGGTCCCTCCAGTCCAGCCTCCCGTCTCACCCAGGGGCCGGCCAGTTCCTCTGCAGGGCCAGCCACAGGGCAGAGAGGCCGAGGCCTTCCCCTGAGAAGACCCTCAGAAGAGCCCTGCTGGGTCAGGCCAGGGAGGGTCCCTCCAGTCCAGCCTCCCGTCTCACCCAGGGGCCAGTCAGTTCCTCTGTAGGGCCAGCCACAGGGCAGAGAGGTCGAGGCCTTCCCCTGAGAAGACCCTCAGAAGAGCCCTGCTGGGTCAGGCCAGGGAGGGTCCCTCCAGTCCAGCCTCCCGTCTCACCCAGGGGCCAGCCAGTTCCTCTGCAGGGCCAGCCACAGGGCAGAGAGGCCGAGGCCTTCCCCTGAGAAGACCCTCAGAAGAGCCCTGCTGGGTCAGGCCAGGGAGGGTCCCTCCAGTCCAGCCTCCCGTCTCCCCCAGGGGCCAGCCAGTTCCTCTGCAGGGCCAGCCACAGGGCAGAGAGGCTGAGGCCTTCCCCTGAGAAGACCCTCAGAAGAGCCCTGCTGGGTCAGGCCAGGGAGGGTCCCTCCAGTCCAGCCTCCCGTCTCCCCCAGGGGCCGGCCAGTTCCTCTGCAGGGCCAGCCACAGGGCAGAGAGGCCGAGGCCTTCCCCTGAGAAGACCCTCAGAAGAGCCCTGCTGGGTCAGGCCAGGGAGGGTCCCTCCAGTCCAGCCTCCCGTCTCACCCAGGGGCCAGTCAGTTCCTCTGTAGGGCCAGCCACAGGGCAGAGAGGTCGAGGCCTTCCCCTGAGAAGACCCTCAGAAGAGCCCTGCTGGGTCAGGCCAGGGAGGGTCCCTCCAGTCCAGCCTCCCGTCTCACCCAGGGGCCAGCCAGTTCCTCTGCAGGGCCAGCCACAGGGCAGAGAGGCCGAGGCCTTCCCCTGAGAAGACCCTCAGAAGAGCCCTGCTGGGTCAGGCCAGGGAGGGTCCATCTAGTCCAGCCTCCCGTCTCACCCAGGGGCCAGCCAGTTCCTCTGCAGGGCCAGCCACAGGGCAGAGAGGCCGAGGCCTTCCCCTGAGAAGACCCTCAGAAGAGCCCTGCTGGGTCAGGCCAGGGAGGGTCCCTCCAGTCCAGCCTCCCGTCTCTCCCAGGGGCCAGCCAGTTCCTCTGCAGGGCCAGCCACAGGGCAGAGAGGCCGAGGCCTTCCCCTGAGAAGACCCTCAGAAGAGCCCTGCTGGGTCAGGCCAGGGAGGGTCCCTCCAGTCCAGCCTCCCGTCTCACCCAGGGGCCAGCCAGTACCCCTGGAGGACCAACAACAAGGCACAGAGGCCGAGTCCTTCCTCCTGACTCTTGGATTAAGGATGGGGGCCTCTAAATGTGGAGGGCTATAAGCTTCTGAGAGTCAAAGCTCTTACAAAGTATCTGGTGACTTTGTGGGCCTTCAAGGAGCCCAACTGGACTCGCGCTTTGCTATTATAACTGCTTGTGCCTTGATTAATGACCATTGCCTGCTGTAATTAGATATCCCACTGAATTTCTCAGACTGTAAATTAGACTTGAGCTTATTTGCAAGTTCTCTTTTTCTTCTTGTTAAAAAAGAATCCAGCCTGATCTGAAATGGAAGGGATGTCAATTTCTGTCTTTGATATTTGAGCTAACAAAGGAGGTCTTATGAAAATCATATCAACCCTTGAATTGCTTTGATGTGGGAAAGAGGGAAATATATCTATAACTTTTGAGATGGGATTGAAAAACTGCCAGCCATCTGTCAAATTACAATCATCCAGCGCTGTAGCGTCACTCTTGGGTAATTGAGAGGATTCACAATCCACGCGAGCTGTTTCATCTCATTGGGGATCCGCCACTCCATCAACCGGGCCCCAGCAACCGGTGACTCACTTTCCAGCATGCAGAAGATTCTGTTGAGGAGCGTTCAAACAAAATGCTGTCCCCAATCTCAGACCTTGTGCTCAGCCCGGCCTCCATCCCCTTACCCTCATGGCTCTTCTTCAAGCTCCTGCTGGGCGTGGCTACTGGGCTGCAGCTCCCACCTCTGGGCCTTCCTGCTCTTTTATGTGCCAGCCAGCTTCTCCCCCTTGGCCCATTGGGTTGGCTGTGGCACCCGCCGCATGGCCTTTGGCTTTTGGCCAGTGGCTACCAGCTCAACCCCGTCAGAGACCAAAATGGCAGGTCCACACTTCTAGGCCAGCAGGGAAGACATGCTGAGTTCTAAATGTCACTGGAAGAACAGGAGAAGGTTTTTATAGCCCACCGGTCTCTACCAAAAGGCTTCTGAGAGCAGCCCTCCCTCTCCCCGCAACAGACACCTGGTGGGGCAGGTGGGGCTGACAGAGTCCAGAGAGATCTGGGACTTCATGTGGAGGAGGAGGAGAGGGCAATCCAACCCAGTGCTCCTAACCACTACAGCACACAAGCTCTCGTTTAATATGGGGAGAAATGCTTCCCCCTGAAAATGGACTTCAATTTGCAGATCCCCCCCCCCCATTTAAAACAGGCTGCATTATGGAGTGTGAGGGGAATGTTGCATGTTCTTCCTGCAGAGACGGGCTCAATACAGAAGAGCTCTCCAGGACCGAACTAGAAGTCCATCTCCTCCAGCAGATTCGTGTGTTTCCTGCTTGAGGTATTTTTTGAGGCACAATTTTTCAGAAATGGGGCTGTAATCAAGATCAGGTTTGTAGCATCATTTCCTTTTGCCTTCAAAATGACCAGACATTTTTTCTTCTTCTTTGGTTTAAAATGTAGAATATTCTAAATATTTTGGATACATTCATTAGAATGTAATGTTTTGGGTGTTTGAGCCAGCTGGGTGACCTTGGGCTCGCCACAGCAATGATAAAACTGTTCTGACTGAGCAGGAATATCAGGGCTCTCTCAGCCTCACCAAACTCACAGGGTGCCTGTTGTGGGGAGAGGAAAGGGAAGGCAACTGCAAGCCGCTTTGAGCCTCCTTCGGGTAGAGAAAAGTGGCATATAAGAACCAACTCTTGTTCTTCAGTAATCTCAGGGCTCTCCCAGCCTCCCCTCCCTCTCAGGGTGTCTGTTATGGGGAGAGGAAAGGGAAAGCAATTGGAAGCTGCTTTGAGACTCCTTTGGGTAGAGAAAAGCGGCATCTAAGAACCAACTCTTCTTCTTCTTCAGTAATCTCAGGGCTCTCTCAGCCTCCCCTCCCTCACAGGGTGTCTGTTGTGGGGAGAGGAAAGGGAAGGCGACTGTAAGCCGCTTTGAGACTCCTGTGGGTAGTGAAAGTGGTGTCTAAAAGCCTTCTGCTCTTCTCCTTGAACTTCACCTGCAGTCTTTTCCTCTCGTGTTACTTCCATCTTCATTTTTGCAATTCCACACCTGTGGCTAAAGAAATGTGTCTCTATCCCCCCCCCCCATGGGCTTGCCAAGCAGCCAGTGCCCACAGAGGTTGTCCCTGGCCCAGGCTAGCCGCTAAAGCCGCCGTAGAGAACCCCATTGCGGGCAAAGAAGTGGCAAAGTCCGGGAGCTCTTCCCCGAAAGGGGGACTGCTGTGCAAACGAATCTCCCCTGGGAGGGCCCTCTTTCGGGGGGGGGGGCAGCAGCAGGCCCTCCTGCCTGAGCCAGGGAGGGCTCTTTGAAGCACCTCTGGTGCCTCTCTTGTGCTTCACAGACCAGAATCATCATGTGGAAAGCAAGAGAGAACAAACGGACGGGGACTTAATGGCTTTCCATCATTATTTCCGGCTGTTATTGACTGCCTGAGTCAGAGTTGCTATATTTAATGAGGTCTGTTCAGATTTTGATTAGTTTCTGTCCAAATGCGCATCCCTTGATGAGCAGCCCTTCTGAAGACCTTCCTGAAAAATGCGGCTCAAAGACATTCGCAGAAGTAGCTAACAGATTGCAGAAGGTGCTTGCCAACCTGTGGGTCAGCATCCATCTGTTTTTACCAGGACTCTTCTAAGCCATGCTGTCCAAAGGTACGTGACCCTCACGGCTTGGAAGGAAGGCTCTCCAAGCTAAAGGCCTGCTGTTTCCCAGCCCAGCTGTCAAAAAAACAGAGGTGCTTGAGTGCTCAATTTGAATTTTTCGTGTCTAAAAATAGCTTATTGCAACCCCCCCCCCCCGAAAAAACCCCCTAGTATCTGATCACTGAAATAGAACAGCACTATTCATATTCTGTAACACAGAAGTGCCCATCCACTGCCAAGGAGAGACAAAAATCTGCATTCTGCATGAATTATGCAAAGCATTACATTTTATGCAAATGCACTTACATTTCCCAAACTAACTCAATTTCAGTGTTTTATTCTGAAACACCCTCACCTTTCCCCCCCCCCATTTCAGCATTTGGTATTTTGAGAGGAAACAGAACTGCAGAGGCCGGAGCAGTGGCTAGGCTAAAGTAGGAACATAAAAGAGGAGGACAGGTCCCGAAGCTGACCAAGACGGTCAGGTAGCTCTGTTCTTCCCCTCTCTGCTCATAGATTACAAGAAGCTTTTGCAAGCTTTAGGTGGAAGCTTCAAAAATGTCTCTAGAGAGGAAGGTGACTCACAACAGGCTAGTCCCGAAGAAGAAAGCTGAAATTCATCACCAAAGTGGTGAACTTAAAATCATAGAATCATAGAGTTGGAAGGGACTCCAGGTTCATCTAGTCCAACCCCCTGCAGAATGCAGGAAATTCAGAACTGCTTTCTGTACCAGATTCCCAGTTCTGTAGAATCTTTTGCCTTAAATGGAAAAGGGGCTAGCAGCTGTGGCACAACCCTGATTTGTATAAAATGCCAACCGGCGGCAACAGCATCAGTGCTATAGTCTGGCTGTGAGATAATACGGAAAAGATTAACAAGGTGCTGATCTTATAGGGGGATCTGTTGGTTGATCAGTTCATTGTGTGGGATCTACACAACACACTTACCCACCCAAGACAACAAGAGAAGACTGGAAATGCTGTGGGCTGCAGGAGGACCCCAATCCATCAGGTGCCTCTTACCTGTTGAAATCCCTGGGCTGCTGCTCCCGACAAGGCTCAAGCAGGAGAACTTGTGGGCTTCTCGTTCCCTAATGGGTATCCACGAGATCCCAGCTGCATTTTTCTTGGCTGTCCTTTCACAAAGCCTTTTGTCCTAGCATGACATTCTGGCTCTCTGCTCTCTCCGTCTGCTGATGTATGGGCATGTACTCTGCTTGCAGCACAGTCTTAGAGACTTGCAATGTGTTACTTTTGTAACTATTCTTTAAGGTTTTGTACTCTGCTTCAGTAAAGAGACTGAAGAAGATTAAATATATTTTGTAAGTAATCTTTCCCACCCTCAAAGTGCGGTGAGTCTGGATCTGTGCTTTGTCCACAAAGGTAACTAATATTTGCATACTTTCAAAACTGTATGTTACTCTGCAGCTCTATTTCTCAGGAAAGACTCAGGACCAAATCATGTCTAAAAGTCCCAACAACTTTTTAATAATGCACAGACACTGTCCGCTTAGTGGAGACATGTCAAACATATGCCCCAGGAGCTGGAACCAACCCAACTAGGGCCCTTATCAGGCCCACAAGTAATCGGAGGGAAACCAGTTCAAATGGGGACAAAAATGTATTATATTTTAGGGTATTACACCCCCTGCGGAGGTCTCTCCCTCCCCCGCCCCCACAGGCCCTTCCCAAGGCTTTCTCCCGCATCTCCAGATTGCCCAACCCAGAGTTGAAAACCATAAGTGGCGAAGAGGGCTGGTTTGGCCTCAGCCTCTGCTGCGGAGGGCTGTGGGTCATCCTCAGGGTAAAATAGCTCCAGGAGCTGGCATTGTACTTAATTTAATTTACAGTACTCTATTCATTTTTTAATTTATACCCTGCCCTTCCCTGAAGGCTTAGGGTGGCTTGCAGAATGGTTGAAAATCCATAATGAAATTAAATTTTAATTTAGGTTCTAAAATTCTAAAATTAATAATTAAACTTAAATAATTAACTCCATTAATTAAAAAACCTAGATAGTTCCTATGCTGAGGGGAGGGACACATGGACGTTCTTAGAGAGCTTGCCTAAGGGGTGGACTGAAGAGCAGAGAGGCCAGCATACTCCTGGAGTTATTTGTAGGCCTGTTGTTTTATGGCACCCATGGCCTGGCCCAACAAAGCAACACTCAGGGCAGACCTGGATCTCCTAACAAATGAGTTCAACAACTGACCTCCCTACAGCAAGGGGGCGCTGCTGGCAGAACAGGATGGTGTGGCACTTTCAAAGACGGGGGAGATAAAACACGAGACAAAAGATGTGCCCCCACACAAAATTGTCTAGTGCAGGGGTAGTCAAACTGCGGCCCTCCAGATGTCCATGGACTACAATTCCCAGGAGCCCCTGCCAGCATTCGCTGGCAGGGGCTCCTGGGAATTGTAGTCCATGGACATCTGGAGGGCCACAGTTTGACTACCCCTGGTCTAGTGGTTCATTTATTTCACAGTCACATGACACCGACCCTTCAGTGGAAAAGTCCAGGAACAAAGACATTTTTTATTTATCTCGATCCAGAAGCAAAACTATTTTTACATTTATGATAGAAAATAGCATGAATCACAATAGGTGTTCGGATGAACACCATACAGCGGGAGTCCCCAATAGGGCTGGGCACTTCAGAGCAGTTGGGCCGCCTCGGCAATCTCCAAAGCCTGAGGAGGCCGGTGCCGCAGCGCAAAAAGGAGGGGCGGTGGCCGTGTGCTAGCTGACGGCCACACGCAGGCACAGAGTAGGCCTGTGTGCAGCCACCACCTGGCGCGCCACCGCCACCCCTACTCTCCGCGCAGGGGCACTGGCCTCCTACACACCGCTGCGGGCTTTGGGGATCACTGAGGCAGCCGAATCATGCTGAAGCGCACAAACCATGCTGAGACTGTGGGCAGCTTTGGAATTCTGACACAGCAGAATTCTGACACAAAATGGCTGCCGCAAAATGGTTGCCACAGGAGGTGGAGCCATCTTCAACACAATGACTGCAGCTTATGTTCACTCACCCAATGAAGATCCTTGTGCTATGGAGGCAGGTGCAGCCAAAATCATGTTTTTAAAAATCTGCGCTGCCAATCAGAAGTCTTGCTGAACCCTGCCTGGCCCCACCTATTTTCTGAAAACATTTGACAGACGCTGGGGAAAATATCAGCGGGCACTATGGTGCCTACGCGAGCCACATTATTAACTTGCAATAAAGCATGTTTTCTCAATAGAACCCAGCCAAATTTAAGCACATTTGCAGTGCCCTGTTTTCAACAGAAGGGTTTGGCTTTATTCCCACAAATCAATGAGACCTTAAAAGCCTTTGGTAGGTCCATTAAAAATTATTTCCAGGGACTGGATTGTGCACCCACTAATCAATCACGAATCATCTTCCCCCCAATTGAAAAATGTAATTTCTCTGCTTTCCCAGCCATGCTCTTTCCTGAAGAGTGGCATTCTAAAACAATTCTCCACAGAAAATTAGGACAGTGGGAGAGGCTGGAAAACTAAATTATACAACAGGAGGTAAGCGTTATTGTAGACGTACAGCTTCTGATCGCCTGGACTGTAGTTGATGCTCTGAATTGTTTCCATCACTTTATCCATAATGATGCTTATCCGGCCTTCTTTGCCTGTGTTGGTGTCGTAAGTGTAAAAGATTTCCTCTTTCCTCGTATTGACTGGCCTCGTGGCATACAGCACCCCGCAGACGATGAAGGCGTTCGAGACGGATGGCTTGTACTGCTTTGTTTGCCACGTATCGAGCACTTCCAGGGTCGTCTCATTGAGTCTGCTGATGACGATGTTCCCCGTGCTGGCTTCTGTCGAGTAAATCACCCACAGCCCATTCTCATCCACAGCAAAATCCATATCTTGCCAGGAGACGCCCGCGTAGGAGAACCGATTGTTATAGGCAGCATCCGGAAGCGTTTTCCTCAGCACCACAGTGTTGGTCTTTAAATCCAGCTTGCTCATATCTCTGGAGCTATGCGCATTGAAATACATGTAATTTTTGTAAACGGCGGTCCCACTGCCTTCGCCGTACTGAATTCGATACTCCTTTGCGTTTTTGTAGAGCAGCAAATCGTCATAGGAACTGTGAAGTCTATAATATTCCAAGTATCTCCCGTCAGTATTTAGTGGAGCAACCCAGAAGAGATCTTTCTCAGGGGTCAGGGGGGAGTAATCCCTTCCCCAGGCACCGTATTTGTAGGCAAATCCTCTCCAGTTCAGCTGAATCACGTAGGGCTGGCTGATGTTTTGGATTCCACCATGACCACAGCTTCCTGAAATTAACCCCAAATCAGAAGTGTTTTACATACAAGCTTAATGTGAAGGACGTGTTCAAAATAGGGTTGCCAGCCTTGGGATCCCCCAGAATTACAGCTCATCTCCAGACGGAAAAGATCAGTTCCTCCAGAGAAAATGGATGTTTTCAAAGCTGGGGTCTCTGTCCTCCCCAAGCCCCACCCCAAAATCTCCAGTAGCCGGGGGGGGGGGGGGGCTGGCAACACTAGTTCAAAAACAGAGCTCTCTGAGACAGCAACAAAACATTACTAATTGAGAAAGCCTGGCACCCTGCGGAGGACATTGCCACAAAATGGCTGCCACATAATGGCTGTAGCAGAAGTTAGGGTTGCCAACCTTCATGTGGTAGCTGGAGATCTCCTGGGATTCCAATTGATCTCCAGGTGACAGAAATCCCTTCCCCTGTAGAAAATTGCTACTTTGGAGGGTGGACTATGGTATTATATTCCACTGAAGTCCCGCCTCTCCTCAAACTCCACCCTTCTCAAGCTTGCCAGACCCCTTAGGTCAGACAAGGTCCCCTGCCCCCCCCCACCCCCAATGTGCTGTCCAGTGGGGGAATTACCAGTAGAAAGAGAAAGGCCTGGGTCACAACAGCAGAAAGAAGAAAGCTGGTGTTGAACAGGAAGTGACATATCACACAAGTGACTTCTGGTTGACATGTGGGCAAAAATTCTATGATAGAAGCCAATTAGCCATAGAGTTTTTGCCCAAGTACCAAAGCATTATCCAGATGTCATGGATGTTGTGACATCACACGCTGGTTGCAGATGTAGCAGCCCCCAGGACCTATGCCAAAAGCTCTGACATGGAAAGCTTGTCAATTAATTATAGAACAATCTTTATCTTTGTTTTTAACCATAATAAAGTTCAAGTTACGTGAAGACAACTCACACTGTACCTGATTGGCCCACAGGAGTGTCTACTCCCTCATGGAGGGCCAATGGTGGGTCCGTCCCACCCCCGGCCTTCTTCTCCTCCTCCTCCTTCCTGCTTGGAAGAAGAGCCAGACCCCTCTGCTGACCACTTCCCAAAGGCAAGCTGGTCCAAAGAATGGGATGGCTGGGAAGGAGGAAGAAGCTCAGCTTGCCGTCCAGCCCAGAACACCAAGCACAGCCTCTAAGCCCGCCCAAGATGATTGGGATTGGAGATGGGAGAAGGCATCCAGTCCCCCCTGCAAGCCCAATGAGACCAAGAGTGGACTTTGTGCTCTCCCAAACCAGGAGGGATGGGAGACGCAGGAAAGGCTGCCAATGAGCCCCACAGGAGCCAGTGACCCTTTCGGCACACCACCACATCTTCTGTGGGTACAGAAGATGGAGAAAATGCCACCTGCTGACCCCATAGGTTCTACTCCTCCATGTGTGCTCCAACAATGGGGGGTGCAGGAGAGTCTGCCTTCCTTCCTTCCTTCCTTCCTTCCTTCCTTCCTTCCTTCCTTCCTTCCTTCCTTCCTTCATTTCTGCCTCCCTCTTTCTTTCTCTCTCCCCCTTTCCTTCCTTCCTTCACCCATGATCTACAAGAGCCCTCTGTGAGGTCAGCTGGGATGGAGCAAACATTGGTTTCCTGCCAAATGGGTCTGGGATTTGGGTAAAAAATATCCTGACTTGGTCTCCCAATCCCCACATGCTTCACGTTACTTCCACTGTTGATGGGTATTTCTAAACTCAGGGATGGCCCAGGCAAGGACAGAAGCTAAACAGAGTCAACCCTGGTTCGTACTTGACTGGGAGGCCACCGAGGAGGTCCGGGGTCCCAATGCAGAGGCGGGCAATGGCAAAAGACCTCTGAACGCCTCTAGCCTGGGAAACCCTTTGGCAGGGGTAGCCAAACTGTGGCTCTCCATGCCCATGGGCTACAATTCCCATGTGCCACTTTGGCCAGCCCTTGCCTACAGAGTCGCCAGAAGTCAGCTATGCCTGGGACCTTCCTCAGAGCAGGGCAAAAAACCCAATGCTGATAACAGCCTTATGAACCGGCTTTGTGGCTCAACGCCTCCCACTCTGCCTGCTCTCCAGATCAATAGGAGCTCTTCTCACGGCAGAGATATCAAATAAGATTGTCGCTGCGTCTTATAATTTGCCCTAAGATGACAACTGCATGGATTGAATTAGTACACCTGCATCAGCAATGGTCGTCCTCAAATGAAATGCTTATGTGCATAAATCTACATGTATTTATTCAGGAAAAAAGAAAGGGATAAAATGCCACTTGCCAGGCACATAGATGCGGTTTGAAATCATTTTTCCGTGTCATTAAACTGAGGGCCAAGCAAGCTTTTCTTTTAATAATTCATGAGTGGTTTCATAAATAAAAACAATCACGAATCTAGCCAAGAGGGCGTTTCTGTACAAAAGAGGTAGGGAATTCTTTCTCGTTTCCTTAAAGAGAGCTCTTTCTTGAACGCTCGTTTGGTTGTAATTTCAGAAGTAATGCATGAATTATTAAACCTAGGAGCAACTGTAGTTTAGTCACTTCAAAAATACTTTGAGGGAAGACGGTCTTTTTTTAAAAGAAAAAGATCATTTATGAAACATACTTTTAAACCTATATGCAATCGTACAATTGCCGGGAAGGGAGATACAGCATTTTCTTGTACAAATGCTGAAGGTTGCATTAACATTCTGTTGGCATTTATTTCATGTAGCTGTGCTGTCTGGAATCAGGGAGGGACTTGGAAACAAAGTAATGTCTCATTTTGTAAATATCAGCAGGTACAGGAAATTCACGTACCCCTTTTGTTCAGAGGAACAGTTTCTGCACTAGGGATAGCATTCGGCTTTGCATTTTTTAAGGGTCAACTATTTTGTCTGTTTCCACACTGAAATTCACCTCTTTGGGCACAGACCCAAATTGCCTCCTTGCTTGCACCGCAGCAAGGAATCCTCAGAAAACCAGTCTTCATTTTTTAATGCGGGGAATAATGGGGTCTGATTCGGGGCTGCCAGATGCAGAAATGCATGCAACTGGGTTTTCCTCCATGCCTGCCATTTTGAGTGGTTTTGAAATGCCCCTTTCCTTATCGCTGTCCTCCCTCCCTTCAAAAAAAAAATTGCCTTTTTATCATCTCCCCCCCAAAGTGTCCCAAATGTAGTTTTTTTTTCAAAACAACTGAGCTATCCTTACCACAGGTTCCTCTTAATATTTGAGAAAGGGCCATCTGGGCGGCACTGACCGGGGCAGGAACCCACGGTCCGGCCTGTGCTTCCACCACTCCAGTGTGCCGGCTCCTAGAGCACCCACCTCTGCAAGCCGTGCGTGAGCCGTTCGCCCAGCCTCGCTGCCAGATGGTTCCTGGAGGGCAAGAAGGGCACTTCTAGGGCTCACACCCTTCCCCCACGCTGTACCCAGCCGCCATGGGGTGGCCTGGCTGCTGCTGCCTGCTGCTGCATGGCTGGATGGGCAGGGTGGGATTGGAGGCAGGGGCTATGCAGGTTGGACGGGCGACATTCACGGCAGCCAGCAAGCCCCTGACAGACAGCCGCCCCTCCATCCGCTCCAGCCTTCCCGGCAGTGACAGACGTATTGATGCTTGTGGTGGTCCCTCACTTGAAACTGGTACCCTGGTTTGTGTCATTTGGGGACAAGCTGGGGTCTGATGCTGTCAAGATCCTGTGTACTTGTTTTCATTATCTTGCCATGTAATGTTTTTCTTACCTGTTGCCATGCTCTGTTTTATTTTACGATTTTTGATTTGTTTTATGTTTTTATGCTTTGGCTAAATAATGTTCCCTTGACCTGTTGTTAACCAATGTTTTAATCATGCAGTAGTTCCTCACTGTTCTTTGGCTTGCAGGTTTTCAATCATGACCTTACTGGGCTGATCTATGCTCTCAGGAATGTGTGTTATTATAATTTTAAGTATATTTTAACCTGGGAAAACGTGTTCTGGGAAAAGGGAGAGCCTGGTATGTTACTGAGTGCATCAAGATTTGAACTGGAGGGAGGGATTGTGAGGGTAACATGAAAGGGTGCTTGTAGTTTTGCCTTTCCATTCTAGCAAGGGAAATCTTTGCTTTTGTTTGCCATTTTCTTCAATACAGAGATTTCTTTTTTACTACAAATCAGCTTATTGGGAACTTGACAGAGGCTCGACAGATGCAAGTTAAATGGCACAGTCATTTTTAAAACATGAGCTTTTCAAAAGCAAAAAAAAACCAGTATGGCATGGCAAATTCTATGTGGGGGGGAATAAACACTCACAGGTAGGTTTGAACACATAACATTCTGATCTTCTAACTGGCTTCTGACAGAATCATAGAATCATAGAATAGAGTTGGAAGGGACCGCATGGGTCATCTAGTTCAACCCTCAGAACTATGCAGGACACTCACATCCCAATCGCTCATCTACTGTAACCTTCCACCCCTTTGCCTTCACAGAATCAGCCTCTGCGTCAGATGGCTCTCTAGCCTCTGTTTAAAAATTTCCAAAGATGGAGAATCCACCACCTTCCACGGAAGGCTGTTCCACTGAGAAACCGCTCTAACTGTCAGGAACTTCTCCTGGATGTTTGGATGGAATTTCTCTTGAATTAATTTCATCCCATTCGTTCTGGTCCCTCTGGAGCAAGAGTCCCTCTGTCGGGAAGAAGAAGGGGGAAGCAGCTGGAGGGTTCCAAAAGAAAGGCTTGTCTAAAGTTCTGACACTAATGCTGAACTCCAACTCTCACAAGACTTAAGGGGAAGCATAAAGTGAATAAATGCTTAAGCAGTACTGGAGTATAGACCATATGAAGACAGGAAAAACCTTCCACTAAGATGGCTACCCGGAAATCAAAGCAGCTTTAAGAATCTCTCTTTATAATTTTAAAAGGCACCCATTGCCTAAAACTGCCCAATGAGCAGAGACTGCAGCACAATCTCGGCGGTGGAGGCATGGTCTTCCAGAGGTGGGGAGAAAATCCCATGGAATTATTCTGCTTGTTATTTTCCTTCACAAGCAGTGAATCCTTGACATCAAACTATCGTAGCAGGAGTGGGTAAAACTTGCTCCCTAATAACCTTTGATATTTTCCCTTCTGTGCGAAGAACGCTGGATTATTTTTCTTCACTAGCCTCACCTTCTGTGAGAAGATGCTTCATGCTGGCATGCTTAAACTCATTACTAACAGCATTAACTACAGGCCGATTTTTAAAAATCCCATGCTCAGGAAGACTCTGCACTTGCTTACCTACACAACCGGAATCCATTGAGGATGTTCTCTTCTACTACAAGCAACATATTCACCACAGAGAACGTCTCCTGAAACTATTTGAATCATAGGGTTGGAAGGGACCTACAAGGTCATCTAGTCCAATCCCCTTCACAGTAAGAAGCGATGGTTCCCACAACATCAAGAAGTTAACCAGTTACTTTCTCCAAGACCACCACCCTCATATTACTGAACTTATTGCCAGGTTTCTGTATTTGTCCCTATTCAAACTCCATGAGAACTCTCTCTTGACTCTCTGAGTCTGAATTTTGATGGCTGACTCTCTTTTATTGTTTCTCTTCTATATTCCAATAAAGGTACTGGATGGGAGCTCAGAAAGGGGGGAAAGCAGGGCAATTGGACTTCTTTAAAACTTGAGATTCAATGAACAGAAAATGAACTGAGCTCTGCCAGGAGCAGAATCCGTGCAGTACCAGAATCACACCGAGCTGGAAAAGACTGTTCATGTTCTCAGAGACTTAAAAATCACACACTCCTGACAGGTACTCCTCCAATCTCCTCCTAAAAACTTCGAGTGAAGGGATTTCACCACCCTCTGAGGCAGCATATTCCATCTACAAACAGCCCTTAGCATCAGAAAATGATTTCTAATATTTAAGTGGAACCTCCTTTCCTGTGATTTGGACACTTTGTTCCTAGTTCTTGTCTCTAAAGCTGCAGTAAATAAATTGGCCCCCATTTCAATGTCTATCTTTTACGCCGTCAAACACAGTTCTCATTTCACTCCTTGTTCTCCTCTTCTCCAAGCTACACAGCCCCAACTCTCTCAACCAACGTAAGGCCTGGATTCCAGTCCCACTGCTCTCCTAGTCACCCTTCTCTGAACACTCTCCAACATGCCAATATCCCCCTTAAACGGTGGCACTCAGCATTGGACACAGTATTTCACAGGAGTGATAATATTACTTCCCTTGCTCTAGATTCTGTGCTCCTAGCAATGCAGCCTAAGATCACATTAGCCTTCTTAGCTGCCATATCACACTGTTGGCTCATATTCTGCTTAGTGACCACCAAAACTCCTAAGTCCCTTTCACGTGTACTATTATCAAGCCAGGTATCCCCCATCTTATATTTGTGCATCATGTTATTATTACCCAAATGTAATACTTTACATTTCTCCCTATTAATATTCATTCTGTTGGCTATGGCCCAATTTCCCATTCTATCCAGATCTTCTTGAATAGTAGTCCTTTCCTCTGGACTATTAACCACAACATTCAATTTAGTGTCATCTGCAGTTTTAACCAATATACATCCCACTGCCTCATCTATTAATGAAAATGTTAAGTAATACCAGCCCCAGGACAGAACCCTGTGGTACACCTCCCACTGGTGATTGCCCTTTGGGGTTCTGACAGCCAACCAATTTCAAATCCATCTGATTGTGACCTTATCTATCCCAGTTTTTACTAACTTTCTCACAAAAATATTGTGGGGGCCTTATCAAAGGCCTTACTAAAGTCTCTGTCTGTCTGTCTGTCCACAGCATTTCCTGGATCTACTAAACTTGTCACTCTATCAAAAAAATGAAAATAGATTCATCTGGCAGGACTTATCCCTGAGAAATCCATGTTGACTTTTATTAAGCACAACAAGTGCTTACACACTGCGTTTTAACCATCCACTCCAAGGCCTTTCCTTGTACCGATGTTAAACTGACTGGGCGGTAGTTGTTGGGGACTTCTCCCCCCCCCATTTTTTTTAAAATGGTGACCACATTTGCCCTCCTCCAGTTCATTGGAACTTCTCCAGGACTTCTCAAATATAATTGCTAAAGGTTGCTAAAGGATCAAGAAAGCCCAAGCCACCTGCAAAGTGAAAGTGAGTTGGCATACAGAAAAGAAAAATACATTCAAGGAGAATTCAGGGCAAATGCAGAGGAAACCACCAGTACATAAAAGGCCTAGGTTGTATTGGGTGCACTTAAGCATAATGTCTACTTTGCCCATGAGAAACAAAGCAAGTTAACCAGCAACTTCTCTCTCTCTCTTTCTCTTTCTCTCTCATATTATCCCTGTAGGCTCTTTGCTACTGTAAAAGATAAAGTACGTTTGCAACGGAAGGAGCTGAGAGGCTTCAGAAGAATAGACTCTTTTTCAGAATAAATCAAAGATATGTCTTTCAAATACTTTGGGAACTTTCTAGCTGTTTCCTGAAAGAGGCTAATGTCCTTGCTAAGCTTTAAAGAAATGTTTGAGGTTTGGAGGGTTCCCCCCACCCTTGTCCCACTTGACCCAACAGACCAAAGGTTTCTCATGCCTCTATCAGAAAGCACAGCAGTGCCTACAAGGCATGAAAGTCCAAGAAGGTTTCTGAACAAGGAATAATTTGTCTTCAGCCAACTTTATTTCTACTTCTAATGAAGCATCAGGAGGCCCAGCACAGAAGGCTGAGGAAGTGATCTCTGGGCAGGGAGGCCATCTCCCCACAACAATTGTGCCATCACACAAAGTCCTCTTAAGACACTGCACTCCGGCTCACTTAATTCACCCAAATTGCCTATCACGTGGCACTTGAGTGAAAGGCCACCTTGCCAGCCGCCCTAGAAAACAAGTGATATCCATAGACACCATTTCCCACAACCATCTGGAAGTTCTCGAAACTGACAGAAACTCTATGACAAACTCTAGCCATTCCCAGAGCTACCCGACATCACTTCAAAATTGTCCCCAGAAGTGATAACACAGCACAGATGACGTCACAGACACACCCCAATTCGTCGTCCCCCCATCCACCCCTCGACTCTCCTGCCAGTTGCTTGTCATAGCCTGGCAACCCTACATGCTTTTAAAGAAGAAAAGACACTTGCGGGTTCAAAGGAGACGTCCACTCCCATCTTTAAAACCAGATCGTACAAACCCAGTTGAGGAACGATCACAGTTTGGACCCCACACTGCAGGTGGCAACGGCCTTCGTCAAGCAACTTCCGTCCCTGCCGCTGAGGACAAACAGGGCATTTTTGTATGCCTTCCAAAGACTCTGCGGGCAAGACTGCCCGGAAAATCCTTGGAGGGCATTTAAAGAGCACAGTGCCTCCCAGGATCAGCTGTTGGGTGGGGCGCTCTGTAAAAGATTTCCAGTGCATTTGCAGTGCCGCCTGGAAAGGCATGAGGAAGGCATTTTCAAAGAGCACCGCGACCAAAAGCTGACAATGATAGATCTGCTGTTGGGCAGCCCCACCCCTCAGGTATTGTAGCCCAGGGGTAGTCAACCTGTGGTCCTCCAGATGTCCATGGACTACGATTCCCATGAGCCCCTGCCAGCAAATGCTGGCAGGGGCTCATGGGAATTGTAGTCCATGGACATCTGGAGGACCACAGGTTGACTACCCCTGTTGTAGACACTCTCTGTTGCCTGGGAAGGGGAACACGTGCTCGACTCAAAACTTTTTGGATTTGGTCCAATCTATTCGACTCAGTCCGAAAAAGCGAAGGGCCAAATCTGAAACAGTCCATATTATTTTGTGTGTGTGCACATCCCTAACACGCACACTGGATGGCAAGCCAAGAGAAAGGGGGCCCCATGGTGCTCCTCCCCATCTGCTGTGTCGCAGCTGGTCCTCCAGGACAGAAGCCCTCCAGGGATTTTCCCAGCAGGGTAAGTGGCTAGTCCTCCCCATCCCAAGAATCAGGTAGCTGGAAAGGCTTCCCAGCAGATGTGTACAGAGTTTTGGCAATCATTTGCTTTTCTGTCTTTCCTCTGTTTTACAGGAGGCCATTTCATTGGAACTCTAAGCCAACAAACTAGAGAAGACTTTCCCTCTTGTGCTGATGCCACACCTGGTGTCAGGTTTGTTCTCTAGAAATGGCATCTAAAGCTAAGATTCCAAGAGACACTCTGCAAATTTCTTGGATTCACAGCAGACACTTATTTTCTTCTGGAACATAATCAATTAAAGCATTTTCCAGAGCATTCTGTTCCTCTGGGATCCTTTTCTCCCAATCTTCAGGGAATCAAAGGGAGAGCCATGCTATAGTTATGTACTAGTTAGGGCGTAATAGTTAGAGTAGCAGACTAGGATCTGGGAGACCCAGGAACGAATCCCTACTCTGCCATAAAAGCTTTCAAGGTTACCTTGAGCCACTCATACACTCTCACCCTGACCTGGGTGTAAGCTGCACGGAGCTTTTATTCCAATCCCAGGTCGATTCAGTCTCTGCCATCTCCACTGAATGTGATTTCCATTTTGATTTTGTCCGATTTAAATTTTCCCTCTGCAACAAGCATGATTGATCCAGAATAACCCTACCTTTTGAGCCAGTTTGGTGTAGAGCCAGTTTGGTGTAGTGATTAGGAGTGCGGACTTCTAATCTGGCATGCCGGGTTCGATTCTGCCCTCCCCCACATGCAGCCAGCTGGGTGACCTTGGCCTTGCCACAGCACTGATATAGCTGTTCTGACCGAGCAGTGATATCAGGGCTCTCTCAGCCTCACCCACTCCACAGGGTGTCTGTTGTGGGGAGAGGAATGGGAAGGCAACTGTAAGCCGTTTTGAGCTTCCTTCGGGTAGGGAAAAGTGGCATATAAGAACCAACTCTTCTTCTTCTTCTTTTCCTCGCAATATCCAAGAGTGGTTTTAACCCTCAATATTTGAAGATTCAGAATTAGAAAGCATGAGAAATCATGCAGATTGCTGGAGCTCCTGATAGAGAAGCCCTGATTGGCCAAAGCTGCCAAAGTGACAAGCTTGCTTAAAAGGGGAAGCCCCTAATTTCTCAGCAGAAGCCCTAACTTCTGTCGGTAGAGATTTGCATCTTAGATTTCTTTCTCCCTCCTCTGCAGTTTCCAATCCTCTCCCCCACCTTACAAGAAAAGAAAGAGGCTCCTGCTGCATTTGGCTCCCCCCTCCTCTTCTGAGCTTCTCTAAGCACGTGACCTTCCCTCAGCCTCCCTGCCCTGTGGCTGGCCCGGCAGAGGGACTGGCTGGCCCCCGGGTGCGACAGGAGGCTGGACTGGACGGGCTCTCCCTGGTCTGACCCAACAGGGCTCTTCTGAGGGTCTTATCAGGGAAGGCCTCAGCCTCTCTGCCCTGTGGCTGGCCCTGCAGAGGGACTGGCTGGCCCCTGTGGGAGGCGGGAGGCTGGACTGGAGGGGCCCTCCCTGGTCTGACCCAGCAGGGCTCTCCTTATGTCCTTAGGAAGGCCTTGGCCTCTCTGCCCTGTGGCTGGCCCTGCAGAGAAACTGGCTGGCCCCTGGGTGAGACAGGAGTTTGGACTGGACGGGCTCTCCCTGGTCTGACCCAACAGGGCTCTTCTCAGGGGAAGGCCTCAGCCTCTCTGCCCTGTGGCTGGCCCTGCAGAGGGACTGGATGGCCCCTGTGAGAGATGGGAGGCTGGACTGGATGGGCCCTCCCTGATCTGACCCAGCAGGGCTCTCCTGATGTCCTTAGGAAGGCTTCGGCCTCTCTGCCCTGTGGCCGGCCCTGCAGAGGAACTGGCTGGCCCCTGGGTGAGATGGGAGGCTGAACTGGAGGGCCCCTCCCTGGTGCGACCCGGCAGGGCTCTCCTGATGTTTTAAAGATGTAAACAACTGTGAAAGGACAGGGTATAAATGAAGAAAATATGACATTTGCCAAGGGGAGGGGCAAATAAATGTCTGGAATTCAGGCAGTGCTTTAAAATCGATGCAGATCAGGAGGCTGCACCAGCGGTTATCCCTTGCCACGCCCTCTGAGAAAGGGAGCGTACTCCTACATACATCTTTTAATTTTACGAAAGGGGTAACTGCTTACCTGGTGGGAAGTGGGGGGTGCTGCTGCTGGTCTGTTTCCGGTCCCTTTCACACTCCTTCAGCTTATTCTGGAGAGACACCACTTGGCGGCGGATGGCCAGGACGTTGTTCTTGTCCAGGGATTCCAGCTCGGTGACGGTGAGGCTCAGACTCTTAATCTAGGTCAAAGGAAGGGCAGATGTGCAAGCTTGGGTTAGGCTAGGGTTAGATTTACACATAAGGAATGCTACCAATTTAATTATCAGGAAGGGTGAATTTCTAGGTTTTCGGTTGCTAGTCCCCATCCTCCCCCCCCCCAAAAAAAAATCACCATTTAGACCAGGGGTAGTCAAACTGCAGCCCTCCAGATGTCCATGGACTACAATTCCCATGAACCCCTGCCAGCGAATGCTGGCAGGGGCTCATGGGAATTGTAGTCCATGGACATCTGGAGGGCTGCAGTTTGACTACCTCTGATTTAGACAGACAAGGGTCTAGGCAGAAACTCAGTGTTACAATTTCTTCTACTACTTTTTGGTTTGACAAATGATTGGTTTTCTAGATAGAATTCTGATAATTCATTTTTAAAATGTCTAATTCTTAATTCTGTGGTTTAAAATTCATACAAAGAGCTCTGCAGGATCACTAACAGTTCATCTTGCCCAGCATCCTGTCTAACACGGTGGTCAACCAGTTCCAGGGCAGAGCCTGAGGCCTTCCCCTGATGTTACCTCTTGTCTCTGGGATTCAGAGGTCGACTGCCTCTGTACATGGAGGTTTCCTTTTGTTTTGTTGTTTGACCAACATGTCAGATATACCGTAAACTATGAGCTGGTTTTGAGACACTGCTTTTCACTACCCAAAGTAGTCTTAAAGTGGCTTACAATCACCTTTACTTCCTTTCCCCCCAGCAGGCACCTGTGAGGTGGGCGAGGCTGAGAGAAACTGCTCTGTGAGAACAGATCTAACAGGACTGTGACTGGTCCAAGGTCACCCAGCTGTGGAAGCGGAGTGAGATCAAACCCAGCTTACCAGATTAGAAGCTGCCGCTCTTCAGCACTACAGCAAGAAAGAAGAAATCACTGTGCCTCTTTCAGAACTCTGTCTGGGTGCAGTGATCGGTCTTCTGCACCCCAGTTCACTCCTTAGATTCATTGATCTCTGGCACCTTCGGCAAGGCGTGCTATGCCATCGCAGAATGGGCAACTCCAGGTTGGGAAGTACTTGGTTTTGGGGAAGGAGCCTGCAGAGGGCAGGATCTTGAGGAAGAAAGGGAACTCAGATGATACTACAGAACCCAACTTCTCCATCAGCTTGTTCCTCCAGAGGAACTGATCCCTGTGGTCTGGAAATGGAATCCTGAGAGAGCTCCAGATTCCACCTGGAAGTTGGCAACCCTTGATGGCTGAAGTGACTTATAGCCAGAACACGTGAAATCCTTGAGCCCACTTATGCTTTGAGCCTGGAACCCGAGGTGCACTTCAGATCCTATTCTTGCTCTATCTCATAGTCTGAGGAAGAGTGCTTGCATAAATCTTTGTAGATCTTAAAGGTGCCTGACTGGACTCTGATTTTGTTTTATTGTTCTATCTGAAAGAGACTCTGCTTGGCATGCAGAAGGTCCCAGGTTCAATCCCCAGCATCTCCAGCTAAAAGGACCAGGCAGCAGGTCATGGGAAAGACATCGGCCTGAGATTCCAGAGACTGCACAAAAATACTTTGATAGGCCAAGGGTCTAATTCAGTATCAGGCGGTCCTGTATTTCTCTCTCTCTCTCTCTCTCTCCCTTGTTTCAACCTGATTTGTATTTTTTGATGTAAACTGGATGAGAAGAGCTAAACTCTGCCTTCCACTTGCACAGGAGCAAGGCATAGGACAGCCATGGGAAACGGTTCTCCTTGGGTCAAGTCAGAGGGGCGGGGGGCACATTTTAACCAAACCTCTTTGTACAGCTGGTCGACAACCACGTTGCTCCCAGTCAGAGTGCTCTTCAGCTGAGTGACCAGCTTTTCCATTTCAGAAATTTCCAGTTTCAGCAACTGAAAGTCCAGCTCAGTGTAAGAAAGGCTGGTCTTCTCCATGGTCTCAATCTTAAAGGTTAGGTTCAGGATCTTTTCTTCGTAGAGTTCGATGGCTTTGGTATACTGGCTGACCTATAAAAACACAATTGAATGCATTCCATTTTAGCAAATATATAGGAGGCCCCTTGTAAAAAGATAACTTCTGCCTCATGGGGTCTCACAATCTTGTCTAATCAAACTACGATCTACATGGATGCAACAGCAGCTAATCTAGGGTTATTTTTAGACTCAGCATTCAGAGCCAAGATTACTGATAAATGACACAGATAAAGCAAAATGTCTTCAGGATAGGAGAAAAATCTCTGATCAGCCCTTTTCTTAGCAATTTTGTATTGAGTTAAACAAGAAAATATAGAAAAGAATAACAATCATAGAGTCGGAAGACAGTCTACAAGCCATCTAGTCCCACCCCTGTTCGGTGCAGGATCAGCCTCAAACACACAAAGTAGAGAAAGCCCTGGGACTCCACTAAGGTTTGGTAGCTGTAGTGGTGCATTGCTCTCTCTCCCCAAAAGCAGAAAGAAGAAGAGTTGGTTCCTATATGCTGCTTTTCTCTCCTCGAAGGAGTCTCAAAGCAACTTACAGTCGCCTTCCCTTTCCTCTCCCCACAACAAACACCCTGTGAAGGAGGTAAGGCTGAGAGAGCCCTGATATTACTGAAGAAGAAGAAGAGTTGGTTCTTATATGCCATTTTTCTCTACCCGAAGGAGGCTCAAAGCAGCTTACATTCACCTTCCCTTCCTCTCCCCACAACAGACACCCTGTGAGGGAGGTGAGGCTGAGAGAGCCCTGATATCACTAAAGAAGAGTTGGTTCTTATATGCCGCTTTTCCCTACCCGAAGGAGGCTCAAAGCGGCTTACAGTCGCCTTCCCATTCCTCTCCCCACAACAGACACCCTGTGGGGTGGGTGAGGCTGAGAGAGCCCTGATATTACTGAAGAAGAAGAGTTGGTTCTTATATGCCGCATATCTCTACCGAAGGAGTCTCAAAGCTGCTTAAAATCCCCTTCCCTTTCCTCTCTCCACAGCAGACTGAGCCCTGATATTCCTGCTTGGTCAGAACAGCTTTATCAGTGCTGTAAGGCCCAAGGTCACCCAGCTAGCTGGCTGCATGTGGGGGAGTGCAGAATTGTGAGAGGGTAAGCGGAGTACAGTGGAACAGAGAGACATGCAGGCTAGCTCAAACGTGCTCAAACCTGCCCACTGTGAGAGTGAGCAAAAGTGGGAAAGCTGTGGGGACAGGGGGTTGGACTAGATGACCCAGGAGGCCCCTTCCAACTCTATGATTCTATGATTCTATAACAATCCCATAAAACCTTAACAATAAAATGTTAACAACAAACGGCGGTACAATATAATCCACATACCATATTATAAAACAGCTGCACTCACAGATGCAAATGAGAACAACATTAGCAGACTCATAATTTACAGCTACCCACTGCTGCAATTCTCTAGTGAGACAACTTTTTCCAAAATCTTATTTTTAGCCCGAACTTAATAGGAAGGCATGGTGGAAGGCAGCTTGCTTTGGATCAATGACTTCTTGTAGCACAGGGTTCACAAAGGTCAAGTCTCACAATCTGTCTAAAGTACTTTAGAGGGTTTGAAGGTTGCCAGCTGGAGGGGGAGCGGGAGAGGGAAATGCCCTGTCCCTTTCAGGGAGTTTTAATGAGTGGAAATGGGCAGCTGAAGCTTTTCATGGCATGGAAGTAAATAACTTCACAATTGCTTGTGGTCTATATGGAGCAACAAAAATGTTCATAGAATGCATAGAACACAAAAATAGTATTGTAATATATATATTTTTAATTCCAACATACGTACAATTTGCCAGGTGCCCCCAGATGTCCCTCCAAAAGTGGGACAATCTGGTCACCTTATTATAGAAAGAACTGTGCTATAGCTTAATCCAGGGGTCCAAATCAGGGCCCATTCCGCACAAGGAACAATGTTGCCAATTGGTTCCTGAAAGCAGAAACGCTATTTTTAATAGTGCAATTTGGCGTTATGCATACCTTTGTAGTGGAATCCAGTAGCGTTTCAATAGTTTCCTACAGGTTTCTGGTCTCGCAAAAATCGCTATACAGGAAGCGATTTTTTATGTGCTTTGTCCCGCCCCTCAAACAAACAGCCAATGGGCGGCTGTTATGCTCCTGAAAAGCCCCTTTCCCTTTAAGAACAGGGTTTTTTAAAAAAAGAAAAACACACGTTGCAACGGATATGCCTCGATTCCTCCTAACATAGAGACTCATGTAGCTGGCATGTGAGCTGGCGAGTCATCATTGCCACGCTCCCCCGAGTGAAAAAAAAAATCCCCCCCCCCCGTGCATGGGCACAATTTTCGGCCAAAAATAAAGGGAACTTGCAAACGGGGCTGTGTTGTGCTTGGTGACTTAGGGGAGCTTTAAAGCAGTTCTGTGGAGGGACTGCAGCCGGAGAAGCCTCGCTGGGTGAATGAAGGCTCGCCAGTTCGTTGCTTTCTGCTTGCTCCGAGAAAAAAAAATGGTGATCGCTTCGCCGGAAGTTTGGAGGAGAGAGCCAGGGGGAGGGACTTTGCTGGAACCGCAACAATGGTAACACAGAGATCTTTTTCGCTACTGTTGCAGATAGTTTGCAAGAGTGTAGCGCTTTTCGGAGGGTGAATCCACTTTTCTGGATTTCCCTTTAAGCGCTACAATGAATTGCTTTTTGCGGGACTGTTTCAGGAGTGTGGCAGATTGTGTGCGACGTCATGCGTAACTGCAAATTAGTAGCGTTTACAATTTGCAAGCCTTTTGCAACATTGAAGTTGTGTGGAATGGAACTAGGTATTTCCCAAGTGAGAGCTGGTGGCCCTCCACCCCTCCTAGAAGGTGCAGCAGGGACTTCAGATGAGCAGCGCAGAGGCAGAATTCTAGGGGCAAAGAGGAGAAGATGAGGCCAGTTCTCAGTTACACCTTTCGTTTTTCAGGTTTTCCTCCCACCCTTGAACTGTGGAAAGGGGGAGGGAAATATCAAGAGGGAGGGAAGAAACATGAAATAAGCTGTTGCTGGAAAGAGGAAGTAGTCCTCTTGAAGGATATCTTGATCTCTTGTAGTCTCTAGATCCAGTTTCTCTTCATTTTGATTTCGGCTTGATCTGCAGCAAATGCATGCCATGCCGCAGAGAGTTTCTGCTCTTTCCATGCCATACGCCTCCTTTAAAGAGGCACACCACATTTTTTCCTGGCAAGTTGGCAGCCCTCAGTAGAGAGCTCTCCTCATCTCCTGGCAGGGCTTGAAATAGCTCTGGAGAAAGGATTGCTAAATGCAGCTGAAAGTGTCAGACTGGCCAGTCCAGTCTTTTGGAACCCGCAAAGAGGCTTCAGGTAGGTGAGATGGGGTTCCCTTTGCTAATCCTGCTCAACTTAATTTGAGTAGCAATAAACAGAGGGGTTTATGAATCTATCATGACGTGTCAGTGGGCAGAGACCGCCAATTTCCCAGGGGTGGGGCCTGGGGTTCCCTAAAAAATACAACTGACCCCAGATTATGGAGGTCAGTTCCCCTGGAGAAAATAAGCTGATTTAGAGGGTAGATTCTAGGACATTATAGCCCTTTGAGTTGCCTTCCCTCCCCAAATCCTCCCCACGCTTCATCTCCAAATCTCCTACCCAGAGTTGGTAACCCTACCCATGGGCTTCCCCTTCAAATGAGTAAACTGAAGGGAACCTTAACTGCCTATGGGGAGCTTGACTGATTTGGGTACTTGAGGAGGCAGGGAGGAAATGGAAACGGCCCCCCCACACACACACAAAACCCTGTCACCAAGGAGAGCGTTTCTTTTGTTTGCTCTGCTTATTTAAACAACAAAGAAATGTTTCTAAAGTCTGGCTCTATCTTCCTCACCCTATCCCAGTTAATAGAATAGAAATTTTCTTATGGTTTGCACCAGGCATATAACAGGGGAGATTGTACAGTGCATCCCAGATAAAACATGATGCTAAAATACAAATATATATATACTTTAAAACTTGGTAGTAAAATGTATACCATATCCCAGTTGTTATGTGAGTGTGTGTGCGTGTGTGTATGTATATATACACACACACACACATATATGTGTGTGCCTTATCTCTTCCCAATTATATTGTGGGAACATCTATGAATATTTATGGCCAGAATTTATAATTTAGTGCTCTGTCATTGGCTCTGATTAATTCAAGGACACTTCATTTGTTAGATGGCTGCTTCTGGAGCAATCGTAGGCCTTCTCTGGACAGCTAATTGAAATCCAGCATATTTTCTGCCAAGCAACTCTGGCTTTTGACTGTGCCCCCACCGTTTTCAGCTTCCCTGAGATAACAGAGGTTGAGGATTATTTATGAGTTTTGCTTGAGTTTTGCAATGGAAATGGGCGCTGAATTTCTCCTGCAAAGAACCAAAGTGAATGCAAGGCAAGGGAATTTGTTTTAAGTAGAAAAAACAGGATTTTCTCTTATATTTCGGGGAAAGCAAGATGGATCTCTGGGTTTGGGATGAACCACAAACCCAATGAACCACAAACCCTTTGCACCCGTGAACTTACTCCACGCACAGTTATTGGGTCCAAGACACCGCAGAACCAAAGCAAAATCTCACAAAGTTCCTCAGCTATGTCCCTAAAGCAGCTGCATTAACCGATCAAAAAATTTCCAGAAGATTAATCACCTGCCTTTAACCAATTAATGAACTCATTAAATTTAAATAAATTAGGGTGAAAAACTTAATCCAGGTGCATATTTATATACTGAAAGAAATTTGAGAAACAGTAATATATTATTTTAATACTTGTAGTAAAGCCCGTTGCATTCTGTAATACAGGGGTAGTCAAACTGTGGCCCTCCAGATGTCCATGGACTACAATTCCCAGGAGCCCCCTGCTAGCGTTCGCTGGCAGGGGGCTCCTGGGAATTGTAGTCCATGGACATCTGGAGGGCCGCAGTTTGACTACCCCTGCTGTAATACAACAGGCACTAACTCATGGTTTGGTGTGGGTTTAGTGCCTCTCTTGGAAGCTGGCAACCCTAAGGGGGGGTCTCTCTGTGCACAGCAGTCCTGGCCCAAGGCTTATAAACACCTAGGAAGTGCGGAATTCCAGAACACAAACCTACACCAATCTGGCAACTTTACCTCCTCTCTGCAGTGTTTTCTTGACTGGAAATAGATCAGAGGGTGCTAGGTGGCTGGATAGGCGACTGCAGGGGCATTATATTCTTTTGAGGCCCCACTGCCAAACCTCAAGAAATATTTCGAAAGCAGGGTCAGCCAACTTCCAGATGGGGCTTGGAGATCTCCTGGATTTGCTGCTCAACTATAGGGCCACCAAGTGAGAGATGGGAGGAGATACAGTTGCCAGATCCAGGTAGGAAACTCCTGGATATTTGGGGATGGAGCCTGAGAAGGACAGGAACCTTAGCAGAGGACAATGCCTCAGAATCCACTGTTCAAAGCATCCATTTTCTCCAAGGGAGCTGATCTCTGCAGTCTGTGCTGTAATTCTGGGAGATCCCCAGGTCCCACCTGGAGGCTGGCATCCTTTATCAAGCAGAAGTCCCCAACCTTTTTAAGGTGATGGAGATCTTTGGAATTCTGGGAGAGTGTAGTGGGAGCAGCCTCCAAATAGCTGCCACAAAATGGCTGCTGAAGGCAGAGCCGTTCACAAAATGGCTACTGCAGGTAATTAGCCTAAGGTGACCAGATTGTACCACTTTTGTAGGGACATCTGGGGGCACCTGGCAAATTGTACTTATGTTGAAATTAAATATATATTTGTTGCTCCATATAGACCAAATTTTTAATCAAGAACCCCCCTGCCCCTGTCAATGGTGTCCCGCTTTACCAATGTTAAAATCTGGTCACCTTAAATTAGCCACAATCCATTTGGGAAGTTCTCTCACACATTGCCACCGAAATTAATGGGGATCGGTACCCCTATTGTGGGGACTTTTCACCCAGTTCTTTACCCAGGCTGGTTTGAGCTAAGTTGCCCTAAGGCAAGTCTACCCCACAAGTCAAAGATACCCTGCCTCATATTACCTGAAGAAGTCACACCTTACAGGTGCCTCAGATGCTCCTGTTTTTCTGATTGTGAGAATCTATAGGCAAAAACCAATCCATGCTAACTTCAGCACATGACCCCCATTTTAATGTCCAAGTGATCCCCCCCCCCCCACCAAAAATCACCAGAATCCAGCCTGGCCTGGAGGGAACCCTTCCTGCCCATCCACTCACAATCTGCCTAAGTTCATAGAATCAGCCTCTCTGTCAGATGGCTCTCCAGCCTCTGCTTAAAAACTTCCAAACAAGGAGAACCCACCACCTCCCAAGGAAGCCTGTTCCACTGAGGAACCGTTCTCACTGTCAGGAACCTCTTCCGGATGTTTAGCTGAAAATTCTTTTGAATTAATTTCATCCCATTGGTTTTGGTCTGACCTCCTGGGGCAACAGAAAACAACTTTGCTCCATCTTCTCTATGACAGCCGTTCAAGTATTTGAAGATGGTGATCATATCACCTCTTAGTTGTCTTCCCTCCAGGCTAAACAGACCAAGATCCCTCAACCTTTCTCCATATGACGGTCTCCAAACCCCTCACCATCTTCATAGCCCTTCTCTGGACATGCTCCAGTTTCTCTACATCAGTGGTTCTAATGCCACGACCCTTTAATACAGCTCCTCATGTTGTGGTGATCCCCAACCATAAAATCATGCAAGTGTGCTTTCAGAGAAATTAAACCAAAACTGACCAATGGCATGAAGATCCATTGTTCATATAAGTTGTTTTTTTCCCGGGGATTCTCAGTTCAGTTCTGCCTCTTGTCCTACCGTGTTGATCTTGCTCTTTTCCGCTGCTCCAGACAGACGAATGCTCTATCTTGATCTACCTCACAAGGCTGTTGTGTGGGTGGTGCCCTCCCCGGCCAAGCTGTTTGCCCTGCCGCAACCCCGGTGAAAGGGTCATTTGACCCACAGAGGGGTCCCAACCTTGAGAATCAATGCTCTACAACTTTCTTCAGTTGTGGTGCCCAAAACTGAACACAGGAGTCCAAGTGAGATCTTACCAGACTGGAGTAAAGTGGTAACATTACCTCATGTGATCTGGACACTATAGTTCTTTTAAGACATCCTAAAATCTCATTTGCCTTTTTAGCTACTGATTCACACTGCTCTCTCATGTCCAGTGTCTGGTCTAGTAAGTCCCTCAGTCATTTTCACACATACGACATACTCTCTCTGTATATATATAACAGGCATTTATTTTCTGTTTCATCGTACAGCAGACGTAGTAGTCCTTTCAGGAAAAAGCTTTGGGTAGGTTAGGGCTACTGAAGGGTAGATTTAATAAGGAGGAGTAGGGGTGCAAGGTGGGGTCCGGGTATCCCCCAGAAATACAGGTCTCCTTTAGATTATAGAGATCAGTTCCCCCTGGAGAAGACGGCTGTGTTGGTGGGGCGGGGGGCTCTGTGGCCTTGTACCCCACTAAAGTCCCTTTCCTCCCCAGGCTCCATCCCCTAGTCTCCTTGAGTTTCTCAACCTGGATCTAGCCTCCCTACCTCTCCAATCTCAGGGGGACCTGGAAACCTGGCAGGCCAGGAAAGCGTTATAAATTATTGCATTACTTGAGGCCCATAGTCAAAGTCTTCATATTCTGTAAGCCTGTCTTCTCTTACTTCCCACCTCATTCTTCTGACTCACCTTTTCCTCCCTTTGATCTTCGTGGTGTTCGGCCCCCTCCCTTCCTAAGCTTTTGGTTATTCTGCAGTCTCCATTCTTGAGACCGACTGACCTTGTCCTAGACTCAGAGCAGCAGGGGACTCCCTGCCTCCTTGGCCTCAGGGACATTTGGGCAGCCTAGCCAAAGACCACAGTCATTCCCGCACCAATTTTTGCATGCCAGCCTCCAGGTGGGCCTGTTGATCTCCGGGGATTACAACTGATCTCCCTCCCCTTCCCAAACCTGCCTTCCCTCCACTAGTAACCCCCCAACCTTCAGGTAGGGCCTGGGGGTCTCCCAGAACAACCTTAGATCTCCAAACTACAAAGATCAGTGCCCCAGATCATATGGCTGCTACGGAAGGTGGCCTCTATGGCAGCATCCCCCACTGAGATGCCTCCCCTTGCGCCACCTCCAATCTCCAGGAATTGCCCAGCCTGGAGTTGGCATGAACCACTCCCACTACAAAGTCCCTTCTAAAACTACAGTGGTTGAAGGACTTCTCAGCATCCTCTTCCTCCTTTCAGACAGAGGCCCCTCTGAAAAATCATTCAGGGGTTAGAGCTGCCTTCCTCATAAATGAGCAGGAATGCAGATCTGGGCATTTTGCTCCCAGTCAGAAGGTTGTAAAGGACAGTGGTAAAGGATGTCCAGGCACCGTGGCATATTGTAATCAGCTGGATATGATTAAATTCTTGGGAAGGGCAGAAAATGAGTATCTGGAGTGAAATAGGAATCCTCTGCCCCCGCTTTTCCAGCCTTGTGAATCAGCTCAGATGCTGCATTCTCACGTTGTCCCCTCCGCTCCTCCCCCCCCCCCGAAACGTCACAGTTTGAGCACCACCTCTGTTTGAGAAACCGGGTCACTTACTTTGGAGAGTTCCTGGTCAAACTTCACGGTGAGCGTCTGCGCTAGGATCTCCAGCCTCTCCACCTTCTGGGCAGGAAACGAGGTGTCCGGCAGATACACAGAGCACTGGCACAGCCCATGGTTGTCCAAAGCACCCGTGATGTTGGCAAAGGGCTGTGGGCAAAGGAGAGCAGGGGAAAGGTCAGTCAGCCACTGGGGCAGCGGAGTCCCTCTCTGCTGAGAGCCACTCGGGGGAAAGAACCGGGCGTAGTCTGCGGGGGGGGGGGTTACCCACTGCCAGCTCGAATAAATTCCTGCCATCTACACTGAATTCGATTTCCACTTTGATTTTGGGTGCTTTTTCCCTCTGCATTACAACCCTCTTCCTCTTCCTGCAGCCCCCTTCTTAAGTCCCTCCCCAGTTCATCTTTTCTGTGAAGGTGGAATCAGATTGGAATCCACAGCTGAGAATGATATTGCTGCAGAGAGACTGGCTTTGTGTCGTATGTAATTGTATTGGTCTGAGTGCCCATGCATTTCTGTATTTGATTTGTGGTGCGTTGACTGTACATACATGGCTGGTCAGAGGCCTAACGCACCCTCACCCCCTAAGAGCACCAATTTTTTGAGCACCTGGATCCCTTCCGGTGATTAGTTCCTCAAGGGCAGCTTCTCTGGCCCCATCTTCCTCCCCGTCCCAAGCCAACCTGCTACCTCCCCCCTGGCCCAGTGGTGGACCCACCTCCTCCTTTGGCCTGGATGGCCCCCGTGTGAGACAGGAGGATGCTGGCCAGAGAGACCGACCCTCTGTGGTCCGCTGCAGCTGCTGCTGGTGGCCATTGCATGAGAGAGGATGGTGGCCGCACCCAGGAGGGCTCTTCCAATGTACTTAGAACAGTTCATCTAAGAATCGGCTGGAAAGCCGCTCTGCATCTTTCTGTGGCCCTTGTGGTAACTTCTGAGCATTTCTAATTCCACGTTCTTCCAGGGGAACAGGGCGATGCCACCCCAAAATATGCTGGAACAAGTGGGTCCTGCCAGAAACTTGTGGGACTGACTACCCCCTTACCCCCCCCCTTCGCCCCTCCCCCTGCTTCTCTCAGTCTCTTCCTCCCTCTTCCCTCTCCTCCGTGGCTGTCACTCCGTGGCTGCCCCCCCCCACCCTGCAGCCCCTCACTGTCTCCCCGCCTCACCACTCCCTCTTTCTGCCCCCATCACTCTCCTGGCCTCTCCTCTCCTCCCTCTCGCCCCCCCCCCCTCCACAGAGCAGCATTGGAGATGGTGGCTCTCCAGGAATCCCAAGGGATCTTCCAACTACCGAGGGTTGCCAGCTCCAGGTTAGGAAATTCCTGGAGATTTAGGGGTGCATTCATTGGGGTGTGTGGCTATATTCACAAAACCCCAGCCTGGAAGACGATGGTTGCCAAGCCACTGAGAGAATTCCTTCATCATTTTGGGTTTTTATTAAATTCCACAGTGTGTTTTATTTGGGTTTTTTTTTTTTTAGATTTCACATTTTTCTGCCAACCTGGTTCCCTTTAAATTTGTAGAAAAATCGGACTTGCTATTAACATCTCCAATCACCAGATTTAAGTATCCAAAGATTTGCTGCCTTTGCCATTAGAATATAAAATGTGGGTATTTAATAATATTGTTTTTTTTTTAATCCTTTGGGAATCTTGTGATACTCATGAAGGCAGGGTTGCCATCCTCCAGCTGTGTCCTGAGCAAGCCCCCATGATTTTACCTGATCTCCAGACACCAGTAATGCATTCCCTGGAGAAGATGGGGGTTTTGGTAATTAGCTCTACGAGATTATGCCGTGCAGAATTCCCTCCCCTCTCCAAGCCCCACCCTTCCAGGACTCCAGCCCCCAAATCTCCAGGAATGTCCTAACCTGGAGTTGGTGACACTCAAAGGGCAGTGGTGGCTTGCAGGCAGAAACCTTGGAAAGCAGACAGCTACATTCAAAGGGAGTCAGAGGGCTCCTATGATGGGGATTTTGCAAAAGAGCCCTCTGAATTCTTCACAGGGTTGTGACTTCTGCAGGAGGTTTGTGAACAAGCAAAAGAGCACGGATTGGCTATAAACTTCTTCTACAGATGGGCCAGAAAAATGCCTTATGCAATGTGACTGAGCTCCGTGCTGCCCACCCATGCTTTCTGGCAAGAGGATGGAGGCTGCAGGGGGAACCCTGGGCTACAGCAGCAGCAGCAGCACCAAGCTCTCATGCTCCTCCTCTGCAGAGCACAGAAATGTGGGGAGTCATGTGGAGATGTACTTTATGACTCCCCAACATTTCAGTGCTCCCCAGAACACATGATTCAGCCATTCACTTTTGGAGTGCACTGACGGCAGGTGATGGTTTGATGTGCACAGCTTTGGATGTGCAGAGAATCCCCCCCCCCCCAGCCCCAATGGTAGCTTTCCCTCTCCTGCCTGCTGTTTTCTTGAGCTGGTTCTCACAAAATCTCACTCACTCTCATTCTTTCCTCGAAGGGCAGACTTCCCGGGAACCTTTGTCTGCAGTCCAGGTGGCAGATGATGCTCCTTTCTAGGGAGGAGCCACCCCACCGGGTTCAGAGGTGGGGAAGAAAAGGAGCGGGGAATTGACTTAGGACTTGCTCCGCAGCCTTCTGTGGGCCTTTGTAATGATGGCTAACCCAGCTGTTGGTCGGAGTGGTAATGTTATGCAATGTTAGCATCTGAAGCCTCCAGGGAGGAGAGCTGCACACTTGTAATAAACACCTTCCTTAGGTAAATTAGTCCTCCCTTCCCTGTGCAGTAGAAGGCTGCCTGGAGAATCCACAGAGCCCAGGGCACCTTTACGGGGAGGGACTCACGACCAGAGCTCAGCCCGTCTGTCTTTCTCCCCAACGGGGACCTCAAACGGTTGGCATGGTTCTCCTCTCATCCTGCCTATTTTATTTCATTTCTAGACCACCCCTCCCCACAGGTGGGCTCAAGGCAGTTTACAACAATGACTCAAACATTTAAAATCATAACTCAGTAAAATGTAGTAAGATACACTTATTTCAATAGTAGAGGAGGGGGAAGAAGCCTAAGGTAGGAAAATACGGGAGAGGGGAGGAGGGAGGCCACACATACCTCTGGACCACCCTGGCAGCTCCATCAGGCCCAGGATCTCCACTGGCAGCTCATTCCACCAGGCAGGAGCCAAAGCCAAGAAGAGCCTGGCTCAGGTCGAGGCCAGCTGGATCTGTCTGGGGCCAGGGATCACCAGCAAGTTGGTATTTGCAGTGCCGTTTGGGGAACATATTGGGGGAGGCGGTCCCTCAGGTACCTGTGTGGTAGGCTAGGCTGAGAATACGCTGTTGGCCCATGGTCACCCAGTGGGCATTCATGGCAGAGTGGGAGTCCAACCTGGGTTTCCCAGATTCAACAAAACCCTAGCCAGGGCTCCAAGTGTGGCCCAGTTGCCATTGGTTGCAGCCTGGCTCCAGCCTTGTAGGCCTTGGACTAATGGTGACAAATGTGAAAGCTGCTTATACTGAGTCAGACCATTGGTCCGTCAAGGTCAGTATTGTCTACATTGACCGGCAGCCGCTCTCCAGGGTCTCAGGCAGAGATCTATGACCTGGTCACCTTCTAACTGGAGATGCTGGTGCCTGAACCTGGGACCTTCTGTGTGGCAATTAGATGTTCTGTCACTGAGCCACAGGCCCTCCCCTTGACTTGGGCCCTGCGCATACTAAGGGACTTGGGTCCATATAGACTGGTGTTTTCTCCTCCTGTCTGAGATGGTTGTCCTCTTCCACCAAGCGAGCAGCTTCAGGACGAAGGCACATTACGGGGTGAGAGAGGAAGGGGCCTCCTGCTAGCCAGCCAGGTCAGCCAAATCAGACCTGGTGATCAAGGGTGTCCCAGAAGTCGCAGGCAGATTGCCCTCACAAGCCCAACTAGACTCTCCAGACCAAGTCAAGGTCCTGACAGACTGGCCAAATGGTGGGAGGAAGTTCCCTGTCCACCATCCTGAGATCCCTCTTACCTCCGTTCCGGCCCCTGTGAGCATGGGGTCCAGGGCAACTGCATTTTGGAGGAGCAAGAGGAGCCCGGCAGCTCTAGCCAGCTTCATCTTCACTGCCTGGAAGATGCAGCAGAGAAGGGGCCGGGAGGGCCCTTTTATGAGGAGGCCCGGGGATTCCCCTGCGGGAGGGCCTTGCGCCAAGGCCAAAATTGCGCAATGGTGCCTGGCATTTCTCCCACAGGTTGATGAGCAAATCACCAGCATGCCTGAGTCTGACTCACAGGAGCCACCAAGAACAATGCGCTGTGTGTCTGGGGCTGCCAAAGGGGCCCAGTCTCTGATCAGAGGGACCTTCGAGGGCAGCCAGACTTCCCTGGCTTCGGCCCCGACCTTTCAGTTGCCCTTTTCAAGGCTGCGATTTTTTTAAGCCACTCTTCCATTTGTATAGAGAACCTAATTTAAAACACACCCTGAAGCTCCCTGTGCTCTTCTCTTCTGCACAGAACCCCATCTAGGATCAGCAGCCATTCCTGATTCTTCTTGCCACTTTCCAATCTTTCCAGAGCTGCTCATAATCTGTAAAGAAACATGTGGAAAGAAGGTTCCTGTTTCCTGTTAAACAGGGGTGGGTGCCTGAAAGCTGTCAATCACGGCTGTCTTCGGCTTCTGAGGCCGTGCAGAAGCCAGAAGTGAAGGAAGAGAGGCCGGGGATTGTCAATAAGCAGTGGTGTGGTTTGGCTGTCCTCATGTGGTGCCATGAATCTGGTCAGGGCAACAGACGGGGCCTGAGAGAGCCGGCTCCCCAAGCCCTCCCACCAAGCTCCATCAGTATGTCCTGGCTGTTCCTATAGACCAGGCGCCTCTTCTCTGCTCCTTCTGGAGCTTCCAGTTCTGGCTTGGGAAATTTCTGGATATTTGGGGGAAGCAGAATTTGGGAAGAGGGGGAGCCGAGTTGGGATATGAGGTCATCAAGTCTACCTTCTGAACAGGGCTGCCGAGCTCCAGACAGGAGATGCCCTGGAATTATGGCCAATGTCCAGAAACCAGTTCCCTTGGAGGAAAGGGCCGCTTTTGAGGGTGGGCTCTTATGGCATCACATCCTTTCCACGCCTCCTTACCAAGGCTCCTCCCTGAAATCTCCAGCAGTTTCCCAAACTGTAGCTGGCAGCTCGAAAGCTAAGGCTGCTCGGCATCTTCCGTCTTCTGTCACCTTAGAAATGAACTATGAAGAAGAGCTGGTTTCTCTACCCCATTTTTCGCTTCTCAAAGGCATCCCAGAGCGATTTACAAACACCTTTCCTTTCCTCTCCCCACAACGGATACCTTGTGGGGCTGAGAGAGCTCTGTAAGAACTGCTCTGCGAGAACAGCTTTCGGTGAACTGGGAAAACAAGGTCACCGTGATGGCTGCATGGGGAGGAGGGATGGGGGATCAAACGTGGTTCTCCAGATTAGATACTGCGGCTCTTAGCCACGACACCAAGCTGGCTCTTGAGGAGAGGGGAGGCCAAGGGAAAACGGCAGAGGGAAGAGCAGGTCACGGCATGCAGTGCTCCTGGCACCCTTCGGATATTCCAGGGCACAGAGTGGAATCCTCAGGCAGGGAAAATGGCAGGAAACTGAACTGAAACTGGGACAGGGAGAGGAACTGGAGTGAATTAACCTCTGGAACATCACGCAGCGGCTTAAATACTATAAAGTGTAGTGGAGAAGCCAAGTTTATGTGCCCAGGGGACTCATCCTGAATTCCTCTCTCCCCAGTTTAGGGAGCCCCCTCCTCTCTCTGTGTGGGTGGACTAACGAATCATGCCTTGGAACTTTAAAAAGAACGATCAGAAAGTTTACTCCAGTTGGCTATAATGCTCCCAATCCTTAACTCAGGGATTCTTGACAGGTTTCTGGACATCCCTGGAATGTGTGGGCGTTAATTCATTTGGTGGTTCTGGGTGTCCCAGCAGATGTCGGATCCCTGGCCCCAACCAAACGCTTTATAGGGCCTGCTGAATTGTATCGGGTCCAACACACCCGGATCTCCTCCTGAAGCTCATTCATCCAAGTGGGCCCAGGACTGAAAGTGTCCTAGCCGTGGTGGAGGCTAGACGTGCTTTCTTCGGGCTGGGGATCACTAGCTGATTGGAGCTGGCTGAGTCTAAAGCTCTTTCGAGGGTGTTGGCAGAGAGGCCATCCCTCAGGGACACTAGGTGATTACCTTAAAGCAGTGGTCCCCAACCTGCGGTCCGCGACCCGGTGCCGGGCCACGAAGGCCTTGGCGCCAGGCCGCAGCTTCTTCCCTCCCCTGCCCGAAGCGAGACGCTCGCCAGGCCGCGAGCAAATCGGCCGTCGAAGCAAATCGGCCGTTGATTAGCTTTGGCGGCCGATTTGCTGGCGGCCCGGAGGGGCCGGGAGGCGAAGCCACGGCCGCCGGCATGGCGGCGGCGCAAACACGCGTGTGCGGACTGCCGCGCACGCGTGTTTGCGCCCCTACCGGGCACAAACGCGCGTGCGCAGCAGTCCGCACATGCGCGTTTGCACTGGGGCTGACGCGCGTGAGCGGGCCCCTGGGCCGCCCTCTCCCCACTCACCGGAGCAGCGGTCTGTGGCAGCCGAAAGGTTGCGGACCGCTGCCTTAAAGGTAATCACTGACTCAGAATTCAGCTGGAAGCCAATGGAGCTGCTGGAGCACAGGATGGATATTTATTTATTTATTATATTTATATACCACCCTCCCTGAAGGCTCAGAGCCCTCTAAGATGTTCTTGTGAGGACCCCGGTTGGCACATTCTGGACCAGTTGCAATTTCTGGAGCAGGGATACAGGTAGGCCTGCATAGCGTGAGTTACAGAAATCTAATCTAGAGGTGACCGCTGCATGCATGGATCCCTGTGGCCACGTAGGGTACTAGTAGCTTAGCTTGGCATCAATAGAAAAATGCCAGCTGTGCTACTCATGTGACCCTGCACCTCTATGGAGAGGGAGATGTCGAAAATCATGCCCAGATTCCTGGCAGAGTGTGGAATAGACAGTTTCCCCCCATCCAGGCTGGGCAACTGAGCTTCCTTGCTTGGGCTCTTCCTCCGCTGCCACAGGGCCTCCGTCTTTGAAGGGTTCAGTTTTTGAATTTTGAACTATAATGAAAATGCTACTTTGAATTAAAGAAAACATTATAAGCCGTTACACATTGAATCTTTCTTTGCCTATTGAGAGGGCAAATTATTTTTGATTATTTCCTGGAGCAGTGCCCCTTATCCTTTCACCACTCGTTTTGAGGAGACATGAGGAACAGGGATCTAATGGGCATGTGGTTGGCCTCACCCTGTCCACTTCAGTCAGCATGAGCCATCTGAAGCCATCAAATATCATACCACCGTCCTATATGGCTCAAGACAGCGGTCAACAAACCATTTACATCAAAACAATTAAAAGCCTTAAAACTATTCGGCAATTTTCAATACATGTGTCAGAGGACCTTCTCCATGGGGGGTGTGGCCCATTTGATCCCTGGCCCCAACCAATGAAGGCCACGTGGAACTGGAAATGCTCTGTCCAAAGGCGGCCGGGGGGGGGGGTCTCTAGTTCCCTTTCTGGGTCAATAGTTGGACAAAGGTCATGGCGGAGGATCGAGATTTTAGCCGCAAAATAGCTTGCAGATGCCTCACAGTTGATCTCCCATTGACTATTATTGTGTGGCCCTTCTTCCAGGGCGGTAAGTGACCTAACTACCCTAAACACTTGTTCCGGACATGAGCTCACGGATGTGCTAGAAACAGAATGACATTCGCATTTTACTGTTTCCATCTCAGAGGCTTTCACAGGTGTCCTGTAAGATGTTCTAAATTCTTCCTCCAGGCTCACTCCAGCCATCTCAGCTCCTGCTTTCTTTCATGGTGCTCCTCTGCGTACCAGGGGGCCTACTTGGGTGGGAGCAGAGAGGGCGTCGGGGAGCGATCTTGGTGGTGGCGGCCATTATTGCCTCTGCCCCGCAGGGCATGACTGATGAAGGACAGGGCAACTGTTTCTCCCTCCCTGGCCCAGGTCTCCATCCTACATGCAGGCTTGCAGGGCAGAGGCTTTGTTGTTGCTGTTGCTCAACATCCCTACGGAACCAGGTTCTTCACGTTATCCTCCTCCCTGGCAACACAGGGGATGGGACAGAGATTAGAAGAGGATCGAGCATATTCATAGCTCATGCCCCTTCTTTGGACCAATCTCCCTTCCCCCTATTATTTGGACCACTGAGATCCTTGGGCTCTCCTCTTGCATCTCCCCCTCTCTGCCCTCCTGTACTTTCTATTCCCATTCCTTTCCGCTTATTCTGTCTCCCCTCACTGCTATCCCCCTCCATGTTCTCCCAGTTGGCCCTTCAATCTTTGGTTGGGTATATGACCATATATGGGCCTGGTGGGCCTAGAGGGGGTGGGAAGGGAGGGGCCCCCTGCGGGGCATGTCCACAGCTCTGCTTCCCAGCCATATTCAGCAGGATTGAGCCACTTCTTGGGTTTCTCGAAGCCGGAAGGATGTTTCAGGGATTTCCCAACGGTAAAGAAGTCGAGGAAGGCTGCCTTATTTAGACAAACAGCATGGAGATCCAGGTCACAAATGTCACTTGACCGGCATCTTACCCGTTTCGCCAGGTATCCCATTGACACCCGACTGAGCCACCTGGTCCATGCAACACTGACCTCCAGACTTTTGTAACTTGCTCTATGCAGGGCTGCCCCTGAAACTGCTCCAGAAATTAATCACTAAGAAATCTTTTGTATGTAAATCCTGTATTGACTGTCTTTAAAATCTATTCTTACCCACCCTGAGGCAATTAGAGAAGGTGGGATATAAAAATAAAATTGATTGATTGATTCCTCTGTGAACTCTTTGGTGGTCTTGCTTTTGTTTTGTACAGTGTTTCTATAAATAGTTGTTTGCATATTGCAGTTCGTCTTGCATATTTCATAGAAAGAGGTTGGAATAGATTTTGGTTGTTGTTGTTGTTGTTGTTGTTGTTGTTAGGTGCGAAGTCGTGTCCGACCCATCGCGACCCCATGGACAATGATCCTCCAGGCCTTCCTGTCCTCTACCATTCCCCCAGAGTCCATTTAAGTTTGCACCTACTGCTTCAGGGACTCCATCCAGCCACCTCATTCTCTGTCGTCCCCTTCTTCTTTTGCCCTCGATCGCTCCCAGCATCAGGCTCTTCTCCAGGGAGTCCCTCCTTCTCATGAGGTATTGGAGTTAGTGAACACCATAAACAACAAACAACAATACTATTAATGCACCCATTGAAATCCCTTGGAAGCACCACTTAAACTGAAGGGGGGAACAAAGGAATTCTGAGTGATGGTCACAGGCCAGGAATTTTTGGAGAATAGAGGGGAACAAAATCATGTGTAAGATATCAATGCATTTATTTACTTATTCATTTATTTATTTTATTCCATTCATTTCATATTTGCCTTTCTCCCCAAGAGGTACCCGAAGTGACTTAACACCATTATCTTCTCCTCCATTTTAGAATCATAGAATCATAGAATCATAGAGTTGGAAGGGGCCATACAGGCCATCTAGTCCAACCCCCTGCTCAATGCAGGATTAGCCCTAAGCATCCTAAAGCATCCAAGAAAAGTGTGTATCCAACCTTTGCTTGAAGACTTCCAGTGAGGGGGAGCTCACCACCTCCTTAGGCAGCCTATTCCACTGCTGAACTACTCTGACTGTGAAAAACTTTTTCCTGATATCTAGCCTATATCGTTGTACTTGTAGTTTAAACCCATTACTGCGTGTCCTCTCCTCTGCAGCCAACAGAAACAGCATCCTGCCCTCCTCCAAGTGACAACCTTTCAAATACTTAAAGAGGGCTATCATGTCCCCTCTCAACCTCCTTTTTTCCAGGCTGAACATTCCCAAGTCCCTCAACCTATCTTCATAGGCCTTGGTCCCTTGGCCCCAGATCATTTTCGTCGCTCTCCTCTGTACCCTTTTAATTTTATCGACGTCCTTCTTGAAGTGAGGCCTCCAGAACTGCACACAGTACTCCAGGTGTGGTCTGACCAGTGCCATATACAATGGGACTATGACATCTTGTGATTTTGATGTGATGCCCCTGTTGATACAGCCCAAAATGGCATTTGCCTTTTTTACCGCTGCATCACACTGCCTGCTCATGTTTAGTTTACAGTCCACAAGTACCCCAAGGTCTCGTTCACACACAGTGCTACCTAGAAGCGTATCCCCCATCCAGTAGGCATGCTATTTTACCCTCACAACGGTTCTGCAAGGTAGGTCAGGCTGAGAAAGTGTGACTGGACCCAGGTCACCCAACGCGTTCCCATGGCATGAGTGGGGATTTGAACCTGGGCCATACGGATACCAGCTGGACCACTACGGCACACTTGCACTGCCCAGCAGTTTCCACTTCCTCATTTGCACAAGGGGTTGTGTGTTCTTCTGCAAGACCTCCCAGTATTGCTCTTCGAAGAGCACTGAAGTTAGGACATCAACACCCCAATTGCTTTGGGAAAATTCAGAGCCTGATGCAACGCGGACATTATGGTGCAAGACATACAAGATCTTTAATTGCATGAACTTCGCATAAATATTGTCGGGCCCCAACCAATGTAAAAACCTGGCCTCGTTTTTCCCATTAGAGAACTCTAAGCCCTGTGACCTTAGGTCAGTCAACATCTTAATTGCATTCTACCCAGGAATATTTATTTGATCCTGTGATACCGCAGTGTTTGCACATGTGTGTTTTTCCCTCCCTTCAAATATTTTTTGCACAAAAGACAAAGAACATCCATTGTGCTGTAGTGGGAGTCCAATGACGTGATGCGTGGACTTGCCAAGGACTTTTTTACTACACTGATTAAATTTCTGAAGCTAATCAACCC
Organism: Paroedura picta; assembly: GCF_049243985.1. Taxonomy (NCBI): domain Eukaryota; kingdom Metazoa; phylum Chordata; class Lepidosauria; order Squamata; family Gekkonidae; genus Paroedura; species Paroedura picta. Next base: position 124,197,779 of record NC_135374.1, on the reverse strand, counting down.
TGTTTCTTTGATGGCAGGATCAGCAGGTTGTGAAACAGGGAAACTTCACCCGATTTCTCAACATGTGGCAGAAATTACTTACTTACTTCCTCCTTTGTACTGCTGTCACCCAAATAGTGGACATTTTGTAACATGTAATGCAAAGACTAGCATTGTGAAAGCAGTGTACATTTTAAGAAACGGATGGATCGTTATTCTCAACAGGCTGCACAGGTATCCTTGGAACTAATTCCTATTGATATCAGTGGTCTTGGAACTTAGGAGGAGAAATCGGTACAAGTGGAGACCCACAAGGAACTTGTGGGGCTGGGTGGCAGGATGTTGGAAGGCAGCAAGGAGCTTCCTCAATGCAGCAATGGGGCTGAGCTGTGCATTGTGCATGGATGGAGTGGGTAGCTTCTTGGCCCTGACCATGCACAGTTCAACCGTTCTGAAATTAAATCCCCTAATGTATTTTTTCAATATTTTAAGATTTTCCTGAAAATCTGAGGAGCCCCCCCATCCAGGTTTGCATGGAAATCTGTGTTGTAGAAGAAGAAGAGTTGGTTCTTATATGCCACTTTTCTCTACTTGAAGGAGTCTCAAAGTGGTTTGAGAAAGACAAAAACACTGCAGGAGCTCTAAGAAGCCTATTTGGATGAACACAGAATGTCAAGAGGAACTAAGAAAGAAAAGGGAAATGTTCAGGAAATGGAGGGAAGGACAGAGCTCTAAAGAAGAGTACCTACAGGTTACTAGGCACTGTAGATCAATCATCAGAAAGGCCAAAGCTGAGACTGAGCTAAGATTGGCCAGGGAAGCCCACTGTAACAAGAAAAGATTTTTCAGTTATTTGAGGAGCAAACGTAAAGTAAAGGAGGCAATAGGCCCACTGTTGGGTGCGGATGGACAAACTCTAACTGAGGATGCAGAGAAAGCAGAAAGGCTCAGCGCCTATTTTACATCTGATTTTTCCCACAGGTCAAAGGGTTTAGGCACATCTAGAGACAGCAGTAGCCAAGGGATAGTGTCTGGGTGGCAGGTTGACATGGACAGAGAGGTTGTCGAGAGGCATTTAGCTGCACTAAAGGTAAAGGTAAAGGTATCCCCTGTGCAAGCACCGAGTCAAGTCTGACCCTTGGGGTGACGCCCTCTAGCCTTTTCATGGCAGACTCAATACAGGGTGGTTTGCCAGTGCCTTCCCCAGTCATTACCGTTTACCCCCCAGCAAGCTGCACTGGATGAGTTCAAATCCCCTGGGCCGGATGAAATGCACCCGAGAATGCTCAAAGAACTTTCCAGAGAACTTGCACAACCCTTGTCCATCATCTTCGGGACCCCTTTAAGGACTGGAGATGTCCCGGAGGACTGGAAGAGAGCAAACGTATTCCAATCTTCAAAAAAGGGAGGAAGGATGATCCGGGAAACTACAGACCAGTGAGTCTGACCTCTGTTGTGGGTAAGATAATGGAGCAGATATTAAAGGGAGCAATCTGCAAACATCTGGAGGACAATTTGGTGATCCAAGGAAGTCAGTATGGATTTGTCTCCAACAGGTCCTGTCAGACCAACCTGGGCAGAGTCTAAACTTACTTTCTTTATTCCATTCTCAATCCTGTTGAATTCAGATCGCTTTGAACTCAGGTCTTCCTCTCCCCCCCCCCATTGAAATAGGAAAGTGGTTAGGGTAGTTCAGAAGGGGGGGAACCAAGCCTCTTTCTTTCTTTTCTTGAAGTGGGGGGGAGGAGCCAAGCAGGGAGCCTCTTTCTTTTCTTGGAGGGGGGGTGGAGAGGATTGAAAAAGGCAGAGAAGGGAGAAAAAATCCAGGACCGACAGAAGTTGAGAGAAATTAGGGGCTTTTCCTTTAAGGCAACCTTGTTACATGACCAGGTGTGGCCTATCAGAGGTTCTCTACCATGGAGCTTGGTTTTCCAATCTGGATATTGAGCATTAAAAGCACTCTAAGATATCGCACAATAAAGGTAGGGTCATTCCAGATCAATCCTTCTTGCTGCAGAAGGAAAATTTAAATTGCCCAAAATCCAAACGGAAATCACATTCTGTGTAGAGGGCAGGGACTGAATCGATCTGAGGGAATAAAAGCTCCGTGCAGTTTATACCCTGGTTTCCTTCTTTGACCAAGTAACAGGTTTGCTGGATCGTGGAAATTTGGTTGATGTCATTTACTTGGATTTTAGTGAAGCTTTTGATAACGTTCCCCATGATGTTCTGATGGATAAATTGAAGGATTGCAATCTGGATTTTCAGATAGTTAGGTGGATAAAGAATTGGTTAGAGAACTGCACTCAAAGAGTTGTTGTCCAAATTTGGTGATATCTGCAGATTTAATGAGGATTCCCTCCACCCCCTCATCCAGATAATTGATTAAAATATTGAAAAGTACTGGACCCTGTACTGAGCCCTGTGGCACCTACTGCTCATCTCTCTCCAATCTGATGAAATACCATTGAGAAGTACTCTTTGGGTGTTCTAGCCCAGGGGTAGTCAACTTGTGGTCCTCCAGATGTTCATTTGCTGGCAGGGGCTCATGGGAATTGTAGTCTATGGACATCTGGAGGACCACAGGTTGACTACCCCTGTTCTAGCCAATTCTCTATCCATGTAACCATCTGAAAATCCAGTCTGCAGTCCTTCAGATTACCCATCAGTACATCATGGGGAACCTTGTCAAAAGCCTTCCTGAAATCCAGGTAAACAACATCCACTGAGTATCCATGCTATAGTAAGCACATCACTTGGTCCAAGAAAGAAACCAGGTTGGTCTGGCAGAACCTGTTGGAGACAAATCCATGCTGACTTCCCCGGATCAACAAATTGTCCTTCAGATGATTGCAAATCTCCCTCTTTAAAATTTGCTCCATTATCTTCCCTGAAATTGATGTCAGGCTCACTGGCTTTGAACTTTGTCTGCTTTGAACTTTGCTCCTGCTAATTTATACCATTTTCTCCACACAGAAATGGTACCCCATTTTATTAGCACGTATGAGGCTGTTCAAAAAGAGAAAGATGGTTGTGGCAAACTCATGAGACCTCTACAACAGAACTTGGAGTGGAAGTCGTGGGCCATCATGAACGCCGTGGAGCGCTCTTTGCATAATAGCCATTATTTGATTCATTATTGACATCACAATGGAGTAATCTCTACAGCTGCCTCTTGATTATTATAATACGAAGTGTGAACATATGAAAATCAGATTCCTTTTTACTTGGAAAATACATGAATATTTATCACAGCTGCTATTTAAAGAACAGCTTAGGCAACACCTCCAGAGAGGTTATGATGTAGATAGGTAGGGGACAGACACACAGACCCTTTCCACAATCAACTAAAATTCCAATTCAGCATTCCTAAAGTTTTACCCCCAAATCCCTGTTTGACCCACGATTAGTGAATCTTCAGAATCCATGATTTCAACACACACCCTCCCCTGGAAACTAATTCACAGTTATTCAGTGAGGGAGCTTGCCACGTGCTATTTGCAATGGAAGCAAAGGTAAAATACTTGCTGGGCAACCTTTGTCCAGTCACTCACTTTCAGCCTCCCCTACCTCATGGCATTGCTATCATGAAGACAAAATGGGAGGAAAGGAGATTGGCGTAAGCTACTGTTATACGTCGGCCAGCTCCCACAGAGCAAAGTGACACAGAAAACTCTGTCATGACAGAGACACTGTAGGAGGAGACAATCTCTGTAGGCATTACAGAGACTTAGTGGAATTATTTCCGTTACTGGAATACAGTGGTGGATGGATATGAATTGTTTTTAAAAAGAGAGAAAAGGTTGAAGAGGAAGTAGAGTGGCGCTGTAGGTGAGGACAACGCATGCCTGTCAAGAAATACTAGAGGAGAAGAGTGACACTTTGTTGGAAAGTATCTGGGTGAAGATCAGGGTGGGAGAAGCAGAGTATAGTGCTTGGCATCTGCTACAAACAGCCTGACCAGGGTGAGGATGTGAATGCTGCCCTCCTTGAGCAGCCTGATGGAATATCAAGGTAATTATGGATACCTTGTCATTATGGATGACTCAATTTCCCTGACGTGTGCTGGGAAACTAACTCTGCTAAGTCTCCTGAGTCGGGCAAATTTCTGACCTGCCTGGCTGACAATTTCATACTCTACTTAATACTGACCAATAGGCAACAGCTGGTGGATGGGGTGAAGGGGGTGACGACCCTGGGGGGAGTGACCATGTCCTCCTAGAACTTGTTTTGAGAAGGAGGGCCAAGGAAGTTCCTAAGACTTCTATGTTAGACTTTCATAGGGTGAACATTAATAAACTCAGAGATGGGGTGCGAGTCATGCTGTGGAGCAGAATGCTAGAAGAGAAAGGAGTAAGAGGTGTGTGGACTCCTTAAACAAGATGACTCTATGATTCTAAGAGCTATTTCATGCTCAAGCCATGATTATTCCAGCAGGACAGAAACATGGTAGGAGATCAAAGCAGCCTATTTGGGTGAACAGAGAACTTCAGGAGGAGCTAAGAAAGGAAAAGGAAATGTTCAAGAAATGGAGGGAAGGACAGACATCTAAGGAAGAGTATATGCAGCCTACAAGACACTGTAGGTCAGCCATCAGAGAGGCCAACACTGGGAGTGAGCTGAGAGTGGCCAGGGAAGCCCACTATGACAGGAAAGTATTTTTCTGATGTGAGGAGCAAATGTAAAGTAAATGAGGCAATAGCCCCAGTGTTGGATGAAGATGGATAGACTCTGACAAAGAACAGAGAGAAAGCAGAATGGATCAATACCTATTTTGCCTGTTTTTTCCCAGAATATGGAAAAAGTAGTAGGCAAGATCTGGGTGGCAGGTTAACATAGACAGAGAGGTCGTCGATAGGCACCTGGCTGCAGTGGATGAGTTCAAATCCCCTGGGCTGGATGGTATGCACACAAGAGTGCTCAAAGAACTTTAAGAAGAGGCCGTGGAAACTTTGTCCATCATCTTTAGGAACTCTTACAAGACTGGAGATGTGCTTTGAACACTGGAGGAGAGTGAATGTTATCCCAATTTTTTAAAAGGGGAGCAGAGATGACCCAGGAAACTACAGCCCAGTGAGCTGACCTCAGTTGAAGGAAAGATCATGGAGCAGATTTTAAAGGAGGTGATCTGCAAATATCTGAAAGACAATTTGTTCCTCTGGGTAAGTCAGGATGGTTGTGTCTCCATCAGATCCAGTCAGACCAACCTGGTTTCCTTCTTTGACCGACGGGAATCTCAATTGACGTTGGTGGTTTTAAATAAGGCTTTTTACAAGGTTCCCCCATGATGGATAAACTGGAACACTGCAGATTGGATTTTCAGATATGGAACTGGTTAGAAAACTACACTCAAATAGTGGTTATCAATGGTATTTCATCGACGTGGAGGAAGGTGAGAAGTGGGGAGTCACAGAGGTCAGTACTGGGTCCGGTACTTTTCATCATTTTAATCAGTTATCTGGACAAGGGAGTGGAGGGACTTCTCATTAAATTTGAAGATGATGCCAGATTGGGATTTTGTGTTGGTCTGAAGTAGCACAACAAAATTTGAGTCCAATAGCACTGAACTGGATGAGTAGCGAACACCTGGAAGATAGAGATAGAGTTCAACGAGATGTGAACATGCTGGAGAAGAGGACCAATGAGAACAAGACGTAATTCAATAAGGATAAATGCAGAGTTCCACATCTGGATCACAAAAATGAGAAGCAGCATACTGGATGGGAGACACTTCTGGGTAGCAGTGTGGGTGAACGAGATCTTCAGGTACTTGTGGACTGTAGAAACTTAATATGAGCAGACAGTGTGATGTGGCAGTAAAGACAGCAAATACAGTCAACAGAGCAGCACATTAAAATTGCAAGATGTTACCGCATTGGTCAGACCGCACTTGGAATACTCCAAAAAGGATGTGGACAAAACTGAGAGGGTTCAGAGGGGAGTGATGAGAATGATCTGGGGCCTGGGGACCAAGTCCTGAGAGGAAAGGCAGAGGGACTTGGCAATCTTCACAGCCTAGAGAACAGGAGGTTGATAAATAAAATAAATAAATATATTGCTGTCTTTAATTATTTGAAAAGTTGTCACTTAGAAGAGGGGCAGGGAATGGTTCCTGTTGCAGGCCACTTTGCCTGCATTGCATAGGAAGTGATGTCATCACACCAGCACCTTCAGGGTGATGCTATGGTATCTGGCAAAACTCTATAGTAGAAGTTAGTTTTACCAGAGAGTTTTTGTCCAAATACCAGAGAGTCGCCTGGAAGTCATCGGCATGATGATGTCACTTCCTACGTGACACTAGTAACGTGGCCTGGTACGTTTCTTCCATCCCCCGCTGGTTGCTATGAGGGACCTGGCTGGCAATCTTTCCAGCAAAAGGGAGATCAAAGGTCCGAGCAGGAAGAGAAAGAGATGCTTGAGATTTTGAAAGAAGAGAAAAATAGAGCAGGCAGGCAGCACTGCAAATCAGCTCCTCACATTGGGATATATCTATGCCTATTTTAGGGGACAGATTAATCTGGGTAAGCCATAAACCGAAAGCGCTTTCAGCTTTAAAGTGCTGAACTAATGGAAAAATAGGAATAACGGAGGGGGGTTTAGAGTTCAGGCCAGGGTTAAACATCTCTGTCAGCCAGGCAGCCTCCATGGACATGGACAGAATTTCTCATCCAAGGCAATGACTGGATCTTAGGGCGAAATTAAAAGATACACCTACGGGGATATTTGGTCAACGGAGCTGAGCTCTGTCCAGTCACAGAAGCGCAATCTTGAGTGCGGTAAATACATCTTCCGATTAGTATATTGTAAAAAATAAATAAAAATAAAAAGGTAAACTTACATTTATTCAAGTAGCTCCAGCTCATGTTCAGGCTGTGGTTAAAAGGAGAGAGAGGAGCCTAATTTTTTTAAAAGAACTTTCCCTATTGCAAATGGCCATCTCTTCTGAAATCATGGGGGTGGGAGGATGAGGGCGTTGTTTGTACAGGACACACCTGCAGATAGAGGTGCCTCCATTGGAAGGCCATGTTGGGAGAGGCGGTAATGGGTTTAAACTACAAGTACAACGATATAGGCTAGATATCAGGGGAAAAAATTTCATAGAGTAGTTCAGCAGTGGAATAGGCTGCCTAAGGAGGTGGGGAGCTCCCCCTCACTGGCAGTCTTCAAGCAAAGGTTGGATACACACTTTTCTTGGATGCTTTAGGATGCTTAGGGCTGATCCTGCGTTGAGGAGGGGGTTGGACTAGATGGCCTGTATGGCCCCTTCCAACTCCAGGATTCTAGGCATTCCCCCATTCTAGGGGGTGACACCTTTATATATTTAGAGCAGAGGTAGGCAAACGGTGGCCCTCCAGAGGGAGGCCACTGTTTGACTGCCCCTGACTTAGAGTGATGTAGCATCCCATCCCATTCCGTCCCGTCCCATCCCTCCATCACTGTCCAGGCATGTCATGTCACTTGTTCCAATAACAGCTTTGTATGAAGGGGAAAAGAGGAAGGTAAATCTCTGGAAGTTTGAAAAACCTTGAACCCAGGTACTCCGATGGATCTCAGCCTAACGGATGATGACCTGAATGGCAACAAGGGCCAATGAGCAGGTGCAGGCTCCTCACTGACTGGCTGGGATGGCTAACCTCCAGGCAGTGGCCATACAGCTATTGGGATTACCACTGAACTCTAGAGAACAGAGATCAGTTCCCCTGGATAAAATGGCGGCTTTGGAAAATGGACTCGGTGGTATTCTTGCCTATGGATGACATGCCCCTCTCCAACTCAAGCTCTCCTCAGGCTGGTATTTTCCAGCCTGGAGCTGGCAGCCCTGTCAGAGAGTATCAGAGGTATCAAGCAAGACCTATTCCCAAATATTATTTTTTTTAATTTGGGTGCTGTGTTAAGACTAGACTAGAGGTTAAGCCCACTGTAGGCTAAATACAGTGGGTGCTAGCAGCCTCTCCCCCCGCCCCCCTCTCGGCCGTGTTCCCGGCTTCACCTGTTGAACTGCTGGCCAAAGAGAAGGAGCCCTGCAGGAAGGAGGAGGAGCTGTGCAAGGGACTGTGCTTGGGAACACGCAGCAGGCGGCTTTGCAAAAGCAGAAGGCTCCCATGGGGCACGCAACCGACCCACCCCCGGCCCCCAAACAACATGGGCGTGTGCTGCCTGCCCCCATTCCCTCCTGCATGCAGCTTGCCGGGGTGCAATGCATGCTGGGGCTTGTAGTCCCGCCGCTGCCATTGGAGCCCAGCAGGTGACTTGCGGAGCCAGGAGAAAAAGCCTTCGGCCAGGCTGCATCCCAGGCTTCAGGGAAGGCAAAGGAGGCTGTGCTCTTTTACCCTTCCGGAAGCCTTGGCCCACCACCCCCCATTCCCGCCAATGCCTCCTCCCTCCCCCCCTCCCCCGCAAGTCAGCGGCTTTGGCGTGGGCCTGCACAAAACCTCCCCCGAATGCAAAGCCTCCCACGGCCGCCTCCTCCTTACCTGCGTGTCCGGCGGGGTGTGTGGATCGCCTTCCGACTCCGGGGCCAATCGGGAGGCATGCTGTGCACTCCTCCCAATTGGCTCCTTGGCCCCAGACTGACAGGGCCAAGGGCCGCCGTTCCCCATCCCGGACTGGGCCCACCCCGACCCCCCCCCTTAGTCTTTTATTATTATTATCGCTCTGCGGTTACAAATTTCAACTTAGATATGCTTAGATGTTTTAATGTTTTTATGTTTGTGGCCTTATGGACCCTCCTTTGGTGATAAGGGGTCATAAAACTGTCTTAAATAAATAGTTGATTCAAAGGAAGAATTTTGATAGCTGCCGCCTCTCCCACGCCTTCTGCAATGCTATCTGCAGCAGAACTAGGGGCCATTTCGCACAGAGCTCAAAGTTGCTATTTGGTTGCTGTTAGCGAAATCGCTACTTCAACTAGCGAAATGTAACTAGCTGTGCCCGTAACGCACAGCTGCGGTTTTTGCGGAATTTAGCACTTTCACTTCTCGTCACTTTCGTAACCCACAGGCTTCCGGTTCTCCGTCTTTTCGCTACAAAGGAGGTCCCTTTTTAGCGCTTCTGGCCTCCCGTGCCCGTCAATCAAACTGCAGGCACACCTTTGACCTCGACCCTAAAGCCGGACTTGTCGGAGTTCCCTTTTTTTTAAAAAAACCCAGGAAACCCCGTAGCAACGCGTTATCGTCCGATCATTGGCGCCCTTGAAAACGTGTTTTCTATTGTTTTCTATGAACCAGAGGTTGATGCATTGATATGTTTGATTGGTTAATCCCCGCCCACAGTACACGCCCACAGGTTACCTGCTTATATGCACCTGGGCAGACACGCGGTCGGCCTCACTCTTTGTTTGCGTAGCCTACTGCCCGCAGCACAGGTTAACGTTGCAATGGAGAGGATTATTTTTCGATTGTTGGCTCAGATGCTTGCGGTGGTCCAGCGTGTCCATACCACCGTGCGGCATAGGAGGGCTGCTATCGAGGACTACCGAGAACGTATTGCCGGAGCGATGAACACCAGTACAAGACGTTCTCAACGGGCAACCATGGCGGCAAAGAAGCACTGGCAAGCTCTGGCAGAGGTCCGGTTCCCCACCCGGTTCTGGGTGGACGAAAGATCCTCTGACTGGTGGGAAAATTTTGTGTGGGCTCGCTGGGATGATGACCACTGGATTGCCAACTTTAGAATGTCTAGGGGAACATTTTTTGAACTCGTGGAGGCTCTACGTGGACGCATGGAGAGGCAAGTCACTGGCATGCGGCGCCCCGTGCCAGTGGAAAAAAGGGTGGCAGCCGCATTGTGGTACTTGGCCACCCCTCAGTACTTCCGGACAGTAGCCCAGCAATTCGGGCTCGGGGTCACAATGGTTGGCGATATCCTTAAGGAGTTCTGCCTCGCCATGGAGGCAGAATTGTTCAGCAAAGTCGTGTGCCTCGGAGACCGGCTTGGAGCGGTGAGTGTCATTCTATCCCCTTTGCCCTTTAAATTTTTTTTCTTGTTTGACAGGTCAGCAACGAAGACGCGATGCACCCCACGCTGACATGCCATGGCTTATATTCTTTTCTTTCCCTTATTCCAGAGTATGGACGGGTTTGCCAGGCTTGGATTCCCGCATTGTTTTGCGGCCGTCGATGGAAGCCACATCCCTATCCGTGCACCCGGGGGAAGCATAAAGGAGTACGGGAACAGGAAGGACTTTTGTTCTGTTCTCCTGCAAGGAACTGTGGACTTCTCCGGATGGTTTATCGATGCCGAGGTGGGGTGGAGTGGCAGGAGGCATGATGCCCTTGTTTTCAGGGAATCGAACCTCAGGAAAGCCATGGACGAAGGGGTCTTTGTTCCAGGAATCCCCACCGCCACCATTGAGGGCGTGCGTGTGCCGGCATTGGTGCTCGGGGACGGAGCCTACCCATTACGCCGCTGGCTCATGACTCCCTAAAAGCGGCCAAGGACAGACGTCCAGAGCCACTACAACCTCAGTCACTCCCGGGCAAGGAATGTAGTGGAGCGTGCCTTTGGACGTTTGAAGTCAAGGTTCCGTTGCTTGATGTCACGACTCCATGTACATATAGACAATGTGACTCCGCTGATAATCGCATGTGTCATTTTGCACAACATCTGCGAGGACAAGGGACATAACATCCCCTTCCCTGTGGATGAACCTGATCCTGTAGTCCTTGAGGACACACAAGACATCCCTGAAGCAAGGAAAAAAAGGATCTATGCGGAGGGGTGCAAGGTCCGGGACGCTATAGCCACCCACCTCTACAGAAATAGGAGGCGTCTTTGATTGTTTTTCTCTACTCTGTTGTAAAATAAAGGTTTATGTTCTTTGTTTAACCTTGTCTTGTGCGGTTTGTCTACTTAGCCAGCAAAAAAACGGGGATTCTCTGGTCCAAAAGGACTTTGACAGCCCGAAATGCTAACTCCATGCTGAAATTTACAAACACAATACGGAAGCGCTGAACGGGGAAAGTTTGGGGAGGCGGGTAGCCAGGAAGTATTGGCGACCCCTGTCAAACCGGAGGATCAATCCACTTATTTTCCAAGGAATAATTTTATTGGTGGGCAGCTTTGATACATTTGAAATTGGGGTGGTCGATCGGAGCAACGCATGTTCGTTCCCTAACCGTCATTCCGAAGATGCCGAAGCCACGGAAGGGCTCCTTCTGGCAGCGCGCCGAGGCTGAGGCACTTCTGGAGCTTGTTCTCCAATCAACAAGTGTTGGCCGCCTTATGGCCAGCACCCACTGCCACACCAAGGGTGCTTACCGGGTGTTGGCATCAAAGCTGAGGGAGAGGGGCTACGTCCGGACCTGGGAGCAGGTCCGGACAAAATTTAAGAGGGTGAAGCTGGACTTCCTCAACAGTCTAGAACAGTGGGGGGGGGGGGGTCCCGCAGCCAAGTGGGAGAATGGTCTTCCACGACCAGATGGTCAAGATATGGGAGAAGGCTGGGAAGCCCCCCCTGGAAATGAGGAGGCATATGGGTGAGTGCTGCGTTGTGTTTTACCCTTAAACATGCATGGAATGACTAGCTGCCTCTTTCCCCTACTGTCCCCAATGAAATTCGAGAAAGTATTAAGATGCTGTCAACCCCCTCTGACTTAGCCCGCCAGTACTGTAGAACCACTTTGGTTATGCACTTTGAGTCTGATTGTGGTGTGGCCATCAGCTGTGTTTGATCTTTGGTTTGTGTGCTTTTAGTTATGAATTCTCTTTTTCTTCGCCCAGCTACACAATCACCATCTAAACTTGCCAAAGTACCTGAGCGTGAGGAAGGGGAGGAAGAGGGACCTTCCACCTCAGGACAGGCTGCAGGTTAGAGTTTTATGTCTTTGAGGGAGACCCATGTGTGTGTACCCCCATGGAGCCATATGGGAGCCCGCTGTGATGCTTCCATTTGAAGTGTGATTAAATTCTTTATTTGATTTCTATAGCAGAAACTATGGAGGCAAGGCTGCGTGCCATGGAGGTCAGGGTGACTTCCTTAGAGGCTGAAGTGGCAGACCTAAAAGGGGAGATGGAGCGGCAAAGGCAGCAGAGGGAGGCGGAAGAACGTAGGTTATGTTCCCCACTGCCCAACTCTTCTCACACTGTGGCTAAGGCCACTAAATAGTGTATCCATGTAAACTCCAGGTTGGAAAATATATTTGGCACTAATGTGTACTTTTTCTCCCTCCCCACACAGTTAAGAAGAAGGAGGACGAAGACCTCTTCCGCCGCAAAGTCAGGGGGACCATGGGACGGTTGTGCAGGAGAGTGAGGGAGATGGAAGGGGCTGGGGAGGGGAGCAGTGGGACCTGAGTTTTGTTTTCTGTTTGTGTTGTGGGGTGGGGGGGGGTTGGGGGGGTTCCTAGTTACATTGCCCATTTTTCTATCCCTGTTAAACTGTTTGTTAAAATAAAATGTTGTTGTAAATTTCCTGAAAAAGACTCCAGTGTGACTCCTTAGACTCGCACACCTTTCACCCCAAACTCCTAAAACACCTTTAACCTTTAAAACACCCTCCAACCTCCAACCCACACAACGGTACCAGAATAGACACAATCACTAGAGAGGGTACACAGAGACAGAGTCAAAAATATAAACTTTATTTAACAGACAACAGCAAACACAGATAACGTTAAATAGACAAAGTGGCCCGAACTAGGAGGGGGAGAACTTGTCCGCAGGTTTAACTATTCTCTTCCCGAGAACAGTCCTCCTTCTCGTTTGGGTCGAGGCATTCTGAGACGGGGTGGGTGGGGTGGGTGCTGGAGGTGGTGGGGTAGGTGTGGGTGGGGGGGGACGTGCACGGTAATCTGAGGAGGGTTGGCCGTCTCCATAACCGCGACCGCCCTCTCCATCAGCCTCCTTATCAGTCTCACCTCCTCCACGCCTTCGCGTTGGGATTGGTTCGACTCCCTAAGGATTGCCCGCAATTTTTTCCCCTCCTGGGCCACGAGGGAGAGCATCGCCTGGTCTGCGGCAGCGGCACGCCTGGACTCCTCCTGGCAGTGCTCGAGGATCCTTTCTCCCACACTAGTTAAGACGGAGACGCGCCACAGCCTGCCGCGTTCCCTCGCCAGCCTCTCCTCTGCTTGGAGAGCACCTCTAGGTGGTGAGCCGGCTGGCTCATCGTCTTCTGAAAGGACCTCTGTTGGCAAAAAATGAGAAACAGAACTGTTAGTACCATCGAGACAGTCAAAACCCACTCTGGTGCACATGGTGGCCTTTCTTGGTTACATATTGTTAAACCGAGACTCAAAACAATGCCAGGGGAGCACATAGTTATTGTTTGTTTGCCCATGGTGGCCTTTCTTGGTTACATATTGTTAAACCAAGACTCAAAACAATGCCAGGGGAGCACATAGTTATTGTTTGTTTGCCCATGGTGGCCTTTCTTGGTTACATATTGTTAAACCAAGACTCAAAACAATGCCAGGGGAGCACATAGTTATTGTTTGTTTGCCCATGGTGGCCTTTCTTGGTTACATATTGTTAAACCAAGACTCAAAACAATGCCAGGGGAGCACATAGTTATTGTTTGTTTGCCCATGGTGGCCTTTCTTGGTTACATATTGTTAAACCAAGACTCAAAACAATGCCAGGGGAGCACAAAAATGAAAAGGAAGCACACGGTTAGTGGCTAGCGACATTGTCCTGCAGCCATGGCTCGAAAGGAACAGTTCATGCTTGCTCACCATCTTGGATCTGCATCTGTCTGCGCAGGGCAGGAGGTCCAGCCACCCCACGCTCCTCCTCCTCCTGCGTCCCGGGTATGAAATCTGCAAAAAGGAAAAAAAAACAGGATTTCTGACCAAAGTGTGGCAAAGCAAGCTTCAAACCCTAAAGCAGCAGCGTTGAGGGACTCTCTTCTTTCTCCTGGCAGTGCTGCTGCCCTGCACAAACAGAAAAGCACAAAGCAGTTAACCCCCCCCCCTTATTGCAACTGATACTTACCAACATTTGTTGACGCCCCAGAATCACTGTCCTCGGCCACTGCTGCTGGGGACTCGAGGACCACCGTCCCAGGCATCTGTGTCTCTGTGGACAAGAGCAGAAAATAGTGAAAAAGGAGCAAGCATACAACCTGAACCACACAGCAAGCTCCCAAAGTAGTGGCTAAAGCACTGCAGAAGGCCTATGGCTGAGGCATGCTGCAAAACTTTTTTGGTTGTTGGTTAAACAGTACCGTTTTAAAAAGCCACCAAAAGCAATCCACAAACATCCTAGCATACTATGCGTTGCAACGAACACACGAGAAAACGGTTCCCAAACGTCAGAACACACAGTTGCTCAAAATGAAATATAAAATTAAAATAAAAGTGCTTACCGGAGGCCAGGGGCGTTTGCTGAGGAACCTCCTCTGGCTCCCCAGGAGCGATGGCCATTAGGTCCAGCGTGACCATGTCCGCGGCTCGTTGCTGGACGGGGGGTGGAGGCCGGACGGTGGACGAGGTGCCCTCGCCGGGATCCTCCTCAGCGGGTGGTTCCTCGACCGGGGCAGCCGGCTTCCGAACCACCTTAAGGCTCCTCCCGATGCGCTTCGGCCTGCCGGCTCCTTCCCCGTCGCCGTACAGCAGGCGCTGCTCCTCAAAGTAGGGGCAGGTCACCTTCTCGTTGCCGGAACCCTTATTATGATTCACGGCACGCATATACTCCGCCCGCATTGTTTTAGTTTTTGACCGGCATTCAAGGCCGGTCCTGTTGTGGCCCAGGGCACGCATCTTGATGGCCACTTGTTCAAAGACCTCCCGATTCCTGTGCGAGGACTGGAAGGCGTCCTGGATTTTCTCTTCCGAGAAAATCGCGATCAGGTCCCTGATCTCCGCGTCCCTCCATGTTGGCCCACGGCCGGTCGCAGGGACGGACGAGGCTTGCGAAGAAGATTCCATGGTACCTTCGCGAGTAGCTGAGCAAAATGGAGGTGCGAGGTGCAGGGTGCAACGGATCATGTACCTTCCCGCACACGAAGACAAAGGGACTAGCCGGCTCCTGATTGGTGGAGGGCAGTAGGGGACACGCACATTGGCCACATGAGGTCACATGTCACGGTCAAAACTCCTCGCGCGGGAACAGGATCTGCTCCTAATGGCCAGATTAGCGCCCTTGTTGTTTGACTTCTCGCATGCGCTGATTCGTCCACACGCGAGAAGAGCAGTTTGAACATGCAGCGGGAGCCATTTTACTGAAATGTCCGCCATTACCAAAACGCATGCCGGTCTAAAACCGAGAGCAAGTGCAGCGGTACGCGACAGTTCCCCAATAATATTCACCAACCAAAGCATAAATCAATGACATGTTACTGGCGAAGGTTCGTTGGCACGCTCAGCGGAAAGTTTTTTAAAATGAACGGCGGACGGCGACTCCGCTTGCCGGAGGTCTAGCCGTCGATGGAAGGGGTTGTCCGCACCCAAGCACAACCACACACCCGGAACCACACAAAGACCCACTGCACATAAACCGCCCCTCACGGTATCACCTCGAATCATATCTATTGAACCCCACTAATCTAAACAGGAGACCGCGAGCGGCGAAGGTTCGTTGGCATGCTCAGCGGAAAGTTTTTTAAAATGAACGGCGGACGGCGACTCCGCTTGCCGGAGGTCTAGCCGTCGATGGAAGGGGTTGTCCGCACCCAAGCACAACAACGCACCCGGAACCACACAAAGACCCACTGCACATAAACCGCCCCTCACGGTATCACCTCGAATCATATCTATTGAACCCCACTAATCTAAACAGGAGACCGCGAGCGGCGAAGGTTCGTTGGCATGCTCAGCGGAAAGTTTTTTAAAATGAACGGCGGACGGCGACTCCGCTTGCCGGAGGTCTAGCCGTCGATGGAAAGGGTTGTCCGCACCCAAGCACAACCACGCACCCGGAACCACACAAAGACCCACTGCACATAAACCGCCCCTCACGGTATCACCTCGAATCATATCTATTGAACCCCACTAATCTAAACAGGAGACCGCGAGCGGCGAACGTTCGTTGGCACGCTCAGAGGAAAGTTTTTTTAAATGAACGGCGGACGGCGACTCCGCTTGCCGGAGGTCTAGCCGTCGATGGAAGGGGTTGTCCGCACCCAAGCACAACCACGCACCCGGAACCACACAAAGACCCACTGCACATAAACCGCCCCTCACGGTATCACCTCGAATCATATCTATTGAACCCCACTAATCTAAACAGGAGACCGCGAGCGGCGAACGTTCGTTGGCACGCTCAGAGGAAAGTTTTTTAAAATGCTCCCTGTACGTTGACTCCGCTAGTACTGGCCGAAGGTAGACGGGGTTTTAAGCTTTGGGCAAATGTTTGTAACGTGACGGTGTGTGCCACTGTGCTTTTGAAATACTCTTGTGGTGTCTGGGCAGAATTTCCGAAAGTGATCGTGCTTGAAAGCCAGTCGCTGTCCCGTTGCCTCGTAGATCCCCGCTCGCTCGGAGAAAAAGAAAAATGGCGGACAGTTCGCCGGAAGTTTGGAGGAAAGGCTCGGGAGGAGGGACTTTGAAGAACCCGCAACAATGGTAACGCACAAGTCTTTGGCGCTATTGTCGCAGATTGGTTGCAGGAGTGTATCGCTATCCGGAGGGTGAATCCACTTTTCTGGATTCCCCTGAAAGCGCTACAACGAAGCGCTTTTTGCGAGTCGGTTGCAGGACTGTTGCAGATTGTCTACGACATCGTGGGTTATGGCAAATTAGTAGCGTTTCCAATTGGCAACCATTCTGCTACTTTGAAGCCGTGCGAAATGGCCCTAGGAGAGACAGAATCACCCCCCCCCCTTCTGTCCCTCCCTCTGCCCAAAGCAGCTGGCTCAGGCACAGTCAAGCTGCAGGGCCAGCTGGAGCAGAGGGACAGACCCCAACTTGCCTGGCACCCAAGTGGCACCCCACCTTTCCCAAATTGCCAGGCATGGCAGAGTGGTGAGCGGACAGAAAGAGAGGAAGCTGGGCCATCTCATTCCCCCCCCAAAGCCTGACAAACTGCGCATTTTCCATTCCGGCTCAGACCTGGACAAGCCAAATGGGATACTTTATTTTTATGTCTCAACATGTGATAAAAGTTTGATGGCTGCTGCAGCATCCAAAAACACAAAAGCGCTTTTAGGAAATCAGGCAGGCATGAACAAATTAGAACTCGCATCCCCCTCCCGCCCCCATTCCGATCGGGAAGCCCCTAAAAACCTTAAAGGCATCCTTGTTTTTCACCCACTGACTGTCTAGTCCCCAACAGCTTCTGCAGGAGAGCTTCGGAGGCCTCTTTGCAGGTAAAGTCTCCTTTCTTTTCAGTGTAGGCAAACAATGACTGAGGGGGGACGTGGGAGAGGTTCATAAAATTATGCATTGCGTGGAGAGAACTGACAAAGTGAAAATTTTCTCCCTCTCCTAAAATACTGGAATCCCAGTGAAGCTGATTAGTCGTAGGTTTTTCCAGCAAGGTTTCTGATTGGCCACTGGGACTTAATAGACTGTGCAGATTTTTTTAAATGTTGCTTGGGCAGCAGCTGCCCGCACACCTCAAGGAGCTTCACTGTGTGACTGAAGGTGAGCTGGGGCAGACATTTTGCACTGGGTCTGCCACCTTCAGCAGCCATTTTGTGGCAGCTCCTCTGTGGCGTGTCAGAATTCCAAGGCTGCCCACAGGCTCAATACGGTTGGGGACCCCTGGTGGAGGGGTCTTCTTCCTGTGCTAAAAGACACCAGTCTCCTCCCGTTTTCTGCATCTTTCCCAACTAGATCACATTCTTTTTCAGATACAGCTGTTATAGAAATGTATGACTTAATTCGAAAGTGCAGGTTCTTTCTTTCTTTCTTTCTTTCTTTCTTTCTTTCTTTCTTTCTTTCTTCCTTTCTTTCTTTCTTCAGACATGGTCTAATATTATCAGTTGTTTCACAAAAGGAATCTTTACCAATCTACGCAACCTGGCACACAGGTGCATGCTGTGGCAAATAAGACTCCTCAAGGTAAAGGTACCCCCTGTGCAAGCACTGGGTCATGTCTGACCCTTGGGGTGACGCCCTCCACCGTTTTCATGGCAGACTCAATACGGGGTGGTTTGCCAGTGCCTTCCCCAGTCATCACCGTTTACCCCCCAGCAAGCTGGTTACTCATTTTATCGACCTCGGAAGGATGGAAGGCTGAGTCAACCTTGAGCCAGCTGCTGGGATTGAACTCCCAGCCTCATGGGCAGAGCTTTCAGACTGCTGCCTTACCACTCTGTGCCACAAGAGGCTCATAATAAGACTCCTAAGGTCACATAAATTGATAAAGACTCCTTTTGTGGAACAACGCATAATATTAGACCTTAAGAAGAATTCGAGAGCCACTCTGGAAACTCTGTCCTTTCACAAGGTTTAACAGAATTTCACACAAGTTTCTCTGCATGAACTTTATTGATGTTGATGTTTAGAGCCAACACAGGTTCTTGTTTTGGTTGCTTGTTGCACTGTGTTCTCCTGAATCTTTTGTTTTTGTTCTTGAGAAAGCTATGCTGGCCCTTAGTAATTACAACCATCCGCTCTAGCCACCCAAGGACCGACTGATTATTTGTTCTAAAATGTTGCCAGCTATAGAATAGACGTGAAGCTGACAGGTCGTTAGTTGCTTGGAGTCTCCTTTTCCCTGTTCTTGAAGATGGGGATAACATTTGTCCGCCTCTATTCTTCTGGCAGTTCTCCCAGATCTCAGATCTTGTCAGATCTCAGAAGCTCAGCAGTGTCAGCCTTAGTGTTTGAATGGGAGGCCCAAGGGTCAGCTATGGATTGACTCTTTCAAGACTCTTGAAAATGTTGTGTTCTGCTGCTGGATGCCATGAGGTTTATTTAAATCACTTGCTCCCCTCCTTTCTCCTCAGTGGGACCCAAAACTGTTCCCATCATTCTCCTCCCTCCCATTCTTTCTTCACAACAACCCAGAGAGGTAGGAACAGTCAAGAGTGTGTGACTGGCCTAAGGTCACACAGCAACCTCTGTGGCAGTGGAATTCGAAACTGGGTCTCTCTGTCTGCACCGTCAGTCAGAGGTCCTTGGGGAAGGACTTTGTCAAAAGCTTTTTGAACATCCAAGTGTGTCATGTGTGTAGTGGTTGTCAGCCAGCCTGGGACAGTGGTTTGGGGGCTACGCTGGGTTGGTCCCGGTTAGGATTTAGATCAGCAATTACCAACCAGAGTTACGAATAACCCCAGGTAACTCCAGTTAGGGGAGATTTAATTGTTTTAAAATATATTTTTAATTATTTTTTTAATTATCAGGGTGGTTTTCTGCTTATTTGGGCAGGTCGAATCACCCCCTTCCAAAGTGGCCCATGATAGGTGGGGGTCTTATTGAATGTACAAAGAATGGAAAAGGAGTGGGAGGGAAGACCTGAATCTGCTGCATTCCCCCCCCCCATTGGCTCCTCCCATTTCCCCCTCTCAGAATTTATTCTCAGAGTCCTGCTGGCAGAAAAGGGCTGGAGGAAAGCTGCTGCAAGCAAAGGGATTCAGCTATTCAAGCAGGAGAGGACCCTCCAAAGCAGCCATCTTCTCCAGGGAAGATGAGCTGTAATTCCAGGGGTCCCCACCCAAGGGCTGGCAGCTGAGAGCTACTTCACCTGGATCCAGTGCAAGGATCCTGCACAAGGATTCCTTTCTTCCAAGGATTCCTTTCTTCCCTTGCCCTGGCTGCCATTTCCCACCCTAGGAAAATATATTCTCAGGTCTTGCTAGAATTTACCATTGGGAGAACAAATAAGACAGTGAGGTTGCACAACCTGATTAAAGAGTAGATAAAAGTTTATTCAAGAACTAACATACTTAATAGTGCAAAGGAGAGACAGATAGCTGCTAACTAGATGTCTAGCAGAGAGAGAGAGAGAGACTGGGCTTGAGCCTAAGCAGGAAATTGCCCCTAAGAGTAGCAACGTGGAGACAGACAAGGAATGAGACTTAACAAGAGAGAAGCACCTGACCTCACTGTCCCGTCTCATTGTCTTCTTGCGGCAGCCCCCTGCAGGGTCTTCTTCTCTTCTTCTTTGTATACCAGACATTGGCTCTTCCAGCACTGCCAACCTCCTGGTGGCACCTTGAGATCTCCCAAAGTTACAGGTGATTGCCAAATCATACGGATCATTTCCCCCGAGGAGAATTGCTGCTTTGCATGGTGGGCTTTATGGCAGCTGAGATTAATGTTTCCTTGTTTTGCTCAGGAAAGGTATTGCACACACAAAAATGAAACTAACTTCTTACTTAACAAGCATTTTATGTTATGAGTGATACTGCGCACATTGGAAACATGTGACTTCCAGGGGTATGGCAGGGAGGCATGGCATCACTTCCAGGGTTACTTGAAGCCTGAAGAATATTTTGGGGGTTACTCCGTTGTCAAAAGGTTCGCTGACAGGGGCTCATGGGAATTGTAGTCCATGGACATCTGGAGGGCCGCAGTTTGGCTACCCCTGACTTAGATAATGGGCTGTCAAGGGATTCCAGAGTTGCTATGCAGAAGAATGGCCAGTCACAGGCCATTGGCCTAACCTACCTCACAAGGTTGTTGTGATGCTATAACGCAGGAGAGGAGAATTAGGTATGTCCCCTTGAGTCCCCATTGGGGGAAAGGCGGGATATAAATAAACAAACCAACAGGCATTGGGACAGGCTTGCCCATGATTTTAGATAGCTACAAATGCTTGGTGAGGCAGATCTTCCCTTTGCTAAAGCATTGCGGCCCACTTACCTCCGTGCTCCTGTGCTAAATGCAAAAGTGTGCAGGGTAGCATTTTGAAGAGACACACGTGTGAATGCCGTTCGGCTTCAAGTCCACTCAGCCTGCCTGCTTTCCTGTTGCCAGCTGACCCTGGCCATGTTTCCAGGCAGTGAAGGAAAAACAGGGAGGGGGGCGAGAAGATTGCAATCCCTCCTGCCGCGGGAGTGTTGCTAGCCTCTGCACTTTGTGTTCTCTCAAAGTCAAAGAATTCAATACTACACTCCTTAAGTGGGAACAGGGGCCAGGGGAGACGACAATGCGTGATGGAGAGCTGCAGGCAATCCAGGGAGCCTTTGTGCTCGCTCGCTCTCCCCCTCCCCTCCCTTCTCTCCCTCTCTCTCCCTAACAAATGCAACGGAACAAAAATGGAATTGGCTTCTACCTTGGGAAGAATCCCGGTGCTTCATTCTGGCTTTCTGAGCTCCACCCCAGTGATGCTGTGCATTCATAATGCCCTGAACTTGGCACGGTAGAATAACAAAGCCAGTCAGGAACAGAGGGGAAACATATGCCTTGAGACACGGGCGTTTGTGATATGAGAACAAGGAGAAGGGGGAGGCGACCTTTCCGCTGCCTCTTTGTCCCTGTTCCCCTCCGTGTTTGAACTCACAGGCATCCCTGCAGAAGTGTGGATTCCAGACCCACCCAAGATTAAATTCTCAAAAGCCAATGTATTTCAAGACCCTGTTTGTGCAGAACTATTAACACCGGTTTGAAAACAGGATGGGTCCAAACTGCAGCGACCCAACAGGGGGAAATCTTCCCTGGCTGTCCATCTGTTTCTGGACACAACTCAAAGCACTGGTGCTTACCTATAGGGCAGGTAGGGTTGCCAGCCTCCAGGGGGTGACTGGAGATCTCCTAGGATTACAACTGATCTCCAGGTGACAGAGATCAGTTCCCCTGGAGAAAATGGCAGCTGTGGGAGGTAGACTCTGTGGAATTATACTGCACTGATGCCCCTCCCCGCCCCAAACTGCACCCTGGCAACCCTAAAGAAAAGTTTTTCAACTTGCAAGTAGGGCTTCGATATCTCCCAGAAGGGCAACTCATCTTCACGTTTCATGGATCATTTTCCCCATAGAAAACGGCCCTTTGGGAGGGTGCTGAGAGCCTCCCCTTCTCCAAACCTCACCCTCCCAAGGCTCCACCCCAAAACTCCAGCAGCTTCCCAACCCAGAGCTGGCAGGTGCCAGAAGGCCTGCCTCCTCCCAGCCTGTCCAGCCCACTAGGTAAGAGCTGCTTCCAATGCCCCTGTCTTTAGAGGAGAGGTGGCTGGCAAGTAGGAACAGGGCATTTTATGTGGCAGCGCCTCACTCCTGTAAAACTGAACACTGAAAGAACTGTAAAAATCAACTTTTAAAAGAAACACAAGCCCAAGAAGAACAGGCAAACAATGCTGCCCCTCAGCTAAAAGAAGAAAAAACACTAGGAGAAAGAAACAGGAAATCCCAAAGCCCACCCTACCCACAGAAACCAAAAGAACAGTTTGGAAGAAGCATTGCAAACGGCAATGCAACGATTGGCTGGCTGGAGCAGGCTTTCATTTCAATTACCGTATATCCCTGCGTATAAGCCAAGGAGGGCTTTTTCAGTGTGGAAAAAGGTGCTGAAAAACTAGGCTTAAAAGCGAGTATATAGGGTAACATTAAAATGCATGTGCAAAACACCCCTCTCTCTGAAGCTCTCATTTTCTCCATTGTAATTATCTCAGCCAGTTTGGTGTAGTGGTTAGGACTGTGGACTTCTAATCTGGCATGCCGGGTTCGATTCTGCACTCCCCCACATGCTGCCAGCTGGGTGACCTTGGGCTCGCCACGGCACTGATAAAACTGTTCTGACCGAGCAGGAATCAGGGCTCTCTCAGCCTCACCCACCCCACAGGGTGTCTGTTGTGGGGAGAGGAAGGGAAGGAGATTGTGAGTCGCTTTGAGACTCCTTCAGGTAGAGAAAAGCAGCATATAAGAACCAACTTTTCTTCTTCTTCAGTAATCTCAGGGCTCTCTCAGCCTCACCCACCCCACAGGGTGTCTGTTGTGGGGAGAGGAAAGGGAAGGCGACTGTAAGCCGCTTTGAGCCTCCTTTGGGTAGGGAAAAGCGGCATGTAAGAACCAACTCTTCTTCTTTTCTGTCACCTGGAGCAGGAGTAGTCAATCTGTGGTCCTCCAGATGTCCTGGACTACAATTCTCATGGGAATTGTAGTCCATGAACATCTAGAGGACCACAGGTTGACTACCCCTGACCTGGAGAACAGTTGTAATTAGGGATGCCAGTCTCCAGGTGGAACCAGGGGACCCCCCCCCCCCAATTGCAGCTCATCTCCAGATTACGACAATCAGTTCTGGAGAACATGAGTGCCAAGAGGGTAGACACTATACCCCACTGAGGTTGTTGCCCTTCCCAGCCTCCAATCCCAGAAGTTTCCCAATCAGGAATTTGTAACCCTACCCCCATCCCTCATTGGTGGCCAGGGGGCACCTGGCAATCTAACAGGAGATCCCCAGGCCCCACCTGGAGGATGGCAACCTATTCCCAAATGACAGATCTGGTTTGTGGTCAGGTCATTTCCGGCATGAAAAGCAGCCTTGGGAGACTAAGGAAATTGTGTTGCAAGCCAAGAAGAGGGATTGTCCTCTTGAAAAGGGGAAATACCTCAGAAAAGCAGGCCTCTGCCTAGAAAGCTGCCCTTCTTGCTGCAGAAATTACAACACACCCCACCCCACCCCGCCCCCTCTCTTTCTCCACCCCACGGCTGTGCAGGCAGTCTTTTGCGATGCATCTGTGGGGAGGGTGGCTGAGCTCCTCTTTGTTGCCAGCACTGTGCCTTTTCACAAAAACAGGTGTGCACACAGTGGGAAGTTTGAGGACGGAAATCCCCACCAATGAAGCAGAAGCCCCAGGTGCTCAACATTCCCCTTTATTTTCCCTGGTTGATTTTTCCTTTGAAAAATACAATTTTCCCTTCAGAATACCTGACATTATGAGAACACAGGTCTGAGGCATCTGCTTCATTCGGAACCATCCCCTACTGCAGAGCAGTCTCATCAGATTTCTACTAATGTGGGCTCTTTTCAGGTGTAGAAACAGTTATGGACAAGCTTAAGGGCTGGGGGAAGCCAGGTGTAGCCAGGTACAATCGGGTGTTACTCAGGATTCCTGCTTGTCACAAGAAAGGCTCTCCCTCCTCTACTGTAGGGCACTGATGATGTCTGGGGATGGGAAAAGCCTGTCCAAAATAATTGCTTAGGCACAATCGTCCATGCATCAGTCACCTCCAGACTTGACTTCTGCAACTCACTCTACATGGGCCTGCCCTTGTCCTTGACCTGGAAATTGCAGCTGGTGCAAAAGGTAGCTGCCAGGCTCCTCATAGGAACAGCTTGGAGGGCCCATGTCCAGCCTGTGCGGAGGCAGCTGCGTTGGTTGCCAGTGGCGGCCTGGAGCAGGTTCAAGCCGTCTGTGGCCTGGCTGTCCAGATCTCCTTATGCCCCCCTGCAGGGCATGGCACTCTGCGGTGCGAATGTGTTGGAGATCCCTGGCCCACAGGAGGGCCACCTAGCCTTGATCTGGGCCAGGGTCGTTTAAGTCCGGGCCCCAAACTGCATCTGGCGACCCTGGGGCGTCCCCCCCCCCCAGACATTATAAAGAGGCTGTTGATTAGAGGAGGTTTTAACTGTTTTATTGTATTTTATTGGGGGCACGAATGTTACCTGCCACCAGCCTCTTGTGCGGGAGTGGAGGATACCAAAAGAAAATGAATGAACGAATGCAATTTTGCTGCCTTTGTGGCCCCCCCATCCTTGCTCCTGGCTGCCGCTCCGGACAGTCCGCCCCCCAGTGCGGGGGAGCGGCCGGGGCAGGCGGGGCGCAGGGAAGGGAGCCTCGTCGTGCAGCAGGGGGCGCCCTTGCCGCGGACAATCTGGCGCTTGGCCGGAGCCTCTGGCCCTCGTCCGGGCCTGCTTTGCATGCAAGAGAACTGCGGCGGAGCCAAAACCTGTCAAGCAAGGCTTCCCTTATTATTTGGAAATTAGCAAGCTCTGAACTGTTTCGAAAGCAAATTGTCTCCATTAGCCCGGCCTTTTCTCTTTTCTTTTTGCGATGCACTTTGCAACTAATGAGTGGCCGGATATATTTTTAGCTTCACGGGGGAGCCATGGGGGGGGGGGAGAGGGGGAGGGTGTCGCCACTTCACTGCCTCCCTCCTTTGGAAATGCAACGCCGCCTCCAGAGACTCCAACACCGATCTGTGCTCCTCAGAGTGCCGCCGTCTAAAGTCAGAGGGAGGGAGGGAGGGGGAGAAGAAGGATCAATTAAGCCAGGGGTAGTCAAATTGCGGCCCTCCAGATGTCCATGGACTACAATTCCCATGAGCCCCTGCCAGCGAATGCTGGCAGGGAGCTCCTGGGAATTGTAGTCCATGGACATCTGGAAGGCCGCAGTTTGACTACCCCTGGCTTAAGCACATCGGAGCAGAAAACTCAAGCGGTATCAGAGACGGAGAAGTGTATTCTTGGAGGGGCGCGCAGGCATCCCCCGGGACAGGCAAGGCAGCCCCCGTGCCCGAAGGATGGAAACGCCACCCCACATTCCGGCAGGATGTCCCAGTGACCGGAGTCCTCAGGAATGAGTCTCTGAGCATGCCGAGGGTCCCGGTTCAATGCCCAGCATCTCCAGTGAAAAGGAGCAGGCAGGAGGGGATGGGCAAGACTTCCCCTGGAATCTGCTGGGCTGCAAATGGGCCGCTTCAGGTGTGTTCAAGCAGAGTGAGGCTACAGGGTGGGCAGCAAGGGAGAAACCACATTTTTAGGGGCCCCCTTTGCATTGAACGAGTCCTGTCAATGGAAGCTACCCCTGAGCCATTCTCCCCATGCAGAGAGTTCGCATATGGAAGAGCGCACTGAAGAAAGGGCAGGCAAGGTCGAGAGAGTCAGGCAAGGTAGAGAGCAGGCAAGGTAGGAGCAGGCAAGGTAGAGAGAGTCAGTGTGCCTACCTCGCAGGGTTGTTGTGAGGCTACAACAGGAGAGGAGAACAATGGACAACACTTTGGGTCTTCACTGGAGATACAGGCGGGGTCTAAATACAATATGTCCGGGGTCGGGGGGAGGTGTAATCTTGCAGTGTGTGCTATCAAGACTATGTTGCTCATGCACATTTTCACCCCGTTGCATGAATGGCTCAGTCCCCTCCAAAGCACAGGAAGGCTCAAGCATCGTAGCCCTACAGAAGAACCCATTCCAGCTTCTGCACAGATGCAAAAGTGTCCCACAAGGACTGGGGGTTTTCAGTCCAGAACGGCAATGACTAAGGGGGGGATATGATAGAGGCTGATAAAATTATACACGGGGTAGAAGGAGAGGAAGAAGAGTTGGGGGCTTCCAATCCCCTTCCATTTCATCTCCCCACAAAGGACACCCTGTGAGGGAAGGGAGGCTGAGGGAGGCCTGAGATTCCTGAAGAAGAAGAAGAAGAAGAAGAAGAAGAAGAAGAAGAAGAAGAAGAAGAAGAAGAAGAAGAAGAAGAAGAAGGGAAGAGGAGGAGGAGAAGGCAAAAGAAGGCAGAAGCAGGCAGAAGAAGAAGAAGAAGAAGGGAGGAGGAAAGAGGAGGAGGAGGAGAAGAAGAAGGCAGAAGAAGGCAGAAGCAGAAGCAGCAGCATCAGGAGAAGAAGAAGAAGAAGAAGAAGAGTTGGTTCTTAGATGCCACTTTTCTCTACCCGAAGGAGGCTCAAAGCAGCTTCCAATCACCTTTCCTCTCCCCACAACAGATACCCTGTGAGGGAGGCGAGGTGAGAACAGCTTTATCAATGCTGTGGCAAGCCCAAAGTCATCCAGCTGGCTGCACATGGAGGAGGAGCAAGGAATCAAACCCAGCTCTCGCCAGTGTAGAAGTCTTAACCATGACACCACACTGGCTCATCACAAAGTTAACAAAGATAAATTTTTTCTCCTTCTGCAAAAAGACTAGAATAAGAAGTCATCTAATGAAGCTGATTGAGGATTTCAATATAATTTGGCTTGATTTGGCAAATTACTTAAGGAAATTTTCAGACTATAAGGTATGTGAACTAGTGTTGTAATGTGTGACTTGGAATTATGATGAACAGTTGAAATGTAATAGATGAAATGGACATTGTTTACAGGATTCAAAAGCTACAGAGTTGTGCTGCGGTGAATTTTGTTTTTGGTGGGGCGTTTCTGTTGATTGTTATTTATTAATTATAATAAAACAAATTTA
Organism: Paroedura picta; assembly: GCF_049243985.1. Lineage (NCBI taxonomy): Eukaryota > Metazoa > Chordata > Lepidosauria > Squamata > Gekkonidae > Paroedura > Paroedura picta. Next base: position 124,170,848 of record NC_135374.1, on the reverse strand, counting down.
AAATGTTTAAAATAATGAAGCTAATGGGTAGTAGGTTCAGGGGGGACAAAGGAAACACCACTTTACACAGAGAGTGAGTATAATGTGGGATTTGCTGCCAGAGGATGGAGTGATGCCCTCAGGTACAAACAGCTTGGAAATTGGACTAGACAGATTCATGGGGGAGAGGTTTTTTCTGGCGCTATTAGCCATAGTGACTAAAGGGAACCTCCACGTTAGCCTCTGAATCCCAGAGCCAGGAGGTAACATCAGGCAAGGCCTCGGTCTCTCTGCCCTGTTGCTGGACCTCCAGAGGAACAGGTTGGCCACTCTGTGAGACAGGATATGGGAAAGATGGGCCCTCCCTGGTGTGATCCAGCAGGGCTCTTCTGATGTTCTTAGGGCAAAGCAGAACCCTGCATCACCAGCACACAACCACAAAACTGCTCAAGTCGGGGCCCAGCAAGTCATCCTGGGGAAAGAGACCCACCTCTGTTTCTCTGAAGCCACCCAGGAGCTGTGGGGAAGGTCTGCCGAAGCCGTACAGGAAAGCCCGTGTGGGTTTGGAAAGCTGCTCGGTGGGCAGGGATCCTCTCCCCTCCCCCCCTCCCCTCCCCGGCCTGTGAGTTTTTGCTTCTTCATGAGCACAGAACCTTCTATGTGGAGCAGCAAACATGGGGAAACATGGGTCGCCAACCTCCAGGGGGCATCTGAAGATCTCCCAGCATTTCCACTGCTCTCCAGGCTTGCAGCAATCACTTCTCCAGGAGGAAATGGGGGTGGATTCTGCCCCCCAAACTTCCCGGCATTTCCCACCCTGGAACTGGCAAGCCAAACCACACCCAGCTCTTGTTTCTCTGGCGGTGGCTGTTCCCCGCAGCTGCTGTGTGTCTGCCGGAGAAGCAGAGCGGGGTCTGGGGGACCCTCCGCGGCAGGCCTGCCCTCTGAGCACATCAGGGCGAGTAAGGCCGAGGCCCAGCGGAGGAGCCCTCCCTGCCCGTCTTGCAGGAAACGCTCGCCTGCCAGACCCTGCCTCCCAAACGGAAAGTAGGCCAGGAGGGAAGATACGGGCCGTTTTTACACACCCACCAAAAATGGAACAAGATGACAGGAACAGCTTTTCTCCTTATCCGGGGAGAATGGGAAAATAACAAAGACACATTTCAGTGAAAAATTGGGAAGCGCTATTTAGAAATCAGCGTTGACCCAAAATATTTTGAAGCCCCAGGCACAAAATGCAAATGGTGCCCCGCCAAGGCGTCAAAAATATCATCATTGACTAAATAGTTGGCCGCTTTCCCCCCTTTAACTTCTCCCCAAATCTGCTGCCTGCGGCCACCCATGCCCCTTACGGAATGGCAGGCCGGATGCTCCTGGGGGGGGGGGGAGTCTCTTCCCACTGAAGATGGCTTCTGAGGACAGCCAGGCTGGCCTGCGGGGGGACTGGAGGACTGGAGGCCAGGAAAGCCCAACAAGGTTCTGAGGAGCAGAAGAAGGGTTGCCAACCTCCAGGCTGTGGCTGCAGATCTCCTGGGATTACTCCTCATCCCTTGGGGGGGGGGATGGATGCTTTGGAGGGTGGATGTTGTGGTATTCTTCCCCTCCTCCCAAATCTGCCCTCCTCAGGCTACCCCCCCCCCTCCAGACACCTGACAAAGGGAGCTTTGACTCTCAGCAGCTCATACCCCAAGACTCTTGTTGGGCTCAGTTAGCCACTGGCTCTCAGCAGCCCCTGCAGCACCTGATCCCCAGAAGGCAAGTCTGCCCTCTGTCAGTGGCTGGGGAGCTCTCCACAAGAGACCTCCACCCCCACCGCCCCTCAACTTCTCTCCAGGGCCGCAATGGCCAACCTGTCCTCGTGTGCGCCTGGCAAATCCCATCCAATCGCTTTGGACCGCCCAAGCATACCGTTGCTCACCGCCTTGCTCAGGTCTTGCCAACAGATAAAACGTTCTGCCTTCGTGCAGTGGGGGGAAATCTATCCCTCAGTGTGCCAATGCGGAGGAAAGTTCTCTGAAATCGGTTCCGCCTTGCCAAGCAGGACCCCTTTGATCTTCCGCTGCCAGCTGCCGTGAGCCGAATTGCAGTGGATCCAGCAGCACTTCATAAATGACTAAACTCCCCACAGAAGCCCAGCAAAACCCATCCCCGGCTGAATATTTAGACTCTAAAATAGCTCCCATTCAGGTCTTGTACAAATGTGTTTAGAATTAACCTTTGATTCACTGTTTCCTGAATTAGCTCCTTCTTGGAATTGCCACTTTTTAAAAGCCTCTTTTTACACCACCCAGGCTGCTCCATTCATGCTCCAACGGGCTGAAGCAAATGTGTCGATATTCAGGGTAAAAAATAGACCGGGATGTTGAATCTCATTGAGCCTTCTTGATAGAGGATGGAGGGACACAGTCTGGCCCTACCAAAACTGAAGCTTCTCCAGGGCTGATTCTGCACTTAATTTTTTTCCCCCACTGTCGATCCTGCTGAATTCAGATCAATTTGAACCCGGGTCTTTCTCCTCCCCCCCCCCCAATTGAAACAGAAAACCTTCTGCACTTGATTGGGGAAGCTCAGAGGGAGGAGGGGAGCTCTGGTCTCAAAGCAGAAATACCTTCTCTGAACTGGCGGGGGGGGGTGTCAGGTAAAGTCCATCTGGCATTGGTGCTTTATTCCTTCTATTTTGACTCCTGGGCTAGCAGCAGCCTTTCAGAGAACGAGGCAAATCTCTGCTTGGAGGAGTTAGGGCTTCTGGAGCGCAGTCACTTTAAGGGAAGCCTTGCAACTGGGACTCAGGAAGTCTTTGAACTGATGCCCTGGACAATCAGGGAAAACTGCTTTGGAGCAGGAAGTTAATTCGCAAAAATTGTGGTTTTCCAGTAGATAAAAAGCCCCATGCAGACTCAACCCAGGACTCCAAATGGTATTCTCTCTAGACTTTCCACCAAACTATCACTATCTTAACTAGCAACCTGTGAAAGACTGAATGCCCAGTCTTCTGATACGGAGTTATTTCTTCTTATTTCAAGAGTTCCTGGGCAGAAAGAACCTTCATATATGCAGCTGCTTTGAATGAATAACTGAATGAATGAATGAATGAATGAATGAATGAATGAATGAATGAATGAATGAATGAATGAATGAATGAATATACATACACACACACACACATATATAAATGAGAAGTGAGACAAGCTTTAGCACTTGGGTTACCAGTTTGGGAAATTCCCAGAGACCATCAGTGTAAAGCCTAGGGAAGGTGGGGTTTGGAGAAGAGAAGGGCCTTAGCACACTCTCCAAAACAATCATTATCTTCAAGGGAACTGATCTCTGGAGATTCATTGCAATTTTGGGAGATCTCTGGTCCACATTTGGAGACTGGGCCCATAGTTAGGACAATGAGCAGAACAGACCAGTATCCATCGTGAGCCTTGAAATCTGAACAGCCAACCAGCTACTGCATTCTTAATTACTAGGAAGTGCATGTAACCGTTTACAAACTGCTTGCATTAGAAGTACAGTTTGCTGCACATGCATCCAATGTATGGTACAATTCTTTACAGTTTGGCAATAAATGCTGCCGGTTCATAGAATCCCAGAGTGGGAAGGGGCCATGCAGGCCATCTAGTCCAGCCCCTGCTCAAGGCAGGACCAGCCTAAAGCATCCAGGATAAGGATCTATCCAGCCACTGCTTGAAGACGGCCAGTGAAGGGGAGCTCCCCACCTCCTTAGGCAGCCCCTTCCACGGCTGGACTAGACTCCTAGAATCCTAGAGTGGGAAGGGGCCATGCAGGCCATCTAGTCCCAGCCCCTGCTCAGTGCAGGATCAGCCTTAAGCACCCAGGAGAAGGATCTGTCCAGCCGCTGCTTGAAGACGGACAGTGAGAGGGAGCTCCCCACCTCCTGAGGCAGCCCATTCCCCTGCTGAACTGGACTCATACAATCCTAGAGTGGGAAGGGGCCATCCAGGCCATCTAGTCCCAGCCCCTGCTCACTGCAGGATCAGCCTCAGGCATCCAGGAGAAGGATCTGTCCAGCCACTGCTTGAAGACTGTCAGTGAGGGGGAGCTCACCACTTCTTCTTCTGTTTTTTGGAATATGCTATCTGTTGGCAGTGTTTAAATATGCAAAGGAGGACTAATACACTGGCTGCTTAAAGAACAAAATATTCTTTACAAACAATAAGAAAAGAAACAACTTTATAAGAGAAAGAGGAGAGAGAGAGAAAGCGCTAACAGTCTAACTCACTAGCTATTGTTCTTCATCTAGAGGAAAATGGAGGAAGTGTGCTCAAAAGAGCCGGAAGTTTCCAGTTGAGCCAATCAGGAGGAGATTATTTGAAAAATATCAGGAAGTTCCTGATCTAAATATGCTAATGACACAATGAGAGATTCCCAGATGAAATTTGCTGAAAACAAAATCTGCTCCTGGAATTTCTCACTACTTAAGAAAAAAAACTGAACTCTCTCAAACGCAAGAAGGACATTTTTCAATGCCTGTTCGTTGTTCCTTGTTGAAATGTCTACCCTAGGGTTTTATACCATCTCTGCCTTGTTACTCAGGTCAACTGGGCTGAAACGAAAGCGCCCCAACTGGGCACCATCACATGCTCTCTGCCCTCAGTTTGCCTCTTGGTGTCCACCTCTGTTTTCACCCAGCGTCCTGCAAACGTATTCCAGATGCCGAGACACTTGGCAGGCTTGGGGAGTAATTCCCCAAGCTAAGCCTTACCATGGAGCCGTGAGTTGTGTGTGCGTGTGCACATTTTTGTGATTTGTTCCATTCTCCCCAAAGCAAATGAATGTCTGCCCAAGGCCATTGCCCTTTGGCCCTCTGTGGTGCTGGAGGCAGGCTGCAGGACTGCAGGAGATTCGCCCTCGCTGCCTGTGAATTGCCTTTTGCCACTGATGAGATTTCACCGCAGCGACTTGCGCAGAGGTCAGCGCTGCAGCTGCCGGTGGCCACAGCAGGCAGAAAGTGAAAGGGAAGCATTTTTTAAGCTTTTCCTACTGCTCTGAGCCACCCTTCTGGGGGCCACTCCAAATCTGTCCTCCTCCCCCAGTGCCTTCTGCAACAGAGCCGGGAAGGGGGCTTATGAGTCATTGCAGTGACTAATAAGGCTGAACAAGAGTTCTAATTATAAGCAAACACGCCATGAATGAGGTTAATTTCGTTGCCATCCCAGGGGTGGCACAGCAGAAAATGAAGGGAAGCAAGAGAAAGGGGGGAAGCGGGACGAGAGAGCAGGGCGAAAGGAGGAAATTGTTGCTTGCTACGCTTCTCCCAGGATCAGGTTAAAGAAGATGAAGGATCCGCTGCCCAGCAGGGCTCCAATGACAGATTCTTGGTCCTCTGCCTGAGGACAAACCTGAAACATGGGGATGAGAAGACAGAGGACAAGGCCCCCTGCCATTCACACCACATTGGGAAAGAGGGTACTTCCAGAAGAACAAGTGCTGTCCAGACCAGAGAGACCAGTCCACTGGAGAACATGGCTGCTTTGCTGGGTGGACTGTGAGGCATTATGTACTGTTAAGGTTGCTGGGTCCCCACTGGCAATTGGTGTGTGTGTGGGGGGGGGGGGAGGGAGACTACCAAGAGAAACAGCAAGGCCCAGGCCATGACATCATCATTCCAGCGACTTCTACCACCGTTTCAACCCAAATACCAGAGTGTCACCTGAAAGTCACTGGCAAGATGATGTCCCTTCTTGTGTGACGCCAGCAACATGGCCTGGGCTTTACTCCTCCCACAGGTAAGCCCCCCTGCTGGCCAGCTAACCTGCGGCTGGGGGGCAGGGCTCGGCAGTGGAGGATCTTCATCTGGCATCTCTGTGCTCTGCTGTGGCCTGTACTCTCCTCAAACTCCACCCTCCGCAGGCTCCAAGAATCTTTGACTATCCATCAAGGCAGCCTCCAGTACGCCACTGAGTTCTACCGCTGGGCTGAAAGGGTCTGCAATTGATGGGTGCCTCTTGCAGGAAAAATTGAGGCTCATTTCTGGATTGTGGAAATGGTGGAGTCTCAGCAGGATGGAAGAACAGCGGGGAAACCCCCAACCCCGACACCCTCCTTCTTTGGATACAGCAGAGCACAACTGCTGCTGGGAGAAAGGCTTGTGTTTGGGATGAAGTGGAGAAGTGAGCCACTTCCTCGCCGACTGCCCCTTGAAGAAAGAGGTGAATCCACTTGTGGGGGCCACAGTAACAAGCACTTCACCAGGACCAAGGACACCAGCCACCCCAACTGGCGGTTCTAAAGCCCCATGCAAGGTGGCTTGAGTACTCCTGACGTACTTCTTGGAGCCTCTGATGACACCTTCCTCAGGAGAGTGCTTTTCCAAGGGAGGGCTAGTTACCCAATATAAGACCATCCCCCCCCCCCTTCATTTAGACATTGAAGTGCACTGGGAAAAGATCCAGCCCATGGTGGCACTGGGAGTGGCTTTCCCATTTGTTTTGTGTCTGTACTGGTTGCATCGGCATGATTTAGGAGAGGCTTTTGAGGAATGAAAATTTCGGTTTTGTAAAAACCCTCCACTTGGTACAGTGGCATTACTGGTGTCCCTCTTGTGTAAGGATGTAGAAACCTATGTACAAGGTTGCTTGGTGTGGTCTCACTTCTAACAGGGCAAGGGACGAGCCTTGGGGGCTTCTGCTTCCTCTGGAGACCCCGACTGCCTTCTGGAGAGATGTCTCCATGAACTTCATCACTGATCTCCCCCTAGCCAGAGCAAGACTGTTATATGGGTGGTGGGGGATCTATTTTCAAAACAAGCTCATTTGGTGCCTTGTGCTTCCCTTCCCACAGCCCAAAAGTTGGCATCCGTGTTCATGCAACACATTTATAAATTGCATGGAATTCCCCATCGAATTTAGAGCAGGGATGCAGATTAAAAGGAGAACTGTTTGCCTTGTGGCTAAACATCAGCTATTTGTTTGGAGGGATGATGATTCATTGCAGGATTGAGTTTAAACAGCTGGCATAACTATGAAATCTCTTGAAGGCTGCTGTGGGGGTGTGAATGCAACAGTTATTTGTTGACACCTCCCTGCCTGATAATTATTTTTCATAGACCAGACTTGCCTGACCTCTGGAATTCTGAATTTTGGACTGTAAATGACTTTGCATCTCATCACCTCCCTCGCTTTGGTTATTTGGAAGAAATGAAAAAATCGCTACAAACTTACACCAGCACAGGTCAGGCTAGTATTACAGTATTTCAGTATTAACAGTTCTGGGTTGGGAAGTAGCTGGAGATATTTGGGGTGGATCCCGGGAAGTGGAAAATCCTCAGCAGGGTATAATGTCATGGAGACCAGCCTCCAAAGTGTTATAATCTATTATAAATTCAGCTTGGATACCACCCCTCTCAGTGAATGGGCTTGGGGCAGGTCACAAAAGTAGGATAAAACAGTTAAAACATAATACAAATCCTAAAATTAGCAGTTAAATTATCAGCAACTAACAGAGCCCGCCCTCCCCCAGCCATCATCCATCTGGCCTGCACGAGTTGGTAGCACGTGCCACAGGGGGAGGAGAGGAGAGAGAGAGAGAAGAGAACAAAGATGCTTGTGGTGGTATTAAACTGCTCTGGCTTCAACCACAGGCCTGGTGGAAGACTGTTGTCTCATTGTGATAGCTCCCTTTTAGTAGCCATTTTCTCCAGGTGAGTCTGATCCTCAGGTGAAGCAGGTGTTGTGGATCGTGCCAAGAGACAGATGCTTCAAGTCTCCTCTGCTCATGTGTTACACTTAAGGTCAAGAGAGCTTAGACAGAGCAATTATTAATCGTGGATCTGCCCTTTCTAAATCCTGATTGGTCTCAATTTACTTGCGTTCAAAATACATTGAAAAATGTAAGCCTCTGAGGCCCAAACTACAAGTGACAGTGATAGACAGAGAGTGTCTTCAGAGGTGGCTCTCCTCAGTCCTATGGGAAGGAGGTGGAGGGGGGCTATGGAGCAGGGCACTGCTCATGAGACCTCAGAAATGGACAAGGCCCTGTTTAAGATTTTTCAAAATCACATCTTTTTCAATGATGCCTAGCAATACAGGCATAGAAAAACAAATGCATAGAAACACAGACCGCAAGGACCTGTCATTCAACAGAACCCAGCAACTTAAAATCAAGTCACGGCCTTTTGAGAGGACTACATTTTGCAGGACACAGGGTTGCCAATCTCCAGAACAGAGACCAGTTCCACTGTCAGCTTTGGAGGGTGAGTTCTATGGCATCACATCCCAACTGAGCTTCTTTCCCAAATTCTGTTTCCTCATCTCCTGGAATTTCTGAAGCCAGAGTTGGCAACTCTAGGCAACAAGCAAGAAGAGTTCAGCCGCCAGTGAAAAGCAATTGCAAAGTCAAGCCAGAGAAAGCAAAGTCAAGCCTGAGTGGCCCCTCCATTCCTCAGTGAGAAGATGAGATGGGCCAGTACCTCCCACTCATGAATCCCAGCGGTTTGGGGGGTGGGGATGGCAGAGACTGGAGGGAGGGGAGCACTGTGGACATGATCTCACTTCCAGGAAGAGATGGCACAGCCACAGTGACTCTCTAGTTTCCCCAATCTCAGTGGCAACTAAGACAACAAAGATTAGTAGAAGTTCGTAGAGACCCCACCAATATTTCTCCCAAACTCAATTGATCGAGTATAGGAACTTGAGGATGGGGTTCAAAGGTCATCAACTATGGGCGATCACATGGAAGACTTCTGCCTAAACACAAACTGGCAACCGAGGAAGGTACAATAGGCCGGAATTACAAACTCCAGAAAAATTCTGAGCTCTGCCTTTTCTACCAGTTGGAGTTTTCAAGCTCTTTTCAAAGGCAGCCCTGTAAAGCAGTGGTCCCCAACCTGCGGGCCACGGCCCAGTGTCGGGCCGCAGCTCCCTCTCCCCGCCCCCCCACCGCAGTAAAAAACTTCCCGGGCCGCAAGCTTGCGGCCCGGGAAGCTTCTTACTGCGGGAGGGCGGGGAGAGGGAATCAGGGCCGGGCCGCTGCATCGTGCGGGCACGGCCCGGGGGCACGGCCCGATGTGCGGGCGCGGCCCGTGCGGGCGCGGGCGCGGCCCGATGCGCGGGCGCGGCCCGCGGGCGCGGCTGGTCCGTGCGGGCACGGCCCGATGCCCTGCCGGTCCCCAGCCTCGGAATGCCTGGGGACCACTGCTGTAAAGTACACATTTCATGAGCTGAATTAGGATGAGACATTTCAGGAGTCTAATTGGGATTTTATGGTAACCAGATGGAGAAAACATCAAGATAGCTACACTGCTATCTGCCCTAGGAGCAAACGGCAAAGGGTCACCTAGTCCAACCCCCTGTAAAGTGCAGGAAATTCACAACTACCTACCCACCCACAGATACCCCAATGCTATACCCAGATGATGCCCCCCCTCCCCGAAAAAAACCCCAGAATCCATGGCCAATCTGGCCTGGAGGAAATTTGCCTCCCAACCTCAAAGTGGCAATCCACATTTCCCTGGGCCAGCTTGGTGTAGTAGTGAACAGCAGCGGGTTCTAATTTAGCAAGCCAGGTTTGATTCCTCGCTCCTCCACATGCAGCCAGCTGGGTGACCTTGGGATCACCACAGCACTGATAAAGCTGTTCTGACCAAGCAGTAATATCAGGGCTAAACTATATCCATAACATTCCCCTCATCCAGCAAGGTAGTAACTTTCTCAAGGAGATAAGGTTGGTCTGACATGACTTGTTCTTGAGAAAGCCATGCTGACTCTTAGTAATCGCAGCCATCTGCTCTAGCTGCTCAAGGACCAACTGTTTGAAGATTTGTCAAAAAGGTCTAATGCTATAACACTTCTAGGCTTCCTTGGTGGCCGGCCCTATTTAGCTGTTGCGATCTCAGGAGATCAGACTAGCCTGGCTATCCGGGTCTGAGCACCCATCCACGCAGATGCCTGAGCCAGTGTCAGACCATCGGACTGTCTTAATACGGAAAGGGGGGCCTGAACCTCACAACATATAACCTCTGCTTCCAAACTACAACCCCTCTTCATTGATGCCACCAAGATCAACTTCAGAGGGGAAAGATACTTTTGGCTAGAAGCGGATCTCTTTCCTTTTTTCTCTCCCCCCCCCCCCAACCCTTGAAACAGAACTGGAAAATGCCTTCACAGTAGGGCTGCCAAATCCAGGTTGGGGAATTCCTGGAGATTGGGGGTAGAGCTTGGGGATGGTGGGGTCAGGGAGGGGAGGACCCTGCATGGGATAGAGCTCCATAGAGCCCACTGTGGAGGTCTCAAGGTCTGATCTCCTTCCTCCCCGAGAAGCTCAGCCCTTCTTGCCACAGGCATTTCTTATCAGCGGGTTTCTACCCAGCCCCCTTGTCAGGCAAACTGCTTTGCCCCCAACATATGGCCACGGTGGAGGTCAGACGGATAAAAATATTTCATTGCGCCAAAGAATGGTTAACCAACCCACTAGGGCTGATGCAAACATATCGTAAACACTGTTGCCAAAGCCGGCTGAAAAGAAGCTCCGTCTCCCGGTCAGAAATCTTCCTCTCGGCTCCCCCCTGGCCCTTCCAGTTCATTGCCGGCATTGTGCGGAGCCAAACAGCCCTCGAGCCTCCCTGGGCAGTCTGTGCCGGGCCCCTCGGACAGGTTTCTAATGACTTTTCAATGAGGAGATCCGTCCAAGGGGCTTTGTGCTCTTGGAGCTGGAAAAGAGGCACCCCGGAGGGCGGAGAGCAAGCGCATGTGCCTCGGTCGGTCTACATTTCCCTTTCAATGCACCTTGTGCAATTCTTCAGGGAAGGTCAAAAGATCAAGCGGGAGGAGGGGGGAGCTGTTCTTTCTCTTCTCTTCTCTTCTCACTCCCCACTCCACTGCCAAAAGCCCCCAGTCATTTGCATCGGAATGGGGGGATTGTGTCGGGGACGAGACCACCCCCAAAATTCAGCAGAATGGAGGGATTCTCAGCCAGTGAATTATGTGCCAATCTCCCCCTGCTGTCTAAGATGTCTTGGCTCATAGAATGACATCTCTCTCTCACACACACACACACACACACACACACACACACACTTTCCACTTTCTGTCTCCTCTGGGGAGAACAGGGAACTGAATGGGGGGGGGGTCCTCAAAAGTGGGAGAGGAATAGGAAAGAACTGGAAAAGTTGCCTGAAGTTTCGCCCTGGGACAGCAATAGAATCTGCTAGGAGAGAAATATCAGGGTGAAGAGTCTACCCTCCAATGCATCTGTTTTCTCCAGGGGGACATTTATTAATTATCATATAGTAGAATTATGCACAAGAAACATATCCTTGCCATTTTTCCGACTAATATTTATGAAAAGGCCCTGTGGGTGGAGCACTGTCTGGGGTGTCCGAGTTTCCGCCCACACGGGCCAATCCAGACGCGTCCAGCAAAGCTGGTTACAACCACACTGGGCCAGCCACTGGAGCACCCACCTCCAGGAGCCGCCTATGAAGCACCTGGCCAGCCTTGCAGCCAGACGCTGACTTGCAGCCACCGCCAGTGGAACTCCACCGGTCTCTTCGGACGTTCCTTCAGGGCAAATGTAAATCTCTAGCACGTCCCCATTAGTCCCGGCCTCTTTGGTTGTTCCTTTGGGGGAAGTGTAGGTTGTCAGGCAGAACACCAGGAGGATGCTCAACCGGTCCGCAAAAGGTGAGCTAACCCATCCGACTGAGGTCCGGAGAGCAGATGCCCCCTTTCCTGAAGGAAATGGATTTGGGGCTCTTTTCCCCAGCCTTATTCTTATTCCGCTTCAGCCCCTTTAACACATCAGAGTGGCTGTCCTTCAAACCTTCCCTGGCAAGAGGGAGCTCCTCCTTCCCGTCTCTTATTGTGCTGGGAAAGAGAGGAGCTTAATCTATTTTGGTCTCACCCCGAGGAGCCTCCACTCTTCAGCTCCACCACTGTGTGTGCGGGGAGGGATTCGGGCAGCCAAGGTGCTCGTGTTTTTACAACGCTCCGGGAGAGGTCTTGCGCAGAGGAGAGCAGCCCAATTAAGCCCTCACTAATCAGAGCACCGGGATGAATTATGGATGCTTCATCATTGCTGCCTTGTCCATGCACCTACCACAGGGCCATTCATACCTTCTGATTTGCCTCAAATGCCAGTGATCAAGGCAGGCTCAAACCGCTTCCCTCGGTAAGGACAGCAGAAAGAAAGGAGTTCCTCTCCCAGGAGAGCCACAGCTGTCCTCACCTGCATGATGCACGCAGGATTGATGACATGATATTGCTGCAGGCCTCGGAATATTTGGCATCCCAAGTTCAGGGTCTCTATTGATTTCATTCATTCATGCCCCTCCTTCCTCTCCAGTGGGGACCCAACAGGCCTTATATTGTACTCAATACCTGAATAAATGTGCTCAGCTGCACATGTGTTGACAGTAACATGAGAATTGGTCAATGTGTGTATAAATGGGAAAAGGGTACCCTGTATATGGATTGTACCCGCGTTCACCATAATATGTGACCAGGGTTCCAGAAATCCAAGGTGAGAATTTAAGAGATGTCCTAAGTATTGACAAGGATCCATCTTTAACCGCTCCTGCGGAGCGGATTAAATAATACAGTAAGGGCCCTGAGGGCAGGCCCTGTCCGGGATAAGGAAGGGTGCCCATTGGCCCCTTCCTCTAGACTGACAAGTGGAGGGCCCAATTGGGAGGTGCAAAGCGCCTCCCAACTGGGCACTCCACTTGTCAGTCCAGCTTCAAACCGCCAATGAGCAGCCGCGCACAGCGCTGCTGCTGATTGGCTGTTTGGCCTGGCATGTGCCTAGGTTGGTCCCATCCCCCATGAGGGCAAACCTTCCCCCACGGCGGCCATTGCTCTGCTGGCCGCCGAGAGGGAAGGTAGGCCCGCAGTTCCCCGTCCCTTCCCCGCACTGTGGGAGCAAAAAGGATTCTGCGGCGCTGTTCCCACTCTCGCAGGGCCACCCAGCGCCTTTCCCGGGCCCACAGAAGCCTTTGCTGGTGGGGGGGGGAGGGAAAAGACTTCTGTCCCGGCCCCTGGGAAGGGCTTTCTCCGCCCGCCCCCAGCCTTAAGCCCTTCTCAGCCTTAAGCCGTCTGTGAGCCAGTGGTCATTCTCCCCGGCCCCTAGGAAGGGCTTTAGGTGGGGGACCCCTCCCACAGCCTTCAGCCCTTCCTCTACCCCCCCCCAGCTTTCAGCCCTTCCCAGGGACCAGGGATCGCCTTCCTGGCCATCTCGGAATGGCTTCAGCCTGTGGGAGGAGGGAGCCCTTCCCAGCCCCCTGAGCACCGCTGCCAGGGCGGTAGAGAACGGCTAGCACCCGCTGTATTCATTTTACAGTGGGCTTAATTACTAGTTTCAGATCAATTCAAAGTGAGGCCTGGAGGTCTCCCAGAATTCCAACTCCTCTCCAGACTACAGAAATCAGTTCCCATAGAGAAAAAGGCTGCTCTGAAGAATAGATGATGATGATGATGATGATGATGATGATGATGATGATGATGATGATGATGATGATGATGTCATCCGTTCAGTCGTGTCTGACCCTCGGAGATTCTATGGGAAAGTCTTCGCCATGGGCCCCTGTCTCTGACTGCTTCTTTTCATTGGTTCATGGTCATCCCTGTGTCGGCTTTGATCGTGTTGAGCCAGCGGATCCTTTGGTGACCACGTTTCCTTTTGCCGCTGACCGTGCCGAGCATTAATGATTTTTCTAGCGAGGCTGATCGCATGATGTGTCCAAAGTAAGTGAGCTTTAGCCGTAATATCTTGCCTTCTAATGACATGGTTGGTTTGCTCCTCTCTAAAACTATCTTGTTGGTAACTTTGGCTGTCCATGGGATTCATCCGTCCCCAACTCTATAATTCGAAAGGATCTATTCTCTTCCTATCTTCCTTCTTCAGGGACCAGCTTTCGCGTCCGTAGGTTGTTATGGGGAAGACAACGGTGTTGACTAGCCGGCACTTTGTATTAAGGCTGATATCCTTACTCTTCCATATACTCTTCCATATGTCATTGCGTTCCGGCCCAGTATTATTCGCTGTCTGATTTCACGGCTGCATCCACCACTTTGAGTGATCATAGAGCCAAGAAAGATGAAATCATCAATACATTCAATGTTCTCGTTGTCAATCGTGACTTTGGTGCTACTGCCAGTAGTTGTCATGATTTTGAAGGATAGACCCTCACAGAAATCCCACCCTCCTGCAGATGCACCCCCAAAACTCCTGAAATTTTACAACCTGAAGTTGGCAGCCCCAAGTCAAGTCAATTCTGTGGGCCGTTCCGCATTCATCCAAAATAGCACAATGGTTACTAATTGAAATCGCTACAGTTTTGCCATTATGCACAACGTCGTTGACAATCTGCAACACTCCTGAAACCGATCTGCAAAAAGCGCTTCGTTGTAGCACTTTCAGGGAAATCCCAAAAAGCGGATTCACCCTCCGGAAAGCGCTACACTCCTGCAACCAATCTGCAACACTAGCGGGAAAGTTCTGTGCGATTTTTCGTTCAGCAAACAATTTGCTACATGGATCCCGGTGCGGAATGGCCCTGTCATTTTTGCAGTAACACAAAGCTTCTTTCTTTTGCTAGAGTTGCCTGGGGAGGGAGTGGTTTGGGGAGCAACAGGACCTGAGTGGGGCATAATGCCATAATGTTGTCAGGTTTCTGCAGATTGCCCAATACGCAAATCTCTGACGTGGTGCAAAATATCGAGTTTATTGGCAGGAAGCAAATAAACCTAATCAATTCCTTGTCAGAACTGAGGCAAAGCAAAACAGAGCCAGCGTATAACTCCGCGTTCAAACCCCCTCCCATGAGAACCTGTGGAATGTGGGAAAACTTCAAAAGGCCAAACAATCCTGATGTCAGAGGGACCCAAGGACACTTGTTCCCCTTTCCAGGGCCATGCAGAGAGAAATGGGGGTGGGGGAAGAGGTGTGAAAACAGAGAGAAACCAGGAAAGACAATTCAGGCAAATTACCTAGACATGACTTCCTAACATCTGCACTTCTAACAGATGCTAAAAGATTTGGCAGAAGTCTGGCACTTCTGACAAGAGTTCAACTTCCAAAATGGCCACTTTCTCCAGAGAAACTGTAGTCTTTGTAGTATGGAGATCAGTTGCAATTCTGGGAGATCTGCAGGTCTCACCTGGAGGTTGGCAGCCTTGGGCCTGACACACATTTCTCCTCTGTCGAGGCGTAGTTTTGTAATTTCCAGTTTGTGCCAGAATTGACATCATGATGCTCTAGAGATTCTCTTGTCTCTGTGTTTTTCACCATAGAGATGGGTGATTCCTAGAGCCACCTGGATGTGGCGTGCAGTTTTGCTGTTCACTCTACCCCCACAAAGAGGCCCAGAGGGGCCTACAGCCCAGAGGCAAGAACTCACCAGCCGCCTCTGGAAGAATGTCACCTCTAGGCTGCTTTGATGGCCAATGATAAGTGGGGGAGTGTCATGTGATCGCATTATGTACTGGCCAATCAGAATGCACATATTTGGGCTGCCTCCCAGAATGACAACTGAGCTCAGTGTGACAGTTTCCCTGAAGAAATGGCAGCTTGGAGGGACAGACTCTTTGGCTTATGCACTGCCGGAGCCCCTCCCTCCCTCTTCCCAAACCTCCAGACATTGTCTAAACTACAACTTGCAACCCCGACCACTGCTTCAGTCTGATGGTTTCAGCCATTTTCTTGATGGGCCTGATCCTGGGGCATCATTGATCGCCAGATCAGACCACATTCTGCATCCTAATTCCTAACCAGTCAGAGAAGCCACATGGCCCTTTGCCGATGTGGCCAATCCTTCAACAAAGGTATTCTGCAGCTGATTATGATCAGCTATTTTCCCAAAGCACTTAAAGACTTTTCCCCTTCTTTTCTCCATTCTTACGTCAGAGCAGGGAGACTTAATCCCAAGACTTCTTTGGAAAATGAATAGCCCTGTTGAACATGACTCTGTGGAGCTTTTGCACGATGCATTTAAAAGGCTAAGTGTACATCATAAATATGGTACTTAAGAGTCTGCCGTTCCCTCAAGCCCCCCGAGACAGCTTGGCAAACCTCGAGCAGGAATCATTTCAAATTGGTTGGAATAATCACAGATCTCAAAGGTTTGCTGTGACAAGATACACAATTGGGGAGGGGTGGGGGGAGACGCTGCCTGAAGTTCCTTTCACAGCACAGCTTCTTGGGGGAGGGAAAGCTCACGAGAGGCCAAGGTCTTTTCCCACTGCATTAATACCATCTGAATAGGGAAAGAGAACGGGGGATGTGGACACACTCCCTCAGCCGGCTCCCTGCTGATTGATAGCTGCGGTTTTGTCTCTCCTGACATGTGCTTTTTGAGCGCTTTCACATCCCCCCCCCCCCCATCATTCCTAGAATAAGAAAAACGCAAGGTGATTCATTTTCAGTGTGGAGAGGCGGGGATGGAACGAAAGGGCTCTTCAGAAAGGCCTTCTTGGGAAACAGGCTTCACCCTCTCCACAGAGCTCCGTCCTACACCTGCCGTGTCCCGTCCCACCCACCCCCTTTCTAGCAGTTCAGTTGCCAACCAGCAGGTGGGACCTGAGGACACCAGGAATGGCAATTGGGCTCCAGAGGTAATAGATCTCCTGGAGAAAATGGCCACTTTGGAGGGGGGACCCTGAAGCATCACATCCTTGCAGAGGTCTCTACTTTCTCCAACCTCCACCCCTCCCAGGACTTGGGGAGGGAAGAAAGTGCAGCCGGGGCATGATGCCACAGAGTCCTCCCTCCAAAGCAGTCGTTTTCTCCAGGTCTGTGGTGTTGTGTAGATTATCAGGCAATTCCCAGCACTATCCTTTGTCACTTTCAGGGAGCTCTAGGAATCACCAGGAATTCTATGGTAAGAATTTCCTGTAAGGAGATGAAATATGGTTCTTTTTAATTTTTTCTGTTGCCACTTCCAGCAGCAATGGGCAACCAAACCTGAGGGTGGTGGATTTCCCACTCTCAACAGTAAAAGGTAAAAAGGTAAAGGTATCCCCTGTGCAAGCACTGAGTCATGTCTGACCCTTGGGGTGACGCCCTCTAGCGTTTTCATGGCAGACTCAATACGGGGTGGTTTGCCAGTGCCTTCCCCAGTCATCACCGTTTACCCCCCAGCAAGCTGGGTACTCATTTTACCGACCTCGGAAGGATGGAAGGCTGAGTCAGCCTTGAGCCGGCTGCTGGGATCAAACTCCCAGCCTCATGGGCAGACAGCTTCAGATGGCATGTCTGCTACCTTACCACTCTGCGCCACAAGAGGCTCTTCTCTCACCAATAAATTCCCCCAAACAAAAATGGCCCCTGCTGGACTGGCTGGCCACTACCCTCGTGTCCTGGGGCAGGAATGCTGTCGTAGGTGCACATGATCTGTTGGCTATGGAAGGTAGGGTTTGGGGAGGGGAGGGGAGGGGAGGGGAGGGAATCTCAGCAGGTTAAATCACCACTGAGACACGTTCAACGCTTGCCATTTTCTCCAGAGGAAATGATGTCCCGAGAGCAGTTGTCATTCCAGGAGAACTCCAGACCCCACATGGAGATTGGCCACCTGAGCACACCCAGGTGTTGCTATTGATGCCATCTGTGGAGCTTCCCTGGGAGAGATGAAGCACCCCCTCAATGCATAAAACATAGACCTGGGTGTGTTCAAGTATTGGGAAATGATCTAGGAGACCAAAACGGAGTCTACACAACTCCCAGGAAGGTTTACATCTGCCAACTCTGGATAGGGAAGTTTCTGGACAGTTGGGGGTGGAGTCAAGGGACAGTGGAATTTGGGAGGGAAAGGGCCATACAATCCACTCTCCAAACCAGTCATTTTCTTCTGGGGAACAGATTTCCACCGTAAGCAGAACTGTTGAAATTCTAAGAGGTCTCCAGGCCCCACCTTGAGATTGGCAACTATTTCTAGGTGACCTGGGGCCACCTAGAACATGAGACTCCCCTGAGATCTGTGACAGGCTGGGCTGGTTGATCATGAAAAATAGCTCTTTTTTTAATGGCATCCCCCCAAAAGCATTATTATAATAATAACTGAAAACTATCATTTGTTCTGCACGCAAACTACATAGACAAAATTCTCCAGGATGCAGAAATTGTCATTTAAATTCACTAAAGCTGTAAGGGAAATAAAGGTTGGGATTGAAGTTATTCAGCATCTCGCAATTAGCTCCTGAACCTGCTATTAATCACCTGGTTCCTGCAATGCCATTAGCAGGGGCAAGACTAGATTCTGCCTGGCAAGTCAGGGGCATCTGCTTTGTTTACTGAACAGGGAGGCCGCCATACTAGCAGAGATTGAATTACAAATGAAGGAATCAGCAAAGAAATTGCACCAAATGTGTGACATAAACATGTCTCTCCACACTTATGCATTTATTTATGCGCTTATGTTTTTTGTATTTTCTCATGTGTACTAAACTACTGCATTTTTAAAGAAAGCTGGAGGAAGAAATGGGGAAGAAAAGAAATGAAACTGTACAAGGAGCGGAGAGCACTAAAGGGCTTTGCAGCAGTGCCTGAATTTCAAGGAGGCATTTGGGGGACTGGGCTTTCTGCGTTGGAGGAGGGAGGAAGCGGGAAGCGGGGAAAAGGAGGATGTGGGTGGTTTTGTGTGTTTCAGAGAATAGAAGCAAGTTTTCCTGGAGTGCAGAAGGGGGTGGGGAGGTCTTCCGATAGGTGCTACTACCTTCAAGCCAAACTTTGTGGCAGAAAGGGAGGGAGGCCATGGCTAGCAAGAAGGCAAGACTTGACCTTGCCTACAGACTCCTGAAATACAGGTGGGGGGGGGGGCACTGAGGAATGCTGGCATCCCACCAGCCTACTAACATCACTTCTTGTCAAAAAAAATCATGTGGTTTTACCATAAAGCTGTTATGTTCCATGACAATTCTCTCAATAAGGTAAATTCAGAGACCTGGGTGTAAACTGCACGGAGCTTTTATTCCAACCCCAGATCGATTCAGTCCCTGCCCTCTACACAGAATGCGATTTCACCATTGACAACAACTCTTTGAGTGCAGTTCTCTAACCAATTCTTTATCCATCTAACTATCTGAAAATCCAGATTGCAATCCTTCAATTTATCCATCAGAACATCATGGGGAACGTTATCAAAAGCTTCACTAAAATCCAAGTAAACGACATCAACCGAATTTCCACGATCCAGCAAACCTGTTACTTGGTCAAAAAAGGAAACCAGGGTATAAACTGCACGGAGCTTTTATTCCCTCAGATCGATTCAGTCCCTGCCCTCTACACAGAATGTGATTTCCGTTTGGATTTGGCGTGATTTAAATTTTCCTTCTGCAGCAAGAAGGATTGATCCGGAGTGACCCTACCTTTATTGTGCGATATCTCAGACTGCTTTTAATCCTGAATATCCATTTGGGAAAGAAAGCTCCGTGGTAGAGAACCTCTGATAGGCTACACCTGGTCATGTGACACGCTTGCCTTAAAGGAGAAGCCCCTAATTTCTCTCAACTTCTGTCGGTCCTGGATTTTTCCTCCCTCCTCTGCCTTTTTCCATCCTCTCCCCCTCCCCTCCAAGAAAAGAAAGAGGCTCCCTGCTTGGCTCCTCCCCCCCCCCCCCCCCCGCTTCAAGAAAAGAAAGAGGCTTGGCTTCCTCCCCCCTTCTGAACTACCCTAACCACCTGCAGAAGACTTTCCTGTTTCAATGGTGGGGGGGGGGAGGAAGAACTGAGTTCAAAGCGATCTAAAATCAACAGGATTGACAATGGAATAAAGAAAGTAAGTACAGACTCTGCCCTGGTTAAAAAATGCAGTAGTTTATTGAGGAGACTACAAACAGCTGCATGGGATGCTTTATTGTTAGAGCTAGAGATATACAAAAGTTTGGAACATAAAAGGAGCCACACCCCTCCAACCCACCCTCCCTTAAACCATTTATTCCTGTAGCCTGTGATCTTACAGGATGCTCCACCTCATCATCAAAGGTAAGCAGAATATATAGCTTGACACAGGGGTAGTCAAACTGCGGCCCTCCAGATGTCCATGGACTACAATTCCCATGGGCCCCTGCCAATGCTGGCAGGGGCTCATGGGAATTGTAGTCCATGGACATCTGGAGGGCCGCAGTTTGACTACCCCTGGCTTGACACCTAGAGGCAGGAAAAGACATTCAGAGCTCACTACCCTGTGCCAGTCCGCTGGAAGGGCAGTATAGAAACGTAAAAAGTAATAATAACAAGAGGAGGCCACGTGGGGAGAAGGGGCTAGAGGGAGGCCCCCTCTGGAGGCCCTGAGAGGAAGCTGGGACTCTGGGCAAGGCAACCACAGCATGAGCCTGAGGCGAACATGATGAGAGTCTATGTAAGTCTTCGCACTTCCCATAGCATCTCTCCGTTCTTTACCAGAAGTGATGCCAGCACTCCAGGCCAGATAGCTGCACACCAGACCCCGCCTCCTTATTGTTCCCAAAGGCTGCAGCTGCACCTCCAGATCTACTGTTACTGGCAACAGAGATCAGCTGACGTGGAGAACACGGCCACTTCCACATGGAAGGTGGACTCTATGGCATTATAGACCCCACTGAAGCCGCTCCCCTCCCCAAAGCTCTCCTTCCCCAGGCTCCACCCCCAACATCTCCAGGTATTTCTCAACCTGCAGCTGGCAACTGTGCAGCAGTGGCTGAACCACCCCACTCGAAAGCTTCATTCAGTTCAATGGAATTTACTCCTGAGCCAGAAAACCAGGCTATGAGCAGATGAGACGAGCTTGCTACATGATCATCCTGGGCTTGGCATTTGAAGTTTGCTTTACTATCAGAAGGCAGGTAGATGCAAGAGGGTTTTCAGCCCAGAGTCTCAATATTTCGGACTGCTGCCTCTTGGCTGGCAAGCATCAGGAGGCTCGAAAGGCCAGAGCTAGGCAGGAGTGACGTTGTATCATGCTATGTCATTCCTAGCGGAAAAATAAAGAAGCGACATCACCACATCATGCAGTGCCCTAGGAATTCCCCTGATCTCTATGGTTTTTTGACCAGAAATGACTGCAGTGTTGGATAATGTTGGTTCTCCTCCTTGTTTGCTGGGGCAGACTATTGTCCCTGAGCAAACCAACTTGCCGTATTTTTAAAAAGCATCATTTCCCCCCAGAAGTGACCTATTTAAAAATAAGATATCAACCCTTACCACTTTGGCCAGAGACAGTAATGAGACCCCTGTAAATCTGACCCTCTCATGACTCAGCCCCAGCTCCTGGTCAATACTAGTTCCAGAAGAACTCCAGGGTTTGCTTTCCTTCACCGTGAAAACTGTCCATGGCGTCGTACTCTCTGTTTCCTGTTGTTTCTACTGTTGCTTCTCCATGAGAGGCTGGGTGGATCATGAAAAGCTACGGCTGGTTTTAAAGGAAACATGGGGGCACAGACTGCCTTGATGTGCAACCTGTACTCCAGACAAAAGGCTACTGTTAGGACTGAATTTGGGGGAACATCATGGTTCCAGTTGGCAAAAATGTCAGACAAAAATGGGTGCTAGGCAAACCTGCACTGTGTCCATCCTGGGTGCTGGCCCTCCTCCCTCTGCTCCCTGCTCCTGGTGAACTGGTTAAAGAGTAGGAGACTCTAATCTCAAGGACCAGGTCCAACCTCCCACTCCTCCTCCATGTACAGGAAGCTGGGTTACCAACCTCCAGGTGGGGGCCTGGAGATCTTCAGGAAGGAAGGAAAGCAGGCAGGCTCTTCCATGCCCCCCCCCCCACAACTGGAGAGCACATGGAGGATCACTGAAAGGTCGCCCCGGACCTTATTTTCCCTCCATCTCAGGGGTGTGCGTGGAGGTGTACCAAAAGTCCACACGGGTCCCTAAGGCTGGCGGGTGGCCTTTCCTGCATCTCCTCCCTCCCCCCAACTCAGGGAAGTACCAGGGCCATGCTTGGTTCCAAGGGGTTTGCTGAAGAAAGCTGGAATCCTTCTCCCATCCCCCACCCCTAGGATCTCAGGCGGGCCAAGACTCTTCCTCCCTCCCAGGCACCCCAGTCTCGGGCCCAGCTTACCTTTGTGAAGCAGGGCAGAAGGGTGGCTGGCTCTAATTCCAGCAGGAAGGAGAAGGTGGCCATGGGTGGGACAGGCCTGCCACTGGGCCTCATGAGAGAGTGGACACTCCTGAGGGCCAATCAGGTAGGGTATCAGTTGACTGTCATGCAACTGGTTAAAGATTTGCACCCATCTACCTGGATCATGCCTTGGCTTAGTCTAACTAGCCAGCGATGACCTGGAGTTCCCCTGGATCCCTTTTCAAAATGGCACTACATTTGCTCTCTCTCAGTCCGCTGGAAAAGAGACTGCTTTAGAGTATCCGACTAAATGAGCCACGACTCATGGAAGCTCAATCCCTGGCCACAAACCCTGATGTCAGTATTTCAGCTGCTCCTGGGCTGTGGCTCCTTCCTGCAGCGACAGACAGACAGACAGACGGCTACCTATCATGATCTGTTTTAGAATCCAGTTGCATATATTTTATCAGGCGAGAAATACCTTGACATTTGAGTTCCTTTGGTATATGCATCCAGACCTCATGCTTTCTCAGCTTTTAATTTGTTTCTCAGCTGTGAATCAGATGAGATTTTCACCTCTCATTATCTCTATTTGACTTAGTGCTTCTGACGTCTTTCTGCCCAAAGAAAACCAATGCAAAAAATACAGTTTCCCTGCCATCTCCCCAGTCCTTTCTCTCCCACCACCTCCTTGATGATTTTCCCAGCTTCCGCTATTTTTAAAGAGATGCCTATTGTCTGATTGTTTTTAATCATGTGCTCCTTATAATTTCTTTTTACCCACTTCCGCATCAGTTTACATTTCTTTTGACAGAGGCAAATTTCTCTTTCTTGTTCACTTCACTTGAGGAAATTTTCCTTGACCATGACCTTGCTGTTTAACCATACTGGGACCCCAATTTGGAAGTATCTTTCCCAGTCTGTGTAGCTGAGACTCCATTATTGTGGATCTAAGTAACTTCCAAGCACCCTGAAGACCTCTGACCTTCCTTTACCTTCTAATTCAGCTCTCTTTTGAATAATCCCACATTTTTCAAAAGTTTTCTCTTCTAAAATCAAATGTGGTCAAGCAACATTCCTTTTAAATTACTGCTGACCTTAATAGCACTATAGTCCCGGTTTCCAGCTGATGCAGCAACAGGCATACTTGGACCAAATCCTCAAATTGTCTCTGTCACAAAGTGCTCCATGATATAGCCAAAGAGAATCATAGAATCCTAGAGAGGGAAGGGGCCATGCAGGCCATCTAGTCCCACCCCCTGCTCAGTGCAGAATCAGCTTCAAGCATCCAGGAGAAGGATCTGTCCAGCCGCTGCTTGAAGACAGCCAGTCATGGGGAGCTCCCCACCTCCTTAGGCAGCCCATTCCACTGCTGAACTAGACTCCTAGAATCCTAGAGTGAGAAGGGTCCATGAAGGTCATCTAGTCCCACCCCCTGCTCAGTACAGGATCAGCCTCAAGCATCCAGGAGAAGGATCTGTCCAGCGTCAGCTTAGAAACTTCCACCGAGGGGGAGCTCACTGCCTCCTTAGACAGCCAATTCCACTGCTGAACTACTCTACCTGATAATTTTGTTTTACTGATATCTAGCTAATATCCTTCTCCACGTATTTTAAGCCCATTACTGTGGGTCCAATCCTCTGCTGCCAACAGGAAACTTTATATACCTTCCTCTAAGTAAAAACTTTCAAATACTTAAAGAGAGCCATCCTGTCCCCTCTCAATCACCTCATCTCCAGGCTGAACATGCCCAAGTCCCTCAGCCTATCTTCATAGGGATTGGTACCCAGGCCCTGGTTTATCATCATAACCTTCCTCTGCACCCTCTCCATTTTGTCCACATCCTTTCTGAATTGAGGCCTCCAGAACTGCACACAGTACTCCAGGTGTGGTCTGACCAGTGCCGTATGCAATGGGACTATGACATCTTGTGATTTTGATGCGATGCCTCTGTTGATACAGCCCAAGACTTTGTTTGCCTTCTTTACCCCGACTCACACTGGCTGCTCATATTTAGCTTAAAGTCCACAAATGCCCCAAGATCACATTCAAACTCACTGCTACCCAGAAATGTATCTCACATCCAGTATGTATTTTTAAAATCATTTTTGTGGCCCAGATGTAGAAATCATCACTTCTCCTTATTAAATTGTATCTTGTTCTCATTTGTCCATTTTTCCAGCATGTTCAGATTTCATAGAATCATAGAGTTGGAAGGGGCCATACAGGCCATCTAGTCCAACCCCCTGCTCAACGCAGGATCAGCCCTAAGCATCCTAAAGCATCCAAGAAAAGTGTGTATCCAACCTTTGCTTGAAGACTTCCAGTGAGGGGGAGCTCACCACCTCCTTAGGCAGCCTATTCCACTGCTGAACTACTCTGACTGTGAAAATATTTTTCCTGATATCTAGCCTATATCGTTGTACTTGAAGTTTAAACCCATTACTGCGTGTCCTTTCCTCTGCAACCAACAGAAACAGCATCCTTCCCTCATCCAACTGACAACCTTTCAAATACTTAAAGAGGGCTATCATGTCCCCTCTCAACCTCCTTTTCTCCAGGCTGAACATTCCCAAGTCCCTCAACCTATCTTCATAGGGCTTGGTCCCTTGGCCTCAGATCATCTTCGTCGCTCTCCTCTGTACCCTTTCAATTTTATCTATGTCCTTCTTGAAGTGAGGCCTCCAGAACTGCACACAGTACTCCAGGTGTGGTCTGACCAGTGCCGTATACAATGGGACTATGACATCTTGTGATTTTGATGTGATGCCCCTGTTGATACAGCCCAAAATGGCATTTGCCTTTTTTACTGCTGCATCACACTGCCTGCTCATGTTTAGTTTACAATCCACAAGTACCCCAAGGTCTCGTTCACACACAGTGTTACCTAGAAGCATGTCTCCCATCCAGAAGGCATGCTTTTCATTTTTCTGACCCAGATGCTGAACTTTACATTTATCTTTATTAAACTGCATCTTGTTCTCATTTGCCCATTTTTCCATTGTGTTCAGATCTCGTTGAACTCTGTCTCTATCTTCCGGAGTATTTGCCAGTCCTCCCAATTTGGTGTCATCTGCAAACTTGATGAGTAGTCCCTCCACCCCCTCATCTAGATCATTAATAAATATATTAAAAAGTACCGGGCCGAGCACCGAGCCCTGAGGTACCCCACTACTCACCTCTCTCCAGTCTGATGAAACACCATTGACAACAACTCTTTGAGTGCGGTTCTCTAACCAATTCCCTATCCACCTGACTATCTGAAAATCCAGATTTCATTGAACCTTATGTCTTTCTTATGGGGTGTTCACTACTCCTCCCAATTTGGTGTCGTCCACAAATTTAATGAGGATTCCCCCTACCCTCTTGTCCAGATCATTGATAAAAATGTTGAAAAGTATTAGACTCAGTACTGAACGCTGCAGCACCCCACTGCTCACCTCCCTCCATTCTCATGAAGTACCAATGGCAACCACTCCTTGGGTGTTCTAGCCAGTTCCCGTTCCACCTAACCATCTGAAAAACCAATCAACAGTCCTCCAGTTTACCCATCAGATCATCATGGGGAACTGTGTCAAAAGCCTTATTGAAATCCAGGTAAACAACATCCACTGAGGTTCCACAATCTAATAAGCCTGTCAGTTCGATCCAAGAAGGAAACCAGGGCTGAATCTGCATGGAGCTTTTATTCCAGTCCCAGGTCAATTCAATCCCTGCTGTCTACATTGAATGTGATTTCTATTTTGATTTTGGGTGATTTAAATTTTTCATCTGCAACAAGCATGATTGATCCGTGGTGACCCTACCTTTCCCCTGCGATATCCAGGAGCGGAGATAAGTTGCTTTATTTGATGGTCACTGTGACCACCATTTTGTGATTGTGCCTGCCACCCATCCAAAAGGACCCATGCGCTCAAAAGAGTTGGGGACCTCTGCTCTAACATACATAGCCACTCTGCCACCAGTAAGTTCTGCCCAGCCCATTTGATATATCTACAGACACCCATCTCCTGGTTCCCCTGTCCCACCAGGTTTCCCAAGTGCCACCTGACACTCCAGCTCTCCCACCTAAATTTGTGGGGGCTTCTAGCATTTTCATAGATGCCCTCCATGTGTTGATTTCTTCTCCAAATCCCCTTACCATGCAGATTTCCTGCCAAGGCTCTTGTGTCTCCTAAACGGCTGTCCCTTCCTTGCCCCCCTTGATCAACGGAGCCGCTTGAGAGCACCAGCCACTCTCGGTTTGTCGGCTGTGGGTTCGGGGGGGGGGGGTGGAGTCTAGGGAGGGAGGGCTTTGGGGGCCTCAGATGTACAGAATATCATAAAATCCACTCTCTCTAGAGCAGCCAGTGTCCCCAAGGGGAGCTGATCTTGTTTGTCTGGAGCCCAACTCTAGATAGCAGAGGACCTCCTGGTGCCATTCTCTTCTGACATCAGGATTGGGGAATTGGCCTTGGACCAACGGGGCTCTTCAGCTGGGAGGTCAACAACAAATGGACACAGAGTGAGCGTTGAACTAGGTTGTTTTGTGATCAATCTCAGGAGAGTCTCATCCCACAGTGTGTGGGGCGGGGGGGAAGAAACTCCTCTAAAACAAAGAACACAAAGGATATAAAGATAAGGACGATACGTAGCGGGGGAAATACTAAGTGGTTATTGGGCATGTCTGAGTTCTTAAAGGAACGTTGGAGCTCTAGGTAATATACCTCAGTGGTGCACGGTTATAAAAACAGGATTTTGAGAGAAAGAAAACACCTATTTTATTTATTTTGATTTATTCATGAAAGACCTGGAACTAGGGGTGAGTAGTGCACTGGCCATGTTTGCAGATGACACAAAATTATTCAGGATGGTAAAAACCACGGCTGACGGTAGAGAGCTCCAAGAGGCTCTCCGCAAACTGGGCGGGTGGGCGACAATGTGGCGAATGAAGTTCAGTGTTGACTGTGAGGGGGAAAGATCTTGGGGTTGTAGTAGATAACTCAAGAGAAGTCCAGCGTGTTACAGCAGTGAGAAAGGCGAACTCTGTGTAAGGGATTATTAGGAAAGAGATAGGGGTAGTCAACCTGTGGTGCTCAGATATCCATGGACTACAATTCCCATGAGCCCCTGCCAGCAAACGCTGACAGGGGCTGATGGGAATTGTAGTCCATGAACAACTGGAGGTCCACAGGTTGACTGCCCCTAAGATAGAGAATAAAACGGTTGATACTATAATGCCCCTGTATAGATCTTTGGTGCAACCTCAGCTGGAATACCGTATGCCGTTCTGGTCACCGCCTCTCAAAATGGACCATGCAGAGCTGGAAAAGTACATTGGAGGGTTGTACAGAGGATGACTGGAGCACCTTCCCTGGGAGCAAAGTCTGAAGTGCCTGGGGGGATGTGGTAGAGGGGAAGCCAGAGGAACTGCTCAGCCACCATATGAGATGAGATGCTGGACTATTATTCTGATCCAGCAGGGCTCTCCTGATGTTCTTGTGTTCTTAAGCAGCTGCCACTTCCCTGATAAGCCTGTTGCTGAGTTTTGCCATCCGGGAAGGACCGTCCTTGGGGTTTCTCAGCCCAGCACACAGCATACGTGACCTGCTTGCTTGGTTCGAATGGAGGCCAGACTCCATTTTGTTTGCTTATGTTCCCCCTATGACATGAATTCCCATGGAGTCCTCTCCCTCTGATTCACAAAGAGGTTACAGCTGTCTTTCAGACCATGCCCCTCCCCCCCCCCGACCAGCACAAGATTTATAAACAAAGCCTTCCATATATGTGCAGTTCAGTTCTGCGCATGTTTCCAGAAGATCATTCATGTAAGACCTATTAGTCCCTAGCTGTGATGTGAGCCTGTAAGCAGTACTGACTTTAAAGAGAAGAAAAGGTGGCTTGCAAACCATTCCCTCACACCTCTCCCGCTCACCCCCCCCCCCCTGCACCCAGAAGCCACAACTGCTGGGGGACAAGTCTCCATCTGCCAAATCTCCGAGTGTCAAAGCTCAAGGAAAAGCCCCCAGAGTCCAATCCAGAAATGAGCAGGTTAACTGTCCCTGGCAAGTGGGATCCTGGAGCAAACCAGCCCTTATTTCCTTTCCTTTGGGGGATGTTTGCCCTTCCTTCAAGTTATCTCCTGTCCCGCATAATAAAGTGATTTCTGCTTCGTAAAAAAGAAAGAAATTAGTGGGTGCCATTAAGAAATGTCGCCATAAATCAGAACAGTCCCAGTTTTTTTCTACTTAGATCAGTGAAGCATGAAGCGGAGAGCTCTTAATCATTAGTGAGTTTTCAGGGAGAAGAAATGTATGTTCTTTGGGAGCCCACGAGGGGGGTTTGATTTGGAGTCAGAGAAAGCAACAGTTCTAAAATAGAGCTCATTAGGGTCTAAAATGTTGGCTCTTCTAGTTATCTATGCTTAAAAACAGCCAAATTAAAATGGAGGGCTGTCCTGGATTAGTGGCTGCAGTGTGGACCTGGGACAAACAGGTCCGAGTCCCCTTTTGACCATGTATTTGAATTTTGTTCTGAATGACCGTAAATAAATATTCAATTCAATTCAACCATGGAAAACCACCTGCTGACCTCAGGCCAGCCCCAATCTCTTGCGGGGGGTGGGGGGTGGGGTAAAAAGCTACTTCTGGTTTCCAATCAGCAAGAAAAGAGGGATATAATTTTTTAATATAAATGTGATAGTTTGGAAATTATTGGGTGAGAAAAAGAGAAATCTGAGCCCAAATCCATGGCAGATCAGAAAAAAAGACTTACTTAAAGACTTACAATCTCCTTCGCTTCCGCTCACCCACAACAATTACCTGATGAGGCAGGTGGGGCTGAGAACTTTTCCCAGCCCAAGGTCACCCAGCAAGCTTCATGTGGAGGAGGGGAATCAAAACCTGATTCTCCCTTTGAGAGTCCTTCAGTCCTGCAACTCTACTTCTCTGGCCGTCCAGGATCTCCTGGAATTACAGCTCATCTCCTGACTACAGGAGAAATAAGTTCACCCTGGAGAAGATGGCCGCTTTGGTGACTCTATGCCAGGGGTAGTCAAACTGCAGCCCTCCAGATGTCCATGGACTACAATTCCCAGGAGCCCCCTGCCAGCGAATGCTGGCAGGGGGCTCCTGGGAATTGTAGTCCATGGACATCTGGAGGGCCGCAGTTTGACTACCCCTGCTCTATGCCATTTTGACCCACTGAGGCCCCTGTCCTGTCCAGGAGGGGACCTGACAATGCTACCTCTCTCTGGATCAGCACCAGAGTGCCCTTGTGCCTACAGTAATCTAGTGATGACACTGGATGCAAGACTGACCAGACACTGGTCAGGACTGGAAGGCTCTGTGGCAGACCCGGCCCTTCAGGCACAAGGGTCCATCCCTGAGCTGCCAAGGGCTGGCGGGGAGCAGAGTATCGGGACCAATGAGGGGTCCAGATGGCATCCAGTCTGTTCAGATGGAGAGTGCTTAGTGTTCCCCCCATGTGGTCTGCCTTTCTGGCCAGACATTTTTCAGCAATGTATTTCCAATCCCAGAACTCAGTGGGGATCTGGGAAAACTTCAGTGGATTTATGATGTGAGGTGTTGTTGTCAGCCATTCAGTCATGTCCGACTCTTGGCGATCCCCTGGCACAGCTGCTGCCACGATCCCCGATCCCGCACCGCCCCCCTCAGCCATGCAGTGTTCTGGCCGGTGTCCATCTCAGTCTTGTCCAACCACCTTTGTCGGCTTGGCTTCCTTTTTCCAGTGACCAATCCTGGCATAATCCTTTCTCTGTTGAGTTGTATCACATATGGCCAGCTACGTAAGCCGGAGTGTCGTGATTTTGCCTACCAGTGAAATATCAGACTTTATATGCTGTATGTAGCATTTCCTCGTTTGTGACTTTTGCTGTCCATGGAACCTGCAGAAGATTTCCCCAACACCAGAGTTCTCTTGTCTGATTTTTTCATCGTCCAACTTTCACAGCCGTAAGTGGCTATTGGAAACCCGATAGAGCTAATGAATCTACTTTTGGTAGGCAGGCTGATGTCCTTGCGCTTCCATGTTTGGTTCAAGCTCGTCATTGCTGAGTGACCCAGAGCAAAGTGACATTTTGTTTCCATTCTGCATACTGATGTGAGTAAAGCAGGTTCTTGCTGCAGCAGAGGACTGTTTGGAGCCCCCTGGCTGCACGAATGCCCCTCGATGCCATCGGAACGAAAGAAAGGCAAATGGATAAGCAAACTGACAGCCAGGGCTGCTAGCTCTGGGTTGGGAAATACGCGGAGATTTTGGAGGTGGGGGGGGGGGGATGGTGGGGTTGGAGGCAGGGAGGGACCTATGTAGAGCACAAGGCCACAGAGTCCACCATCCAAAGCAAATAATTTCTTCCATCTTTGGAAATTTTTAAACAGATCCTGGATAGCCATCTGACGGCTGATTCTGTGAAGACACTGGATGAGCAAAAGGGTTGTGAGTATCCTGCATAGTTCAGGGGGTTGGACTAGATGACCCAGGGTGCCCCTTCCAACTCCATGATTCTAAGATTCTGATCTCTGGAGGCCAGTTGTTGTTCCAGGAGATTTCCAGCCACCACCATCTCTGCCCAAAACAGACCTTGTATAATACCTCCACCTGTTTTAGAAGAGCCCAAGATGGACCATTAAAGTCCCTGGGGTGACCCCTGTTGCCCTGCTGTCCTTAAAACCTGCTGCCCCTCTGGTCCCACACCACACAACTGCACCACACAGACAGAGAGGGCGTGGGTCCCTTAACTAAGTCTCTTCACAGCATGATATTGATTTGATTCTCCCTTTGAGAGTCCTTTCCCGACTGCCTTTCCACCAAAGGTCTCCAAGGAGGAACACACCAGATTAAAGCACAAGTACAGTGGTGAGGCATTATTTCTCCATTTGTACAGGCCTTCCCTTCCCTTTCAACCCTAGAAGAGGTCTAATCTTAAGCGTTAGGAAATTTCTAGATATATTATTTGGAACCAAGGGTTCAAAGGACTGATACATATTTAGTCAAATCTGATACAGCACTTGGATCATCATCTCTGAGAATGAAGAAAACGGTTTTCAGACAGGGGTGTGGGGTAAGAAATAGCATCATGCAAGCATAATATAATGGTTCCTGAGAGTCACAAATGACTTGACCACCCAACCTGCCCTGTAAAAACCATAGAAAGAGTTTGCTTGGTCAACCTAGCAAACAAAAATGCCCTTCAAAACCAGAGGACTGGAAGATAATAAAAATAAACTGTCCTGACAGTCTGGGACACATTTCTGCTCTGGGGAGACTTTGTCGGGTCCCCCTCCCTCCCGCCCACCCACCCAAACACACACACACACACACACACACACACACGCACACAAAGAGACGTAAAGAGACTCCCCTCCCCCCCCCCAGTTTCCCCCTTACCTGTTGGATTCCCAACCTCCTCCCTGCTTCCTCTCCCCTCCCTCATTCACAAACACACAGAGACTCACTCCCCTTCCCCACCCCTGTTTTCCTAGTTTCCCTAGTGGTTTCCCAACCTCCCTCCCTCCAAGCAAGCAAACACATGCGTGCACACACACACACACTTCCTTTCCCGCTCCTCCTCCTGCTAACCTGGTCCTCCGCCATTGCCTTGGCCCCTGCGAGTCACGCAGCAGCTACCTAGGCCCCAGAGGCTGTCATGGCTGCTGTGAAGGTCTCTGGGGTGGGGCAGCCACTGCCTTGGCCCCCACAGGTTGCACAGAGGCTGTCCAGGTCACAGGAGACAGCGCAGCCACTGGCTGGGCCCTCCATCTTCTGCCGTGCTTTGAGGGTGGGACGATGAACGTCACATCCACCTACATTTCCGTTTGACGAGGCACACAAGAAGATGTCTTCCACATCAATAAGAGGATAATACACGAAAGGGGAAGATCCATAAAACTAAGAACAGACACAGCAGCTTCTTGGACTCCAAGACACATTTCCTAATCAAACTAAGAGAATCATGTTTTTCCACCAGCCAATCTATTTTGGGAGGGTCATGCCAATTAATAATATTTTATTGTCCATTCTTTTTAGCCATGTAGATTTAAAGGAGTCTTTTTCCAGAAAAGCTTGTTGACCGCCTTAGTAAACAAAATTTTATCTTCAGCTTAAAAGAAAGAAGACATGCTGAAGCCTCTAATGATTTCTGTCCAAATTCTGCCCCAAGGCAACAACAGAAACACAAAAGGGGGTAGTCATTAGTCTTCTCAGAAACTGAGAGAGGGGATCGCAGTGTCCTCTCTATCCAGACTGCAGCTCCAAAGAGAAAGAGGAGAATAATGTTCAGACAAAAACCCAAAGAGCCCCGGATATATCTTTCCCCACCCCCTTACTATATAAGCACTGTTCAGACACCTAGGGAAAAGAGACCTATAGTATAGTATGGATCCTATTACTGTTAGGTGGATTGATTGCTAGTTCACAGCTGTCATTTGGGGGATGTCCAGATCCCGCCTGGAGGCTGACATCTCTGGCCCCCTGTGGGGCACAAGGTCACAGTCTCCCCTTCCAAGCAGAGGGGGGGGGGATGATACTGACCTCTGCAGTCTGATGAAGAGCTATCCTTCTGGGGGATGCCCAGGTCTACCCTGGCCGTTCATAGGAACTGGTTGGCTACTGTGTGGAACAGGAGGCTGGACTAGATGGATCATTGGTAGTCTCCTCCATATGTGATGTTATTTGGAGAAAAAGTGAAATCTGCTTGCTTCTTCACCATAGGGAGATTCTCATTGGCCCAGTGAGCACCAGAAGTGTCCCAGGGCAAAGGGGTGGGGCAGCTGCCAAGGCCCAGGTCTTGTGGAGCGCCCCACTTTTACTGCCCCCACCCTCGCCCCCTCTCCTGCAGCCCATCTGCTTGTGAGCTCTTCTGCCACTACACTTCCAACTGACCAGCACAGTCAGGAGAGGGTGTGAAGAACACTGGAAAGACTGGCCATTGAGCAGGCTGTGCGGAAGAATAGATGGCCAGGCGTTGGGACATGAGGGCTTGTCTGGGTCCTGTGTCCCTCCAGAAAATGAGAGCTTCAGAGTAACAGAATGTTTTGAAAGTATACAGCTATTAGTTACCTTTATGGATGAGGCATAGATCCAGACTCACAGCGTTTGAGGTTTAAAAGAGAGAGAATCTTTACTGGAAAGGTAATTTACAGAAATATATCATATCCATCTGCTTCAGCCTCCTTACTGATGCACAGTCCAACAGCTTAAAAGCTAGTTATAAAAGAAACACACTGCAAGCCCTATGACTGGCTTTACAAACAGGACTGCATCCCTGATGGAGAGACCTAAGAGCAAAAAAGGCTGTTCCTTGCTTCAGCAAGCACATGAACACACACTAATCTTCCCCCTCCTGAAAAACGAGGAAGTAGGTGAGAGCCCACCTTAAACAAAGGAATCCCCAGGACATCTGCCAGGGGTTTTTCCACTGCAACCTCCCCTATGACCACTTGATGCCGCTAGTGAGCAGATTGGTACAGCTCAACTACTTAAACAGCTTAACAACACTCCTTCAAGACTGACTTCATCCAATTACTTGCTGATTGCAATTCCAACACCAGGCAATGGGGAGGAGGCTGCGGGGAGGCATGGGGGTGGGAAGTAACAGCAAGCAGAAGGGGGAGGGTCTTCAGGCCCAACAAGGACTCAGGAACAAAGAACTAGCTCTTCTCTGCAAAAGAGTGTGCAATTGGTCATGTCAGGTCACGCAAATGAGCAAAGTACCTTATCAGAAGACTTCATGACCTGAAGAGTAAGATGCCCGTGGAGATTTGCAACATATTTAATTTTCTGTCTGGGCATACTTGAGGGGAAGGGGTGGACTGCACTGACTTCAGCACAAGGTAGGTCACCAACTGGCCACTTTCCAAAATGCTAAAAAGGCACAAGAAAGAGATTGAGAAAGAGAGGAAGGAAAGTAGATTGCTGTGTTTAAAAAATAAATAAAACTTCCTCCAGATTTCATTCTAAATTCTGGCAGAGATTCAGGGGATGAGTGAAGCTTTATGCAAATTAATCTGCCATTCGCAGTAATTTAAATCTAAATTCATCATGCATCATGAATTCATTAAGGCGGACGGCCGTCTGAATACTCAGCAAAGTTACCTGACTGTTAGCTAATTAATCTTCATACCACCTTGATGGGAATTTGCTTCCTCCGAGCTCTTCCCGGACTCTTTTTATGCCTAGGTCCCCCCCCCCCTTTGACATTGATTCTACCTCTCTGCCCTGCTCCGTCTTCAGGGACTCTTTTCCCCTCCTGGTGAGAGACGTCAGTCCCAGGTTGCTTGCACAGGATTTATGTCAAAGCTCACCGATGGTGCCTGTGCCAAGGAGTTTTCGAGCCAAAGGCTTTTTGATAGTGGGCTGGGCCAGGTGGGGCTTTGCTTAGTAGTACTTCTGATTGGTCAGTGGAGATCTGCCACCCTTGGGAAAGGATCTTTACGGTGTGCCTGAAGGTAAGATGTGGCATCCATTTTGTGGCTGACTCTAGTGGTGGCCATTTTGTGGCCAGCTCTGCCTCCTGTGGCGGCCATTTTGTGGCAACTGCATCCACCACTCTGTGCCCACGGACTAAAAAAGGTTGGGGAGCCCTGATTGATTTATATTGATCGCCCCTCTTTCTGGCTGAGACTGAAGGCAGATTGCACCATGTCTGCAGTAATCAGCATGCCAGAATGTCAACTTAAGCACAGCACACAACATGGCAGCCTGAACATTTTTAGGCTGTGCCCATGGACTTCTCTCCAAATGATGAAGATCAATTCCACTGGAGGAAATGGCCGCCTGTCCTCCCCCAATTTCCTCCCATCCCTAAATATCACCTTCCCAGGGACCACCCCCAAATCTCCAGGAATTTCCCAAGCTGGGGTCCGGAAGCAGCGTCATACGGCCCTCCCACAGAAGAGGCTGTGTGGTGGAGTCCGTCTGGATTGGCAGTCCCTTGGCAGGACTGCTCAGGGAACTGCAGGTTTTCACTGGAGGGAACGGAGGAGAACGGCCGGTTGGCAGAAGTCAAGGGAGACAAACGTGCAGATGTGTCTTATGCCGGGGAGCTGAAGGGAAGTGCTTGCTAGAGGGATGATGTATTTGAAGAGGAAATGATGGTGACTGATATGTGAAGGCCAATGGTTTGGCTGAAATTAATCTTTCAGGGGGGATCTTGGCATGGCCCTTGCCTAATATCCGATCTCAGAAGCCAAGCAAGATGGCCTGGTTAGCACCACACCGGTATGGAGGCGTTGAGCGTGGTGGTCCAGGTGGGTGCTGAATTGCTCCCAAAGGCTGAACGGCCTGGCTCACAGCTACATGAGGGGCTTGAGCTGGCACTGAGCCTGGTAACGTCATGTGTGCCCTCACGTACCCCCCACCCCCATCTTGGCACAAAAGAAATCGGAGAGGGTGGGAGGCGTGGCTCGAAAGGCGGGTAAGACTTCAGTGGGTGGCCGCCAGCCATTCCTCAAAGCACAGAGGCTCTGCCTGGGCCGTGGTCACTCATCCCTGCCTCCAGCCAGAGACCCAGTTCCCCGCACCTGCCAGTCAAAGGAGCCCCAGGCGGCAGAAATGTGAAGAAGCGTTTCTGTCGCAGACGATGGATAATGAGGGGGCAGCCAGCAGAGGTCCCCGCGAACCAGAGATCACCCCATTCATCATGCGGATTAATTGCTTCCCTCCAAGCAGAGAAGACGGTCTAAAAATGCATCCCGTGGGAAATTCAGCTGTCAACAGAAACAGAAAGCAAGACCAAATATTTGTCATTCTTAATTAACATTATTTGTCACTATTAATACCGAGCTCCATAACGGCTCCTGAACGTTTGCACAGATGGGTGTTTGTCCACTTGCTCAGCCCTTTGCGGCTCCGGGAAGCTGAGTGGGAGGGGAAAGGAACAGGCTGGGGGAGAACAAACCCTGCGACCTTGGAAGATTTGCCGCGGAGGAACGTGCAGCAGAGCTAGCCGTCAAGAGGCTCGTGGAGTGAGGAGCCAGGAGGCCAGTCCCTTCCCTCCACAAAGAGAGATTTCTAATATAAAATCTGCCTGTAGGCCCAGCAGCACCATCGTCTCCTGATTTCCCTGGCAGACGTCTACACAGTCACCAGGCTCCACATGGGGCAACGAGTCCCAGGAGTTGGCCCACCCTTATTAAGCCCTGGTGGGCCTGCCAATATAAATGAGAAAGAGGGATGTTCTTCTGACATACATCAGCACAGGACATGTTGCCAGAAGGGATCCTCTCAAGGACATTTGTTCCACTTTAATATATATCTCGTAAGGCCTTGGAGGAGGAGTGTGTCTCATGGCTTAAGTGCCACTCAGCACTTAACGCCCACTCAGGGCGGCTGTCCTGCCCCTGAGTGCCTCCTCCTCCAACCAGCTTGCCTGTCTGTCCAGCGGCCAGCCAATCGCCATCTGTATGTCACCCCTGACCACCCTTGGAGGCTGGAGATCCCTGCCGCGTGAGAGCTGCCCCTGTTCCCTAACAGCTGCCTGCAGTTTTTCCAGGCTCTGGGGGGAGGGGGAGGCCGTCCACAGAGTTCTTCCACCCCACCCCCCTAATCTAGTGCCCGAGGTATTCCTGAATGCAACGGGTTTGGCCCCTAGTAGACCCACGAGACTGTAGGGAGAAGAGGTATCCTTGGGGTCCCAGCCCTTCTTCCCAAGAGCAGAAGACTTGCCCACTGAGAAGTCAAAGTCAGGGAGACCCCCTCAGGAAGTCTTATTGTACCATTTGGTCGGAACCCTCACTCGGCTCTCACCCCGAGGTTTCAACATACCGTTGGAGAGAGAGGAATCCTTTGTAGGCTTTTTCTTTTCTCACTGGGACAGCAGTGCCTCTTTGTGAGGGAGGAGCTGGCCCAGAGCCCAGAAACACAGCCGACATTGCTTCTCTTCCATTTCATCCACACAACAGCCTTGTGGGGTAGATCGAGATAGAGCATTTGTCTGTCTGGAGCAGCGGAAAACAGCGAGATCGGCATGGTGGGACAAGAGGCAGAACTGAACTGAGAAACCCCAGAAATAAACCCCAATTTATCTGCAATCATGAACGATGGATCTTCATGCTGTTGGTCAGTTTCGGCTCAATTTCCGTGAAAGAACCCTTGCATAATTTTATGGTTGGGGGTCACCACAACATGAGGAACTATATTGAAGGGTCGCGGCATTAGGAAGGTTGAGAAAGGGTACAGAGGAGAGCGACGAGGATGATCTGGGGCCAAGGGACCAAGCCCTATGAAGATAGGTTGAGGGACCTGGGAATGTTCAGCCTGGAGAAAAGGAGGTTGAGAGGGGACATGATAGCCCTCTTTAAGTATTTGAAAGGTTGTCATTTGGAGGAGGGCAGGATGCTGTTTCTGCTGGCTGCAGAGGAGAGGACACGCAGTAATGGGTTTAAACTTCAAGTACAACGATATAGGCTAGATATCAGGGAAAAATTTTTCACAGTCAGAGTAGTTCAGCAGTGGAATAGGCTGCCTAAGGAGGTGGTGAGCTCCCCCTCACTGGCAGTCTTCAAGCAAAGGTTGGATACACACTTTTCTTGGGTGCTTTAGGATGCTTAGGGCTGATCCTGCGTTGAGCAGGGGGGTGGATTAGATGGCCTGTATGGCCCCTTCCAACTCTATGATTCTAGTTCAGCAGTGGAATAGGCTGCCTAAGGAGGTGGTGAGCTCCCCCTTACTGGCAGTCTTCAAGCAAAGGTTGGAGACACACTTTTCTTGGATGCTTAGGGCTAATCCTGCATTGAGCAGGGGGTTGGACTCGATGGCCTGTATGGCCCCTTCCAACTCTATGATTCTATGATTCTAGAACCACTGGTCTAGGCCTTCATCTTTCACTTGCTAAGGCAACCATAGTGTCCCTCCCTCTTAGCAGCCCAGAGTCAAGGGAGTAACAGCCTTAGGGAACAATTGTCTGCAGGGAGGAGGAAGAAAGGGACAACATGGCTTCCTCCTCTGCCAATGACTCCAACCCAATGGAAACAGCATTTTCTCATCTGCATAAAAACCTCAGTAAGATGATGGTAGTCATCTTCCACGTGCTTGTGGAAGTCCACCCACCCCACAAATCTAGCCCCAGATTTCTGGCTTAACCTCTTGTCACAAATAAAGTATCTCTGAATGGTCAGAATGCCCCATTTCGTGGTCTTCTGCCATGCATGTGAGGGATGCTCCTTTCATGTTCAAGTGTAAGGTTGCCAGCTCAAGGCTGGGAAAATCTGGAGGTTTTGAAGGTGGAGCTTGGAGAATGGAGGGCCTCTGGAAGGGTACACTGCCCTAGAGTTCACCCTCCAAAGCAACCGTTCCTTCTCGAGGAACTGAGCCCCATAGTTTGGAGATCAATCATAATAGTGGGGGATCCCTAGGTGCTTGGTTCTTGGGCCTACACCTGAGAGGAAAATGGGGCAAAGACTCCTAGGGAAAGTGAAGCAATGACTTCTTTACCTACAGCAGGGGGCCCAACCCCTTTGAGCCTGTGGGCACCTTTGGAACTTTTGAGAGGGGGTGGTAACTACCACTCCAAAGTGGCTGCCACAGGAGATGAAGCCCAGCCCAAAATGGCTGCCACAGGTGATGAAACTAGACATGCCACCTCCCCCCTCACACTTTCTGGAAGGAAGGAAATCCTGAAGGGAGAAAAACCTTACCAGTCCTTCTCATCTTTCCATTTTTTTCAAATATATTAATTTAATTTGAATAACAGCAGCTGATAACAAGCTTAGAATTATAATGTTGGAAGGGATATCCAGGGTCATCTAGTCCAACCCCCTGTACAATTCAAGAAATCACAACTCCCTGCTCACCCACAATGACCCCAATTTCATTTCTGACAGAGTGGTTCCTCAATGGAACAGTCTTAGAATCATAGAATCACAGAATCATAGAGCTGGAAGGTACCTCATGGGTCATCTAGTCTTGGGGTCATCAACCCCCGGTCCGTGGCCTCTCCCCCCCCCCCCCCCGCAGAGAGAAGCTCACCAGGCCGCGAGAGAAGCATCCTCCAAAGCGGCCGCTTCACTCGCGGCCCGGCTAGTTTTCTGCTGTGTGTGGGGGGGGGGGGAAGAGGCAGGCGCGGCTGCCGGCGGGCACAAACGCGCATGCGCGGAGCTCCCACGCATGCGCGTTAGCGCCCTCTGGTGGTAAAAGTGCGCATGCGTGGCAGCTCCGCGCATGCACATTTTCACCATCGGGGCGCTAATGTGCATGTGCAGCGCCCGGGCTGCCGGCTCTTCGCCACCCCCGGAGGCGGTCCTCAATCTTTAAAAGGTTGGGGACTGCTAATCTAACCCAACCCCCTGCACTATGCAAGACACTCACAATGAGTCTCACATCCCAATCGCTCATCCACTGTCACCTGCCACCCCCTGGAACCTTCACAGAATCAGCCTCTCCGTCAAATGGCTATCTAGCCTCTGTTTAAAAAGGTCCAAAGATGGAGAACCCACCACCTCCTGAGGAAGCCTGTTCCACTGAGAAACCGCTCTGTCAGGAATTTTTCCTGATGTTTAGACGGAATTTCTTTTGAATTAATTTCATCCCGTTGGTTCTGGTCCCTCCCTCTGGGGCATGAGAGAACAATTTTGCTCCATCTTCTACATGGCAGCCTTTTAAATACTTGAAGATGGTTATCAGATCCCCTCTCTGTCATCTCCTCTCCAGGCTAAACAGACCAAGCTCCCCCAACCTTTCCTCATACATCTTGGTCTCCAAACCCCTCACCATCTTTGTTGCCCTCCTCTGGACATGCTCCAGTTTGTCTATATCCCTCTTCAACTGGGGTGACCAAAACTGATCACAGGACTCCAAGTGAGGCCGAACCAGAGCAGAGTAAAGACCATCACCTCCCGTGATCTGGACACGACACTCCGTTTGATACAGCCCAAAATCTCATTTGCCTTTTTAGCCACTGAGTCACACTGTTGACTCTTGTTCAATGGATGGTCTACTAAGACTCCTAGATCCTTTTCGCACATGCTACTGCCAAGACAAGTCTCCCCCATCTTATACTGGTGTATTTGGTTTTTCCTACCTAAATGCAGAACTTTACATTTGTCCCTATTGAACTTCATTTTATTCAGTTTAGCCCACTTCTCGAGCCTATCAAGATCATCCTGTATTCTGTTGCTGTCTTCAGTTGTGTTTGCTACCCCTCCCAGTTTAGTATCATCTGCAAATTTAATGAGTATCCCCTCTAATCCCTCATCCAAATGTGTCCCTCTTAATAAAACAGTAAGGGGTGTTGGGGTGGGCTCAGTCCAGGATGGGGGGGGGGACAACAACAAAAGGCCCCTTGGCCCTGGACGGAAAAGTGAAGGGGCCAATCGGAAGGCGCAAAGCGCCTTCCAGTTGGCCCCTCACCAGGGCAGACAGAGTTCCATCCAGTCAGCCCAGCCAGGGGCAATCTGGAGTCTGCTCCTGCCAGTCCACTCCTGACCACTGCAGGGAGAGGAGGTCAGTAGGGCTTCCAAGGGGATCAGAACACAGGCTGTGCCAGCCCTTTTCGCCCCAAGGCTGTCCTAACTGTCATGTCCAACTGCAAATTGCCTCAGAACCCTGACAGAGCTGGCAGGAGGCTGCAGTGCTCCCCCCCCCTTCAGGCCTGCTGTGAAGGAGCCTCTGACAGGCCCTGACTGAGGGGAGGGAGGCATTTTCCTTCAGAGAGCAACGTACGGGAGTCTGAGGGCATTTCTTTTGAGGGTGGGGAACTTTCCCCTTCTGCCAAACATTTGGCTGACAGGGAGGCTACAGAAAAGCCCCATATCGCTTAAAATACTGCTCTGGCCGGAGGTTAGACACAGCCAAGCCATGTGTCTTTCTTCTTTGCAACTTTCTGCAGATTTGAGGCCACTGCACAGCATTATTCTGCAGACAAAACTGGTTCTTTTGTCTCCTGTTTCATCTGCACAACAACCCTGTGCAGTAGGCCTCAAGTCTTTCAATTCAACAACAACCTGTGTGGGAGTCCTTAAATGTTTCTTCTCTACCACAACCCTGTCCAAAGTAGCCCTTTCTGCCTGGGGAGCTGATCTTTATACTCTGCAGGTGAGCTGTAATTCCAGGAGCTCTCCAGGCCCCACCTGGCGGTTGGCTATCCCTCGGTTGGAAATGTTCCTGGAGGTTTGGAGATGGGACTTCAAAATCGTACAATGCCTCAGAGTCCAGCCTTAAAAGGAGCCATTTTTGTATGCAGTTGGGAAGGAGTGGTGCAGGTGTGTCCCTCCTGGGCTATGGGCTATGGCCAGCCCTTACGAGCAACTGTTTGTATTCTGGGGCGCAGACAGGCAGACCAGCATCAGTCCTGTGAGTCTGGAAAGTGCAGGAAGATCTAAATAAATATTTACAACCTTAAACTGTAAATACTGAACAAGTAAATGGCTGGAGACACATGGGAACTAACTTGACTTTTTCCAACCTTGGCCTGGAAAATAAAAAACCAGTATAAAAAACCTTACTAAGGTCAAGACTGCTGCTGTGCACAGAGTCTTCCTCTTAGGGTTGCCAGCTTCCATGTGAGGCTCTCTACCCCACCTCCCTCATAGGGAGTCTGTTATGGGGAGAGAAAGGCAATAAGGAACAGAGTGGACACCTGTGTACTGTGACTGCCCCATGTGTATTAGGGCAGAGGGGCATTTTGGTGTTTGTGGCCTAATTCACACAAGAAGGGAAATGACGCAGAACTGGGGGGAATTGGTTGCCATGTAATCTTCCCCTAAGAAGAGTCTCCAGTCTGATGTTCCCTTCACATATCTGAAGACATGGCTCTGGAAAGCTCATCTGTAACCACTATGCCACAATTCCCAAAGGTCAGTCCTCTCCCATACTCAACGAACATTCCACACCACAAGTTCTTGACACCCATATCATCAGGTAGCAGGTATTAAGTGAAGACATCCATGGAGCTCACGCTGGGGGACCCTGACCTAAAGACTAGGGCCTGGAAGAACTTTTTGCAATCATTGCTCTGGACTCACAGACCCATTTGTACGTCAGGCCCGCATGAAGCTGCTTCCAGAGATGTACGCAGAAGCACAGCTGCATGTTTTTCACCCATTTTGAGGCAGCTGAAATGCTTCCCTTCCCCAAAGTCTTTATATTTTCAACTGACGTCCAAGAATTCATATATTAATAAAAGCTTTCAATGATTAATTTATAGCTCGGTATTTTGAATGGTGCCACACCAGGGTATATTATATTTCATTATTTAAGATTCTTAATTATGTACGTGTCTAATTAGTAGATTAAGAAAAATACGTTCCTTTGTGATCGCAGCTAGAAATAATTTTAACCCCATCTGGAGCTTCTATTTAAGACTTCTGAGTTTTAGGACTTGAGCACAACAGACTGGTGAATTTCCTAAGAGCAGAAATGGGGAAATAATAACTGGCCAAACCACCATTTTTGAAAGTGGTGATTTTTTAAAAACCCTAACCCTGATCCTTTAGAACTATAACTCCCCCTCTGTCCCTTTGATAAGGCACTGTGAACAAGCAAAGCATGGATGTGGCTGCAAGAATATAGTTCGCTAGTTAGCTAGCTAGTTCATTAGCTAGCTACGGACGAATGAACGAACGAACGAATGAACAAACTAGCTAGCTAGCTAGTTCATTCATTCGTTCATTCGTTACAGTCTTTGACCAGCATACTGGTTATAGATAAGCTGAGTGGTCCTTGCCTTTCCAAAGAGTGACAGAGAGAGAGAGGGATTGATTTTATATTAAAAGTTGGGAGATAATTTTCAAAAATCCTTTCTTGGGTTATTGCTGGATCATCTACCTTCAGCTCACAAAAGGATGGGTCTGGATCTCTTTATGGCTGGTAATTGCCAGAAGCAGAGATACTACCAAGTATTTGAATATTGGCTTGGCAATATAAAATCTGGAAAACAGCCAAGAGATCTAAATTAACAAAATCAACATGTCTGTGAGAAGGAAGATTAAAGAAACCCTTTTAAAGATTGGAAATTTATGACTTTTAGTGTCAAGAGCTTCAAATAATGGATTTCTCTGTGTATTTTTGTTATAAATTTTGCAAATGTAAATTGAGTTTATATTTCAGAAATATATGCCTGTTCATTTGAGGGGAGTTTGCTTGGATATAGAATGAATCCTTCACAGAAAATACAGATAAATTCTATCCATATTGGTTCTGCTGAACCATAAAGGTTAATATGAGCCAACACTGTGATGCAGCACTAGAAAAGATTAATGCGGTTTTAGGCTGCATTGGCAGAAGGCTGGTGTCAAAGTCACACAAGGTATCGGTGCTACTGTACACTGCTTTGGTGGATCCTGCTGGGTACATCCTGCGTTGAGCAGGGGGTTGGACTACATGGCCTGTATGGCCCCTTCCAACTCTATGATTCTATGATTCCAAGACCTTCACTGGATCATTGTGTTTAGTTTAGGGCAGACTTTCTCAACCTCTTTACCGTTGAGAAATCCCTGAAACATTCTTCAGGCTTTGAGAAAGCCCAGAAATGGTGTGACCTTGCAGAATATGGTTGGAAAGCAGAGCTATGGACACACCCACCGGGGACTCCTCCTTTTCCCATCCTCTCCAGGCCTATCATTGGACATTGGGGGTGGGGGGCATGTCAACGTAACCATATATGGTCATATCACCCGATACATGTTTACTCCCACCCATTTGGGAAACTCTTCCAGGGTTGTCAAGAAACCCTGGTTGAGAACGCCTGTATTAGGGAATTACCATTTAGGAAGAATGTTAATAAACTGGAAGGAGTCCCGTGTAGGGCAATGAAGATGATGAGGGGTTTGGAGTCCATGTCTTATGAGGAGAGGCCGAAGGAGCTGTGGGCATCTGTACTTTGGAGAAGATGTTACGGGATGATATGATGGCCACTTTCCAATACCTAAGGGAATGCCATAAGATACATGGGATAGATATTGCTCCATTCAGCCTCTTAATCACCTATTTCAGACGCTGATTGGATGGGACATTTCTCAAATATTTTCTCAGAATCAGTA
This sequence comes from Paroedura picta, assembly GCF_049243985.1. Classification (NCBI taxonomy): domain Eukaryota; kingdom Metazoa; phylum Chordata; class Lepidosauria; order Squamata; family Gekkonidae; genus Paroedura; species Paroedura picta. The sequence goes on along the minus strand of NC_135374.1, from coordinate 124,126,902 downwards.
CTAGGGGATTGGACTAGGGTATCCGGGTAGTCCTTTCCAACTCCGAGATAAAATTAAAATAAATAAAATAGCATGTTTTGTACTTACTATGGAATAAGTTCTCAAAACGTGAACCATAAACTATGGATAGGTGGCAGCCCTAAGCCAACTGTCTCGTTCATGACCTTTTTGTGATGCAGATGTGTTTCGTGTCATCAAGCTGGTTCCAAATTACAGCAACTCTGCGAATTAATGTTCTCCCAAACATCCTGTCATTTGCTTTGGATTGTCTCATCAGAGGGTTTCTGAGGTAAGAGTAGGTCAGAAGGGGTTTGCAGAAGACCCTCCGCCAGTAGCCCCTTGGACAACCGCTACAGCCCAGTAAGTGACCCTTCAAGGATTCCTCCACCCCCACCCCCTTGGGAACTCTGTTCTCTCCTGCCAAAGTGGCTGTTGATCCCCAAAGGGGGGTGAATGCAGCTTCGTCTGGGGTTGTTGAGTTGACTCTGTTAGGAGTTCAGACCCCTGACAATATTGCACTGAGCTTCACTGACCCCCCTCACGGCATTAAGGTGTGCCTCCAAGAGGATATCTCTCGTGAAATCTCCTCCTCCATCCCTCCCCACGAAGGCATAGCTTTGCAAAAGGAAGAAACTGGCAACAGTAGAACCCTCCAATGGGATCAGCTTCTTCCTAGACAGAAGAATAACAAGAGCACATCTTTAAATATGCAGGAGAAAACAACCACAGAGACATGTCCCATGGTCCTTTTTCGGTGTGCTTGGCCTCCGGCTCAAAGCAGTTACCTCTGCTACAGCAAAGTTCGGCCTCGCGCTTATTAGCTGGCTTGTGACCTTTGCTGAGGAGGGGTTGTGGAGAAGAATGCTGAATTTTTCAGCGGGATGGCTGCACTGCCGTGAGCCGAAAAGAAAGAGAAGAGAAGCCTCTTTGAGCTTCCAGTAGGTTAAAATAGGCCTCCAGCTGCAGAGCAGTTTAAAAATCTATTTTGATAATGCCCCCAGGCCTTCTCGTTTGTACATGAAAAGACAATAGACAAGAGCAATTAATAACGGTGGGTTTGTTATTTGGGTGATAAATAACTCCAAATAGCTCTTTTGGTTGCCGTTTACGCTGTTCCTTCCCCTTCTCCTTTTTGTGGCAGATGGCTGGAAATCTTTGGGCTCCCCGATCCCTGACCTCCTGCAGATGTAGGGACGGGCCAAAATGGTCCTCATGATGACAGAAGAAAGGAAGAAAAACCTGATAATGTACCGTATCCGGCTAGCGGCGGGGTGGGCCTCTCACTTGCTTTTTCATGACTGTCACCGACCAGCTCCAATTCTTCTGGACTTAAAGAGTTATGTCAGCAATTGTGAAGCCGTTGAAAGGAAGAGTGGATACATGTGGAAAGCTGGCCAGTCAGAGAGGAATGATGATGGAAGGGGGCAGGGGCCACGGTTAGCTGTGCGGCATCTAACTAGACCTCTAGATTGTCCGATTCCGCCGGGCCATTATCCTGCTCCTAATGAGGTTGTCATGCATCTCTCTTTAGGTAGCTATTAAAACCTCGTCTACATCTGCCAAAGTCTGTCTTGGAAAGGATGAGAACAGGATGGGGGGGGGGGAAGACCCACAGTATGATGGAGGGTTGCCAACCTCCAGGTGGGCTCCAAAAGAGAGCCGTCAATTCCTCAAAGTAGAAGCCGGAAAAAAAGAACCAATAAATGGCTGTGAAATAAAGTCTGCGGATTCCACTGATGAACAATGTCCAATCACTACATGATACAATGGACAACATTCCCAAAGCAGCTAATAAATGTTTTAAATAAGATCTAGAAGTAAAAAAGAAAGAATATTATCGGCATACTTTAGCATTAAGGATAATCAGATTCATTTTCATCGGGGTTTTAAAATGTACAGCAATAATATTAATTTTCTTGCAGATCTTATTTCTATTTGGAAATGTACTGAAAATAGCTAGGGCAGGGGTAGTCAAACTGCGGCCCTCCAGATGTCCATGGACTACAGTTGCCATGAGCCCCTGCCAGCATTTGCTGGCAGGGGCTCATGAGAATTGTAGTCCATGAACATCTGGAGGACCACAGGTTGGCTACCCCTGATCTAGGGAGTAAGCAACAGCGGAAGTTCCTACCTCTGAAAACGGGGCTAGAACCTGGGACCTCGGTTTGGCAAACTCCATTCCATTGTATCGTTGACTTCGGAATGGTGAACCATCATAGGAAAAAAATGTACCTGAGTTCATTAATGGAATAAACAGACTTTATTGCACAGCCATTGATGGATTCCTTTTTTTGCTTTCAACCTGTGGGTGGGGCTTAGAAACCACCCTGAATTACTACTGCTCTCCAAACAATAGGGATCAGATCCCCAAGAGCAGGGGTAGTCAAACTGCGGCCCTCCAGATGTCCATGGACCACAATTCCCAGAAGCCCCTGCCAGCATTCGCTGGCAGGGGCTTCTGGGAATTGTGGTCCATGGACATCTGGAGGGCCGCAGTTTGACTACCCCTGCCCAAGAGGATGTAGCTGCTTTGGTGGCACACCACATGGCATTTTTCCCACTGCTCTCCCTCTCCATCTTAAGATCTCCAGGAATTCCCAGATGTGGGAGCTGTTCTGCAAGATGCCTGGGAATTTGAGAACAAGCAAAATGCAGCACTGAGAGAAGTCTCAGAGAATGCGTTGGAGCAAACAGTGCGGATTTTGCAAGAGAACTGTAGCCTGTGCTCTGGGAGGCAGCTGTTGGGAGGAATCCCAAAGCTTGATGGGTAATGAACTTAATAGGAAGTGTTTTGCTCCAGCCTTGCTTGATCTACAAGACCGGGAAGCCATGTGCGGCTGATGTGTGGGCCTCATTAAGTGCCGCGCAAATGCTTCACGTACGTTGCCATTACAATTACAGCCCCCGTTAAATACAGGCCCCAGAATTACAAATGAAAGGGGAAAAGATCCAAAGACACAATCAATATTGATTAGCTCCTCAGCTCTGACTGGGAATCCGTGTGTGGGAAGGTGTACGCCATTTGGACGGCAAGCATCACCTCATTAGGGCAAAATCATTCCTTGCCTTTTGCAATTTAAAGCCACGCCAAGCAAATTGAGCAGCCGGGGAAGGGGGCGGCCATGAAGGCATATCGCTACCCTTCGGGGAGAATTAAAATGAGCCTTGGAAAGGACCTCTCCAAGACAGGGGATGGCTTTGTAGAAAGTGCTTTGAGAAACACTAATTTTGGTTCTTTTTCTTTCTTTTTTGTCCTGTGTGCACGATGGCCCCGAACAGGATGGCACAGGCTAGCTCGGAAGCTAAGCAGGGTCAGCCCTGGTTGGGACTTGGATAGGAAGTCAAGCAGGGTCCATCCTGGCCCATATCTGAAACTCCCGAGCAGGCAATGGGAGACAGCTTCTGAACGTCCCTTGCCTTGAAATCCGCTGAGGCTTCACCGTAAGTTGGATGCAACTGGATGACACTTTCTACCACCAAGTGCACAAGAAACTGCCTTATGCAGGCAGAGCATCTGCCTATAAACCTCAGTATTATCCATGATCTAAAGCAGAAGTCCTTCTCAATGCTGCTACCTGGGATCCCCCTAACGGGAGGTGCCAGAACCTGAACTCAGGACCTTATGCATGCACATCAGGTTATTTATTACCACTGGACTGTGGAGAACAGGCCTGAAAATATTTAGCACTACTGGAGGACTCCTTTCTTCAACCTTGCCCAATACTCAGATGGCTTGAATTCTTTTTATATGGTCTGTGCTAAGTATATTAGCTCTGTAAGCTAATAAATGTTTCAAATAAATAAATAATATTTTTAGACCAGTTTATTACCATCCGAAAAGCTATGGCACTTTCTCTTCTACTGTGGATGTGCTGCCTTGGGGAAAGGCGGGCTAAAAAGTCAAAAAAATAAAAATAAATAAAAATGTGATAAAAGAAAGGGAAATGAAATATTATACTCCTAGTGTTCTGTTTCCGTATCATACACATACAGGGACAAATATTATATATTATGTTATATAATGTTATGATTTTTGTCTATCACATATATGTTTAGAATTCAAACATTTCTCATCAGGCCATCTTCATCTGTCATATTTTAATTGTGTGGCACCTCACCATCTGTGCACAAGTGATACTCAGATGGCATTCATGCCAAGTCACCTCTCTTCCCTTTAACAAAACAGGCATGACAAAGCAACTAACTTCATGTGCCACAAAAACTGTTAGGCAATACACATTTGCAGGGCCCAGGAAGAAAGCAGAAAATGCAAAATGTTTTTTTTTTTTTTTTATAAGTCAGTTTTTATTGTTATTTGTTCTTATAAAAAGCTTTTACAGAAAAGCAAATAACAAAAACAGAAAAGCAAAAGACAAAAAAAAAAAAGCGACCAGCTGATAAGTGTCATCAATACACGTATATCATACTTGATGTAGTCTGATATTATCTCAAGAGATATATAGTCAGTTCCCATTACATATTGGTCTTACTCTAACAGTTACTGCTGTCTTTCTTAAGAAAGTCCAAATAATCACTCCACTGTTCATCATATTCTTCCGGAGATCTCTTCTTAACCATGTTGGTGAGTCTTGCCATTTTTGCTAAGTCCGCTAATTTATCAAGCCATGTAGAAATAGTTGGAGTCTCAGTCGCCTTCTTGGCTTACCTTGGCTGTCTTGCTGTATAGCATGGTTAGCTTTTCTCCTAGCCTGGCAAGTGGCCAAGAAGCAGCAGCAAGGAGGGGAAGGAAATGGGTGATTGGCCCTGAATGGGGGAATGTCCTCTCCCTATTAGATGCATATCCCCCACTGAGGGCCAATTGGAAGCTTTGAAATATTCAGCATTTTGTTAGAAGCACGGACACAATTGTATATGCAATGATGAAGAGGGCCAAAAGTAGCTTAAATCGTTTTGCTCTCCTCCATTTTATCCCCATAATAACCCTGTGAGGTAGGTTACAGGAGTGTGTGTGACCGGTCTGAGGTTCCCAAGCAAGCTGCCAGGTTAGAGGTAGGATTTGAACTGACACCTCCCGGATCCTCGCCCAGCACTCTAAGCAGTCTTTTCCAGCTGCCTCTGGGGGGTGGATTCCTTGTTTTGCTCTTTTTACTGGCATTTGCAATAGAACTTGATTGTTGATGGTGCTCAGACTTCCTCGCATTTTGAGCACTGATTTCTTGCTTTAAGGAAATTGTATTTATCTGCAAATGTACAGAAAAGCAATTTATTCAATAAATGAAAAGGCTTTCAAAAATCAGTGAGCAAAATGAGTTTTCTGTGGTCTTGTAAAGCTGGAACCAGAGAAGCAAAAGTGAAATGTGCTTTGCACATCTTCCTTCCCTGACAAATGGGAGCTTTGAAAGGAAAAAGACGTCCCCCACTTTATTGCCTGCATGTGGTTTGGAAGCCTTCGCCTCTGTCTCTTCCACGCCGCAGCTGCCATTTCCCCTTCAAAACCCTGGAGAGATTTGAGCTCCCTGATCTGCCAGCATCACATCTTCTTTCTTCAGGAGGATGCCCAGCCCTGAACTGGATGACCCAGGAAACCTTGGTCTCCTCAGATCTCAGAAGCTAAGCAGGGTCAGCTTCTGAGATAGTACTGGATAGTACTTGGATGGAAGGCCACCAAGGAATCCAAGGTTGATATTCAGAGGCGGGCAATGGCAAATCTCTTGCCTTGACATGGCCCAGGCTAACCCAATCTCATCTCGGAAGCTAAGGAGGGTTGAACATCTCCTGAGAACCCTACAAGGTCACCATAAATGGACTGCAGTTTGGCAGTGCTTTCTACCACCATACCCTGCTCCTTTTGACTCTTCCACCAGACCAGCGATGCTGAAACTGGAATCTGGAGGCCTCCAGGGATCTATGGACAGTTTTCTGCTGGTCCATGGGAGGCCAGGGGAAGCAGCACAGCTAAGGCTTCCAGCCAGGCACAGCTTGGGGAGAGCCAGCTTGGCGTAGTGGTTAAGATTGGCAGCTTCTTATCTTAACTCACTGCTGTGTAAAAGAGAACTGCATTTGGATGTACATAAGACTCAGTTTCTTTTGAGATCCCAGAACCCTGATAGAATTGAACCAGTTGCAAAGTTTTTATATCTTGCCATGAGCAATCGTGAATGTATTATCTGGCGAGCTGGGTTTGATTCCCTGCTCCTCCTCCACATGGAGCCAGCTGGGTGACCTTGGACTCACCGCAGCACTGACAGAGCTGTTCTGACCGAGCAGTGATATCAGGGCTTTCTCAGCCTCACCAAACTCACAGGGTGTCTGTTGTGGGGAGAGGAAGGGAAGGCGATTGGAAGCAGCTTTGAACCTCCTTCAGGTAGAGAAAAGCGACATATAAGAACCAACTCTTCTTCTTCTTCTTCAGTAATCTCATGGCTCTCCCAGCCTCGTCTATCTCACAGGGTGTCTGTTGTGAGGAGAGGAAAGGGAAGGTGTCTCAGAGCGGTTTAAATTTGCCTTCCCTTTCCTCTCCCCACAACAGACACCCTGTGAGGTAGATGAGGCTGGGAGAGCCATGAGATTACTGAAGAAGAAGAAGAAGAAGAAGAGTTGGTTTAAAAGAAGATTAGATAGATTCATGGAGGAGAAGTCTATCAATGGCGACTAGCCATGGTGACTGAGGAGAACATTTAGAGGCACTAATCCTCCAAATCCCAGGGCCAGGAGGCTTTAGCCTCTGTGCTCTGTTGTTGGCCCTCCAGAGGAGCTGGAGACATGATACTGGGCTAGATGGACCACTGATTTGATCCAGCAGGGCTCTTCTGAGGTTCTTGAGGTCTCAGCCTCTCTGCCCAGTTGTTGGCCCTCCAGAGGAACTGGCTGGCCACTTTGTGAGACAGGATGCTGGACTAGATAGACCACTGGTCTGATCCAGCAGGGTTCTTATGTTCTTACTAGAGATTTGATTGGCTGTGCAGATTTTTTTTAATGCTGCTCTGACAAGAGTCTGTGACAGTGGTGGCCATTTTGTGGCTGGCTCCACCTTCTGTGGCGGCTGTTTTGTCTCAGCCATTTTGCTGTGTCAGAATTTCCCCCAGGTTCAAAAAGGTTGTGGGTCCCTGCAATACATAATCCTTGCAAATCGTATTTGAGCTAGATCCCACTTTGATCTCTTTACCAGTATTTATTCATTTATGCCCTTTAGTTTTAAAGTATCGCTCTTCACGCTAGACTCCTGAAACAAGCGATGACCGAACTCTGAAGAAACAAGGATGTGGGTCCCCCTGGTTTTTCCGTGCTTCTTCTAATGCAGGGGTAGTCAAACTGCGGCCCTCCAGATGTCCATGGACTACAGTTCCCAGGAGCCCCTGCCAGCGAATGCTGGCAGGGGCTCCTGGGAACTGTAGTCCATGGACATCTGGAGGGCCACAGTTTGACTACCCCTGTTCTAATGCATCACTCATATTCTCTCTTGCTCAAAAGTCCTCTAGGTTGCCTGCCTCCTTCATATGGCTTAAGGCACAAAACCATGGCACTGCTAAATGAATGATCACCCAACTGGGAAGAGGCACTGACCTCACAGATCCATTGGGGCTTGATGTGTGAACCATCCCATCAAGGCGGGTTCCCCATGAATATGTCAAGATGCCTGCACAGTGCTCCACAAGACACAGAGAAAGAGAGCCCCCGCTCTAATGAGGCAGAGCAAAATGGGTGAAGACATTGTTAGGTACAATGCATTGGTGTCTGGTTTGTTTTAGTGAAACAGTAACCCCTTTTGCTTTTCCAGGGTAAATGCTCCGCACAATAGACCAGCCCCACATGAATCTATTATGTCTTGCGGGGCTTTTAGCTGGAGTATGACTGTTTAACCAGGCAGTGACACGAGAAGAATTACTAGCCAACCCTGCAAACTGAGAGTGCAGATTTTATTGATTCACCACATTGCCTGCCGTTTGAGCCTTGATTGATAGGCGCTCATGAATTCAAGGAAGGTAACGCTTCTCCGCAGAAATACAACAGCAGGCTGTGAGTAGAACCATCTGCCAGTTCTACAGCGAGATGGGAGATGCTGCTCAAAGGAGCTTTGCAGCAGGAAAGTACTTGTGGGGTTTCCCACCTGACTCAGACAGACCCGAAAAATGGCAGCTTTCAGGAGGTTCATGCCGCATGGTGGTTTTATAAGCAACTTTAAAGATGAAAACAAGCTTATTGTCTTTATCTTGTTAATCGTGACAAAACCTTGCTGTTCCCACATCCTTCAGAAGTAGGATATTTTACAAGTTCAATTCCCTTGGAAGGAGACAGCTGTGGGGGACTTGCAACATGCTTGATCAGCTAGATTTGAGTCCAGGAGCACCGTAAAGACCAAACTTATTTCTGGGGTACGATTTTTTGTCTGTCAAAGGGAGCCTGAACTCTGGAGAGCTTATTGCACGCTTTCTCAAGCAGGGCTTCATGAATCCCTGGGGCTTCTTGATGGACCTCCCAATTATGTTGGAGTTAATTGTTTTTTTTTAAATTTGTTAAACATTACATATATGGTCATGTCAAACTGTGCCCCCCTCCCCAAATGGCCAGTGATGGGCCTGGAGGGGGGTGGGAAGGGGGGCGGGGGGGCGGGTCCACAGCTCTGCTTCCCCACCCTATTCTGCACGATTGTACCACTTCTGGGGTTTCTCAAAGCCTGAAGAAAGTTTCAAGTTTCTCACTAGTAAAAAAGCTGAGAAAGGCTGGCTTGTAGTCTGAAAATCTTATAATTTTTAAAATGTATTTTGATTATAGAAAAAGAAAAAAGATACAAGCATATGAGAAAAAATTAATTAAATTAAATTTCGCCAGTTTACGCTCTCCAATATTCTCTTATCTAGTATAAATCATCCGACAACGTATTCATGTAATCCATGTACGAGTGCCAATGGTCTTGGGATTCTTCCACAGGCCTTCTGTTTGCCAAATTTGTAAATCTGGCCATGCTGCATAATTCTCCAATCATGGAGGGCCCCCATCCAGCCCGTGCTGTGGCAGTTACATTGGTTACCACTTGTGTTCTAGATCAAGTTTAAGGTTTCGGTTTTGACCTTTAAGGCTGTCTACAGTAGGGTTGTGCGATTCGGCTGCCGAAGCGGCCGTTCCGTCCGGGCGCAGCCAGCGCCGCGCCGCGGGGGGGGGAGGGCGGTGCCGGCAGCGGCGTGACAGCGGGTGCAACCACGCAGGCACTGGCTGCGCCCGGACGGAACGGCCGCTTCGGCAGCCGAATCGCACAACCCTAGTCTACAGTGTGGGTCCAGTGTACCTGAGAGACTGCCTATCTCCTAACGCCCCTAGCAGAGTGTTAAGCTCTACAAATCTAAACAGGCTAGTAGTCCCTGGACTAAGAAATTACTGCCTGGCCTCGACCAGGGCCAGGGCCTTTTCGTTCCTGGCCCTGACCTGGTGGAATGAGCTCCCAGAAGAGCTGAGGGCCCTGACGGAGCTCTTGCAGTTCCACAGGGCCTGCAAGATGGAACATTGGGTTGAAGGCAGGTGGTGGATCATTGATTGGATCCCCCCACCTTAAACCACCCTACCTCATAGTGGGAGGTAGCATTTCCAGGTATTGCATGGTGTGGGGCGGTATACTGCCATAGCTGGGTACCAATAAACATCTTAATCTGTGCCAGGAACATGGAAAAATCATCCTGCGTTCCCTCATACTTCTCTGGAGCCTTGAGAGGGCAGGAAGGCAGAGGACCCTGGGCGGTGGACCCAGCTGCTTGCTGAAGCCCCAAGACTGCAGTGGTGAGGTGCTGCTCCTGGGGCTCTAAGGCTTACTTTTGAGCAGTCATGTCAGCCACCTGTTGCTCCAGCAACTGGTTGCGGGCAGCCCAGTTTGCTGCTGTGGCTTGGTCCATCCTGGCTGGAGTTACTAGCTCTTATTACCAGCCTCTAGGATGGTGTGGTGGGTGCAAGGTATGTTGCCCTAGCTGACCACTCTCAGTGCCAGCTGTGCAAGAAGTGCCTGGGCTGCATAGCCTAGCTGGAGCAAGTCAAAGTTCAGTCCAAGTCATCAGGAATCAAAGTAAGCAGAGTGAAGGGCGAGGCAAAGAGTAGTGGAGGGAAAGCCAAGGTCAGAGTCCGGATAAGCATGTAATCAACAAAGCCAGTCCAATTACCAGATGCATAGTCAGAAGCCGTTTGCCAGGAGTCAGGAGAGCCGATAGGAGTCAGAAGTTTGCAGACCAAGGAATACAAACCGGACCGGAGAGTTGCTGCATAAATTGCACCCACGCTGACATGCTGATGCAGCCCTGCCTAAAAGAAGGTCAGCTAATGAGCTGAGTGATTCCAGCTGGCCCATCACTCACTCGCCTCCAAAACTGCATCAGCTGTGTCGGGTGTGTTGGGTCTGTGCTGGCATCGAACCAGCAGCCTTGCACTCCTACACCGTTCCATGGCAAGTGATCTTCCCTTCTTCCCGAAACGCCCCACCAACGCCTCCTCCGGACTGTCGTCTGACTCTGGCTGTGCTGGGGCTGGGCACACAGACAGCTCCTTCCTCTCACTCCCTGCTTGCTCTGCAGTGTGTGTGAAGGAATCTGCATCTGATGCCGGCTGCCCAGAGGATGGATGTGGAACAGGCTCAAATTGCTGTGGCAACTCCTCGGAGACAGGAGGTGGCAGCGGGGGCATGACAGGCAGTGTTGGTTGGGGTTAGCTTGGTTTGGTTTGGTTATTCTATTTATATCTGTGAACCGCCCCAATCTAGATGGCTGGCCAGGAGAGGTGGTATACAAGCCTAAATAAATAAAATAAAGGTTCTGTTCATTCAGCCCATGGGGTTCTCATAATGAAAAAATTGCAAGTGTCCAGTGTGGTGCCTGCTGACACCATTCTTGGTGCCTACCAAGTGCTTTTAAAAAGCGGGTGTGTCTGATACCCATCAGATCTTCTGACTGACCACTGAAGATCTGATAATCTATTCAGATTACAATATTATCATTGTTTCAATGGCAGCTGCCACAACAGTATTTGTTTTATTCCCTCTCGTCCCTCTTTCCCAGTACCTTTTAAAATTATTCCTCTTCTCACCTGCACTTAAGATTCCTCTCTCTATGTGGCCCCACCTCCTGCAGCAGCCATGTTATGGCTAGCTCCACCTCCTGCTGCAGCCATTTCACAGTAGTTCTTCCCACCCTGTGTCAGAAGGGGTAACAACGTTACCATTGTTGCGGTTTTTGCAAAGTCCCTCCCCCTGGCTCTCTCCTCTGATCTTCCGGCGAAGCAATCGCCATTTTTTTTTCTCCGAGCGAGCGGAGATCAACACACTGGCAAGCCTTCGTTTACCCAGTGAGGCTTCCCCAGTTGCAGTCCCTCTGTTTAAAGTCACCAAGCACAAGCAACACAGAGGCCCGTTCGCTGGTTTATTTTCCCTTTATTTTTCACACTATTTTCGGACGAAAATCGCGCCTGTGAGGGGGGGGGGGTTTCCACTCGGGGGGAGCATGGCAACAATGAAACAGCAGCTCAAACACCACCTGCTAGCTGGATGGGTCTCTCCGTTGCAACGAATCAACGCAGATTCGTTGCAACGTGTGTTTTTTTTTTTGTTTAAACCTTCCTTAAAGGGAAAGGGGCTGTTTGGAAGCATGATAACGGCCGCCCATTGGCTGCTTGACGGCCGGGGGCGGGACACAGCTCAGCAATATCGCTTCCTGGCTAGCGATTTTTGCCGAGACCGGAAACCTGTGGGAAACGATAGAAATGCAACTGGATTCCACTACAAAGGCAGGTATGCATAACGACGAATTCCACTATTTAAAATGGCGATTTTTCGTTCCGCAAACAATTTGCAACATGGATCCCGGTGCGGAATGGCCCTTGATTTCCACCAGATTCTCTTGTGGATCACAACAGAAGTGGCTTGTCCTGCTTACAGCCTTGACCACACCATGATCTGTTCAGTAGACATGCAAAATGTTCTGTTAGTGCAGCCAAAGGCCTTGCTCTCCTCCTCCACCTTTTTCTTCTCTCACAGATAGTTCCTCCATCTATTTATATTAGGCTATAATAACAACCATTGATCGGCTCAAGATTACGGAATCTAGAAAACATTAGAATATCCCTTAACAATGCCTATCTGGGCTTTAACTCCCCATTGAAATGTGCTTTACTTTCAGAGTATTCCACATGAATGACAACATCTATTATGTACACAGGCACTGTATCCACCCCTCATCTGCAAAGCGTATTATCTCTGATCAATACCGGACGGCAGCACGCAGCTGACGAAAAATAGCCATTTTGGAATTCAAGTGACATATGGTGCAAATCCCGCAGTATCCAGCCTGTTTTAAACAAACCACAAGGACATGAAATTTCCTGCATGCAGAGCAGAATGATTAACATAACCTCCCCCTTGGGAACATGGTCCCTATTTACATTTCGGGGGTCTCACGAACAAAGACCTTGGTGTACCTTTGGAGGACAGACAGAATGCCGCATGCCAGAAGAGAAACCATTACGCTTCCATACCGTGTAGCCAGGGACAAATTCTGAATGAATATGTGGCTGGGGGGGGGGGGGGCCGTCCTCCCATTTGGGACAAATCTAAATACATCAAAACCTGGTCTCCCCCTGCATCACTCTGATGCATCAATAATGATTCTGTGGAAATTGGTTTATTTTATCATCCATCATCTTTCAATAGGGATTAATTAGTGACAACTTTACAACTTCATTAAAATTCTGTCATTGAAGTCCCAGAGCTTTTATCACATTCAGGAACTCGGAGAAGGTTTTTGCCTTTCTTTCGTTAAACATAAAACTGCACTTAGAAAAGGTACTTGAAAGAATCTGGGGCCACAAACCACATCTCTGATTGCATCCTTCTTGTCTAAAAATCCAGAACCTGATTAAAATTACCTACGGCTATGTCTACAGGCCCTGCCTAGCAGTACTACAGGAATGTCTTATGATTAACATGCCCCCCCTCTCTCTTTCTCTCTCACCCTTTCTAAAACTATTATGGGATATGGCCCTGCAACAGTTCTCTAGGGCTAAAGGGCTGTCTCAGCTTTGATACTGCAGGGAACTGCGGTTGTGGCAGACTCCAAGCTGAGCCACCACCCAGCTTCCGAGCCTCAGCCGAGTTTCCCTTCGCCCTGAGAAAACTGGTGAGGGCAAAATCAGCAAGGAAACTGCCATAAAAATTTGTGAAGCCTAAGAAACTCTGCCCACCACAGCACATCTCGTACTCTGGCAGGGGCCATTTCTAGCCCCTGGCCAGAGATTAAATACCCTTGGACAGTGGTCCCCAACCCCCGGTCTGACGACCGGTACCAATCCATGGATCAGTCGGTACCAGGCCGCAGCTCCTCCTTGTCCTCCTCCTCCCCGGCTGCTGCCTCGGGGGCTGCCCTGCCACTCTGCCACCAGCTCACCTTTGGTGCTCTCCAGCGGCCGCCATGGCTGGGGCTTCCCCTCGGCGTGGCACTGTGCAGCTGCTGCTGGCAGCGCCCCCCAGTAGATGGCAGGAAATCAGGGGCACCGGCGGGAAAGCAAGTGGAGCAGGGGCTCAGGTGGCGGCAGCCACGTCCCTCAGCAAAAGACTACCCCCCCCCCGCCGGGCCTCAGTAAAATTGTCAAGCGTTGACCAGTCCCCGGTGATAGGTTGGGGACCACTGCCCTAGGAAATCTAGACAGTCTTCGTGGAACTCATACTTGGACAGTTTGGCGTACAGATGTTTTTTCCTTAAACGAGAGGGCCTGACCTGGGTGTTAAAAGCCCACTCTTCGCCCTCTCGTACATGGAAGTACACCTCCCACAGGTCCAACTTGTTGAGTATTCACCCTTCCCCAGGTGCGCTGACAAGTCCTTGATCGGGGAAGAGGATAGGCATTGGAGGCAGAGATGGCGTTCAGCTCCCTGTGGCCCGGGCCTGAGCATAGCATGCCATCTTCTTTCATTGCAAATAGCACTAGGGCCGCCATGCTGGCAAAAAGCAGGGATACATGGCTTTGACACTTTTGCACCAAGCACTGGAGCTTCGATACATGGGTCTTTGTACATCTGATTCCACTTCACAGGGTGGTTGTTTTGGAGCCACGTCCCCCAACCTGGGCTAGAATTCCAGAGGTGCCCACAAACACTGGGGACTCCTGGCCTACAATCTGACCTCATTTGGACACTGGACAAGTTTCTAGTCAGCCCCACCTCAAAGCAGATCTTTTTTTTGTATTTGTTTGTTTGTTTCTATTTTAATTTGTACCCCGCCCCTCCCAATGTAGTCGGCCCAGGGTAGCTTACATCAAGATAAAAGAATAAAATACAACAATTGCCAATTTAAAAAAAACCTTCAATTAATCCCCAGTAATTTTAGAGAGTGGAACAATGTAAAAATAAATGACCAAAGCGACAGAGAGATTGCAGCGCCTTCCTCTGGAGGAACGGATAAAGAGTGAAAAGCTGCTCCATTCAGAAAAAATGGGACACGGTGGAAGTTTTAACACAGTATGTAGAAAGTGGTCATGGAGAGTGCTTTCAAATTACTAGAACTCAAGGGGCGCCTGATAGGGAGCAAACAAAAGAAAGCACTTCACACAATGCAAAATTAATGCATGGCGCAAGATGTGCTGAGGGGCAAAAGCATAAGGGACAAACAGGGATCATGTGGATCCACGGAGGATCTGGGGCATCAGAGGCTATTAGCCAAGGTGTCTTTTCTAAATGTAGCCGTCATGCATATCGATGGCTTGGGGCACTGGATTCTGTGTCCCCGCTGAGGACCTTGAGCAGTGCCTGGTTGGCCTCCGTATGAAGCAGGATGTGGCATGAGATGGACTGCTGATCCTGTGACATTGGTGCAGGCTTGAAATCTGATGTAAATGAATAGCTTTAGCCTTCAGGGACTGGATCCAGACTCTGAGAGTTATACTCAACCCCACATACTCTACCTTCATTTAGCCTAGACAATGTTTCCCTGCCTTGAGCCATGAAGATCCATAGCTGCCCTGGCCACTGGTGAATGATGGGGAGGTAGGGGTGCCAGATTCAGACTGGGGGCATTTCCGCACCCTTTAAATATAGTGTAATGCTTACCGTAAGTTGTTGTTATATTCCAGCCCCTCCACATGACATCGCCAACATCCAGCATCCATGCAGCAACCGGCCGGCTATATCTGCCATTTTAAAGAGCTAGTTGGTGAATCCCAAAAAAGTGGATTCACCAACATATGTAGCACTACCTAATGGAGAACAACCATCAGGCTACCAGCAAAAAAAAATGTATGGAGGCAAAGAAGCGCTATCTCTGCCTTCAATGTCTTGCCCTCGCACCCGCCTCCCTTACCTTTCTTCCAGGGATGGGAGGTTTTTTTTTAAGTGAACTGCCTGTAGCAACAAATAGGCATTCATTCATGCAGGGAAAGGCAAAAAAAAAAATCTCCCCAAAGTTGTTGCACAAAGCATGCCTCTCCAAGCTTCCCCTGCCCCACGCTCCAATCAGGAACGATTTATTTTTAAAAGGAGCAAGACTCATAATTCCATTAGGGGTGGCAATAAAGAAGCATTACGCATCTATGATTTGATGCAAAGATGTTTCAATTAAGATGTACTGATTTTTTTGGAAAAAAATAGTGGGCATCACAGGCCCTTTAAAGGAAAGGGGATTGGCTGCCTGACTTGTAAAGGTAAAGGTAAAGGTAAAGGTAAAAGTATCCCCTGTGCAAGCACCGAGTCATGTCTGACCCTTGGGGTGACGCCCTCTAGCGTTTTCATGGCAGACTCAATACGGGGTGGTTTGCCAGTGCCTGACTTGACTGACAGGCAAAACAGAGTCACGTGTAAAGCGCATTGTCCTCTTCCACCATTTCCAGTAGCACTTGTGGAGGGGAAGAAGCGGAAAATGGTGGCAGGGAAGAGTGAGCCAGCAAGAAAGGTGCAGAGGCGCCGGGAGGTGCGACTTATTTCATGTTACACCACTCAGCTGGAGTAATGCTATTTTTAAAGGTGTGTGGAAATGCTCTGGGAATCTCCTGGAGATGCGGGGCACTTCCCAGATTAGAGGCTTCCTCTCTTAACCACAACACCAAACTGATGCCTGTTGTCTGGAGGGCCACTGTGCTTCTGGGAAACTTCCAGCCTCCACCAGGGGAGGGGGGCAAGGTTGCTTGAATGGCGTGGATGTGGCTAGGCCTCTAGTACATAAATAGGAATGATTTATTCATCACAGCAAAACATCCCTTGTGGAAAATGCTTTCTGATGTCTGTATATTTCTGAAATTCACCTTTGCTCTTGTTCCAGAAGCAGCGCTTGAAGTTGTGTTTGTGGTTATGGCTCACGTGAACTTCACACCGCTTTGATGACTACGCTGCCGTTGTCTGCTGACCTCCCTCTCTCCCTCTCTCTACTCAAGCACATACTCAAGCCTCAGAAATATTTATAAGCCAATAAACAATGCAGTGCAGGCCGATGGTCAGGTTTGTTCCTGCTCACTCTGCCATAAAGGGAACAGTAGACAGGGCACCCACTTTCTTGGTATGCCTCGGTGCACTGAGCATTAGGGGCCAAGATACTGAAAATTATTGGGGCTAGGGAAAGGGGGAGATCTATCGAGTGCATGCATTTTTAATTGCTTGAGGTTGTAAAGTCATTCTTTGGAAAAGATTTCATTGCCTTCCTCTTAGAGTCTGCCCCCACCCCCACCCCCCACCGATTGCAGCACATTTAGTTACAAGAGATTCTTTATTAATAAGTTATTTTCATATTGACTTTTTAATTGGTTTTCAAAAGGGAAAAATGTGTTTGCTCCGCTATATTAAGGCTGCATTTCTCCTGGGTAAACTTGAGGACATGGATTTTGTGTTGCTCATGTTGAGAGCGGAAAAGAGGGACGAGAAAGGTCTCCCGAAAGACGAAGCTAAACTTTTAAGAAGGAACGTTCCAGGAGGACAGGCATGTTTGTCCACTGAAACAAACCCCACTAAGGTGCCCCAGGGCACCTCAAAAGACTTACAAATGTTTTTATGATTTAAGCATCTGACAAGGTAGAAATTAAGGTTAGCAGACTCCAGGTGATACTTGGAGATCTCCGGCTGTCACAGAAGACCAAGATTGTTTCGTCAGAGAAAAGGGCTCTCTTGGAGAATGGATTCTGTGGCTAAGGTCCCTCTCCTCCTTAAACACTGCCAGCCCTGGGCTCCAGCCCCAAAATCTCCAGGTATCTCCCAAGCCAGAGCTGGCAGCCCCAGGAGAATCATTTCTGGTCACTAGCCCAGGAACTCTTTTATAATCACTGTACTTTTTAAAGTTGTCCAGAGGTTGTTTGTGCCAGGAGAAAATGCCATCCAGAAATGCAACCGCAGCAGTTCTTCATGGTATCAGTAAACCGCACATTTTCAAAAACGATTGGCCGTCAGTCAGTAATAGCCCTCACCTATAGCTGAGCCCCTATTGGGAGGGAGCCCTCAGCCAGGAAAGGCTGATAAGGAGTAATTTCCTGCCACCCTTGGAACGTGCTGTGAGGAAATACTGCGGGCCCCAGTGAGTAGCTCAGGTGTGGGTGGAGGGAGGAGAGAGGAGAAGCAGCAGCAGCACAAGAAGAGATGGCCACATTGAGTAGCCCTGGGGTAGAACTGGGGTGGGGTCTGAAGGAGTGGAGTGGGGGTAAGCCCCTCTGAAGGAGCCCTGGAAGCTGGCATCCCTGGACCTCTGTGAAGTACAAAGCTGCATTCCCCCCTCCCAAGCATCCCTTTTCTCCAGGGAGATTGATCTCGGTTGTGTGGAGGTGAGGTGTCATAGCAGAATTCCCCCCTCCCAAATAGCCATTTTCCCCTCAGAAGCTGATCTCTATAGTTTGTAGATTAACTCCGACTCTAGGAGGTCTCCAGGCCACACCTAGGTTAGGAATGTTTATTGAGGTTTCGAGGTGGGGCCTCAAGAGTCTGGGGATGGGGGAGACAGAAGGAGTAAAGGCTAACCACCAGCCCATGGGGCCCAGCGCAGCCCCTGCTCTCCCTCCCCCCTCCCTCCCTCCTAGCTGGCTTCTCCAGAAGAACTGGTGCCTGGAGATCAGTTGTTATTCCTGAAGATCTCCAGGCCTCCAGCTAGAGGTTGGCAACCCAGCTGGCTGCTCATGGAGGAGGAACGGGGGATCAATCTGGGCTCCTGAGATTAGAGCCTCCTCCTGTTTAATCACCTCCAACAATCTGGATCTCAAGATCCAGTGGGGAATGGGGTGGGGGGAAGGTCAGCAGCCAGGAAAGCCACAGGGCAGGCACGGAAAGGGTGGGAAGACTTGTCAAGCCCAAGGACAGGGATCCCTTCCTGCTCGTTTACGTGGGAACAAATGATACTGCCCAGTGCAGTGTGGGGCATATAAAGCCAGACGACATGGCCTTGGGGCAAAAAGTGAAGGACTTGGAAGCGCAGGTTGTGTTTTCATTGGTTCTTCCTGTTAATCGCCAAGAAAGAAAAATAATGCAATAAATTAGCGATCCCCAACCTGTGGGCTGCGGACCACATGTGGTCCGTCAACTAATTGGAGGTGGGCCACGAAGGACGCCTTCTCCCCCCCCCCCCGGCCCTTTACTTCATCCCCCCTGGCCCTTGACAACACACTTTGAGTGTCATAGTCCCATCTGGGAGTGATGGGAGACAATCTTGTTGCAGAGAAACAAGCTCAGGGTTCCCATTGATTTGTTATTGTCATGAGTTAAAATTTCCATGAAAATAAAATGCTCCTTATGTTCATTGTTGTGGCGTGTCTGTATCTTATTTTGAAGGGATGTTTAAACATTACCATAGCGACCAGAGTCAGAGAGCGTTAGGGCAATGGGCCTTAGTAAAATTGTCAAGCATTGAGTGGTCCCCAGTGATAAAAAGGTTGGGGACCACTGCAATAAATGACTGGCTACATCAGTTGTGTCATCGGGAAAGGTTTGAGGTTTTGGACGGTGGATCATGCGACCATGATGAGGCTCTTCTAACAAAAGAAGGTTTGCACCTCACGAAAGTGAGGGGAAATGTCTTTGCAAAGAGTCTTGCGGACCTGGTGAGGAGGGCTTCAAACGAAGCCCAATGGAGGAGCGAGACGTACATTCAAAGCCTAGTTTGATGAAGACGACTGTAGATGGGAACACTGCAGATTTAAAGGGAATGGCACATAGGCAGGGAACTGTTAATTTACAGGAAAGTTCAAAAACTAAAACTCCGCGGTACTTTTATGAAGGATTATGATTTCTCTACACTAATGCGTAGAGCAGGGGTAGTCAAACTGCGGTCCTCCAGATGCCCATGGACTACAATTCCCATGAGCCCCTGCCAACAGTGGCAGGGGCTCATGGGAATTGTAATCCATGGACATCTAGAGCAGTGGTCCCCAACCCGCGGGCCGCAGCCTGGTGCCAGGCCGCGAAGGCCATGGCGCCGGGCCGCAGCTCCCTCTCCCAGCCCCCCCCCCCGCAGTAAAAAACTTCCCAGGCCGCAAGCTTGCGGCCCGGGAAGCTTCTTACTGTGGGACAGGGGGAGAGGGAATCAGGGCTGCGCCCGCGCATTGCACATGTGCGGCTGGGCTGCGCATGCACACATGCACCATGCGTGGCTGAAATCGTGCATGAGCTGCACTTTTGCGTGCGCGCATCACTTTCCCGCATGCACGCATGCGTGAAAGTGCCACGCATGCGCGATTTCGGCCGCGCGTGGTGCATCGCATTGCGCAGGCGCAGGCGGGCAGTTGCCCTGCCAGTCCCCAGCCTCAAAAAGGTTGGGGACCACTGATCTAGAGGACCGCAGTTTGACTACCCCTGGCATAGAGTATGGGAAACAAGTAGGAAGAACTAGAAGTCCTAGTAAAGCAACGGAACATGATCTAATAGTCATTACAGAAATCTGGTGGGATAACTCTCACAACTGGAGTACTAGGATTGAGGGGTACAAGTTATTTAAAAGGAACAGACAAATAAAGAAGGAGAAGAAGTAGCACTATATGTTAAGAATGTATATACTTGTGAGGAAATACATGTGTCTGAGCATGGGAGTTCAGCTGAGAGTCTTTGGGCAAAAATAAAAGGAGTAGGAAATAATAGTGGCATTAGGGTGGGGGTCTGCTATAGACCACCAGGCCAGGCAGAGGACTTGGATGAGATGCTCCTAGACCAGATTACAAAGTTCTCAGAGAGACAAGACCTGGTGGTCACAGGAGATTTCAATTACCCAGATGTCTGTTGGAAGATCAGCTCCGCTAAAACTGAAAAGTCCAATAAATTCTTGTCTTATCTTGCTAAAACTTCATTTCCCAGAAAGTGGAAGGGGCAATCAGGGGGTGAGAAGAACTGGTTGATGAGCAAAAGGTTGTGGGCACACTTGGTGGTAGTGACCATGTGGCTTTGGACTTTATGATCTTGGGGGAGAGAAAAGCTGTACATAGTCACACATACAGTGGAGTTCAGGAGAGCAAATTTTAACAAACTTAAAGTTATGTTGGGTAGAATCCTGCAGTCAGGAAAACTTAAAAAGATGGAAGTCCAAGACGGCTGGGAGTTTCTCAAAGTGAAATACAAAGTGAAATACGGAAGGCACAATCACAGACAATTCCCTTGAGAAGGAAAACTGGGAGGAACCTAAAGAAACCAGGATGGCTCCATAAGCAGCTTTCAAAAGAATTGAATAATAAAAAAGACTTATTTGGGAAACGGAAGGAGGGCCTTAAAGCCAAGGAGGAATATAAACAAATAGCCAATGCTTGTAGGAAAAGCTACAGCTCAGTCTGAGCTTAGGTGAGCAAAAAATGCTAAAAACAACAAAAAAAGGTTCTTTGGTTATACTCAAAGTAAGAAAAAGAATAAGGACATGCTAGGACCATTGCAGGGACCAGAAAGTGACATTGTCACAGGAGATGAACTGCTCAATTCCTACTTCTCCTCAGTCTTCTCTTGCGAGGGGAATCATACATGACAAATACATGACAAAATAATTTCACGTGATGAGGGATGGGAGTTGTGGCCTAGGATTGTAAGGGTAGTTCACAAACACAATCTGGCCTTTCCCATTGGGGCCTTTCCCATCGTACAATGAGGGTTACATTGGCTGGGCTCTCATTCTGCTCCAAGGCCATGGGTTCCTGGGACCCCGGGAAGTCGTTCCTGGCCAGACAAGCCGTGAAGGGTTGGGGGCAGCAGGCCCAGTCAAGGCCCGATCCACGAAGAAGAAGAAGAAGAAGAAGAAGAAGAAGAAGAAGAAGAAGAAGAAGAAGAAGAAGAAGAAGAAGAAGAAGAAGAGGAGGAGGAGGAGGAGGAGGAGGAGGAGGAGGAGGAGGAGGAGGAGGAGTTGGTTCTTATATGCTGCTTTTCCCTACCCGAAGGAGGCTCAAAGCGGCTTACAGTCGCCTTCCCATTCCTCTCCCCACAACAGACACCCTGTGGGGTGGGTGAGGCTGAGAGAGCCCTGATATCACTGCCCGGTCAGAACAGTTTTATCAGTGCTGTGGCAAGCCCAAGGTCACCCAGCTGGTTGTATGTGGGGGAGCGCAGAATCCAACCTGGCATGCCAGATTAGAAGTCCGCACTCCTAACCACTACACCAAACTGGCTCTCCATCACCCGGGCTATCCTGTGCCAGTTACTTGGGCATGGCACAGTCATGGCAGACTAACCTTATCTCTTTTTTTTTAGAAAGTTACTACCTTGCTAGATCAGGGGAATGCTGTGGACATGGTTTACCTTGGTTTCAGTAAGGCTTTTGAGAAGTTTCCACTAAAAACAAGTTGGTAAAATGTCGTATGATCCTATTATTGTTAGGTGGACCAAGAACTGGTTGACAGATCACACCCACGGGGTGCCTGTTAATGGTTCATTGTCTTCTTGAAGAGGAATGAAGAGTCGAGTGCCTCAGGGATCTGTCTTGGGCCCTGTGTTGTTCAACATATTCATATATAGTTTGGATGAAGGAATAGATGGGGTGCTTTTTAAATTTGCAGATGACACTAAACTGGGAGGGCTTGCAAACAACCAAAAGACAGAATCAGAATACAAAAATATCTTAAGCTAAAAGAAACAAAATGAGTTTCATCATCAGTAGTGATAAATGTAAAGTTCTTCATTTAGGCAGGAAAAATCTTGTCTTGGCAGTAAGGTAAAGGTATCCCCTGTGCAAGCACCGAGTCATGTCTGACCCTTGGGGTGACGCCCTCTAGCGTTTTCATGGCAGACTCAATACAGGGTGGTTTGCCAGTGCCTTCCCCAGTCATTACTGTTTACCCCCCAGCAAGCAAGCTGGGTACTCATTTTACCGACCTCGGAAGGATGGAAGGCTGAGTCAACCTTGAGCTGGCTGCTGGGACTAAACTCCCAGCCTTATGGGCAAAGCTTTCAGATGGCTGCCTTACCACTCTGCGCCACAAGAGGCTCTTGTCTTGGCAGTAGTAAGTGCGAAAAGGATCTGGGGTTCTAAGTTGATTAGACACTGAACATGAGTCCGTAATGTGACTCGTTGGGAGAGGAAAGGGAAGGCGACTGTAAGCCGCTTTGAGCCTCCTTTGGGTAGAGAAAAGCGGCATATAAGAACCAACGCTTCTTCTTCTTAAAAGGCAAACTGGATTTTGGGCTTTATTAAAAGAAGTATAGTGTCCAGATCATGCAATGTGATGTTACCACTTCTGGTTGTTTTCTCTGGTTAGACCTCACTTTTTCTATGTTCAGTGTTGAGTACCACAACTGAAGAAAGATGTAGAGAAACTAGAGTGTGTCCAGAGGAGGGCTACAAAGATGGTGAAGGGTTTGGAGACCAAGTTGTATGAGAAAAGGTCTTGGTCTGTTTAGCCTGGAGAGAAGATGACTAAGAGGTGATCTGATCACCAACTTCAAATACTTGAAGGGCTGTCATAGAGAAGATGGAGCAGAGTTGTTTTCATTTGCCCAAGAGGGTCGGACCAATAACCAATCTGCTGCTGCTGCTGCCTAGAACTCAGAAGGAGAGAGAAATGAATGCAGCCTTACTGCATAGGGTTCATATTTTGTTAGTGGTTCACCGCCTCCCCCCCCCCCCAAATCCCACATTTCTCTGTAAGTGGTTTGGAACAACATGCAAGGCAAATCTAATAAGGCAGGCAAGTACACCTTGGAGGGGGACTGCAAGAATAAATCAATTTTTTAAATAATTTACAAATAGCTTCCAGCCATTTTGCCCATTAAAATCTGAAAGCCATTGTATTCTGTATTTCTTCAGCCCTTTTCATCATCTTAGTTATGCTCCACCAGTTTTAATAAATAAGTAATATGGGGAGGGGGGGCACTTATCTCAAGTGCTTTGCCACAACTCTGTTGGGCTGTTTGATTCTTTCTAACTCTAAATAGGAACGTCGGAAGCCAACTTGCCCCCCACCCCAAGAAAGAATGGCATTGCGTGCTTTTAAATACAAAAGGGGGGTTGCAACTCTGAGCAACTAAAGCAAAAATCAGGAAACTAGAGCACTGTTCTTTAAAAATATTTTCAATAGCATTAATTATATATATTGAATCTGCCATGAAAACGCTAGAGGGCGTCACCCCAAGGGTCAGACATGACCTGGTACTTGCACAGGGGATACCTTTACCCTTACGTACATACATATATACATATATACATATATACATACATATACACACACACACACACACATACATACATACATACATACATACATACATACATACATACATACATACATACATACATACATACATACATACATATGTTCCTTGGACTGCAAGGTGAACAAACTGGTCAGTCCTAGAGGAGATCAGCCCTGACTGCTCCTTAGAAGGCCAGATCCTGAAGATGAAACTTAAATACTTTGGCCACCTCATGAGAAGGAAGGACTCCCTGGAGAAGAGCCTAATGCTGGGAGTGATCGAGGGCAAAAGAAGAAGGGGACGACAGAGAATGAGGTGGCTGGATGGAGTCACTGAAGCAGTCGGTGCAAACTTAAATGGACTCCGGGGAATGGTAGAGGACAGGAAGGCCTGGAGGATCATTGTCCAGGGGGTTGTGATGGATCGGACACGACTTCGCACCTAACAACAACAACAAATATATAAGAGTCTGTAAACCCCACTGGCTCTCCTTCATCAAGCAGGGGTCCCTGGCTTGGTACCCTTTGGTGCCGGGGACCTGCCAATACCTTCCCAGGGGCCCACCAAGTGTTTCCAGAAGGAGAGGAAGGGGCTCGGGAAGGGGAGATGCTAGGGGTGGATGGGTGGGGGGAGGGTTCAAGAAAGGGAAAGAGTGGGGAGGAGGGAAATCCCTGTGGCCATAAGTCCTTGCGGGTTCCCCCTTTCATATACAGACAACACAACTCCAACCACAGGCTCTCCGAGATAGATGGGCAAAGCGCTACGAAAGCTTCCCCATTCCATTTCCACCCTTTCTTTCCACTTCCAGCTTAATAAGTTAATTGCTTCCCTTCTCTCCCACGGCCAGCTGCAGCGTTCATGAATTAATTATTCAGTATCAGTTCTTTGGTGTGGATTGAAGTGCTGCTTTTCATTGGGCAGGGAAACTACTTGCCACGGTTTCTATCTGGTTGTTTTATGATTGAGAGAGCTCTGTTATAAAATTACATTTTTAAAAAGTGCACGTGCATTGGCTGCGCCCAGCCCTAAACAGCCCCACAGATCCGGCTAAATTTAAGCATTTTAAAGCTCCGATGCTCTCAACGAAGGACAGCAAAAGAGTTTCTTGACGTCCTACAGCAGTGATCCCCAACCCCCAGTCCAGGGACCGGGACCAGTCCGTGGTTCCTCTTCGTCCTCCTCCCCGGCTGCTGCCTGGGGGCTGCCCTGCCACTCTGCCGCCGGCTCACCTTTGGTGCTCTCCAGCGGCCGCCATGGCTGGGGCTCCCCCTCAGTGTGGCACTGCGCAGCTGCTGCTGGCAGCGCCCCCCAGCGGGCAGCAGGAAGTCAGGGGTGGCAGCGGGAAAGCAAGTGGAGCAGGGGCTCAGGAGGCGGCAGCGACACCCCTCAGTGACACCCTACACCGGGCCTCAGTAAAATTGTCAAGCATTGACTGGTCCCCAGTGATAAAAAGGTTGGGGACCACTGTCCTACAGGACCTACACACATGAGCTGACACCTGAAGAGCGATTCTGGGCTTTTAAGGGGGCTGCTATCAAATTGCAAGCTTCTTGCTGTTCATGCTGCCGAATTATTACAGCCCATAGCAGCGTTTCTCAACTTTCTTACCCTTGAGAAACCCCTAAAGTATTCTTCTGGCTTCCAGAACCCCCAGAAGTGGTGCGATTGTGCAGAATAGGGTTTGAGAAGCATTGCTCTGTACTTGCCCACCCAGGACCCCTCCCCTTCCCGCCCCCTCCAGGCCCATCATTGGTCAGTTTGGAAGGGTTGGTGGGTTGATATGAACATATATGGTCCTATCACACAACATGATTCTCCCACCTATTTGGGAAGCCCTCCCATGGCTGGGAAGAAACGCCAGGGTTTCCGGAAATCCTGGCTGAGGAAGGCTGGTGTAGTAGTTAGAGCAGCTTTTCCTGATATTTTTTTCATTGAGGAACCCCTGAAACATTCTTCAGGCTTCGAGAAACCTCAGATGTGATATCAGGCCACGCCCTCCTGCCATTCCCCCAAAAGATACATGTCACCAGAAGCTATGCAGCCCAGAAACTTCCACTAGATGTGACATGTCACAAAAGGCCTATTCCATCACCACGCCCCCCCCCCACGCCAAACACCCGCTGTTTAATCTGGTATTTGTTTGCGGGTGAGTTTTGAATTCTGCCATTCCTGGCCTCGTTTTGAACTTCGGGGGACAGAGCTCTGGTTCTGTGACTCCTGGAAGGCCCCAGGGCAGGGGCTGACCTCATCATTGGGTGCCTAGATGACCGTCCAGGGCAGAGTCTGCACTTACTTTTTTTATTCCATTGTCAATCCTTTTGAATTCAGATCGCTTTGAACTCGATTCTTCGGGCCTTTACGCACGGGGATCTTTGTTGCAAATTGTTTGCGGAATGAAAAATCGCCATTTAAAATAGTGGAATTCGTCGTTATGCATACCTGCCTTTGTAGTGGAATCAGTTGCGTTTTTTAGCGTTTCCCACAGGCTTCCGGTCTCGGCAGAAATCGCTAGAAAGGAAGCGCTATTGCCAAGCTCGTCCCGCCCCTGGCCGTCAAGCAGCCAATGGGCAGCCGTTAGCATGCTCCCAAACAGCCCCTTTCCCTTTAAGAAAGGTTTAAAAAAAAAAAAACAGACCCATAGCAACGAATCTAGGTAGATTCGTTGCAACGGAGAGACCCATCCAGCTGCCTAATGTAAGCTGTCGTTTGATTGTATGATCGTTGGCACGCTGCCTCGAGTGATAAAAAAAAAATCCCCCCCCCTCTCACGGGCCCGATTTTCGGCTGAATTTATGTGTAAAAAATAAAGGGACTTTATTTCAGCAAACGGGCTTTTATGTGGTTTGTGCTTAGTGACTAAAGGTGAAGGACTGAAGCCAGGGAAGCCTCTAAACAGAAAGAGGCTCGCTGGTGCGTTTATCCCCGCTCGCTCGGAGAAAAAAAAATGGCGATCGCTTCGCCGGAAGTTTGGAGGACAGGCTCAGGAGGAGGGACTTTGAAGAACCAGCAACAATGGTAACGCACAGGTCCTTAGCGCTACTGTTGCAGATTGTTTGCAGGAGTGTATCGCTATCCGGAGGGTGAATCCACTTTTCTGGATTCCCCTGAAAGCGCTACAACGAAGCGCTTTTTGCGGGTCGGTTTCAGGATTGTTGCAGATTGTCTACGACGTCGTGGGTTATGGCAAATTAGTAGCGTTTCCAATTAGTAACCATTGTGCTATTTTGAAGCCGTGCGAAATGGCCCTTCCTCTTCCCCCCTCCTCCCCATTGAAACAGGAAAGTCTTCTGCACGTGGTTAGGGAGGCTCAGAAGGGGGGGAGGCAAATGGAGACTCTTTCTTTGTTTTCTTGAAGGGGGGAGGAGCCAGGCAGGGAGCCTCTTTCTTTTCTCGGAGGGGAGGAGGAGAGGATCGAAAAAGGCAGAGGAGGGAGGAAAAATCCAGGACCAACAGAAATTGAGAGAAATTAGGGGCTTTTCCTTTAAGGCAAGCGTGTCACATGACCAGGTGTAGCCTATCAGAGGTTTTCTACCATGGAGCTTTCTTTCCCAAATGGATATTCAGGATTTTCAGCATTCTGAGATATCACACAATATAGGTAGGGTCACTCCGGATCAATCCTTCTTGCTGCAGAAGGAAAATTAAAATCGCCCCAAATCCAAACGGAAATCGCATTCTGTGTAGAGGGTAGGGACTGAATCGATCTGGGGCTGGAATAAAAGCTCCATGCAGTTTACACCCAGGTTCTTTGTGGTAGCTGAAGTCTCATCTGCCAGGATGGGTGGTGTTCAGGGATTGCCAACTTTGAGTTCGGAAACTCAGGACCATATTTCCCAGGATGAAATTCACCTCGTTACATGCCCTGAATGTAATTTTTTAAAAAGCAGTCCTGAGTTATAATGTTATAACTGCTTTAAAAAAAAAACTTAGAAACCGCATTGTAACACAATCACCCCTTTTTTTAAAAAAAGGAAGATTTTTCAGAAGGGAGGAAGGGAGGGAGGACAACAATGAGGAAAAAGGCATTCCCAAACAACTCAAAATTGTGGGCACAGGGAAAAACCCAATTGCACGCATTTCTGCATTTGGCAGCCCCAAATTAGACCCCGTTAGTCCCCGTTTTGTGGCGCAGAGCGGTAAACAGCAGAAATGCTGTCTTAAGCTGTCTGCCCATGAGGCTGGGAGTTCAATCCCAGCAGCCGGCTCAAGGTTGACTCAGCCTTCTGTCCTTCCGAGGTCGGTAAAATGAGTACCCAGCTTGCTGCTGGGGGGGAAACGGCAATGACTGGGGAAGGCACTGGCAAACCACCCCGTATTGAGTCTGCCATGAAAACGCTAGAGGGCGTCACCCCAAGGGTCAGACATGACCCAGTGCTTGCCCAGGGGATACCTTTACCTTTTTTAGGCCCCGTTTTAAAAAGTGGAAACTGGTTTTCTGGGGATTCCTTTGCTGTAGGGCGAGGGGGCAATTCAGATCTGCGCCCAAAGAGGTGAATTTCACTGCAGAAACAAACAAAAAACTCAGCCCAAAGAGGAAAGACTGATTAAGAGGAAGGCAAGGCGATTGTAAGCCACTCTGAGACTCCTTCAAGAAGTAAAAAGTCAGGCCTAAAAACCGACACTCCTTCTTCTAAGATGTGGGGTTGCTATCAGAGGATGTAGTGACGGTCACAAGAATAGTCAGATTCATGGGGGAGATGTCTCCCAGTGGCTGCTAGCCCTGGTGGCTGAGGGGAACCTTCACGTTCAGAGGCACCAACCCCTGAGACCACAGTCAGGAGGAAAGCCTCAGCCTCTCTGCCATGCTGTTGGCATTCCACGTGCGAGTTGGCCAGCATGCGAGACAGGAGGCCGCACTTGATGGAGAGCAGCTCTGACCCAGCAAGGCTCTACTGACGTTCTTAAGCTTCCTTGAGAAGGACTGTGAAGATGGAACAGTGAAAAAAATTAGCTCTTGCCAGCTCCAGAATGGTCCAAGACAGAAGTTAAGTTGCCAGCTCCAGGCTGGGAAATACTTCGGGCCATTCCATGTAGCAAATTATTTGCTGAATGAAAAATCGAAGCGCTTTTTACGGATCGGTTTCAGGAGTGTTGCAGATTGTCAACGACGTTGTGCATAATGGCAAAACTGTAGCAATTTCAATTAGTAACCATTGTGCTATTTTGGACGAATGCGGAATGGCCCTTCAAGTTTGGGTGGGTTTGGAGAGGAGGGAGTGTGATGCAATGCCACTTCTGCAGTGGCCATTTTCTCCAGCTGTAATTCCAGGAGCTCTCCAGCCTGGAGGCTGGCAACCATAATATGGCTTGGACCAATCTACTACCAATTTGCATTCTCTGGGTTGAAGTGGTCTCTCCCTGCTGCAGTTTGGTTTTCAGACTAAACTTTATTTAGCACAAAACCCTGATTTTCTCTACAACTGCTTGAATTGCCCCGAAGGTCACCGTTATGTACGTTCGTGAGGCACAAGGAATAAAACTCAATCCTGAAAAGCCACGACAGATCGGGGAATGGAATAACCTTTCGTAAAACCATCTTCCTCCACACCAGTTGCGAATGGATGTCAGGCGCCCAGCACCTCTCTGCCTTGCTTCCTCTAGAGGAGCCTTCAAGGGCTTCCTGCTGCAATGAGACGGCATCTAATCAACTAATATTGCTGGAATCAATTAAACATCAGCCGCTCCTCCCCTGCCCCGGGAGAGGCAAACTCAGCCCAGTCACATTCTTTTCTGCATTTTCTTTATTATGCAAAATTCACAGTTCATAAACAATTCATAGCGCCGAATATAGGCTCGGGGAGGAGGGTGTGGCATCCATGTTGGTGGTTCTGGATGTGCAAGGACACCCAGTGTCAACAAGGAAAAGAGTCTGTCCAGTCTGTCCAGGAGGCTGGGGATGAAAGTAAATAGCTGATATCATGGGAGCCTGGTATAGAAATGCACTTAGATGACTCAGCACTTGGCCTTCATGGGGGGCTACAGAGCATGGGTCTCCTCGGGTGCCGGCTGACCCCTTTCCTGATACACCCTCCAGTATTTTTAGAAATTGGGCAGGATCAGGTGAGGCTTTTGCCAGCAAGTCTTCTGAGTGGACACTGAAGATTTGGTTGGCTGTGCAGCTTTTAAAAACTGCCTTGGATGCAGCCGCTGCCAGAGGAGCAGGGTCTTTGTTGTGTGGTTGCAGGTAAGCCTCTGCAGCCATTGAGTTGCTGGCTCCCCTGCTTGTGGCAACCATTTCTGGAAGCAGCACACCCCTCCCCTCAGTGCTCACCAAAGCGGGCGGAGCGCACCAGAGCGCGCAACCCTGGCCTGCAGCCTCAGGAAGGTTGCAGTGGAGCCTTGGGGGGACTTCATGGGCACTCCGTTCAGACCATTTTCCAAACTGCTTGGAAAACAGGGACAAGGAGTTTCGGAATCCTCCACTTCCCTCATTCTTGTGCATGAATTCCCACTGCATTTCCAATTCAGTGCTCACCGGGGTTTGTAGTGATGGCGTCGTTCACACACTGGCTAGCACCTGCCTTCCAAACCAGAATCAGAAAAGCACCAATATGGGGCCAATACGACAGCTGTGGTCACAATGACGTCCATGTAGGACGGACAGGTGTTTCTCCTTTTCTGCAGAGTGCACCTATCGAAGAGGGGGTCCAATTAGGCGTTGAGTCGCTCGTGGAGTGAAACATCAACATTTTTTTTAAGAACACCACCTAAACACATATGAAGAAGACGAAGAAGAATTTATATAAGAAGAACATATACAGTCCATGGTTCTGGCCAAAGCCCGGTGCAAGTCCCCAGGTTTAAACTTCTTGTACCCTTTCAATGATCCAGTAGCAGGACCAATGTGATTACAAGTCCCTGCTCTTTGAATCACAGTTTGCTTAACTGCAAGCAGAATTCCTTCTCCCCTTAAGTACATTTCCACCAGATGGCCGATAAAGGCCAGCAGATCATGGGGCCGAGTCCAGATCCATTGGGAATGGCTTGGTTCCGTAGGAGTTGTGGTCACTGGGTTCAGAGTGGGGTTCTCAGGCATTACAGGCTCCGCCAGTTCTGGCATGTCCATGCTTGGGGTAGGTGGCTGTGGGTCTGGCAACGCCAGTTCTGGTGCTGCTGCAGAGGCTGGGCTAGAGTCTTCCGATGCCAGCATGCTTTCCCGCATCTGATCCACATGCTGATGCAAGGTACGGGCATTCGGAGGCTGCACTTGGTACCACCCAGGGCCCGTTGCCTGAGTGACCTGCTGGGACCCAGCTGAGACTGCTTGCATAGTTGTGGACATAGACTGGGTCTTCTGGAGCAAAGGAGAAGGTGCCATGCCTTTGACCCAGCATGGTAGATGATCTGAAGTGAGACCCATCTAAAGTCACGGCCAATCGGAGTCACATCAATAGTTTGGAAGCACTCTGGCCGGTGGCCAAGCTGGGAGGGACATTCTGGTGCAATAATAAATCTGCAAGTCTCTGCAGCCACTCACCCTGGATGAGCCTGGTCAGCACCACCTTTGTAGTCCTGACCACACACTCTGCCTTGCTGTTGGTGGAAGGGTAGAAGGGTGATGTGGTGCATCAGTTGAGTATCCCAAAACCTGGAATGCTTTTGACATGAACTGGGCCCTGTGGTCTGTGATGATCATGTCCAGCTTGCTTTTTTTTGGGGGGGGATGCCTGTTTACAGAGTACGCCCCAGTAAATCGAGAAAACAGTGACTCAGCAGCACCTGAACTGATTTTTTTGTTGCCTTGACCCTGCTTAAAAGGACCAGGTCGACTTCTCCCATGGGCTCTGTCAGGCTTAAAATAATAACTTGGGGCCATTCCGCACAACCGGCAATGGCGCTAAATCTGAGCATTATTGAACAGCGCTGCAATCAAAAACAGTAGGTCTTGGTAACGCACATAGCCAGTTTTCTCGGAAAAAAGGCTCTCCCACTAGCGCTGTTCTTGTACGCACAAGTTTCCAGTCTCTCTGAAATTGCAACAAAGGAGGCAATATTTTTCCATGCTTCCTCCCGCCCCTGGCCATCAATCAAAGAGAGCAGCCAATTAACTGTTGTGTTCGTGTTTCCCTTTAAAACACCTGTAGCAACGCATATTTGTTCATTCGATGTATCAGAAAGACCTTTTTCACTGGTGTGGGAGCTGACGCTTAATTGTTTACAGGCTCTTACAGTTAACCCCCCCCCCCCCATGCAATTTCTGGCTGAAATTAGCGCAGTGTCGAACAGGGGGCTGTATTGTGCTTGGAAACTTTACAGACAATTGCTTGTGGAGGAATTTCAGCTGAACAAGCATCGCTTATTCGTTGCTTTTGCCGGTATAAAAAATGGCGATCACGACGCCGGAAGCTCAGGTGCAAGAGGTTAGGGAGGGACATGCTTGCTACTGCTATACTGAGAACGCACATGTCTTTTTCCGATGTATTGCAGGTTGTTCTCAAGAGTCTAATGGTGCTACAATGCTACAAAAAGTGCTACAATGAAGCGATATTTGCGGGAGTGTTGCAGGAGTGTTGCAGATTGTGTACGACTTCGTGCGTAATGTTAAAAAAAGCGTTACACAATGTGAGACTTCAGCAACATTAACGCTGTGCAGAATGGACCTTGGTGTGCAGCCTTCAACCTAAGATTCATCTCCCTGAAGTGAAAAACGTCACATGCTGCTTGCTATAGATCAGGTGACTATTAAAACAGGGGGGAAAGGTTACAATGTAACTATATCTATAATAACCAAAATATTTCTGGTCATCTAGGATCCAGCACTCAAACTGGCAAAATCACCATAGTGTTTTTGTCACTCTTCCACAGTGTAATAAAGCTTGCTCAAAGTGCTGATTATTTCCTTTAGATGTTTGCGGCTCAGATTAAGTTGCCTGCCTGCTCCTTCAGATATCTGTTTCCCACTCCACTTTCAATTTTCTCCATCCAAATCCAGCAACTCCTGTTTTGTGTAGTAACTGTAACTATGTATTGTATAATTTTTGACTTATGCAAGCATGTACTTAGCATGTTTCTGAAGCAACTGGCTGGTGTGCAATCGTCATACTTGTTGCTGGGAACCATGCTCTGGTTACCACTTCTGTTGTCCTCTCAGAGGAGCCACGTGTTGTGGCGGAGGGACAAAAAATATGAAAAGAGAATTGCCCTTCTCCAGCTGCAAAGGTTCCACTCGTTGGCACACTTTGAGAGAAAGCAGTTTACGCTTTTACCTTAGCATCCAGAAGGCAGTTTCAATGAGACGCAGGAACATTGGATAGAGGCTAAAAGAATACAGTTTACTAGGTTACATACACATAAACACATCTAATGCTCTCTCATCTGGCCTCTTGCTAGATCAGGGCCACAAAAGCTTACCAAGTTACCGAGCGGTATAGTTCTTACGTGCTGCTAGAACAAAGGCATTGCAATGCAGCATAAACTGCAATGGAGACAACAAGACAAAACTAAAGCAATGCTGCAGTGTGACAAGCCAACTGGGTGACAATGCGACTGAGCACAAAGGCTCAGCTCCTCTTCTTCTGTGAAGAGAAAGTGGGCAGCCCCACTTGGATCAAAGGCTCCTGAGTTTCTCAGTGGCAAACCAATCTAAACTGGTTTCTTGGTAGAGTCTGCAATTCCTGCAGCCAGGCATCTCTCCTGAGCATTTGACCAGACTTTGCGGCCTGGACCAAACAACTTGCTACTTGTATTACAACAATAATTACACGGAATATATATAAGGCTATACGTGACCTGGGTCCCATCTACCTGCGGGACCGCTTGGTTGCTTATGCCCCCCGCAGGGCACTCCGCTCCGGGTATGAATTTACTGGTTGTCCCGGGCCCACGGGATGTTCGCCTGGCCTCGACCCGGGCCAGGGCCTTTTCAGTCCTGGCCCCAACCTGGTGGAATGAGCTCCCAGAAGAGCTAAGGGCCCTGCGGGATCTACCAGCTTTCCACAGGGCCTGTAAGACGGAGCTCTTCCGCCAGGCATATGGTTGAGGCCAGGGCAGCTCTCCCACAAATCCATCAGAGGATCCCCTCCAATATTGAGATCTCTAACATCGAGATCATTGTTAGATTTTTGTATTGGTGCCACCCTCTTCTGAATATTATTCTCCCCACCAGGCTGAGCTTGGGGGGAAGTCGGGTAACTAAGATCAGAATTGTGACCACCGCCGCTTATATGTTATATGTAACTTTTGTTGAAGTTAATTGGGGGTTTTATGGGGTTTTATGGGGATTTTCTTAAAGGACGATGCAGTAAAAGTGCTACACTCAATATGCCAGCAAATTTGGAAAACTCAACAATGGCCACAGGATTGGAAAAGGTCAGTCTACATTCCAATCCCAAAGAAGGGCAATGCCAAAGAATGTTCAAACTACCGCACCATTGCACTAATTTCTCATGCTAGCAAAGTTATGCTCAAAATCCTACAAGCTAGGCTCCAGCAATATGTGGACCAAGAACTTCCAGAAGTACAGGCAGGATTTCGAAGAGGCAGAGGAACTAGAGATCAAATTGCCAACATACGCTGGATCATGGAGAAAGCTAGGGAGTACCAAAAGAACGTCTACTTCTGCTTCATTGACTATGCTAAAGCCTTTGATTGTGTGGAACACAACAAATTGTGGCAAGTTCTTAAAGAGATGGGAATACCAGAGCATCTTATTTGTCTCTTGAGAAATTTATATGCAGGTCAAGAAGCAACAGTGAGAACTGAACATGGAATCACTGACTGGTTCAAAATTGAGAAAGGAGTTCGGCAAGGCTGTATACTGTCGCCTTGCCTATTTAACTTGTATGCAGAGCACATCATGAGAAATGCGGGATTAGAGGAGTCACAAATTGGGATCAAGATTGCAGGGAGAAATATCAACAACCTCAGATATGCAGATGATATGACTCTAATGGCAGAAAGTGAAGAGGAACTAAAGAGCCTGTTGATGCGGGTGAAGGAGGAGAGTGCAAAAGTTGGCTTAAAACTCAACATCAAGAAAACAAAGATCATGGCATCTGGCCCTCTCAATTCCTGGCAAATAGAAGGGGAAGAAATGGAGATAGTGACAGATTTTATTTTCCTGGGCTCCAAGATCACTGCAGATGGGGACTGCAGCAAAGAAATTAAAAGACGCTTGCTCCTGGGGAGGAAAGCTATGGCAAATCTAGACAGCATCCTAAAAAGCAGAGACATCACCCTGCCAACAAAAGTGCGTTTAGTCAAGGCTATGGTCTTCCCAGTTGCAATGTATGGCTGCGAAAGTTGGACCATAAGGAAGGCCGAGCGTCAAAGAATTGAGGCTTTTGAACTCTGGTGCTGGAGAAGACTCTTGCGAGTCCCTTGGACTGCAAGGCGAACAAACCGGTCAGTCCTAGAGGAGATCAGCCCTGACTGCTCTTTAGAAGGCCAGATCCTGAAGATGAAACTCAAATACTTTGGCCACCTCATGAGAAGGAAGGACTCCCTGGAGAAGAGCCTAATGCTGGGAGCGATCGAGGGCAAAAGAAGAAGGGGACGACAGAGAATGAGGTGGCTGGATGGAGTCACTGAAGCAGTCGGTGCAAACTTAAATGGACTCCAGGGAATGGTAGAGGACAGGAAGGCCTGGAGGATCATTGTCCATGGGGTCGCGATGGGTCGGACACGACTTCGCACATAACAACAAAAATGGGGATTTTATTGTGTTTTAGCTATTCATGTTGTAAACCACCCTGAGACCTATTTGGAGAAGGGCGGTCTAA
Source organism: Paroedura picta (assembly GCF_049243985.1). NCBI lineage: Eukaryota > Metazoa > Chordata > Lepidosauria > Squamata > Gekkonidae > Paroedura > Paroedura picta. The sequence continues at coordinate 124,091,646 of NC_135374.1, read as the reverse complement.
AAATTAAATAACAATAACAATGACAATGACAATGACAATGACAATGACAATAACAATAACTAGAGCCCATTGTATTCTTGGTGCAATTGTATTCTTTGTGCAATGGGTTTTACTGTGATAAAATGCAATGGGTTTTGCTGTGATAAAATATTAAATCCTTCATACAGCCGCCTTCTGTTCCTCGTCTCCCCTGTGGGGATCAATCAGGGTTTGGAGAGGTTCTTATCGGCTGATGGTTCTTGTGTATCCCAATATGGCAACCATACTTTAAGGACACCCAAGCTCTCGTAGGGTTGCCAACTTCCAGGTAGGGTTCTAAGATACCCCAGAATTCAGCAGATCTTCAAACTACAACATTCATTTGCTCTAAAGCAGGGGTAGTCAACCTGTGGTCCTCCAGATGTCCATGGACTAAAATTCCCATGAGCTCCTGTTAGTGTTTGCTGGCAGGGGCTCATGGGAATTGTAGTCCATGGACATCTGGAGGACAACAGGTTGACTACCCCTGCTCTAAAGAAAATGGTTGCTATGGATGGCAAACTCTCCAGCATTATAACCTGCTGAGGTCCCTTCCCCCAAACTTTGTCCTCCCTAGACATTGGCTCCAAATCTCCAGGAATGACCCAATCTGGATTTGGCAAGGCTTGACAGCTCCAGGTAGGTAAGTTGATGGAGGTTTAGGGATAGATCCAGGGGAGGACAGACCACTGGGAGGGGATGGATGCAAGAGTCCAATCAAAGCCTCCCAATAAGCAGACTTCGTTGCATTGCAAAATGTCATAGAATCATAGAATCTATTTATTGAAACTGGCATCTCTGAATCCTTGCTAAGACTTAAAATATAAAGCGAACCACAATATTAATGATCAATAACCCATCTTCCCTTCCCTCTCTGGAGATGGCTCCAAACATAGAGCTGCCTCCCCCAGAACCTCCAAAGTTCACTCTCCCATCTCCTTCCCTGAAAAGGAAAGTTCATCATAGCCTCGCTTCTGGCCCCAAGGTCAGGAGATAACTTTCTCAAGCACCAAGTGGATTTATGGCTGAACCCTTGGTGAACCCTACATTACCAAAATCAGACATGCCAAGCCATTTGGGGTTACAATTACAATTACCTACTCAACTACATACAGATTAATATAAATGTTTGAAAGCAAATCCATGGCAAAAACTTGTAGTGCCATTATTTTGGCAATGGAGCTCAGCAGGGCCACTCCAGGGCCACCAACTGCACCATTCTTAGCAGACATCTCTGTGATCTGGAGATTGGCAGTGGATTCCAGGGGATGCCCAGGCCCCATCTGGAGGCTCCCTCTAGGGCTGTTGTCCCTGGCTCGCCTTCGGAGGCCGGCCTTGCCATTCGGGCCTTTGCCTCGCTGGTGCGGGAAGAGAGGAAGGCCAAGGAGGAGATCAAAGTAAGCCAGAGACAAAAGTGGGGGGGGGGGCAGTGTGTCTAAGCCCGGGCAACAAAGGCCTTTCACCATCGTAATTGGAAAGCCATTAGGAGCCCCTCCCGCCTCCTGCACAGATTGTGCCCTTCTCCCTCCCAAGCCCCCCAGACCACCTCCTCTTCTCCCAGAGAATGATGGAAATCAGCCGGAAAGGAGGGGGGCGTGGCAGGGGGCCATCCGTCTGAAGAGGCTGTTTGCCCCCTTCTTCGAAGATTTCTTTTTTTTTTTTACCGAGTTTTATTCATGAGTTGTTAAGCATTTTGTTTAGCAAATCGGTTTATCCCAATGACCTTCCCTTTTGCCTGAATTTTCCAGGAGGCAGATGGCCCTCCAGCGCCCCTCCCCTGAAATGCAAACACCCCCTCCGCCTGTTTGCTCAGCCTTTCTGCATAAGCATCAGAATGCCAGGCACAGCTTGGAAATGACAACATGGGCAAGAAAGAAGAAAGGAAGAAACCCCTCCAACCAACTGCCCAACTGCCCGGGGAGTCTGCTTCTCTGGCCAAGGGGGTGGCTTTTCCAGCTGTGCCATTTGCAGAAAGCCGGGTGGAGCAGGTGAGGTGGAAGGCCCATTTTTTGCACCAAAAGGTGCCACTGTTCCATTGAGGCAAAGCTGCATCAAGCAACACATTTCTGTGTGTCCATATGGGAGCAATCCCTCGAGGGTGAGTTTCAGGCTTAGAATAAACAGGGGAACAACCTCTACGGGATGGCTGCCCGTCTCCTAGGATTACAGCTGGTCAACAAAGGTCAGTTACCCTAGAGAAAATGGCCATTTTGGGAGGTGGACGGTGTCACCTTGTGCCCCACTGAAATCTGTCCACTCCTTAAGCCCCACCCTCCGCAGGCTTCCCCCACATTCTCCAGGTACCAGCAAACCCAGTGAAGAGTCTGCTGCTTAGGAAAGAGATGGGGCCAGCACAGAATTAGGAAAGGGGAGAGGGGAACGTTCCTGAATGCTGAGTCCTACCAGCCACGCAGTTGCCTCGGGTTGCATAATTCCAGGTTGGGCGGAGCCGGGGGAGGGGAGGAGCCACCATAGGTGCCTCTCCCAAGCAGCCGTCTCCTCCAGGGGATCTGATGTCTGCCGTCTGGAGGTTGGCAACCCGGCCTTTGCCTCAGACCATCTGCTCCATACACTGAAGAAGAAGAAAGAAAAGAAGAAGAAGAAAGGTCTGGCTCCTGCTGGTGCCAAGTTCTTCCAGCCTCTCAATTCCATCTTGAAAGCAGCATTTCACTCCTAAAATCCCACAATCGCTGCCTTTAAGTGTGGCTGGGTGCTAAAAGAGTCTTTTAGTCTTATGCTTAATTGTCAGCAGGATCCCAGTTGAGGCGTTTGGGCTGAGTTCCTGTCCCATCATATTCTGGCTTTGCATTTTTCAAGATAAACAACTCAAGTTGCCACTTATGTTTGGATTCCACTTTGATGCGATTTGGGCTTTGGAAATTATTACCACTCTGGAAACAGCACGAGAAAAATGTTTCAGGTGTTTTATTTTTTTTTTAAACAAAGACAGTTTACGGATTAAAACAGAAGGATGCGATAAGACAGGCGCTTCCTCCTGCCACGTTCTAGTGCCCAGATTCCCAACTGCACAAAGGGACGGAAAAGAGCAGCCGCTCAATGAGGAAGGAGGGGCCTCCTGAGCACCAGAGTCAGTCAGTGTTGCCCGCTCAGGCTGGCAGCATCTTCAGGATTGGAGTCCGAAACCTTCCATGTCACCAGTCACCTGGGGCTTTCAACGGGAGATGCTGGGGGTTGAACCGGCTACCTCCTGCATGCCAAGCAGAGGTGCTCCCGTTGAGCCACGGAAGTCTTTCCCATCACATACTGCCTGATTCTTTCCACTGAATGTGGCATGGATTGGACCTGGGACCTTTGGCAAGCCAGGCAGATGCTCTACCACTGAGCCCCTCCCCAGCCCCACATATCTGGCTGGGCTCATCCTCCCCACATCTCTGTGCGCCTTTGATCAGACTGGGCTGTTGTAACCATCTCTGCGGTGGTGATATTTGCATTTATGTCTCAGATACATCAAAGTATTTGTGACGAAGGGAACTTTGACTCTAGAAAGCTTTTATCCCAAAAACCGTGGTGATCCTGGACTCCAGTCTAGCTGTTCAAAGCAGTGTATCCTCAATAAAGCTTACAATAACCTTGCTTAGGGCTGGCTTTGGCAATGCAGGGTGAAGTCACCAGAGACTGGGAGACTTTCAGGGAATGTTACCACCTTGCCTTCTGCTGGAGGGGACACCAGTATCGCCTTCATGTCCTGCCAATGAACTGCCAGAAGCACCTGGAAAGCCGTCTGCAGCTCTTCTTAATGCCAAAGGGAGGCCATTGATACTTTCTCATTGAAGCCCAGATCAGACCATAAAAAAGATTGCTTTGGCCATGGACCAGCTGAGCTTCCCACTTGGTCTCCTTCCAAAATACCAGAAATGAACTCGTTAATAAAGGGGACTGAGAAACAATACCAGGTAGCATGGTGGGAGGTGCCATCAAGTCACAGCTGTCTTGTGGCAACCCAGTAGAATTTTCAGGACAAGAGACCTGCAGGGGTGGTTTGCCATGTCCCGGCTCTGTGCAGCTGCCCTGGACTTCCTTGGGGGCCTCCCATCCAAGCCCTAACCAGGGCCAACCTTGCGTAGCTTCCAAGCCCTGGTGAGATTTGGCTATCCTGGGCCATCCAAGTCAAGGCACACTAGGCAATCCTACAAATTGTATTGACTCTTAAATTAATCTCTGGTATTGTTAATATAAGAACAACTACATGGATTCCTATGTTCTCAGCTTCTGAAGCTACCACAGAGTTCCATGTTGCTCCTAAAAGACATCTAAGAGATTCTCTGGCCTATTATTATTATTGTTGCATTATTGAATTTAGATTTTGCTGTGGACTAAGGGAGGGGCATCTCATTTTCCTCCAGCCCACTATTTCCTCTTCCCCTTCCCCTTAAACCCCCCCAGCCTCTCCCCACTTCCTCTTCTTTGCACCCATCAGCCAATCTACCTTTATTGGCTTCCATCTCCAGACAGACCAAAGCTGGAAGGAGGACAATACTCTTGTAGTTATTTAGCAACTCCCACCAAGGCCACTGAGAAGACATTTGTTTCTTAAAGCTGCAAACGCTGCCGCTATTATTTAGAATCATAGAATCATAGAATCATAGAGTTGGAAGGGTCCATAGAGGCCATCTAGTCCAACCCCCTACTCAACACAGGATCAGCCCAAAGCATCCTAAAGCATCCCAGAAAAGTGTGTATCCAGCCTTTGCTTGAAGACTGCCAGTGAGGGGGAGCTCACCACCTCCTTAGGTAGCCTATTCCACTGCTGAACTACTCTGACTGTGAAAATCTTTCTCCTGATATCTAGCCTATATCGTTGTACTTGTAGTTTAAACCCATTATTGCGTGTCCTCTGCAACCAACAGAAACAGCATCCTGCCCTCCTCCAAGTGACAACCTTTCAAATACTTAAAGAGGGCTATCATGTCCCCTCTCAACCTCCTTTTCTCCAGGCTGAACATTCCCAAGCCCCTCATCCTAACTTCACAGGGCTTGGTCCCTTGGCCCCAGATCATCCTCGTCGCTCTCCTCTGTACCATTTCAATTTTATCTACGTCCTTCTTGAAGTGAGGCCTCCAGAACTGCACACAGTACACAGTATTTGAGGGTGTTCCCTCCCCCTCATTTTTAAAAAAAGTTTTTAGGTTTCAGATTTTTCTACAAATCTTTTTTTCAGGTCTACAGGAAGGTCCGTCTTGTCTGCTCATGGCCCCAGTCTCTTGATTTAAGTACCCCTAGTTGGGTCCATGTTGAGAATGAGATCTGTTGATTTTTCCACATTCTTCATTGTTGTGGTTTCCTCACTATGTTTATCCCTTTCAGAAACTGGAATATTAAGCTTGCATTGAGCAGAACTAGCATCATAAATCATATGCATGCTTTAGTTTCCTTGCTGGATAGAATGCTGCACCCCCCTCCCCTTTTAAGTTGCATTCGAAGATTTTATAAAATATTAAAGCTCTTAGTTGTCAGGCCAAACACTCCTTGCCGCGGGCATCACTCCTAAGAAGTCGAGCTACTACAAAATGCATTGGTTTCTATTTAAATTCCTTTCCTTGCAGCACCACGTAATTATCCTTCAGAGGCTTGTCCGCAGAAGCATGTGCTGCTGACCCAATCCCAGGTAGGAGGAAGGGCTAGCAAGAGAGCAGGCGGCAGGAGGAGCCCTGCGCTACATGGGCTGCTAACAAAACAGAGCCTGGAACTGTGGGTGTTTGCAGGAATAACACTGCCATGGAAGGGCCCAGCCCAGTCATGCAGGGGGCAGAGCCAAGAAGGCATGCCGTGCCCACTGGGCAGAAGCAGCACATTCTTTTTGAGGATGCCCATGCTCTGCTCTGTCCGTAGAGTTTTCATGGCAAAGATACTGGAGTGGTTTGCCATTTCCTCCTGAAGGGGATCACCTTTTGTCAGAGCTCTCTGCTATGATCTGTCCGTCTTGGTTGGCCCTGTACGGCATAGCTCATAGCTTCACTGAGCTACGCAAGCCCCTTTGCCACGACAAGGCAGCGATCCTTGAAGGGCGACTGCAAGGCGAACAAACCAGTCAGTCCTAGAGGAGATCAGCCCTGACTGCTCCTTAGAAGGCCAGATCCTGAAGATGAAACTCAAATACTTTGGCCACCTCATGAGAGGGAAGGACTCCCTGGAGAAGAGCCTAATGCTGGGAGCGATCGAGGGCAAAAGAAGAAGGGGACGACAGAGAATGAGGTGGCTGGATGGAGTCACGGAAGCAGTAGGTGCAAATTTAAATGGACTCCGGGGAATGGTAGAGGACAGGAAGGCCTGGAGGATCATTGTCCATGGGGTCGCGATGGGTCGGACATGACTCTGCACCTAACAACAACATGCTCTGCTCAGATCTGTGCCAACGTTCATAGCAACTATGCAACCAGGAACTTTTGAGGCTGTTCAAGAAGTATACATGTGCATGCATGCACGCACACACTCTCTGACACACTGTCCCTTGGCCCAGCTTGGAATGTAGAAATCAAGATAGACATTTTTCCTGGGATGGAGTAAGTGTGGTAAGCTTGATTTCAGACTGTGTGGATGCTTTTACAAAGCTGGTGAAGTAAAAGAAGAGTTGGTTTTTATACCCAGCTTTCCACTTGCCAAAGGAGTCTCAGAGTGGCTTCCAATCCCTTCCTCTCCCCACAGTTAGTTGTGAGGCCGTTGGGCTGAGAGAGCTCTGACATGTCCTGCATGGTGCAGGGGGTTGGACTTAATGACCCAGGAGGTCCCGTCCAACTCTATGATTCTAGGAGTCTATGATTCTAGATCTGCCCTGTGAGAACAGCTCTAACAGGACTGTGACTCGCCCAAGGTCACCCAGCTGGCTGCATATGGAGCAATGGGGAATCAAACTCTGTTCTCCAGATTAGAAGCTGCCACTCTTAACTGCTACACCAAGCTGGCTTTGTGGCAGTTCCAAGACTGATGCTGGCCAGCAAATCCTTATCTAGCACTGCACAGAGACATGCTCTACAGATTTTTTCACTGCCTTCAGTATTTGTAGGAAGGAGAATGTCAGAGGGCTGGAGGGTGCTCTTGCCCATGAAGAATCATCCATTCCTCCACCAGCCCCAGCTAGAGCAAGGCCAGGAAAAGGCACAGCACACTGAAGCCGGGTCAGAATGGAAAGTGGTTGCATTTCAGGGGGAGGAACTGGGGGGAGGGGGTGGCTTTCAGATGCAGCCCTGTGCAAATGGTAGCACTAGTTAATGTGCCAGATTGCAAGGTCACGGGAGCATGGAGTCGCATGCGGTAAATAAACCCCAGACACACGTATTACAAGGCAGGCAACACTTACATGTATTGGGGGAGACCCGATTAGCATCCCTGTTGCAGCCCCAAGGAGACACGCACTGCTCCCTTTCCCTTCTCACTGGAGTCAGATTGGTCTGCCTTTAATTCATTCACTATGCGTAGACTCTGCACCTTTCTTTCCTCGCCATTTTTTCTTCTTGAAACGCGGAGTTTGGGCTCTGCATACCGATGAGAAAGACCCTGTGTTGTGGTGCCAGACATCCCTGTCCCCCACACCTCGAGGCCGCACAAAAGGTTTTTCATGAATGCCTCTCTGGCTCAGTTTTGTGCTGGGTGTGTTTTTTGGAATTTGAGATTCTTCAATCTATAAGTACTGTCAGGTAGCCATTTTAAGACAATGAAATCTTCATGCCTTTTCCTCCTTGCCAGTATCCCCCCCCCCTCTCTCTCTCTCTGCCCCTCTCTTTCTTGCATTAATGTAAGCTGAACACTACACTTGGATCAGCCTCAATGATAACCAATCAGCCCTTTTGCTTCTTGCACCTGCCCTGCTTCTCACAGTCCCAGGTTATGTTGAGCCCAAAGTGGAGCTGCACCCACATGCTTGAGGCCAGAGCTGATGTTCGTCCCACCACAGATTGCAGAAACTGGGGGACAGCACCAGCCACACGCGCCCTCACCCTCTCTCACGGAGGGCTAAGGGTGGGCCTGTCCCATCCCCAGCCTCCTCCTCCTCCCTGCTGGAAGAAGAGCCAGCCCACTCTGCTGGTCCACTTCCGAAAAGGAAGCTAGGCCAAGAGTGGGTGGCTGGGAAGGAGGAAGAGGCTTGGCCTGCCGTCCAGCCCCAGGACACCAAGCACCTCTATGCTTGCTCAAGATCCTGGGGGTTGGGGGGGGGATGGGTACCACATGGTACTGAGTGTGTGTGGGAGGGGTAGACACAGGAAAGGCTGCCCACCAGCCCCATAGGAACCAGCATGGCCTTTTGGCACCCTTCCACACACACCCCTGAGAGCAGGGGCTGCAGGAGATGAAAGAAATGCAGCCTGCCAGTCCCATGGGGGCTGGGGCATCCTTTTGGCACTCCTCCATGCTCCCACCAGTTGCAGGAGGGGCATGAAAGAGTCTTCCTTCCTTCTTCCCTCTCCCTCTTCCTTTTTTCGCTCTTTCTCTCTCTTTTTTTTCTCTTTTTCTTTCTCCCTCCTTACTTCCCCTTCATTTTCTTTCATTTTCTCTTTGTTCATTCCTTTCTTCCTTTATCCAGTGTTCCTTCCTTCAATGCCTCTATTTCCTTCCTTCCTTCCTTTCTCTTCCTTCCTTTGTCCCCCTTCCTTCCTCTCCCTCCCTCCTTCCTTCCTCTTTCTCTCTATTTCTTCCTTTTCCCCCTTCCCTCCTTTCCTTCCTTCCTGCTGTCTTCTCCAGAGTACTCCACGAAAAAGGGACGGTTCAAAATGAGTACAATAACAGAAAAAAGAACCTATCCTAGGCTATAGTAAACAATTTCACAATGAATGTAATTAAACGTGTCTCATCTCTTCCTTTTTAATTGAACAACCAAAATGGCCTCTAGATTATAACCGTTTTCAAGTGAGTTTTCATCAGTGGTTGTTTTTCAACTTACTGTTTGCTAATGAAGTCCTTCAATAGGATCGATTCTTCTGGGCAGGATTTAAATAATATAGATGTGGCCTTTGGCTCACAGGTATGGGGCAGGCAGTTTACAACCCAGTGGGAACAGTCTTTTGACTAGACGGCCCCTGTGAGTCAAAGGCCACATATATATTATTTAAATCCTGCCCAGAAGAATTGATCCTATTGAAGGACTTCATTAGCAAACAGTAAGTTGAAAAACAACCACTGATGAAAACTTACTTGAAAACGGTTATAATCTAGAGCAGTGGTCCCCAACCTTTTTATCACTGGGGACCACTCAACGCCTTTTACTGAGGCCTGGTGTGGGGGGATAGTTTACTCCTCTACTCTCAACCACTGCCCTAACGCTCTCTGATCACTATGGTAATGTTTAAACATCCCTTCAAAATAAGATACAGACACACCACAACAATGAAGTGTGTTGTAAAGGGCTGGGGGGGGATGAAGTAAAGGGCCGGGGGGGGGGGAGAAGGCATCCTTTGGGGCCCACCTCCAATTAGTCGAAGGACCACATGTGGTCCACGGCCCACAGGTTGGGGATCGCTAGTCTAGAGGCTGTGCAAATAAAAAGGAAGTGATTAGAGACGTTTAGTTGCATTCATTGTGAAATTGTTTATTGTAGCCTAGGATAGGTTCTTTTTTTCTGTTGTTGTCTTCTCCAGAGGAACTGGTGCCTGGAGATCAGTTGTTTCGAAGGCTCTCCAGGCCCTCACTTGGAAGCTGGCTGCGCATGGAGAGGAGTGGGGGAATCAGACCCGACCTCTGAGTTCAGAGTCTGCTACTCGTTCACCAGCTGGATCTCAAGATCGAGCGGGGAGCAGGGGGGAGGAAGGCCAGTGTACAATATGTGGGTCCAACTCTTTCATTAAGCCTTTGGTTGGGGCCAATGACCCTACAATATCTACCCCCCCCCACACACACACACACAACACCTACCGGTCTTGACCAACTTCTGGATGCTAAGAACAATAACCAGTGCTGCTAATCAGGTGTTGCTAATTTGTTAATAGTTTTTAATTTGTTTGCACTGTTATTGCTGACTGTTTTATTTGCTGCTCTAATTCCAGTGTCAAACAACAGCCCAGAGGCCATCCAGTGCAGGGGCTCAACTCTTGTGTAAATGAGGAATTCGCCTGGCAACAGCATTTGCTATTTCCGAGAGGGGTGGGAAATAAATCCAAGAAATTAAATAAACAGACGTGGGCCACCACCCTCAGCCTCCCAGAAAACGGCCCAGGCTGAAATAACCGAGAGGTGCACACGGCATCCCCGATAAGGGCCTCTACATTCAATGTGAGATTTAACTGGGAGGGAGAGCAAGTGACTTTGCCATCAAAGAACTGCGAATTCCTCACACAGAAAGCCTCACCTTCTGTCGGTCTTGGCAGAAGCTTAAAAAGCAGTGGCTTCTATTCATTTCTAAGGGATTCTTACCAGAAATGGATACCGTGGCTGGTGTAAGACTTTTATTAACGACAAAATAATGGTTTCCTTTCTTTCTTTTCCTTGCGTATCTTTGCACTACCATCTACAGTCGCAGGCCAATCAGTAGCAGTCAGAAGGGTCCACCAAGGTGTTCTCCCTGAGCTACAATTGCTATAAGCCAAATTCCTGGCTTTCCTCTGCCTTCTGCTGTTTTTATGTGTATTGTTCATGTTGATAGTTACCCATTTCATAGCATTTGTTCAGCAGCTGACAGCGTTGAACCTTTTCCTTTAATCACTTGAGATAAGTTGTCTGGCTCCAAATAAAAGATGTTTGCCAGTTTCATGTGGAACAGAAGAAAAAGCTCTTTATCAAAAGCATATTAGCATATTTTGTCTCATTAATAGCTATGCTGCAGCTTTAATTTGCTTAATTATCGCATTTCAGATTCAACATGGTAGCTAATTAATGCAAAGACTGGGAAACAAATCCAGAATTATTGCCCACACAAACAAATCCCTGACTGAATAGTTCTTTCTGCCGTCCCCTTTCCTCCATAAAATCAGACTTCATTGTTCTGCTCCCCTGAAGTAGGAACGGCCTGATCCGTAACCCAGTTAAGCTACAAGGCTGTAATACGTTCTGCCGGAGGTCCTGATGCCAAACTTCAAAGCAGTCAGTGGCAGCTTAAACACAGAAGGCCCCGCTGAATGCAAGGCACAGAAAGAGTGGGAGACAAGCCTCCGAAAAGTTAATGCACCAGCTCATTTGCCAGAAGTTAAGGCCCATCAGAGGCTCCTGTTCATGCAGCATATGGAGGACGTAAACAGGACAAGCGGTACAATTCAGTTAGAAGCAAAAGTTTAGAACAGGCACAGCTTCTCCTGATCTTCATCTGAGGAATCAGCTCATGAGTCCAGCCTGGGCCTGGGCTGGGGGATTCAGGGCAGGCTCACAACTTCTGGGGCTGCCATTTCCTCCAGGGGAAGGGACCCCTATAGATTGGGGATCAGTTGGAATTCCAGGAGTTCCCCAGGCCCCGCCTGGAGGTTGGCAAGCCCATAATGCTAGTTCAGTCAAAAACCAACTCCCATTGCTTTCAGTGGGAAAGCATGGCGGGGGCCACACCAGACCGCCAGCGGGAGTTTGAGATGGGGCCGTTTGCCCTGCTGCTTCCCATGTCCCCATGGGGGAGGGGGGCGCCCCTAGATTTCTGCCTCCACGCGAGGCGGCCAGGGTGGAAAGGTGGTGGGTGGGTGGGTTATGCAACCCCACCTTCATGAACATTTAAAAATGCCCTCAAGTGGCTTCACGCCACCACAAACTGCCGCAGAGCTGAGAGGGGCATTTCCTGCCCCTCCCAAGACGCCACAGGAAGGGGAGGAGCCAGGCACAGAAGGCCCCTCCACACGGGGTTGTGCCTGGATAGGCCCCGTTGGCCCCTGGGGCAAAAAAGGGAACACGGGGCGACAGGGGGCCTAAAGCGGGACGGGGGCGGGATGGCACCGACATCATTTGGAAGCGGGGATTAGCCCCACTGACAGACAAGTGCCGGCCCAGCCTTTTCTCCTCCTGTGGAAAAGGTATTGATGAAACAACCTACAATTAAATATCCAGTTATCTTGAGAATTACCTTTCATGGCTGACCATCAAAGCATTTGGAAACATCTCGTCACTGTCCAGTATCCAAAGTGTGGACTAAATCAGGGGTAGTCAACCTGTGGTCCTCCAGCGTTTGCTGGCAGGGGCTCATGGGAATTGTAGTTCATGAACATCTGGAGGACCACAGGTTGACTACCCCTGGACTAAAGGACTTATATCCTTATCAATGCATTTTTTAAAAATCTGCACGAGGGACCCATTCCACACATGTTGAATACAGCACTTTTTGTGCACTTTGGTAGTAGATTTTCCTGTTTCGAACAGGAAAATCCAGTTGGAAAAGCACACTGAACATGCATTATCCAACGTCTATGGAAGGCGCATAGCTAGGCTTGAGTACTCCAGCAGCATGTTAGATTTGAGGGAATAAGCTTTTGAGAGTCAAAGCTTCCTGCATTCCACAGAACTGTGTGACTCTTTGTATGCATGCTTCTGCACTCCACTAAGTCCCAGTGCAGCCCAGTTCCCTTCTCAGCCTGAGTCCTCTCCTCCAAGGCCTCCACTTCCTGGATTTCTTCCCAGCCTCTCCAAATGAGGGCTAGAAGCTACGGCAGCAAATGGCTTCGAATGTCTGTTTCATTTCTTGGTGTGCTAGATTTAAAACTTTATATTCAGCTCCATTCAGCTTAAGTTTACCTGTCCTACCTGGATTGCTGCATATTCACGTGGTGATCTATTGCCTGGGGTCCAGAGTGCTTGAAGGATTTGCAGGTGGGGCCCATCACACCAAAGATTCATGGGTCACAATTGTGGCAAGAGCGGCCAGACTGGGGGCAGAGGGACCCCCCACAAACACGGTGGAAAGGGGTGTTACCCCAACTGTCCTTAAAGAGCAGAAAGGGGGGCAGAGGCTACAGCCATGATCCGGGGGGGGGGAGGCACCGTGCGGAGGACCCGTAAGTGCAGGGCCCATAGCACATGCTCCATGTACTCCATGGATAAACCAGCCCTGACTGGGAGCACAGTACATTTTTTTTTAAGTGTCTTGAAAAGGACTGCTAGTTTTGGCCATTGTGTGGTGTATTTTTGGAAAGTAAGATCTTGAAGGAGGGCAAACAGGCAAGGCTGTGGAAGCCGGACGGTCTCCTAGGGCCCCCGGTTATTGGCTGAGTGATTTGGGAGATGTTCCAAGAGGGCACTGAGACAATCCGAAGTCCCCCCCCCCAGCCATCACTCTCCCCTCCCAGAAGAGAGCATCCGCATGCCCTCCTCTTCCTTATTGCTCCTTTTGTGTCTCTGCCTGGTGATGAGTTCCAGCTCTCAGAGACCCGAGACAGAGCTGAGCACCGCCAGGCCCAGAGATGTGCAAGAGATTTCCCAGGCCTCTTCCGGCTCCTTAGCATGCATGGCGAGCAGCTATGCTAAGCGCTCTGCGGTTGCCTCCGGCCATGTCGGGCGGTCCCAACAGAGCAGTCCTGGCTGAACATCTTTGTCCTCCAGGACTGGGTTTCCCTTGGAAGCACCTTGAATGGGAATACGCTCGTGAACCAGGATGAAAGTGGCCGTGTGCTTCTTCTCCTCAAAAGCTGGCTCCTGGTGAACACAGACGCACACCAGCTGTGTGCTCCTCTGTGACACTTTGAAGCCCAGGGCCTGGCAAGCATTTGGGACGCTTTACAGTATTTCCGTTCAGTGCTCAAACAGCAGCAGTGAGGTTCACTTAATTAATTTTAAAAAAATCATTAAGACAGAGAGCCTCTTCTAAAAGGAATTGTGTTGCTCTGTGGTAGCCTTAAAAACTAAGTTGCCCAATTCTGACTCAGAGCATTGGGTCCAGTTTGCTCAGACTTCTCCTAGGCCTCAGGCAGAAAGAGGTCATCACCTGCTACCTGATCCTGTCCACAGAAGACTGACGGGGACTGCACCTGGCACCTTCGGAATGTCAACCGAATGCTCAACCACTGACCTACAGCCCCCCCCCCCTCCCCAGCTTTTTGATGAACAAGTGGGCTCAAGAACTAGAGGGCATCCCACTACTGCTCTTCCAGGGAGGCACAAGATGTCGTTGGACTGGTCACAAGAGGGGTGCCTGGTTTCCAGTGGGTCTCCGTGTTGGTCTGAAGCAGCACAACCAAGTTTGGTTCCAGGGGCCCCTGGAAGACCAGCACAGTTCTATTCCAGATAGAAGCTTTTGTGGGCGTGCCCAGGGCACAATCCAGTCAAAGTGCAAGAAAACTAAGTTCACGCTTAGGTCTCTCGCGGAAACCAAGGGGCTGTGGGTGGCTGGATGATGCCTTAGGCGCGAGATTTACAGTCTCCTTAATTTACCTGGATCAGAACTCAACAGTCCCAGATTACCAGACCTCTGAGAAGGCCTTTCCCCCTTTTTCTCCTCTTCTATTTATTTAAAACATTTGTATACCTCCTGCTCACTTGATCAAGGTGGAAACAATTAAAAACACATTTCAAATTATAAACTCATTCAATAAAAACTCAGAAAATAGCACCAGAACGAGGAAGGAGGAGCAGTTACAGTCACTACTCCTTTTCTTTACTTTTCTATTTGTCTTTTTCTTGAAACTCCTTCAGTTTGCAAAAACAGCTCTGTTGTTGCCGGTGTTGCTGCCATGAACAGAAAGAGCTACACAGAGCAGGACGGAGTCCAGGGGCAAGGCGGGCTTTGAAAGAAGGACAGAGGCCACCTTATCAGAGAGAGACAGCTGAATATTCAGGGTGACTTAATTGGGATGAATCTGCCAAGGGATTTATTTTTTTTTAATGGGGAAAGGATGTGGGTCAAGAAATGTGGAATTAGATGTGCAAAAATGTTTAGCCAGTGGAATGATCATGTTGAAGATAAGGTTTCTGTGAATCTGGGTGAGATATACATGTTAGGAATTCATGTAAAATGAAATTATAGGCTTTTTTGTATTAATATTGAAATACTGATATATGTGATTGAATGGAATTATTGTGTGTGCGTGGGGGGGGGTAGCCATAAAAAGTTCTTTGGGGAAAAAGGGGGGGGGACATCTCATCCATAGCAACTGAACTGAAGCTTTATTTGTTTGTTTGTTTGTTTGTTTGTTTATAACATTTATATACCGCCCTCCCCAAAGGCTCAGGCCGATTTACATGGGACTGAGAAAACTATACAGAAAACATTACATATAACTAATAATATGTTTTGATGACACCTTCCTAATTTGATGACGTCTTCCTAAACGCCAGAAACCAGAACACGACCGGTGCATACCCAGCACTTGCAGGCTACATGGCGTCCTCGGTATTCTCTCTCTCTCTTCCTCTCTCTCAGAGAAATAGCCAAGGGACCCCGCCCCAAGTAGCGGAGGGCAGGTCAGCTGCCGCAGAGGCCACTGAGCCTTCCCAACCTCCAGGAGGATTCAAGCAGGTAGCCGGGTTGGTCTGAAGCAGCAGAACAAATTTTGAGTCCAGCAGCAACGTAAATGTTGGTTTTGAAGGTGCTGCTGGACTCATAATGTCTTCTGCCACCTTCTGGCGGTGGCTGCAGGTCTCCGGGGATCGCAATGGGTCTCCAGGTGAGAAAGGTCAGTTCACCTGGAGAACATGGCCCCTTTGAAAGGCGGGCTCGATGGCATTATGCCCACTGAAGTCCCTCCACAAATCCCGCCCTTAGGCTCCACCCCCAAAACCTCCAGGTATTCCCCAACTCTAGTCCACAGCAGCACAGTCCTAGAGCAGCATGCCAGGAACCTCCCCCTGTCAGCCGCAGACAGAAGCCGCCAACCAAGGCATGCCCAACCCAGCACACTTCCCCAGTATCCCCCTGCCCCACCAGCCACAATAGAACAAGGAACTGCAGCCTCCTCTGCTGGAGGGAGGACTGCAGAACACCTTTTGCATTTTCTGACTTCCATGCTGCTGGAGTTTGGCAGCCCTAGTTTCACTAGAGAAAATGGCCCGTTTGAAGGATGGGCTCCATGGCAGAATACCATATGGAGGGCCCCCCTTTTCCAAAACTCTTCCCTCCCCAAATCTCCAGCAATTTCCCAACTCAGAGTTGGTAACCATGACTGGCACTTATTTTCAACTCAAGGTGCTTAAAACAGGCGTGTAAATCAAGTGACGGTGGCAGTTCTACGCCGAGGAGTCTGGACGTATTGATTGATGGACTTTTTTTTTGCTGTTAACTTTTTATTGCAATAGTCAGTTAAGTATTATATAGATTTATTACCAGAAGAGTTCTGAGAGGGTAACAAGTGCTGTAAAAAGAGAATAATGTGCCAAGAATTTGGAAAGCATGAGAATATTACAGCACGTCTTAAATGTATAGCTCATAAAATGAATATGAGGGGTTAAAATCTCTATAAAATCTTTTAAAAGCTCGTGCTGCAGACCAATCTAAGGTAAATACTTTTGAAATCCACCAGATTCATTGAGTCAAGAGAGTATCCTATGAAGAAATGGGGTGCAAAAAATGGGTAGAAAAGGAGATGTTCCTCGGAACAAAGTTAAAGCATTTGCACATTTTGATTATGTTTTTTTTTTAAATTAAGACGATACATGGAAGGGTTTGTAAAACACCATGTTTGGTATGGAGAAATTTCCTTATCTCATATTAGTAGAACTAATGAAAATGCTTGGCGATACATTCAGTAAAGATAAAAGAAAGTAGACTCATCTGTAACCATCAGCATGATAATAAAGACGGTAGGGGGTCCTAGGAGGAGTTGGGCCTCACCGTTTACTGTCCAATCAAGCTGTCTGTAGGGCTCCTGGCTGTGTCCTCCTCCAGCCTGATTGGCCGGCCACCCAGCTGCCGTCCAATCAGTGTGTGTGTCCTGCCCCTGACCATCTCCTCACAGCTCTTTCAGTTCGTCGGAGTCCATTGTGTGCCTGTGGACATGGCATAGCAGCAGGCTGGGGCCAGGTCTGGTGCCCGTTCCTTTCTCCTACGCAACAGGCTTTCTTGCTATCCCTGTAGATAATTGAGGAATTAATGGCAAAATGAAGAGGTTTTGACAGATGGCCTCTGGCTTATAGGGGCTTTAAAGTGTCTTGGACATACATGGATGGCAAATCTAGCATCATAATAGCACCATGGAGCCTCTGTGTTGAGAGACAGCGTTCTTCTGAGCACCACTTACCATTTCTGGCTGACAGCAGACAGGATCACCCGCCCTGTTGTCAGGCTAAAATAGCTGCAGGCCATTTCAGCAATTGATTTTGCTCCTTCCTACTTATATAAGAATAAATAGCTTTATTGAGAATTGAAACAACTTTGTAAAGGGAAAGAAGGGACAGAGTCATAGCAGTCTAACTGGCTAACTGTTCTTCACCTGATGGTGATCAGGGAGGGAGTCTGCTCAAAGGAGTAGGAAGTCTCCAGATGAGCCAATCAGGAGGAGCATTTTTGAAAAATGCTAGGAAATTCCTGATCTAAATATGCTAACTACACATATCTTCCGATGCCCACAGTAAGATATTCTTCATATTCTGTTGAGTCATGTGCACCAGTTGAAGAAGAAGAAGAAGAGTTGGTTCTTACATGATGTTTTTCTCCACCTAAAAGAGACTCAAAGCAGCTTCCAGTCGCCTTCCCTTTCCTCTCCCCACAACAGACCCCCTGTGGGGTGGGTGAGGCTGAGAGAGTCCTGATATCACTGCCCGGTCAGAACAGCTTTATCAGTGCTGTGACTAGCCCAAGGTCACCCAGCTGGCTGCATGTGGGGGAGTGCAGAATCGAACCCGGCATGCCGGATTAGAAGTCCGCACTCCTAACCACGACACCAAACTGGCTCTCATATTCTTGCATATTCCAACATGGAGAACGTGCAAACTAATGATGGGCAGAAATTTTTTAATTCTTCTCCGCTTGGGTTGATTTTGGTTTCTTAAAAGTTTGATTTAGTTCCATTAGATTAGTTACTAAAGCTATCCGTTGTATTGATGCATCCAGTTTTCCTCTCCACTGATTTCAGTGGAGATTTTTCTCTCTCTGCCTACAGCCGTTTTTCTCACGTAACAGAGATGGAATCCTGAGAGACCCAAAGCTTTGCTGAAGAGATTCTTCTTGCCAAATCTGCAGACAAATGAGGGAAAGCCACCTGGTAACTTAAGTTCTTGCTTGCAGAGTGGACAGAAGAAAGTATTTGGTCTCATGAGCAAGATGCACAAATACGAGAGCATAATAAACAGGCCCCTCCTGCATGCTTGCTTGTGAGTGCCAATTCACATATAAAGGGTAAGAATCTATTCTAAAACTAATCTGAATTGTGCAGAAAGGGGTTCTGAATGAGGGTCCCCAAGCTTCTTGAGCCGGTGGGCACGTGTGGAATTCTGCCACAGGAGACAGCTACAGTATGCACCGCCACACGCATGGGAAAAGGGTGTGTGTGTGTGTTTTAAATACACTTGGAAGGAGGAGTAGAAAAGAATAAAACCAACAGTGTGGCAGCAGTAGTTGCTGCTGAAACAGCATTATTTCAATAAGGAGAATTGCAGAGTTCCACATCTGGG
This sequence comes from Paroedura picta, assembly GCF_049243985.1. Taxonomy (NCBI): domain Eukaryota; kingdom Metazoa; phylum Chordata; class Lepidosauria; order Squamata; family Gekkonidae; genus Paroedura; species Paroedura picta. The sequence goes on along the minus strand of NC_135374.1, from coordinate 124,073,175 downwards.
TCACAGAAATGAGAAGCAGCAGACTGGGTGGGGGAGACACTCCTGGGCAGCAGGGTGTGAATGTGACCTTGGGAACTCCTGGACTGTAAGCTAAATATGAGCAGCCAGTGTGAGGCGGTGGTAAAGAAGGCAAATGCAGTCTGGGGCTGTATCAACAGAAGCATCACATCAAAATCACAAGATGTCATAGTTCCATAGTATACGGCACTGGTCAGGCCACACCTGGAGTCCTGTGTGCAGTTCTGGAGGCCTCACTTCAAGAAGGACGTGGATAAAATTGAAAGGGTACAGAGGAGAGTGACGAGGATGATCCAGGGCTTGGGGACAGGATGGATCTCTTGAACTATTTCAAAGGTTGTCACTGGAAGGAGGGCAGGAAAAGGTTCCTGTTGACAGCTGAGGACAGGACTCACAGTAATGTGTTCAACTGCATGTAGAACAGTCCTGGCTCATCAGGGAATTTTTTTTCACAGTCCAAGTAGTTCAGCAGTGGAAGGGGCTGCCTAAGGAGGTGGGGAGCTCCTCCTCACTGGCCGTCTTCAAGCAGCGGCTGGACAGATCCTTCTCCTGGATGCTTGAGGCTGATCCTGCACTGAGCAGGGGGTGGGACTAGATGGCCTCCATGGCCCCTTCCCACTCTAGGATTCTAGGAGTCTAGTTCAGCCGTGGAATGGGCTGCCTAAGGAGGTGGGGAGCTCCCCCTCACTGGCCGTCTCCAAGCAGCGGCTGGACAGATCCTTCTCCTGGATGCTCTAGGCTGATCCTGCACTGAGCAGGGGGTGGGACTAGATGGCCTTCATGGCCCCTCCCCACTCTAGGATTCTAGGAGTCTAGTTCAGCAGTGGAAGGGGCTGCCTAAGGAGGTGGGGAGCTCCTCCTCACTGGCCGTCTTCAAGCAGCGGCTGGACAGATCCTTCTCCTGGATGCTTGAGGCTGATCCTGCACTGAGCAGGGGGTGGGACTAGATGGCCTGCATGGCCCCTTCCCACTCTAGGATTCTAGGAGTCTAGTTCAGCAGGGGAATGGGCTGCCTAAGGAGGTGGGGAGCTCCCCCTCACTGGCCGTCTTCAAGCAGTGGCTGGACAGATCCTTATCAGGGATGCTGGAGGCTGATCCTGCACTGATCAGGGGGTGGGACTAGATGGCCTCCATGGGCCCTTCCCACTCTAGGATTCTGTGAGTCTAGTTCAGCAGAGGAATGGGCTGCCTAAGGAGGTGGGGAGCTCCCTCTCACTGGCCGTCTTCAAGCAGTGGCTGGACAGATCCTTCTCCTGGATGCTGGAGGCTGATCCTGCCTTGAGCAGGGGGTGGGACTAGATGGCCTGCATGGCCCCTTCCCATTCTAGGATTCTAGGAGTCTAGTTCAGCAGTGGAAGGGGCTGCCTAAGGAGGTGGGGAGCTCCCCCTCACTGGCCGTCTTCAAGCAGCGGCTGGACAGATCCTTCTCCTGGATGCTCTAGGCTGATCCTGCACTGAGCAGGGGGTGGGACTAGATGGCCTCCATGGCCCCTCCCCACTCTAGGATTCTAGTTCAGCTGTGGAAGGGGCTGCCTAAGGAGCTGGGGAGCTCCCCATCACTGGCCGTCTTCAAGCAGCGGCTGGACAGATCCTTCTCCTGGATGCTGGAGGCTGATCCTGCCTTGAGCAGGGGGTGGGACTAGATGGCCTGCATGGCCCCTTCCCATTCTAGGATTCTAGGAGTCTAGTTCAGCAGTGGAAGGGGCTGCCTAAGGAGGTGGGGAGCTCCCCCTCACTGGCCGTCTTCAAGCAGCGGCTGGACAGATCCTTCTCCTGGATGCTCTAGGCTGATCCTGCACTGAGCAGGGGGTGGGACTAGATGGCCTCCATGGCCCCTCCCCACTCTAGGATTCTAGTTCAGCTGTGGAAGGGGCTGCCTAAGGAGCTGGGGAGCTCCCCATCACTGGCCGTCTTCAAGCAGCGGCTGGACAGATCCTTCTCCTGGATGCTTGAGGCTGATCTTGCACTGAGCAGGGGGTGGGACTAGATGGCCTCCATGGTCCCTCCCCACTCTAGGATTCTAGGAGTCTAGTTCAGCTGTGGAAGGGGCTGCCTAAGGAGGTGGGGAGCTCTCCCTCACTGGCCGTCTTCAAGCAGCGGCTGGACAGATCCTTCTCCTGGATCCTTGAGGCTGATCCTGCACTGAGCAGGGGGTGGGACTAGATGGCCTGCATGGCCCCTTCCCACTCTAGGATTCTAGGAGTCTAGTTCAGCAGGGGAATGGGCTGCCTAAGGAGGTGGGGAGCTCCCCCTCACTGGCCGTCTTCAAGCAGTGGCTGGACAGATCCTTATCAGGGATGCTGGAGGCTGATCCTGCACTGATCAGGGGGTGGGACTAGATGGCCTCCATGGGCCCTTCCCACTCTAGGATTCTGTGAGTCTAGTTCAGCAGAGGAATGGGCTGCCTAAGGAGGTGGGGAGCTCTCCCTCACTGGCCGTCTTCAAGCAGCGGCTGGACAGATCCTTCTCCTGGATGCTCTAGGCTGATCCTGCACTGAGCAGGGGGTGGGACTAGATAGCCTGCATGGCCCCTTCCCACTCTAGGATTCTAGGAGTCTATTTTTATCTTCCCAGCCAATCAGCTCTCCAGTGGCTACAAAGAATCCCTGCTGGGCAGCTGTCCCATCTGGCTCTACTCCCTTTCCGAAAACACATGACAGACACCAGGGAAGGTGTTGGCTGGCACCGGGGTGCCTAAGGACATCATGTTGTGGGAGCCCCTGCCAGCAGCATGCTAGACATCTGGAGAGCCACAGTTTGGCCACCCCTGCTCTAGACCCGCTCAGCAACCCACCTGAATCTGTTTTCAGAGCCTGTGCGTGTTCTTGCTCTGCTGCCTTCTCAAAAGCTCTGATTAACCTGGAGAGGGGGGCACGCTTCACCACAAGGTGAGGCATGGAAGGAGGCCGAGCCTAGCCCAAAGGCCAGGTATTGTGTAAGAGTAGACACCCATTTCTACTTTCTGTATCTGTGCACAGGTATGCTCACCTAAACACTCAAGGGACCCCCTCCCTCACACGCAGGGAGCCCAGCTTTTTAAAGTATGCCCTTTTCCCTGCTGTGGTTGTCACTAGCTGACGAGGCCCAGTTTCAAGTGTCCCAAATCATCCCCCACATCTACACACACAACTGTTTTTGCTTTGTTGTTTAATTAAGGACACCAGGAGACTCCAGACCAGGGGTTGGGCCTCCAGCCTTGTTGAACCTGCAGGCAAATTGGACATTTCTAGAGCAGGTCGTGGCCACTGCAACAAAATGTCTGGTGGGACCAATCTCAAAATGGCCCCCTTTGGAGCTAGGAGAAATCCCAAAACATTGGGGGGGAGGTCTTAGCTCTTTGGGGAAGGAACAAGCAGGGGCCATGGCCCCACGGGCAACACCTCGGGGATCACTGCCTCCCACCTTCATCGCTGTCCTTTGTGTTCCCTCTGATTTGACCCTCAGTCTCTCTCTTTCCCCCCCCCACCCATTTGTCACTGGGTACCCCAGGAGAATTTGTCTTTATGCCCCCCCCCCCTCAGATCTATTGCCTCGCCTGCCTGTGTGTCACGTAGGGCTGCCAACTCCAGATCGGAGAATCCTTGCAGATGTGGGGTGGAGACTAGGGAGGGGAGGGTCCAGGGAGTGGGAGGAGCTCAGAAAAGTACAATGCCAAAGACTCCGCCCTCCACAGCAGCCGGGTTCTGCAGTGAACTCACCTTTGTCATCTAAGATTCCAGGAGAAGTCCAGGCCTTGCCTGGAGGTTGGCAATCCTAATGTCAGACAATGAATCACATGCACAAATGTTTGTTTCTGTTCCTCCAATCAGCTGGCTTCACTGCTTGACATTGGGCAGGGGTCAAATCCATGGAGCTGTGCCCCATTCCCCCTGCTCTGGGTTCAGGCTCCAAAGATGCAACAGGGTGCCTGGGTTATTAACCCACTCCAGGGTTGCCAGCCTCCAGGTGGTGACTGGAGAGCTCCTGGGAATACCACAGACCTCTAGGCAACAGAGATCAGTTCTCCTGGAGAAAGTGGCCACTTTGGAAGGGGGCTCTATGACATCATGGCCCACCGAAGTCCCTCCCCTCCCCATAACCCCGCCCTCCTCAGGCTCTGCCCCAAAAGGTTCCAGGCATTTCCCAACCAAGACCTGGCAACCCTAATCCTTGTCCCCCAAACTGGTATTCAGAGGTTTGCTGTCTGTGGAGTTAGAAGGTCTTTTTAGCTCTCTTGGCCAACAGCTGCTGAAAGACCATGAATGCAACTACTGTTAAAGGCATCTAAGGGGAAGGCAATAACAGCTTCCTTGCTAGAGAAAAATGAAGACCAATGAAGCTGCCTGATTGGGCTCCTCTGGCCCAGCACGGTCCTGATCCATCACCCCCCCCTCCCCTTGGTTTAACTGGAGAGCCTGAAAACTGAGCTTGGGCCCTTCTCCGTGCAAATCATGCCCTTTGACCCCTGAGCTCTGGCACCTCCCCAGGCTCAGCTTTTGCTAACCGGCTAGAATTTCCTTCTGAATCAGGGATGGTAGAAGGAAATGAGCTAAATTGATCTTTGAGATCTCAATTGTTTTCTCTTCTGATTCTAAAGAACAGCCATACTGGGGTTGAGCCATGAAATAATTTAGAGTCAAATCCAGCATGGAGAAATGTTCCCATAACTACGCAGGAAGCCAGTGCGCATGCCCTTGTCATGTGCCCTGATCCAGACAAGTGTGTACATGCACACAAGCAGTTTTCCTCATGAGCATTCATTCATTGCAACAACAAAATCTGAGTCCAATTGCACCTTTAAGATCAACAAAGATTTATTCAAGGCATGAGCTTTCATGTGCAGGTTCACTTGTGTATCTGTGTGCCTGCACATGAAAGCTCATGCCTTGAATAAATCTTTGTTGGTCTTAAAGGTGCTCTTGGACTCAAATGTTGTGCTATTTCAAACCGGCTCAGCTACCCACTGGAACTATCTGCAAGAGTAGCGGTGTGTATGCTTACTTTCCTCAATTTGTCATATGTTTAGAAACACTGTCTTTGTATGCATTTTTCAAATGCCAAATGTAATTTCCCCAAGGAAAAGCACTTTGCACATCCTCAGAGGCCTCTTACTGCTTTCTTGCAGTGTGTTCACAGGGGCAGAACCCCGGTAGGAAAGGCAGATTCTACAGCTGAGCGCCGGCTGATTTAAATGAAACATTGTTCTTAGTTGCATTAGGGTGCTCCACTCCCCACCCTGAGAAGCAGGCTGTAGATTATCCTTGAAAGTAGCATCTCTTCTTTCCGCTGATCTTTCAGGTTAAAATTGGTGTTATCATTCATGGCACGCCAAGCATTAAAGTTATGCAATTTTCCTACCTAAGGAAGGAATAGAATGTCAACTTCAGCAACAGACGTGACACATTTGAGCACATGAATCAAAGGGGAATGTGTTTCTTCATGCTATGATGAATGCAACTGTATATAAGCATTAATTTGTCTGCTCCATGTCTTTGCCCTCTTCCTGTTTCTTTCTTATTGTATTTGTTGGGATTCAATTGTAAACTCTTCAAGGCACCAATCTGTCTCTTTCTATGCTCGTAAAAGGCTATGTACACCTATAGCACTCGGCAATGAGTAATTTTCTCTTTGCCTTTGAATAAAAAGGCATTTTAAGATAAAAGGGATGTAAATTGAAAGAGACAGGCTATAAGGGGCTGCAAACAGCTCAAATTGTGTTAGGCACGGTTTTAGAAACATGCCGCGGAGCAGCAGAATCTGATCTTGCAAATGGTCTTGCAACCAGATTTTCTCAATATCACGTCCTTTAAGTAACGCATCTGAAAATAAAGCGACTTGGTAGAAAACAAGTCCAACCGCACCATCAGCACAGGTATGCTGATTTTCTGAACGTTGCTCTTTGGAACAGCTAGCCATCCCTTTCAGTGTTCTCTGAGGAAACTCTAGAACAGGGGTAGTCAAACTGCGGCCCTCCAGATGTCCATGGACTACAATTCCCAGAAGCCCCTGCCAGCATTCGCTGGCAGGGGCTTCTGGGAATTGTAGTCCATGGACATCTGGAGGGCCGCAGTTTGACAACCCCTGCTCTAGAACCATCTCTGCTTCCTTGACTTGGTTTCTGTTCGGTTTTGGGTCTGCCCTATAGCAGGTAATAATATAAAAGCAAGATTTTTTAAAAAAATCACTTTGGATGTTTTCATACCGTCTGCCCCCTGCTCAGGGTAGTGGTGGTTTCTATGGGTGGCACTTGGCTGCCCTAGTTCCCTTTGGGAGAGATAGCTAGGGATGCCAGCCTCCAGGGGGAGCCAAGGAACCTGCTGGAATTACAGCTCAGCTCCAGACTACAGAGTTCAGCTCGCCTGGAGAAAATGGGTGACTTGGAGAGTGGACACTGTGGTGCAGTATCCCTGTCCTCCCTGTCCTTAAAATAGCGGAAATTCTATTTTAAATAGTGGTATCTCGGTGTTACGCATACCTGCATTTGTAGTGGAATCCAGTAGCGTTTCATTCGTTCCCCACAGGTTTCCAGTCTTGCAAAAATCGCTAGAAAGGAAGTGATTTTTTCTGTGCTTGTTCCCGCCCCTGGCCGTCAATCAAATGAACAGCCAATGGGTGGTTGTTATCATGCTCCCCAAAAGCCCTTTAAGCACAGGGTTTTTAAAACACACACACACGTTGCAACGAATATGCGTTGATTCGTTGCAATGGAGAGACCCATCTAGCTGGCGTGTGAGCTGGCGATTCATCGTTACCATGCTCCCCCGAGTGAAAAAAAAATCCCCTCCCCGCATGGGCGCAATTTTCGGCCGAAATTAAAAGGAACTGGCAAACAGGGGGCTGTGTTGTGCTTGGGGACTTAGGGGAGCTTTAAAGCACTTCTGTGGAGGGACTGTATCCAGAGAAGCCTCACTGGGTGAATGAAGCCTCGCTGGTTCGTTGCTTTCCCCGCTCGCTCCGAGGGTAAAAAATGGCGATCGCTTTGCCGGAAGTTCAGAGGAGAGAGCCAGGGGGAGGGACTTTGTTGGAACTGCAACAATGAGAATGTGCAGGTCTTTTTCACTAGTGTTGCAGATTGTAGTGCTTTTCGGAGGGTGAATCCACTTTTCCCGATTTCTCTAGAAGCGCTACAACGAATCGCTTTTTGCAGAACTGTTGCAGGAGTATTGCAGATTGTGTGCGACGTCTTGCGGAACTGCAAATTAGTAGCGTTTACCATATGTAAGCCTTCTGCTACATTAAACTCGTGCAGAATGGCCCCCAGCATTTGAGTAATATTTGCTTCACTTACAAGGGTAGAAGCAGAGACAAAGAGACACTCCTACTTGGAGATTTCAGAGAGTCACTATGTCATTCTGCACTCAAACAGCTAGACTGGGGGTAGAAGGGGTGTTGCAAGGATGTGGAGGTATTTTGCATTGTACCTTTTTTTGCAACAAGGTGGCTAAGTGATTTCAGAGACCAGGAAAGCGTCCTTCTTCTGCCCAGGGTTTATATAGTCTCCATTTTGCCCAATCCTTGCAGGTAAAAGCTTTTTTTCCCTCTCCCTGTCTTTTATTTCCCACCTGGCCTCCCGAGCTGCGTGGCCTTTGCTCTCCCCAGGCGAAGACTACCCTCATAGAGCTGAATGGGGAAGTCATACCCAGCCTGCGTTTCCTACAGCTTGTAAGAAGCTCTTTGCAGTTCCTGAGCTATATAGAATACAGACCACACTGTTGCCAACCACTGCATTTCACCTCAGTGTTACTGGCAACCTGTTGCATTCCAGTGTGTTGTGTTGCTGTCCTGTCCTTTTTCAGTCTTGCATTTAGGATGGATGTTAGCTTAAAGCAGGGGTAGTCAAAATGCGGCCCTCCAGATGTCCATGGACTACAATTCCCAGGAGCCCCCTGCCAGCGAATGCTGGCAGGGGGCTCCTGGGAATTGTAGTCCATGGACATCTGGAGGGCCGCAGTTTGACTACCCCTGGCTTAAAGGGTGCGTTTTCTCTAAACACTACTGGGGTTCCTCACCAGTTCTCTCTCTTACTGTTTTCCTCCCTCTCTGCTCCTGCTAGTCTGATGCGCAATTACCCATGCAAACCCAAAAGGTGGCTGCAGTCCGGAAAACACTTTACTCACTTTACTCACAGGCCGAGAATCAGGCACCCTGCCGGAATCCACCTCCTTCCCCTGGTTCTTTTCCGTTTCTGCCTTCTGCAGGAGTCAGAAATTCTCTCCACAGAGGTCATCATTACGGAGTAATTTTTTTAGGGGGCAGAATTGCTTGGCCCACATTCCAAGCAGACAAGCTGAACGGTTTATTCTGTCCTTGAAACCTGTGAGCCTCCAGGCAGGACTGACACAGCAGGGAATTGCCTAAAAACCCTACACGAAAGGAATCGCCGTAATCTGTTCTCAAACTCAAGTGAAAAGGCGGAAAAACAACAGCTTTCCCCATGAGCAAAACAAACTCTAAAATATTCAAAAAGTGAAGATTCAGGTTTGCCCTCCGGCAAGGCAAAGCTCTGTCCTCAAAGCACAAAGCTGAGTAAGGAAGTCATAAAATGCAGTCCAAGGTGCCCTTCGGATACTGTCAAGTAAAAACGTGCCACTTTTGAAAGGGTCTTCTTTAAGGTCCTGGGCCTGAGTGGCGAGTTTGAGTGCTTAGCTAGGGAAAGTTTTGCTGCAGTGAGGTGTAGATGGAACAATCTCAACTCTGCAACTAAAATTTTTGAAGAAAACCTGATTTAGGACTCAGGCTTTGAACAGATTGCTCTGATGGATTATTTTATTGTGGAACAGGGATGAGATGGCGGGGGTGGGAGGAGATTATAGTGGAGCCTCAGTGATTCTCCAGAAGCCCCCAGGAGGTCCCTTTCCCCCTGTGATATCTTTCTGCACCAGCTAAGCAAGTTTGCCACGGGGGGTGGCACCAATTATTCTAATTCCGTCTGACAGGCCATTTCCAGAAGGTGATGAAAACAGTCCTGCCAGCTTTTCCACTGGTGTACTCTTCCGCCATGCCACAAAAGAAGATATTCTAGCCTTGGAAAAGGTCCAGGAAAGGGCAACTGAAAAGATTAAGGGGATGGAAACCTTCCTTATGAAGAAAGGTCAAAGAGGTTAGGGCTGCTTGGCTTGGAGAAATGACAGTCGAGGGGGGACACGGCAGAGGCTGACAGAATTATGCATGAGACAGAGAAAGTAGACAGAAATACTTCCTCGCAATACAGAGCTCGAGGGCACTCGGGGAAATTAATGAGCAGTAAGCTTAGAAAAGATCAAAGGACGTCCTTCTTCACCCAAAGAGTCATTAACACTTGGGATTCACTGCCGCAGGAAACGGTGGCATCGACAGCTTCCAGAGGTCCATTCATAGCTATGGGCCACTGTCTGGGGCAAGGATGCTCTGTATTCTTCGTCTTTGGGGGGCAACAGTGGGAGGGCTTCTGGAGTTTTGGCCCTGCTTGTGGACCTCTGATGGCCCCTGGGGTTGGACCACTGTCTGACACCGAATGTGGGGCAGGATGGGCCCTTGGGCTGTGTGAAATATGTGGGTTTGGAGGAAGAATGCCAGACTACTGGGCAAATGAACAGCTCTTTATTAGTGATATCAGCCATAGATACATGTTTCAGTAGGTGACAAGACTAAAAAACCCCAAGAAAACCCCAACTTATATACAGTATAAAGAAAAAAGAAACTCCTGCGTCTGTGTGCAATTAGCTAGATCGAACATGATTGAATTACATTGATTGGATCTGGCAGTGGGAATCCTTGCAACACATTGGCCAGTTTCACATCTGCCTGGATCCTGACTGGTCTTCTCTACATCTTTTTTCAATCGTGGTGCCCCAAACTGAACACAGTACTCCAAGTGAGGTCTTACCAGAGTGGAGTATAGTGGTAACATCACCTTGGGAGATCTGCACACGATACTTCTTTGAATACAGCCTACAATCCCGTTTGCCTGCTTAGCTACTGAGTCGCACTGCTGACCCATGTTCAGTGTCTGGAGCAAAGGTGCGGGATGCGGTGGAGACCGCTTGACTTGCTGGCCTGGTTGCATCATGGCCCAGATGCAATTGGTCAAGGAAGGTGCAGAGTCTCTGTCCCATCAACAGTTCTTCTGGGCTCTTACCCCTGGCTGACAACAGAGGTGGGTGTTGGCGAGCCAAGAAGTGGGTCAGCTGCTGTTGCCAGTCTCCCTGCATCAGCTTGGAGAGCGTGTCTTTGGTTGTGCAGGCCATGTGCTCAGCTTGTCTGTTTGTTGAAGGGTGGAATGGAACAGAGGTTATCTGGTGTATCAGGTGCTCCTCCAGGATCACCCTGAATTCTGCTGATGTGAGTTGTGCCCCGTTGTCCAAGCTGATCATGTCTAGCAGACCATGGGTTGCAAAGAGGCACTGCAGGGCCCTGATGACCATGGTGGATGTCATGGCTGACACAGGAACGACCTCCAGCCACTTGGAGAACGAGTCCACAATGACCAGGAACATGTGTCCCTGGAAGGGGCCAGCAAAGTCAATGTGCAATCGGGACCAGGGATCCTTAGCTGATGCCCATGGTTCCACTGGGGCTGGTGGCATCTTGGGGTGGAGGCATTCTTGGCAGGTCAAGGAGGGGCGGACCCAGCATCCAGTCCTTGACAATCCCAGCCCACCAGACGTAGTCACATGCCAGTGCTTTCCTGTGCCCAATGTCAGGATGGCCATCGTGCAGCACTTCCATGACCCTGGTGGGCAAAAATTGTTTGGGAGTCAGCTGATGTGTTGCTGACTGTAAGTTGCTGGTAAGCTTGGGCTAGGTTGAGTTTGGCAAAGACCTTGCCCCCAGCCAGAGGTGCCAAAAGGTGGCTGATAACAGACACTGGACAGGATTGCTGTTGCAGCTCCTTGCTCAGCACGCACTTGTCGTCCGTGCAGATGCAGACGTCCCCATTCGGATGTTTGCATCTCAACAACAGATGCTCACCAACAGATGAATCTTCTTCTTGGACCCTTCTGTGTCGAGTTGATGAAGACCGTGTGGGGACCGGTCTTCAGACGATGTTGGTGGCTGAATGCGGCAAGGCTCACACTGTGAAGCTGAAGGTTTTGTTGTTGTTGTCAACCTTCTTGGTGGGACACGTTCCCACCAGACTGTTGCCAGGATGCGGCAGTACGCTGCAAGTGGCACACTCTAGCAATCTTGTTGCAGGCCTGGCCTATGGCCTTACAGAACTGGCAAGGGTTCCGCATAAGGTGGGACCCACAACTGGCACCGGGTCTGGGGGTGGACGCAGGAAGACGGCATGGGCGGACAGCAGCATAGTCCACTTGGGTCTTGTCCTCCTCTGGGTCCTCGATGTGCTTCTGGGGGACTGTGGTGGATGAGTGCATTGCTTGGGATAGCCCCACGTGACCCACTGTGATATTGATTTGGTCTTCCGTCTGTCTTGGCACCCTGGAAGGTCTTTGACTAAATGCCATTGTTTATACACAGTGCCTGGATTTTACTAGCCAGTGGTGAGAAATCTAAAGACCAAGGCATGGTGTTATCAGGTCCTTGATTTTGGGCTACAACAGTTGTAATCTAGGAGTTTTTTGAGCCTTCAAAAAGGCTTTCTGAATCACATGAAAGGGATATCCTCTTTTTTGTAAAATCTACAAAACCTTCTTGTGGCGCAGAGTGGTAAGGCAGCAGACATGCTGTCTGAAGCTCTGCCCATGAGGCTGGGAGTTCAATCCCAGCAGCCGGCTCAAGGTTGACTCAGCCTTCCATCCTTCCAAGGTCAGTAAAAAGAGAACCCAGCTTGCTGGGGGGTAAATGGTAATGACTGGGGAAGGCACTGGCAAACCACCCCGTATTGAGTCTGCCATGAAAACGCTAGAGGGCATCACCCCAAGGGTCAGACATGACCCGCTGCTTGCACAGGGGATACCTTTACCTTTACCTTTACCTTTACAAAACCTTCTGGATACCTCCGGTGCCCTTTGGAAGGAGGGAGGTGGGGGCATGTGCTTTGTGTAATGTAAACTTGGGGGGAGTGAGTGCTAACCCAGTGACCCCATGCCTCATCAGTGGCTCCAGGGCCAGCCTGGAGACTTTGAGGGTGGTCCTGGAGATGACACTTAAGGGGTGGAATTATTGTATCCCTCCAGGCGTCTGAGCCAGCCCTAGGAGGTAGAGGTATGTGACCCCCCTTTATGCTTTGCACAGGAGCTTCGAACACTTAGTCCCCCTGTGACTGTTCGTTTTTGCTTCAGCTAAAATAAAAAATCATGAAAAGGTTTTCCAGACAGGTGTGTTTTGAATTAACATTAGCCTAGACACAAGCAGACCCTTTCTTGGTCGCAGGGCCATCATACCTGGCGTGCTTGTCCTCCACCAGGGCCAGGGCGTTCTCTGTCCTGTCCCCCACCTGGTGGAATGAGCTCCCAGAAGAGATCTGGGCTCTGAATGAGCTACCACAGTTCCGCAGGGCCTGCCATACAGAGCTCTTCCGCCGGGCATTTGGTCGAGGTCAGTGGCAACCTCTGTTGGGCCCCCAGTACCCCCTCCCATCCAGGTATGCTCACCCCATGGAGCTGCAGCCGTCATATCACCTGAACAAGCATCCTCGCTCATGTTATGGTTGTTGATTATGTCACGATTGTTGATACAGTTACCAACCTTGCCTTGTACTGTGGGCCCCCAAAGGAAGGTATTCTGCCGCATTTTCACAGTAGTGGCCAGCAGTTCTCCCCTAGTCCCCAGCAGGGGTAGGAGGAAACAAAGTCAATATTGGGTTGGTTTTCTGCTACGCTTGTGGCTGGACTCTGTATTTTTTGTTAACTGTTTTAATTTCAGCGGGGGTTTTAGGGAACTTTGGATTTTTATTTTTATCTTGTAACCCGCCACGAGCCGGCTTTGCTGAGAGTGGCAGGAAATAAATTCAAATAATAATTAAAAATAATAATACTCTGTTATTCAACTAATGTTTTCTTTAAACTGCCCTGAGCTGCAAGGGAGGGTGGTATATAAATGCAAATAAATAAATAAATTGTGTGCATAATAATAACGCAGACAAAGAACACTGCATCCTAGGGCTGTGTGCGGCGGTGTCCGACTCGGCCGTTCCATGCTGATGCAGCCAGAGCCGTGCTGTGGCGTGCTGCTGGCTGCGTCAGCCTGGAAGGGCCGATTCGGACGGCACCGTGCACAACCCTACGAGTGTGTACAATGCACACGAGTTTACTCATAGTCCTGCAGAGAGAAATAGCAGCCGGTGCCCTCCAGCTCAGGATCTGCCTTGGAAATGCCATAAGTCTCTCTCACGTGAGCAGGACACTTTTAACCTTCTTGTGTCCCTTGGCTCCCTGGAGATGTCCAGCTTGCGAGACAGATGCGGGTGCCCCAAGGACATCCAAAGAGTGGTCACAGTCTCCATTTCTTCCCAGTGTACATTCTGTAAGTGGGGCAAGAAGCAGGAGGGAAATGAGAGGCAAAGCAAGTTCCTGTGCCACTAATAGAAACGAGCTAAGGCCAGCATTCTGGGGCCCCTCCCAAAGCAAACGCTGATGTGAAAAGCTGGAGAGGTGGCTGACGGAGAGCAGAGCTGAATGGGTCCTGGGGGCCTCTTCAACAAGCTCCTCCCTACAGCCGACCTGAGACCGCTCACCTGCACACCCGCCCTGATGGAGAACCTGTCCCTAATGAACCTGGCCCTCAACCCCCACTTGTTAGCAGCCAAACCCTTCCTCACATCGTAGTGGGGCGGGCCCATTTAGGTAGCCTCTCTTTAACACTGCCTGGCTGGAAAGGGCAATGCAATATTAATTTATTCATTTGAATTTATGCACTGCCACTCCCAGGGTCGCCAGTTCAGGGCAGCTTCTAACATTCATACAAACACAATAAAATGTCATCCAGCCAGTTAAAACACTGGAAAATACATTTTAAAAACCCATTAACAGTCAGCAGCAACCCAATACTTCTATATTTCCAATAGATCTTCCGGGAACTCATTCCACCAGGTGAGGGCCAGGACCAAAAAGGACCTCTCTTGGGCCAGGGAACACCAACCTGTTGATAATGGAGCTGTGAAGCAGCCTACAAGGGACATAGGCAGAAAGGGGGTCCCTCAGAGATGCTGGACCCAGACCACGCATGGCCTTAAAGGTCAGAACCAGTACCTTAAACCAGGTTCAGAATTCAACTGGCAGCCAATGCAGATGCCTCAGCACCGGCAGGATATGGGCTCTCCATGGTGTTCTGGTGAGAACCCTAGCAGCTGCAGATCAGGGGCAAGAGTAGGCCCACATAGAGCAAGTTACAGTAGTCTAGCCTGGAGATGATGTCACATGGTTCACATGGATCACTGAGGCCAGGTGCTCTGGGGCAAGATAGGTCACTGGTAGCCTAATATGTCATAGGTGGAAGAATGCCAGTTTGGCTACTCCAGTGGCCTGCGCCTCCATGGAAAAGGAGGCATCAAAGGTCACGCCCAGATTTCTGGAGGAATGTGCAACATGAAGCTGCATGCCATCCAGAGAAGGCGAGTGTGCTTCTTGATCCGAGTCCTTCCTGCCCAGCCACATGACCTCTGTCTTGGAAGGGTTGAGTTTCAGGAGGCTCCGCCTGAGCCAACTTGTCACTGCTTTCAAACATCTGTCAAATGTTTCAGGGGGGGAGAGTCAGGCCAGCCATCCATCTGAGCTGGGCATTATCAGCATAATGATGGCAGCCCAACCCAAAATCCCAGCCCAGCTGGGCTGGAGGGTGCATAAAGATAATATGGGGGAGAGGACCATGCCCTGTGGGACCCCAAAGGGGAGTTGGAATTCCCACAACCAGGCCTCTCCCACTACTACCCTCTGTTTCCAGTTCTGGATAAAAGAGAACTGAACTTGAGTCAGCAGTGTGATTGGGATTTTGGGCTGTTAATGGGATTTTGGGCTGTATCATAGAAGTCTCGTGTCCAGATCACGCAAGGTGATGATACCACTTGACTCGGCTACGGTTAGACCTCACTTAGAATACTGTGTTCAGTTTTGGATACCACAATTGAAGAAGGATGTAGACAACTGGAGCGTGTCCAGAGGAGGGCAATGAATAAGGTTGGGGGTTTGGAGACCAAGTTGTATGAGGAAAGGTTGAAAGAGCTTGTTCTGTTTAGCCTGGAGAGGAGACAACTAAGAGGTGACGTAATAACCATATTCAAGTGCTTGAAGGGCTGCCATATGGAGGATGGAGCAGAGTTGTTTTCTGTTGCCCCAGAGGGTAGGACCAAGACAAATGGGATGAAATTAATTCAAAAGAATTTTCTGATAAACATCCGGAAGAAGTTCCTGACATTTAACTCCTATTAAAAATCCAGTAAAAATTAATAAGTACAAGAATGGCAGTAAAATACAAGCCCGTCCCACTACGAAGCAGCTCCCCCTGCCAGGGTGACAGGGCAACAACTGCTGGCCACCACTGCCCATCAGACCTTCCACTGCACTGGCATCAGCCCTAGACCTGGCAGAAGAGCTCCATCTTGCAGAAGCTCCAGCAGGGCCCATAGTTCTTGGAGCTCATTCCTCCAGGTAGGGGCCAGGACCGAAAAGGCCCTGGCCCTGGTTGAGGCCAGGCAAGCTTCCCTGGCACCGGGAACAACCAATATGTTGGTACCCACAGTGTTCAAAGCCCTGAGGAGGGCATAGGACAACAGGTGGTCCCACAGATATGTGGGCCCCAGGCCGCATAAGGTCTGAAAGGTCAAAACCAAAACCTTGGTCCTGATCCAGGTGGCAACTGGCAGCCAATACAGCTGCAATAGCACAGGCTGGATGTGGTCTTTCCAAGGTGTACTTCATGTGAGATCTTACCAGAGCAGAGCAAAGCTGCAACATCACCTCCTGTGACCTGGAGTCCAAAATCCCATTTGTCCATTTAGCTACCGAGTCACACTGCTGACTCATGTTCAGTTTCTTGTCTATTAAGACCTCCAGGTCCTTTTTCACATTTACTACAGCCAAGTCTCACCCATCTAGTAGTGATAGATAAGGTTTTTTTCTACCTAAATGAAAAACTTTACATTTATCACTCATCTTGCTCATCTTCTAACATAGAGCCATTCAAGCACAGATTCATTGTAGCAGGAGTGTGGCACATTGTAATCGCTACTAAAATACAGTTATGCACAATGTCGTAGACAATCTGCCACACTCCTGAAACCAATCCGCAAAAAGCGCTTCGTTGTAGCGCTTCCAGGGAAATCCCAAAAAGTGGATTCACCCTCTGGAAAGCACTACACTCTTGCAACCAATATGCAACACTAGCGGAAAAGTTCTGTGCATTACCATTGTTGCGGTTTCAGCAAAGTCCCTCCCCCTGGCTCTCTCCTCTGATCTTCCGGTGAAGCAATCGCCATTTTTTTTTCTCGGAGCGAGCGGAGAGCAACGAACCGGCGAGTCTTCATTCACCCAGCGAGGCTTCCCCGGCTGCAGTCCCCCTGTTTTAAGTCAACAAGCACCACACAGCCCCGTTTGCTGGTTTTGTTGTTGTTGTTGTTATGTGCGAAGTCGTGTCCGACCCATCGCGACCCCATGGACAATGATCCTCCAGGCCTTCCTGTCCTCTACCATTCCCCGGAGTCCATTTAAGTTTGCACCTACTGCTTCAGTGACTCCATCCATCCACCTCATTCTCTGTTGCTGGTTTATTTTCCCTTTATTTTTCCCTTTATTTTAGGCCGAAAATCGCGCCCGTGCACGTTAATTCTCTTTACAAATTTAAGAGAATTAACTTTAGCTTTTTATTCCTACTGTTATGATGGTGGTTCATAGTCTGACAAAGAGTGCTTGCACTCGAAAGCTCCAGCCGTGAAAAAAAATGTTGTTGGTCTTCAAGGTGCCTGACTGGACTCTGATTTTGTTGTGCTGCTTCAGACCAACACGGCTACCCATTGGAATCTATTCTCATTCTCCTCAGCCAACTCTCCCTGAGCCTTGCAGGTTCCTCTAGATCAGGGGTAGTCAACCTGTGGTCCTCCAGATGTCCATGGACTACAATTCCCATGAGCCCCTGCCAGCAGCGCTGGCAGGGGTTCATGGGAATTGTAGTCCATGGACATCTGGAGGGCCGCAGTTTGATTTCTCCTGCCTAGACTCTGTGTTCCTGTTGAAGCCTGTTCTGGGCCTCGGCCCATTCATTCCATTCAAATATCTTGGCCAACGCATTACACCTTCCCCTCCGCTTCAGCCCCTCCCTCCACTTCAGCCTGGACCAAGACTTCAACATGGGTTGGTTGCCCCAAACACATTTGCTAGTAATACACAAGGGGGGGCCCAAGAGGCGGTCAAGGAAATAATCTTATGTTTGTTTCTCAGCTTCTTGTGTTTGTTTCTCAGCCTCTGTGTTCCTACTCCGCCTCTTTGTGTTACCCCCAGGCAGGCCCAGCTCCTCTTTGGGTGGGGCCTTGGGCAAAGAGTACCCGGTCCCTCTTCCCCTCCTCAGCCCAAGCCCACTGGCATGCAGCAGACACTGGCAGCCTGGAGCCTTCATCCTGGGGCAGGCTGGCTCACACCAATCACACCACCAGGCCTTCTTCTGTTTACTGCACACAGTCGAGTGCAGCGTGCCCCCAATGCTATACGACATCCTGTTTTTTATGGATGAGTATGTCTTACGACATTCCTCAAAAAAAGAAATGTGTTTTATTTCATAAGGGCTAATAACTGCA
The DNA here is from genome assembly GCF_049243985.1 of Paroedura picta. Taxonomy (NCBI): domain Eukaryota; kingdom Metazoa; phylum Chordata; class Lepidosauria; order Squamata; family Gekkonidae; genus Paroedura; species Paroedura picta. Next base: position 124,055,513 of record NC_135374.1, on the reverse strand, counting down.
TTATTAGCTGCCAATAACTGCAGAGTCTCTTGGCTGCTAATAGTGAGTTCCCAATGGGGGGCCCAGAGTTAGGCTTCCTAATTTCAATGTATTCTCCCAAACTTACAAAGAAGCGGGAGGGGAGGGGGCATGCCTCAGTGGCAGAGCATTTGCTTGGTGTGCAGAAGGACCCTGGTTCGGTCTCTGGCATCAAAGGACCATGGGACAGGTGCTGAGGGAGGCCTCTGCTTAAGAGCCTCAAGAGTGGCTGCCGGTCTGAGCAGACAATGCTCCCCTTGAGGGCCTGACTCAGCAGAAGGCAGCTTCAGGCGGTCGAATGCCTTTGGCCAATGTCCCCTTGCTCCTGGCTGTGTCTGCAGCTGGAATAGACCTCTGGCCTGCATGCCCTGGAGAGGGGGGGAGCGGGGCTCCAGGGGCACTGGAAAATGGGCCAGAAGTTTCAGCTGGTTCCAATCTGCAGGCTGACAGCTGCAAGTTGTCATGATCAAATTACACCTCTTCTAAAATAGATGTACTAGTCACCTGCATATTATCAGGCTTAATTGGAGGTGCCACTTTTGACCTATAAATATCTGTGCCATCCACATCTGTTCCTGAATGTGGATTTTGAACAAGCTGAGGAGGCCAGAATCAGTTTTGGAGGTGGAAAAGTGTCTCTTTCCAGGCTGCTAGAGAAGCCTCTGGGAAGGAGCGGGCTCTTCTCCAACTGAACTTCAGAATATGACCAAGTCTGAGTCCAGCGTCACCTTGAAGACCAACAGAGTTGAATTCTGAGCAGAAGCTTGTGTGTGTTTATCTGCATGCACACAAAAGCTACACCCAGAATTCATTGGTCTTAAAGGTGCCCCTGGATTCGGATTTCGTCCTGTTGCTAAGTTCAGACCAACATGGTTACCCACCAGACTCAAGACTGCTTCCACTGCAAGCCCAGTTGGTCTTTCCGTCCTTCCAGAGGCAGGCAGACGTTTTCATTCTGGTGAACTTGTGGAAGCCAAACGTTTTCGGGGTTGGTAAGTGCCATGAAGTCTCAGCAGGCTTATGGTAGCCAGAAATCTTCCAAGTGCCTAGTGACCCTGCACTTCCTTAATTGTCTCCCACCCAAGCACTAACCAGGACAGGCCCTGCTTAGCTTCCAAGATCTGACCTTTAACGTGGAAGGTTGCCCTCTTTCTCATTAGTTTAACTCCCCCAGAAAATTTTGGACATGGAGAAGGGGCCCAAAGTTCTTCTGGGGGACCCCCCCCCGAACCAATAAAACCTCCAGCCAAGAGATAGCCTTGATGGCTGTTCCTCCCTCCTTCCATTCCAAGCGAGATTTCCCATCCTCACTTTCCCAGTGTCTCCTTCACCAGAGCAACCAAGGCCTGGCCCTCCGGTCAGCTTTCCCAGCTGTCTTCTGGCATCTCCCTTGTCCTGACAAAAACTTTGTGGCTGGCCTAGCACCCCTGGTGGGTCTGGGGGTCCAGCACCCTTGCCCTGGGGTTCGACCTTGTGGACTGTGGCTCCCTACTGAGTCAGGCCTAGGAAGTCCGTGCTGTGGACTCACCTGGTGAATGGACAATACCATCTTAAGCAGAGTTACATCTTCTGACCTCCACTGAAAATAATCACGAGGCTTGAAGAGCATAACTCTGCTTAAGACTGCTCAGAGAACCTGCATTGGGAAAATAGCAGCTACCAATGCATTCGTGGAAGACTGGTCATGCATTCATAGGCTACTGGTCATGATGGACACGTACTCCCTCCAATGCCAGAGGCAGTTTGCCTCTTGAAATTGGTTGCTGGGGAGCACAGGCAGGAGGGTGCTGTTGACGTTGCCCTGCTCAGGGTGGTGTTCCCCCGAGGCAGGGGGTCAGCCACCGTGTGGCTGGAAGGCTGGGCGTGATGGGCCTCCTGTCTGATGAGCTCATTTATTTATATCTATTTTATTTCTACCCAACTTTTCTCCCCAATGAGGGCCCATTTCTTACCCATAGAATCCTAGAGTTGGAAGGGCCATGCAGGCCACCTAGTCCCACCCCCTGCTCAGTGCAGGATCAGCCTCAAGCATCCAAAAGTAGCTGTCCAGCCTTAGCTTTGAAACCACCAGTGAGGGGGAGCTCCCCACCCCCTTAGCTAGCCCATTCCACTGCTGAACTACCCCCAATATCTAGCCAGTATTGTTCTCCATGTAGTTTAAACCCATTACTCCAATCCTCTGCTGCCAGCAGGAAACGTTTCTGCCCTCCTCTAAGTGACAACCTTTCAAATACTTCAAGAGAGCCATCCTGTCCCCTCTCCACCTCCTCTTCTCCAGGCTGGACATCCCCAAGTCCCTCAACCTCTCCTTATAGGGCTTGGCTCCCAGGCCCCGGATCATTCTCTCCCCTGAACCCTCTCAGTTTTTTCCACGTCCTTTTTTAGGTGAGGTCTCCAGAACTTCACAGGGGATTCCGGGTGGGGTCTGACCAAAGCAGTACACAGTGGGGCTATAACATCTTGTGATTTTGATGTAATGCTTCTGTTGAGACAGCCCAAGACTGCATTTGCCTTTTTTTACTGCAACATTACACTGTCTGCTTCTATTTAGTTTACAGTCCACAAGTGCCCCAATATATCCTTCACCCGCAATGCTCCCCAGAAGTGTCTCTCCCATCCAATATGCTGCTTCTCATTTGTCTGACCCAGGGGTAGAACTCCGCACTTATTGAATGACATCTTGTTCTCATTGGCCCACTTTTCCAGCATGTTCCGATCTTGTTGAACTCTATCTCTATTTTCTGGGGTGTTCACGACTCCTCCCAATTTGGTGTCACAGATTTAATGAGGAGTCCCTCCACCCCCTCATCCAGATCATTGATAAAAATGTTGAAAAGTACCTGAATCAGCACTGAACCCAGGAGCATTCCGCTGCTCACCTTCCTCCCCCCTGATAAAATACCACTGACAACCACTCTTGGGGTGTGGTTTTCTAGGCAGCTCCTTATCCATTTAACCATCCAGAAATCCAGTCTGCAGGCCTCCAGTTTACCCATCAGAACATCCTGGGGAATCTTGTCAAAAGCCTCACTGAAATCCAAATAAACAACATCCACTGAGTTTCCATTCTCTAGTAAGCTCATCACTTGGTCCAAGAAAAAAACCAGGTTGGTCTGGCAGAACCTGTTGGAGACAAATCCATGCTGACTTCCCCAGATCAACAAATTGTCCTTCAGATGATTGCAAATCGCCCCCTTTAAAATCTGCTCCATTCTCTTCCCTGCAATTGAGGTCAGATTCACTAGCCTGTAGTTTCCTGAGTCATCTTTCCTCCCTTTTGTGAAGATTGAGATAACATTTGCCCGCCTTCCAGTCTTCTGGCACCTCTCTAGTCTTCCAAGAGGTCCTAAAGATCAGGGGTAGTCAACCTGTGGTCCTCCAGCTGTTCATGCCAGCATTTGCTGGCAGGGGCTCATGGGAATTGTAGTCCATGAACATCTGGAGGACCACAGGTTGACTACCCCTGCTAAAGATAACAAAGGTTCTACAAGCTCTCCAGAAAGTTGTTTGAGCCCTTTTGGGTGGCCACCATCCGGCCCAGGGGACTTGAACTCATCCAGCGCATTCTGGCGCCTCTCAGTAGCCTCTCTGTCTATGCCAACCTGCCACCCAGACACTTTAATTTGCCTACTACTGTTCCTAGCTGCGTCCATATCCTTCTGGGAAAACACAGGTGGAAAATAGGCACTGAGCCTTTCTGCTTTCTCTCAGTCCTCTGTCACAGCCCTGTGAGGTCGCTTAGGCTAAGAGTATATGAGCAGCCCAATGTCCCAAGCAAGTCTCTGAGGTCACATTCCAGCTCTCTTAACTACTGTGCCACACTGTCTTCTCCTGCTTTAAAAAGCATATGCTGGCAGGCCTCGCAGGCCTTCGGTTCAAACAAATCACAGTGTTTTTACATTCTTTTGCTACGGTTTAAGGCTTGCGTTGTCAAATTTTGTGACGGGAACTGTAAGTATGCCTGATCAGTCATGCCGTTGGATCACTCTGCATTCCCCAGGAAGACCTTTCCTCCCCCAAGAAATCTCCGGCCAAATTCTGCCATGCAAATCCGAAGACAGCAATGCTCTTAATGTCCAGAGGGGAGGGGAGGGGAGGGGGATGAGGACTGTGCCCCTTTCCTCCCTTTCATCCTGTTGACAAGCTGTCTCCCTTTCAGCTGAGCCCGTGAGCCTTTCTCCCTCCACACCACGGATAGTTCTGGGGGCTTTCAATAATCTACAAAAACAAAAGTGCTCCTTATGCTTCTGGGACAAAACAATGGCCCTTGTTTAATGGGCAGTGTCCCCAAGCAAGGGGGGGGGTTAACCTGTCAGGCTGATCAAAAGCCCCCAAAAAACAAAAGGCTGGAACTAACTAGAAGGACTGGTGTTTTTTTTGTGATCGTTGTTTGCATCTGAAAGTTGCACACTGTACAATGCCTGACAACTCTGCTTGCATGTCTTGCAGGAGGGAATGGGGGGCGGGGGGGAGCCTGGAAGAGAATCTGCTTTGAAAACCCAAATCAGGAAAATCGGTGGACTTTGCTTCCCACATCAGTCTCTGCAAGGAACCGAACGTCTTGCTCCTGTTGCCTGGGTGGTTGAGGGGGCTTCCCTTCAAGTAATTAAAAACAGGAGAGGAGAGGACAAAAAAGGCAGGTTTCCTCAGAAACTTGGGGGTCATATTTTCAGGAACTATATATGGATTCCAATGCTGATAGGAGAACATTCTAACCAGTCAATAGAAAACTTACCAACATGGACACCAGTATCTGAGAGTGAGATAAATAGTTTAATAGCTCAACTTTGGGGAAAGCTCCAGGGGAAGACCTAATCCCTGCAGAGATGATCAAAAATAATTTGGAATTCTGGGCCCCTATCTTAGCTTCACTCTTCACCTGTATTGATTGCCATGGCTGTATACCCAAAGACTGGGGACTTGCAATTGTCATCTGAATTTACAAAAAAGGGAGGAAGAGTGATCCTGCTAATTATAGACTAATTAGCCTCCTCAACATAATCAGTAAGCTTTACACAAGGCACCTTCAGTCCAAATTTCAGGAATGGATGGAACAGGAAAATGTCCTTGCTGAGGAACAAGCTGGCTTTAGAGACGGTCAATCTACTATCGATCAGTGTCTGGTTCTACACCATCTTATTGAGAAATACTCTTCTCGCTACACAACTTCCCTCTATGCCGCTTTTATAGATTTCAAAGCAGCTTTTGACTCCATTTCCCGCGTCAAATTGTGGGAGAAATTGGAGAATTCTTCAGTAGACCGTCGGCTGCTTTAATACGTGTTACATGAAGGGACTTCACTGAAAGTGAGGTGCAACCCTCAGGGTCATCTCTCCACACCTGTTAAAACTCAAAAAGGTGTTAAGCAAGGTTGCATACTGGCCCCACTTTTATTTAATTTCTATATCAATGATATTGTGAGCCATTTCAATAACTTGAGCTTTCATCCTCCAAAACTTGCTGGAAGTCACATTTCTGTTCTTCTGTATGCAGATGATGCAGTAATTCTCTCAAGAACACCTATTGGACTTAAAAGAGCACTGAATGCATTGTCGTTATATTGTGAAGGGGAACAGTTAGAACTTAACTATCAGAAAATCAAAATCATAACATTTGCGAAAAGGCCAAAGAAATACACCTGGCACATTGACAGAACTAAGACAGAACAGGTTTCCTGTTTCAAATATTTGGGAGTTGTTCTGCAAGCATCTGGCCGCAGAATAGCCCATGGGGTTTATGTCGCTGGAAAGGTACAAAAAAGTGCAAATGCCATCCTCAGATTCCTTAGGCTGAAAGGAGGACATTATATCCCTGCAACTCTAAAATTGTTTGACACTAAGTCAATGGCACAACTGTTGTATGGTGTGCAGCTAGGTCCTTATTCCAACTTTGCATTATTGGAATCTGTACAATCCAAATTCCTAGAGCAGCCATCCAAGTCCCAAGATGTGTTTCCAGTGCCACCTTGCGACCTGAGACCGGCCTTGTGAAGGTGGAGGCAAGAGTATGGTTAAGCATTCTCAATTACTGGTTTAAGATTTTTGTTTTCCCTGTGGATTAGCTTCTTTTATAATGGGATGGTTTCCAGTCTTCATGGAAACAATCTGTAAGGGGGAAAATCACAGCTTTGGGATTTTCTCCAGAATTTCTGGTTTGGATGGCCTATGACCAAGCTAAAAAGGTTATCAAACTACGAGTAGTGGATATGGAACGCCAACATGATCTAGCAAATACCTCTGACTTCATTGTTAGTGAAGGCAATAGGTATGTCACAGCTCTCTTGGCTTATTCAACGAATCTTGAAGTGCCTAATCACCAGAGGGCCTTCACTTTAGCTCACTGCAATGCCCTTCCCTCAGCTGTACTTGAAGGGCGATACAAGAAAATCCCCTATGGTGAAAGGAAGTCCCCCTGTGGCTCTGGCCAAATAGAAACATTGGAACATATCCTTTTGCATTGCCAGTTTCGTTCCATATTTATCATACCATGGTTACATAGAGTCCCAGGATGTTCAGGACAATCCTATATCTCCCTGCTACTCACAGACACAAATTGTTCCATCACATATACTGTTGCCAAGTTTTGTGTTGCAGCCATGAAAAGGCGGCGGAAGTTGACTAAAACTTAACTGACCCTGAGAGCAATTAGAACAATGACCTATATTTCCATTTAGTTTTAATTTATATTTTAGCAGACGCATAGTGTTTAACATTATGTTATTTTATGAGTAAAACCATGTTTTAGCCATATTATCTGTGTAACTGTGAAATTGTTTTGATTTTGCTGGTCTATGACCGTAATAAAGATATGTATGTATGTATGCAAGTTCCTGTGTGTTGTGGGGTGAGGAAAGGGACTGAGCTGCTCTCCAGCTTTTCGGGGAACCTGAGCCTCTTGGGAGGGTAGTAGGTAGGTAAGTAGGTAGGTAGGTAGGGGGAGAGAGAGAGAGAGAGAGAGAGAGATCTGTTCACGCAGCACTAGACCCAAAGCCTGCTCCAGGCTAATGGCTGTAATGTTACTTGACCAGCTAGAGAAAATACCCGCATGGAGACAAGCAAGGCACAAGTTAATGCAGGATAATCCAGCAGGCCCTGGACCTCAGTGGCCCCGGGGAGCTCATCCAAGCTAAGCAGGGGCAGCCCTGGTGAGTAGTGGGGAGGGAGACCACCGAGGGAGTCCAGGGTCACTCCACAGAGGCAGGCAAGGGCCAATCGCCCCCAAGGTCTGGCCTTCAAAATCCTGCAGTCATCATAAATCAGCTATGACTTGATAGCAGTTTCCACCCCCCACCCATCCAGAACGGCCAAGCCGGTGACGGTGTTGTTGAATGTCCCCATGTGTGCGTAAAGATATACGGGTGCCTCCCAAGCTCACCTGAGCTGTTTCTTGGTGGTGGCTGCTGCAGCCTGGCCAGCCTCATTCCCTCCCATCGGCCTCTTCTTGGTTCCTGGTTTACAACAGACCTGTGCTTTTGTGAGCCTCCAGGATACAGTGATGCAACTGCCATGGAATAAGCCACCTGTTGTTAAAACTTCCCCATCTTCTCCCTCCCTCCCTCCCCCTCCCTCCCCGCCCACCTGCCCTCCTTTGCTTCCGTTTCCCTTCTTCCTTCTGTCCTGAGCCCCCTTTACTCCTCCACATCAAGGACCACCCCTCATTTTAAGGGTTCAGCCAACCGACTTCTTGCCCTGGCCATCCTCATCACAGGGGTCGGGTCGTTGCTGATCATCCACTGCTGCCAAGTTTGGCTGCTGTTGCTTCTGTCTGCAGCAGGAGAAGGGCCGGGTCCAGTGCTGCTGGAGGGACACCGCAGCAGTTGTGCTTCTTCCATGGTGTGCCTGTGGCTTCGTCTTTCTCTTGGGGTCTGGAGCCTGGCCTCAGCAGGCAGCCCAAAGAACCTGCCCTACTCCCTCCCCCCTTTAAAAAGCCATGAGAGTTCAAGATCCACCTGCCATACAGGGATAATAAAACAGCCCTCGCTAGCCGATCTCAGCAACTCTCGGAAGCTAAGAGGATCCGCCCTGGTGAATCCTTGGGTGGGGGCCTGCCCAGGACGTCCGGGGTTGCTCCACAGAGGCAGGCCAGCAGAGCAAGGCTGTTCCCGCTTATCCAGCTGCTGCATTTGCAGCCCAGAATGAAAAAAGAACAGGAAACGACAGAACGTCAGGAAAATGAAGCTTAAGAAGCACTCAAAGAAAGTGAAGCCTCTCCTCATTGCTGGATGCCTTGGCTAAAGCCTCTGCTACCTCATTGCTCAAGTCCCGTCTTCCCCAGCAACTATTAGGGAGTGCAGGAGAAAGGTCAAAAATCCATCCCCTGGGACCAAAACCCATCCCCTGGGACCACTGCGCTGGACCAGAGGCATTCAGAAGAGAGAACTCAGCCTTCTGTTCTGGCTACAGGTGTGCAAATGATCAAAACGGTTCATTCCGAAGCCCAAGAATACCGATTTCCTGGGGGCAGGGAGGGGGTCTGATAGGCCGGGCAGAATTGCTCCGTCTCAGAAGACCTGTGGAACTGTGCCAAAATCCCACAGGGTCCTGATCTCCCCAGCGAGAGAATTCCACCAGGCCGGGGCCGGGCTGAAAAGGCCTTGGCCCTGCATGAGGCCAGTGGGATATCTCTGGGGCTGGGGATCTTAAGCATGTTCTGCTCTCTAGATCTTGTCCTTTTCATCAAGCAGTCCACGGGTGGAAACCCTCCCCAGAGATCCCCATGGAGTGCTGTTTGGCCCACCAGGCCATTGGACTCCATTTGCTTAGCTCTGCTCCAAGGTGAGAGCTGGGGAAGGAGGGCGGGGAGATCAGTGGGGCACCTGGAGGCATTCTGAGGACCAGCCTGGCAGCACGGATGGGAGCTGGATGGGCCAGATCCAGAGCTGCCAGAGGGACACGGTGGCTGTACATAGCGTGGGCAGCCGTGTGGCAGTGTTGTGCCAGGGCTGGATTCTATCATATCCTTCACCGGTCCTTAAGAAGAAGAGCCCCGCTGGGTCAGACCAGTAAGGGTCCATCTCATCCAGCATCCTGTCTCACTCAACAGCCAACTGATTCTTCGGGATGTCCCACAACAGGGCAGAGAGGCTGAGGCCTTCCCTGATGCATTATCCTGGTTCTGGGATTCAGAACCTCTAAATGCGGAGGTTCCACCAGCTGCCATGGCCAGTATCCACTGACAGACCACCCCTCCATGAATTTAGCTTGCCCCATCCTAAAGCTGTCTGTGAGGCTTTTAAGATCCTCCATTAGAGCCATCCAGAGCAGGGGTAGTCAACCTGTGGTCCTCCAGATGTCCATGGACTACAATTCCCATGAGCCCCTGCCAGCAAACGCTGGCAGGGGCTCATGGGAATTGTAGTCCATGGGCATCTGGAGGACCACAGGTTGACTACCCCTGATCCAGAGGACATGAGAGAGAAGACGACTTTAAAAGCCTGAAGGGATCACGGAGGTTATGCGTTCTGGTGGATGCTGGAACCCAAAAGCCAAGAGAGAAGCTGCTGGCTGAGGGGCTGTGAGAAAGAATGGCTCTGGGCATCCTGTCACCACAGTGGCACGGCCCACCAGGGCTCCCCAGCTCTGTGGCTGCAGCTGCAACCACCAGCCACTCTCCATGTGCGCACATTATGTAGACTTGTGAGGGCAGACCTCTGTCCTGGATCAGCAGCATGCAGGCGTGCGTCCCACTCATTGCAATGGAACTAGATTCAGATGGGCAACTGTGTTGGTTTGTAGCAGCAGGACACCGTTTGAGCCCAGCGCATGCGCACAAGAGCTTGCCTATTTATTTATTGCATTTATATACCACCCTCCCTTGTGGCCCAGGGAAGCTTACAGTGAAGAATTCGTAGTACAAATACAGAACGAACACTATAATTCTGAACAAATAACATTTTAAATATTATAAATTATAGCGTATGACTTTGTAACCGTATAAATGTTAACTGCACATCTGTGGTCCGTTTTTTCTGAAAGTATTGCTGGGTCAGGAATTGTTCAGAGCTTCTGTCGGTGGGGGGGGGCCTTGTGGGGGATCTAGTTGTTGCTGCTGTTTCCTTGGCCTTCACAGAAAGCTCGGCAGAAGAGCTCCATTTTGCAGGCCTTGTGGAATTGTTTTAGCTCCGGCAAGGACCCGATTTCTCCTGGGAGCTCATTCCACCAAGTAGGGGCCATGACAGAGAGAGCCCTGGCTTTGTTCAGCCAGATGAGCCATCCTGGGGCCAGGGTCATCAGCTTGTTTGAATTTGTAAAGCATGGTGCTCTCTGGGGGGTGAAGACGGAAAGGCCCAGGGCCCAGGCCGCATAAAGCAGGGGTAGTCAAACTGTGGCCCTCCAGATGTCCATGGACTACAATTCCCAGGAGCCCCCTGCCAGCGTTCTCTGGCAATGGGCTCCTGGGAATTGTAGTCCATGGACATCTGGAGGGCCGCAGTTTGACTACCCCTGGCATAAAGCCTTGAAGGTAACCAGTGCAGCTGTAGGCCAGATGTGGGCCCACCAAGGTTTTCCCAAGAGAACCCTGGCCGCTACATTCTGGACCAGTTTCAGTTTTCAGGTCCGGGATAAGGGTAGGTCTGTGTAGAGTAAGGTGACCAGATCGTCCCACTTTTGGAGGGACCTCTGGGGGGCACATGGCAAATTGTACTTATGTTGAAATTAAAAAAATATTTATTACAATACTATTTTTGCATTCTATGCGTTCTATGAAACTTTTTGTTGCTCCATATAGACCAAACCCCCCTCCCCCCGGTCAATGGTGTCCCGCTTTACCGATGTTAAAATCTGGTCACCTTAGTGTAGAGCACGTTACAGAAATCCAGCCTAGAGGTGACCGTCGCATGGATCACTGTGGCTAGGTGTTCTGGGGCCAGGTAGGGCGCTAGTAGCTTGCCTTGGTGGAGGTAGAAGAATGCCAGCCATGGTAAAGTTATGACCTGCTCCTCCATGGAGAGGGAGGTGTCAAAGGTCATGCCCAGGTCCCTGGCTGAGTCTGCTACCAGTTGCTAAAGGAGCAGCAATCACACTTCCTCGCCGGGAACCTTCCTGCCAAAACCACAGGACCTCCGTCTTTGAAGGACTGAGTTTCAGAGGGCTCTCTCTGCTTGAGCCATCCCATCCCTGCTCCCAGACATGCAGCTAACGGGGGGGGGGGAGGGAGCCAGGGTGGCCATCCATCAGGAGGAAGAGCAGGGTGTCATCGGTGTATTGATGACATCCCAGTGCCAACCTCCGCACCAGCTGGGCGAGAAGGCGCAGAAAGATGTTGAAGAGGGTGGGAGAAACACATCACAGCTCAGCCATTTGTTGCCCTTTGGAGGTTCTTTTATTGAAGGACTCTGAGATCAGCAACAAAATGTCCCTGGAAGTAGAAACATTTGCCTGTTTGTCTCCAAAAGCTGCCCTGTGTATCCATTTCTTCTTTTGCACAGGCTGAAGTTCATCAGGAGCAGAACAAAGTTGGCAGGTTACCCATCCCCTTGTTTCTGCTGCATAGCTATTCAGCTGAGGATCGATGCCATGAATCTAAGTAGGTTCTATTCCACAGAAGCTTACGCTGGAGTAACGGTGGCTTTAAGGCACCAGAAGACTCCTTATCGACTTGGGGGCAAGGGAGAGTAATAGGGCTTCCCACTCCTGGTGGAGCAGGTGAAGGCACTTCCTCAAGGTCTGGGTTCAGTCTCTAGCTGCCAACTCTGGGTTAGGAAACAAAAATACATCTAGACACAACATAAGAACATTGGCTAGGGAAAACAACTGCAGTTGTAATTCCAGGAGATCTCCAGGTCCCACAGGGAGGCTGGCAACCCTGCTTGGCTGCATGATAAAGATGCCTCAGCTGGTCTAGGGACAATGCCCGTGTTCAGTGGTTCTCCCGTGGGCCAAGCGGCCATATCCGGGGCCCTGGTGTGGCTTCTTGAATCACAAGGAGGGTTCAGGGGGCAGCTGGGACTGTCTGCAGAAGAACAGCTAGATGGGAATCCAAGGTCACCACGAGGGTCCGGGTGGAAGCTTTCAAGAGCCAAAGCTCTGCTCTCTGGGGGAGCTCATACCCTCCCAGAAGCTCATGCCCTGAAAATGGTGCTGGTCTCTAATGAGCAACTAGGCTCAGATATAGTGGAGCCACAAGGTGAACATTCATAAACCCGCTCAGCCTAACCTACCCCACAGGGTTGTTGTGAGGAAAAATGGAAGAGAATGATGATTTCCTTTTTTTTCCTTTTTTGACCAAGTAACAGGCTTGCTGGATCGTGGAAATTCGGTTGATGTCGTTTACTTGGATTTTAGTAAAGCTTTTGACAAGGTTCCCCATGATGTTCTGATGGATAAATTGAAGGACTGCAATCTGGATTTTCAGATAGTTAGGTGGATAGGGAATTGGTTAGAGTAGTGGTCCCCAACCACCGGGCCCTGGCACCGGGCCACAGCTCCCTCTCCCCGCCCCCCCCCCGCAGTAAAAAACTTCCCAGGCCGCAAGCTTGTGGCCCGGGAAGCTTCTTACTGTGGGAGCGGGGGAGAGGGAAGCAGGGCCGCACACACGCATGCATGAAAGTGCCGCGCATGCGCGATTTTGGCCGCACATGGCACATGCGCGCATGCACAGCCCAGCCGTGCATGCACAAAGTGTAGATAAAATTGAAAGGGTACAGAGGAGAGCGACGAAGATGATCTGGGGCCAAGGGACCAAGCCCTATGAAGATAGGTTGAGGGACTTGGGAATGTTCAGCCTGGAGAAAAGGAGGTTGAGAGGGGACATGATAGCCCTCTTTAAGTATTTGAAAGGTTGTCACTTGGAGGAGGGCAGGATGCTGTTCCCATTGGCTGCAGAGGAAAGGACACGCAGTAATGGGTTTAAACTACAAGTACAAAGATATAGGCTAGATATCAGGAAAAAAATTCACAGTCAGAGTAGTTCAGCAGTGGAATAGGGTGCCTAAGGAGGTGGTGAGCTCCCCCTCACTGACAGTCTTCAAGCAAAGGTTGGATACACACTTTTCTTGGATGCTTTAGGATGCTTTGGGCTGATCCTGCGTTGAGCAGGGGGTTGGACTAGATGGCCTGTATGGCCCCTTCCAACTCTATGATTCTGTGATTCTATGATTATTCAGTATTATTATTATTATTATTATATGTATTATTCGGTATTATTCAGAGAATCAGAGAATCATAAAGTTGGAAGGGACCTCATGGGTCATCTAGTCCAACCCCCTGCACTATGCAGGACACTCACAACACTCGCTCATCCACTGTAAACTGCCACCCCCTTGAGCCTTCACTGAATCAGCCTCTTTGTCAGATGGCTACCCAGCCTTTGTTTAAAAATTTTGAAAGATGGAGAATCCACCACCACCCAAGACAGCCTGTTCCACTGAGAAAACCGCTCTGTCAGGAACGTCTTCTGGAGGTTTAGACGAAATTTCTTTTGCATTAATTTCATCCCATTTGTTCTGGTTTGTCCCTCTGGGGCAAGAGAGAACAATTCTGCTCCATCCTCCATATGGCACCCTTTTAAATACTTGAAGATGGTTATCAGATCCCCTCTCAGTTGTCTCCTCCCTAAACAGGCTAAACAGACCAAGCTCCCCCAATCTTTCTTCATATGTCTTGGTCTCCAAACACCTCACCATGTTTGTTGCCCTCCTCTGGACACGCTCCAGTTTGTCTACATCCCTCTTCAACTGGGGTGCCCAAAACTGAACACAGGACTCCAAGTGAGGCCGAACCAGAGCAGAGTACAGCAGTAAGCAGAGTACAGCAGTAGCATCACCTCCCATGATCTGGACACGATACTCCGTTTGATACAGCCCAAAATCCCATTTGCCTTCTTAGCCACCAAGTCACACTGCTGACTCATGTTCAATGTATGGTCTACTAAGACTCCTAGATCCTTTTCGCACATGCTTCTGCCAAGACAAGTCTCCCCCATCTTATATTGGTGTATTTGGTTTTTCCTACCTAAATGCAGAACTTTACACTTGTCCCTATTGAACTTCATTTTATTCAGTTTAGCCCACTTCTTGAGCCTATCAAGATCATCCTGTATTCTGTTGCTCTCTTCAGTTGTGTTTGCTACCCCTCCTACTCGATGACATCTCAGCATTACGTCTTAAGACTTTATATTTCACTAATTTTCCATGCCAGTATTTTCATCAACCACTGGCTGCATTTGTGGAGGGGGCCCTTGTGACACAGTGCCTGGGACCGCTCTCCCGTCCTGCCGTTTGCCTCCTGTCCTCTCAGTCTGCAGACTGGCACAAGCCTGGACTGGTTTTCTATGGAAGGATTTCCATGGGAAGATATTATCAGTGGTGGTGCCAGAATGGACAATGAAGGCGTGACTAAATTTTGATCCAATTGGGGTGGGGATTTCACCCCTGTATAAAACCTCCTGTACTGTACCTGAGGACACACACCCATCTGAGAGATGCCCTGGTGCTAATTTGGCAAACTGAAGCTTTGGCTTTAATAAATGTCTTTGAGAGATCCCCTCCCTTTCTGTGGGAATTCTTGGCCCCTCCACAGCGGGGAATAGAGCAGGACTGGCCCAAAAGGGACTTGGGCATCACTCCAACATGGGGAGAAACTCACGGAAAGGTTCAATGAAGAACGCCTTCACCAGCAGGGAGTCCCGGGGCGAGTGCTGCGCTCCCATTTCAAGCCCTCTTTCCATCACGACAGGCCTTTCGGGCACCTCCTCCCTTGCTCCTTTTTGCCAAAAATACATATGGCCATCGCGGGGGTAGTGTTGCTCAGTTTCTCAGCAGAACCCATTCTACAAACACAGAGGTTCTGAAATACCTGCGTGCTTTGGGGGCACATCCCCTGTCCTCCTCTGGGGCTCCTGCCCTCCCTTGTTTCCCAGCCCTTTGGCTGACTGCTGCCTCCTGGCCAGCCTCTCACCAGCTCCTTGGAGGGAGAGCAAAGTGGCCAGTCGCCCTCCAAGGCCCCCCAACTGAAATCTCTGCAATCCCCTGGGCAGGCGGCTGCCCCCCTACTGTCTAGGGGAGGGGGGCCGCATTGGAGGTATCCCGGGGGGGGGGGGGCTGGTACATCACAGAGAGTGGCCGCGCAGCTTCAAGGGGGCAAAGAGGGAAAGGGAACAGGCAGCCTTGGGGCCGGGAGAGGAGAGTGTGCCGCCTTGCCAGGGCCGGGCCGGGAGGCGGGAGGCTGGCCGTGAGTCCAGGCGCTGCCCTGGCGCGGGGGGGGGGGGGCGGAGGGGGCTGGGCTCGGGGGCGGGAGGCCCTGGGGAGTCCCCCGAGGCTCGGAGGCAGGAAGCCGGCGCTCCTCCAGGCGCTCCAGCCATCCCTGCGAGTCCCGCCGGGGAAAGGCTGCTGGTCCCTGCGGGGGGTGGGCGGAGGGTGGGGTCAGACCCGGTCGGGGGCTCGAGGCCACGGCCCCCCTCCGGGGAAAGTGCGCTCGGCCGCCTGCAGCGGGGCAGTCCCTCGCGCCTGGGAACGCGCCCCCCCCCCCCGCCCCGGCCCTCGCCTCCTCGCCTCGCCTCGCCTCGCCCGCCGTCTAATCCTCATTAAAGCGCCGTTACGCGCCGGAGCGCCGAGGCCGGGGGGGGGAGGGGGGGGCTAATCCCCTTAGGCGGCCTGAGAACGCCGGCGGCCCCATTGTGCGCGGCAGGGCTCCGCGGAGGGGGCCCTAATCCGTCACGTGAGGGCCGGGCCTGCACGCGAGGAAGCACAAAGGCGCCATTCAGGCGGGCCGGGGGGCGCCTGCGGGGCCGCTAAGCCGGGCGCGCACAAAGAAAGGCCTTTGTTGGGCCGGCCCAGCCCGCGGCCCTGCTCCACTCGCGTGCCTCGACAGCCCCGCCGCGCGCCGCCTCGCCTGCAGCCCCGACGGCAGAGGAGCCCCAGCAGTGCACGCGCGGCGAGTGCGCGCCTGCCCCCGGCCTCTCCGCCGGAGCGACGGGCGCGAGAGTCCCGGGCAGTCCGAGCGGCCCCGTCCACGGCGCTGGCGGCGGCGGAGGCGCGTCACCGTCGGGCGAGTGGCGCCCCCGGGGCTCCCGCAGCCATCTCCACGCGGCCCGTTTGCTCGCGGTGTCCTGAAGGGACCGTCCTGGGGCTTCCGGGGGGGGGGGATGTGCGCGTGGCTCCAGCTGTCCGAATTCCCCGGGTGCTGAACAGGTTCGGCCTGCTGATCCAGAGCGTGATCCGCACCGTGGAGTGAGCCCCGCCCTTGGGACACCGGCCTACACCTCCGGTCGGGAGATTCCTGGGTGGGAGGGGGAGAAGCCTGAGGGGTGCGGAGGGGCCGCCCCAGGGCCGGCATGGGCGAGGGGGACGGCGTGTGGGCCCTCCCTCTGTGAGGACGCTCAGAGGGACACCCCTGTCCACCCCAGTCTGGCCTCTCCTGCTAGGGCCCCACCAATCCTTCAGCCGGCTCCGGGGCTAGGGGGGCCCAGCCAATCCCTAAACTGCTCCTGCCCGCTGCACTGGATCGCGCCATGGGATCCACCGGGCCCCTGTTTTCCCAGCGGAATGGAGATCGGTAGCCTCCCGGTCGCATTTGGGAGGGAACAGTCCTCAATACAGCTGCGCCCTTAAGTCAGCGGCCTTACACCCGGGAGGGGGTGTGGGGGGAGGGGGGGGCTTCTGCTCGGCATAGCACCTTTCCTCTCGCTCTGAGGATGGGATGGCCGGACCCCTCGTGCCCTTTCCTCAGTTGGTTTTCCCGGACATGAGCAAATTGAGTCCCGCCTGCCCCCCCCCCCCACTCTCAGCCTGACGGAGGGCATTCCGGCCTCTTTGGATGTAATGTGCCAGTATGGGGGGGGGGGAGGTCCCCTGCTGCCTTTAAACTGACTGCTTGGCCTTGCTCGCGCAGTCCTCCCCAGGCTGGGAAAGGACCGGAATCCAGCACAGCCAGGGCTTCCCTGGGAAACCAGGCGCCGAGGAAGGGGGCAAGAGGTCTTCAGGCCTCCTGGACCCGATGCCCGATGCCCGTGCCCGTAGAGGGAGGCCCCCGGGCAGAGCTGCCGGCTGCAGACCCCATGGCAGCAGCGAGACTGGCGCCAAGTCCTTTCAGCCCAGAAGTCCCGGCCCGGCTGGCCCTTGCGCGGCGCCCGGTCGCCTCCTGGCTCCTGGCCGGTCAGGCAGGCGGCCGTGGGTGGACCTGGTCCTCCGAGTCAGGCGGATGATGAGTGTTTGGGAGGAAACCACCCCGGGTTCGGAAGCTCCACTTCCAGCCCGAAAAGGGGGGCGCAAGAGGTTAGATCAGGATCCAGTGGGCACTTCTCCTGGCCCCTGCCAAGGGCTTCACGTGCTGACCAAGTCATGAAAGTTCATTTAGGAACTACCTAAAAGCGTATTTAGGAACTCGCATGCTGGATAGCGACAAGGAGAGAGCGGCGCTGGAGTTTCCGAGGAGGAGGACACTGACGCGAGAGCAGCAGTGGGGGGGGGGGGGAGCGGCACTTCAAAGGGACACGGTCTCCGAGGGTCCCCTTGGTGCCCCCTGCAGGGTCCTTCTCCTCTCCCTTTGGCGACGCTGAGCAAGTGGGCGGAGCCAGGTGGGCTCCTGAGTGGCCGTTTATGTACTGGAGGTTTCATTGGGCTGGGCTGCAGGCTGGAGTTTCAGTCATGGCAGGTTGCCCCACCTCTCCCTGCACCCACACAGGGGAGCATTTGGCCTGGTGCACCTCATCTGCCCCCGATCTGTGCTCCTGACAGGGGGGTGGGGCAGTGAAGTTCCCAGTGCATAAACCGTCAGTGGCCGAGCGCATTAGAGACAACCTGTCGACCAGAGCACCTGCCGTGGGAAAGGACCTCTGTCTCCCTTCTGGGCTCTCTTGAGGGCTGAGGCCCCCCACCTAGTGCTTTGGGGTCCTCCTGGGGCAGCCATTGTGAGGCTGGGCCCACCACACCAGGGAGCCGAGGACTGGGCTTGAAGGACCGGTGGCTCTGCCCGTCGGTCGGGAACAATCCAGAACGCGGGGGTGACCAACAGCTCCGTGTCTGTCTGCCGCAGGGCCCTTGGGCCATGCTGGCCTGTATTTACTTCAGGGACCCACCCCTGCTTGGATCGTTAGCCTCCCGTTTATCCTCACAACAACCCTGCGAGGTAGGTCAGGCGGAGAGGGTGCCTGGCCCAATGGCACCGAGCACGCTTTCATGGCACCAGTAGGGATTTGAACCGGGGTTTCCCAGATCCTAGTCGGGCCACCACCCCATGCCGGCTCACAGGTATGCCTAGTCCCCCTTTAGACAGCGTCGGACCCTCGGCCGGGGTCTGAGCCAAAGGGCCTTCGCATCGCCCCTCCCACGCCGGACCAAGGCTTGCATCGCTAGAGTGAGAAAAGGGGGGGGGTCGACGCAGATCCAGCAGCCAGGACCTTCCCTTGTGGTGCAGCCCAGGTCCGGGCTCCAGGGCACCTTGCCTCCGGCCGGCCCCAAACCGCGGCGCTGAGAAAGCCCTCCGGAGGCAGATGGTCCCCCCCCCCCTCGGCCGGCCGTGCCAGGGCTTAGCTGCCCCCTGCGATGGCTGCGCGAAGCCGCCGCCGAGCCGGGAAGGCTTGCCAGGGGTGCCCGGGGTCCAAAACGCCCTCCCCCCCCCCGCTTTGGCGCCCGCCCCCGGGGGACCGAGAGAGCAGCCGTCCGGGCCCCCGGGAGCGTTGGACGCCGCAGCCTCTCGGGAGGCGAATGCCGCCACCCCCACCCGGCCGTGGGAGCCACGCCCGAGGGGGAGGAGAGGGGCGTGCGAGCGGGAGGGCCGGGGTCCGCAGTCGGGACAGATTTGCTGCGATTCCCGAGGCGACGCAGGCGGACCAGGGTACCATCGGGCCTCCCCGCCGAGCTTTGAGCCGGGCTTCCGTCCCGAGGGGCCAGGGGAGGCCGGGAGGCGCCGAGGCTCCGTCCGTCGGTCGGTCGGTCCAGGCAGACGCCCCGCGCCCGCAGCCCCGCCCGAGCCAGCCTCCTGCTTGGCACCGAAAGACGTCCAGGGAGGCGGCGGAGAGGCGCTGCCATTGGCTGGCGGGCCCGGCAGATTTGCATAGCCCTCGCTATTAAAGCTGCTCCGGAGGAGCCGCGCCGGCTTCGCGGCTGCAGCGAGGCGAGCGACAGCGGACGGGGTGCGAAGCCTGCCTGCCTGCCTGCCTGCCCGCCGCGGGCCGCCCCATGCCCGGCTGAGAAGGGGGCGCGCGGGAGGCTCGTGCCGGGGAGGCAGCCGGGGCCATGAGCCGCCTGCCGCTCCTGCTCCTGCTGCTCTGCGTGGCCGGGCTTCGGCGCGCGGCCGCGGGCAAGACGCTGCGCTACTTCACGGTGGAGGAGGACCCGCCGGGGACGGTGATCGGCACGCTGGCCGACGACCTGCCCGCGGCCAAGGCGGCGGGCGGCGAGCGCAGCTTCCGGCTGCTGCGGCAGGCGGCGGGCAACGGCTCGCGGTCGCGGGTGGAGGTGCGCGAGCGGGACGGGCGGCTGAGCGTGGGCGCCGAGCGGCTGGACCGGGAGGCGCTGTGCGCGCCGTCGGAGGCGCCCTGCGTGCTGGCCTTCGACGTGGTGAGCCTGGGCGGGCGCCGGGGCGCCGCGCCGCACTTCGGCCTGGTGCACGTGGAGCTGGAGGTGCGCGACATCAACGACCACGCGCCGCGCTTCCCGCAGGCCGAGGTGGCGCTGGAGGTGTCGGAGAGCGCGGCGCCGGGCACCCGCCTGCCGCTGCCGCTGCCCCACGACCCGGACGCCGGCGCCAACGGGGTGCAGAGCTTCGCCCTGGCGCCGCCGCACGGCCCCTTCGGCCTGGAGGCGCAGAGCCGCGCCGACGGCCGCCGCTGCGCCGAGCTGGTGCTGCTGAGCGCGCTGGACCGCGAGGCGCAGGCCGCCTACCGCCTGGAGCTGCTGGCCAAGGACGGCGGCAGCCCGGCGCGCTCCGGCACGGCCACCCTCCGCGTGCGCGTGCTGGACGCCAACGACCACGCGCCCGCCTTCCCGCGCGGCCCGCTGCTGACCGTCGAGCTGCCCGAGGACGCGCCGCCGGGCGCGCCGCTCCTCGACCTCGACGCCGCCGACCCGGACGAGGGCGCCAACGGGCAGCTGCTCTACTCGTGGGGCAGCCAGGTGCCGGCCGAGGCGCGCGCCCGCTTTGCTCTCGACGCCGCCACGGGCCGCCTCAGCCTGCGCGCCGCCCTCGACTACGAGCGCCAGCGCGCCTACGAGCTCGACGTGCAGGCCAGCGACCGCGGCGCCAGCCCCCTGGCCGCCACCTGCAAGGTGCTGGTGCGCCTCCTCGATGTCAACGACAATGCCCCCACCCTGGCCATCAGCGCCCTCTCGGCCCCGCCCCCCGAGCAGGAGACACCCGCTGCCGCCGCCACCGATGCCCCCGGCCTCCTGGCCTACGTGAGCGAGGCCGCGCCCCCCGAGAGTCTGGTGGCCCTGGTGAGCGCCTCCGACGCCGACTCTGGGGCC
This sequence comes from Paroedura picta, assembly GCF_049243985.1. Classification (NCBI taxonomy): domain Eukaryota; kingdom Metazoa; phylum Chordata; class Lepidosauria; order Squamata; family Gekkonidae; genus Paroedura; species Paroedura picta. The sequence goes on along the minus strand of NC_135374.1, from coordinate 124,035,091 downwards.
AACGGGCAGGTGCGGGTGGCCCTCCTGCCCGCCCCCCAGCTGCCCTTCGCCCTGCAGCGCGCCTACGAGGCCAGCTACGCCTTGCTCACCGCCGGCCCCTTGGACCGCGAGCGTGTGCCCGAATACAACCTGACGCTGGTGGCCGAGGATCTGGGCACGCCCCCTGCCAAGACGGTGCGCCACCTCACCGTGCGCCTGGCCGACGAGAACGACAACCCGCCCCGCTTTGCCCGGCCCCGGGCTGAGATCGCCCTGCCTGAGAACAACCCGCCCGGTGCCTACCTGGCCACCCTGCACGCCTCCGACCCCGACCTGGGGCCCAACGGCCAGGTCACCTACCGCCTGCTGGACAGCCAAGTCATGGACGCTTCCATTGCCACTTACGTCTCCGTGGACCCAGCCACGGGCGCCCTCTACGCCGTCCGCACCTTCAACTACGAGATCCTCAAGCAGCTGGAGGTGAGCATCCAAGCAACCGATGGGGGCTCCCCGCCCCTTTCCAGCACCGCCACCGTCCAGGTGCGCGTGGTGGATCAGAATGACAACGCACCCGTCATTACTCACCCGGTGCTCACCAACAACTCCCTCCAGATCAGCGTGTCCAGCAGAGCCTCCCGGGACTCTCTGGTGACCCACATCAAGGCCCGAGATGCCGACGAGGGCGTCAACGCCGAGCTGAGCTTTTCTCTGCTGCAGGAGCCCCAGCAGCCCCAGGCGCTGGACCAGTTTGCCATCAACCCCAAAACGGGAGAGATTTCCTTGGCCAGGAGCCTCTCTGACGATCAGCTGGGCCAGACGTTTTGCCTACTCCTCGCGGTGACAGACGGCGGGCGGCCCCCGCTTTCCACCACCTCCACGGTCAGCTTCCTGGTCACGGCCGAGGCACCGCCCTCCAGCAGCCAGGAGGCGCCCTCCCAGGCCGGCTCCTCTTGGGAAGGCAAGGCGGTGCAGTGGGACGTCCCCCTGATCGTGATCGTCATCCTGGCCGGCAGCTGCACCTTGCTCTTGGTGGCCATCGTCACCATCGCCACCACTTGCAACAAGCGCAAGAAGGAGAAGGGAGGGGCCCTGGAGGAGGCGGCCCTGGACAGCTCCCCTTCCCTCCGGGAGAAGGGCCGGCAGGAGGGCAAGGGGGGCCTCCCCCCTGCCAGCCCCCCGCCCAGCGGCTTTGCCGTGCATGCCTTCCCCAGCAAGTCTTCCTTTGCCAGCCCGCAGCACTCCCCCGCCAGCGAAGACACCCCGGCTTCCGAGAACAGCCAGGAGAGCACCGGTCTCTACGACAGCCAGAGCAGGCTCCGGGAGCCCCACACCATCGAGGTACAGCTGGCCACTCCCGCGACCAGGGCTGTTCTCGGAGGGCCTTTCTGTTGCTGCACGGGATTCAGTGTGAGCTAGTTGCAGTGAGGAAGCCTGAAGTCCTCGGGGGTGGCGGGGGGGGGGCATGTTTGATGTCCAGTCAATCTGTCCATTTTAGTGCCTCCCCAGAACAGCTGGCAAAAATGTCAACCAAGTCCAAAGCCCATAAAAGCAAATATTTGGGTAGACCAAATAAGTCACAGCCTTGCTAATGTAACTTTCAGCCAATGCTCTTGTTAACGGTCGCTGCTTCTTTTCTTCCCGAACCATCCAACTCCATACCCCGCCCCCCCCACCCTTCCGCCCTCTAGTCCTATGCCTCCACTCCCAGTTCCAGCAAAGAGCCGGGGCCCCCAGCGGCCATCTGGAAGGGCCATTCCTTTAGCACCATCTCGGGCCGGGAGGCAGAGAAGTTCAGCGGCAAAGACAGCGGGAAAGGCGACAGCGACTTCAACGACAGCGACTCGGACATCAGCGGGGAGGCCTTGAAGAGGGACCTCATTACTCACATGCAGAACGGTGAGGCTGCAGCAGGCCCTCCGAGGGGCAGGAGGGCAAGGAGGGGAGAGGCCAGCCCTTGTGGAAGGGCCTGTGTGTCAAGGGTGGGGCAGCTCCCGGGGGCTCATAATCGTGGGCCGTGGCTGTGAAGAGATGCTTGGGGGGTGGCTGCAGGTCCCTCTGCGATGGAGACTGGCGGTTTTTGGTAGGCACAGGTGCATCACCAGACCACCAAGACCTAGATCTGCATGGTCTTGTTGTTGGGCCCTTTCTCCAATGAATGATTCCAGAGTGGAAAATCCACCACGGAGTCGTGCCTAAGGAAACACACCCCTACTGACAGTGAGATGCAAGGCCCAGTGGCAGCTTAGAGACCAGCAAGGTTTGGGGGGTATTGCACTGAGGGGTGTCATGAAGAGCAGAGACCTCCAGTCTGGAGAGTTCAGTGCCCTCATCCTCCTCCACATGAAGCCAGCTGGTTGGCCTTGGGTTAGGCACAGTCCAGTTAAAGCTGTTCTCACTGCAGTTCTGTCAGAGCTCTCTCTCAGCCCCACCCACCTCACAGGGTGGCTGTTGTGGGGAGAGATTGTAAGCCGCTTTGAGCCTCCTTTGGGAAGTGCAAAGTGGGATATAAAAACCAACGCCTCCTTTACCCCCGAGTCTCTTCGTTGCCTCCCCTTGGTTATGGAAAGGCTCGGAGATCTCCATTCCAAGTTGCGTCTGATGAAGAGAGCCTGGACCCTGCAAAGCAGGGAGCCCAGAACTCCTGTGGGCCTTGGAGGTGCTGCTGGAGCCAAATCTAGCTGTTCTGCGCCAAATCTAGCTGCAGCTGCATCCACGGGAGCCAGTGCAGTGGGTGGGACAAAGTCGGGGGCTTGGGCCAGGGGGTTGAGGTTGCAGAGGTGTGAGGCCCAATGGCAGATTTTGCATTAGGGGCCTCCTGGCGGGAATGCTGGGGTAGCCGAGGGAAGGGGGGGGAAATCTGTCTACAGCATCCTAAACGCCTTAGAGGAGGAGGAGTGGAATCCAGGCGTGGTGGTTGGCATGAATCACACCCTTCAAAGCGAAAGTGAAGCATCCAGTGGTCAAAAGGTAGACGGATGCAGAATAGGGGGGCCAGTCCCCTCTGCACAGGCCTCTGTGCTTCTCCTTTAAGCCTCTTTCCCCTCTGCCTGTGCCCTTTCCAGCCTGTTGTCCTTGCAAGGCGGAGGAGTAGAACTGCCTATTGATAGTAAGTGATTTTGTGGACTTGTGCTGGTAGAATTGCAGGCTGCGTGCCCTCCCCATCTTTGCATCCGTCGCCTCGCAAAGATCCTGCGAGAAAAATGCTTTCCTGGATATGTAGCTCTATCTGAGCTAACACAACGTGGGGAGGAGGAAGAAAACTCTGTCTCTGACGGCATGCACAGCTCAAAGGAAAGGCCAGGGAGACCCTGCTGGGTGCCCCGGCTGACCCTGCAGATTCTTTGGGAGGCCTGTGTAGATCCTTGAGGCATTTGAGTGGCTTCAGGACAATCGTGCCTTGGGCATTCCCCAGCACATCTCCCCACTAGATGGCAGTCGAGGGCTGAAGGGGAAAGGCATTTGGCATGGATTTTCACGCTCTTCACAAATACATTCTGTGCAGAATCCGGGCTTACAACGTTGTCGCTCTGACTGGAACGGCACTGTAAAGCCAGGAGAGGGACACACAAGAGCAGCCCAGTTGTGGTTCTGCCCAGGGGTGATTGGCCTAGTGCAGTTCCAGGGACAGCAAGCTCCGTGGCCATTTAAGGATCCCTAACCCAGCAGTAGGTTGGCCAGGCAAAGCCAGTCTCAAAAGCCAAGCAGGGTTGGGCCGGTTAGTGTTTGGAGGGCAGGCCGACCAACAAAGGCCAGGTGGCTACGCAGAGGCAGGCCATGGCAGAACGGCCTCTGTCCCTCCCTTGGCTGTTACTTGGGGGCACAGTCTGGCAAAAAGGCTTCATTTCCTTTGCAAACCCCTTGCGTGTTTTTTTCTCCCCCATCAAGTCGCAGCTGTCATGGGATGACCTGCCATGGGGCTTTCAAGGCAAGATCTTCAGAGGTGGCTGGCCATTGCCTGCCTCAGCACAGCAACCCTGAACTGCCCAGGGGGTCTCCCGTCCTACTAATAACTGGGCCCAAACCTGCTTCTGTTTCCGTTCCAGTTTATTTGGATATAAAAGCCGCTTAAAACCATGCCACGTACAAAACTAAGATCAGCAAATAAATTTGACGGTGTCATAATCCAGCCTTGTAAGGACTGCTTACATGCTCTGCTGCAGCATGCTCATAGGCAACATGGTGTGACATTGCACCTTATTTCTGAAGAGAGATCAGAGCCATGGAGGGCTACTCTGATCTTTTTGGGGAGCTTGCTAACGCTGATGCGAAATATTGGGAGCGACTGTCATTATGGTAGGAACACGACAGCTTCCACCTTACCCATTTGGCAGGGACACACCCATTGTGAATAAGGCTGAAGCCCGGTGGAGGGAATATTCTGAGCTATTTAGGCACTTCTAAAGCTGTCAGCCTGCAGCATTCTTTGCGTGAAGGTCGGCTCCTGCATGACGCTTCCTGGACTGTGAAAGGGCTCCCCTTGACCAAGGCCCACTTTTGAGACATGAGAGGCCTCGATTTGTTTTATCTGGCCTTCTGGTCCACAGAATTGACTCCGGTCCATACGGTGTAGAGTCAGTTTGGTGTAGTGGTTAGGAGTGTGGATTTCTAATCTGGCAAGCCGGGTTCGATTCTGCACTCCCCCCACATGCAACCAGCTGGGTGACCTTGGGCTCGCCACGGCACTGATAAAACTGTTCTGACCGAGCAGTGATATCAGGGCTCTCTCAGCCTCACCCACCCCACAGGGTGTCTGTTGTGGGGAGAGGAAAGGGAAGGCGACTGTAAGCTGCTTTGAGCCTCCTTTGGGTAGAGAAAAGCGGCATCTAAGAACCAACCCTTCTTCTTCTTCACTAGGGTGCTCAACCCTAGCAGGCTGTGGGATTAAATGCCACTGAAGCCTCCCTTCTCCCCAAACTTCCACCTTCATTAGGCTCCACCTCCAAAATCTCTCAGCATTTTGCAGCCAAACTGGAGTTACTGTATTCAAACAAAGATGTGTCTGTTGACTTCATAAAGAGTAGCAGTGCTTTTGAGCTGTAGGTTTTCCTGCTTGGAAATGCCCCACGCAAGTCAATGGCTCTCTTTGGTCCATGAATTACCCATTTTGCTGGGGGTCACATCCCCCTCCCCCCATTTGTACTTTAGCCACAAAATACAGCTGACGGAGTGCAGAAAGGTGGAGAAAGAGCTGTTTCTAAGGCACAAAATGTTGTCAGGGCAAAGCACCTCTGGATGTCACTTGCTCTGAATCCCCTACGGATGCTTGAAGCTGATCCTGCATCGTGCAGGGGGTGGGACTAGATGGCCTCTGGCAGTTTCCAACTCTGTGATTTTAGGAGGAGTTACCATGTGTTGGCTGTGATGCAACACCCCCGACTCAAATTGCGGGGGGGGGGGGGCAATTTCAAAGCCTTGGCTCCCAAATGCACCACGTAGTTCTGGCCTTCGCAACATGAACACCCCGTTCCCTAAACACACTGTGATCTGCCTCTCACCAGTAAGCCGGATCAGCAGGACTGTAATTCCAAGTCTGTTTTGTTGCTTTCATCTTCTAGGCCTCTGGGCATGCACAGCAGAATGCAAGATCCTGGGCCATTCAGACCGGTGCTGGAGCCCCTCCTGCGGGCGCCCCAATCCTCACCTCTCCCACCACCCCAAGGCCCAGCTCTCCACCTTCTGCAAGAGCACCTCCCTCCCGAGAGAGTCGCTCCGCCGGGACCACTTCTACCAGGCACAGCTGCCCAAGACGGTGGGGCTGCAGAGCGTCTACGAGAAAGTCCTGCACCGGGATCTTGAGCGGACTCTCACACTTCGGTCCCCTCCTCATCCGGGACGGCTGCCGGACCTCCAGGAGATCTCGGTGCCCTTATTCCAGGATTCGCCAGCACACTACTTAGGGCCTTCATCGGATGCTACTCAGAAAGTGTAGATAGGCACTCGGCGTTTACCTTGAGCTGAGGCTCACAAGCAGCTGGCCGTGGGCATAGCTTCAGAAGACGGCGTGCGCTCCAGAACTCAGACTTCAAAAGTCATGCATCGACCAGAGCTGGTTAGTGAGGACAAGACAAGAGCATGTGCCGAGTGTCCTTCCCATGGGTCAGTGGCCACAGCCGTCTCCTTCAGGTTTCTGAGAGTCAGGGGAAAGTGATACCCCATCACCTCTCTTTATAAAGACAAAACTCTGCTCCCTGCTGTAGCATGCCCCCCCCCATCACAATGCACTCTGCTATAATCTTGGCCATTCCCAAGAGATCCTGAATTATCGACTGGGTTCAGTGATGTACAGAGGAGTTTTTCAAAATGTGCCTTACTATAGAAATACATGCACATTTATTTGTGTGTGTATATATGTAAATGAAGTGTCTGTACATACATGTGTGTGTGTGTGTGTTGGGAAAGATTTCCAATTAAGTTGGTACTGTTTGGTATTTGCAAACAAAAAAGAAATTCTTTGTAGCTAATGTAATTTTTATGAAATGTGCAGTATTTAATTTTTTTTCCACTGTTGCTCTTTTGTTTCATCCATGAGCCACCTTCTCATGTAGGTTTTTGGGTTTTTTAATCTGTATATTATGTAATGTAAAGTTTGTACATAAGGGAAGATTGCATTCTATTTTTATACAAGAGAACCCGGGGAACAAAACCCGTCATTTTTGCCAAAGCAGCAGTCTGGAAAGGCTTAACATGTAGGGGAAAAGATCACTGGATCCTTTGGGGATCCCATGAGCGAGAAAGGAAGGCGGACTATGAATAAAGTAAATAAATGTAGGGGCTTCTTTTTTCACCACCGAATGACAAGTTAGTTTAAAGCGTGCCTGAGTTTGACTTGTTTTTTTACAGTCCATGATCAGTTTCAAACGCAGTGTGGTTTAATGATTCTGTGTCACTCACGTCCATCCTAAATAAAGGACTTCTTGTGTGCTTGGAGAGGCTCTCCCGGGAGATATGCGTGCATGCATGTAGCAAGACAAGGTAAAGACAACTGGATGCAAAGCCCAGTAAATGCCAAGGCTTGGAGGTATTTGGATGCAAGCCCTCTGCTCCTGCATGCGAGGCAAAACTTGAGTGGAGGAAATGGAGGCTGGGCCCTGAGTCCCCACCCTCTGTCGCATTCTGTGCAACAGCCCCAAGTCTCGGGTCCTGAGCGCCCGCCTGCAAGGTGTCCAATTCAGGCTAGGATCACCCTGCGCCATTTTCACAAGGTTGTTCCTGGGAAAACCCGGGGGGGGGGGTACCTTTGAGTGTTTCAGGTTAAGAATTTGGCACAGGCAAGGGAGACTGAAGCCCTTTTGGTGTAGAGATGTCCCAGTTGAATGGGGTCCCTCGCATACATGAATTGGGAACCTACGACTCTTTCTCAGGGTGGGAATCTCAGGCCCAAGCTGCAGGCGCGATAACGTGCAAAAGGCTGTTGTTGAGGACATGCAGCAGAGCGATTGTCACGTGTGTGTTGCATTCAGACCTGGAACTTTTGGGTATAAAATTGGGGCATGGCACCCACACTGAAAATGTAACGCCAGGTAGTTCATCTCAAAACACATCCAACTGCCTGGAAGTCAAATTTGGTGGACTCTGCTGCTCTCTTTCCTAGATATTTAACTGTCAGGAGGTGACACACAAGATGGTCTGGAGCAGGGGTAGTCAAACTGTGGCCCTCCAGGAGTCCATGGACTACAATTCCCAGTATAATTCACTGGCAGGGGCTCGTGGGAATTGTAGTCCATGGACTTCAGGAGGGCCACAGTTTGACTACCCCTGGTCTGGAGGATAATAAGGGCCAGACAGAAAGCGACACATCAGCAGAAGAGAAGAGGCAAAGGTGGTGGAGGGAGTGGGAGAGATTCAGCAGAGTGCCTGGATATGGGTGATTTGTAGGGGAAAAAAGGGGGCTTGAGCTGGCTGAAAAGTGACTCTCCATCCTGGAATAGAAGAACTCCGAGACTAGCATTTCTGCTTGCGTTCAATGAAGGGAACTCAGACTTTCAAAAGCTGCAGCTCTTAGCAATTTGGTCATGGAGGTGCTACTTAATTTGACTAGGAAATCCTGGAAGTTGTAATTTCGGGATAACCGGGAAAGAATTTGGGAGCACTAACAGAACTATGGATTAGAGCAAAGTTTGTGTCCAATGGCACCTCCAAGATGCACAAAGTTTGATTCAATGTATTTATTTTTCCATTTGCGTCCTGCCCCTCCCATGCAGTGGCTCATGGTGGGTAACAGCTGTCCTGACAATAAAATCCTATTAAAACAGTCTAGAACCCCATTAAAGCCACCCGAGATCATACCCTGCTCGGCAGACTCCTTAAAAACGCCTCTGGGGGAAAAGGATAACTGGAGAGGATCGCTGGCTCAAGGAGAGCCCTAGATCTACCTTGCCCCAGCCTCAACCAGTTGCCTGGCGGAAGAGCTCCACCTTGCAGGCCCTGCGAAACTGGGCTTGCTAGCTCCATCAGGGCCCTCCGCTCTCCTGGGAGCTCATTCCACCAGTTTGGGGCCAGGACCAAAAAGGCCCAGGCCCTGGTTAAGGCCAGGGGACCTCTCGTGGGTCGAGGACTGCCAACACATTCACACCTGCAGAATGAAGTGCCCTGGGGGGGGCATAAGAAGACAGGCAGTCCCACAGAAACATGGCGCCCAGACTGCATATGGCCTTAAAGGTCAACACCACACGTACACTAAAGCTGGCACCTTGAATAAAACTTTGTTGGTCGCAGAGGTCTCGAACTCTGATCTGCTACTCACCTGAGAACTCTGATCATTACATGCAAAATCCACCATGGAAATCATGAGGACAACAGATCTTGTCTTGCTATGATATTTAACAGAATTCTCAGAACTCCCCTCCCCAAATCCTGTAGGAAAATCCCAGCAGAGCCAGGTCCTTGTCCCAGCCCTGCCTCTTCCATGGGGCCTGCCACCCAAGGGAGGGGGGCTGGGAGGCAAGGAGCCCTGCCCTGGGCCTCAGCCCTTCCAAGGCCACCCAAAAATGAGAGGGCAGGGGGTTGGAGGGGGGTGAGGAGCCTCTGGGGTGGGCTCCCGCATTAGAAGGGGGGGAGGCAAGGAGCCCAGCCCTTGCTTTGTGACAGCTGGGTGGCCTCTGGGGCAGCCCACCACCTGAGAGTGGAGCCCGGCCCTTGTCCTAACTGGGCCTTCCATGGGGCCTGCCACCCCAGAACGAGTGGGAGGCACAAAGCCTGGCCCTGCACTGGCAGCATAGCCTCGGGGGCAGCCTGACCAGAAAAAGAGTGCGGGGGAGGGCAGTGATACAGATTCCAAGGCCAGCCCTGCACAGATACCAATGCCAGGCCAGTCTGGATTCTGGAGATTTCTTTTCTTTGGGGAGGGGGGGTCATTGGGTCATGAAATTGGGGTAATTGTAGATAGGGCAGGTAGTTATGAGTTCCTGCATTGTGCCGGGGGTTGGAATAGATGTCCCTGGAGGTCTGTAAGAACTTCAATTTCTAAATAAGTAACCTCATAGAAATGAACATTTCTTTAAGAAAAATGAAAGCATAAAACAAGCAATATAGGAGTTTGTTCCCCCCTCCCCTGGGAATTCGAACCAGGCACAGTTCAAAGGAGTCAAAATAAAGAGAGAGCCATTTGGACAACAGGTTTGGGAACTATGGGGTACTAACAAAAGGGAGGGGGAGGAATGTGGAGGGAGGATAGGGAGTCAAAACATAGCAGCAGGAAACAAGCTTGGGGTGTCAACCAAAGCATCTGTGTTACATCAGGGCAAGACAGGTCCAAGCAACACCTTAGCAGGCAACAGAATCAAATAAATGAAACAGAATAAAATCATGGCAGAAAACCTGGGGATTCTGAGAAGGTCCCTTCCAACTCTAAGTCGTCCTTTCCTCTGGGGTATTAGCCACCCCATCCAACTTAATGTCATCTGTACATTTGATCATTGTACCCTCTATTGCCTCATCCATTAATGAAAATGTTAAGCAATACCAGCACCAGCACAGAACTCTGCGGATACCCCTGGGCCCCTCTCCAAGATGAAGATGCCCAGTCTTTTGCCAGTTTGGCTTATATCCTGCTCACAAGCAGAATTCATTCGACAGACAGTCTGAAGCATCCACTGCGTAGTCATGGACCCCTTTGTTATGCTGCTCCTGACCAGACTCAAACATGTCTCATGCTGTTGTCGCCTCCATTTTAAAACACACTTTGTTTTTTGAAAAGGGACATTGCACATTTTAAGATAAGCCTTACCATTTTCATGTCTCTCTGTGCCTTATTATAGCATTATTTGGTGCCCATCAATGGCGGCCAAAGGGGCATTTTGTACATGGCCTGACTGAAAATGTTGTTTCCTCCCCCCACCATATAACTAAATTGGCAAAAAAAATATTTTTTTTAGTTGTAATTTCAGGAGAACTCTAGCTCTCCTGAACCTATCTGGATATCTCTGCATTGGCCAACCTATCTGGATATCTCTGCATTTCTGGAGCTAGACTTGAGACATTCTGGAAGAGGGCAAGGCTTGGAGAGGGGCGTGCCCACAGTGGAGTAAAATGCCACAGCATTAGGGTTGCCAGCTCTGGGATCGGAGATTTTGGGATTGGAGAATGAGGAGGGCAGGATTGAGGGTGGGAAGGAACCTCAGTGGAGTATAATGCTGCAGAATCCACCTTCAAAGCAGTTATTTTCTCCCGATGAACTGATCTATGGCACCTGGAGATCATTTGTAATCCTGGGAGATTTTTAGTTACCCCCTGGAAGTTGACAACCAGACTGTACACAGAGTCCACCCTCCAAAGCTGCCGTTTTCTCCAGGGGAACCGATCTCTGTTGCCTGGAGATCCGTTGTAATTCCAGAACTTCTCCAGGTCATACCTGGAGGTTGGCAACCCTTGCTCAGTAGTTGACATGAAGCAATGGAGAGCCAAAGGTTGGAAAGAAGAAGCCTTCAGTCTTGAAAGTGAGGCCCTTATTCCTTTTCCAAAATGAATTGCCTTTCTCTCCCTGGTTTTGGGCGGGACTCACTGCCAAATGAGTGGGCTTCCCTTTTCCACGTCTAGGGCTTGCCCCTGGCTACTGAACTAGAGTTGCCAACCTACAGTGGAGGCTGAAGATGTCCCAGAATTACTACTGCTCTCCAGCCTACCTCAATCGTTTATTGAGTGATTATTGATGTAGGAACACATCTACTGCTGCACCCCCTGGGACGGAAATGGGTATGGATGCGACATCTGTTATCCCACCACAGGGAGTGCCCCAGAAGAGGCAGGGTGGAAGCCAGCACAGAGGAGGATAACAGTGGAGGCAGAGTCTGCAGCGGTGTCAATGGAAATTGAGGTAGAGGCCAAGGCAGTGGCTACACTGCCGAAGGCTGAGGTAGAAGCTGCGGTACTGCTGGACGCCAAGGCAGCGGTGGTGGCAGCAGAGGCTTCAGCAGCAGAGGCCTGAAGGAGTCCCGGAGCTGGCCGCTGCAGGGCAGTCAGCTGAGGCGGTGGAGGACTTCAGAGCACGGTGGCCCTCCTGCTGCAAGAGGTAAGCAGGGAGAGAGGGGAGGGGGAGGGAGGAGGGAGTCTCTGTGTGCCTGTGTGTGAACGTGTCTGTGTGTCTAACAGAGAGGGAGGGGGCAGGGACCAAGGAGGATGTGGGGGAAGCAAGAGAGAAGGAGAGGAAAGGGAAGGGAAGTAGGAGGAAGGAATCTGTGTGTGTGTGTGGCTGTGAGTGTGTCCTTGTCTGTGAGAGAGGGGGGGCAGGGACCCAGGAGCCCCAACCCAAAGCATGCATCTATTCCCACGAGCCCTGTGAGAATCAGACTGTATGTATGTATGTATGTATGTGTTTATTTGTTTAGTCGACTTCTGGGGGAAATGGCTTCTTTCGAAGACGGGCTGTATGGCATTATACCCTACCAAGGTCCCTCCCTTCCCTAAACTCGTCTCTCCCAGGCTCCACCTTCAGATCTCCAGGACTAGTTCCCCACTGGGGATATCATTCGGAATTACGTTTGTAAAGGGCCAACTTTCTGCTTCTTCAGGCACAGTCCTAAATTGACCCCTCACTTGACCCACAGCAAGGAATCCCCGGAAAACCCGATTTCATTTTTTAACACGGGGACTAAAAGAGTCTAATTTGGGGATGCCAAATGCAGAAATGCATGCAATCAGGTTTTTCCCCATGCCTGCCATTTTGAGTTTTTGGGGGATGCCCCTTTCCTCGCTCCCTCCATTCCAAAAAATCTGCCTTAAAAAGAAGGGGGGGTGACCGAGTTACAATTAAGGATTGTGCGATGTGGCCGCCAAAGCAGCTGTTCCTGCACGTTGCAGCCAGCCCCGCATCGGGTGGTGACGGCCACTTCAGCAGCCACATCACACAACCCTGCTTACAATTCTGTTTCTAAGATTTTAAAAAGGCAGTCCTGGGGTGGCAAATAACAGGCTCTCCCACTGATGCTTCTGCATGTCTCTAGAGCCAAGGGGGTGGTTTGCAAAGAAGTACGCAACCTTTGATAATTGGTGCATGTATCAGCCTCCAGCATCCAGGAGAAGGATCTGTCCAGCCGCTGCTTGAAGACGGTCTTTGAGGGGGTGCTCCCCACCTCCTTAGGCAGCCCCTTCCACTGCTGAACTAGACTCCTAGAATCCTAGAGTGGGAAGGGGCCATGCAGGCCATCTAGTCCCACCCCCTGCTCAATGCAGGATCAGCCTCCAGCATCCAGGAGAAGGATCTGTCCAGCCGCTGCTTGAAGACAGCCAGTGAGGGGGAGCTCCCCACCTCCTTAGGCAGCCCCTTCCACGGCTGAACTAGACTCCTAGAATCCTAGAGTGGGAAGGGGCCATGCAGGCCATCTAGTCCCCCCCCCCCCCCGCTCAGTGCAGGATCAGCCTCCAGCATCCAGGAGAAGGATCTGTCCAGCCGCTGCTTGAAGACGGCCAGTGAGGGGGAGCTCCCCACCTCCTTAGGCAGCCCCTTCCACTGCTGAACTAGACTCACAGAATCCTAGAGTGGGAAGGGGCCATCCAAGCCATCTAGTCCCACCCCCTGCTCAGTGCAGGATCAGCCTCAAGCATCCAGGAGAAGGATCTGTCCAGCCGCTGCTTGAAGACGGCCAGTGAGAGGGAGCTCCCCACCTCCTTAGGCAGCCCCTTCCACGGCTGAACTAGACTCCTAGAATCCTAGAGTGGGAAGGGGCCATGGAGGCCATCTAGTCCCACTCCCTCCTCAGTGCAGGATCAGCCTCAAGCATCCAGGAGAAGGATCTGTCCAGCCGCTGCTTGAAGACCACGAGTGTGGGGGAGCTCCCTACCTCCTTAGGCAGCCCCTTCCACAGCTGAACTAGACTCAGAGAATCCTAGAGTGGGAAGGGTCCATGGAGGCCATCTAGTCCCACTCCCTCCTCAGTGCAGGATCAGCCTCAAGCATCCAGGAGAAGGATCTGTCCAGCCGCTGCTTGAAGACGGCCAGTGAGAGGGAGCTCCCCACCTCCTTAGGCAGCCCCTTCCACTGCTGAACTAGACTCACAAAATCCTAGAGTGGGAAGGGCCCATGGAGGCCATCTAGTCCCACTCCCTGCTCAGTGCAGGATCAGCCTCCAGCATCCAGGAGAAGGATCTGTCCAGCCGCTGCTTGAAGACCACGAGTGTGGGGGAGCTCCCTACCTCCTTAGGCAGCCCCTTCCACGGCTGAACTAGACTCAGAGAATCCTAGAGTGGGAAGGGGCCATGGAGGCCATCTAGTCCCACCCCCTGCTCAGTGCAGGATCAGCCTCCAGCATCCAGGAGAAGGATCTGTCCAGCCGCTGCTTGAAGACAGCCAGTGAGAGGGAGCTCCCCACCTCCTTAGGCAGCCCCTTCCACTGCTGAACTAGACTCACAGAATCCTAGAGTGGGAAGGGGCCATCCAAGCCATCTAGTCCCACCCCCTGCTCAGTGCAGGATCAGCCTCAAGCATCCAGGAGAAGGATCTGTCCAGCCGCTGCCTGAAGACGGCCAGTGAGAGGGAGCTCCCCACCTCCTTAGGCAGCCCCTTCCACGGCTGAACTAGACTCAGAGAATCCTAGAGTGGGAAGGGGCCATAGAGGCCATCTAGTCCCACTCCCTCCTCAGTGCAGGATCAGCCTCAAGCATCCAGGAGAAGGATCTGTCCAGCCGCTGCTTGAAGACCACGAGTGTGGGGGAGCTCCCTACCTCCTTAGGCAGCCCATTCCACGGCTGAACTAGACCCGTAGAATCCTAGAGTGGGAAGGGGCCATGCAGGCCATCTAGTCCCACCCCCTGCTTAATTCAGGATCAGCCTCAAGCACCCAGGAGAAGGATCTGTCCATCCATTGATTGAAGACTGCCAGTCAGGGGGAGCTCCCCACCTCCTGAGGCAGCCCCTTCCACTGCTGAACTCAGACTGTGAAAAATCTTTCCCTGATATCTAACCAATACTGTTCTCCATGTAGTTTAAACCCATTCCTGCAGGTCGTCTCCTCTGCTGCCAACAGGAACAGCTCCCTGCCCTCTTCCAAGTGACAACCTTTCAGATACTTAAAGACAGAAATCATAATACGCTCTCTACCTCCTCTTCTCCCGGCTGAACATCCCCAGGTCCCTCAGCCTTTCCTCACAGGACTTTACTCCCAGGCCCTGCACCATCTTTCCTTTCACACTGGGTTCAAATACGGACACACACACACACACACACACACGCACACCCTTCCTTCTCCATTTCTGGCCTCCCTCACCCGCCTGCCCCTCTCCTTTCAGCCGTTGCTTTTTTATCACCTCCACACGACCCTTTTATATCGGGAGGTTACTTTTTTATGTTATTTACTTAGCTGCAAAGCTGATTATCCATGTAACGACTTTAATCAATTATCTGTGGCGAAGAACTTCCCCGCAATTTAATTAGCCGGAGTTCTTTCCTGACCCAGCAATATCTCAGCTGTATCATACTGAGGACTTCAGCTTTGAAATGGCAACATTGTTCATTAAAAATAACTAATAGCTGCAGGGTTTCGAGATGTAAATGTTCATTTTCTTAATGAGAAGACTCTACCTGTCTCTATTCATCATAGCGTGTCCATGTTGGCTGTCTCCTGGTTGCTAAGCCCGAGTTTAATTAACATGCTTATTTTACAATGATATTTCTCCCATTATAATAAATTGAATGTTTAAACAGCTAGCGCAAACATTTTGATGTAAAGGCAAAAAAAGATGCTTGCAACGGGCTGGTTTGAGCATTTAATTTATTATAATCCTTTCCTTCCTAAATGCCCTGGGTGTGTGGCAAAAGGCTATTAGCAGCATTTCCCCTAGTAATGTTTAATCCCAGAAATTCAAAATGGGAGGTGAGAATGAAGCGTGGCTGGAAGCAGAGATAATGAACCCGACCCACCCAGGAACCTTCCTCTCGCTCTGAAAGTCCCTGAAGCAGATGCCTCTTTGGCAGCAGAGCCAAGCCCTGGCCAGCTGCACTGCCATTAAAAGATCACACAGATATTAATCAAAGGGCTGGGGGAGGCTAAAGGAGGAATTCAACTTAGGGGCTGGGTTGCCATCTTCCTGGTGGGACCTGAAGGTCTCAACTCCAGGCTACAGAGAGCAGACCCCTGCAGGAAAGGACAGCTTTAGCTGTAAAAACCGTGATTGAATGTTTGCCATGTAACCTGATCCTCATCACTTGCATACTCCAGTCCCTTTATTGTGTCTGTGTTTTCCGCTGTGGCTAGCCACCCTGCCTTAGATCTTAGGTGTGAATGCCCAGCTTTCCTAGTTCACCCCCCACCCCCATCATCTAGGAAACACTATCTCAAAGACCTTTCGCACCAAAGATGGCCCATTTTGTCAACAAGGACTGTTCACAACCGTGCCATTCAGCACTGGGAGGGGCCATAGGTATCCGGTAGAAAAGGGGTTGTTAGTTTTGAATCCCCAGTCTTAGCAAGGACCCTGTGACGATCTAACTGTTATTTCTCCAATAAAGAGCATGCTTTCTCCAAATGAAGCCTGATTATTGGGAATAATCACTCACTGATTGCTAAAACTCCTTTTTCAAACCTCAAACCACCATTGTTTGCATTACCATGTCCGACTCTGTGGACGAGGATATCCTAGAGATATTGCAATCCAGAATGGTGACCTGAAGGATCAGTGTACTGAGGGGTCAGCCACGATTGAGGCAACCTCTGAGGCCGCAGGGACAGCAGCAACGCACTGGGCAATCACCATGATCACAATGAGCACTCCATTATGGAAAGGGACCCTGATACCGTGGAGGTGATCCAACATGGATCCATGAGTGACCATGTAACATAGAAGCTATGACTACCAGGCGTATGCCACAGACTACAAGTCTGTGATGATCTGGAGGGTCGAACCCAAAGCGCATCTGGCCAAGAGATGCAAGAGATGGCGGGCCTGAAGGACCTGCTCTGGATCCTGGTCCCTGAGCATCCCAGGGGCCAGTAGTGACAGCAGCTGTCCTTGCAATCCCAGGTCACCCACTTTGGGTCTTCATGCTGTGGGGCTTGCATGA
Organism: Paroedura picta; assembly: GCF_049243985.1. Taxonomy (NCBI): domain Eukaryota; kingdom Metazoa; phylum Chordata; class Lepidosauria; order Squamata; family Gekkonidae; genus Paroedura; species Paroedura picta. The sequence goes on along the minus strand of NC_135374.1, from coordinate 124,018,623 downwards.
ACAAGCCAAAGCTGCATAGCTCCAGGGTCTCCAGGTCGTCGAGGTCTACCACCCACCCCGTAGCATCACCCTCTAAGAAACCGCCCACACAGCACACCTAGCTCAGGTCTGAACCAAAGGTCTCCCCACAGTCCCCCATGAAGGAATCCACTTGCATGATTAAAAATGAGAGCATATTGGCAGTGCTGTCAACATGAGCCCACAGTGTCCACGCAGTTTGGGGGGGGCAGGAGGGGGAGATCAGGTGGTGGCAGCAGAGCCAGGAGGAAAACCACTTTTCTGGCCTAGCTGTCTAACATGACAGCCAGTCTGATCAATAGGGAACACCATGGGGCTTTACGCACCGGGATCTTTGTAGCAAATTGGTCACTGAATGAAAAATCGCCATTTAAAATAGTGGAATTCATCGTTATGCATACCTGCCTTTGTAGTGGAATACAGTTGCGTTTTGTAGCGTTTCCCACAGGCTTCCAGTCTCGGCAGAAATCGCTAGAAAGGAAGCGCTATTGCCGAGCTCGTCCCGCCCCTGGCCGTCAAGCAGCCAATGGGCAGCCGTTAGCATGCTCCCAAACAGCCCCTTTCCCTTTAAAAAAAGTTCTTTTTTAAAAAAACAGACCCATTGCAACGAATCTGTGTTAATTCGTTGCAATGGAGAGACCCATCCAGCTGCCTGGTGTGTTTGAGCTGTCGTTTGATCGTTGCCACGCTCCCTCCGAGTGAAAAAAAAAATCCCCCCCCTCTCACGGGCCCGATTTTCGGCTGAATTAATGTGTAAAAAATAAAGGGAAAATACATCAGCAAACGGGCTTCTCTGTTCTTTGTGCTTAGTGACTGAAGGGGAGGGACTGAAGCCGGGGAAGCCTCTAAACTGAAAGAGGCTCGCTGGTGCATTTATCCCCGCTCGCTCGGAGAAAAAAAAAATGGCGATCGCTTCGCCGGAAGATCAGAGAAGAGAGCCAGGGGGAGGGACTTTGTAGAAACCGCAACAATGTTAACGCACAGGTCTTTTTCGCTAGTGTTGCAGATTGGTTGCAGGAGTGTATCGCTTTCCGGAGGGTGAATCCACTTTTGGGGATTTCCCTGAAAGCGCTACAAGGAAGCGCTTTTTGCAGATTGGTTTCAGATGTGTGGCAGATTGTCGACGACGTTGTGCAAAACAGCAAATCAGTAGCGTTTTCAATTGGCAACCATTGTGCTATTTTGAAGGCGTGCAAAAAGCCCCCATATTCTACCCCCACCAACTGGAATGGGCCATGGTTATGCCCTGCAAGCCCAACAGGGGGCACGCCCACCAGCACTCCTGACTGGTCCCAGTGAGACCAGGAGAGGGATGCAGAGGTTCCGCAGCTGCATGCCAACTTGACAGAAAAGGGGGGGGGGAGTTCTACAGGATGCCGACTGTACTGGTGGCCAACCATGAGAAAGCACATTGAGGCTTACGTGCAAGGCTGCCCCACATGTGTTACAGCCAGACAGGTCATGGGCAAACCTTGGTGGTTGTTACAGCCCCTAGGAACCCTCTTGGCTCCCTGGTTGGTGGATCTTTCCTCCAAGCAGGCACATTTGGTCCCTGCACTCCCCCTCCCCGCCCCGGCTCAACCTCTCACCACACTGTTTATCCAGCATATCTTTCCTGTCCCTAAGCCCCCCACGAAAGTTGTGTGGGATCAGGGCCCTCGCTTCGTTGCCATCTTCTGGCAGGAGTCCTTGAAGCTCCTTGATGTTGGAACAGACAATGTCTAGTGTTTAAAGAAAAGAAGAGAAGATGACCCTGGGCTCACCTCAGGGTACCACCCCAGGCAAATGGCCAAGCTGAGCAGGTGAACCGAGACTTTGAACAATATTTATGCTGCTACATGTGTTTCCAGCAGGATGACTGGACTGAGTTATACCCTTTTGTCTAATCTGCCTACAATAATGCTGTCCGTGCCAGTCCTGGAATTCGCGGTGGTGTCTGGGGAAGGGGCCCGACCACTTCCCTCTTGGGAACCACTGGTGAACAGTCCAGCCAACTAAAGACCTGGGCTGACCAGACCCACCAGTCCTGGTTTCCCTTGATGGACTCACTGAATGCAGTGAAGGATGCTTGTAAGGGACCAGGCTGATAAGAAACGCTTGCTGGAGCCTGCATGGGGGGGAGGGGATGTGGTGTACATCTTCATACAGTACCTCAAGGGACAGCAGCCCCCCCCAAAAAAAGCTGGGGGGAAACTCCGTGGAGCCTTTTCCTGTCCCCCATATCATCAACTTAGTAGCTGAGGAATTATCCATGCCTACAGCTTGCAAGAATGTGCATTCTGCTTCCCATTCCAGCCTGCTCAGGCATGCCCCTCCCCCAGATGGGTGGCCCCCAGCACCAGCCTCTCCCATTCGGGTGTTTGTGGATGAACACACACACTACGAGGTGAAGAACATCCTGGACTCTCACCTTCAGTGGGGACAGCTGCAATATTTCATGGACTGGAAGAGCTGTGGGAGTGGGTTGATGCTGTGCATGTTCATGTCCCATAACTGGTTCGGGGACTCCACAAGGATCCTACATTGAAACCGGCTGCAGAGGGATGTGGGGGCACCGTTTTGGGGCAGCCAGATGTCAAAAGGATGATTGACGTTTTGCCATGTAACCTGTTTCTCATCCCTTGCAGATTCCTGTCCAATTGCCACTTGCAGGGTAAAAATTGAAATGTTCCTGTGCCCCCTGCTCCTCTTTGGGAGTAACCAGAGATTCTCACATTAGAACACAAATGGTATGGTGTACCCTAGATCAGTGGTCCCTAACCCCTGGTTCAGGACCGGGACCGGTCCATAGATCTGTTGGTACCGGGCCGCGACACCTCCTCCCCAGCTGCTGCCTTGGGGGCTGCCCTGCCACTCTGCTGCTCGCTCAACTTTGGTGGTCTCCAGCAGCCACCATGGCTGGGGCTCCCCCTCGGCATGGCACTGCGCAGCTGCTGCTGGCAGCGCCCCCCAGTGGGTGGTGGGAAGTTAGGGGCACCGGCGGGAAAGCAAGCAGAGCAGGGGTTCAGGCGGTGGGGTGACATCCCTTGGCAAAAGACTACCCCCCTCCCCGACCTCAGTAAAATTGTCAAGCGTCGACCGGTCCCCGGTAATAAAAAGGTTGGGGACCACTGCCCTAGATACTAGGTGAAATCCCTTTCCAAAGCCCCTTCTCCCCAGCCACTGCCTCGTCCCTCCAGGAAAGTCCCCAGGTGCAGTTGGCAACCTGTGACTGTTAACACACAGGATTGCCTGCTTCTAAGTGGGGCCTGGGGAATCCCTGGGGTTATAGCTCACCTCCAGACTACGGAGCTCAGTTCCCCCAAAGAAAAGGCGGACTCTATGGGGCTGTGCCACACCGAAGTCTTTTCCTTCCTGGGCTCCACTCCAAATCTCCGGGGGTTTCACAGCCTCAGTCTGGCAACCCTACCTCCCACCCCAATCCCCCCTCAAAGCTCCAGCAAAAAAGAGCTCTGTCTGGTTTCCAGGTCTGCAACAAGCCCCCAAAGAGACCAGGGAACTGGGCAAGATTGTTTACCAAGCTTTGGAAGGGGGGGGGGGCTGGGGTCAGAGTGTTTAACTGAAGTTGCCCAGCAGATGGCAATGGAGCACTTGCAGTCTGAGGCCAGGGTGACCTTGGCCAAAGCATTCAAGGGCAAAAAACAGAAGGCTTCCCTTTTCCCAGAGGGGGGGGGATGAATGTACATCCTGCCCTCCACAGCAATGCCAAAACTTGCCGTCCTTCTGCAGTTAGAGCTAAACGTTGTGGTTTATTTTGCAAGCAAAATTTGAAGACAATAAATTTGGTGAACCTTTGGAATCTACATGAGCTCCTGTACATTTTACTAGGGTGACGCCCCCCCCCCCTTTCTGGCTGTTGAAAACTGAGTCGATATATTTGCACTGAGAAACCTCAGCTGATAGCTCTCTCTCTCTCTCTCTCTCTCTCTCTCTCTCTCTCTCTCTCTCTCTCTCTCTCTCTAACAATTTGGGCTCCAGGCAACGGAAGCAGAAAGAAGAGCCCATCTGGCTTCGAAAACTGGGTCAGCCACAACCACACAGGTGGACGGCTGTCCTTTTCCAGAGGCTTGAGGCTCTGGTGTGTTGTTCAGGAGCCCATTTCCCAAATGCTGGGGAAAGGAGACGATTGAAACACGGACCATCTAGCCAAGAATGCTGTGCATGTTGTTGAATCATCAGCTACCCTCACACTGCTCCCTTCCTTTAGGGAGTTCGACATCAGTATTTCGTGTGTTACATTTTTGACCCACTCTTCCCTCAAAGCGCTCCAGGGGTATAGATGCTTCAGCCTTCCTCCTTAGAAGCTTCACAAGTGGTCAACCTTTTTATCACCGGAGACTGGTCAACGCTTGACAATTTTACTGAGGCCTGGGGGGGGGGTAGTCTTCTGCTGAGGGCCGTCGCCACCGCTGCCTGAGCCCGCGCTCCACTTGCTTTCCTGCCGGTGCCCCGAATTCCCACTAGGGGGCGCTGCCAGCAGCAGCTGCACAGTGCCACGCCGAGGGGGAGCCCCAGCCATGGTGGCCGCTGGAGAGCACCAAAGGTGAGCCAGCAGCAGAGTGGCAGGGCAGTCCCCGAGGCAGCAGCCGGGGAGGAGGACGAGGAGGAGCTGTGGCCCAGTACCAACTGATCCATGGACTGGGACCAGTTGCCGGACCGGGGGTTGGGGGCCACTGAGTTAGATTGAGTTGGCTTTTGAATGCGGGTCCCTCTGTCACAATACCCTGCTGATTCTCCGGAGATTGGTTCCTCTAGAATGTAAGAAGTTCATCCATCATGCCATTTAATAGAGGAGCTGATTTAAGAACAAATAGATGACCCAGAACAGCCTATTGCTGAGCATGAGTGCCTTGTGATGTCCAAGAGACCTGGGGCGGGTTGCTTTGTGTGTGTGTGTGCCCTTCTCCCCTTCCTCATCTCCCCAACTCAATAGCTCCCCACCCTCGTTCTGCACGAAGCAGAAAACTGCCGGCCAAAACATTTGTAGTTCCAATCGGGGCAAAAGCTCGCTCAATTTGGATTTTCAGCATGAATACAGACTGCAAGTGGGGCCTCGTGATCCTTCTGACTCTTGGGGTTTTAAGCAGGAGGTGTCAGAAAACTGGATAACTGGCTCTCTGCGGCCAAGCACTCCTAGCGACGTTGCTTTTTGATCCTTCGATGTTGGCTCTTTGCTCTTCCTGCCACTGCGAAGCAGAATTCACCAAGCACTGGGCTGTTCACCCCCTAAGAGGGAATGTGAGCTGAATTCACCAGGCCACACTTTTCTTAAGCTCCGTCTCACGGGCCTTAAATCACCCTTTTACGATGGAGATCACAGGAGGTGGGAACTGCTGGACACTTCAAACACAACAAGGCAGCACTCGATGGCAGCCTGGAGGGAAGCCCTGGAACGCATGCTCTGCATCAGACTGGGCTGGAGCCAAAGAGCAGCAGACCCGGGGCTCTCGGCCCCTCCTCTTAGCCAGGCGCTTTCATGTGGCGGCCAGGAGATCAGGACCAGCCCGAGAGTTGGAGTTGTGTGGTGTACTTTTTCTCTGTTGCTCTATCCCAAATGTATTAATCTAAATTGGCTGCACTGGCCTGCAGGCAACTGGATTCGAGTCCAGCCACTTTCCCAACACTCTCAGAGTTGTGGAAATTACTCTACCACCCAACTCTTAAAATTTTAGTATCTGCAGAGTTTGACAAGCCCTGACCTGGATGGGCCAGATCTCATCACAGCTTGGGAGTTTACTGAAGTGATGGTTTCTTCAGTAAGGGATGAACCACCATCCCCCCCCCCTTCAGCACCTCTGGGAACTCCTCAGATAGCAGGGAGAGGATGACAATCTCCCCAAGAGGACCTCCTATCTGCTGGTCACCCAATTTGAGTAACCAAGATGAAGAAGGATCGAAGGGATAAGTGGATGACCTCATGGAGCCCAGCAAAGATGCTCACTAATGCCTCACAGCTCAGATCCAACTGGCTAATATTCTGGCGCCCTCCCTTGAGGGCGGTAAGAGACCAAACCACCCTTAACAATTGTGCCAGGCGAGAGCTCTCTGTAGGGTTTTTGGTCATACCTACTATAATTATTGTTTGGCTTATGACAAATATCAGTTTTCTTTCTACTGGTATGAAATCTAATAAAACCTTCAGGCATAGGAGTAATGGTGGTGTAGCTTAGCACTGAGCTACGATTTGCCCAGTCTCCATTTCCAGTCGGTTTCTTCAATGGGCTTAGGGCCTCAGGAAAGGTGTTCTTCCAGCTCTTTCCCATCACCCCCATTTTGGTGCCTTTACGGGTAAGGATTACAACATGTCCCTTGAGCTGCAGCTCAGTGGCAGAGCCTTTGCTGGGCGTGCAGGAGGTCCCAGGTTCACGGGCATCCAGTGAAAAGGACCAGGCAGGAAGTGATGAGAGGAAGTGATGCCTGAGACCTGGAAGAGGTGCTGCCAGTTTGAGAAGACTGGCCTGAATGGACCAAGGGGCTGATTCACATGGTTCAGTGTTAGCTTGATTCAGCCATCTGAGAACTATTTTTAAAGGGGTGTACACTTTGCCTGGTGTAACAGAAGGTGCCATTATAATCAGAGTTGCCTCTAACTCAGTTGAAGCCAATAAGCTTGGGAAGTGTTACTCTTGCACTGTGATTTATCCTCAGCTTTTCCAACAGAGTATAAAAGGGCGGATGAGCTGGCTTCAGTGGCGGGCAGGCCTTGTGGAGAGATGAAACAGGAAAGGGCCTTTGTGCAAAACCATGAAAAGGCCACGGGCTGCTTTGCAACACACAGAAGTTACAAAGTTTGCCCGCATGCTGACTTCAGTCCATAATTAAAAGACATATAATTAAAATTGATAAGTGGGCCCTCCAGGGAAAGTAATTATGCAGTAAAGAACTCTGTCAAATTCAAAGTGCACGTTCTTGATCTGTGTAGTCAAATGACACTGAGCCAGGAATTTGGCCTGTGCAGGATGCAGGTTAGCCTGAAAGAGAGGGGAAAGTCATTGCCTAAGGATGAATGCCCCCAGGCGTGCTATTCGTTTCAGTGGACCCTAAGCCTAGCATCAGCTGGACTGGAGCCTGTCCAGTAACTTCCCCTGTTTAGCGTTGCTTATTCATTGGGACCAACATGGCAGTATGCTCAGTTCGCCAAGGACGAGAGCATCTCTAGAGTGATACAGAATGGAATCTTTGTATGTAAGAGTTCCACTGATATCTCCCAATAAGCACACTTCATCGAAAGAAAATCTCTTTATGGCAGAGTTAGCAAACTGAACATCTCAGGGTTCTTTGCTAAGACCCAACCCGGCCTTTCTCATGTTTTTTAGCATTGAGAATCCCCCAAAACAAGAATGAATGCCCTGGTCTACCCTGCGGTGTGGCAAAGTACTGTGAAGCCAATTGGGACATTCTTTGCCCCTCTGGGCCACCATAGGACAGGGAGGAACCGGGCCTGGATGGCCCAGCCCTTCCCTGTCCGGACAGGCCCTGTTGACCCCCACAGAGGGCTAAAGGAACTTGGAAGAAGCCATGCTCCCTTAGCCCAGGGTAACTGAGGTGACTGTGTCATATATTTATTTATTTATTTATTTATCATACTTATATACCGCCCTCCCCGGAGGCTCAGAACCCGGGATTAGCCCACTTCCATATGACTGCCCTCTCGGCCTTTTCCGGCCATGTGGAAACGGCCTGACTGAGTCACTCCCTCTGATCTTGGGTCTTCCCCTTTTCCTGCTGCCTTGAGCCTTTTCCTAGCATTATTGTCCTTTCCGGTGCCTCCTGTCTTCTCATCACATGGTCCAAGCCCGACGGTCCCTTCTGCTTCGGGCCTGATTTGATCTGGAGCCCACTGGTCTGTCTTCTGGGGACATGTTAGGGAGGGCCTAAGGACTAATCCCCCAAATGACATGCACTTTGACCCTCATTATGAAACATACAAAGTGTATGTGGGGGGGGGGGGGCAAGCAGCCAGCCAGTTGCCTGCTATGGGTCGGGAATGACCTGGAGATTTTGGGAATGGAGCCTGAGGAGGGTGGAGCTTGGAGGAGGAGGGATTTCAAAGGGGTCGAGCACCACAGAGGTCACCGTCCAAAACAGCCATTGTCTCCAGGGGACCTGATCTCTGTCCCCTGCAGATCAGTTGTAAGGCCAGGAGGTCTCCAGCCACCACCTGGAGGCTGGCAACTCTAATTACTATCTAGATAAGAAACATCTGGGCACTCTACTCCCCCCCCCCCAAAAAAAAACCCCAGAGGGCTGGGCAGGTCCTTTTCTCCTGGGTGGAGCATCCCAAGGAGGGCTGCCAGCTCTGGGTTGGGGACTGGGGAAGGGGGGTGCTGGGGGGCAGGGGTGCAGCCATTTCTTCCATGTTAGCAGATCTCTGGAGACCTCTGGAGACCAACTGAAATGCCAAGAGATTCTCCTGGCTTCGCAGGGAAGTTGGCAACCATAATGTAGAAGTGGCCCGAAGCCCTGGATTCTGTCTCTTCAGTCCAAGTACGGCTGCCAATTCTGAGTTGGGAAATACCTGGAGATTGGGGGGGGGGGACATGATGCTCTGGAGCCCACCCTCCCCAGCTGCCCTTTTCTCCAGGGGCTGATCTCTGCTGTCTGGAGACCCTCCGGTCAAGCTGAGCTGAGCAGTAGGAGAGAAAGACTGGTCTGTTGGGGGCCAGTGTTTGAACAGGACCACAACCCCCAGGGCCGCTGGGATGAAGGCGAGCAGGAAAAGAGGGCCGTTTGTTTGCCAGGAGAAGGGGAAGGGCCCGTTCTCTCCGGCGCTGGCAGAAGTTCATGTGCAGAGCCCCAGACTCCCGCAGAGCCATCCTCTTTCTGCAGCCTCCGTCCTCCGTCTCAAAACAGCCTTGCAAGGCGGCAGGCAGGCAGGCCTGTGGGGGGGGGGGAGGCTTCAGCTGTGCCCCCTCCCTTCCTCCCAGAGACGTGAGGAGGAGACTGTGCTCCGGGAGACCAAGACGGCCGTGGTCGTCAAGTTGTCAAAAAAGAATTCTTGGCCCTGGGTCGTTTTCATCGAGCCGCCTGTCAGCTCGCAAAATGTCCAAATTAGCTGCAGCTCGAGGAAATAAAGCTGTTTTCTTATTTGCGCCGGGATGCAGCCTCTGCCTGAGGGAACGGGGGGGGGGGGGGGGTGAGCAGAAGCCCCTCTGGGAGGCCCTTCTGCGGAGACGCTGCTGCCTCCTGTGTCAAGAGGGCTGGGCCTGGAAGCAGAAGAGCCCCATAAAAAGAAGGAGAGTTTCACTCGGAAGCAAAGCTCCGCGCTCCTTTCTAAGGGCCCCGGAGCCCATGCAGTTGGTCTCTTGGATAAGGTGCTGGGAGGGAAAACTTATGCTTAGCAGCTGGAGGGCTGGATTGGTGTCTGGCAGCTCCAGGTTCGAATCCCCACTCGGCCATGGTCGTTCCCTTGGGTGACTCTGCTCTCAGCCGAACATACCTCACGGGCTGGTGGTGGTGAGGAAAACATGGAACAGAGAACTGCGCCATCTACTTTGGCTCCCTACTGGGGAGAAAGGCAGGGTATAAAGGAAGGTTGAGGAGGGCAAAAACAGGAAAATGGCTCTTTGGAAGTCCCCGAAAACTGAAGCTGCCTGGTACCAAATCAGACACTCGGCCCATCAAAAGCTGTTTCTGCAGCTCTGCCTGGCAGTGGCTCTCCAGTTTTTCAGGCACTTTCTTGGAGATGCCAGGGACTGAACCTGCAGCTTTCTGCATGCCAAGCTGAGTAGTCAGCTCACCTCCTTATCTAAACGGGATTAGAAATCAGGGCTGAGCTGTCGTCAGCCAAAGGGGGCTCGAGGAGCCAGGTGCCAGCTGGCCGGCCATCCACTCTGGGGGCACCTGCCATCCCCTCCAGGACTGCCCCCTAGAGGGGGCCAAAAGCAGAGCAGGCTCAGGTGGAAACGGGGCCAGCTTCTCAGAGCAGCAGGACGCCTTGGCTGCCCTGGTCTTGGGGTTAATGTCAAGGGGAAATAGCTGGAAATATCATGAAGAGCACCGGGAATTGTGGGGCATGAGGCATGGGTCCAGGGACCCCTCTGCAGTCACATTCTTCATTAAGAGAAGGTCAGTTATAAGCGTAAGGGATGCCTTCAACACAAACAAGGTCATTCTATCCATTTTTATAATAGTTGTAAAAAAGAAAAAGAAAAGAATAAACACAGGATCAATGCACATGCCAGGTGGAGCCTGGAAATCTCCCAAAGTTTTCACGGATCTCCAGAAGACCCAAATCAGTTCCCCTGGAGAAGATGGGCAATTTAGAGGGTGGACACCCGGGCACTGTACCCCACTGAGGTTCCTCCCCAAACCTCACCCTCCCCAGGCTGCACCCACCAGTCTCCAAGAATTTTCCAACCTGGAGCTGGCAACCCTGCAAAGGGACAATGAAGCAGCACATAAAGAAATGCTCAAATTCTGAGCATTAAAACTGCATAGGGCGGTGGTGGTTTCCAATGGGACAGAGAGATGTTCAACCCTTGGGTGCCCAACACATGCTGATCCTCCTCAATGCTTTCCTGGCACCCTGCAGGGGAAAAGGCAAACGGGGCAGGAGGTGGGGCTCTCCCCTACAAATCTGTCTCCTCCCCACCAGCACTGACATGTTTCCTTTCCCAAGATGTCTTTGCCCCGGTCTGACTCTGAATCAAGAAGTCAGCCTTGCTGGGTAACAAGTAGAAGGGGGCTTGCAAGCCCCCATTCCCCTCCATTCCCTCCCCCCCCCCCCCGAATCCTCCCAGGGCAATCCCAGGCAGGGGCACGCCAGTCAACACCCACTGAAATCAGGGGGCTCAGACAAGGGGGGCGTGGCATAGGATTGCCCTGCCATTAAACTGACCAGCAGACAAACAAAGAAGCTGTTTTGTAGCCCACCCTTCCTGGTTACCCTGCCGATGACAGCTTTGGAGAGAAGGCCTTTGCGCAGAGGTCAGCGGATCTTGTGGGTAAGGAGAGCCAGGACTGGCCCATGCAAGAGTATTTGGGGTGGAATGACGGAAAATCCTTGACAATTTGACCAGTGGGATTTATAATCTGTACAAGACAGACCCAGTCCCGCCTTTGAATGAAGCCATTAATCTTTTTGAGATCCCCCCTTATCTTGGAAAAGACAGTAATATATCACGGTGAAGACATAAAGGCTTTGTAAAGGGGAACTGTGGAAAGAGACTGAAGAAGAGGAAGGGCCAAATGATGGGCCAAGGGACAGCTTCATGTTTCTATTTTTTTTTAAGATTTATAATTTTCCTTTTTCCAAAGAGGAAATTGACCAAGTTAAAAGCAAAAGAGAGGTTATACATAGCAATTTAAGGACTATTATGTGTTGCATAATGTAAAGAGAGAGAGAGACATCCCAATTCTGCCCTGTGGCTTCATATGTCATTCCTTGGCCACAAGCACCCAGGGGCCTGGTGTCTCTCAGAAGGCTTCTCCTTCTTCAGCGCTGAGGACGGTTGGCTGCTCTCTGGGCAGCTTCTCTGCCAGGCTGGCCTGGCCTGCCCCCCCCCCCCCCTCAAACCCTGTTCCGCACATCTTGTGTGGCTCTTCCGGGCAGGGGAATCCCTGGAGATGGGAGTGGAGCCTGGGGAAGGCGGGGCTTGCGAGGGGAGGGGCCTCAGCAGGCTCCAAGGCCATAGAGTTCACTCCCCAACGCAGGGGACCTGATCTCTCTTCTGTGGAGACCCCTCATAACAGGCCTCACCAGGAAACTGGCAACCCTAGTCCATGGTCCCCCTCAGTCACAGCCGCTGAATTCTCTCTGTTGCTCCCTGCCCTCCCACGAGCAACGCCTCACGCAGGTGGGACGGGGCGGGGGACCTCGAGGTTTGAAGGAGCAGTCTCCCCCTCTCTGTGGGGGGCCATCCTCAGAGGAGCTGCATATCTGGGGGCACAAATCAAACTATTAAATTTAAAATTTTTAATTTCATTTGAACCCCACGCTTCTGCCTGGTGGGGACCCAAAGCAGCTTTCCTCAGCCTCCTCCCCTCCTTTTTGTCCCCACAGCAGGCAGGTTAGGCTGAGAGGGTATGCCTGGTTCATCATCCCCCAATGAGATTCTAGGACCAACGGGACATGGAAACCTGGCTCTCCCAGATGCTGGCCCAACATGGATCCAACCATTCCACAATGTCAGTCCCTTAAGCTGATTGCTACGGAGAGGTCGACTCTGTGTCCCGTGTCCCATGCTGCCAACCCTGTAGATGTGCATGGCTTTCGGATTATTGTTCTGTTTCTGCCAGTCAAATGCTATGTAGGACCCCAAAGCCCTATTCCCTGGACAGGACAAGCTTATGCCAAGTCCAGACAGCTTCTGCAGTTCTCCAGGCCTGTCCCTGCAGCCACCAGGGCCGGACCCTTGATGGGGAGGGGGTGTTGGAATACAAGCAGGGACGCTCCCATTTTGGTGTTCAGGGTGGCATTCCCCCTATTCCCCCTATTTATGTTGAGTCAACAGAGCACCTTAAATGCCCTAATCAAAGCCCAGCATCCCACACACGCACACACACACACACACTTATCAGAACAGCCGTCAAGCACATCTCCTCCTCACATTCTGGAAATAGCAAACTGGCGGCTAATGAAGAAGATCAGAAGACTGAACCTTAGCAAAGAGCTGTGTGAGTCTCTCTCCGTCCGTCCGGGGACCAGCCAATTAGAGAGGCATGCAGGGCGCCTGGGCTCTGATCTAACCAGCTCTGATTGCCTTTGTTTCCCTGCAACATCTGTGCTTGTTACGAGTTGGGGAGGGGGGATTTGATTCCCAGCGACAGAGATTGACAGCGAAGCCAGAAGCGGAGGGGGAAGCGGCTGCATCCGTGACTGCAGCAAGGCCTGGCGAGGGCAGCAGGGAAGCTGCTTTTCCATTTAAACTCCTGTCCCTGAAGAGGTTAGAAAAGACAAACGCTGAGGAGAGTGTGGAGAAAAGGACCAGTCAGCTAAGCCCGGAAAAGGGACTTTGCAAAATGGTGCTTCTTGTCTCCCGCACAAAACACACTTTTGAATGTGGGGATTTGTACTCATGCTGTGCAGAAGACGGATTTCCTTCAACAAGGCAGGCTGGGAAAGGAGAGGTTAGATCCAGGCACCTGCTGAGAATTTTTTTAGAAAGTGGGCGGGGCTTTGGCAACCAGCCTTCTGCTTGGCCGCTGGAAATTTGATTGGCTGTGCAGGTTTTTTCACAGTATTGCTTGGGCATCAGCTGCCCTCACAACCCTGTGCAACTGAGGGTCAGTGGGGGCAACCATTCTACTGGCACGTCTTCTGTGGCTGCACCCACCCCCATGGGTCAGGATTCCAAGGCGGCCTGCAGGCCCCAAAAGGGGCGGGGGGGTGTATTGAAACCCGTAAGGGCAGCCAGTTGTTGGCATGCATTGGCCTGGTGAAGGACCCTGGCCATGTCTCTCTCCTCCTCTTTGAGATGACGATGGTCAGAGGAATGGATCAGTGCAGCCAGCCAGGGAGAGGCTGCAGTTCCCTTGGCCTAGGGTTGCCAACCCCCAGATGGCACTCTCCTGGAGCGGCAACTGAGCTACGGGTGACAAGGACCCATTCGCCTGCAGAAAAGGGCATCCCATCCCTGCCGAGGGCCCTCCCTTCGCCAAACCCGCCCCTGCCCCCAGGAATTTCCCATCCCACAGCTGGCAACCCCAAGTGCTGAGATTTGGTCAGTCTTTCTGCCTCAACATCTGGAGAATATAGAGCAGGGAGGTCCCCCAATTTTTTGAGCCTAAGTGCACCTTTGGGCTTCTGACCCGGGTGGTGTCCTCTACCTCCCCTGTGGTGCTTTGGGCACCAGGCATCCGCCAGAGCCTTTCCTGGCACCCATCAAGTACTCTGAGAAGGTGGGCAACGTTCCTCTCTGGAAGAGCTTCTGAGTAGCCAATGGACATCTGTAGGGCTGCTGACCTCCAGGTGCATGAGTAAAACCAAGGCAATGAAAAACCCAAGGAACAGGTCCCTCGGTTATTTTAAATGTAATCCACAAATTCTTCTGATAAGAAATCTTCTAAATGGTACACAAAAGCAAAATCAAACCAAGGTGCCCCTGGTATGGGCCTTTTCAACTCTTCACGCAGCCCTCCTCAGGATATTCGGATGTCCTTGGCTCTAAGGAAGAGGTTCTCCCCCGTAGAAGCAGTCAGGCGTGGATATACATAGAGTGTAGAAGAAGAAGATTTCTTATCAGAAGAGTTTGTGGATTAACTTTAAAATATCTGGGGGACATATTCCTTGGTTTGGTTTCCATTTCCTGAACACGGTTTAATTCGCATTGCAACCTCCAGGGGGCACCTGGAGATCTCCCCCTGGCTCTCCAGCCGGCCAAGCTCAGCCCCCACCCCCGGGCATGGCTTGGCCTCTGGCTTTACAGCCTACTGGGGTTCCTGCCCTCCCCTCTCTAAACCCTCTCCATGATCCACCCTCAAAATCCTCAGGGATTCCCAACCTAGAGCTGGCTGCCCTAGAGGCTGGATTGATGGTGCGGATTAAATTATTTATTTATTAGTTATTTATTTGTTTACATTTACATCCTGCTGCTCCCAGTAAACTGGCTCACAGTGGCTAACAATTCATATCTCATAAAATTAACATTGCCTTGTCAGCAGCTGTCCCCAGTATTGGCTGGATTCTCTCAGATACTCCCCGATCGCTGTTTTTAAAAAAAATAAAGTTGCAGATTGAAATTGAAAATTACTGCTCTTGTCCCCTGCGTTTGGCTTCCCATTGGACCCAACACCCTGTGTCAGGATCCTAAAGGCGCCCACAAGGTGAAGAGGGTTTCTGCTCCAGGGAATGGCATTTAGTCTGCATTTCATCTCTCTCTCTCTCTCTCTCTCTCTCTCTCTCTCTCTCTCTCTCTCTCTCTCTCTCTCTCTCTGCAATAGCATGTTGCTCTCTCTGAGAGAGAGCGTCACTCAAGGCAAGGCTCTCGGGAGGCTGCAGGGCCGCCTGGCTGCACGAGGACCTTAACTGGTGGGGCAATGCGCAAACAAGCAAGCAAGCAAGCGCTCCACATGCAAAGCAAGAGGCTCCAGGATTCCACCCTCCCCGAGCATGTCCTGAAATGCAGAGCCTCACATGTGTGGAGTTGGCCGTGAGAATGCCCCAGCGGTCTGGGGATGGTGAGTTCAGGACTGCCATCGAATGACTTCACTGGGCCTCTCTTATTGTCCTCTGCTGACCCCCATTCCAGGAACTCCCAAGCAAGAAGCTGCGGGCTGTGGGCAGAGAGAGGCCCTGGCACAGAGGCTGAGCCTTCTCCTTTCACACGGAAGGGCCCAGGACCAAGGAATGGGTGATGTGAAAGTCTGAGGAGACAAGACGGAGCTTGAGAGACTGATGCTGATTCAGTATCAGGCAGCTTTATGTGGGACCCACCATGGCTCAGTGGAAGAGGCTCTGTTTTGCATGCAGGAGGTCCCAGGTTCAATCCCCAGCATCTCCAGTCAAGAAGGACCAGGCAGTACATGCCAAGAAAGGCCTCACCCAGGAGAGCTGCTGCTGGTCTGATTGAACAAGCTCGACCTTGCTGGACCCAAGGCCTGGCTTCATGGGGGGGGGGGCAGTGCGTGGGGCCTGTGTGTGGCCCCTACTGCCCTGAGCAAGGAGGCACTCCAGACTCCCCCTGCTACAGGCTGCTTTCTTGCATGGGCTAAGCTCCCAAGGAGAGGCTCCCCCTGGGCGGCCTGCCTTGGATTCCGCCCCTGGCCCTCCAGCCGCCTCGCGTCGGCTGGGAAACTCCTTGGGACTGCCAAGGCCACCCTCCAAGGCCTCCTTGTCCTCCAGGGGAACCGATCTCTGTTGTCTGGAGGGGAGCTGTAACCCCGGGGGCGCCCCAGGTCCCACCGGGAGGCTGGCATCCCTGGCTGCAGGGCATGCATCTGTCTCCCGGGATGGAAAAGCAGCCCCTCCTGTTTGCCTCGGGCGCCCCAGAGGAGACAAGGACCGCACGGCCTCGCCGCGGCGGGCTCTGAAAGGGCTCCTTGTCCCCCGGCCGAGGGCCGCCCCCTGCCCGCCCAGCCCCTCCTCCCGCCCGTCCGTCCCGTCCCGTCGGGGCCGCAGGCTCCGCAGGCAGAGCCCGGGCAGAGGCGCAGCGGAGATGGCCGCCGGGCTGGAGAAGGTGCCGCTGGCGTCCGAAGACCCGGAGCAGTGCCCGACGCCCCCCGTGAGTACCTGCCCGCCCTGCCTCCGCCCGCGCTGCCCTCGCCTCCCCGGGGCCTCCCGACGGCTAAGCGGGAACCCTCCGAAAGCCGGCGCGCCCTCCCCCGCGGAGATCGCCAAAAACACGCACCCAACAGTCCCCCCCCCTAAAAAGAAAAGGGAGCCCGCGGGGAAAGGGGACGCCCCCCCCCGTCTGCCCTTCGCACCTCAGCGTCTGCTTTCAAATGGGGGGGGGGGAGGGAGAACAGCGGGAGAACATCCCGGCCTGGAATTAGCACGTTTTGCTTCTATCAAGCAAACTAAGCAGCTTCTGCAGCGGGGAATAAAAAAATTAAGCAGAGGGACTCGGAGCACGTACAGAGTGCGCTTCCCTTTGGGTAGGAAGTGTTGGCTGTTTTTCAGGAAAAGTGTTCCTCCAAGCATGTGCAGAGTGCTGCTGCAGCCCCTGCTGGTGCATCAGAGCCTGCTTGGCTGCCCAAGCCCCGGCTGTCCCCCGAGGCCGGTCTCCAGCAGGTGGCCCCTTCTCAGGCCCCGTCCACGCCAGGAATTTTCCTAGGCAGAGTTAGCAACCCTGGGCTTGCCAAGCTCCATGTGGCACCTGGAGACCCCCCAGAATGACACCTGCGTTGAAGGGGGGACTCAGATAGCCCCTTCCTTAACCCTGCCCTCCCCAGGCCCTGCCCCTACATCTCCAGGCATTTCCCAAACCAGAGATGGCAACCCTATTCACTTGCTCCGTGGAGGAAGCTGAGCATGGGAGTCTCCCCCTCCTTAGTTTGCCCCGTGGATAGTGGGAAATTAGCGGGTAGTGGGGGACCGATGCCCTGCCTCCTCATCTCCCACCCCTCTGCTCTGCCTTGCCCCAGGCTTACTCGGCTGGGATGGCAAAACCCTCCAGCACGGGACAGCTGCTCAGAATCGGGGCCATGGCGCTCATCGGAGGAGCTCTCCTGCTCCTCTTCGGAGTCATCGGAGCCTTCTCCTACTGGAAGGTGCAAGACAAAGAGGTAAGGCCTCCGGGGTGGGCCTGGGAGCTCAGGCCTTTGAAATACCTGGAGGGCGGAGCCACAGAGTCCCCTTTTAAAGCAACCATCTTCCCCAGGAGCCTGGGGATCCGCAGCCGATCAGCTGTAAGAGCAGGAGAGCTCCAGCTGGGGGGGGGGGGGCTGGCGCTGGCAACGCTCGCGTGGGCCCAGGGCCACTTCTGGGTCCTCAGGTAAATTGTCTGCTTTGCAGGAGGAACTGCGGAACCCCAGACAAATCCTAAACTGCCGTTTGCAATCGCCCAGACTCCAAACGAAGGTTGCCCTCTTGCAGTGTGGAAATGACAAGGTTTTGGGAGTGGGGCCTGAGGAGGGTGGGGGTGGGGAGGGGAGGGTCTCAGCGGGACCGGATGCCCTCGTGGCCACCCTTCAAGGCCGCCGTTTCCTCCGGGGGAACTGCCCTCTGGAGATCATCTGTAATTCAGGGAAATCTCCGGAAATCAAATCAAGCAGAAAAGAGAACTCAGCTGGTTTAAAACAATATCCTAATTCTCTGTTTCTACGTCTGGTTCAGGCGGTTGTGATTCTGGGTCCCTTTGTCCTGGCATAAATGAGCAGGATGAGAGAACCCGGATGGAGTGCCGAGACCTGCCTGGCACGGAGGGGACTGAATCCACCCCCTTGTGGGGGGAGCTGCTGGTCCCTCCCCTCAAGACTTACACAAACAGGACCTCCCTGGAGTCAGGACTTCTGCAGTATCCCGGATCACTGTTACCTATTCTGCACAATGGCCATTGCGCCAGGCCACCAACCTGCCCCAGCTCTACACGGGGGACTGTTCAGGCCGGTGCACCTCGTCCGCCCTAGATTTGTGCCTCCAGATGAGGCAGCCAGAGTGGCAAGATCCCAGTGTGTGGGTGGGGTGGTGGGGGCCATTTCTTTTTGTTTAGGAATGTGGTAGCAATGCCACATTCCTAAACAAACAAACAAAAATGCCCCAGGTGGCTCTACGCACTGGGCAACACTGGGCAGCTGACTAGGACTTTTTTTGTGCCTTCCAGATTGCCGTAGGTCAGGGGAGGTCAGGGCCTCTCCCTAACAACTTACGTCCACAGCAGGACTTACATAGTTACAGCATTGGACTAAAGCTGGTATCCGTGTAGCAGGAAGTCACCTTTTGGGTCATCACTCAGTATAATCAGGAGAAAATTTGCAAGAGTGTTTGTATACGTTTTTTACAAGCCAGGAATCTCATCATCTACTGTACAACTCTGCTTACTGAGCTCGCCTGTAGTCAGGAGGGGGTTGTTGCCCCTGCAGTGAGTGTTACCAGAGTTCAAATAGGCAGAGAGAACAGAGCACCAGTCTAGTCTGTAACCATTTGTGCCGGTATAATAAAAGGAAAACAGCCCTCTGGAATACGAGCCAATCCGGGCGCCCAGTGAGGTAAGTTGACCCCGGATTGGCCTGGCCTCTAGAGGGCCATCCCCCAGCCACACACAGCTCTCCTGCCCTTGAGGTCAGAGGCACACTGGCTGAAGAGCATGCAGGATCTCCAGCCGCCTGCCTGCCTGTCCCTGCTATGGCTGCCAGGGTGAGGCAGTGGCGCTGGAGCCGGCAGCCCTACAATGGTGTTGCGAGGGCTGCTGAAAGAGCCCACGGCCTCCCCCTGCCTTCTGCTCTTGTTGAGCCAATCAGGACACTGGAGGAGATAACTTGAAAATCATCAGGAAGTTCCTGTCCTAGTTATGCTAAATACATATCTCCTCTGATGCCCTCTGCCGGAAACCCTTTATATTCTCCACAATTATGCAGGTTTTGTATATTCCAACACCCCAACATTCCTCAAGATCTTGTATGCATAATCGTTATGTCTTTCGATGTGGAAGGTTCTGCCATAGCCTCTGATTTAGAGAGCCTTCTCTGTGGTACTCCCTTATTAGCTCTTCTGACTTCAGCTTATGCACCCCCTTCTGGTTCTTGGAGTTCTGCTGGTGTTTCAGCTGCAAAGTCCATGGTGCATAGTTGCACAGCTTGTAGCTGCTGTACTCTGCTTTCTTTCATCAATGTGAATTCTTTGATGTTTGCCTATTAATTTGTAGGTTTTTGTTTTTCATCAATGCAAACTGTGTGACAGTTTTTTTTACAGTTAATGGATTAGGGATCCTGTATCTTTTACATCCTAAGGCATATCCTACAAAAATGTGCTGCTCAGTTCTCATGTTCATTTTGCTTCCTATCTCCTTGGGAATGTAGGTGAAGGCTTTTGACCCAAACACTGTCAAATGTTGCATACTGGGTTTGTGTCCATACCATAGTTTATATGGAGTTCTTCTGGCACCTTTGGTGGATAGTCTGTTCTGTTGGTAGGTAGGAACATTAATAGCTTCTCAGATTTTTTTCAGGTAGCTGTGCTTCTAGGAACATGCATCTACAGATCTCATTTAAGGAGTGATTCTTTCTGCTATGTCATTCTGTTCTGGAGTGTATGAAACAATGAGCTGCTGTCCTAGTCCTTCTTTAGTCAAGTAGACCATGTCATGACTCACATATTCTCCTCCACTATCTGTGCTAATGGTCAATGGTTTTCTCTGGAAGCTGTTACTTACCAGTGCAACATGTGTTTTGAGCTTCTCCAGTACTTGATTAAGTAGGTGACTGTATACTTTGAGAAATCATCAAAAAAATTAGTATATATTTGTTCCAATGGGAAGTCTCTGTCTTTATTGGGCCAAATACATAACTATGAATTGGGCTGACTTGTCTCATGGCTTTTACTGAAAATAGGTGTGTTTCCTTTAACTTGAATCAATTGCATGCAGTTTCTTTCAGTATTGCATCTGGTTATCTGTATGGACAATAGCATTATCATCTCTACTAGTAGTAAAGCCCATTGTGTTCTATCATGCAATGGGCACTAGCTCATTGTTCGGTGTGGGTTTTGTGCCTCACATGGAAGCTGGCAATCCTAAGAGGAGATCTCTATGTGTACCACAAGCCTCACCCAAAATATGTTCAAGCAAACCAAGGAAGTGTGGAATTCCAAAACAAGAACCTAAATCTATCTGGCAAACTTACTTCCTCTCTGCAATGTTTTCTCAACCTGAAATTTCCCGGAGGCAATTAGTCTCCAGTCTCCAGACTATAAAGATCATCTCCCCAGGCTGCTTTGGAGGGTGGACTCTGGGGCATGGTACCCTTTTGAAGCCCCACTTCCAAACTTCGCTTTCACTGGGTTTAGCTAGCACAGTCTGTTGGTGATATCTGCCCTTCTGTGGCCTGAGGCCTACTGCTGGCAACTGTAGTTCCTGTTGTCCACAAAGCCAAATCGTTGCCTAATAAAACTGGAAAACCTTGTTCCCCCCAAAGTCTCACTGTCTACTTTCCTGTAAACTCTTTCTATGCAAACTCCCAAGCTAACTCCACTTGAAATTCTGGGCCACTTATTCCTTTTATTTCATAGGAAATTCATGGCAAATTTTGCTTTTTATTTATCAGGTCAGGGTTGAGAAAAGTCACTTCAACCCCTATGTCTCTCCAGCCAGTTGCTTGTTTCCCATTTACAGTGACAGAGTCTAAAATTCCGTATTTAGATCTTCCTGCACTTTCCAGACTCCCAGGACCAATGCTGATCGGTCTATCTGTTTGCGGCAAAAAATAAAAACTGTTCCTGATAAGGGCTGGCCAGAGCCCACAGCCCAGGTGGGACACACTTGTGCCATTCCACCACATCCTCAGCCTGCAGGCCTCTAGCATCGTTTCTGCTATCCCATTGGCCAGTCTATCTGTTTGTGCAAAAAAATACAAACTGTTGCTGGTAAGGGACACCTCTGCCGTCGACTCTGCTATTGTTGCTCTTCTCTAGACTGTTATGATCAGCTCTGCAGGCAAAAAATCCTCCTCTGCAGGAGGGCAGGACTCTGAGGCATTGTACCGTTTTGAGGCCCCACTTCCAAACCTCAAGGAATATTTCCAGCCCAGGAGTAGCCAACCTCCAAGTGGGCCCTCGAGATCCCCTGGAATTACTGCTCATCTCCAAAATATAAAGATCAGCTCCCCAGGCAGAAAGGGCTGCTTTGGAGGGTAGACAGAGCTGTTGTGCAAAAGAAACATTTTAGCCTCCCACACAGGCTGTTGTGGAAATGAAACACTTGAAGACTATTGCGCAGGTTTGCTGTGCAGATGAAACAGGAGGCAAAAGAACCCCCGCAATAGCATCCAGTTTTGTCTACACAACAACCCTACACGGTAGGCCTCAAATGTTTGCTACAGAGAAGAGACATGCATGGCTTGGCTGCATCTTCCCTCTAGCAGGGAGGCCAGCCAGAGTAGTATTTTAAGTGAGAAGGGGCTTTTCTGTGTCCTCCCCGTCAGCCAACTGTTTGGCAGAAGGGGAAAGTCCCCCCCACCTCAAAAGGAAAGCACAGCCATGTCCACAGACTCCCCTGCGTTGCTCTCGGTGTCCCCCTTTATATTCAGTTCACTGCAGGTCTTACATCTTCCAACAGCGTGTGCCTGTCAGGCCCCCTCCTCATTCCTGGTGATATTTTCTCCTGTGTGAAAAGCAGCTTGCCTTCTCAGCTAAGAGTCATTGTTAACTTGAACGCTCTCATATTCTGAACCAGTCACTTTGGCGTACTGAACGTTAGGTATTCCCTTAGTTATTTTCAGTTCACATTTGACTCTTAAGTCAGGTTCTTGAGGCCTGAGTTCTGCTTTCAAAATCTGCTGGTCAAAATGTTTCCATTGGGGAGAGAGGGCTCCTTCTTTTCCTGTCAGGTTTCATTCCTAGTTCAGCCAGATAACTTTGGAGACGGAACACAAGCGCACTTCAGATTTCTTCTTGGGAGTTCTGCCAAGTTCTTCAGGCATTTTATTTGCTTCTCGTTCCAACATGAACGCTTCTCTTCTGTGCTTTCAGAGCCAGAGCTTGAGAGTACTGTAGATACTTCTAACCATAAGGTTAAAAACTGCATAAATCCTGCAAGCGCTTCCGGTCACCATTGGTGGCCTTCCCTTCCTCCAGAATGGCATTTGGATCATACCATGTCCGTTGTAAGCCCTGTCGTTTATGACACGGAAACACGGAGTGACAGAGTTAACTTAGTAGAGGTTAAATAGAACCATCCATATTTTAAATAGAACCATCCATATTTTAATTCTGTTGCTTTAACTGATTAATAATAGTATTCAAAGCAGAATACTCTAAAACTGGCCTTGAGTCCAAGGAGGAGGACGTCTTCAACATACTCTCCCTCAGAATTGCTAGATTTGAGTCCGGCAGTGCCTTAGAGCAGGGGTAGTCAACCTGTGGTCCTCCAGATATTCATGGACTACAATTCCCATAAGCCCCTGCCAGCAAATGCTGACAGGGGCTCATGGGAATTGTAGTCCATGAACATCTGGAGGACCACAGGTTGACTACCCCTGCCTTAGAGGCCAAGAAGATTTCAAAGGAAGCTTTGACACTTGAAAGCTTCTACCCTGAACATCTTCTTGGTCTTTAAAGCCCTACATATGGGTGGCCAAGAAGAGCCTCTTGTGGTGCAGAGTGGTAAGGCAGCTGTCTGAAAGCTTTGCCCATGAGGCTGGGGGTTCAATCCCAGCAGTTGGCTCAAGGTTGACTCAGCCTTCCATCCTTCCAAGGTCGGTAAAATGAGTACCCAGCTTGCTGGGGGGTAAACGGTCATGACTGGGGAAGGCACTGGCAAACCACCCCGTATTGAGTCTGCCATGATAACGCTAGAGGGCGTCACCCCAAAGGTCAGACATGACTCGGTGCTTGCACAGGGGAGACCTTTACCTTTACCTTATGGGTGGCCAAATTGTGGGTCTCCAGATGTCCATCCTGGCAGGGGCTGTTGGGAATTATAGTCCGTGAACATCTGGAAAGCCACTGTTTAGCCACCCCTGCCTGCAGTACTGGACTCAGATCTGTTCTACTGCAGACCAACATGGCTGCCCTGTGAAACCTCTTCAGAATTCTTTTTAACTAGAGTTGTTACCACACTGAAGATGAAGGAATGAACTCACTCATGGCTGTGACTTTTACCTGATGCTTAATCCCAATTTCTCTATCTAATTGACCACACAGAACAAAGTTTTAATCCAGGGGGACTTTTAAGACCAACAAAGTTTCATTCTAGGTAAAAGCTTTTCTGTGCATGGACACTTCTTCAGATAAATGTATCTGAAGGTATCTAAAGATGTGTGCATGTCCAGAATTAAGCTTTGTTGGTCTTAAAGTTGCCACTGGACTCAAACCTTGCTGTGTTGTTTTAGAACAACGTGGCTACCTATCTGAATCTTACCTCACAGAGTTATTTAATAGAATGATGCTATAGAAATCTATCTCTCATAGCTGAGGATTTCATCATAGTGAAATAAGGTAGTCTATGCCACTTACATGACAGAAGAGGTTGCCACAATTATGATCTCAAAGATGCTGCTTTTTATTCCAGCTCTACAATGTCCACTACACAATGAGTGTTAATGGGAAAGTACAAGAGGCATCCATGGAAATAGATGCTGGAAACAATCTGGAGATCTTTAAAACTGGAAGTGGACGTGAAGAGGCAATTGAAGTTCATGATTTTCAGATAGTAAGTAAAGTTTCTTCTGCTATTTCCCTCCTGCAGCCCTGCAGGGATGTCCTTGTGTCAGCTTTTCGACTACCTAGTTGCAGATGTGATCTAAGTGCAGGAGAACTCCAGGACCCACCTGGTGGTTGATATTGCTTGCCACTACTGATATTTTCATAGGTGAGGCTTTTTTACTGGATAAATGGTTCAGAAAGATGCTCTGGCAAAGGGAGGGGGATGATGGTCTGTACTGTGTACTGTGTTGCTGTAAGCCTGCTCATTTCTGCATCTTTTAATATGTCATGTTTCAATGCTTATTCTTTGATTCAACTCTGTTTCATATTTCTGCTGTTTTTCAAATTTCTACATAAATAAAAACTTAATATCAAAAATGGGTTTTGTCTCCGATTATTTCTACATAAACAATGCAACTATTATCCAATATAAAGTACCTTGTATGTTCTTTCTAAACAGTATATTTCAGTAGCTCCAATAAATGGTAAAATTTTCCACTAGTATAATTTTCCAACTTTAAATATAAGGCAAATTATTAATAACAACATTATTTTGCAAAATTTACAAAAGCAGGACATACATCCATATGCAAAGTTCCATATATCACACAATCAACCAAAATGTTTTGTGTTTAAAATAGTAGGGGGGCCAAGTGTGGCAAACACATACCAAAGTAGTAGTGTTTTTACAAAATTTAAATGAAAAACACTTAACTTTCAAAGTTGAACCAGAAAAAACATTTCTTAAAGGGGAACTTAATAGATAACGTGATAGATCCATCAAATTACCCAAACCATCAGCTATCAGAGTCTGAAAAGCAAAGATATAGTAGGCATATCATTGTAATAGCTTATGTGTAATGTTTGATAACTGGGTTGCAATATTAATTCCAATCCAAAGAATCGCAGATCCTCCAAATTGTGATTTTTACTCAAAAAGGGTTCTGCGGGTTATGCTTCCAGGATTTTATTCTTCATCTAAAATAGAAATGTGCTCCATAATGTGACTCTTTAATGGTCTAGTAGAAATTCCAATGTACAACATTTTATACAACTGGGAGCACGTGGAGAAAGCTGCTGGGGAGTGCTGCTGCTGACCAGGTGAGGCTATTGTCCTGCTGAGGGAGGTGATTGCTGGGAGGATTAAAAAGGGCTGCTCCTAGCGAGAGGCGTGAGCCTTTGTCAGCAGCCTGGGGTTCTTGGGCTAGCAATTAGAATCAGTAGATTATATTTCCCTAGTGGTTGCACTGCCTAGAAGTTACAATGGACCTCCAGGACACTCATCCCATCATCTGCAGTGAGTGTGACATGATTGCCTTCCTCCCGGAAGACAAGATTGTTTACATCTGCCCCAAGTGTAAGCTGGTAAGACTTTTGGAGGAAAGGATTAGGGGCTTGGAAGAGAGGATTATTACTCTGACCCAAATTAAGAAAGGGGGGGAGTTCATAGACCAGAGCTGTGCAACTCGGAATAAAGAGGATACAACCAGTCCTGAAGAGGATAAGGGGACTGACCTCATTACGAAGCCTCTGCAGACAGGAAAAAGACTCAACGGCGTAGAGCGAGGCGGTTCTCGGGGCATCCCAAAACAAAGTTTAAGACAAAGTGAAGAGGCCACAGGATAGAAGGAAATGGTGTTCAGAAGAAAAAAAAGGAGAGTACTGGTAATTGGAGACTCCCTGCTAAGAGGAATGGATCGCCATGTGGCTGGGCCCGACCCCCTAACCTGAGAGGTTTGTTGTTTGCCAGGGGCAAAAATTAAAGACATTTCAGAACGGCTGCCAAAACTCCTCAAATCTACGGATCGCTACCCTTTTGTGATGGTCCATGTGGGAACGAATTACATGTCCGGGAATACCATCGCTCCTATTAAAACAGACTAACAAGATCTGGGGAGGAAGCTCAAGCAAATGGGGGCACAAGTGGTATTCTCTTCAATCTTGCCTGTCAAGGGAAGAGGAATGCGTCGGGAGAGGAAGATAATGGAGGTGAATCAGTGGCTGCGTAGTTGGTGCCGGCAGGAGAGATTTGGTTTCTGGGACCATGGGATAGGCTTTCTTGAGGAAGGCCTACTAGCACCTGATGGACTGCACTTATCGAAGCTGGGGAAGAATGTGTTTGGCAGGAACCTGGGGAGATTCATCAGGAGAGCTTTAAACTGAAGCCACAAGGGGAAGGAGACGTTCAACATAGGGAGTGTAAGGAAGGAGACCGATTGGGGGCAGCCCAACCAGGAAGGCCAGCTCATAGGGAACCAAAAGTAAAAGGATTCATATGCCTTTATACTAACGCCCGAAGCATGGGCAATAAGAACTTCTCATGCTGATGGAAAGGTATGATCTAGTAGGCATCACAGAAACTTGGTGGAATGATTCTCATGACTGGAATGTAATAGTGAATGGATATGAACTGTTCAGAAACAACAGAATAGATCGAAGAGGTGGTGGAGTGGCACTGTATGTGAGGAAAGGGCTTACCTGTCAGGAAATTCTAGTGAAGAAGAGCATATCTACAGTGGAAAGCATCTGGGTGAAAATAAGCGAGGGGTAAACAAACAGTGTGGTGGCTGGTGTCAGCTACCGACTGCCTGACCAACAAGAGGATGTGGATGCTGCACTTTGTGAGCAGCTTGAGAAAATATTAAAGCGGCAGGATCTTGTCATCATGGGTGACTTCAATTTCCCAGATGTGTACTGGGAAACAACCTCTGCAAAGCGTCCTCAGTCATGCAACTTTCTGACCTGCCTGGCTGACAATTTCATTTATCAAATGGTAGATGAACCACAAGAGGTTCAGCCATACTGGACTTAATACTGACCAACAGGCAAGAGTTGGTGGATGAGGTGAAGGAGGTGGGGACCCTAGGGGGAAGTGACCATGTCCTCATAGAATTCCTTTTGAGATGGGGAGGCAAGGAAGCTTGTAGCCAGACGTGGATGTTAGATTTTCGTAGGGCAAACTTTAATAAACTCAGAGACATGATGAGTATCATACCATGGACGAGAATGGTGGAAGGAAAGGGAGCATGTGAAGGGTGGGCGCTACTCAAACAAGAGCTATTGCATGCTCAATCAATGACTATCCCAGAAAGACGAAAACACTGTAGGAGCTCTAAGAAGCCTATTTGGATGAACAGAGAACTTCAAGAGGAACTAAGAAAGAAAAGGGAAATGTTCAGGAAATGGAGGGAACAACAGAGCTCTAAAGAAGAGTACCTACAGGTTACTAGGCACTGTAGATCAATCATCAGAAAGGCCAAAGGTGAGAGTGAGCTAAGATTGGCCAGGGAAGCCCACTGTAATAAGAAAAGATTTTTCAGTTATGTCAGGAGCAAACATAAAGTAAAGGAGGCAATAGGCCCACTGTTGGGTGCGGATGGACAAACTCTAACGGAGGATGCAGAGAAAGCAGAAAGACTCAGCGCCTATTTTACATCTGTTTTTCCCCACAGGTCAAAGGGTTTAGGCACATCTAGAGATGGCAGTAGCCAAGTGTCTGGGTGGCAGGTTGACACGGACAGAGAGGTTGTCGAGAAGCATTTAGTTGCACTGGATGAGTTCAAATCCCGTGGGCCGGATGAAATGCACCCGAGAGTGCTCAAAGAACTTTCCGGAGAACTTGCAGAACACTTCTCCATCATCTTCGGGACCTCTTTAAGGACTGGAGATGTCCCGGAGGACTGGAAGAGAGCAAATGTTATTCCGATCTTCAAAAAAGGGAGGAAGGATGACCCTGGAAACTACAGACCAGTGAGTCTGATCTCTGTTGTGGGTAAGATAATGGTAAAGGTAAAGGTATCCCCTGTGCAAGCACCGAGTCATGTCTGACCGTTGGGGTGAGGCTCTCTAGCGTTTTCATGGCAGACTCAATATGGGTGGTTTGCCAGTGCCTTCCCCAGTCATTACCGTTTACCCCCCAGCAAGCTGGGTACTCATTTTACCGACCTCGGAATGATGGAAGGCTGAGTCAACTTTGAGCCGGCTGCTGGGATAGAACTCCCAGCCTCATGGTCAGAGCCTCAGTCAGCATGTCGGCTGCCTTACCACCCTGCGCTAGAAGAGGCTCTAGATAATGGAGCAGATATTAAAGGGAGCGATCTGCAAATATCTGGAGGACAATTTGGTGATCCAAGGAAGTCAGCATGGATTTGTCTCCCAACAGGTCCTGTCAGACCAACCTGGTTTCCTTTTTTGACCAAGTAACAGGTTTGCTGGATTGTGGAAATTTGGTTGATGTTGTTTACTTGGATTTTAGTAAAGCCTTTGATAAGGTTCCCCATGATGTTCTGATGGATAAATTGAAGGACTGCAGTCTGGATTTTCAGATAGTTAGGTGGATAGGGAATTGGTTAGAGAACCGCACTCAAAGAGTTGTTGTCAATGGTGTTTCATCAGACTGGAGAGAGGTGAGTAGCGGGGTACCTCAGGGCTCGGGGCTCGGTCTGGTACTTTTTAACATATTTATTAATGATCTAGATGAGGGGGTGGAGGGACTACTCATTGAGTTTGCAGATGATACCAAATTGGGACGACTGGCAAATACTCCAGAAGATAGAGACAGAGTTCAACGAGATCTGAACAAAATGGAAAAATGGGCAAACGAGAACAAGATGCAATTTAATATTATTAGAAATACAGGTAATAAATGATCGGTGGAGTTCAATGATAGATATTGAGACTGAGGAAACTGAATATTGGTCAGCAGGTTTGTATAATATTTAAAAAGATAAAGGTAAAGGTATCCCCTGTGCAAGCACCGGGTCATGTCTGACCCTTGGGGTGACGCCCTCTAGCGTTTTCTTGGCAGACTCAATACGGGGTGGTTTGCCAGTGCCTTCCCCAGTCATTACTGTTTACCCCCCAGCAAGCTGGGTACTCATTTTACCGACCTCGGAAGGATGGAAGGCTGAGTCAACCTTGAGCCGGCTGCTGGGATCGAACTCCCAGCCTCATGGGCAAAGCTTTCAGACAGCTGCCTTACCACTCTGTGCCACAAGAGGCTCTGTATAATATTTAGAACTTGATAATTGTCAAATCTTAGATGTTCTATATTAAGACACACTACTACAAGAAGTCTCCAAAAACAGAAGCTGAACTAATACATTTCTGAAGAAGAAATAAACAAAGGGAAATGCCAGCTAAATACAGGGAGAAGAGTGGAGGTAAGGAAGCTGTTGAGGAGCCAGAAGATCTTTCACAAATTCTGCAAGGAATTGACCAGCTTATAAAGGAGCTAGGCAAGGTGAAAACAGAAGAAAAAAGAAAAATCATTTCGTCTATACAGCAATCCAATCAAATCTTAACTGCAACTATAATTGGTCTAAATGAAAGTATTGAGGAAAATACTCAGGATATTAAACAAGTGAAAGCTAAAGATCAAGAAGTAGAGAAAGATGTAGATGAAATACAACACTGAAAATTTCAACTGAGGAGAGACTGGAATTGCTTCAAGTTTAAGGATGAAATTGGAATATCTTCATGGGATGCCAGAGACATTTGACATAGAGGATTTGGAGCGAGAATTAAAAAATCTAATCCAAGGCAATCTGCAAAAGGGAGAGGATATAAGTACTGAAAAAAATATACAGTCAACCCAAAGGCAGAGAAACAACCAAGAGATATGCACTTTGATAGCAAGAAGGTGAGAGATTCGATAATTTTAAGAAGTTGAACGGAGCCACTTAAAACCCAAGATCAATAAGCCAATGTATTTCAAGACCTTCTGGGGGATTTACTATGCAAGAGAGCTGAATTCTGTGTCTTAAGGCAGATTTTGATTCAAAAAGAGATAAAATAATCTGGAAAATCCCATTCACTCTGGAAGTAATTTTGCCAACTGGAAAATGAATTCTTAAGAATTCTCAAGCCCAGTCATTAGCAGAGCAACTATTGGAACAGGGCTCTGAAGAGAAAGTAGACAATGAGCCAGTGAATCTGAAGAATAGATAAGCTCAAAATAATTTCAGTAAATGTAAACAGCTTGAATCCACCCACAAAAAGTTCTAAGGCATTTACTCAACTCATGAATATTGGTACTTATATTTCTTGTCCAGTCTTGTATTTCATCTTTATCTGGAACAGCTACAAAGAGCAGAAGATAAACATTTAAAAAACTGCCACAAATGTGCTACTAAAGAAGATTAAAAAAATTGAGATCTGAAAAAGATATATTAGAAACAGAGGACATTTATTTTTATTTTATTTTTTATATTTCTAGCCCACTCCTCTCCAAAAATTGGTCTCAAGATAAAAGAATCTCAATATAGTAAAATATTTTTAAAATACACATATATATGTTAAAAAACCTGGAAGATGGCTGACCTACAGGTTAAGGAAAGAAGTGGACCAGAAAACTAACAGAAATGAAGATCAACAAGAATATATTAACAAAAATATATTCAGTGCTGTATTGTTAACTTTTATAAAGAACTTTATAAGACCCAAATCCAGGATCAGTCAGTTATACAGAAGTTTTATCATATTTAACTCTAGAAAAATTCACACAAGAACATAAAATTGAATCAAAAATAGTTGTCCAAGAAGTGACTTCTGCTATAATAGCATTCAAGAGGGGGAAAGTACCAGCCCCTGATGGGCTAATGGCAGAATATTATAAGAAGATGATTGAAATTATTACAATACCAGTTCAACAAGTATTGAATGAAATTAGAGAGCAGCCTAACAGAGATTGTCCAAAATCATGTCCAAAATCAAGCTTATCAAACACTGATGCATGGAGAAGGTATGAACCCACTAATTCTCCAATCATATAGGTCAATTTCACTTTTGAATGTGCATTACAAAAATTTTGCAAAATTTTTGGCAGGGAAGCTGAAAAAAATGTATATCCAAAGTCATTCATGAAGATCGAACTGGTTTTATGCCTAAGAATTTTATGAAAGACAATGCACAGTTTGTTTTGAATGCCTTCGAATTTGCAAAGGCATCTGGGAGGAAAACAGCATTTATCTTTCTAGATGCTGAGAAGGCCCTTGGCAATGTTTCCTGGTTTTTTCTTAAGAACATGTAACTAATTATGGACTATGGAGAAAATTATTTGAAATTGGTCCAGCGGCTTTATTGGAAGCACTTATCCTGAATGCTTTGGCTGACCCTTCATTGAGCAGGGAGTTGGACTACATAGCCTGTGTGGCCCCTTCCAACTCTAGGATTCTATGGTATTTGTTGAAGATATTATAAGTTCCTTTTTTCATATGTGGTGATCCAGTGAGAAAGTTAAAATATGGATAAAAATTAATGACAAATTGTAGAGGTTACTTAAAATTCAATTTCCGTTAGTTTGAAAATTAGGCATTTTTCCCCAAGAACTTTCCTCTACTTGCTAGGGTATTCTTTTATGGGACAGCTTCAGCCAGACCCCTAATTCCCTCAAGATGGAAGCGGCGAGAACTACCAGACTTGGGCTTGTGATCAGGGAAGCTAAGAGAACATACCACAATGCCAAGGCTTACCAGTTCGATAAATAGAAGATCATCTGAAATTTTTTACAAATGCTGAGTCTTTTTCTAACATTTGTTATAGTCTGTTAGATTATAAGATTACTGTACTAATCCTCTTTTTTCCCCTTTTTATTTGTTTACTGATCTAAAATAAATAAAACTTGAAATTCAAATAAATTATCTGGTGACCAATTTAAATCTATATTATAAACACAATGACTTCAGGAAAGCTTGTAATCAACTGACCAAATTTTTGTTGGGATGTAATTATCCACTTACCATCATTTATGTTCCTCACAGTCAAGCTTTAAAATGCAAGGATAAGCAGGCTAAACTAGATTGTTTAGTTTGATCATTTGGATTTTCTGTTCATGCCAACCACCAGGAGAGGAAGAGGAGGAAGAAGGAAGAAGAGTTGGTTCTTAGATGCCACTTTTCTCTACCCGAAGGAGTCTCAGAGCAGCGTCCATTCGCCATCCCTTTCCTTTCTCCACAACAGGCACCCTGCGAGGGAGGTGAGGCAGAGATTACTGAAGAAGAAGAGTGGGTTCTTATATGCCATGGATACTTTAATACCCATGGGATTGAACACCAACCTGAATTTATTCTTTCTTATAAATATACTAGATTCAAAGCCTGTTCCTAAGAACAAGCCCTGAAAGGGTCCCCTCCCCTGGCCACTGGCCAGGCAGCTTAAGGTGGCTTGGGGCCACTGCTCGCAGCCAGATCAAGTGGGGTGGGCGGGGGCTGGGCAGCTCATTAGCAGTGCCAGGACAGAGCTCCTTAGCAGTCCTTAACGAGCAGTCAGCAGTCCGGGAAGCCCTCAACAGCAGTTCCAGCCTAGCAGGCCAAGAGGCCCTCGTTAGCAAGCCCTCCACCACAATCCTGTGCCCAGGACCCTCTCCCCTTACCTGCTGCTGGCTCCAGGAACTGAGGCATCTGAGAGCAAAGAGGCTAGCATCCAGGGACGGAGG
This sequence comes from Paroedura picta, assembly GCF_049243985.1. Taxonomy (NCBI): domain Eukaryota; kingdom Metazoa; phylum Chordata; class Lepidosauria; order Squamata; family Gekkonidae; genus Paroedura; species Paroedura picta. Next base: position 123,986,434 of record NC_135374.1, on the reverse strand, counting down.
GCGGGAGCTGCAGGGGCAGAGCCAATCAAAGCAAAGCTGGCTGCACCCTGATTGGCCCTATTATAACTTGGACAGCCCGACACGTCCCACCCCCTAGATTGTTTCAGAAATATATAGAGGAACAACAATGGATAAGGATATTTATGCAGTCACTGGGTGATCAACGCAGGGGTTCCTGGGCTGCTAGTCTCGTTCTGGCAGATGGTGGGTAGTCCCCACAGTTCGAAAATTGATGGGCAGGTCCCTGGCTGTGCCTGGGCAGTTGATGGTGGGTGGAGACCTTGACTGTTGGTGGAGGAAGGATGGGTCTCTGATTGTGGATGGGCAGTTGGTGGTAAGGCCCTGGCTGCGTTTGTTCGGGAACAGGCTGGGCAGACAGGCTGGTTTTCTCCCTTGTTGAGTGGTCTGGGGTTCTGGTCATGGCTTGGCAGATGGTTGGTTTTCCTCCCAGGCCAAGTGGTCTGACTGGGGGTCATCCACTTCGGTGGGAGCTGGCCTTTCTGGTGGTTTTTTGGCGGGTCGGGTTTTGGATGGTTGTGGTTTCCTTTACCTTTTGCCACTTCTAAGTGTCTGATTCTTTTTTGTTTTCAAGATTTCTTTCTTGCTTCTTAGATTTTAATTTTTAGCCTGCTTATCTCACACGGCTTTCCCTTTTCAGTTTTTTCAGGTTGATTTTGTACCTGGATCCTATTCCACTCTGTCTGAAGCTTTCTTTGGTGGGGTTTCTTGGTAGCTTTTGAAGAATTTGGAGTTTTAGGTCTAATTAGTTGGAATCAGTCTGCTTTGTGCAATTGCTCCAGCTACCATCTTGTTGCTGCTTGTTTTTGTGTCTTTCTGTTCTATTGTGAGACACTGATTTCATCTGGTCAATATCAGTGTGGGATTTTCCCCCTTTAAGGATTGTGAGTTGGAGTGTGGTGTCTCAGGATTTATGTACAGGAGATTTTCTGGCTTCTTTGGGATCAATGCTGTAGGTATTATATCGCTAGATCCCCCTACACTGCATTGACGGTTGAAACCCTTTGAGGCGTTTTGTTAGTCGTAAGCAGGCATGCCTTTTGCAACGAGGTTTTTAAATAGTGGGTATTTCACAGTTCGAAGACTAGGTTTTTGACTATTGTTATTTATTGACAGGTGGAAATTAGTTGTGTTCCATGCTATTATAAAATATTGAAATAGAGACCAATTGATTGAAGGTATGTGTAGTCAATGGTTTTTGATGTATGTTTATTGTATTATTATTTTGCATTACACTGCATTACACAGATCTAGAATGCAGCAGCCAGGGTCCTCACAGGAACATCATGGAGGCCCCACACCCGGCCTGCCCTCCAATAACTGCACTGGCTCCCAGCTGAATCCCAGATCAGGCTTAAAGTCTTGGTAATCACCTTTATGGCCATAGGCGGTCTGGGCCCAGTGCACCTGAGGGACCGCCTCCCTGTCTATTCCCTCCAAGGGAATTCCCTCTATGCTTTGCCACTTCCAGCTGGTTGGTGATCCCTGGCCCCAAAGCAGCATGCCTGACTTCAGCCAGGGCCAGAGTATTCTCGGTCCTGGCCTCCACCTGGTGGAACGAGCTCCCTGAGGAGATCAGAGCCCTGCCAGAACTATCTCAGTTCTGTAGGGCCTGCAAAACGGAGCTTTTTCACCAGGCATTTGAGCCAATAGAGCCAACAACCATCTACTGGGGCCTCCAGAACCCCACCTCTTCCTGAACTAAATCTTGAACTGACCAACTCTTGGGTCTATAGTTCATATATTAATTTAGCTATGTTCTGTCAGTTATGAATTATTATGCAACTGCAGTTACTACTGTTGTTCATCTGATATTACTCTGAATGTACTTATCTTTTTGTTTCCTGTGTAAATGGTCCTGAGCCGCAAGGGGAGAGCAGTATATGAATATAATAAAAAATAAATAAGTAAATATATATATATATATATATAATGAATATTATCAGAAATTATTTTTAAAATGTATCATCTTTACATAATATAGAGCCACTAATGAAGGAAATCTCGAAACCGAGCGTTTTTCTTCAGCTCATTTTGGCTCTGTGGCTGTATACATTGCCCTATGCATAATAAAGACTTTATTCTGATATCACCATCATCAGCTTGTTTTTTTGCTTCTCCTTGAATTTGTTGGCTGACGGGTCATCTTCTGATGAACTGTCATGCCTGACATGAATTTCTCTGCTATCATGACCTTTCCATCGGTCAGCCACCAATGTGGTCCCTGACACATCCTCCTGGGATGGTAAAAAACGAGCCACCAACATTGTGGGTCATCAACCAGCCCCTGCATTCCAGGCTAGCTTGTCATCTTTTCATCATTTCCCTTCCATCTGCCTGCTGGCAACATGATATGTGATCAGTGCCAAATCGTCCTGGACCATATAAACCAGGGGTAGTCAAACTGCGGCCCTCCAGATGTCCATGGACTACAATTCCCATGAGCCCCTGCCAGCAGGGGCTCATGGGAATTGTAGTCCATGGACATCTGGAGGGCCGCAGTTTGACTACCCCTGATAGAAACACTGTCCGGTGTGGGACACCATTATGCCCTTTGCTGTAAGCCGCTTTGAGCCTCCTTTGGGTAGAGAAAAGCAGCATCTAAGAACCAACTCTTCTTCTTCTTCTTCTTCTTCTTCTAGCTGCTCAGTGTCAAATCCTTCTGGGCTTCTACAGCTGTGTTGTGTGCTAGGCTCCCTTGCCCTCCCCTTCTTCACCATGGTATCAGCCCTCTGGGAACACAGCGGATTGTCTGTGCCGAACAAAGCACTATCCAGAAGAAGATACCCTTATCCACACCTTCTGTGACCTTCATGTCATGAAGATGTGGACCATAGACTTTTCCTCTGCCTGCTGGCTAAGTAATCAGTGATTGGTGTGGATCTGTAGGAAGGCAGTTCTTAAGGAGTCAATTTCCAGGTTAAGTGTGCAATTTGGTGCCTCTTATTATGTGTCAGGAAGAACTGCCATGCCAGTGCTTAAAAATTCAGAGATCCCTATTAGCATTCTCAGCATCGCCTACCTCGCTGAATGCTTGCTGCTATCTTGTCAGTCTTGGTTCAACATGAAAACTGTGTTGTGTCGTTCATTGACACTGAATCTGCATCACGCCTCCCACCTCCCACCTCCCACCTCCCACCGGTTTGATTTCACAGATCTCAGCAAGTCACATGGAATGGTGGGCAAAACCCTGATATCCTCCTGGCTACCCCTCTACATTGCTTGCCTGTGCTTCTTCTCCCTTCTCTTCACCTTCCTTGTCCGTTCGACAATGTCCTGCCACATTTCAGTGCCTGCCAGAAAACCCCTTCCTCACAGACAACACCAGCCTGATGACTCCAGCCTTCACCGGCCTCATGGACCGTGGAGAAGGCATCGTGTGCCATGGGCAGCTCTTCAGCCTTGTCTTGAAACAGCTGAGGGGAAGCTTTCCAAGGTGCAGGGTGTCCATCGTGGGACATGGTGCAATCCCCACTCAGACAGGGACAGCTGGGGGGAGAAGCAAGAGTTTCTTTCCCCTGGGCCTTGTTTGCTGTTTTGTTCTTACTCTGGGCTCTGGTGGTCTGATGACACAGCCTACCCTCCTGACGCACACCATGGGCCGTTGCCTCTGCCTTCTGGCAGTGTGAAAAGTGGCCAGTGCAAGGTTTCCCTGGGGTGTCAAACCACGGCAGACAACCCTGTGGGTTTTAAATAGGAATATGGGTCATGTCCTGGCTAGCAACCCCTTTCTCCATGGCTTTTCCATCCACATATTGGAAATGTTCTAGGGTTATGCACTGTGGCACACTTCGGCCGCCTTGATGATCACCGATGCCTGAGGTGGTCAGTGCTGTGGTGTGGAGAGGAGGGGCAGAGCACCATCTGGTGGCTGCACTCAGGTGACTGCGTTTGGCCTCTGGCTGGCACGCCACCCCCCCCCCCTCTCCATTCCACAGGGCTGGGCATCGGTGATCGCCAAGGCAGCTGAAGCACGCCGAAGCGCACAATCCTGGTTATGACTCCTCCTGAGTTGTGAATCCTTCCTTTTCCCATTTTCTTCCAGGGATCCAGGCATAGACCTTGGCTTCTTCAAGGGTTCCTCTCCACCCCCACGACAGGCAAGGTGACTGCTGTGTAGTGCCAGCACTAGCCACCAGGTCTCTGTGCTCACTCAGCAGCACAGCGTGGGCATCCCTGTGCACAGGCCGGCTCAAGTCTGACGCTAGAGTATTTCCAGAGATATGGCCTTTTGCTCTGTCTGCTGGCCAAGCAAGAGCAAACCAGGACGGTTTCAAAGTGAAAACTAGAACAGAACAAGAAACCTGTCCTGAGGCAAACAATAAACCTTCTGAAATAAAAAATGAGAGCAGTTTCTTCTTGTGCATTCTTTCTTTGCTTTCTTTTGTTGTTGTTAGGTGCGAAGTCGTGTCCGACCCATCGCGACCCCATGGACAATGATCCTCCAGGCCTTCCTGTCCTCTACCATTCCCCGGAGTCCATTTAAGTTTGCACCGACTGCTTCAGTGTCTCCATCCAGCCACCTCATTCTCTGTCGTCCCCTTCTTCTTTTGCCCTCAATTGCTCCCAGCATTAGGCTCTTCTCCAGGGAGTCCCGCCTTCTCATGAGGTGGCCAAAGTATTTGAGTTTCATCTTCAGGATCTGGCCTACTAAGGAGCAGTCAGGGCTGATCTCCTCTAGGACTGACCAGTTTGTTCGCTTTGCAGTCCAAGGGACTCGCAAGAGTCTTCTCCAGCACCAGAGTTCAAAAGCCTCAATTCTTCGACGCTCGGCCTTCCTTATGGTCCAACTTTCGCAGCCATACATTGCAACTGGGAATACCATAGCCTTGACTAAACGCACTTTTGTTGTCTGCTTTTTAGGATGCTGTCTAGATTTGCCATAGCTTTCCTCCCCAAGAGCAAGCGTCTTTTAATTTCTTTGCTGCAGTCCCCATCTGCAGTGATCTTGGAGCCCAGGAAAATAAAATCTATCACTATCTCCATTTCTTCCCCATCTATTTGCCAGGAATTGAGAGGGCCGGCTGCCATGATCTTCGTTTTCTTGATGTTGAGTTTCAAGCCAACTTTTGCACTCTCCTCCTTCACCCGCATCAACAGGCTCTTTAGCTTTCTTTACTTGTCCTTTATTTGTCAGGACTTCTACCAGAACGGCATCCTGGTAATGTCCATTTTCAATGAAAAACAACTTTCCTCAGTGGGAAGTCCTGATGATGATGATGTCACCCATTCAGTCATGTCTGACTCTCGGTGATTCTATAAGAAAGTCTTCACCATGCGCCCCTGTCTCCAACTGCTTCTTTCAGTTGGTTCATGGTCACCCTTGTATGGGAAATCCTCCAGTGAGTCAATTTTCTTAATGCAATGGATCACTATCCAACAGCTTGTTTTAAACCTTCTTAGTGATCGTATACAAATGGCCAACGGTTCTTGATGGTACGGGGAGAACACGTGTAAATTGCTGACAAGGCAGTCACAGGGAATGGCCATGATTCTTGGCAGGATCCTTCCATGATGCAATCTGTCATCTCATGCAACATGGGGGCAGATTCATCTGTGTGAGCTTCCTGCTGATTTTCCAATATGGAGACATGGTTGAATAAAATCTCTTTATTATGAAGAGGGCAAATCAGGACACGTCCAAGTTCTTGCTAACACTAAGGCACATTAGGTCAGTTCCACTTTATCTAAACATGTCTCCTGTCACTCTCCTTAATCCCAATTTTGGGCACAAAATTACAGATCTCACCCCCCTGTGAAATGAAAGTTAATTTAAGATGCTACCATCCCACCTGACCTCCTAAGGAAGAAGGAGGAGGAGGAGGAGGAGGAGAAGACCTGATGTTTATGCCCCACATTTCACTACCCTAAGGAGTCTCAAAGTGGCTTACAAACACCTTCCCTTCCTCTCCCCTGTTGCCAGGGAGATATCCTGTTACCAAAACCAATGGAATTATTGCCTGCCCCTCTGATGGAAAGGCAGAGGCAGAAACCCCCTCCCCCCTCCCCCTGCTAACTAACTACAGTGGAGTCACATGCATTTAAACAAAAACACATACATCAGAAATGCATAACATGGCAGGAGCTTGTGAATACAGGGGGCCATTCCGCACCGGGATCCATGTTGCAAATTGTTTGCGGAACGAAAAATCGCCATTTTAAATAGTGGAATTCGTTGTTATGCATACCTGCCTTTGTAGTGGAATCCAGTTGCGTTTCTATCATTTCCCACAGGTTTCCGGTCTCGGCAAAAATCGCTAGCCAGGAAGCGATATTGCTGAGCTGTGTCCCGCCCCTGGCCGTCAAGCAGCCAATGGGCGGCCGTTATCATGCTCCCAAACAGCCCCTTTCCCTTTAAGGAAGGTTTAAAAAAAACACACACACGTTGCAATGAATCTGCGTTGATTCGTTGCAAGGAGAGACCCATCCAGCTAGCAGGTGGTGTTTGAGCTGCCGTTTCATCGTTGCCACGCTCCCCCCCCCCGAGTGAAAAAAAAAATCCCCCCCCTCACGGGCGCGATTTTCGGCCGAAAATAGTGTGAAAAATAAAGGGAAAATAAACCAGCAAACGGGCCTCTGTGTTGCTTGTGCTTGGTGACTTTAAACAGAGGGATTGCAGCCGGGGAAGCCTCGCTGGGTAAACGAAGGCTTGCCGGTGCATTGATCTCCGCTCGCTCAGAGAAAAAAAAATGGCGATCGCTTCGCCGGAAGATCAGAGGAGAGAGCCAAGGTGAGGGACTTTGCAGAAACCGCGACAATGGTAACACAGAGAACTTTCCCACTAGTGTTGCAGATTGGTTGCAGGAGTGTAGCGCTTTCTGGAGGGTGAATCCACTTTTTGGGATTTCCCTAAAAGCGCTACAACGAAGCGCTTTTTGCGGATCGGTTTCAGGAGTGTTGCAGATTGTCAACGACGTTGTGCATAATGGCAAAACTGTAGCGATTTCAATTAGTAACCATTGTGCTATTTTGGACGAATGCGGAACGGCTCAGGGTTCTAGCAATCGGCAAAGCAAAGTCCTGAGCTTGACATGGGGGGGGGGGTCTGGTCGGAGCAGAGTCTGTGTCTAAGGCTCCAAATCAGGGGTAGTCAAACTGCGGCCCTCCAGATGTCCATGGACTACAATTCCCATGACCCCCTGCCAGCGAACTCTGGCACGGGCTCATGGGAATTGTAGCCCATGGACATCTGGAGGGCCGCAGTTTGACAACCCCTGATCCAAATCATGGCATAAGCTGTGCATTTGCCCCTGCCCAGAGTTGTCCCCTCTCAGTCTCCCACTGTTGGTCGCTCTCTGGTCAGGCTTGTCATGCAGGCTGGAGATGCTCTCCTTGCCAGGCCAGACCTGCCTTGGAATGCCGTTTGCAGAAGCATTGCAGTGATTGGCTAAGCTCCCCGGAAGAGGCTTTTGTCATTGGTCTGCAAAAGATGCCTCTTCCCCCTCCCTCCTGTTACCCTGGAAACCAGAGCCGAAGGTGGGAAAGGCTCCCTAAAGGAGAGAGCTGAAAGGTATATTTGTAACTTTGTTTCCCTTTAAAGTTTAAATGATCCATTTTAATTCTGGGCACTCCCCAGGCCCTACCTGGAGAAAGAGACGCTCTACTACTAGAAGATTTATTTCCCCTCACATTATTCCCCCCCCCCAACTATAGCCCCCTTGGAGGGCGGCAACCTACCTCCTTCCTTAACACAAAGTAAAATGAGATTGTGCTCCATTCTGTTTCGCAGGCAGGTCTTGAATGGGAGCATAATGGCGAAAGACATGTCATTGGATCATTACCTTTGAAATGCGTCCTCAACACCTTGTTTTGTTTTTGTGCTTCTGCAAGCACCTTTTCTGTGGCATCAGAACCTGGCCCAGAGCCGAGGCCTGCCTGCAAAGACCTTCTCTGCGGGGGGGGGGGGGGCAAATGGGGTCTCCTGGGGATTCGGCCACGTGTTTCCCATTGATCTCTGTGATTGATGGTTGGAGCTGCCTGCTTTGCCTGACCTCTGATGTTTCCCAGTGGTGGTGCCCTTCACACCTCAAGGCCCATTCCCTAGTTTGTGCTTTATGGCAGGGGTAGTCAACCTGTGGACCTCCAGATGTTCGTGGACTACAATTCCCATGAGCCCCTGCCAGCGTTTGCTGGCAGGGGCTCATGGGAATTGTAGTCCATGAACCTCTGGAGGACCACAGGTTGACTACCCCTGCTTTATGGCCTCTGCTTCCCACAACATGGCTGTGCTGAGATGCTACACTCCCTTTGGCTTAGTCTGCCTTTCCAAAAATAGATTTTTTTTTGTTTACAAGTCTAGAATTCTGCCACCCCTGAGTTAACCAATACGTGTCTTCCCAGGGCATCACCGGAATCCGTTTTGCCGGCGGAGAGAAATGCTACATTAAAGCTCAAGCTAAAACTCAGGTCCCTGAAGTGAATGCAATGACCAAAGAGAGCCTCTCCTTTGACCTGGTAGGTAGTCAACAAAACGGTGCTCCAATTTTTCAAAATGTGTAAAGCTTGGTGAGTTGAAAGGGAAAAGGAAAGGTGCATGAGGAGACTGGAGACAGGAAAGGTGGGCCCTGGCTGTCCTCTCCCTGCCTCGAACACCCAAACACCCATGAAGTTGCCCTCAATCTTGGTCCATCAAGGTCAGCGTGGTCTCCTCAGACTGGAAGTGGCTCCCCAGGGTCTCAGGCAGAGAAAGATATTTCCCATCACTTACTGCCTGGTCCTTTTTGCTAGAGATGCCGGGGATTGAACCCAGAACCTTCTGCACATCAAGCAGATGCTCTTCCACTGAGCCACAGCCCCTTCCTCTCAGATGAGGACCATGTAACAGCTAAGCAAGATGCAGCTGTGGGGCAGGGTCTATCACACTGCCTTCTTCCTGGCCCCTTATAATGGGAGATGGGACCTGGGACCTTCTGTTCATCAAGCAAGGGGCTCTGCCACTGAGCCTCTGGCTCTTCCCCATTCAATGCCGTGGAAGGAGAGGCAGAATCTGTCCAGTGGCTTAATTAAATATAAGAAGATAAAAAGTCTCTTATCACATTTATTTAGACTTTGACTCTGCCAAACACTAGCAAGCAAAAGCAACCTGTTATTCAAGGTATGCTGCTTCTAATTATGGAAGCTCCATATTATGGAGTTCTCAGACGGGATTCAGTCGGAAAGCTTGTATCAAGACTCAGGTTGATGATTCTGTTGGAGCTCTAGCCTCCTGCCTTGCCTGAGACGCTTATAATATTTTTGGCTTTCTTGGCAATCGGTTAATGTCTTCTAATTATAGAAACTGTAGGATGTTTCATCTGGGGGTTGGTTTTACACTTAATTTTGTTTTATATATAATTTTGTCTGGGTTAAAAGCCCCTGAGCTGTAGAGGAACTTGCGTTGATACTCGGGAGAAGCAGCTTCTGTGAGTCCCACTCTCACTTCTTCAGATATTCAGACATTCCCCCACTTCTTCCGCTGGGCTTGTGGAGGGAGAGACTGGAGCAGGTCTTCCGCTTCCTCAAGCAGCCTGCCGCTTGTCCCCAGAATCCTCTCTGAGGGTCACGATGGGCCGCAGGGGTGGGAGGAGCCGGGCAATCTCTCCTCCTCCTCCCAATTACGCGCGTGGCTTGCCCCGTCCGGAAAGGACTCCAGGTGATGGGACCCAATTCCCTGCAGTCCCCCTTCTGAGGCACATTCGGCTTGTGAGGTTCTCCTGACCCTCAGAGAAGATTTCGGGAGAAGCAGCTGGCTACTTGTTGCGGGAGGGCAGGGGAAGGAGACAAACTGCCAGCTTCCCTCACAAACCCTCCCCTGAATCCAACCCCAACTTCTCATGAGAGCTATTTGCCACCTTCCTCCAATGGACCACATCCGGTTTGGACAGAATTAAAGCTAGGGTCCATCACTGTATGTCTTCTCATAACTGGACCATACTCATTGGAATTGCAGTCCATGGACATCTGGAGGGCCGCAGTTTATCTACGCCTGCATATGCGGAGGAAGTGCATCCTCTGACCAGCCTGAATTGGCAATGGAAACATGGATTCCCCTACTGCTGCCCCAAAAAGGGCAATTGATGGTTTTGGGTTCTGAAACCTGATATCTTTAGAAAACTGCAGAAACAAAAGATTTATAATGATTATAAGGGTGTGAGAGTGGTGGGATGGACTGTGTTTTCCTGAGAGAAAAAGGGAAATGCATGACAGATGACGGTAAAACACTTAGGGCCATTCCGCACAAGGACCAATGTTGCCAATTGCTTTCACAAAGCGGAAACGCTCCGCATCCTTCATTTGTAGTGGAATCCAGTAGCGTTTCATTCGTTCCCCACAGGTTTCCAGTCTCATAGGAATTGCTAGAAAGGAAGCAATTTTTTTCTGTGCTTGTTCCCGCCCCTGGCCATCAATCAAACGGAACAGCCAATGGGTGGTTGTTATCATGCTCCCGAAAAGCCCCTTTCCCTTTAAACACAGTTTTAAAACACACACACACACGTTTCAACGAATATGCCTTGATTCTTCGCAATTTAGAGACCCATCTAGCTGGCGTGTGAACTGGCGAGTCATCGTTACCCCCGAGTGGGAAAAAAAAATCCCGCACGGGCGCAATTTTTGGCCGAAAATAAAGGGAACTGGCGAACAGGGGGCTGTGTTGTGCTTGGGGACTTAGGGGAGCTTTAAAGCACTTCTGTGGAGGGACTGTAGCCAGAGAAGCCTTGCTGGGTGAATGAAGCCTCGCTGGTTCGTTGCTTCCCCCGCTCGCTCCGAGAAAAAAAAATGGCGATCGCTTTGCCGGAAGTTCGGAGGAGAGAGCCAGGGGGAGGGACTTTGTTGCAACCGCTACATTGAGAACACACATGTCTTTTTCGCAAGTGTTGCAGGTTGTTGGCAGGAGTGTAGCAATTTTCTGAGGGTGAATCCACTTTTCCCGATTCCCTGGAAATCGCTACAACGAAGCGATTTTGGTGCTAGTGTTGCAGGAGTGTTGCAGATTGCTCACGACGTCATGCAGAACGCAGTTTTAGTGGCGAAAACAAAATGTAAGACTAGTGCTATATTAAAGTCGTGCGGAATGGCCCTTATTGTTTACTGCCTGGAAGGGAAATGCATAGAGAAGACATATATGGGGTTTCTTCAGAATATGCTGGAAGAACATCCATTAGAAATGTTTTAAATTTCAGGGACTCCTTTTCATACAATATGGGATTGGTCTTTATGACATCGGAGATGCATTTTATGAGATGGCAAACAATTTGGTTTGGAAACACCTTCCAATGCCGGTGCAAATACGGTAGCTGTGATTAAAAGTCTTGCTCAGCAAAAGCAATTATATTGACCAAAAAGTTTGAAGTGAGAGTTAAAAAGAGCCTTCTTTTTGAAGTTGTACCCTAAAGGTTTTTCATTCTCAGCTTCAAAGTGATGCAGGAAAAGGGCAGTGATTGAACTAGAAACTTTAAAGAAGCCAAATATGATATCTGCACAAGAGGATTGCCGTTACTTTGCAAGGGGGAAGGCAGAAATTGGTACACGGAGGCCTGGATCCAGAGGGGATCGTTCTGAATGGCCTCTGTAGTAAAATCTTGGCGATTGATTTTGATACCTCAGTAGATCAATTTTATTTTGCCAAACTGTTTGCACCGTAGAGTTATTGATTTTTGCAACTGGCTTCTCTGCTCTTTGCTCTAGATAATGAGGAAAAATGCTTCATTTATATTCCGTTTCGATGGATATATCTATACATAAACTCATGAAAGCTTTCTGGGAATAAAAATAGCCTAGCAGAGGAGGAAAAAAATACTGAATTGCTTCCAAACTCAAGATAAATTCCCTCCCGCCCTCTGCAAACACTAGTTTAATTGGCCATTTTATATTCCATGTTTGCAATGATAAAATGTGAACCAGGACATTTGCAATATAATCTTGCTTTTTTTCCCTTTTTTACTATAAGTGCAAAAATTACCATAATGCAGTCTTAAAGTTGCATAGTTAGTCAGAAAACTCCTGAAATGAGGAAAGTGAAATGTTTTAAAAACAGCAGCACTCAATTGTCTGAGTTGCCCTCCTGTAGTTCCAGCAGGATGTCTGGCCGAGCCCGGAAAACAAGGGATGATTGTCTTTCTTTATTTATTACCCGCCTTCCCCTAAGGCTCGACGCAGGTTACAAGATCAATAAAACCCCCAATACATCTGTTAAAACAATATAAAAACCCAATACAAAACAACTCCCCATAAAACCAAAAAAGAACTCCTCCTGAATCTAAAACCCCACCATCTTAAATCACCTAGAGGGGATGGTGCAAGAGGGTGCCGATTGACCTCGCTACTGCCACTCCTATGGGGAGGGGGGACCAGATCTTCCGTGCCACCCGGCCTCAACCATAGACCTGGAGGAAGAGCTCCGTTTTGCAGGCCCTTTAAGGCCATTTGTGGTCTGGACCCAGCGTACCTGAGGGACCATCTGTCTCCATATGGGGCGTTCTGCAAATTTGAACAGGCTGGTGGTTGCTGACCCATGAGAACTCCACCTGGCCTCGACCAGAAGCAGGGCCTCCTCAGTCCTGGCCCCCACCTGGTGGAACGAGCTCCCAGGAGCCCTGATGGAGCTCTTACAGTCCTGCAGGGCCTGCAAAATGGAGCTCTTCCACTTGGCATTTGGTTGAGGTCAAGTGATGGAACATCAATGGGGTCCCTCCTCCCAACGTATTGGGACACGTATTGGGTTCTGTGTCGCTGAAGGAATGCAGAAGGCCAGGGGCTGGGGGGGGGGCTTTTCCCAGGAACCTCCCCAGGATGCCTGTTGTGGGATGGAACGGGTGTGGCCTTTTGTTATCCAATGGCCAGAGAACTCTTGGCTCACTTGGCTGCAAAAGCAAAAAGAGGATCCGGTCCTGGTACCAGGCTGGTCATGAACAAAACAGGTGTGCAGACTGTATGGTCTGCCCTTCTATATGTGCAGACTACTTGGTTGGGTTTCATGAGTTTATGACCCCAGGGCTTTGCCACAGAAGTGATCATGTTCTGGCTCCCAAAACCAGCCCGACAGGATAGCATATCCCAGGGATCCTCAGCCGCCTTGAGCCTGCAGGCAACTCTGGAATTCTGACAATATGACAGAGCCAACCACAGGTAGGAAGCCCAAGTGAGAGGTGGAGAGGGGTAATGTTAAAAATACACTGGGAAAGAGAAGTGGGGAAGAATAAATGCAGCACTGTGGTGGCAGCTGCAACTGAATCCAGGCTGCCCATGAGCTCTCCTGTGGCCTGCCCTGATGAACAACAGCCCCTTTGACTTCATGAGGAGGGGACCAGGAAAGGCATTGACAGGGAGGGCAGCCACAGGCACCCCAGTGGGCACCATCCTATCACCTCTTGGTCGTCTTCTATCCAAGTTAAACAGACCAAGCTCCCCCAACCTTTCCTTGTACAACTTGGTTTCCAAACCCCTCACCAAGTGAGGTCTAACCAGAGCAGAGTATTTTTAGCGGAGCTGCTCTTCCAACAGACATCTGGGTAATTGAAATCTCCCGTGACCACCAGGTCCTGTCTCTCTGAGAACTTTGTAATCTGGTCTAGGAGCATCTCATCCAAGTCCTCTGCCTGGCCTGGTGGTCTATAGCAGACCCCCACCCTAATGCCACTATTATTTCCCACTCCTTTTATTTCTACCCAAAGACTCTCAGCTGAACTCTCAGGCTCAGACACACGTATTTCCTCACAAGTATATACATTCTTAACATACAGTGCTACTCCTTCCCCTTCTTTATTTGTCTGTCCCTTTTAAATGAGTTGTACCCCTCAATCTTGGGGAAGGCACTGGCCAACCACCCCGTATTGAGTCTGCCATGAAAACACTGGAGGGCGTCATCCCAAGGGTCAGGCATGACTCGGTGCTTGCACAGGGGATACCTTTACCTTACCCCTCAATCTTATTGTTCCAGTTGTGAGAGTTATCCCACCAGGTTTCTGTAATGCCTATTAGATCATAGTCCCCTCCCTTTATTAGGACTTCTAGGTCATCTTGCTTGTTTCCCATTCTCTGCACATTAGTGTAGGGAAGTGGTTCTCAACCTTCCTAATGCCGCAACCCTTTAATACTGTTCCTCCTGTTGTGGTGACCCCCAACCATGAAATTATGTAAGTGTTCTTTCACAAAATTAAACCAAAACTGACCAACGGCGTGAAGATCCATTGTTTAGGATTATATATAAATTGGTTTTTTTCTGGGGTTTCTCAGTTCAGTTCCATCTCTTGTCCCACCATGCTGATCTTGCTCTTTTCTGCTGCTCCAGACAGACGAGCGCCCTATCTTGATCTACCCCACAAGGCTGTTGTGTGGATGGTGCCCCCCGGCTAAGCTGCCTGCCCTGCTGCGACTCCTGTGAAAGGGTCGTTCGACCCCCAAAGAGATCCTGACCTCCAGGTGGAGAACCACTGGTGTAGAGAGAGCATAAGCCTTCATTTGAGTACTACAGGGGTTTAGTTTTTGAACTTTCCTGTAAGTTAACAGTTCCCTGCATAAGTGCCATTCCCTTTAAATCTGCAGTGTTCCCATCTACAGTTGTCTTCATCAAACTAGGCTGTGAATGTACGTCTCGCTCCTCCTCCCCAGGTCTGCAAGGCTCTTTGCAAAGGCATTTTTCCCCACCTTTGTGAGTTGCAAACCACCTCCGGATAGAAGAGCCTCATCACAGTGGCGTGATCCATGGTCCGAAAACCCAAACCTTTCCCAGTGACACCAATGACGTCGCCAGTCGTTTCTCTGCATTATTTCTCTTTCCCCTCCTAAGCCTCAGCCACTAACAGGAAGAACCGATGAAAACACAACCTGTGCTCCTAAATCCTTTCCTTTTTCTCACAAAACCACACAGTCTCACTTCATATGCCCCGCACTGCACTGGGCAGAGCAGGAAGGGATACCTGTCCTTGGGCATTACAAATCTTTCCATCCTTTCCGTGACATCCTTGATTCTTGTGACAGGTAGACAGCAGACCTGCCGAGACAACAAGTCCGGTCGACACTCTTTGGCTTCTGCTCCTCTGAAAAGGAAATCCCCAATTACCAGCATCCCACTCCTAGTCCTAGCGTGTTGGGCAGCAGAAGAGCTAGTCCTCTCATTGGCAGGGGCCTGTGAAACATCTTCTGAGCTTCAGGGGAGTTGGGGGAACAGCCCTTGTTCCTGTGGCCCAGAGTCACTATCTAGGAGCAGATCCTGGAAATGATTTCTGGGTGTCAGAGGGGCAGAACGTCTCCTTATCTTTCAACACCTCTGGTTCATCTGGGAAGCGTTCTTCTATCCACTGTCCTCTTATATTGGGGTCTCCTCTAATTGCCCTCCAAAAAGTATGCAAAGTGTCCATAAACGATTCAACTCCCCACCCCCAGCCCCCCGCAGCCTTTCCGTAATGGGATCAGGGGCAATCCTTCCCTTAAGCTCGGTGGAACTGAGTCTCAGCTAATCCCACACAGAACTGCGACTGGAAAGAGCAAAAATCAGTGGCAGTCGAAAATAGCTCTGTGTGAAGAACAGGTAGAAATCTCTTTCTCCGCCTAACCTGAGGCTATTTTTAGCACCTTGTTTCCCTCCCAACTTTTGTCACTCTCTGGAGATGATTTATGTCCTGATTTGAAGTCTGCGCTTGACTTTTCTGTCTACAGGAAGATGAGATCCTGCCAGCTAAATTTGATGAGAACTCGCTCATCTGGGTGGCTGCAGACCAGCCCATTAAGAACAACCATTTCCTGAGTCCCAGAATTTTACAGCTTTGTGGAGACCTTCAGATATTCTGGCTTCGACCCTCCTATCCCAAAGGTAAATCCCCCACCCACCCCTCTGACTGCAATGGACATCTCCTGTGGAGGTCACCCCCTCGAAGCCACTGAGCGTGTGGCAGATCCTCTGCCCGGCTATTCTGGGGTTCTTGCTGAGGTGCAGGATCATGGCTTGGCTCCTCTGTGGACCCATTGTGTGTGGCGCATTCCCACTCAGCGACCACCTCTGGGCATCACAGGGAAGGGAAAGGAATTTGCCTTGAATGTCTTACTTGGCTTCGAGGCCTTTAAAGCTCTGGTGAGAAGCTGGTAGCATCCATGTCCTCAGGGTTTGTAATCAAATGTCTGCTTGCCCAGTTGGACAGCGAAGAAAGAGAGGAGCCACCAGGAGAAGGCGCCAGACGGACTCCCATTTTGACCTGGACCAATTTGAAGTGGCTGCTGAGGAAGCCAACAGCAGGCCCCGTGGCCAGCAGAGGGCTCAGGAGCCAGAACGCTTGTCTAATCACACCAGACCTTCGGGGAGAGACCCCAGGCCGACCTTCAACCCAGACAACCCCTACCACGTGAGTACTGGTCAGCAGTGGACCCCCTCTTGGCTCCTGCCTGACCGGATAAACGGGTGCGCAAGAGCGCTTTGCTTTGGCATATCTGAAAAGTCCACCAGAGCTGTGGGAAACAGATTTATACAAAGCGGCTGAAAAAGGCTGATGCATCACAGGCCCCCAGTGGAAGGTGTGTGCCTTTCCCCCTCCTTCCAATAAAGAGCCACTTTGGTGTCCTCTTAGAATAAATCTGCCTCTGAGGTCCCCAAGGCACAGCTCTTGTGCAGCACCTCAACTACTTCTCGGATAGCTTAGAAAACCAGACACAGAAATTTAAAAAGGGCAACTTTCTTAGACGATGCTTACAATGCGCCTCTGGGTCTCTCTCTCTCTTTGTGGAGAGATGTGCCTCAGTTAGAGAAGGCAAAAGAAGGGGGGAAAGCCCCTTCCCATGCTCCAGCCCTCCACGTGCTCCTTGCCTTCTCCCTAGCTGCCCAGGTGATCCTTGGGACGTCCAGGGTCGCTAGGCAGAGGCAGGCCATGGCAAACCACGTCTGGTCGTCTCTTGCCATGAAAACTTTACAGGGTCACCGTAAGCTGGGTGCCACTTAAGAGCACTTTCCCCCACCCACCACCAGTTGGGGTTTCGGTTCCTCGAGTGGTAACCCACGCAGATCCTAAAAGGTGTTCTCTCCCTTGCCTTGGCGGCAGAGACATTCCCAGACATTTAACTCTTGTGGTTGACTCCCCTCCCAGAGTCACTCCTGTTTGGGAGCACCACTGTCTGCCTCCTGGAACGATTCTTTCGAAGGCACCTTCCTGGCCACCTTGCCCTCGTGCCCTGAGCTGCCCCCCTGTGGTGGGTTTCAGGTGGGGAGAACCATCTTGCTTTGGCCAGAGGATTCAGTTACGTGGCTTTCAGTAGATTCAAGTGGGCAGCCGTGTTGGTCTGCGGTACCACAACAACATTAGAGTCCAGGAGCACCTTTATTCAGGGTGGGAGCTGCATGCACTCGAAAGCTCCCGCCTAAAATAAATCTTTGTTGCCCTTAAAGGTGCTACTGGACACTAATTTTGTTGTGGCTTTCAGCAGCATTAGTCAAAGCCATCGTTTTTGGGGGGCGGGAGCTAGTTGGATAGTGCAGCTGGACGTTGGACAAGGGAGGCTGAACTTTGGCTCCCTGTTCATCCAAAAGTGTTCAGCAGGTGGCCTTCAGCCAGCTGGGGGAGATCAGAGGCTGACTCTCAGCCGGAATGCTTGGGGCAAAGGCCAGGACACCAGTGAGACAACTGAATACAGTGGCTTTCCTTTCAGGATTATCTCTCTCTCTTTCTCTCTGTCTGGGTGTGTGTGGGTGTGTGAGGGAGGAGGGAGGGAGGACAGTATTTATGGATGAGTGGGTGTTTTGTAGCCTGCTAGAGCATGCTTTGTGTTAAGGATTGTTGCTTTTGTCTGTGCCTGATTGATGAATTGAGCGCTGGGGGTGGTGAGGAACAGAGGGATTACAAGCCTTGCTCCGTGCTGGGCTGTGACCCTGTGAGTTAAAGGGTTCCTCCTCGCCAGAGGTGCAAGTGTCAGGGGATCACCGGAACTGCTTTATCCTGAAGATAAAGATTCTAGAATCTAGCTCTGGAAGACGTGGCTACTCAAGGCACACATCCAGTCAACTACAAGGAGTGTGCCATGTTTGTTTTCCTCCCAGGAGACAGGATGGAACACAAATGTCATCAATGTAAATTGGTAGGGCTTTTAGAGGAAAAGATTAGGGGCCTGGAGGAAAGGATTAGAGCACTGCATGAAATCAAGGAAGGAGAGCATTTCATTGACAGGAGCAGTGCAAACCTGCATAAGAAGGAAGAGAAGAGTCCAAAGGAGATTGTGGGTATTGACTTCCCAGTGGAGCCTCCCTTCACTGCTGTAACACAAGTCCAAAAGTATTGAGTGAGATGGCCCTGGGAGCCATTGGAGTTCAATAACAGATTTCAAGTCCTTGCAGAGGAGATGGAAGCAGCATCGAGGGTAGAGGAAGACCCTAAAGAAATTCAAAGACAGAGGGCATGGGGACAGGAGGAAATGGCACTCGAAGGAAAAGGAAAGTGTCGGTCATCGGTAACTCTCTGCTGAGAGGCATGTTTCTAGCCCCTAGTTTGAGAGGTGTGTTACCTACCAGGGGCAGAGATTAAAGATGTTATGGACAGGATGCAGAAACGAATAATACCTATGGATCCCTCCCCATTTCTGTTGGTCCACATGGGCATGAACAACATGATCATTGGCACAATTGTGCATGTTAAGGCTGACTGTGAAGATCATGGGAGGCAGCTGAAACGAATGGGGGCACAAGTGGCTTTCTCTTCGATCCTGCTTGTCAGGGGAAGAGGAATGAGTCAGGACCTGAAGACAGTGGAGTTGAACCGCTGGCTGCATTAGTGGTGCCGGCAAGTGGGATTTGGATTCTGAGTCCACAGGATGGGCTTTCCAGAAGAAGGCCTGCTACCACAGTGTGGGCTTTACTTATCCAAGTGGGGGAAGAATGTGTTTGGCAGGAACCTGGGAAGATTCATCAGCAAAGCTTTAGACCCCAAGAGAAAGGAGATGTCCAATGAAGGGATTCTAATGTAGGAGAGGAAATACCGATGGCCTGCCTGGGAAGGACGGGTCAAATAGAACCACAGGCAAGATGCTTCAGGTGCCTACATACCAGTGCCCAAAGGAAGAGCTCGAGCTTCTCATGCAGACAGACAGATGTGATTTAGGAGGCATTAAAGAGACTTGGTGGAATGATTCCCATGACTGGAATGCAGTAGCGGATGGATACGAGTTGTTCAAAGGAAGCAGAAAAGGTCAAAGATGAGATGGAGTACGGAGGGGAGGAGAGGGCTGGCCTGTCCAGAGACACTAGAGGGGGAGCGATGCTCTGTGGGAAAGTATCTGGGAGGCAAAAACAAAGAGTTTAGTGGTTGGAGTCTGCTACAGACCACCAAACCAGGGTGAAGATGTGGACGCTGACCTTTTAAAGCAGATTGATAGAATTAATGGGTGACTTCAATTTCCCTATAAAATCAGAGTCCAGTAGCACCTTTAAGACCAACAAATATTTATTCAAGGCGTGAGCTTTCGAGTGCAAGCACTCTTCGTCAGACTATGATCTTCTTACATGACAGGGAATATACCAATTTCCCTGAAAATATTCAATTTCCCTGATATTTAATCATAGAATCATACAGTTGGAAAGGACATCCAGGGTCATCTAGTCCAACCCCTGCACAATGCAGGAACTCACAACTATCTGTCCACTCATGGTGACCCCAATTTCATGCTCAAGTGATCCTCCCCCCCCCCCCAAAAAAAAAAAAGAGATCTCCAGAATCCAGACTGGCCTGGAAGAAATTCACCTACCATCTCACAAGTGGTGATCAGCAATTCCCTGGGTCTGCAAGGAAGAGCCACAAGAGCCAAGCACCAACACAATCCCTTCTGCCCACCCACTCAGCCTCTCTGTCAGATGGCTCTCCAGCCTCTGCTTAAAAACTTCCAAAGAAGGAGCACCCACCACCTCCCAAGGAAGCCTGTTCCACTGAGGAACCGTTCTCACTGTCAGGAAGACTTCTTCCGGATGTTTAGCCAAAAATTCAATTTCAACCCGCTGGATCTGGTCTGGGGCAACAGAAAACAGCTCTGCTCCATCTTCTCTATGACAGCCCTTCATGTAATTGAAGATGGTGATTGTATCCCCTCTTAGTCACTGGGAAATGAACTCTGCTAAACATCCAGAGTCGAGCAACTTTCTGACCTGTCTGGCTGACAGTTTAATGTATCCAATGGTGAAGACCCCACTGGAGGCTGGGCCATACTCGACACAATACTGACCCACAGGCAAGAGCTGGTGGGGACCTGACCGTGCCCTCCTAGAATTCCTTTTAAGGTGGAGGGGCCAAGGAAGTTTGGGGTCAGACATGTCTGTTAGACTTTTGTAGAGCAACTGAATCCTATGCATTTGGATGTCTAAAGTGTCGGTTACTGGACATGTAATTACAAAATGTTATAACCCCCAACAAGTCACTGGGAGTGGTGGGTAATAAATCCAATAATAATAATAATAGTAATAATAAAAAATCCCACCAAGACAGCCAGAAGATCACGTTCTCCTTGGAGTTTCAGGCTTCTGCCAAGCGATGGCTCCATTGCTTCATATTTTTACCACCCAACAGCCCCCCCCCAAACTGTGGCGAGCATTTATTGCTAGCAAGATTGAATTCTCCCCCCTCAGCTCTTCTTCGAGGGAGATTTCCGAAAAGACTCTAAAAGAATATTTCCCTGTAATTCTGGCTGCATTGAAATCATCTTGCTTGTGTTTTTCTGCTGTCTGTTCTAGCCCATTATTCGTGGGCAGCTCATTAACCCACTTTTTCTAAACAACAAGGACTTGATGATGAGACTAAGATCATTTTCCCTTCAGGAAACAAAACCTCTCAAATTATTGATGCCAAGTTTGTGCAGCTGGCTATGAGGTCCCGTAGATATAGAACAAATAATGCTTTATAGTGTTTTTTTCTTCTTCTTTCATCTGCCGTCTTTCTTTATATGCCAATAAAGGTCTTCTGGTTCTGACTTTCGTAGGGTGGATTTTAATAAACTCAGAGACATGATGAGAATTGTCCCATGGACCAGAATGCTGCACTAGAAAGGAGCAAGTGACAGATGGACTGTCCTTACACAACAGCCCTTGCATGCTCAAGCCATGACTATTCTAGCAAGATGGAAATATGATAAGGGACCCAGGAAGCCTGTTTGGATGAACAGAGAACTTCAGCAGGAGCTAAGGAAGAAAAAGGAAATGCTCAAGAGATGGAGGGAAAGACAGACCTCTAAAGAGGACTCTCTGCAGGTTACTAAGCACTGTAGGTCAGCCATCAGAGAGGCCAAAGCTGGGAGTGAGATGACTGGCCAGGGACACCCACTATAACAAGAAAAACTTCTTCAGATATGTGAGAAGCAACCGTAAGGTAAACGAGGCAATAGGCCCACTGTTTGGTGAAGATGGAGAAACTCAGAGATCAGATAGAAAGCAGAAACGCTCAGTACCTATTTTGTCTCTGTTTTCCCAGAAGAATTTGGACACATCTAGGGATGGTAGCGCGCAAGGTATAGTGTCTGGGTGGCAGGTTGACATGGATAGAGGTTGTCGAGAGGCCCCTGGCTACATTCCCTTGAGCATCCAAGAGTGCTTAAAGAACTTCCTGGAGTGCTTGGGGAATCCTTGTCCATCATCTTTAGGACCTCTTGGAGGACTGGAGAGGTGCCAAAAGACTGGAGGAGAGCAAATGTTATCCCAAACTTCAAAAAATAGGGAGGAGAGTTGACCCAGGAAACTACAGGCCAGTGAGTCTGACCTCAATTGCAGGGAAGATAATGGAGCAGATTTTAAAAAGGGTGATCTGCAATCATCTGAAGCAGGGGTAGTCAACCTGTGGTCCTCCAGATGTTCATGGAATACAGTTCCCATGAGCCCCCACCAGCAAACGCTGGTAGGGGCTCATGGGAATTGACTACCCCTGATCTGAATGACAATTTGTTGATCCAGGGATGTCAGCATGGATTTGTCTCCAACAGGTCCTGCCAGACCAACCTGTTTTCCTTCTTGGACCAAGTGATGAGCTTACCAGAGCATGGATACTCAGTGAATGTTGTTTACCTGGATTTCAGGAAGGCTTTTTACAAGATTCCCCAGGATGTTCTGATGGTTAAACTGGAGGACTGTAGATTAGATTTTCTGATCGTTAGGTGGATAAGGAACTGGCTAGAAAATCGCACCCAGAGTGGTTATCAATGGCATTTCATCAGACTGGAGGGAGGTGAGCAGCGGGTGCCACAGGGCTCAGTAGTGCATCCGATACTTTTCAACATTTTATCAATTATCTGCATGAGGGGGTAGGGGGACTCCTCATTAAATTTGTGGATGACAGAAAATTGGGAGGAGTAGCCCAGAAAATAGAGATTGTGTTCAATGAGATCTGAACACACTGGAAAAGTGGGCAAATGAGAACAAGATGCCATTCAGTAAGGATCAGTGCAGAGTTCCTAGACCTCATGTGGAGTCCGGTGTGGCGGTCTGGAGGCCTCACTTCAAAAAGGATGTGGATGAAGCTGAGATGTTTCACAGTAGAATGACCCGGGGCCTGGGAACAAAGCCCTATGAGGGACTTGGGCATGTCCATCCTGGAGAAGAAGTGGTTTATTTATATATTTTTGGACTGATATACCACCGCTCTCAAAGAGACTCGCAGCAGTTTACAGTAAAACAATGCAACCCAAAAAAAAATTCCATTAAAATATTAAAAGATGGCAGTACATTTGAGTTCTACCCCCCCCCCTCCAGTTTACAGTCAAGGAGCTCTTTCATTAGGAGTGAGGGTCCTGATCTCACTGATTATAGGGGATCCGCTGATAGTAACTCCAGGCCTCAGCCATATGCCTGGCAGAAGAGCTCCGTCTTGCAGGCCCTGTGCAAATCTGACAACTCCAGCAGTACCTTCAGCTCTTCCAGAAGCTCCTTCCACCAGGTTGGGGCCAGGGCTGAAAATGCCCTGGTCCTGGTCGAGGCCAGGTGGATATCTCGGGGCCCCAGAACAACCAGCAAATTCTAACCCGCACAGTGAAGTGTCCTGCGGGGGGCATAAGCAGACAAGCGGTCCCACAGGTACATAGGGCCCCAGGAACTCCATCTTGGAGGGGCTGAGTTTCAGGTGGTTCTGCCGGAGCCGTCCAGCCACTGCTTCCAAACAGCTGGCAAATGCTTCGATGGGTAAGTCAGGCCAGCCATCCACCGGGAGACAGAGCTGAGTGTCATCCGCATCTTTAAGTCTGGACCAGCTCGGCTAGAGGGCGCATATGGATGTTGAACAATGTAGGGGACATGATGGCTGTTGTTAAATACTTGAAAGGTTGTCACTTAGAGGACGGCAGGGAAAGGTTCCTCTTTGCAGCAGAGGAGAGGACCCAAAGTAACGGGTTCTACATGTAGAACGAGATAGGCTAGATATGGGGGGGGGGGATTTCAAGTAGTTCAGCAGTGGAATGAGCTGCCTCAGGTGGTGATCCTGCTTGAGGCTGATCCTGCACTGAGCAGGGGGTGGACTAGATGGCCTCCATGGCCCCTTCCCACTCTAGGATTCTAGGAGTCTAGTTCAGCAGGGGAAGGGGCTGCCTAAGGAGGTGGGGAGCTCCCCCTCACTGGCCGTCTTCAAGCAGCGGCTGGACAGATCCTTCTCCTGGATGCTTGAGGCTGATCCTGCACTGAGCAGGGGGTGGGACTAGATGGCCTGCATGGCCCCTTCCCACTCTAGGATTCTAGGAGTCTAGTCCAGCAGGGGAAGGGGCTGCCTAAGGAGGTGGGGAGCTCCCCCTCACTGGCCGTCTTCAAGCAGCGGCTGGACAGATCCTTCTCCTGGATGCTGGAGGCTGATCCTGCACTGAGCAGGGGGTGGGACTAGATGGCCTGCATGGCCCCTTCCCACTCTAGGATTCTAGGAGTCCAGTTCAGCAGAGGAATGGGCTGCCTAAGGAGGTGGTGAGCTCCCCCTCACTGGCCATCTTCAAACAGCGGCTGGAGAGATCCTTCTCCTGGATTCTTGAGCCTGATCCTGCACTGAGCAGGGGGTGGACTGGATGGCCTCTATGGCCCTTCCCACTCTAGGATACCATGAGTCTAGCTCAGCAGTGGAAGGGGCTGCCTAAGGAGGTGGGGAGATCCCCTTCACTGGCCGTCTTCAGGTAGCGGCTGGACAGATCCTTCTCCTGGATGCTTGAGGCTGATCCTGCATTGAGCAGGATGTGGGACTAGATGGCCTGCATGGCCCCTTCCCATTCTAGGAGTCTAGTTCAGCAGTGGAAGGGGCTGCCTAAGGAGGTGGGGAGTTCCCCTTCACTGGCCATCTTCAGGCAGCGGCTGGACAGATCCTTCCCCTGGATGCTTGAGGCTGATCCTGCACTGAGCAGAGGGTGGACAAGATGGCCTGCATGGCCCCTTCCCACTCTAGGATTCTAGGAGTCTAGTTCAGCTGTGGAAGGGGCTGCCTAAGGAGGTGGGGAGCTCAGCGGCTGGACAGATCCTTCTCCTGGATGTTTTAGGCTGACCCTGCATTGAGCAGGGGGTGGGACTGGGCCCCTTCCCACTCTAGGATTCAAGGAGTCTATCAAAATACTACTGAAGCATGACCCTGCTTAGCTTCTGAGATCTGATGGGAACGGGCTCACCTGGACTGCTCAGGACAGACGTCTGTTTCCTCCCAAAACTGTTTCAGGAAAACTATTCCAGAAGTTCATGTGTTACAGAAAACCCTTGGCAGAATCCAACCCCAGGTGTAACATCATTTTGATCTGAGTAGTGGCAAAATTAACTAAATTTATATACAACATGTAAAAAAACCTGGTGTCACTATATCTAAAATGATGGTGGAATAGCTATTAATAACTAAGTTAAATGGGTATCAAACACTTATTATAACATAAAATTAGCTTGTTATGGTTTTTTGAACTCTATGATACTGAAGTCAGTGAGCTAGAGTAAAGGTATCCCCTCCTGTGCAAGCACCGAGTCATGCTGACCCTTGGGGTGACGCCCTCCAGCGTTTTCTTGGCAGACTCAATACGGGGTGGTTTGCCAGTGCCTTCCCCAGTCATGACCGTTTACCCCCCAGCAAGCTGGGTACTCATTTTACCGACCTCGGAAGGATGGAAGGCTGAGTCAACCTTGAGCCGGCTGCTGGGATTGAACTCCCAGCCTCATGGGCAGAGCTTTCAGACTGCATGTATGCTGCCTTACCACTCTGCGCCAGCTAGAGTATCTATTACAAATTAAAAATGTAAAAGCAAAACAAAAGAAGAAGAGTTGGTTTTTATATGGGAGGCTTTTCTCTCCCTGAAGGAGTCTCAAAGCAGCTTCCAGTTGCCTTCCCTTTCCTCTCCCCACAACAGACACCCAGTGAGGTGGGTGAGGCTGAGAGAGCCCTGATATCACTGCTCGGTCAGAACAGCTTTATCAGTGCTGTGACAAGCCCAAGATCACCCAGCTGGCTGCATGTAAAGGAGCAGGGAATCAAACTTGCTCATGAGCCTAGAAATTGGTGCTCCTAACCACTATGCCAAGCTGACTCCTCTGTGGGAGGAACGGGTGGGGGGGGGTTGTGCACATCCTGTATACCTGCAGTACCCAAAAAATTGGGTCTACCTCACTTGGTATTGGGCTAGCTGAAGTAATGATGAAGGCAGAAAAGATGTTAGCAATTTGTAGAGGGAGCCGCAGCCCGGGGGTTGGGGACCACTGCTCTAGGGGACATAGCATGTAACCATAGCATGGTGTGGCTTTGGGTAGGCAATGTGGGATCATTAACTCTCCAAAGAAGGCAGACCTTCTGAATGATATCATCCTGCTTTGGGATTATGCTGCCAGTCATTGCTGCATCCCAGAATAGCCTAGGAGACCCACATTTACCCCAGAAGACTCAATCAACTTGAGAGGGACACAACCTTCTCTGAAACCACTTTTGCTCTCCAAAGAGCGGCTAAAAGAAGCAAGCAAACAAAATATCTCTTTGTCTCTACAACACCATTCTTCTTCCTGTTGCCTCACAACAAGCGTGGGTGTGTGGGTGTGGGGGGGGAGGCGGAGACAGAAGCCACTCCATTGTTCCAGCCGGGAACAAAAGGCAAAGACAAAAATGCTGCAAAAGGAACTTTTTAGCAACCTGAGGAAGCAGAGCAAGAGGGAAGGGAAACCAAGGCGGGGCAAGTGGGAGCAGCATCCAGAGCTAAGGAAAGAAACCACTTCATACGGCAAACGGCACCCCATGGAACAGCCAGAGTAGAAAACACTAAAATCCCCACAGCTATTCTTGTCTGGCTGCAAAGAAATGGGCAGAAAGAATTCCATGGCTGCAAGGGAGGGGAGGGAGGGAAATCCTGCCGTGGCCACGTGCAGAGTACTGGCGGATCTGCTGATGTCTCCCACCAGCAGCACAGCCTTGAGGGAAGGCTCGCATGACAAGGGTTGGGGTACTCCAGCCTCTCTAGGTTTTCCCTGGACTGATCTTAGACTTACTTGGGAAATATAGCCATTTTTCTAGGATGATAAAAACAACTCTCTGGAGCTCAGATCCTGAAACGAAGGGCAGAAAGAGGAAAGGAGCAAGCAAAGCAAGAAGGGCTTCTTCAGCAGATACTTCTGTACACAGAAAGCAAATGAGGAAGCTGAACGTACTATGCCTATTTCAAAGGATGTAAATTCTGAGACAGAACTTCCACAATGTGGAATTGTTTCTGCAAAACCCAGAGGGGAAAAAGAAGATTCCCAGTGAAGTGTGAGTATTCAAAGACTACAGGAGCAGATAGTATTGTGGTGCCCGGTTTGAATTACCGTGATCCTGATAACTGGCCCAACTATTTGTGTCAGTTCATAGGGCCACAGGGGCCACAGCAGGTTATAGCCTATGGTTTGTATAACTCTCCCTCTGCAACAACATTTTAGAAATATTGATTCTCTGATGTGGTAATACAGTGACGTTATCAATGCCAAAAAACTCAAGTCTTCAGAGTTATGTTTCATTGCATCCAAGTGCTCTGTGAAAGGTAATTCCTTAACATGGTTCTTAATATGCGAAATATACTCCATTACTAGCCTGCTAAAAACCCACCATTCTGGGTTTATGAAAAATGTCATAAGGAAAATGCATAGAAAAAACATATTAAAAATACTGTTTCAGCTTCCTGAGAGTTCATATATGTCCCCTAGACCAGAAGAAGATTTGGTTCTTATATGCTGCTTTTTTTTTTAAGACCAGGAGCTGATTGTGGTTCAGATCATTAGCTTCTTGTTGCAAAATTTAGGCTTAAATTGAAGAAAGTAGGGAAAAGCACTAGGCCACTCAGGTATGAACTAAATCATATCCCTGACAAATATACAGTAGAGGTGACAAATAGATTTAAGGAATTAGATCTGATAGACAGAGTGCCTGAAGAATTATGGATGGAGGTTTGCAACATTGTACAAGAGGTAGCAACTAAAACCATCCTAAAGAAAAAGAAATGCAAGAAATCAAAATGGCTGTCTGAGGAAGCTTTACAAATAGCTAAGGAGACAAGGGAAGTGAAAGGCAAGGGAGAAAGAGAAAAATACACCCAATTGAATGCAGAATTCCAGAGAAAAGTTAGAAGAGATAAGAATACCTTCTTAAATGAACAGTGCAAACAAATAGAAGGAAACAATAGAATGGGGAGGACCAGAGATCTTTTCAAGAAAATTGGAGATATGAAGAGAACATTTCATGCAAAGATGGGTATGATAAAGAACCAAAATGGTAGGGACAACAATGAGAAGCAGCAATGAGAACAGAACATGGAATCACTGATTGGTTCAAAATTGAGAAAGGAGTTCGGCAAGGCTGTATACTGTCGCCTTACCTATTTAACTTGTATGCGGAGCACATCATGAGAAAAGCGGGATTAGAGGAATCACAAATTGGGATCAAGATTGCAGGGAGAAATATCAACAACCTCAGATATGCAGATGATACCACTCTAATGGCAGAAAGTGAAGAGGAACTAAAGAGCCTGTTGATGCGGGTGAAGGAGGAGAGTGCAAAAGTTGGTTTGAAACTCAACATCAAGAAAACAAAGATCATAGCATCCGGCCCTCTCAATTCCTGGCAAATAGATGGGGAAGAAATGGAGATAGTGACGGATTTTATTTTCCTGGGTTCCAAGATCACTGCAGATGGGAACTGCAGCAAAGAAATTAAAAGACGCTTGCTCCTGGGGAGGAAAGCTATGGCAAATCTAGACAACATCCTAAAAAGCAGAGGCATCACCCTGCCAACAAAAGTGCGTTTAGTCAAGGCTATGGTATTCCCACTTGCAATGTATGGCTGCGAAAGATGGACCATAAGGAAGGCCGAGCGTCAAAGAATTGAGGCTTTTGAACTCTGGTGCTGGAGAAGACTCTTGCGAGTCCCTTGGACTGCAAGGCGAACAAACCGGTCAGTCCTAGAGGAGATCAGCTCTGACTGCTCCTTAGAAGGCCAGATCCTGAAGATGAAACTCAAATACTTTGGCCACCTCATGAGAAGGAAGGACTCCCTGGAGAAGAGCCTAATGCTGGGAGTGATTGAGGGCAAAAGAAGAAGGGGACGACAGAGAATGAGGTGGCTGGATGGAGTCACTGAAGCAGTAGGTGCAAACTTAAATGGACTCCGGGGAATGGTAGAGGACAGGAAGGCCTGGAGGATCATTGTCCATGGGGTTGCGATGGGTCGGACACGACTTCGCACCTAACAACAAATGCTGCTTTTCTCTCTCGGAAGGAGACTCAAAACAGCTTACAATTGCCTTCCCTTTCCTCTCCCCACAACAGACACCATGTGAGGGAGATGGGGCTGAGAGATGTCTGTTATTACTACTCAGTCAGAACAGTTTTATCAGCACCGTGGCAAGCCTAAGGTCACCCAGCTGGCTGCATGTGGGGGAGTGCAGAATCGAACCCAGCATGCCAGATTAGAAGTCCGCACTCTTAACCACGACACCAAGCTGGAGAGGAAGGACAAAGCCATACTACTTTCCTGTTTGTTTTGTTCATTCTCACTCAGCTTTCCCCCCATGCTGGTAATTTGCCTTTGCCCTTGTTTTTGTAATGTTGTATTTTTATATGTTTAAGTCAAGACGGCAGTGTTGGAAAGGGCCATCGAATCACCGCTGGCTTATGGTGCCCTTGTAGGGCTGTCAAGGCAAGAGACGCTCCAAGGTGGTTTGCCATGGCCTGCCTTCTGCATGGCAGCCCTGGAGTCCTTGGTGGTCTCCCATCCAAATACTAGCCAGGATCAGACCCCCCTCCCCCCAAAGATCTGACAAACTGAGCTAGTCTTGAGCCAATACAGGTCAGGGCTAGACAAGGTGCCCTTGTAGAAATGGCTCCTTGTATGAAGTTTTTGCATGGAAGTCCCCATTCAATCCAAGAGCCTCTGATTCTGTGCTAGCTAATTCTGGGTCGTCTAAAATGGCATGTGTTGTTTTTTAAATTTCAGCAGCTAGAAGGTGAAGGGATGACCTTTGACCCCCGGCTAGACCACGAAGGCGTCTGCTGTATCGAGTGCAGGCGGAGTTACACTCACTGCCAGCGGATCTGCGAACCTCTCCTGGGCTACTACCCCTGGCCTTACAACTACCAAGGGTGCCGCTCCGCGTGCCGCCTCATCATGCCCTGCAGCTGGTGGGTTGCCCGGATCTTGGGAGTTGTATGAAGTCGCCCTGTGGTGGAGGACAGACGTGAGGCCACAGCCAAAGAATCCTTACATGGCTCTCCCTGTGTGTGAGTTGTGTGTGTGTGTGTGGGAGAGAGAGAATGTATCAAAAACTGAATGTCAGCCCTTGTAGATGTAAATAAATTAAAACTCTCCAGGTAATATTCCAGTAGTTTTATAAAAGCAAGAGTGCAGCTTAGAAATTTACCTTTTAGCAAACCATCCCCTCTTCAGCCCTGCTTGAAAAAGAAAATAAGAATGTCACGAGCCTCCAAAAGAATTACCCTTTGTGTCTGTAAATTCTCGCAAGATAAAAGCTTGCTTCGAAATTGAAATTCAGCGTCTCTTTAGAAAACTTCTGTTTTGAAACCGTTGTGGGGGAAATGTCCCATTAGAGGCACTCTGCCTTTCAATCATGTAGCCCTTGACAAATAAAACCCTAAGTGAAGCTGCTCTCTGTTGTTATTCACCAAGAGCCCCCCTAAATCTTCGTGAAGCTGTTAGGAACCAATGACGTCTCATGTTTATCACGGAGTTGCCACGGGAGGGGAGGAGGTGGAGTGGAGAAGAGGCTCGTGGACAGAAGCCCAGACCGGGGCTGTTGAATGACGCTTCAGGACCTGCGCCCTGCTTTCAAACGGTACCTCGCCAGTGCCACTCCCAACAGCCTGTTAAGGAGAGAGTAGCAAACAGAGCCGTTGAAGAGCCCCAGAGTGCATTATAATTGCATATTATAATTCGCTGTCCGCATTCTCCCATTAAACTTTGAGATAGGGATCACTGCTGTGCTTTGAACAGGCACCAGTCAATTACGGAGAGAGGGCAGCAAGGCATTCAGAACACATTCCGAAGTTGCATGCAGGTAACTAAAAGGAATCCTATTTCTTTAATCAATTGAGAGCTGCACCATAGGATTCTCTTGTCAAAAAAACAAATGGTGCGGTGGTTGGATGAGATCGAGATGGACACCGGCCAGAACACTGCATGGCTGAGGGGCGCGGTGCGGGATCGGGGATCGTGGGGCATCGCCAAGAGTCGGACATGGCTGAGTGGCTGACAGCAGCAACAGCAACAACAACCGTTTTTGGAATAAATGTTGTAAGCAGAAAACTTCAAACTTGCAGACTTGGTCTCAGGAGCAGAGGGTTTGTGTTTTGCCAAGGCAGGTGGGGGGAAAGAGACACAACTGGGACACCCCAGAGAACTGTTGGGTGGGGTAAGGTAAAGGTATCCCCTGTGCAAGCACCGAGTCATGTCTGACCCTTGGGGTGACGCCCTCCAGCGTTTTCTTGGCTGACTCAATACGGGTGGTTTGCCAGTCCCTTCCCC
Organism: Paroedura picta; assembly: GCF_049243985.1. Lineage (NCBI taxonomy): Eukaryota > Metazoa > Chordata > Lepidosauria > Squamata > Gekkonidae > Paroedura > Paroedura picta. The sequence goes on along the minus strand of NC_135374.1, from coordinate 123,955,505 downwards.
AGTCATGACCATTTACCCCCCCAGCAAGCTGGGTCCTCATTTTACCAACCTCGGAAGGATGGACAGCTGAGTCAACCTTGAGCCGGCTGCTGGGATCAGACTGCATGTCTGCTGCCTTACCACTCTGTGCCACAAGAGGCTCTGTTGGGTGGGGTAATTTATTCCAATTATTTTTTACACAGATAAGCAGGGGTTATAATGCTCGTTTGGATTCACAGCATGGACAGAATTCTGTCACAAGGCAGGGGGACTATGCCGGCTGCCTGCTTCTGCCTCAGAGGTGGAATGATTCGGTTTCCTGCATTTTCCAACGTTGAGGGTTACCAATCAACCCCCTTCTTTACAAAACAACACAACAGAAATAAGCCCTTAGTCCCTTCCAGGGCATTCTAACCATTTTTCTGGAAGGCATTCTCTCAAACGAACTTCTAGATGGCAGGATTTTTGCCTTCCAAAACTGGGTATTTCATCATTCTGCCAAATATAATTAGCGACACCATTCAGTCCAAACAGAAAGGGGGTGTATATCGGTGGGAGAGGTTCTGCCTAGCAATCAGAAGGTCTCAAGCTCACTAGGTAGTGAGTGATGTGAAGGACTCCTGCGACGCCACTGAGCAGCTGCCAGCCTGAGCTGACGATACTGGCCTGGATGGTCCCAGGGTCTGGATTCCGGACAGGCCAGTTTCATGGATCCATGAACAAGGTGTTCTATGTTGATTGTAGTAGCCATACATAAGCTAAAAGGAAAACAGGCGAGCTTCAGGCACGTCAGAACAGTCCAGAGCTTCCTAAACCAGAGGTGGGCCCGTTTTAGACCTGGTGGCAGAGCAACACGCATCTGGTGCACAAGCAGGAGTAGCCCTTGGGCAGTGACCACCCCTTTCAGCCAGTCACCAAGGGCAGCCTTCGACTGAACATGCGTGCAGAAGCCTAGCTTGGAGGAGGCCTCGGCAAAAGCTGCTTGAACGCAAGTGCAATATGATTCTACCAACTCACACCCATAAGTAAGCAAGTGGCCACAGTTTGAACGGACCCTAGCCTTCGCAATATTTTCGAGGGCAGTTCTATGTATAGAGTGGCAAGAACAGGGAGGTAATTTCTATTACAAGTGTCTTAAAAGAAAAAAATGTAGTGACAGGCCGACTCTCACAAGTATGTGGAACCGGCAATTTCTCTGGGGCTCCTTGGTCCCTCCCTCCCCCTCCCCCCTCCCCGTCAGGTACACATGTTCTCATACACAGACTCCTTCGCCCACACTTCCCCCCTCTCCCTCCTTCCCTCTTGCTTCCCTGACCACCTCCTCCCTCCCTCTGCCTCTCTTATCACACACACAAACACACAGACTCTTTTCCCCTTGAGGCAGGAAGACCCCGGCCTTCTCCGGCTGTGCAGGCAGTGCCCTGGCCATCTCTGTGGGTGCCGGCACAGCCCACTGAGGCTGCGTGGGTGGTGCCCCAGCCTGCAGAAGCCGTGCAGCTGCTGCTGTAGGCCCCGGCAGCTTCATGGGTGCCACCCTGGCCGACAGAGGCTACGCAGGAGGCATCCCAGCCAGCAGATGCTCCACCACTGCTGCCCTGGCCCCCAGCGGCTTCATAGCTGCCGTGTCAGCTCACAGAAGCTGCGCAGGTGATGCTCCGATTGACGGAGGCTGCATGGCTGCAGCCACAGTCCCCAGTGGCTTCGTAGTCCCCTCCTCAGCCCACAGAGGCTATGCAGGCGGTGCCCTGGTCTGTGGAGGCTCTGCAGCCACCACTCCGGTCCCCAGTGTTTTTGTGGCAGCTGACTCAGCTGCAGCTTTGGCCACCTCCGCCAGCCACCCCTCTGCCTCTTCTGGCGCACTGCCTGGAGCAGGGATTACACACACACCGTTAGGTAAGGTTGCCAACCACCAGGTGATCGCTGGAGATCTTGTGGGTTCTTCGTCTTATTGGAGACGAGTGAAGAGTGGCGTGCCTTGGGGATATCTCCTGGGTCCTGCAATGCTCAACACAGTCATAAATGGCTAGCAAAAAAGCCCACTGTGCTTTAAAATACAATGGGCATTAGCCTCCCCTGCCACCGCCTTGGGCAGGCCTGCTGAGGCCTGGAGAGGCCATGGCTGGCCTTTTCGGGGTAGGGGTTAGTGCTGGTGGGGACTTCCTCCTCTTTCATGGAAGAATTTGGAGGGGAATGCGGCCAGGGGTGGGACATGCTACTTGATTGGCTGTTTGTTGGGTGCATGGCCAATCAAGGACAGTACAGGCCACCTTATTGGCAGTTAGGCAATGAGTCCTAACTCCTCCCACCACCCTCCCCATTTTATGTATACGTCCAGATCAGATTTGGATGAAGTAATAGAAGGGGTGCTTATTAAATTTGCAGATGATAGTAAACTGGGGGTAGCAAACACAGCAGAAGACAGAATAAGAGATAGAGAGATTGTATATTCTAATTCCAAAGTGGTTCGTTTTGATTTTCTGCTACCGGGGTAATTTTTAGCACCACACAATGACCAACTCCCACTAAGCAGTTTTGGGTTAGTCAGCCACTAGTAAGCTGCAGCAGACGTAGCCTTTGCTTGGGGAATCTCATTTGAATGGCCTAAGCGGCTTCAGCACAGCAATCAAATTATTTTCTCCCTGCTGCTTCGTCTGCCAAGAGAGGCCGGCCAAGGCCTATCGGAACAGCTTTCATTTTTCAACTGCGTGCTCATTTCCACCAGGACCGAATGCAGATGCTTCCAAGAACAGATAAAGACAGCAAGTTGCCAGGATTAAATGCCTTGTTAGTTCCAATGGAAAACACAAAACGTCTTTAAAAAACGACTAATGTTGGCATGACTGATTGTTCAGAATGCCCTCTGCACGACACCTACAATTGCCAGCTTGTCTGAAATATCAGATCCGGGTTGTACGGAAAATGGAATGGGAGGCAGAGCAGAATGCAGACAGGTTTCCCCTTGCGGAAGAACCTTCGTAGAAACACCACATACTGTTTCTCCTGGAGGAGGGTGTGTGTGAATCAATGCAATTCTTTTGCCTTAAGCTATGTGGTGGAAACATTTAATTGAAGCTGGGAACTCATTACAGGCTTGGATTTGTTTTTATCTATGGGGATATTTTCAAAGACAAAAACAGAAGCCATTGTAGCTCACTGTTGAAAACTTGACAAATTGCTAATACACCCTCAGTTTAATTCGATTGGAAGACCACCAGATGCTGAGTACATGGAGCATTACAATAAACCTTTCCTCCACCCCCCTCCTCACTAAGTATGCTACTATGGCTGAGGCTTAATGGGAAATAAAAAGATGTTATTTCCATCAAAGTTTAATTTTTGCTCGTGATCACAATTTTAACACTGATGCTGGGCAACACAGAAGGCTCCTTTCCTGGCTGCTCCATTTCAAGCGTCTCGTATCCAGCACAGAAATTATATAGGTACTAGGGGCAAAGCCCATTGCATTCAGGAAGACAGTGGGTGCTAGATTGGGGGGTGGGGTGGAAGAACTCTGTGGATGGCCTCTCCCTCCCCCCAGGACCTGGAAAGGCTGCAGGGTGGAGGCCCCAATGAAGGGAATTCACCGGCAGGGGCAGCTCTCATGCAGCAGGGATCTGCAGCCTCCAAGCCTCAGAGGGAAGTGGAAGGAGGAGGGGGTGGTCAGGGGTGGGGGACGAAAGGTGATTGGCTGGCCGCTGGACAGACAGGCAAGCCGGTTGGAGGAGGAGGCACTCGGGGGTGGGACAGTTGCTCTGAATGGCTGCTAGTGGCACTTAAGCCATAAGACGAGCTCCTCCTCCAAGCCCTTGCCAGAAATATTAAGTGGAACAGATGCTCAGGTTTTCCCTTGCCAGAACCATAAGCCCTCTTGTTGTTTATGTGAAACTGAGTTGCTACAATAACTATTGCCCCATAATTTGTATCGTCTCCTTGTAATGTTTCTGGTAAGAACAAGATGGGTGCCTGCCATACAGACCATTTATCCGCACTGGTAAGCAAGCCGTTAGCTTCAGCCATGCTGTGGGGGCTGAAAAACAAAGTTAAACGTCTGCACTTGGTGCTAGCCAGGATGCTGATGTTGACGGTAGGAAATGCTTCAGAACTGCACAGAAAAAGATAAGGTGGTGCTAGAAGTCTGGGGCAATGAGGCTGAAGGGCAGCAGGTTCAGGAGGGACAAAAGGAAGAACTTATTTATTTGGCCAGTGATACCAATAGGCTTTCTCAGACAGGGTTTCATGAAATCCTGGGGTTTCTTGGCAGCTCAGGAGTTAATGCATTTTTTAGATATTCTAAAAAATTGTCACACATTTATCGGGTGATATGACCATATATGGAGGCGGTCCATGCTGCCCAGTGTTGCTTTGCAAAGGGCAAGCACAAGGCCTGGAGCACAGAGGGGCCTGCCCCACGATGAGCATATGGGCTCCTTTGCATTGCACCCTGGGCCAGACACGAACGTGAGATTTCCTCAGAGGACCAGCAGAACTGCCGGCTGTGAAAAATTCAGAAAAATTCCCTGAAACTGGGCTGGTCCCTCCCAGAGTCCAAGACTCCTTCTCATACAGGAGGAGATCTGAGTCCTAGAAGTTTCCAGATTTATTTACTTATGGGCAGAAAAAAAAGTATTTGCTCTTTTTAAACTTACAGCAGTGGTGCACAGCATAATGCTTCTGGGGACCATAGCACCTGCCGAATGTTTTGTGAAAGCAGGCGGGATAAGTGGAGCTCTGGCCCAGCAAGGCTTCCGATTGGCTGTGCAGATTTCTAAAACCACGGCCATGGGAACAGCTACCACCAAAGCTATGGCAGCCGTTTTGTGGCAGGCTCCATCTCCCATGGCGGCCACTTTACAACAGGCACCCACCACACTGTGGCACCTGCAGACTCCAAGAGGCTGGCACCCCTGATGGACAGCATCCTGATACATCCAATTACACACCCAATGTCGTATCATGCTGGCCTTGGAGAGCGCCAACAAACATAAACAATGCTTAAAGGCAGAGCAAGGAGGCAGTCAAATCCCCTTAAAATAGTTTATTTAAAATAAAATCAGTCCGGGGAGGGAGGAGACCTGTGTACTAGCAGCACTGAACATATGGGATAGAGTCCAAGCAAGGGCTTCACGGTGTCTGGTTTTTCATCTCCTGATAGCAAGAATTCCACTGACCAGCCCGTGGAAACAACGGGGACAGCCGTGACAGGAAATGACAGAAAATATTTAGATCACATCACAGCTTGTGTGTTGCTATGATGATTTCAATTAAGGCACAAAACACCTACTCAGTAAGTAAGATTGACATAATCCACTCCACATGAGAAATCAAACAATCACTTAAGAAACAGCCATAGATAGCAGCTTAAAAAAATCTGGATGCCCTTTTGAGAAAACTGTTGCCAGAGGGGAAAAAATAGAAAATAATTTCCACTGTTGCAGTATCTTCATGTTCCTGCTTTAAGGACATTCTTCATCAAAGGCATTACATGCTCTTGGAAAGGTTCCAGATGGTCACTTGTGGCAGTGTGCAACCAACAGATTGTGGCACCTTGAAGGCTTGCAAATTCAGCATGGCATAGCCGTTAAAGTACAATTTGTTGTACTGGAAATGTGGTGAGGATAAAAGGGGATTTTGCACATATAAGGCCAAGGGTAGTCAAGCTGCAGCCCTCCAGATGTCCGTGGACTATAATTCCCATGAGCCCCTGCCAGCGAACGCAGGGGCTCATGGGAATTGTAGTCCACGGACATCTGGAGGACAGTAGCTTGACTACCCCTGCATAAGACAGACCGGCTGAAGATATCGATGTGTACTGGACAGAGACTTTCAAGTTTATCAAGTGTAAGAAGTTGCAAATGTCCAAGATAAACTGAGCCTGACTGCACTAAAGGTTCAAGCCTGAAACCAAATATACAAAGATCTGCTCCATGTTGCAGAGCTATCCTGGCCTCACAGACCAACTGCAGCCCCACCCCCCACCCCCCAATTCTGCTTGAGCTCATGGTGTACCAGGATAGAACTATGCATATTGTCAATCAAAGCACAAGTTGATTTTAGCACAGTTGTTGGCTATCCCTAACACTGGCAGTGCTCTCTGAAACAAAGATCCACCTATGGTCTCGGAACGAGATAAATTCTGCTTAAGATTGTGCCGTCAACCACGTAAAGTTCAATCCATTAGAAAACAGGGTAACAAAACTGAGACCCACAGCCAAGCCAGTAAAGTCTGCTAATTAGTTCCAAAAATAGACAAAATCTGTTAAAGAAAATAACTTTTATTCAATCTGAGGGTCCTCTGAGATAACTGGATCAGTTACCATAATTTAAGAAAAACAGAGGTGTGCCTGCAAAGATTTGTGTGTATTTATTTTGAGCAGCTTCTTCTCTTGCTACATTCTTAATCTGTTTGTTCCCAATATATTTTTACAGAAAATACTTCCACTGAAATTGAAAAGTGATATATATTGAGAATAAAAACTCGTTCTCTTTTTTGCCATGCAAAAGGCATGCCCACAGGAAGGGCAGTTCTGGAAGCAGCCATCTGCTTCCCACAACTGTTTCTGCGTGACTGAAGCAGAATGAGGCTGACTTTATGGGGAAAGCTCCCTCTTTACAGTTTTATTTGTGCACAGAATTAGGACAATCTTGACACTGTAGCTGGGAAGTGCACTGACCCCGAAGTCACGAGAATGAATCATTTAACACACAGTGTGCCGTTAATAAGGTGATGATCCTAAGTAATTCACTGAAGGTTTCAAAGAGTCCCTCAATTGCACAACTAACTAGCCAAGAAGGGAAAAAATGCATGTCAGGACACGGGGGGGGGGGGGGGGGATATCGCAAAAAAGCCCTTTCGTGGACAGGAGTGTCCATAAACTTCAGATATTCAGCTTCCTGATCACATCTTTTAAATCTGCAGATTAAGGAATTCCTAAGCATGTAAAATACATGAAGATGGGAATAATCCTTCAAAAAATAAAATAAAAATATTCACTACTTCAGCTCCGAGGATATTCAGTTCACACACGACGGACAGGAGTGGCCCAGGGACAGGTTAGAATTTCTTCCACTCCATGTCATCTGGAGGATTGACTTCTACTTTCCTCTTACCCACATCAGACCAGTTTGTGCTCAAAACAGTCCCACCAGATTCCATCTGCAAATATTGAGAGAGAGAGAGAGAGAGAGAGAGAGAGAGAGAGATCTATTTATTAAAATCCAACTTGACCCTCCCTGGAAGCACTCAAGCCTAGTGTGCCCAACAAACATCTCTAATCCACCAACAAACAAAAAAGAATATAAAGACACTCCCCCTGGATCATACCAGTGGTCCCTCTGGTCCAGCATCCTGTCTCACACTTTGTTCAGGCCAACGACAGGACAGAGACTAAGGCCGTTCATAAGAGCAAAAGAAGAACCCTGCTGGATCAGACTACTGGTCAGTTTAGTTCAGCTTTCTGTCTCACACACTGCCCAGTCAGTTCTTCTGGAGGGCCAACTACAGGGCACAGAGACCAGGGTCCTCATAAGAACATAAGAGCCTTGCGGGATCAGACTACTGGTCCATCTACTCCAGTATCCTGTCTTGCACAGCTGCCAGCCAGTTCCTCTTAAGCTCTGGCCACAGAACACCGAGATCAAGTCGTATCTAAGAACCTGCTGGATTAGACCAAAAGTCCATGTAGTCCAGCCTCCTGTCTCACTCAGTGGCCAACCAGCTCCTCTGGAGGGCCAGCCACAGGCTGTGGAGACTGAGGTCTTCCCCTGATGATGACTTCTGGCTCTGGGATTCAGGGAATGAATATGGAGTGACCATGACTAGTAGCCACCTATCCTTCATAAGTCTGTCTCATCCCCTCTTGAAACTGTCCATATGAACATAGGAAAAGTCCACAAACACAAATACTACCATGAGAACCAAATTTCAGCCAAACACTCCAGACATACAAAGCCACCCTACAGGCAGGGGAAAAAAGCCTTCCTTGACCTCTGAAGGAGCCCCATGGAGAAGACTTCTGAATGGGGTGTGGTTAGACAAACTAGCTGTAAGTTAAGCATTGCCAAACAGAGCAACTGAGCTGATCAGAGTAAACAGACAAGCTTATATAGGGAGGAGTTTCCCAGATGTGTGGGTGCCAGGCCATGAAAGCCAAGGATCAGCAAGTTGGCATGAGATGCATATCTTGGATGCCCCAAATTATTCTGGAAGTTCTTGAATTGTCTCAGTCCCGCATTTAACAAGTGCATACAAGTGACAACAGCATGGATCAGTGCGGTTGGAGCACCAAGATCAGTGCGGCTGGAGCACGGCTGGCCCAGACAGTGTCCCATCTATGCATTGCAGCTCATAGCCACTGAGGGGCCTCTGCTCCGTTTGTTTATTCAACCCCCCCGCCCAGTTTCTCCAAGCAGAGTCAGCAATGGCTAGAATGAGGCTGATAACTTACGAAGGATTTGTTCATGGCACGCCTCACTTCATCAGTGCCATCCGAGTAGATCTGCTGGAAAAGTTGGTTTAAAGCTGCATCCCCCTCCAGCTTTTCGTTCTTCTCTTCCTCTTTGATGTCAACCACCAGTTTATCCCAGTTCCTTGTATAGTGAGAGGAGGACGGGTACTGCATGGAGGATGGGTACTGCGTGGCATCTGGAATTTTAAAATAGATGGATATATGAAGCATCCCACCCCAAACCATGGAGACAAACCATGATTCCTTTGTCCAGAGTCTGTTCCTAAACAGCACCCTGCAGTATTAAGAGCTGAAGAAGTGAGAGGATCTGGCATTTTTATACCCCGCTTTTCCCTATTCTCATCCGTCTCCAAGTAGCTTACAATGGCCTTGCCTTCCTCTCCCCCCAACAGGGACCTTGAGAGTTAGAGCTCTGAAAGAAGGTCACCCAACAGGCTTCATGCAGAGAAGAAGAAGGGAATCCAATCTGGATTAGCGACCACCACTTTTAACCACCGCACCTTGCGGTGGTTAACAGGACCGACACAGAGTCAGCGGACCAAGAGCACAGATTAGCTAGCCAGGCGCTGCCATCTTCATGTACAGCAGTAGATCACAGGACCCAAAACAGATTTGTGACCAATGGAGCAAAAAAGAAGCTGAATGCAGAAGCAGGCCAAGGCTTTGTAATGTTCCTCTGAAGCGTGAGGGGGCAAAGGCACTGACTGGGATCAAAGCGGACACCCAGTCGTAGGTCTACAGAGGGGCAGCCCTGGTGCCAAAGCCAGAGAACATAATATGCACTGAACATTTCAAGCAGATGTTATCTAAGCATCACTTCTCACACCAAGATTCTTATGATTATCTTATTATCAGCCTGAGATTCTGACGATTCTTTACATAGAGAAAAGGTATTGGGGGGGGGGGGAGCAAAGAGCATAAAATGCAAGGCAGCATATCACAAATGTGTATCCTGTACGGCCCGATGGAGCCCGACTCTCTTCTGCTCTTGCCTACTGCATACAGCCAGGGACCTCTGAGCAGCTGGACACGGTCGGCAATAAGGAACTGTCATGAATGGGACCCCAGGAGAGACAGAATCTGTCCAGTGGCTTAATTAAGTATAAGAAGATAAAAAGTCTCTTATCTCATTTATTTAGACTTTGACTCTGCCAAAACGGTCTCTAGATTCATTTGTTTTCCGTTTTCAGTCTGGCTTTCGTCAGTGGCAATGAGTCCGTCCTTGTTAATGTTTGAATATAATGAGGCAAATGCTCTTGTATAATGGAGAGTCAAAGCTGGTGCAGAGTCAAAGTCTAAATAAATGAGATAAGAGACTTTTTAATCTTCTTATACTTAATTAAGCCACTGGACAGATTCTGTCTCTCCTTTGTTACAATTTTGGAATCATCCACTTTTTTCGTGCAGCAAGGAATGGGACCCCAACAGCAACCAAGGGTTAAGCAACCCATGTGAATGTTCAAGCTCAAACATACAGACCTGGGGTGAAATGTTTCAGCTTCGGAGAACCTCCGTCTCCCTCCAGCTGCTCCCATCGCACAGCCTCGGGCTTCTTCAGCTTCATCTCAATCTGCAGACACAGAACAGCAGGGCTTCAAGGCACTGCACCGGCTCCTGAGGCTTCACTTCAGAGGGGAAACCAAAGGGGACGGGCCACTGGAAGCACTATGGCGAGGAATACATTCAGGCAAGCCTGGGCCACTTCCTTGGCAGTGCTTGTGGCCAAGGGGTTGGCCTTGAGTAGCTAGAGCAGATGGCTGTAGTTACTAACAGTTAGCATGGCTTTCTGAAGAACAAGCCGTGTCGAACTAACCTTACCTCTGCTTTTTTTTTTTTTTTTTTGAGAAAGTTACTACCTTGCTAGATCAGGGGAACGTGGTGGACATAGTTTATTGATAAATATTAAGTTCTCCATTTACATAGGGAAGATCATATGCATAGGATGGGCAAGACTCGATAAGTCATCTGACAGAAATGCTGATTTCATGAACTTAGGCAGATGGTGAGTGGGTGGGCAGGAACAGATGTGCCAGGGTTTGTCTCTTGTGGCCCTTCCCAGGCTTATACCACTGTGGGATGGTAGGTGAATTCCCTTCAGGCCCACCTGAATTCTGGAGATATTTGGTGTGTGTGTGGGGGGGGAAATCTGGGCATGGAACTGAGGTCACTGTTGGTGGGCAGGTAGTTGTGAGTGTCCTGCATTGTGCAGTGGGTTAGACTAGATGACCCTGGCGATCCCTTCCAACTCTATGATTCTAAAGAGTGGTGTCATGGACAACTGGGTACAATTCCCCACCTGAAGCCTGCTGGGTGACCACTCAGGACTTCCTCAGCAGCCCCACCTGCTTCACCAGGTGCCTGTTGTGGGGAGAAAAAGGGAAGGCAGCTATAAGCTGCCTGGAGATTTCTTTGGGGGGGGGGGGAGGGAGAAAGGAGGTTATAAAGCCTAAAGGTAAAGGTAAAGGTATCCCCTGTGCAAGCACCGAGTCATGTCTGACCCTTGGGGTGACGCCCTCCAGCATTTTCATGGCAGACTCAATACGGGGTGGTTTGCCAGTGCCTTCCCCAGTCATTACCGTTTACCCCCCAGCAAGCTGGGTACTCATTTTACCGACCTCGGAAGGATGGAAGCCTACTCTTCTTCATATCTTGCCATTCAAAGCAGCTTACAATCATAGTTTTTTTTAAGTCCATTAAAATGAAAAACAAAACAGTGATGTTCACATTCCCCCCCCCCCCAAAAAAATGCCTGTCATTCCCACACCCTTCAAAGCCTCGGCAGGTAGGCAGTACTTGCAGGGCCTCCTGAAGACCTCCGAGGAGGCGCCCCCTCACCTCTTCAGGAAGCCTGTCCCCTAGGGCTGAAGCCACGATGGAAGAGGCCCCGGCCCCCGTCAAGGCCAGAGGAGCCACCCAAGGCAGTCGGCAGCCAACTCTGGACTGAGTCTCCATGCAGTACCAGGCAAGGGGCAAAGAGACAACCTGGGTCGGGTTAGGCCAGGCCAGAGTAGAGGCTGAGGCAGCTGGAAGGAGGGCCACCCGGTCCCCTGGACTCCTTTGGGCAAGACTATTATTTTATTTATTTATCATACTTGTACTACAAGGGACACTTCAATTCCTCAAGCAACATATACACTCCATAATAATTTTCCACAAAAGGATGCCTAAACTTTTATTATTATTATTATTAATAATAATAATAAGTGGCAGCCTCCTAAGTGACAGCCTTTCTTTCCCACACATGGGGGGGGGGGGGGCGGTGCTTCCGAAAGGGCGCCTTCAGTTTGTTCTATGCCAATATAATAAAATGTGTTTAAAAACAAACCCTAAACTAGTTAAGAGTCAAAACAAGGATTCCGTGCTTTTATGCAGCCTGCTGAACAAATCTGCAGGAACCAAGTGGTGCTCATCCGGTCTCTTTCCTTGGCAAAGGACGATGACGTGGCACAGAGCAATCTATGCCTTTGTTTCTCCACCTACTGCCTCTGCTTCGTTTTATTCTGGTGATTTTGTCACCAGACAGAGAAGAGAATCCACCAAGGACAGTCTGTTCTAAATGGTCCAAAGAGCAAATCTAAGTAAAACGAAGGGTGAAATATTCAAGTCTAAGATGAGTGCCAACAGGGTGCTGGACTGCTCTGAAATGCATATTATGATCCGATGAATGCATTCGGACAGCAAGTAGTACTGGAGTCAACTCCCAGTTTTGCTGAAAGCCAGGATAACCTGGGGAACCCTGCAGCCCTGAGAACAAGGGCCCCTTTGTGAACACTGGTCCAGGAATGCCTTCGAGCAAGCCACTTGAAGACTGTGCCAATCGGGATCAGAATGCCCACGCTGAGAATTTAACTGAGCAGAATGAGAAACTCCAGTGAGCTGCCGTGTTGGTCTGAAGCAACAGAACAAGGCGAGACCCGGGGGCACCTTTAAGTTCCATTCTGGGTAGAAGCTTCTGTGGGCACACTGACTGTGCATGGGAATATACCCCGAATTACACTTCGTTGGTCTTAAAGGTGTTCGTAAAGATACTCAGAGCATTAAAGTCAAACACCGAATGGTGCTTATGGCTATCTTTTGACAGGCCAGCCTGTTCAGTTGAAGATTTAAGTGTGCTTCTTCCTGGCTAGGTGATGATATTCCCCTTTCTGCTTAATAAGCAAAATCAGTGAATGGTCAAGCACACATCTGTTCCAGAATCTGGTGACACTTTAAAGAGAAGCAGAATTTATTTCAGCACAAGCTTTCATGGACCGCAGCCCATTTTGTCAAATGCAATGGCAGAGCAGCCCTGGGTCCAAGGGAGCCTGAGGACAGAATAAAAAACGTGTTTCTCAGCAAATAGCTCTGGGCCCAGGCAGACACAGCACAAGTCGACACCACTGGAAGTGACATCTGTTCAGGCTTCCCAAGCAAAACCAAAGCTAATTGTTCCCCAGACCCCCCCCCCCCATTTCAGCCTGGGGGAATAAACCAATAAGAAGATAACAACGTCCTTTTCCGTTCACTAGTTGGAAAATGGAAGGGGGGGGGGGAGAAGATGGATATTCCAAGATGAGAAGGCTGGACTGACTAGAACAGAAATCCTCCCTATAGTGAATGCTACGGCTTGGGGAACTAGGAAGGTGTGTACGAAGCTAAAACATAGTAACCCTTATGGTAGAAACCCAAGACACTGACAATAATAAAGAAAATGGTTCCTAAAAATGTACATTATATTATTGTATGCCTTTAACCAATGCCTTCAGGGAAGGGCGGAATACAATGAATAAAGGCAAGAAGCTTGTTTAGAGCACTAGAGTCCTGGCAACAGCTCCCATCAGCGATCATGGCCAGTCTATTCACAGAGCAAGCTGACTGGGCTGGGGGAGGCAGGATTAGAGTGCCACGGGGATCCAAATCAAAGAGGAACCTGAATCAGGGTACTTCCTATGCATGTCCACCAGGCCTTTTCAGCCCCACCTCCCTCCAGGTTACATGGGATTGATCTCCAAGCAAGCATTCTGAGGATGGCGTCCCTTGGAATGCACCAGCTGGTGCTTCATTATGCCCGCATGTGGACATTAGAAGAAGAAGAAGAGTTAGTTCTTCTACGCCGTTTTTCTCTACCCGAAAGAGGCTCAAAGCGGCTTAAAATGGCCTTCCCTTTCCTCTCCCCACAACAGACATCCTGCGAGGTAGGTGAGGCTGAGAGAGTCCTGAGATTACTGAAGAAGAAGAAGAGTTGGTTCTTCTAGGCCACTTTTCTCTACCCGAAGAAGTCTCAAAGTGGGTTATATTCACCTTCCCTTTCCTCTCCCCACAACAGACACCCTTTGAGGGAGAGAAGGCTGAGAGAACCCTGAGATTACTGAAGAAGAAGAAGAAGAGTTGGTTCTTATATGCCGCTTTTCTCTACCTGAAGGAGTCTCAAAGCGGCTTACAGTTGCCTTTCCCTTTCCTCTCCCCACCACAGACACCCTGTGAGGTGGGTGAGGCTGAGAGAGCCCTGATATTCCTGCCCGGTCAGAACAGTTTCATCAGTGCTGTGGCGAGCCCAAGGTCACCCAGCTGGCTGCATGTGGGGGAGGAGTGCAGAATCGAATCAGCATGCCAGATTAGAAGCCCGCACTCCTAACCACGACACCAAATGAGCCTGGGAGGGTGCCTGTGGCACCAAAGACCCTTGGGCTGTCCTTCCCAAATATCTCATGTCAACCCTTGTCTCAGGAAGCTCAGCTGCAGCATGCCACAATGCCTGGATTGAGCCACAGTTTGAGATGCATTTCTTGTTCAGAAACGCTGCTGACTTCTGGAGACGATCACTCAGCACAGGCTGAACACCAAACGATGCCATCAGACAGTCCTGCACCCCAATTCATCTGTTCAAACTCCAACTGTGGCTTGGCTTCAACTCTGATTTGATATATCTCTTTACTTTTGATATATCTCTTTACTTGATTTATACGCTGCCCTTTTCCCTCCCTGCTTTCCCCAAAGCAGCTTAGTTCATTCCCCTCTCCTCCTTTTCATCCTCATCGTCATCCTGCATAAGGAGGCTGAGGACGTGTGACCCGCTGATGTTCAGCTGGCAGAGCGGAGATTCAAATCGGAGTCTCCTAGGTCCTGGTCGATCAGCACCCTGGGCTCTTGACCAGCACAAGCCATAGTTCTGGAGTGACGCTGGGACTGGGTGGCTCTCCCTCAGACTCTCAGGGACATTCATGCTTTGGCAAGTGACGACTTCCTCCCTCCCTCCTTGGAAAAGTGGACAAAGGATCTCCAAAAGGAATTCCACCTGCAGCTCTTCTGCTGTAGCTTCAGAAAGGGAATGCCTACAGCCCCGACTACCACCGCCAATGCAGCATGCACTGTTGACCTCTTTTGCTGCACTCAGCTCTAAAACACTACCGTTACTTGATGAGAAATCTCTATCCACTCCAGCCACAAAGGGGGGAGGGGGAGGAAATTCACTAAAATGAGATCTACGTGAGCTGCAGTATTTTGTGCAAAATCCGTCTGAACTGGTATAACCATCTTTCCGCAGGACCTGTCAAACGGAGCTCTTCCGCCAGGCGTATGGTTGAGGCCAGGGCAGTTTTTCCTGTAGTCCATCTGAGGATCCCCTCCAATGCTGAGATCTCTAACATCGAGATTGTTATATTAGATCTACTGGATTAGCGCCCACTCTCTCTAAATGCTTAAATGCGATTTTCCCACCATCCTGAACATAGGGAAATCGGGATTGGAACTGTATTATTGCTGCTGTATGATTTGTGATATATGTGTAATTTGGGGATTTTATGGGGGATTTTATTATATTTTAATTATTTTATGGTGTAAACCGCCATGAGACCTAATTGGGGGACGGCTGTCTGTAAATCATATAACAACAACAACAATAACAACAACAAGAGCACTTGCCTAAATGAACAATCATACAGGAAAAACAAAGTAGAACTGGATCTCTCATTGACAGACCAGAGATTTATGCTGAACTACTTGTTCTACTATCAGAAAAGAAAGGGATCTTTGAATTTCTCAATTATGAGCCTGGATTATTCCAAAAAGCCATGCCTTTGTGACTGAGCTAAACACCCTTTGCCGAGTCCGATTTTAAAATTCTGACCCACATTCCCACAGCTCTGAGGTACTTTGTTTCCCCTGCAGCTTTTACTTCAGAGAAGACAACATTACTTTTTGAGACAGGCTATTCATGACCTAATTTCCCACTGCCTCTAAGGCTATAAAGACCTATTTTGGTTCCTTTGTAACATTTATGCACACACTGTGATATTATATTATTAAAGACTATTGAATTTGCTTGTAAACGGTAATAATCTGCAAACGAGCAAATCATAAATGAAGAACAATCTTCAAGGGGTGCAACATTAACTGTTCAAAGCTAAACCATAGGCCAAACCAAATATATTTTTATTTTGATTATTAAAGTCAGCTTCTAGCAAATACCAAGGTTGTATTTTAGTGCCCTCTAGTGGAAGCTAAGGTAAAACTTGAGCTACCCCAAGAGAACCAATACCTTGATATGGATGCTGCCTCTCTTACACGAGGTACTGAATGGATCTGTAATCCAATCCTATGATACTATGGCAAAAGAATCATTCACCAGGGATGGCCATGGATCAGTGCTTTGTGCAGGGGTTAGGAGCGTCAACTTCTAATCTGGCGAGACGGGTTTCATTCCCCACTCCGCCTCCACATGCAGCCAGCGGGGTGACCTTGGGCCAGTCACAGCACTGATAAAGCTGTTCTGACCGAGCAGGAATCTCAGGGCTCTCTCAGCCTCATCCACCTCACAGGGTGTCTGTTGTGGGGAGAAGAACGGGAAGGCAACTGAAAGCCGCTTTGAGCCCCCTTCAGGTAGAGAAAAATGGCATCTAAGAACCAACTCTTCTTCTTCAGTAATCTCAGGGCTCTCTCAGCCTCCCCTCCCTCGCAGGGGGGTCTGTTGTGGGGAGAGGAAAGGGGAGGCAAATGGAAGCCACCCGTCTCAGAACACGACTCAGCAACTCTGTTTCGGACAATTCCAGCACAGAGGACTATCAATCTCCGTAATGAGAGTACGGTAATTCTTTCCCACATAAACACAAACAGGAACATGCTGAATTTGTACGTGTTTAATAGGAAAAGACTGGTTTGGTCCAGAGAAGTCTGGAATAATCCATTCTGCATTCAAGTGCCAGCCATAATATAACGTTCCGACATGAGCAAGCATGGTCAAAACAAAGCCATTGATGGAAAGAAAGGCATTCTGAGTGGGAAAAGAGCACCTTTGTGCTTATAAAGTTAGTCTTTTCTCCTTGTTGTACGGCAAGATGTAGCACTAGAAGGCGGCAGCAGGAGCACATGACCCAGGTGAAGTTGCCTTCTACTGAATCAGACCTTTGATCTATAAAGGCCTTTTCTACTTGGACTGGGCCAGGGCTCTCCAGGGCCTCAGGCTGAAGTCTTTCCCATCACCTACTCTTAACTGGAGATACCAAGCACTGACCTTGGACTTTTTGTATGCAAAGCATCCTCGAGGGCATGGCTCAGTGATAGAGCATCTGCTTGGCATGCAGAAGGTCCCAGGTTCAATGGCTGCCATCTTCAGTTAAAAGGATCAACCTCGATGTGAGACCATGGGGAGCAGTTGCTAGGCTGAGTAGACAATGAGGGCCTTGATCGACCAAAGGTCTGAGGCAGCTTACAGGTCTACCACTGAGTCAGAGCCCCTCACCAAACAGCAAGGGAAGAAGAGAAACCACAGGCAGAAGGCAATGCAGCCCTGGTGCTCTCAACTGGCCTTGCCTATTTTAAGAAATTACTTTGGTTGGCGATGGTATATAAGCTAGGAACCTTAAAGGTGGAGCAGCAGAAGAATATATTAAATAGTAAAATATAAGTATTTATTCCATTCATGTGCACATTAAAAAATTTAAAAACATCAACATTAGTCTCATACTATTGCACAAATCCAGAACATATTGACACATAGATAAATGACCTGATACAAAAAACTAAATGCGTTTCAACCCTTCTTGGGGTTTTCCTTAGTGGTTTGATATTTAAATACACTAGTGTAATGTAGTAAGGTGCTAAAAAAATCTGAAATAAAGATATTAAAATATATTATACATTGTTGTATAATAACAATCTATTGACTTTAATATATAGATCTGTGTATAGATGCTTAAGAGCCTCTTGTGGCGCAGAGTGGTAAGGCAGCAGACATGCAGTCTGAAAGCTCTGCCCATCAGGCTGGGAGTTCAATCCCAGCAGCCAGCTCAAGGTTGACTCAGCCTTCCATCCATCCGAGGTCGGTAAGATGAGTACCCAGCTTGCTGGGGGCTAAATGGTCATGACTGGGTAAGGCACTGGCAAACCACCTCGTATTGAGTCTGCCATGAAAACGCTAGAGGGCGTCACCCCAAGGGCATAAAAATCCAAAGAACGCTCCTATTAAAAACCACTGGATGCACAGACACACCTTATTACAGTCCTCTCTCAGCCTGAGAGCATCTTCATGTGTCTCATAAAAAAGAAAAGTGTTTTAAGTCCCATCTGCTGTAAGATGTTCCTGAAGTCCATTAGCTGCCTGGCTTGGTGGTTGCAACTATATGGGGGAGGGAGGGAGGAAAGGCTGCTGAAAGAAGAGGCAAAAAAAACCCCTACTCTTTAAGGCCACTGAGAAGAACTTGCAGAAGAAAAAAACATGCAATGGAAAATACCTTTTCCAGAAAACCACATCAACAAACAATTGAGCATTCTAAAAAACAGCCACCCAGTCTGTATTCTCATTCAAGCCATGATGAGAAATGCTATTCAATTTATGAATCCAGAATAATTCTCTTCTTCTAAGCAGTCTTGAAATGGTGCCAGCTGGAACCTGAACCTGTTCTATCCCCCAGAATCTAAAATCCATCTCTATGTGGCCAGATGTTGTACAGTGCCTCACCAGGGGCGCGGTAATCCTCTTCTGCCTGATGTTGCTGCGATGTTCACATATTCTTGTTCTGATGGTCCAGGCTGTACATCCAATGTACAGTTTTTCATATCAGTCTGTGATTAGATTACAGACAGTCTGATCTCCGAAGCATTCCTAGAGGTGCTTGTTCTTACAGATAAGGCACAGACTGAACAATGACCACAACCGAAGTTGCCCTGAGGAATCCCATAGTCTGTAGCGTTGGTCCGTATCTTGTTGGTCTTTAATTTACTTCTGACTAACATGCCTTGAAGACTCCTGGATCCTTTTTTGAATCCTACCTGTAACCGCTCCACAGGAGCGGTATAAATAAAACAGTAAGGGCCCTACCTTCCCTCCTCCCTCCCTCCCACACCCACCCACTGCCCGCTAGAGCCCGCTGTATTCTTTTTACACCGGGCTTCATTTCGAGTCTTGAATATCCCTACATTCTATGAGACACATGGACCCATTATGCACGGGGGTTTTAGCGCACATTCGGGGTGGAATGGCGGCGACTAAAATCACTGATAACGCACGGTGCCAGCTGCAACCGGCCGCAGCCTCGGTGCATGCCGCCGAAAAAGCCGCGTTAGCGAAACGCTGAAGAAAGCGCAACTTCCGGGTGACCGGGGCGCAACCAGAAGCAGCGCCCGGATCGGCGCGTGCATAATCGGTTACTCTGGGTTTTGCCGCCGTCGCGCCCCGCCCCGCCCCGCGCATAACCGGTGTGCGTCGCGTCTTCCCCCTCCGCGTTTTCCATGTGACCCGAAATCGCCGTTTCGGCGGCCGTGCATAATGGGCCATGAAGAGGCTCTCAGGCTGAGAGAGGACTATAATAAGATGTGTCTATGCATCCAGTGGTTTTTAATAGGCGCATTCTTTGGATTTTTACAATGAATTAAATTTATATATAAAAAACTATTGGGTGGAATTTTGGAGCATAAATCTTTTAATGGGGGGCTCCAAGGAGGAATGTGGGCTTTGGTGCGGTACAGCCGCCTCGGCAATCACCAAAGCCTGAGGCGGCACATAGGTCAGCGCCATGGCACTGGCCCCCTACCACCGCCTCAGACTTCGGGGATCGCCAAAGCACACATCCCTAGCTCCAAGAGAGAGAGATTTGAACACGTTTTATAAGTGTGGGAGCCTCTTTCTTCACGTAAGTAATCTTGTTGGTCTTTAATTATGTGTATATACCATTTATATATTATAAAAGTTAAGTAATTTTTATTATACAACAATGCTCTTCATAAGGTGTTTTTAAATATATTTTTATCTATTTGTTTTTATAGTGCCCATTACTATATCACACGAACATATTTAAATATCAGACCACTGAGGAAAACCCTAAGAGGGGTTAAAACGCGTTTTGTTTTTTGTGTCCAGTCATTTATCCATGTGTCTGGATTTGTGCAACAGTGAAACTAATGTTGATGTTTTTAAATTTTTAAATGTGCACAGAATGGAATAAATATTTGTATTTTAATATTTAATATATTCTTCTGCTGCTCAACCTCTAAATTTCCTAGCTTACACTATTTACAAAAACACAGAAGTCTGAATTTGCTCTTTAAAAATTCACCTTTGTAGAAAGCACTTTGAATGTACTTTGTTCTGGAACTATGGAATGAAGAAGATGAAGCTTTAACCTGTAGTCTTCTTCCGGGGAAACCCTCACCGAAGCATTTAGCTGTTGAAAGATAAAATGTATTGGAAATCAATAAATCAAAAGTGCTACCCATGTTTTTAGCTTTGTCTTCCTGAGAAAATGAAGTCAAAAGCACCTCCCTGGGAAATCCTATTGCAGGATTGGCCCAAGACAGATTTCAAATGACAACTTATTAATCAGCTAGTCATGCAAGATGTGCTAGAAAATAAGCACAGGGACACCAGCCTGTGCAAAAAAGCATTCCTAAGACGGCTGGACATTCATTTTTTAAGTAAAAAATTGCATAAGTAAAAATTGAGTCTGGTGGCCCCTTTAAGACCAAACATCCCATAAGTAATCCCATTGATTCCTAGTTGCAGGAGGTAGCTCTGCTGGCCGGCCTCATTCCCAAGGCCAATTTCTCCATACCTTCCACTCCGCCGCATATCACACCTAATCCAATCACACCTTGTCTGGCCATCTACCTGCTAGTTTCATTTGGCATCTGAAATCACTCTCTACAGATACATTAAGGACAAACGGACTCACATTCTAACT
This sequence comes from Paroedura picta, assembly GCF_049243985.1. Classification (NCBI taxonomy): domain Eukaryota; kingdom Metazoa; phylum Chordata; class Lepidosauria; order Squamata; family Gekkonidae; genus Paroedura; species Paroedura picta. The sequence goes on along the minus strand of NC_135374.1, from coordinate 123,934,909 downwards.
GCACGTGAAGAAGTGAGCAGTGACTCACAAAAGCTCCCCTCTGGACACAAATTATGTAATCTTTCAGGAGCTGCTGGACTCTGGCTCTTTTCTCCTGCTACAGACACACTAACACAGCCACACATCCTGGTCCATCTTGCAGTAAAAGCTAAATTTGAGTCCAGTGGCATGTTAGAGGCCAACAAGACTTTCAAGGAATCAGCTTTCAAGAGTCAAAGCTATCTTTGTCAAATATCTGTGAGTTTGGACTCTCAAAAGCTTACATTTTTTTAAAGTTGTTGGTCTCCTCCTTTCGACCATGTCATCTGGTTACACCTCCCTACCAAGGCACCCCCCCCCTCAAGTTACATATAACCAGAAGTGACTTCACCACCCGTGCTAACAGGTAGGCTCAAGGTGGGCTGGGGGGGGGGGAGGAGGCAGTTTAAGCTGGGAGCAGGCATGCAGGCTCCGCCCCTCCAAGGCACAGAATCCAAGAGAGAACTCACACAGAATCCAAGAGAGAGGGGAGGAGGAGCACTGGAAGCGGCCAGTTCCCTTGCTTGTGGCTAAGCCAAGAGGGGAAAGACCCCCTCTGGAGCTCCTGCAACCCCCTAATGGTGAATTGCTGCTCTAAGATGCTACTGGACTCCAAACCAATGAGTATGATGGGTATTGATGTATTTGTGGCTAGGCTTTATGTCCTTGCTTTATGCATCATATGTTTCCATATCCAGAAAGATGCATGAATACAAATAGCTAGTCATATAAATCAGTGGTCCCCAACCACCGGGCCGCAGCTCCCCCCCTCCCCCTGCGGTGAGAAACTTCCCGTGGGGGGGGAGGGCGATGTGTGCCGTGCATGTGTGGTCACCGGATCGCCCTCCCCGCCCCACCGGTCCGCAGCCTTAGAAAGGTTGTGGACCCCTGATGTAAATGATTGCTGTTGTCCAAAAATAAATTCCAAGTAGTAAAAGTGGTTTATTCAAACTGGGTAGGATCCAGAGGCACACTTCTCACGCACAGCCGGACCGGCAAATTCCGGCACCGGCATAACCCAAGTGGAGACAAAAGACAGCGTTTTGGGTGGCTGGAAGATGGGAGGATGCAGGAGGGACCTGCTTTGCCAGCAGAGCTCTCCTGAAGTTCTTTGGATCCAATCCAAGATGCCTACCAAACAGAGTGAATAATTACACCTAGCACAGACAGAATACAGAAGGATTTACTGCCGAGAAAGTGTGCTTTGAATCCAGAGTGCTGGCTCCCAGTGAGCGGCATCCCTTACCTCCTTCTCAGAAAACTGTACATTTACATCTTCTTTCTTCACATTCTTGATCATAACTGTAACTATCACATGAGATTCTGTTTGGTACCAGTCATGCCTGAAAAAGACACAAGTCTGACTTTAATAGTGCCATCGTAAGGAGGTCTACTAAGAATCCAACTCAAGTCTACTGAGTGAGGCTGATGCCCAGGAAAGGGACCGAAGTAAGTATTTTATTATTTCAGCTTTATACCTGGAGTTGTTGTGTGAGACATTCCCATCTGCTCCCCTCCCCCCTTTTAAAATAAAGGAAACTAGACTCCTGATTGCATCTTGCAGATTTTAATGGTCCTTACTCTTTAAAGATATGGATTTACAACTATGCAAACATTAAACGCAGACTGGGCCCACTCAGGCTCCAAGGGATGCTGGGGCTTCTTGGGAACTCTGTGTGGTTTCCCAGTGAGGAAACAGCAGGTGTTTTCCTGAGAGGTGGTGCCCCCGTCTGGCTGCATCAGGCTCTCTCGGCCAGGGCTTCGTGAAATACTGGCGTTTGGCAACAGCACCATAAGGGTTTCGCAGACTGAGTGGGAATTAATTTTAAAAATATTTTTAAACTGTTAAAACTGTTTAAAATCAGGTGATATGACCATATATGGTCATGCTGACCTCTCCCCCACCCCCCCTGCTCAATGGACGATGGGCCCGTGGGAAGGGGAGGTGCATGGCAGGGAGGTGTGGCCTGAAGAATGTTTCAGGGGTTCCTCAAGGGTAAAAAAGGCTGAGTCAGGCGGCTGTGCAGCAGACTCCACTTTTTAAGCAGAGGCCATGGGAAAAGAGGGTTCAGGGTAGCAATGGGATCACCCATTTAGAGGGACTTGCAATCACACCAACATTTTGATGCGTGCAAGGACTTCCACCAGGGGGACACGACTTTCTTGCCTCCCCCCACACCGGGTGGCCCAAAATGCCTCCCCTGGGTACAGTGGGAAGGGAGAGGCAGGAAAACTGCACTCTGTGGGCAGCTGTTCTAATGTCTGTGAAACATTAATCTGGATGCCGCTCAATAGTTTTATAATGCTTGTTAACTCGACAAGAAAAATGAACAAAACAGCCTATTTTACTGTGTGCTGTATTGTTTTAATGAGCACACAAAGAGCAAAAACATCATAAATAAAGCCAAAGTTCAGTAAAAAACCAACATGGCTTCAACCCCCTATTTCTAATTTGGAGATACGTGAGAACTATGCAAGTTTATCATAAGAAGCACTTTGCACTCTTAGGAAAACCGTACAAATACAAAAGAGAATAAAGGAGGGGGCAAAAGCTTACTTGAACGTAGGGGACCTTGACTGGTGTTGCAAGACCTGAGAGTCCTCCGATGTAAGGGAAAGAGATTCAGGAGTTAGATTTGTTTGATAGTGCTTTCAAACTGTATATATATATTTTTTACTATACAACAGAATGACTGCAGAGTGCTACTGATACCACACATGCATGAAACCCATAGAACCCTCGAGATGTGTCACATTTTAAAAAGTGAAGATGCCAGTTGGGAGGGGGTAGCAATGGGAACACAAGACTAATGAGCTTCAAGCACAGTCCACATCCTGGGGATGGTCCATCCGCTCTGCAGTTGACCTCAGCGGCTGCAAAATGGACTTTCCAGCACGCCCAGCAGCACCCTACTTATCCAGGAGGCATAATTATTTTGTAGAGCTTGTTGTCAGACTACAAATCCCTCCAAGACTGATGTGCTAAATTTAACAGTGCAATTTTACGCACTTAGTCTAGTTTAAGGGCACTGCAATCAACAGGCTTCGGCTGAAAGTGCTCTACGCAGGATGGTTAAAACAAAAGGCAACAGATTTCCCGGGGGGAAAAGAAAATCACCGTACTTCAGAGTAAAATGCAGCTCTTAGGTAGATGGAAGGAAAAAAGCTGCCATCCACTTCAGAGAAAGGGTTATGCTTCAGAAAGTGAAAGCATATGGATTAGAAGAACCTTACCACTTCAGCCTGCGATTTTCCTGCAAAGCAAAACAAATTGCATCTTCAGGGGAGGAAGCACATCAAAAAGAACCCAAACACATCTTAAAGCATCTTAACAATCCCTCATGAAGGTTTGGAATCCCTGCAAGTCTTTCCTTGGGCACAAGGGTTTCCACCCACAGAACATGTCTTGCTCTTGGCTCTCCTCCTTCCTGTAACAGTTTAACCTAATTCCCGGAATCCTGTCCCCCCAGGGTAAGGATTTGAAGGCGGGCAGACAAGGCCACATTCTGTGGGAAGAGCTCTTCACACCCGGAGAAAAACTCTGGAGGATCCAAGCCCACGGAAACACCAGGGCCTTTTTTACTCCATGTGTGTTTGGCTAAGAGCCAGCTTTTTCAGATATTTCAGCTTGAAAGCCTCTGGTAACACAATCGCCCAGGTGGCATGGAAGAAAATGTCAAGGACATAACAATTTAAGTGATCAGAAGACATCATGTCACCTGAAATCATCACACCTGCTGGGCTACAGGACAGCCCTCCCCACCAGCAAGCATGATTGCCCAATAATTAAATCCATGATTCTTCAAACTTGCAAAGGCCTTGAAATCATATTCCAATACAAAAGTAAATTACATCATGCCCAAAATACTCAAGTGTAATTTTTAAATACAAAATCTGGAAAATCACAAAAAACAGAAAGTCCCAGATCTGCTAAGAGCTTGCTTGCTCAGCTCTCCCAGGCTTTCTCAGCCAGGGTTCCATGACGGCCCTGGAAGGGTTTCCTGAGTGGGTGGGAGGTAATTCATTTTAATATATATATTGTAACTTGTTACACATTTATTGGGTGGAATAACCATATATGGTCATGTTGACCCCCCTATCATAGTCTGCATGATCCCATCACTTCTGGAGGAGCTTGAAGCATGAAGAATGTTTCAGGGGTTCTCTCTGAGCTGTGCCAAAAAAGACTATTTCAACCTAAACCCGGAGTGAAACGGTGGAAGTAGCAGGCTACAGATTTTGAATTATCCATACACTACTCAACTGTACGTGCATCCCGTCTAAACAGGCCACCTCTCAAAATGACTACCTTCAGAAAAAGGTTTTTTAAATTGCCAAATTCTGCACGGTCCCTGGAAGATATACTGATTACAGAAAGCATCTACATGCCACCTTTGCTGCCAAGTCCCAAACCATTAAGCCTTCATTGAAGTCAGAAAATGAATTCCCAGTGATGCATCACAAAGAGAGGATGTTGCATAAAGACGTGAACAATCCAGGGAGGGACAACATTAATACCGCTGCCCACTTGTCTCCTATTGTTACAGTGGTTTCCAAAAAAGGAAAGGCACTGACCTCACAGACTTGTAGTAAGGATTACAAAGATTACAGATGCGAGCTTTCAGCATTTCCAGCATTGTAAGATTTCTGGTTTCAAACTGACAAGGTCCTTGTTTTTACTCTCATCTTTATTACTCTTTTACTACTTTGATTATCTGATTTCAGAGACCAGATCCAAATACTCCTGAATGGCGTAGAGCAGGGGTAGTCAACCTGTGGTCCTCCAGATGTTCATGGACTACAATTCCCATGAGCCCCTGCCAGCAAACGCTGGCAGGGGCTCATGGGAATTGTAGTCCATGGACATCTGGAGGACCACAGGTTGACTACCCCTGGCGCAGAGTTCACAGGCCTATACTTGCCACCCACAATCCATTTTCAGAGAGTAGAGGAAGAGAATCTCTCTCAGGATTACTATGGGATGCTAAATAGAAGGCCAGATCATAAGGAAAGACTAGCAGGGGGAAAAATACACATTTCCTTGCATGAACCCCTCTGCAAATGGAACAAGAGCTCACCCAGCAGTAGAATTTCCAATTCCTCGGTCTACTGCAAGCCTCCACTGCTTCCAAACGGGATAAAATTTTAGCAATCTCACAGTTTCCTTTCCAGCTGTAACTGAGTACCAATTTAGTCACTTCTTCTACCAAGGAAGTAAAAATACTGACTGCCCTTAACTACATGGCTTGGAATCTCTCTCTCTTTCCCGTTTGCTGCAGAAAAACAAGCACCACAGGGAAGATAAACGAATACAGAGTGCAGTCGTTTTAAAAGGCCATAACCCTGCATTCTGCAAATCATATTTCTTTTGTTTAATGCCGGGTTTCGAATTGGCTTCAGAACTTCTGGGATCTTCATCTTTTCTATCCTGAGCCTAGATTTTCTTTGCATTGCTCACAACCTGCTCTGGACTCTTGCTAATGTTTGAGAAATGAGCGTCATTATCTGAGATGAAAAAAGATGACCAGCCAAATGTGGGACCAAGTTCCCTTTACTCCAGTGTGGGATGACAATACAAGGGAATCTGAAGACAAACAGCAACAGAGAAACCCCTGTGTGCTTGGACCCAGCTCCAACTGGAAGAATGGGCAGTTTCAAATTGGCTTGTGGGCCACATGAATGCACAGACACTCTTACGTGCACATGGGCAAGAGAGAGGATGCACATCTGCTCAGTAACATGCAAGTACAAGTTCTTCTTCCAAAGACTGCAGGAAACCACAGAGAGGAACAGGAAAGGAAAAGCCTCCTCCTTACTTCTGGCCCCCACAGTCAGTGGAAAGGATCTTTCACAGTTGGGATTTTTAATGACCATTCTTTTTTTTCCTTGAGAAGCCCTTTCCCAGGGACATGGGGGTGCGTCAGGGCAACAGGCCCAGCTTGCCCACTCTTAACAGAATAGCGAACCACATAAAGGACTGCTTACTGTTAAGGGCTTCTTCACATCTTTTAATCCAGACAACAAACATCTCGTCCATACCTAGTAGACAAACACAAAACGAAAGCAGCATCAGAACACCAAAAAGATTTCCATTTGCACAGTGAGCCATTCCCAGAGCCCTACAAACGCTTCGGAATAGCATTGCAACGGGAGCCATTTGTTTACTTGAAACATTTGATGCATCCATCCATCCATCTAACGTTTTCATACTGCCCTCCCTTGTGGCTCAGGGTGGTTCACAGGGAACATGAGAACCGATAACTGCATCTATCAACAGCAGCAGCATCAGGAGCACCAAACATTGAATATTTAATTTTCCATTATTTAACTATTAACATTTCGACCATAGCCCTGCAGACTGGTCAGATCGGGAGGAGGGTCCTGGAGGGCCCAGTGCTGCTTTCACTGGCCTCAACCACAGGCTTGGTGGAAGAGCTCCATTTTGAAGCTCTTTCAAGGCCCTGGATCTCCTCTGGGAGCTCCTTCCACCAGGTGGTGCCCGGATGCAGAACGACCTGGCCCAGGTTGAGGTCAAGCAGGCTTCCTTAGGGCCAGGGATCCCCAGCCAGTTGGAGCTGGCTGAGAGTTGTGCTCTTTGGGGGCACAGGAAGAAAGGCCGTCTTGTGCTGCCTTTCTACCCAGTCAAGTCCCCAAGAAGAAACACACACAAAAGCATTAAAACAAATGAACAATTAAAACGATCCTTCAATAAAAACACAGGACAAACAAAACAGCAATAATGGTTATTGGGGGTAAGCAAAACAAGAAAAGCAGGTTGAGAGGGGACATGATAGCCCTCTAAGTATTTGAAAGGTTGTCACTTGGAGGAGGGCAGGATGCTGTTTCTGCTGGCTGCAGAGGAGAGGACACGCAGTAATGGGTTTAAACTTCAAGTACTACGATATAGGCTAGATATCAGGAAAAAGTTTTTCACAGTCAGAGTAGTTCAGCAGTGGAATAGGCTGCCTAAGGAGGTGGTGAGCTCCCCCTCACTGGCAGTCTTCAAGCAAAGGCTGGATACACACTTTTCTTGGATGCTTTAGGATGCTTAGGGCTAATCCTGCGTTGAGCAGGGGGTTGGACTAGATAGTCTGTATGGCCCCTTCCAACTCTATGATTCTATGATTCTATGAAACAGCAAATGAGTCACGGTTGTGGCCAGAAGCCAACTGGATTGTGTACAGCTCCAAATGGATTCCTTTCCAAGCTGAGGGACAAGGTGGCAAGTAAATTTTTACGAAAGTGTAATGTGATGCCCGTTAAGGGCAAAAAATGCCAGCTTTCAATATATGCGGACACGGTCCAGCATGGCAGGGATGGTTCCCAAGACACATGAGGAGACAGGAGACTCGTGCTAGCTCAAAGATCTCCAAGGCCGATTCCCTCAGACTGAGGCTCGGCACTACTTGTGAACTGTGCTCTGCCTTCTTGTTGCTCTGATGCCCTTTTCAAATCACACTGCTCAGACACTGAGGGCTTGGCAGGCCACCTTCCACACAACCCTACACCCCTCCAACGTGGCCCACAGGCTCTTCAACCAAAGCGTCTCACTGGAGACAACTGTGCTCATTTCCAGATAGACGTCTTTACTACCTCTCCCAGTCCCAACCAGTTCTGAGGGCTTGAGAAACGGCGTGAGCCACGGCTGCAGCCTCTCTGCCAACAGACCACCTGTGGGACTGAGGGAGCACGATTTCAGTCCTCCATCTGCACATGCTCCTTGCCAGCACTGAACATTTGGCTCATGTACTTTGGTAGCTTGACAGGGAAGATCATACTTACTATCCAGCTTCTGTCCTTCACTGAAAGATTTCATGGCTGCTCCATAGCTTTCCATGTGGTATTCACCTATCCTGAGGGGTACAAAAAGAGCAGCATGACAATTCAGCACCCCACCATGCCCAGGCTATCAATTTCAAACGGTGGCAACAAAATCATGCAAGGGGGGTCTTCCATTCACACACCAGGGAATTATGGGAATGAGCTCTCTGGTGCAGGCTCATTTCCAATACTGTGTGCAGTTCTGCTCATCTTACTTCAAAACAGACACTGCAGAGCTGGAAACATTACAAGGGAGAGCAAGATGGGGGCATTTGAGTGCCTTCCCTAGGAGGAAAGGCTGACGAATCTGGGATTTTTCAGTTTAGAAAAGAGACAAAAAAGGGGGAACATAATAAAGGTTTATAAAATTATGCATCTCTCCCAGCCAGCTTCGTGTCATTGTTAAGGGTGGCAGCCTCTAGTTCAGAGACCCAGGTGTGATTCCCCACTCCTTGACATGCAGCCAGTTGCGTGACCTTGGGCTAGTCACAGTCCTCTTAGAGCTGTTCTCAGAAAAGCTTCCCTCAGAGCTCTCTCCACCCTACCTACCTCCCAAGGTGTCTGTTGTGGGGAGAGGAAGGGAAAGCAATTGTAAACAGCTTTGACACACCTTCAGGTGGTGAACAGTGGGTTGTAAAAACAGTTCTTCTAATTCTTCCTCTCCCCCAAAATGCTACAACTCTATAGCATCCAAGGTCACAATCCAAATTCAACAGCAAGTTTAGGATTGAAAAAGGAAGCGTCACTTTACACAGAGTGAGGGAAATGTGGAATTCACTATATTGGAGGATGTAGTGATGGCCACAGGAATAGTCAACTTTAAAAGGGGACGATAGCTTGATGGAGGAAAAGTCCATCAATGGCTCCTAGCCATAGTGACTAGGGGGAACCTGCACATTCACTAGCCCTCTGAATCCCAGGGCAGGAGGCAACATCAGGAAAGGCCTAGGGCAGGGGTAGTCAAACTGCGGCCCTCCAGATGTCCATGGACTACAATTCCCACGAGAGAATGCTGGCAGGGGCTTCTGGGAATTGTAGTCCATGGACATCTGGAGGGCCGCAGTTTGACTACCCCTGCCCTAGGGCCTCTCTGCCCTGTGGTTGGCTCTCCAGAGGAACTGCTTGGCCACTCTGTGAGACAGAATGCTGGACTAGGTGGATCCCTGGTCTGATCCAGAAAGGCTCTTCTGATGTTCTTCTGAGATGCTATCCCTTGCCCCATACGTCCACCAATGCCTGCTCAAAGGGAGGGTAAGCAGGTCCATCTCATTTGCAGCACTTAGGCAGTATTTTAGCAGAGGACTCCTTAAAGCAGAGAACACCTTGCTAACTTATGTGCATCAAATACCAGTTCAACAAGAACACTATGCAGCAATCTACAGTTTGTCCCTTAGCACGAAAACCTTGGATAATGAAAAAAGTGTCATTTTACTTAATTTCTGATTTATAGGAGGAAGAAAAAAAATCCCAAATCATTCACAGGTGCAAGCTAATATTCCATGTATTCAGAACATGGTGCCTCTGAAATCAGTTGCATTGGCTAGAATTCCAGCGGACACCTACCCTTGCCTGAGAAAGGCCGTGATGTTCCTGGGGTCAAGTGTCAGGGACTTCTTGGCATCTGTAACAGCATCTGCAAGAAGGAGCTAATAATCATCTTTCCAGAACTCCATTATATTACGGCCCATTGCCCAGGATTTCAACTGTGCAGCTGAACTGAAAAACAAAGTCTGGCTCGGCTGATTTTTGAGAAAAATAACACACATGGGCAGAGTGCGGCTGTAGTTTAAAAAAAAAAACTGTTCTCGATTGCTATTGTGAACCTTAAAGACTACTGCTTCTTGAAATGTGTATTTTTAATATACAACAATTTATTTTCATGTTCATATTATTTAATTGCCCAAATGGATAGCTATCTTGACATAAAAGGTTTACTCAATTCAAAAGTCCACATGTGAAAGAAAAGCAGTAACAGACAATAAGCTGTGCCTGGTCTCAGCATTTTTTAAAAGCCACAAAGTTATTTTAGAATAAATGTTACCATGGTAATTCTGAAGAAGAATGTTAGCATAAGCTCGTTGACAGTAATACCCCGAATTATCAGGCTGCTCTTCTAGCGCCCCTGTCAACTTCTGCAAGTGAAAATACAAAAAAATTAACTTGACATTTGCTACAAATCCCTCTATGGCCCACAGTGAAATGTCTTGCTTGACACATCAAACAGAATCAATTAGCACAATTTTGCTTTGAGACGAATTATGCCAGAAGCAAAAATCCTTTGGCTTGGAGAATTGTGGCTTACAACAGAGATAAAAGCCTCGCAGCTAACAGAGCTTCAGAGTCAAGAAACTATACCAAGAAAAAAGAAGAAAAGCCGATCTGAGGAAAGAACTCATTTACCAGTTGTCATGGAGAATTTGCTATTAGCCAAGCAGCCATACTAATTTCTCACAATGTTAACTTCAAAAGCATGAAGAAAATTTCTACCGAACCACAAATATTTGTTGCATTCATACCCTGCTTCCCCCCACCCCATGAGAGCCCTAAGAAGCTTCTCTTTTCATCCTCCCAACAACCCCTTGAGGTAGGCTCAATTGAGAGACAGATTACACTCCAACAAGAAGCTGTGCCCCTTACACTAGAGCCAGAAATACAGGAAACAAATTCCCCCAACACGGCTTTCCTGACAGACTCTTGTGACCTCAACCATAGTTTAGTAGATTCAAATGAGTAGCTGTGTTGGTCTGAAGTAGCACAATAAAATCAGAGTCGGGAGGGGGGGGAGCGAGCAGGAAGGCAAGGGTGAAAAGACTATACTGAAGATGCACAGAACCCCACTCCTAATTTTTAATCCATCCATATTTTGATTTGAACATTTAATGTTTGTAAACTGAAAACTGTGAACAGCTTGGAAGCATCTTCCCCACTGGAAACTGAAGCCAGGTACAAAAAACGTCCACCATCGAGAAACGACATTTTCTACTATACAGAATCCAGTATAAGATCTAGCGCACACACACGCTGGCCACATGGATCAGTGAGCCACAAGACGGGGGTGCGTAGCCTTCATGGTCTGTGCAACCTTGCGGCTCATGCATGTGAAATTTTGACTCCTTTCTTTGAACAGCACGTACACACCCATTCTGTCTGCAGCTGGCAGCTGCGGGGCTCCTTCAGGGCTCCGGCAACAGTGCAGCAGAACACCCAGTAAGGCTCAGAGCTAGGCCTTGCCACCCTGATGCTGCCGGCTGCAGCTCCCCTCTTCTGAGGCTGTTCCTGCTCCTGAGGGTTGGACCAGCCTAGGGAGGTGGATGCTGTGGCAGCAGAGCACCCTGTGAGGCCCAGCTCTGAGCCTCACTGCTCTACCGCCACCATCTGCTGGCACACTCCCTAAGGCGGGACAACAGATCTCACGTCTGTTATCCCTTCAGTTATCGGGAGCACAGCAGATGTCTTCCACATTGACAAGTTACTGAGAGACCGCCTGTCATCCTATGTCCCCCCCCTCCACAGAGGGCTCTCCGCTCTGCGGTCACCAATCTGTTGGTTATTCCGGGAATTTCAATTGGCCTTGACCAGGGCCAGGGTCTTTTCGGTCCTGGACCCTACATGGCGGAATGAGTTCCTTGCGGGAGCTTTCAACGTTCCGCAGGGCCAGTAAAAGGGAGCTCTGCCACCTGGTCTATGGTTGAGGCCGGTATGGCCAGGGAGATCTATATGGCCCCCCTTCCAGGTAGTTCTGTCACGGTTTGCAAGTGACATCTGCACCCTCCTCCCTCCCACTCCGCCATCAGTTTGTATTGGGGGTACTGAGAATAGTGAGGGTCTCAGCCGTATCTCCTTTTCTTGATTTGATTAATCATTGTGATTTTATGTCTGAGGTTTTAAGGCAGATGTGTGTAACCCGCCACGAGCTGTAAGGAAATGGTGGGTAATAAATCAAATAAATAATTTATTTTATTTATATTTATATTTATATACTGCCGCTCTCAAATGTCTCGTGGCGATTTACAAAGATTCATAAGTACAGTAAAAACCATTAAAACGTAATTAAAACACAAGGGCAGATAATAAATATATAACCCATACCCCCCCCCCCCCCCCCGTTCAGCAAAGGTTTATCACTCTCTACCTGGGAGCGAGGGAGTTAGTTGGTTTCAGCTAGAGATCCACAGCTGAGAGTGCTGGGAGCTGCCCTGGCCTCAACCATAAGCCTGCCAGAAGAGCTGTGTCTTGCAGGCCCTGCGGAAAGCTGACAAATCCCGCAGGGCCCGTATCTCTTCCAGGAGCTCATTCTACCAGGTTGGGGCCTGGGACCATCAGTAAATTCATACCTGCAGAGCGAACAGACCAACCTTATCTCTTTATTTGAGAAAGTGACTACCCTTGCTGGATCAGGGGAATGCCGTGGACATAGTTTATCTGGATTTCAAGTAAAGCTTTTGATAAGGTTCCACATGATACTCTTGTTCACAAGTTGGTAAAATGCGGTATGGATCCTAATTCTGTCAGGTGGATCAATAACTGGTTGACAAATCGTACCCAGAGGGTACTTGTTAATGGTTCAGCATCTTCTTGGAAAAGAGTGACAAGTGGAGCACCCCAAGGATCTGTCCTGAGGCCTGTGTTGTTCAACATATTTATAAATGGTTTGGATGAGGGATTAGAGGGGATACTCATTAAATTTGCAGATGATACTAAACTGGGAGGGGTAGAAAAAAAACGAAGACAGCAACAGAATACAGGATGATCTTGATAAGCTCAAGAAGTTCGCTAAACTGAATAAAATGAAGTTCAATATGGACAAATGTAAAGTTCTGCATTTGGGTAGGAAAACCAAATACACCAATATAAGATGGGGGAGACTTGTCTTGGCAGTAGCATGTGCGAAAAGGATCTAGGAGTCTTAGTAGACCATCCATTGAACATGAGTCAGCAGTGTGACTCGGTGGCTAAAAAGGCAAATGAGATTTTGGGCTGTATCAAATGGAGTATCATGTCCAGATCACAGGAGGTGATGGTACTGCTTTACTCTGCTCTGGCCTCACTTGGAGTACTGTGTTCAGATTTGGGCACCCCAGTTGAACAAGGATGTTGACAAACTGGATGAAGAAAGGTTGGGGGAGCTTGGTCTGTTTAGCCTAGAAAGGAGACGACTGAGGGGGATCTGATAACCATCTTCAAGTGTTTAAAAAGCTGAGTTGTTCTCTCTTGCCCCAGAGGGACAGACCAGAATGAATGGGATTAAATTAATTCAAAAGAAATTCCATCTAAACATCCGGAAGAAGTTCCCGACAAGTTAGAGTGGTTTCTCAGTGGAACAGGCTTCCTCAGGAGGTAGTAGGTTCTCCATCTTTGGAAATTTTTAAACAGAGGGTAGATAGCCATCTGACACAGAGGCTGATTCTGTGAAGGCAAAGGAGTGGCAGGTTACAGTGGATGAGCAACTGGGATATGAGTGTCCTGCATAGTGCAGGGGGTGACCCATGAGGTCCCTTCCAACTCTATTATTCTGTGATTCTATAAGCAGATAAACAGTCCCACAGATAGCCTTAAAGGTTAAAACCAAAACCTTAATAATAATAAATCACGATAGGGTTCCCAATGTGGTACCATGGAATCCACCAAAACCTCTCCTGGTGTCCACCAAACCTTTTCAGAAAGCGGGGGAGCCCACCCAGTTATAAAGATCAACTGCAGATCTCATTGTCTGGGTAGATTAAAATAACATTATTTTATGGCAACTGCCACCAGTTTTGGTTCTGTTCTTTCACTCCTCTTTCTGTGTATTTTTTTTTAATGCCCCCTTTTCTCCCTTGCGTTAAGGCTTGCTCCATGTTTGTAACTCCACCTCTCACAGCAGTCACACTTTCAATTGCCGTTTTGAGGCGCACCCATCATGCTGTTTCAGGGGCTTACAGGGTCAAAAAGGATAGGAACTTTTGGCCTGTGATATCCAAGGGTAGTTTTTACAGAGCATATGTGCCTGCTGGGCAGAGATAGGCGGTGTAAAAATCAAATTTTAAAAATCTCATATACATCGCGACAACTAAAGAAAACTCCCCACATTCACACCCAGCCATGACATAAAGATCAATCCCACAAAATGCAGGTGTGGGCATACTGATACCCAAGAGACTTGTATGTCCCACTGCCCGTGTATTCCTAACAAACACCATCAAAGCGATGGATTCAGGTGGGCCACCGTGTTGGTCTGAAGCAGCAGAACAAAGCTTGAGTCCAGGGACACACAAAAGTTTATACCCAGAATAAAACTTTAACGGTCTTAAAGGGGCCCCTGGATTCAACCTTCGTTCTACTTTCAGGAGAACACACGCAAAAGCTGCAGATCACATCATTTAAGCTGTGCAGGAACCAATACTAACAAACCAAAAACAGTGTTCCTAGACAAACAGCCTTCTCAGACTATTGAAGCCACTGGAGGAACATTGTATCCCTATCGGACCCATCACTGCACTATTACAGGAGAAAAATCGCACATGGCTACAGCTCATGAAATCCACACACTTTCTGCAGAATTAAGAAGTCAGTAAGAGAATAATTTAGACTACTGGAATGATAAAGTGATAGTAAGGAAATAATACAAGCAAGTTGGTTCATTTGAAAAGTTTAGGAGGCTGGAAGAGCACCTGCCAGGCGTGTGTCCCCCAGAGGGGCGGGGGGCTGGCCTGCATGGCTCTTTGCGGTCTCTTCTAGCTCTGTGAGACCGATTCTGCTGCTCAACGCTTGACCCCCCCCAGGCCCCCTCTGCACCCATTCTCTAGTTCTCAGAGCCTCAGCCGTACCCTGGATGGGCAGGGTGAAAGCAACTGGCGTTCGCTGGCAGAGGCTCCTGGGAATTGTAGTCCATGGACGTCTGGAGGCCCGCAGTTCGACTACCCCTGGGACGGTGGCGGGTGCCCGTGGCCTCTCAGACACGCACGGACTACCTGGCAGGGCGGGCTCAAGGCCAGGGGCGGCCGGCCATTGCCTGCCTCTTGGCTTCCTCGGCGGAGACTGAGGAGATGAGGGGGGGGGGCTTCCCAGCCACGGAGATGCCTTAGGGGGCCTCCTGGGAACTGTAGGCCGTGGACGTCCAGTCCCCCCCCCCCGGCCCAGACGCAGGGCTCCCGGTTGCCTCCCGCCCCCCCGCCCGGGAGAGTGGCGACGCCGCCACGGGGGCGTCCGGGCTCACCTGCAGGGCGGCCGCAGGGTCCTGGTCGACGTCGCCGTCGGAGAGCCTGAGGGGGGGGGGGCGGAGAGAGAGAGAGAGTGAGGCCGGGCGGGGAGGGGGCCTCGCGGGGGGGGGTCTCCGGGGGGGGGGGGGTCTCACCTCAGCGGCGCCGCTCCCTCCGCCATCGCGCCAGAAGCTTCCAGAGCTCCGCCGAACGACCAGCGTCGCCGTGTGATCACGACAGCGCCTGACGTCAGCGCCGCGCCGGAAGTCCAGGCCATGAAGAGGAACTTCCTCTCCGCCTAGAGCGCCACAACGCCCCCAAAGCCGTGACTTCCGCCGCGCTAGGCCTCGTCGCCTCGGTGGCCGACACGGGGCAGGATTGCCACCCTCCCGGCGGGGGCGGGGGCGGGGTCTCCAGGCGGGGGCGTTCCAGGGTTGGGAAATGGTCCTACAAGCCTGACGGGAAGCGCCCGAAACAACCAGAAGCACCGGGGGGGGGGGCAGCTGAGGGCCGGCTGCATTTGACAGGCTGCCTGCATTCATGGCCATGTAGAAAATACATCGAAGTCAGTCCTCGGTTGGTTTCCTTTCAACCTGTTAGCTGAAGCAGAATTGGTTGGGTGGTATTTTGTCAGTACAAAAATGTTTGCACAAATTCAGGTGGAAAAGACTCATACAGTTGGAAGGGCCTCCTGGGTCATCATGGGAGCCAGCTCGGTGTCGTGGTTAGGAGTGCGGACTTCTAATCTGGCATGCCGGGTTCGATTCTGCGCTCCTCCACATGCAGCCAGCTGGGTGACCTTGGGCTCACTATGGCACTGATAAAACTGTTCTGACCAAACAGTGGTATCAGGGCTCTCTCAGCCTCACCCACCCCACAGGGTGCCTGTTGTGGGGAGAGGAAAGGGAAGGTGACTGTAAGCCGCTTTGAGCCTCCTTCGGGTAGAGAAACGTGGCATCTGAGAACCAACTCTTCTTCTTCTTCAGTAATCTCAGGGCTCTCCCAGCCTCACCTCCCTCTCAGGGTGTCTGTTATGGGGAGAGGAAAGGGAAAGCAATTGGAAGCCACCTTGAGACTCCTTTGGGTAGAGAAAAGCAGCATCTAAGAACCAACTCTTCTTCATCATCTAGTCCAACACCCTGCACTATGCAAGACACTCACATCCCAAAGATGGGGAACCCACCACCTCCCGAGGAAGCCTGTTCCACTGAGAAACCGCTCTAATTGTCAGGAACTTCTTCCTGAAGTTAAGACGGGATTTCTTTTGAATTATTTCATCCCATGGGTTCTGGTCCGTCATGTTCCTCACACTATCCGGTTGTAAGGGGATAATAAGACGTCAGCCAGCGCTGGCTCCCAAGCAATTTTGTCTTGCTCTTGGCCATGTCCAATTTTAATCATGGGAAATGCCTCCTTCTACGGTGTGGCATGAACTGGCTGGAAATGCAACCCTACCTGACTCCATGAATTGGAAGCAGCATGCCACGGCAGGAGCATGAGCCTGCCTGGGGAACATGTCAGTGCTGTCAAGTGAAAATGATGGTGGCCTCTTCTTCAGACTCACACATGCAAATATAAAACTCACTCCCCCCCCAACACATAGGAGCCAAAAGTCAACACACCCTTATCAGCTTTACTGTCCCACCTGATTGGATGGTTCTGGGACACCTGCTAGGCCACTATTTCAATACAACTTCGGGAAACAGGTTTTCTACCATAGGACGAGACCCATTCATGGAGAGCCAAGAGGAGAAGCAAATCCCTTGGGACTGGGTCATGCAAACTCACCTTTTTCCACCATATCGAAACACACAATTTCTAATTTCCAATCAGTGATAATATGGCACTTGTCAACTCAGCTGATCTAACCATGGTCTGCATTTGACTGTGCTCTGGGGAGGGCTGGCTCAGAACTGCCATGAGGCCCTGGGGAGCTGGGTAGAGGGTTTAGAAGAATTTCTTGAGGTTGATTCCAGCCAGAAGACTTTATGAACTTTCACTGCATATTAAAAAAAATACCTCCGCTCATAACAACCCCTTATTTTTGGTATGTGAATCTTAAGGAACTTCTGTGCTGAATATTGTTGCTGGTAGGATATTTAACAGCCCTTATTTTGCCATGCAATTAAAGCAACCAACTGCATTCCTCGCTTGGGCAGACATTAGTTGGCTATCCTAGCAGAGCCTAGGCCTTCCCTATCATAGAATGGGCACCCCCCCCCCTCTGAAGATCCTCATTTGGCACTGCAAAGCTTGCCTGTTTGCCAGGACTTTTGAGGAGATTTGAAGCAGCAGGAATCTTTTAAGGGGGGAAGGAAGGGAGAGATTTGGGGTTTGTATTCTGGTCTTCTGTAAATGTTTTTAATTATTATTGTCAACTGCCTGTAACTCCAAGGAAAAGCAGGGTATAAATGTTTTAATACAAATAAATACCTTTAAATATTTAAATAAAAATAAAAAGTTCTACTATTACTGCATTTCAGATCTCATTTAACTACACTGATCTCTCTTCTATTACAGGTCAGAACTAAATATGCACTTTTATATTAGAAAGTTAGAGAGATCAACAGAAAACACACAACTCCCAGTTGACAAACAAAAAGGTACAAAGATGTTGCATTTGATTTATTTTCATAATAAACCAATTAAAATACAAAAAGACAAAGTCCAGAAGAGTTCCACAATTTAAAAATTTGTCTTTAAATACAAATTCACTCTATCATATATGAATACATATAACATTAGAACTCTAAACATAATGATCTTAATTCTATCTATAAAATATTGCTCTATGGAAACTTTTTTTATGAAAAACATCTTTGAGAAATTAAATTACATATTTACAATAGAAAAAGTACTCATAGAAACATTTAAATCTCAAAATACTCTCACAAGTTGCATATACTTTTCCCCGCTCCCTTACAAAATAATGGGACACAAAAGCAAAAAGTTTTAAACTTCAGTGTTAAAATGGTTTGAAATTTTTTTGCACTAATAACTTTAATTTGGTTTATTAGGTACATCTAATGGATCCAAGTTAGAAAAACAGATAAAGACGCAGTTGATAACAGGTACAAATGTCAAATATCTTCTTGATAAGAGAAGGTGACTTTTTTCTCACTATAAGTAATCTTTGGTGCAAAATGCAATAGGAACAGGTATGACTGACTGCCATGTTGTTCGCTGACCATGTAAAAGGGAAATCTTTTAACTGAAAGGCCTGAGAGAGATCTTTGGGATTTGCTACAAGAATCACATATGTGGAATGAAAGAAACGCTTTTTGTGAAAATTAACTGTCGCTTGAAAGCTCTGATTATAACAATTACATTATTATGCAAGACAGACAAATAATGCATAAAGTGCAAGAAATTTAGAATTTCTGGACAGTGATCAAAAAAGAAACTGCATGTTCCTTCATGCTGGCATTATAGAAAAAAATATATTATTTAGCAAACAGAAAATTGAAATAAATTCTATTGCATACTTTCTAAAATTAATTTCAGAAATTAACAAAGCTTTGTAATGCCTACTTCTGAATCAAGTGATAAAACACAGCTGAAGAAATCCCATCACATTAAGGAATCCTCCTTCCACACAGTCCACTGACTTCAGATCTACTCACAGGAACTTGGCTGCAACTGTTCGCTTTCCTGCTTGATGTGCACCGTGGAGGGGAATCCATTTGAACTACTGGACACCATCACCACAAAGGGCTGCTGCTGCTGCTGGAAATTCTGCTCCGAGTGCTTGGCTTTGTCCACCGTGCCATCATGTGCCTCCGATTTTATCACCTCTTGAATAACCGTTGGTTTGTTTTCGGGGCTCTTAATGACGGATGTAATCACTGTGCTGGATGGTGGAGTGATCATTTGCGAGCTACTTGGTGTAAAAGTTACTACAGGGGCAGCAGCGCCGAAGGACGGAGAAGAGGCCATGTTGACTGTTCCATTGCAAAGTGTCTGCATGTTGCTGCTGAGCACCTGGTGGACCTGTGCAGGGCTCAGGACGATCGAGGAAGGAGGCGAGACTGGGCTGGAGGAGTGCAGCATGACATTCTCCTTAAGCACCGCCATGGGTTGTGAAGTCGGGATAGCTTGAAGGATAAACTTCTGGGATGTTGTTGCAGATGTTGGGTCTGCACTGGCTATTACAGTTGTCAGAGGCACTGTCTGGAGTGTTACAGTGTGCAGCTGTTGGTTCCCAGGTGAAACGACGACTGGGACTTGTCCTGGAGCTTGGATGGTCCTGTTGAAATCAATAAAGAGACTGATAAGCTTCTTGATCCATTTTTAAGTACATGAGAATGATGTAGTACTACTGTCGTCTCAACAATCCAACTGAAGTTCAACGGACAGCAACTTTTAGTGTGGAAGGCCAGTGCTAAGTACCATCAGCTCTTGGTAATCACCTTTGAAGCCAGATGCGGTCTGGGCCCAGAGCCTCATTGTCTATAGCCCCCAAAGAGCTCTACGCTCTGCCACTTCCTTCTGGCTGCTGATCCCTGGCCCCAGAGGAGCACGCCTGACCTCAACTAAGGCCACAGTTTTCTCTGTCCGGGCCCCCACCTGGTGGAATGAGCTCCCTGAAGAGATGGGGGCTCTGATGGAGCTACCACAGTTCCACAGAGCCTGCAAAATCTGAAATTTTAAAAAGAAATACATTGGGGGGGGGGGGCTTAAAATGACTAAAAGATCACCTGTTCACCCTGGGCAAACCCAGCAACTTAAGCTTGATTTCTGGGAGTAAAAGGCAGGGAGAGGGGCAGAGCCCTTCTCAGGACAGCTCTGGAGTTTGAGAGAGGACTCATTGGGGCTCAGTCTGGCAGCAACCACTGGGTGACTTGATACTGCCTTATCTGGATTACTCACTCTCAGGCCTGGCCGCAGGCTGCTGTTCAACTGTATGAAGGCCAGAATGGTGCAGCAGCTAAGAGTAGGATCTGAGAGGCCCAGTCCAGAAACACAAGTACAAGGAGGAGGAGGAGGAGGAGAGAATCATGTAAGCTGCTTTGGACTCCACTATAGAGAAAGGTGCTATATAAATAATAAATATAAATTTTATTTATTTTCTTATATTTATGTACCGCCCTCCCTTGTGGCTCAGGGTAGTTTACACAGAACATTGGGGAGGGGGGGGAAGGACATATTTAACAGCTCTTAACTCCACCAAGTTAATGTGCAATGTTCTCCCACCATGCAGCCACCACAAGGTGCGGCCAGCCTACTGGGGATGCACATGTAAAGATCCCTATGACTCCAAAGGGTACCCCTTGAAATAGGTTTTGATCCAGTGTCCACCAATGTGACCTTCTGACTATGGATCTTGGCATTAAGGTGCAATGCCAGGCGGCATGTTTCTTGGCATGAAAATGACGAAGAAACCAATTTTGTAAGGGCTGCATGTGTGCATGGTACAACTGCTGTCCTGAATGGTTTTGACTGATTGAAATCGTTGGTTTCTAATCTGTGACCAGAGATCTTACCTTACCCCCCCCACCCCCACCCCTCGCCTCAGGAAGATCTGCTGTGGCTATTGTAGAGTCCAAACATGCCCCAGTAAATTGTACTGATTGCATCGACAGGAGAACTGATTTATCATAATTAGTCATCGATTCCAGAGTATTAATAGTCAGTGAGATCTGTTTCTGAAGGGTCTTGTCAGATTGCATGATCAGCAGCCAATCATCTAGGGAGGGATAAATTGTGAAACCTTGAAGTGCCAAGTGCGCCACAATTATTACTGAAACATATTTTGGGAAAACGCATGGGGTAGAGGTCAGCCCAAACGGGAGGGCATTGTATTCGTAGTGAAGGAGACTGAGTGTGAACCTTAGAAATTTTCCTTTATGCCAATAAAGGTATATTGAGTCTTAGATATTTTCCATACTTGGGATACATTGATATATGAAGGTATGCTTCTCTAAGATCCAACACCGCAAACCATGCCCCTTGTGCCATGAGGAAAATAACATCATGTAACGATAACATATGAAGCCTCAGCACCTTGATAAACTTATTCAGCTGCCACAGGTCAAAAACTGGGCACTTCTGCCCTCCTTCTTATCAATGGTGAGGTATTTGGAACAGAACCCTTTGGTCTCAGGGTAGATACGCAAGCCAGTAATCACTCCCTTGCTCAAAATGTCCCCCGCAGGGCGTTACGCTCTGCGGGGGAATATCTATTGGTCGTTCCCGGCCCCAGGGAAGCGCGCCTAGCCTCAATCAGGGCCAGGGCTTTTTCGGTCCTGGCCCCCACCTGGTGGAATGAGCTCCCAGGTGAGCAACGGGCCCTGCGGGATTTGTCAGCATTCTTCAGGGCCTGTAAAACGGAGCTCTTCCGCCACGTTTATGGTAGAGGCTGAGGTCTGTGAGGTAGAGCGTTGCCCCCCCCCGAGGGGGGGGGTCTGAAGTATACATCATTTCCCCCATTCTCTATCGCCTTGGCAGGTGGGAGTAGATTGTGATTAGCTGCCGCCATGTTATGATTTTTAATGTCTTTTAATGGGGTTTTAATTGGGATTTTTAAGACAATTGTTACCCGCCACGAGCCTACCCTTGGAGTGGCGGGAAATAAATCAAATAACAATAAACAATAAATCAAACAACAATAATAATAATCTTAACACAGCCCACGGCGCCATGGGCGGCGCGGACTAAATAAAGCCGTAAGGGATTAGGGGGAGGAGTTAGGGCGGGCTCTGTCCGGGTTGAGGAAGGGTGCCGATTGGCCTGGCCGATGGTCCGGACAGACCATCGGCCGGGCCAATCGGCAGGTGCAAAGCGCCTGCCGATTGGCCCGGCCGATTCCCGCCCTGCCGACAAGGGAGCAACTGCGAGCTGCGCAGAGCACAGCTCGCAGTTGCTCCCTTGCCGGCGGCCTGACGCGTCGGGAGGCGCTTTGCTGAAAAGGGGCATTCCCTCTTTGGTCACTGGCCCTGTAGGACCTGGAAGAGTAAAATCTTTGAAACTGTCAATTTTGGTGGTTATGATGCGCCACCAATAATACATTCATTCCTTATATTACCCTAATACTTAGGGGTCTGGCTGTGAGTCTGAACTTCCAAATACATTTGAGGAGATTGTCTGTGTCCATCAAGAGGAGGTTCTCTAGATCAGTGGTCCCCAACCTTTTTATCACCGGGGACCACTCAACGCCGGGGACGACTCGCCAGGGACCACTCAACGCCTTTTACTGGGGCCCGGGGGGGGGGGTAGTTTACTCCTCTACTCTCAACCACTGGCCTAGCACTCTCTGATCGCTATGGTAATGTTTAAACATCCCTTCAAAATAAGATACAGACAAGCCACAACAATGAAGTGTGTTGTAAAGGGCTGGGGGGGATGAAGTAAAGGGCCGGGGGGGGGGAGAAGGCGTCCTTCAGGGCCCACCTCCAATTAGTCGAAGGACCACATGTGGTCCGCGGCCCACAGGTTGGGGATCGCTACTCTAGATGAACTCTGGTATCATTTGGAAGAGTGGAGGCCCTGAGCCAAGAAAACCATTTTAGAACAATCCCTGTAACCGCTGCCCTGCTAAGAAAATTGGTGTTGTGCCTCACTGCATTAAATTGCTGCTTGCCAACTCTGAGGCCATCTGCAATTATGTCCTTTTAGGTCTACCAGGAGAGAAGCTAGAAGTGCGGACATTCTGTCCCAGAGATTCATTTGTTATCTCCACATAACTACCCACTTTCAGGATATGATGGAGTTTGCTCTGGGATGTTCAAACAGAAACTCACAATCAACATCTTTCACTCTGTACAAGTTTTCTAACTTCGTTCAGACAGTGATGCAGAGGCAGGAGATGACCAAAGCCTATTCTTTTAATTCCCTTGATAAAGGGAAGAGCAATGTCCCCCAACTCACCGGTTCAGAAGTAAAATAGTTTAAAGTCTTTGCCATGCGAATCAACGGTGCTACATCTGTAAACTGCTGGAAGCGGTATAAATAATTTGTTGAGGCCTAAGTGGGAGGAGAAAGGGGTGGGGCCAGTCCAGGATAGCAGAAGGTGCTGATTGGCCTTTGACCTGGACTGACAAGAATTCCAGCCAGTCGAGTGAGGGGCCAATCGGAAGGCACGAGGCGCCTTCCGATTGGGCCCTCACCAGGACAGACCAGAGTTCCTTCGCGCCTCCCAACCCGCCCACCCAGCCCAGGCAATCTGGAGACATCGCTGCCAGTCTGCTCCTGACCACCACAGGGAGAGGAGGTCACAGTAGGGCTGCCAAGGGGGATGAGAACAAAGGCTGCGCCAGCCCTTTTCGCCCCAAGGCTGTCCTAACTGTCAAGTCCAACTGCAAATTGCCTCAGAACCCTGACAGAGCTGGCAGGAGGCTGCAGAGTGCTCCCCCCCTCCCTTCAGGCCTGCTGCAAAGGAGCCTCTGATAGCCCCTGACTGAGGGGAGGGAGGCATTTTCCTTCAGAGAGCAATGCAGGGGAGTCTGGCATTCCTTTTGAGGGGGGGAGTTTTCCCCTCCTGCCAAACAGCTGGCTTACAGAGAGGCCACAGAAAAGCCCTTTCTCACTTAAAATACTGCTCTGGCCGGGGTTAGACACAGCCAAGCTATGTGTATTTCTTCTTTGCAACTCTCTGCAGATTTGAGGCCACTACACAGCGTTAGCCTGCAGACAAAACTGGATGCTGTTGCGGAGATTCTTTTGTCTCCTGTTTCATCTGCACAACAACCCTGTGCAGTAGGCCTCAAGTCTTCCAATTCAACAACAACCTGTGTGGGAGGCATTAAATGGCTCTTCTCTACCACAACCCTGTCCAAAGTAGCCCTTTCTGCCTGAGGGGGGGGGGTGATCTTTATACTATGAAGATGAGCTGTAATTCCAGGAGCTCTCCAGGCCCCACCTGGAGGTTGGCTACCCCATGGGTTGGAAATATTCCTGGAGTTTTGGAGGTGGGACTTTGAAACCGTACAATGCCTCAGAATCCAGCCTTCAAGGAGACTGCGGGTATGCTTCTGGGCCAGGGGGAAAGGTTGCGCTGTTGCCGGGGGGTGGGGGGAGGAAGCCTTCCCCCCCCGGCCCCAAAAGCACACCTAGCACCTGTTGTATTTACAAATACAATGGGCTTGGTCCCTAGTAGAGGCATAAATCATCGATTGGTTATGGAGCACCTTCTTCTCCAATTGCGTCATTTGGGGATGGTGCAGAGTGTGAGTATGAGTCCTTCTCTCCAGAGTTATCTAACTCCAAAGCTTTCAATACCGACTCAATGTCAAGCTGGTATCGATGTTCCTGTCCAGACATTGAAGGTAGGGAAGAAGGAGGGTAAGACCAAACAGACATGTTCTTGGAGACTCAAAGCTTCCAATTAGGAGGTAGCATCCTAAGTAATAGTCGACACTCGAAGTGACGGTCGGCTGTGTCATGGTGCCAGTGCTTGGAACGTGGCTGTAAGGGCCCAATGATGCTGTTATCCTCAGATGTGGGCATTGGCGACATGGAGACTCCCCAAACCTTTGCCTTTTCCTTCAGCTTTTTCGGGGCGGGGCAGGGGTTCAGACACCGCCCAGGACACCACTCCCTCAGGCCAAACACAAGGGGGTGCAGATGATGTTGAAAGCTTACAAGGGGGTACAAGGCTGTCATCTCTCACAGCCTTAGCTTTGACCCAGAAACTACAGCTAGTCCAAAATGCGGCAGCCAGGATCCTCACAACAACACCGTGGAGGTCTCACATCCAGCCCATTCTCCACCAACTGCAGTGGTTGCCAGTTGAATTCCGGATCAGACTAAAGGTTCTGGTAATTACCTTCAAGGCCATACACGGTCAGGGTCCAGTGTACCTGAGGGACCGCCCCCCTGCCTATGCTACCAAAAGAGCTCTACGTTCCACCACCACCAACAGGCTAATGGTCCCTGGCCCTACAAAAGTCCACCTGGCCTCGACCAGGGCCAGAGCATTCTCTGTTCTGGGCCACACCTAGTGGAATGAGGTCCCGGGTTCAGGGCCCTGACGGAGCTTAAACAGTTCCGCAGGGCCTGCAAAAAGCAGCTCTTCCGCCAGGCATTGGTGGAGACCAGGCACAACCAACAGCAACTGAAGGGCCCCTCCTCCCCTCCCTTTCATATGTTATAGATTGTTTAATGTATTGTTCATATGTTCCATGTAAACCACCCTGAGCCTCCAGAAAGGGCGGTATATAAATATAATAAACTAGCTGCAAAGCCCATTCCTAAGAACGGGCCTTGAAAGGGCCCCCTCCCCTGCCCCCAGCCAGGCAGCTTAAGGTGGCTTTCGGCTGCTGCTCATAGCCAGATCAAACAGGGTGGGGGCTGGCCAGCTAGTTAGCAGGCCTGGGACACAGCTCCTTAGCATGCAGTTAGCAGGCTCTGCTTAGCAGGCTGGGAGGCCCTCATTAGCAGTCCCAGCCTAGCAGGCCAAGAGGCCCTTGTTAGCAGGCCCTCCACCATGACCCTTTGCCCAGGGCCCTCTTCCCGTATCTGATGCTGGCTCCAGGCACTGAGGCGCGTCTGACAGCAAAGAGGCTAGAGTCAAGGGATGGAGGGCAGGAGCTGCAGGGGCAGGACCAAAAGCTGGCTGCACCCTGATTGGCACTATTCCAACTTGGACAGCTGGACATCACCCCCCCCCCCCAGGCTGTTTCACAAATATATAGAGGAACCATGGATGGAGGGAGGGAGGGATGGATGGATTCCAAGTCTTTGAGGCCACCATGGCCTTTCCCCATAATGCTGCCTTCAGTCTACCCGCTCTATTGTACCTCATCTTGGGCGTCATACGACAGCAAATGGGGCAGGAGCCAGTAATGTGGCCCTATCCCAGACATAATAAGCAGGAAGAAAGCTCAATGTTCTGCACCACTTTGGCCCCGCACTCATGGCACTTCTTAAATAAGACCAATTGTGAAGAACTGTGGCTATCATGTCAGATGATTTTGACTCTTCTAATAAAAATATTTTCCTTTATGTCTTGTTTTTTAAAATTGTTCAGGCAACTTCTGAGGTAAAAATGGAAAACTCCCTGTTAGCGTCTTCTTTAAGTGGCAGCAAAAAGAGAACTGAGGGAAGAGTGCTCACCCCTCCCTCATCACGTGATTTCACCCTCTTCAGGTAAGGGAGGGGGGGGTGAGCACTCTTGGGAGTTGGAATGTTGGAAGCTCACTAGCTCCTCTCTGTGTCTGGCCTGCTTTCTATAGGTTTAGCTATGTGGTCAGGTGCAAGGATTGCAAGCAGGCCTATGTTTGCCAACAGGCTGGGTAAGAAGGGACCAAGCGAGGAAATGTGCCTACCCAACCTGGACGGAGTGCGTCTAACAGTAGCCCACTCTGCCAGAAACCTGGGGGTGATCCTCGACGCCTCCCTCTCCATGGAGGCGCAGGTCACAAGAGTAGCGCAGCTGGCCTTCTACCACCTACGCCAAGCCAAACTACTAGCGCCCTACTTGTCACCTCTAGACTGGACTTCTGCAACTCGCTCTATGCAGGCCTACCCTTATCCTTGACCCGGAGACTGCAACTGGTGCAGAACCCAGCACCCAGGAATCTCACCAACACACCGTGGAGATCTCATATCCGGCCTATACTTCAACAACTCAACTGGCTCCCAATTGAATTCTGGATCAGGCTTAAGGTTTTGGTTCTTACCTTCAAGGCTATACGCGGTCTGGGCCCAGTGTACCTGAGAGACCATCTCTCCGCCTATACCCCAAAAGAGCATTACGCTCTACCACTGCCAACTGGCTGGTGATCCCTCGCCCCAAACAAGCATATCGTCCTCAACGAGCGCCAGAGATCTTTCCGTCCTGGCCCCCACCTGGTGGGATGAGCTCCCTGAAGAGATCAGGGCCCTGCCCAAACTGCCACAGTTCCTTAGGGCCTGCAAAAGGGAGCTCCTCCACCAGGCATTTGCCTGAGCCCGAGCACAGGTCCCCCCTCAGACATCCCCCCCATGGCCTGAAGCAGTCTAACCTCTCTAGGGGGTTTAGCTAAGTTTCTGTTCTTGTTACGTTGTTATTATCGGGATCACTGAAGTTGTGTTGTTTAGAACCTCTGTTGGGTTGTTATTGTTGTATATTGACTATGTTGTATGTTGACTCATTCCATGTATGTAAACCACCCTGAGCCATATGGAAGGACGGTATAGAAATCAAACAAACAAATAAATAATGTGGAGGAGATCCTCCTCTGTGGGCAATGTTGTGTCTCCCTCTGGCTAGCTTCCTTAGTGTGGGGAAGCACACCCTTCTCAATTAGTGGTTCTGACTCCTGCAAAAAGCTGCACCAATGCTGGAAGAAGCAAAAAGAGTGCTCATAAATTTTAGGCAAACTGTAGGCAAAAATCAGATTCATAACAAATGTCATACCCCACCTTTCCCCCCAAAGAGGACTCAGAACAGCTTTCATCATTCTGTTTTCCTCTATTTTATCTTCACAACAACCATCCTGCAAGGTAGGCAAGAGTGAGAATGTGCAACTGACCTACAGCCTACAGCCATCCGGCAAGCTTCCACAGTAGAGTTGAGATTCCAACCTGTAACTCCTAAGTCAGGTATTCCAACGATGGTACCGCTTTTGTTCTCTTGCCTGTGCTACTTGCTCCTTTTTAGCTTCTCATGAGTAAACCTATGTGTCTTCTGCAAATATCACATGGATTTCCTGGAACTAATCTTATGGCACTGCAAGTTCTATCATTCTCTCCGAGTTTTTATCCTGGACAGCGCCCGCCCACTCTCCTCCCACTTAGCTCTTTGCCTTTTATTTAATACCACTCCGCAGGAGCGGTTTACAGATGGGGATGAGAAGGTTCCGGAAAGTCTTGAGCTCTTTTAAAGAAATTAAACATTAAGATTAAATTTGTTGGCTGGCATTCAGGTTAATGTTTCCTCAGACATTAAGGCTTCTGCTTGTGGTTCATTGTGTCTTCCCCTCAGTCTCCTGCAGCAGCATAAACTGACCCTAGAATTGGAATTGCAGCCAGAGGGAGAGAGGGAAGGAATGGTACTCCACAGGCAGAACTCCTTCCTTCCTTTTTTCTGTCTCTTTGTCTTTCTGTCTGTTTCACTGGAGACCAACAAGATTTCTTGGTATGTGAATGACCAGCCCCCACCCACGGCCTGAGAGGGTGCCACCCTGCTAACCATCTGCAGCTCAGGGCAAATCTATGCCTTGTGGGAAATGGGGGTTGGGACTCCAAAGGTAATACAGAGCCTGAACTGAAGGCCCTTCCTCAGTTTGAGCAAGGAGTGTGTCCGTTGCTGTTCCAGTGCTACCCGATACAGAAGCCTGATTTCACAACCATGAGTCTTGTTGGTGTCTACGGGGAGCAATCCTCACACGTCCCTAAGATTCCCGAGGAGGCCAGGCTGCAGCCTGCTGTCCCTGGGAAAGCCTTAAACAAATACGGCATTACAACTCACCAGAACCAATAAACTAAAATCAAGTACCCTCCCCCCCAACACAGCATTTGAATTCCCCAAAAGAAAAGGCTTCTGCAGACTCAGAGGCTGGGAGGCAGCAGGCAGCCCAGAGATGGGGCTGGCACAAGACTCCTTCACATAGGCTCTGAAGTGATACAAACCCAAACCAGCTTTGTAGGCTGGAGACAAATTAAAACAAGAGATGATGCTGGTGCCATCAGTCCCCAGCTTCTACAAGCCTGTAGATAACGTGCATGCCACTGGCCACCCAACCTACTACTGTTCACTATCACTAGCAGCCATCTTCTCCAGAGTCAGGAGGAGGTCTGTTCCACTCCTGGTACCTGAGATCACTATAACTGGAAATGGTGGGAGATGAACTTGAAATCTTTTGCATGCAAAACATGAGCTCCATTTCATCCCCACCAGGGTTGGATATTGGATGCAGACATTGTTACAACCATCAATTTCTTAGTGGCCTTAAAACAATATTATTCAGCCTCGGTGTCTGGTATATAAAATAATAGCACCAGAGGTGTGCAAAATCAAACTTCTAGTTGTGACCCAGTTGCTACGGATTCTTATTCCACCAGGAACACCACAGGTAAATAAGACAATGATAAACCAAACCACAGGCACACAAGACTTGGTAATAGATCTCCGATCAGATCTGATCTCTCCTTGTCTACACACAGCCTTACATGGACTGATTAATCTCTTCATGTATAAAATGGGGGTCAAAGTGAGTGGATTTTATTTTACAAAAATGGAGCATGAGACGAGAGGAGGTAGGACCCGTCGCTCCTTGACAGAATCATAGAATGATAGAGTTGGAAGGGGCCATATAGGCCATCTAGTCCAACCCCCTGTTCAACGCAGGATCAGCCTCAAGCATCCAGGAGAAGGATCTGTCATAGAATCATAAAGTTGGAAGGGGCCATACAGGCCATCTAGTCCAATCCCCTGCTCAACGCAGGATCAGCCCAGAGCATCCTAAAGTAGCGATCCCCAACCTGTGGGAACACATGTGGTCCTTCGACTAATTGGAGGTGGGCCCCGAAGGACGCATTCCCCCCCCCCGGCCCTTTACAACACACTTCGGGTGTCATTGTCTCCCATCACTCCCAGATGGGACTATCTCGTTGCAGAGAAACAAGCTCAGGGTTCCCATTGATTTGTCATTGTCATGAGTTAAAATTTCCATGAAAATAAAATGTTCCTTATGTTAATTGTTGTGGCTGTTTGAAGGGATGTTTAAACATTACCATAGCGATCAGAGAGCGTTAGGGCAGTGGTTGAGAGTAGAGGAGTAATCTACCCCCCCCCCCACTGGGCCTCAGTAAAATTGTCAAGCGTTGAGTGGTCCCCAGTGATAAAAAGGGTTGGGGACCACTGTCCTAAAGCATCCAAGAGAAGTGTGTATCCAACCTTTGCTTGAAGACTGCCAGTGAGGGGAAGCTCACCACCTCCTTAGGCAGCCTATTCCACTGATGAACCTTCAATTTATAACGGCACGTGAATCTGCCTTAGACTGAATGGTCCTTCAAGAATGGTCTACTCAGGCTTGCAGAATCTCAAATAGAAGGCTTTCCCATCACCTACTACTGGATTATTTAATGAGATGCTCGGGGGGAACTGGAACTCTTGCAAGCCAAGCAGATGCTCTTATCACTGAGTCACAGTATCTCCCCTCGTGCTGCACTCTGCTGCTTGATGTCTTTGGTCTCCCCATGGTAGTCAGTCAGATCCTTCAGAATATTTCCTAGTCATCTTAAAGGTGCCAGCAGCAAGCAGAGCCTCATGTGTTTGCTCCTCCGTTCACAATTTCTTCTTGTTTTGCCTCTCCTGAGCCACAGCCAGCTCCAGAATGGGAACTGAGGCAATTCTTCAGGGAATCTCCCAGCCTGCCCACCTCTTGCTAGCCAGGGCCCCCCCCCCCCACATACACACTTTTGGCTTCCTCTGCTTCACTCCCACTCCCACCTAGTGGAAGGAACAGCTAGCCCCTTCCATTCTCCTCAACTATAATGTTTATGTAATTATGTTGCTTTTAATCTATTGTAAATCATCCATTGTATTATGTATACTGCTCTGAGCTGATTCCAGGAGGGCAGTACAGAAAGTTAATAATTCCTTGCACCTTAAACTTGTCTAGAACACAATCGTGACCAGTGCAGTGGCCAGAGAAGAGGCTGGCTGTGAGCTCTCTAGGGAGACTGCTCAGGACCTGGGCCGTTGCTATTGTACCAATTGCAATTACTGGATCAGGGATAAGAGAAGAATGAGTTACAGAAGTCCAGTCTGGAGGTGACCATCACATGGATCACTGTGGCTAGTTGTTCCGGGGCCAGATAGGATGCTAGTAGTTTGGCTTAGCAGATTTGGAAGGAAGCCAGCTGCACGACCTATGTGACCTGGGCTGCCATAGTTAAGGAGAAGTTCAGAGTCTCTCCCAAGTTCCTAGCAGACTGTACATTGGGAAGGTGGGCTTCCTTGTCAGGCCCTTTCCTTCTTCGCCACAGGACTTTCGTCTTCAAAGGGTTCAACATCAGGCACCTTTTCCTGAACCATTCTGTCAGCTGGCTGAAAACTCAGGCAGTGTACTCGGCCAGCTGCTTAACACAAAGCAGGTCTCATCTGCACATTGATGACACCCAAGCCCATCTTCTCAGACCAGCTGCGCTAGATGTTAAATAGTGTCGGGGGGAGGGGGGATTTTCCCCTGTGGGACGCCACATTGGAGGTGGCAGAGATGAGACCGTTCCTCCCCAAGGCCTGCCCTCTGTCCTCGACCATGGAGAAAGGACCTCAGCCACTTCAAGGCAGTCCTCCATATCCCCATATTGATGACATGGTGAGCCAGAAACTCATGATGATCAGGCTGAAAGGCTGGAATGGATGCAGGGCTGAAGTTTCCTCTAGATATGATCGCAATAGGCCTGCATCTGACCCAAAAACACAAGATGTGAAACAGAACAGTAGGTGGCAGGATTCTGCAGATCCAAAGACGGCTTCTTCAGCAGAGGCCTAACCACTGCTACCTTTAGCCACCACGGAAAGGTCCCTGCCATAAGGAACAGATTTATTATCTCTCAGAGGAGTCCCCCAACCCTCTTGCTGCAGACTTGTACAAGCCATGAGAGGACAAGTTGTTGGCCTCCCTGTTGCCAGCAACCTATCCGTTTCGGTTTGAGTAAGCCACCTGAAGCTGTTGAAGCCCTCCTCCGAAAGTAGCCAAGGGGCCTCCAGTTCCCTTTCTGTATTAACTATTGGAGGAAGGTAAAGGCGGAGCATCCAGATTTCATCTGCAGGTTGCAAGACTCCGCCAAATGATGTCCCAACTCAAGAGAGGATGGACTCTTGCAACCTACAGGGCTTGCTGCACAGGTTTAAGGAGACCTGAGGGAGTGTGGAGGCAAGTCCGACTGGACAAGCGGCTCTGTTCCCTGGGCAGGGGTAGACATGGGGAAAACCAGGGTAACAAAACACCTTGACCTCTTACCTTATGTTCTGAGCAGGATTCACTGTCTCCTCCTGCATATTATTGGTCATGGCTGTGTGTCCTTCTGGAATGGACTGCATTAAATGAACTGTCCGATAAAGCTGCGTTGGATGGACTGCCTGAGCAGACTGCATCGTCCTCAGAACTTCAGGGGCCACGGCGGGCAGTGGGTGCTGAGCCGTTTCCACCTGCTGCTTCGGTTTTGTAGACTTGGCGCTTCCTGGCATCTTCAGAAGAGCAGCCGATCCTCCCCGGGGTTCCATGCTTGAAGGCACTTTGGATCGGCCTGCTTGGTTTCTATTGGCCGCCGGTACTGAGAGCAAAGTAGTCTCGGGAGAGTCCAAGCTCGAACTTGATTCTTCATCATCGATGTAGATAAGATCTTTCGGCATATCCTTGAATTGGTACACCAAACGCTGCCCTTCTACTTTTGCCAAAATGCCTCTTTGGTAATAATATCTGTTTCAAGTAAGCAGACACAGAAACAGTTACACCGAGGAAGGCATACGTCTACAGCAGGGGTAGTCAAACTGCGGCCCTCCAGATGTGCATGGACTACAATTCCTATGAGCCCCTGCCAGCGTTCGCTGGCAGGGGCTCATGGGAATTGTAGTCCATGAACATCTGGAGGGCCGCAGTTTGACTACCCCTGGTCTACAGATTTCAAGGGGGGGGGGGAGAAAGCTCTATGCGAAGATGTAAAATGACTAGTAGTGATGGAAGTGGCCAACAAGTACCATCAACTGATGGTGACCCCACTTGGGTCTTTCAGGGCAAGAGCCCTTCAGTGGTGGATTGTGTTTCCTGCTTCTGCACAATGACCCGTAACTTCTTTGTTGGTCTCCCATCCAAATACTGACCCGGTTTAGCTTCTGAGACTGGACAAGTTTAGGCTAGCTTGGACCATGCAGGCCAGAGATTTAAATGGCTAGCTTAACTTCAATAAGAAATGACACCCACATCGTTATTTCCAATAAAGAGCAGACTACGTCTGCAATAGTGCAAAGGCTATGAATAGCTGAGCATCATTCTGCATGTTATGAAAGGTGTCCCTGCAGCTAACAGCACAATGGTGGTTTGGGGTTCGAATCACAGGAAGCAGCCCTTGTCCAGCTTGGGTCTGTTTCAGCAGGCAGCTGTGTCAGTCAGCAGTAAAGGTAAAGGTAAAGGTATCCCCTGTGCAAGCACCGAGTCATGTCTGACCCTTGGGGTGACGCCCTCTAGCGTTTTCTTGGCAGACTCAATACGGGGTGGTTTGCCAGTGCCTTCCCCAGTCATTACCGTTTACCCCCCAGCAAGCTGGGTACTCATTTTACCGACCTCGGAAGGATGGAAGGCTGAGTCAACCTTGAGCCGGCTGCTGGGATTGAACTCCCAGCCTCATGGGCAAAGCTGTCAGACAGCTGCCTTACCACTCTGCGCCACAAGAGGCTCTGTCAGTCAGCAGTAGAGGAGCTAAATTCTAGCCCAGCAGCACCAAAAAAATTTTAAGGGGAGGAGAATCAAAACTTATTACTCTCCCCTTCAAGTCTTATTGGTCTTCAAGGTGCTATGGAACTTGAATCTGGCTCTTCAGTATGGGACTGAAGGACAGTCAGAGGGCACTCAGCTGGGCAACACTGTGAAGCTGATGGGGAGTGGCCCTGAGCAGCCTCTAGATGCAGTGAAGAGGAGCCCAGTGGCTGAGAATAAGGTGAAACTGAATCCAGAGGGAGTACTGGTTAGTACAGCTAATGTTCTAGAGTGGATTCAGCTCCCTATCTGAGACTATGTAAACTATTCCAGTCTCAACAAGACAACAGTATTTGGGTGTCTTTGAATCCCACATTAACCTTTATTTAGAGTACTGCTTTGTCTCTGGAACAGGAACGTCATTCTCCCTCCATCCATTTTATCCTCACTAACAACCACTCTATGATGCGATTACAACATGAGATTGCAGAATGGGTTCATTCACAAATTCAGAACAATGCCCCCCCCACCCCCCTCCAATATCCAGGATTGAATAGGGACATAGGATTCTTATCTGGCTAATCTGAGTGATCTGCTTCTGGACTTTTCTCCCTGCATTGTACTTCTGCATTCTTATTTCCTGGTGACCCGTGTTCTACCTTCTGACTGGCACAGAAGGGCTGGGGGATCTCCCTTCCTACTTGAGGGGGCGAAGGGGCCATTGTGCCGTGTGCGTCTGCAACTCTGTTGCTGTTTCTCTAGTCTGAAAATGCCACATGTTCTATGTAAATGTTTCAAAATGTTTTATGTAAACTGCCCAGAGCCGTAGGGAAGGGCGGTATAAACAAACAAACAAACAAACAAACACACACACACACACACACACACACACACACACACAGAACTTAGTTTCTGGACACATTCTAGGATATCACTGGCTTTTATGCCAAACAAGTCCCTTCCATCAAAAAGTAAACCTTCTATATTGCCTTGTGACTCTCCTGTTAGGGAGACAGTTCAGCTGGAAATGTCTCTTTAAGGGAAACAGAGCTTGCCCTGCAATCAGCTACATTCTTCAGGTCTACAGCTTTGTTCAGAAGACCAAAACAAGATATTCTCTATCTGAAAGAAGACCCTGGAGCATGGAAGTAGCAGAAGAAGCACGGATAAAGAGACGTTCAGGCCAAATAACTGGCAATTCTGACTGAAAAGCACAGGGGAAAATTTGTATCCCAAGCCACCGAGCTTCTTGCCCTCTTTATTAAGCAAGCCAGAGTGCTGGTTTTGTTCCCCGAGCTCTGGGGATATACTTTTGCAGCAAAAATCGCCCACAGCTGTTCAGTGCCAACAGAAAGAATTGCTGGCAGAACATCCATCACCCCGGATATGAATTTCAAACACGGTGGGAAGATGAGCTAAAAAGGCATTTCAGACTAAGCAACCCTATGATTTGCCATAAGAGCTTTGGGCCTTCCAACAATGGGCTTCAGGAAGGAAGAGTCCCTGAACCTTATCAGAGCCTTCTGACTCAAATGAAGAGTCATCTTTCTCTTTGGGCGAGGATGAAGAGCATGAAGCGATTCTGTCTGAGGATCTGTGATGACACCATGGCGGGGTTGGTCACTGTGACTGTGCCAGTGAGAGAAGCCTGCAGTTGGTAGCTGGCAATTCTGACAGGGAGCACGTGTCAGATCCAGTGTGTGCAGCGGCTAATAAGTGCCGGCAGTATGAGTGAGTGACTCTTTTACACCTTGTGGTGCAACACGGAATGAGAAACATGAATTAAATTCCAAGGTGGATGACAGCACAATGGCTCCAAACCCAATTGTGAGGTACACCTTCCTCCCACCATTGATGGGAGCAGAAATGGTAATAATGCCAAGGATGAATATCTCAGCCATGGCACTGAAGAAGCTGATGTTGATCTGAGTAGACATCTCAGGCTCTCAAGGAAATATCAGGAGGAAACTTGGGTATATGAATACAGAGCAAAATCCACTTTTGGGGTCCACCTGGTAGAGTGGAAGAGTCTAACCTTTTAATACAGAAGGTCTCAGGTTCAATCCCTGGCAGTGTCTCCAGTTAAAAAGGACCAGGTAATAAATAGGTGATCTGAAAGATCTCAGCCAAGGCCCTGGAGAGCTGCTGCCAGATGGAGTAGTTTAATGGACCATGGCTCTAATTCAATACAAGACAGATTCTTCAATGATCAGGGCAATATGTTGTCTCTGATATGAGGTGTGCTCATGCATGTTTCCTGGGAAGTATCTTCCACTTTGAGAATGAGCCACTAAGTTGTATATCTGGGAGTCAATTTCCGTCTGCACAGGGTGTCTTGGCTACAGTCAGAATCACACAGAGTTGGAAGAGACCAGAGGGTCATCCAGTTCAGCCCCACATATTCTTGGGGACTTAAAACTCACCCACTCCTCACAGGTGCTCATGCAATCTCCTCCTAAACACTTCTAACAAAGATGACCTTACCACCCTCCGAGACAGCTTATTCCATCTACAGCCCTCACCCCCAGAAAATGCCTTCCAATATTGAAGTGCAATGTCCTTTCTTGCAACTTGAGCCCACAGCTCTTAGTCCTTGTCTCCAAAGCTTCAGAAGAACTGGCCCCCTCTTTGACAGTTAAGCACAACTCCCATATCTGCCCTTGTCCTCCTCTTCGTCAAGCTACACATACCCAGCTGTTTCATGGCATGGATTCCACCTCCTCAACCATCCGAGTCACCCGTCTCTGAACACGTTTAAACTTGTAAATATCCTTCTTGAACTGTGGCACCCAGAATGGGATGCAATGCCCCAAATGAGGTCTACCGCATGTGGCCCAGAGTGATATTACTAGGGACACCTAGCCACAGTGATCCATGTAGTGGTCATCTCAGTTAGACTTCTGCAAATTCACTCTATGCAGGTCTTCCTTTGTCCTTGACCTGGAAATTGCAGCTGGTGCAGAATGCAGCTGCCAGGGTTCTCACCAGAACGCCACACAGAGCCATATTCAACCTTCGCTGAGGCAGCTGCATTGATTGCCAGTTGAATCAAGTTCAAGGTTCTAGTTTTGACCTTTAAAGCCATCCCTGGTCTGGGCCCAGAGTATCTGAGGCACCATCTTACTCCCTATGCTTCTCGCAGAGCGCTCCGCTCTGGAAATACCAACAGGTTGGTGATCCCCGGCCCACATAAGGTTCACCTGGCCGAGCCTGGTGGAATGAGGTCCCAGAAGAGCTATGAGCCCTGCAGGGACTAATGCAGTTCTGCAGGACCTGCAAAACAGAACTCTTCCATCAGGCTTCAGGGACATCATAGGCCCCTCTTCCTTAACTGTTTGTCATAATCCCCATCTGGGTAGCCTTCCTCTTCCATTGGGTGTTGGCATCGGGGGGGGGGGTTAGTTGGATGCATGGTGTGGATGGGTGCATGGTGTGGATGGGAGGTTTTTGACTGTTTTACTGTATTATGTTTTGTTGTTTTTAAACTTTGTATTTGGAACTTGATGTTAACTGCCACAAGCTGGGAGCAGCAGCCTACAAGTCTAACGGAATAAATAAAAATAAAATAAAAGTTTGCTTTTACAGCTACTGAAGTTGTTTCATAACAAAGGAAAAACCTGAATTTTGCCTTAGCAGGTATAACTGTTTACCATTTCCTTGAAATCACTTACCTGAGAGCTCTGCCCATTGTTTCATAATTCATATCAGGCTTGTTTTTGTGCTTTCCCCACAACCTGGACACAGCTTTGGAATCCACTAGTTTAAAAATGCCCTTCTCTCTTTGAGTCCACTTAATATATTTAGGGCATGTAGCCTTGTCCTGAAGTAGTGCTAGCAAGAACTCCCAGAGATAAATGGTGTTTCCTGAAATTAAAAAAGAAAAAGCCTTTTAGAAATAAAACAGTCCATGAAATGAAAATATATTAAATAACAAAGCATCTCTTGGTTCCAACCTCTCACTGACTTTACTGAGCTATGAAACTATGAACACATGGCAAACGTGCTCTCTACTCTCTCCGAGATGAGCCACAAACAGAAGAAGATACACAAGGGATGTTGAAAGGTTCAGATACCAAAAATCACCTTTTTCTTCTTGCCCCTGTGGATGCAGTGCTACATTCAAAATGTGATGCTTATTTCTTTTACTTTGGTCTTTCATTCTTAAAGAATGAAATGTTTGTTGGGGGAAAGTATTCTGTTTGGCTACTCTTCCAGAAGCTATTTTGGATTAAGCATCATGTCTTGTACAAGCCTTTTTGTGGTGGTCCTCATCACCCTCTTGCAAAATTCCAAATGTGCCTGCAGGCTCAAAAGGAAAGGGAACCCCTGTTCTATAATGAACACACTTGTAAGCAAGTAGAAATATAGTAGTCATAAAAACAGTAGAAATAAAACAATGTGTGACCAACGATTTCTTAGGAGTATATTACTCTTCTGAAGAGGGTGGGTCTCTTGGTGATATTCACTTCTAGTAAAAGTATTTCCTCTGCACCCCCCAATCAGAATGAAGCAGCCACAAAGCCAAGCTCTGGACTCCACATCTCATGTCATCAGCCCTGTACAGCAA
This sequence comes from Paroedura picta, assembly GCF_049243985.1. NCBI lineage: Eukaryota > Metazoa > Chordata > Lepidosauria > Squamata > Gekkonidae > Paroedura > Paroedura picta. Next base: position 123,896,981 of record NC_135374.1, on the reverse strand, counting down.
ACTGACTGCTTGCACTGCCCGTGCTTACCCTTCCCGTCCTTGTTCTTCTTCTTCACTGATATGTTTGGAGTTGGAGTCGGGGATTCTGGCCGGGCAGGTTTGGCTTTCTTTCCTGGGGAAGGGGGAGGGGAACAAAAACACTGATGTGAACAGAGATTCAACCTAGTTTCCCCCTGCATTCTGAGTAAATTAACTGCATCAAAGCATAGAATACTTAAAGGATCTGAGCAACCACACTGGATCCTGAGTCAATACAACTTCCAGTGCTTATTTCTTTCAATTCCACTGCAAGTATTAACTCAAAGATTTATTTAATTATCTAAAAACAAGATAAGACAGATACTTTATTCCATTTAGGTATCAGGCAAAGACCTCTCCATTTATTATTATGGAGTCATTATGATGCATTGTCATGAAGAACACAGAGGACTGCAGTTGATGTGAAATATGCTTGAAATTAGCTGTGTGGAACTCTGTCATGAGCAGAGATGTAACATTTCTGAAGCCATTCAGCAGGGAGGAGACAGTTTCCCCAAAATTTTGGACAAAATCTTGGAGAAAACTCAAATACGGGCAATGTTTACTTTCCTGACTCTTTTTGTGATTGAAAAGCATAAAATTCTTGATTTATAGCTTATTTGGCATACAAAATAGGCTTATTTGGCATATGGAAGTTAAAAGTGTAAATATTTCTATTTTCCTTAGAAAAAAATCACAAGCATACTCATACTCAATAACTGAGAAAGAGTTGTGATCTGCTGTACCTGTGCTATCACAGCATAGATACCTTTCAATTTTGCCAGCTGTAAGTCAGGAAAAAGAAAAGTCGTAGAAGAAAAATTCTGTAATAAGTGAAAGAAAGCCTACTTTTCGAGTAGTGTCACAATAGGTAGAACAGCCGATATGTTTTGATATTAAGAAAACACTAAACTCTTATCATTATCATTAAACCTATTACAGCTTATCAGTTGCTGCCAAAATTATGTTTACACAAAATTATCTTGAAAATATTGCATATGTTTTAAATGAAAGAGGTTTTTTTGCAAATGTGTTGCCCCTAATTTTTCTATTGGGAAAACTGAAAAAGTCCTCAGAACTTTTCCACACTGTACATTTTAGAAAAAGTACAGTGCTTCAAAATCCTTCAATTTTCCCACTGAAAATTGAAAAGAAATCTCAAACTTCTTCTCACCATACGTTTACAGTGTGAAAAAGCTGGCCTTAAGAAGCATTTTACTATTCTAAAAGAGAAAATATCTCATAGGAATTTCTTTTCATTGCTTCCCCAGATTTTCCAGGGGAAAAGGCTGATGGTGGTGGTGGGAATTAGGAAGTGGGACATTTTCCTTGGTCCTCACATCTCTACTCATGAGCAAGAATTTCAGTGCTGTCACTCCCTGTGAGGCTGATCTAACAGCATGCAAATCTGTAGCTTCTATAATGAGTCTGACCTGTTCTACCCATGCAGTGACCTGGACTTGGGTAAAAAGGCTGAATAAATACAAAAAACAAATAGATAAAAACAGATTAAAAGACCTCCCTGAAATAATAGCCAGCATAACATGGAGAGGGGCTGTATTAGGACTTCTCATTCTCAGTATCAGTTAATTATTTTAGATAGGGAAGCATTTACAAATAATATCCTCACACTTGAAATATACTGTCCAACCTCCTTCTGGTGCATGTGTAAACCAAGCCTCAGACTAATGGCAACGGGATTCTCTGCTCCTACAGTGCAGGGCAAGGTGTATCTCTCTGAACAGAATAAAATGCGTGCAAGGCAAAGCAGCCCCCAATGCCACTGACTTTCCTTGGGCCTGCCAGAACCCCACCCACCTCTCTTGCTCCCCTGCCACTGATCAGCTGGCAAGCGGAGGGACTTCCTGGCAAACAAGGGACACAAACAAGGCCAACATTACAACAATGTCACCAGCACTGTGGGATGCTCTATTATTTCGGCAAAAATGGTTTTAAAAATATCAACCATGGAGTTTTTGCTCAAATGCCAGAGTGTCCCATGTGGTCAGCAATGCAACGACATCTTGTGACATCTCTGGCAAAGTTGCTGTGAACCTGGCCTCATTCCCCTCTTGCTGCAACCCTCCCCCCCCCCCCCGGGATCCCTTCTGGTTGCCCGGAGGGATATGGCAACCCTAGCTTTACTTAAAAAAGAGCAGATTCCTCCTACTCAGTGAGCCAGCACCCAGATCAGACTTCACTCCCCAATAGGCATTGCTCATTGGGTGTTACAAATACATACAGGCAGGAAATGCAGTTCAATATGGCTGTTTTAGGGTTGTGCATTTCGGCCGGCAAAGCAACCACTCCAGTCTGAGCTTTGGCCACCGAAGCACACAACCCTCACACTCACTTCTCCTTACCTTTCTTCTTTTTTGTCTGCTGCAGTGCTAGAGCATTAGGTGATTCGCCATGTGAGTCTTGGATCTGCTGAACCTCCACCACTTCTGGAATTCCATCCAGGGTGACCGAAACGTGCGTAATAGGAGCAATGTCCATGTCATCCTCAGCGCCACCAAAAATGTGTGCTTCAGAAAAACATCAGAGTCACAAAACACTTTAAACGTTCTGGAAGAACTGGAAGCAATCGAGTTACAAAAAACCAATGACCAGAATAGTCTACTGAATTTGAATGCATACTCAAGAAAACAACTAAAATGAAAATAAATTCCACAATATCTCTATGATATTTTGAAGATACTAAATGTAGGTACTGCTTTGAAAAACTACATTCAGCCAACTATTTGAATACTGTCATATATGTATCATGTACTAAAAATAAGGGGGAAATGGAAGGGGTTGGGGTGTTAAATCCTGCCAGACATAGGTCTGAATTTGGTCTGTGTAGACAATGCACCTCTAGCAGAATAGCCGCTGCCTGCCTCCCTCTCTCCTTTTCTATGAAAATCAAAAAAAATGAAAGCTGCTCAGAGAAACAAGCATGGGGGGGGACCCTCTGTGGGTCCATGGCAAGGAGGGGGGTGGGGCAGGCAGAATGGCAAAGGGAGGTCTGAGTGGCAGGGAAGTCAGATGGAAGAAAGAGGTCCCGGAGAGGGTAAGTGGGAGTTGAGCACCAGGGTTGTGGGTAACGGGGGGTAGAAGTGGGATTTGGAAGGAACAAGATTGGGGGGGGGGGAGAAAGGTGGCAGCGGGAGGAAAGGTTATAAAAAGAAGGCTGGGGCTAGGCATCAGGAGCTCAAGGACAAAACACGGATCAGTGAGAGAAGTTCCGGGTTCCCACTTGTTTTGTCCTGTTTACTCTTTTTTTTTTATGAGCCTGCTCAAACTTCTGAATCTCTAGGCTCAAATTCACCTAAGGGCTTCTGTGAAGCAGTTGTCTCCAAATTCTTTGCAATAAGCACAGCAACAATGGCTATAATTCTCCAGGAGCATAACTTGCAGTTGTGTGGTTCCTAGACCCCGGGTTACAAGTACTTGATTTTATTTATTTATTTATTTATCATGCTTCTATACCGCCCTCCCCGGAGGCTCAGGGCGGTTTACATTATAACAGAGAACAATACATAATTGATTGAGGAAATCAACGTAATCATAGAATCATAGAGTTGGAAGGGGCCATACAGGCCATCTAGTCCAACCCCCTGCTCAACGCAGGATCAGCCCTAAGCATCCTAAAGCACCCAAGAAAAGTGTGTATCCAACCTTTGCTTGAAGACTGCCAGTGAGGGGGAGCTCACCACCTCCTTAGGCAGCCTATTCTACTGATGAACTACTCTGACTGTGAAAAAATTTTTCCTGATATCTAGCCTGTATCGTTGTACTTGAAGTTTAAACCCATTACTGCGTGTCCTCTCCTCTGCAGCCAACAGAAACAGCATCCTGAATGAAACACTCTTGGCTTCCAAACAGATATATCCTTTGCTCTGAATCTACTGAAGGCTAAAAACATTTAAACTTTACTTGTTCAGTTCAAAATCTATATCCTGCCTTTATCCATAGCTCAAGGCAGCTTAAAGGTCATAGTTAAAACATTATAATTCAACAGCAATAGAGTAAAATCCCAAAAGCCCTCTGGAAAAATGCATTCTTAAGAGGAGTGAGGAAGTCAGTTGTTTATTGACCAATTAGGAGGACCTGAGTTTTCTTAAGGGACAGTAGTGATTTTTTTCTCTTGAATTCCCCATCTGGTGCAGGACATGTACCCTTTCCAAAAATTTATCTCTGGGATAGCAGATATATCTCAAAAATACAGTGGAGGGGGTAAAGTGAAGGGGTAATGAGCAGAAATTGGTCATTCCCTCTGGAATGCATAGTTGGCAGTATTTTCCTGCTATTTCAGCTGGGTATAAATAGCTCACCACCTCCTTAGGCAGCCTATTCCACTGCTGAACTACTCTTGACTGTGAAAATGTTTTCCTGATATCTAGCCTATATCGTTGTACTTGTAGTTTAAACCCATTACTGCGTGTCCTCTGCAGCCAACGGAAACAGCATCCTGCCCTCCTCCAAGTGACAACCTTTCAAATACTTAAATAGGGCTATCATGTCCCCTCATATAAAATGGCCAAGCTCCATTTTACCTGATAGTCTAAGTTAGCGGTCCCCAACTTTTCTCAGGTCAGGGACCGCCTCCGAAGAGCCGACGGCCCGGGTACTGCAAAAACGCGCACGCGCAATTGCTGCGCATGCGTGTTTTTGCCACCAGGTGGCGCTAACGCGCATGTGCGGCAACAGCGCGCATGCGCGTTTGCGTCACCGCCATGCCGGCGGCTGCGCCTGCCTCTTCCCTTCCTTCTTGCTGCCAGTGGGGGAAGGCAGGCGTGGCTGGCGGCGGCCCGGTACCGTGGCCTTTGCGTCCCGCCACTGGGCCGTGGACCGGGGGTTGCTGACCCCTGTTAGCGGTCCCCAACCTTTTTCCAGTTGAGGACCACCTCCGGGGTTGAGGGAAAGCCGCTGGCCCAGCCGCGCGCATGCGCGTTTGCACCAGTAGGTGGCGCTAATGCGCAGAATTGCTGTGCATGCGCGTTTTTGCCAGCCGGGGGCGCTAACGCACACAGCAGCTCCTCGCGTGTGCGTTAGCGTCCGCTGGCATGCCGGAGGCCGCGCCTGCCTCTTCCCCCCACTCTCACAGCAAGAAGCCAGCCAGGCCGTGAGTGAAGCGGCCGCTTTGGCAGTTGCTTCGCTCGGGGCCTGGCAAGCTTCTCGCAGCGGGGGGGGGGGGGTAGAGGCAGGTACAGTTGCTGGCGGCCTGGCACCGAGGCCTTTGCGGCCGGGGGTTGGCGACCCCTGTCCTAAATGACTCTTTTTTACTCCTATTTGTGATCCTGACAGTAAGGAAGACACCTCATCTGTAACATGCAGTGTATTGATGACAGAATACAAATTCACTTTTGCATCATCATTTGCATTGAGAAATACAACAGAATCTCTCTTTTCACTGATCTAATGATGCCATGTGTCGTCAACTTTGGAGGTGAAAGCAGGCCAGATAGTGACTGTCGTCCTAAGAAACTAGAGATGTATGTTTGATCTTGTAGTTGTTTTATTATGCTTCATTATAGGCTGTAGGCCGTCTGCCTCAGAGAGTGTTAACTGAACTGGTTAATCTCTGCAAGATATCATGTTGTATTCGTTTGGAAATCCTGTCTTCTCCCTCACCCATTATGGACTGAATTACGAGTTTATAGATAATTGCTTTCATGTTTAAGATGACATTACCAGAATGGAATTACAAATCAAGATTTAAGGGCTAAATTTATAGAAAGCTGTGTTTTGTTTGCAATATCATGGAAGGAGAAAGCTGATCTTGGCCTGAATTTTTGAAACACTGTCAAGAGTGATCCTTTCCGGAGAAAGGGTGCACTTTTTAAATTTTCTTTGCCCCTCCTGCCAATGTATAATAATTAAAAAATTATTATTAGACTGTGCTGTTAACACATGATTTCTGAGAATGGGTTATGTGATTTTATTTTAGACTCCAAACATTTCAAAGGGAATGATACTGATTAGGAGAAACGGATGGATGCCACATGGTCTGCAAACAGGTCCAAACAAAATAATGGTTATTTTTCTTCCAGCCTTTTCTATCTTTTATTATTTATTTTTTGGATTTATATACCGCCGTTCCCCCCCCTTCAAGGATCGCTGCCTTGTTGTGGCAAGGGGGCTTGCGTAGTTCAGTGAAGCTATGAGCTATACCGTGCAGGGCCACCCAAGACGGACAGGTCATAGCTGAGAGCTCTGACAAAAGGTGATCCACTGGAGAAGGAAATGGCAAACCACTCCAGTATCTTTGCCATGAAAACTCTATGGACAGTTCCAATAGGTATAACGATATGACGCCGGAAGATGAGCCCCTCAGGTCGGAAGGTGTCCAATATGCTACTGGGGATGAGCAGACGGCTAGTACGAGTAGCGCCAGAATGAATGAAGCGACTGGGCCAAAGCCGAAAGGACGCTCAGTTGTGGAAGTAACTGGTGGCGAAAAGACAGTCCGATGCTGTAAAGATTTTTATTCCATAGGAACCTGGAACGTCAGATCCATGAATCAAGGTAAGCTGGACGTGGTCAAACAAGAAATGAGAAGACTGAACATCGACATTTTAGGAATCAGTGAACTAAAATGGACAGGAATGGGTGAATTTAATTCAGATGACCATCAGGTATACTACTGTGGACAAGAATCTCGCAGAAGAAATGGAGTAGCCTTCATAATCAATAAGAGAGTAGGAAAAGCAGTCTTGGGATACAATCCCCAAAATGACAGAATGATCTCAGTTCGAATCCAAGGCAAACCATTCAACATCACAGTGATCCAGGTCTATGCCCCAACCACTGCTGCTGAAGAGGATGAAGTTGATCAGTTCTATGAAGCCCTACAACACCTTCTAGAAGCAACGCCAAAAAATGATGTACTTATCATCATGGGGGATTGGAATGCTAAAGTAGGAAGCCAAAAGATAACCGGGATAACAGGCAAGTTTGGCCTTGGAGTACAAAATGAAGCAGGGCACAGGCTGGTAGAATTTTGTCAAGAGAATACAATGGTCATAGCAAACACTCTTTTCCAACAACCCAAGAGACGACTCTACACATGGACATCACCAGACGGTCAACACAGAAATCAGATTGACTATGTGCTCTGCAGCCAAAGATGGAAAAGTTCTATCCAGTCAATAAAAACAAGACCAGGAGCTGATTGTGGTTCAGATCATGAGCTTCTTGTTGCAAAATTTAGGCTTAAATTGAAGAAAGTAGGGAAAAGCACTAGGCCACTCAGGTATGAACTAAATCATATCCCCAACGAATACACAGTAGAGGTGACAAATAGATTTAAGGAATTAGATCTGATAGACAGAGTGCCTGAAGAACTATGGATGGAGGTTCGCAACATTGTACAAGAGGTAGCAACTAAAACCATCCCAAAGAAAAAGAAATGCAAGAAATCAAAATGGCTGTCTGAGGAAGCTTTACAAATAGCTAAGGAGAGAAGGGAAGTGAAAGGCAAGGGAGAAAGAGAAAGATACACCCAATTGAATGCAAAATTCCAGAGAAAAGCTAGAAGAGATAAGAATGCCTTCTTAAATGAACAGTGCAAACAAATAGAAGAAAACAATAGAATGGGGAGGACCAGAGATCTTTTCAAGAAAATTGGAGATATGAAGAGAATGTTTCATGCAAAGATGGGTATAATAAGGGACCAAAATGGTAGGGACCTCACAGAAGCAGAAGAGATTAAACAAAGGTGGCAAAATTATACAGAAGAACTATACAAGAGTGAGCTTAACATCCCTGATGACCACAATGGGGTAGTTACTGACCTGGAGCCAGACATCCTGGAATGTGAAGTCAAATGGGCCTTAGGAAGTCTGAGCAACAATAAAGCTAGTGGTGGTGACAGCATTCCAGTTGAACTATTCAAAATCTTAAAGGACGATGCGGTAAAAGTGCTACACTCAATATGCCAGCAAATTTGGAAAACTCAACAATGGCCACAGGATTGGAAAAGGTCAGTTTACATTCCAATCCCAAAGAAGGGCAATGCCAAAGAATGTTCAAACTACCGCACCATTGCACTAATTTCTCATGCTAGTAAAGTTATGCTCAAAATCCTACAAGTTAGGCTCCAGCAATATGTGGACCGAGAACTTCCAGAAGTACAGGCAGGATTTCGAAGAGGCAGAGGAACTAGAGATCAAATTGCCAACATACGCTGGATCATGGAGAAAGCTAGGGAGTACCAGAAGAATGTCTACTTCTGCTTCATTGACTATGCTAAAGCCTTTGATTGTGTGGAGCACAACAAATTGTGGCAAGTTCTTAAAGAGATGGGAATACCAGAGCATCTTATTTGTCTCTTGAGAAATTTATATGCAGGTCAAGAAGCAACAGTGAGAACTGAACATGGAATCACTAACTGGTTCAAAATTGAGAAAGGAGTTCGGCAAGGCTGTATACTGTCGCCTTGCCTATTTAACTTGTATGCAGAGCACATCATGAGAAATGCGGGATTAGAGGAGTCACAAATTGGGATCAAGATTGCAGGGAGAAATATCAACAACCTCAGATATGCAGATGATACCACTCTAATGGCAGAAAGTGAAGAGGAACTAAAGAGCCTGTTGATGCGGGTGAAGGAGGAGAGTGCAAAAGTTGGCTTGAAACTCAACATCAAGAAAACGAAGATCATGGCATCTGGCCCTCTCAATTCATGGCAAATAGATGGGGAAGAAATGGAGATAGTGACAGATTTTATTTTCCTGGGCTCCAAGATCACTGCAGATGGGGACTGCAGCAAAGAAATTAAAAGACGCTTGCTCCTGGGGAGGAAAGCTATGGCAAATCTAGACAGCATCCTAAAAAGCAGAGACATCACCCTGCCAACAAAAGTGCGTTTAGTCAAGGCTATGGTATTCCCAGTTGCAATGTATGGCTGCGAAAGTTGGACCATAAGGAAGGCCGAGCGTCAAAGAATTGAGGCTTTTGAACTCTGGTGCTGGAGAAGACTCTTGCGAGTCCCTTGGACTGCAAGGCGAACAAACCGATCAGTCCTAGAAGAGATCAACCCTGACTGCTCTTTAGAAGGCCAGATCCTGAAGATGAAACTCAAATACTTTGGCCACCTCATGAGAAGGAAGGACTCCCTGGAGAAGAGCCTAATGCTGGGAGCGATCGAGGGCAAAAGAAGAAGGGGATGACAGAGAATGAGGTGGCTGGATGGAGTCACTGAAGCAGTAGGTGCAAACTTAAATGGACTCCGGGGAATGGTAGAGGACAGGAAGGCCTGGAGGATCATTGTCCATGGAGTCGCGATGGGTCGGACACGACTTCGCACATAACAACAACAACAACCGCCGTTCCCAACTGGGCTCACGGAGGTTTACAGGCAATAAAAGAATAAAAACACAATAAAACCCCATAATTTCCCTTAATAATATTGGTACTACAACAACTACAACAACTACTACTACTACTACTACTACTACAACTATTAAGGCGGCAGCGAAAAAACCACTATCTCACCCCCTCTTTCTCCTGCTCTGCCTTCCATTTGCTCCTAGGTTTTTTCAGACTTGATTATGGAGCACAAAAAGCATCTCACTGTGTACACCACTAATGCCAACAAGTTCAGACCTAATGCAATTTGATTATACTGATCTTCCTCAGAGGTCAATATACACACATTTGTACATAGAAATATGACAGGTATCTAAATGCAGTTCATGATGTTTTCTCAATGGTTACTCATTTTTGCTAAAGAAATAAAGCACATGCCTAAACCTCACAAGCTGAGAGCAACAGGGTTTTAAAAAGCCTGGCTCTTGTTTCCTTATTGTCCCCACAGCTGTGTTTCTGGGGGGGAGGCCTACTAAAAACAAATACAGGCAATCAGAACAACAAGAACTCTTAAGGAACTTCCAGGTAAGATCAGTCTCATTTTCTTCTGCAGAATACCCTGTAAGTCAGGGGCAGTCAAACTGCGGCCCTCCAGATGTCCATGGACTACAATTCCCATGAGTCCCTGCCAGCAAACCCCTGGTTTAAGCATACTGACCGCCTCTGGCCTTGAGCCCTCCCTGCCAGGTAGTGCATGCATGTATGAGAGCCCCCGCATGGGAGGCCATGGGCACCTACCACCGTCAAGGCCAGGGGTAGTCAAAGTGCGTCCCTCCAGATGTCCATGGACTACAATTCTCATGAGCCCCGGCCAGCTGGAGGGCCGCAGTTTGACTACCCCTGACACCCACACAGAAACATGTGGGTAGCCGTGTTCATGTCTGAGGAAGAGTGCTTGCACTTAAAAGCTCATGCCCTGAATAAATTTTTGTTGGTCTTAAAGGTGCCTCTGGACTCTGATTTTGTTGTGCTACATAGAAACAGTTTTTCTTTCCCTTGTTTGTGAGCTTCCCTTTCCAAAGCATCTGACTTTAATATTACAGCCACGTGTAATTTCTTCCATTTTTGCTTTTGCACAAGAATAAAGTCTGCTTAGATGTATTACCGTCAGCCTCACTGGTTCTCTTCTCATCCAGCAATGGATCCGGGGAATCCATATTGAGTAGGGCCTCAGCAGCTTCAATGGTTTGCATTGTTTCATCTCCATTATGACAGGATGCTTCAACTGCAAGTAAAGGGCAGAGAGAGGAGGCAAGGGGAGAGGAGGAATGAACACTCTGGCATGCCATACAGTGGTAACCTTTTGCTTGACTCCACAGGTGGAACCCAACACATAAGTACAGACTACTCAACTGAACAACTCAACAGCTCCCCATCTATTTTCCTCTGATAAAAATTCTCTGTCTTACTCAGTTATTTATGCACCTGAATTTCCACTTATCTTAGTTCTCATGTAGCCAAGAGTTGTGCGTAAACAACAGTTAAACACACAAAGCTGCCTTATACTGAATCAGACCACTGGTCCCGCAAAGTCAATACTATCTACTTAGACTGGGAACGGTTCTCCAGTATTTCCAGCAGAGTCTTTCACATCACCTACTACCAGATACAGGCAATTTAAGATGCCAAGGATTGAACCTAGGACCTTTTGCTTGCAGAGCACATCCTGTAGAATCAGCCCACCAAAGTCGGTATCATGAGACTGGCAGGGGCTTTCCAGCAGGCTCCCAAGCAGAGGTCTTTCCCGTAACCTTGTCCTTTTAAACAGGAGATGCTGCGGATTAAAGCCTTCTCCACACACCTTCTGTGTGCCAAGTAGATAATCTACTGCTGAACCATGGCCCCAGCTCCCTCCAAAGTCCTCAGTCATCAGCTTTGTCAGGCAACATAAGACCAAGATGGGACATTATTTGCTACATAGGAAACAGAGTATGGTTGTGCAAAGCCCTACTAAAGGCAAAGCAAAAGGGCTAAGGATTTTTAAAACACTGGAGCCATTAAAAAAAACAGAAATAAGAATTAATATCTGACAAAAGGAGCTTTCACACTCAAAATCATATATCCTGAAAATCTTGTTGGTCTCCAAGTGCTACTGGACTGGAATCTAGCTAATACATATGATAATCATTTACGGGGTGGTGGTTGGTCAGTTTAACAGATATGGGAAAATAGCTAAGTGGTTGAATTTTAAGGAATGAGGACAGAGTTAGTGAGCCCAACTGCTTTTTGGGCTCCAGTGAGTTTGTTTTTTTTTTGGGGGGGGGATGTTTTTTTGTTTTTGTTTTGTTGTTTTTTTGCTTTAAATCTGTAGCCTATCCCCGTCCCTACATCACAAACTATTTTGAAAGCTAAATAAATTTCCAAAACAGACTGAAAGATTGCCATTTGCCCCAGAATGTGAAAGTGACAGGAAGGAAATTCTGGTTTCTGTCATGAGCCCAAGGAGGGGCCCTGCACTTCACTGGCAAACCTGGCTGGCTGCAATTTTGTGAAGTCTTGGGACAGTCTGAACTCAGCTGGGACTGCCTCTATGTACAGCATCTACCTGGGAGTTAGGTGCTCCTTCTACAATAGACGGGAGATGGAATAAGCTACCAGATAGCAAGGGCTTGGACTCCAAAAGGCTTCCCATCTGTAAAATGAAAGCCAGGATGCCACCCCTTCCAAGTGGGTGGCAACCTGTTCACAGCCTGCTCTAGCACAGCAGCCTCTGCTCACACTTGCAAATGGAATGAACATCTCGATGGGCAATGGAGGGCAGAGAATTTCATTCGTTAAGTTTTAATGAAGGCCAAACTCAAGGAGAGAGCTATGGCTCAGTGCAGGGGTAGTCAAACTGCAGCCCTCCAGATGTCCATGGACTACAATTCCCAGAAGCCCCTGCCAGCATTCTCTGGCAGGGGCTCCTGGGAATTGTAGTCCATGGACATCTGGAGGGCCGCAGTTTGACTACCCCTGGCTCAGTGGGAGAACATCCGGTTGACAGGCAGAAGGTCCCAGGTTCAATCCCCGGCATCCGCAGTTTTAAAGGACCAGGCAGTAGCTGATGGGAACGACCTCTGCTTGACACCCTAGAGCTGCTCCCAGTCTAAGTAGACAATACAGACTTTGAGGGACGGGTGGTTCGATTCAGTATAAGGCAGCTTTATGCATGTTCATGTCATAAGAGTGCACATCTGAACATAGAAAACTGAAGGCCAGCAAACGGCTTGTTTAACAAGGGCCTGCTCACTTGTATTCCTTTACCCAACTCTGACTAATTCAGACACTCAATACATTCAGTTGCGATAGAGTGAAAGTTTCCAGGTTCAAGTCAGCAGAACCCCACCACTCTTACAAAGCTATCCTAGGGCAGAGCCACTCCAGCCTAAGCCCACGGCCTGAACCAGTCTCAGGCTGCTTGGATTTACATGGAAGATATGTACATTAAATCCTTCCCCACCATCAAGCTGCCTACCCTGTGAACTGCAGCCCCTCTCTGAGGACTGGGAGAGCCTCAACAACAATGGGGAATCCCCCCCCCCATAGGTGCTTCCAGGAGCCAGAAAAACAGCAGGTTCTACTTGATTCCCTCCACCCCAGTCCTGTAGCACGTCCTGCTTTCTGTCTTCTCTCAATCGTCAGAGAGCATTTGTTGGACAAATAGTAGGCTGTCCAGGGAAGGAAGGGAAAGCTCCAGTCCACTAACCTCTTTCCAGAACCCACCGTTTTTCCTGCTTGGGAATTAAGATCACAGGAGGAGGCCTTCCTGGCTGTCCCATCAATCAAAGAGGCTCGTTTGGTGAGTACATAATAGAGGGCTTTCTTGGTAGCTGTTCCACAATTATGGAACGACCTCCCCAGGGAGGTGCACCTGCCCTTCTCACTTACAGTCATCAGAAGGCAGCTGAAGACTGATTTATTTAGGTTTGCATTTAACTGAAACAGTCCTAAATGGTGATTTTTAAGTTGGTTTAATGTTTTTACATTTTTAATGCATTTTATTAATATTGTAAGCCACCTTGAGCTCTGTAGGAAGAAAGATGTGTATTTTGAACTAATTATTTGTCATGATGTCCGAAATGACAAATAACCATTCTAGCCCTGCCATCAGAGGCTGCTACACCAAAGAGAAGAGTGATCAGAGAAGGTGTCACAGAGTGTCAAGCAGCAGTGCATAAAAATGCTCCTGTAACAAACCTGTAAGAGTGATGTCATCATCTTCAATGATTTCTTCTTCTGCAACATCCAGTGAATTTTCTGTTATCATGACATTGTGTTCAGCCACACAGGATAAACCTGAGTAATTGTTCAGGAGATCAGCACTTGGTATGTGTTCCACAATGACAGCAGGAAAGATAGATGGATCACCCAGCTGTTAAATAAGGGTGGGGAGGGAGGAATCAAGTCATTCTGGAGCTACTCATCATGAATTACACCTACTCTCCACTTACAATGTACAATAGTCCTGGCTTTGTTTTTGGTCCTTCCCAATTTTGACAGCTTATGTCGCATCAGGACCAAGAAGACTGAGCGGAGAACGAGGGATGTTCAGGTTCAAATCACAGGTTAGTCATGACTAACTCTGATCAAACTCTGATGTACAGTACATAAAAATACACAGAACCAAAATACTTTATATATATTAGTTCTATTGTAAGCCACTTGGAACTGAAAGGAAGACAGGTGGCTATAAATAAATGTTGGTTTTTAAGGTGCCACTCACTGGACATCTATTTTGCTGCAACAGAGTAACACCACCACCCTTCTATGGCCTTTGCACCTAAGTGCTAGTACTAGAGGGTTCTGAATTGTGACACTGGACTGGCACTAACCCCAGTGCAATGCACACAGGTCACAAAGTATCTACACAGTCTGAATCCAAAAACCAATGAATATTTTCTTTTCAATACTTTTTATTATTATTATTATTATTTATTTGATTTGTATGACCGCCGCTCTCGGAAACCGGCTCGCGGCGGTTCACAACATTTTAATACAATACAATATATTAACCATTAAAATTCCCCATTAAAACCCCATTAAAACAATGACTAAGTCACAATGATGGCGATTAAAACTATTCCCGTACAGGCCCACTGGATGAGCAAAAGGGAACGGAGGATAATTGGGCATAGGATGGAACACTCTGGGGAACCAGGTCAGTTTAGTACTGGCCTCCCCCCTCCGGGGAGAGGGGTCCGATCTTTTGATACAACACTTATGTACACGTTGTCAAACACTTCATTGGGAGACTCGAGGTTCTGAAAATTCTCTCTCTCTCTCTCACACACACACACACACATACAGAGAGAGAGACCCCATCAAAAGTGAACAGAAAGTAGATCACAGTCCATTATCAGATCACTGGCTAACTTCTGGTGGAACATCACGCTTGGATTCTCCATTAGATGTTCTTAAAACAAAGCAGATTGTAAAACATTATTTCTGCGTTAGCAGTCAAAAGAGCCAGAATACATGTTTTCGCTTTGTAAATTAAAAATGCAATAAAGGCTCACTAGAAATTTAGACAGAAAAAGCCACAAAGGTAAGATTGAATTCAACCCAGCACTAGTCACTCTAAGATACAGAGACAAGGTTATTTAAATGCTTCGGTCACTCACTGGCCAACACACAACACTGTGTGTGTGTGTGTGTGTGTGTGTGTGTGTGTGTGTGTGTGAGCTGCCAAGTCACAGCTGACATGATGACCCCAGCAAGGGGCTTTGGCTTTTTCAAGATAAGTGAGGGGCAGAGGCTAGCCTTCGCTTTCCTCTGCAGTCTTCTTTGGTGGTCTCTCACCCAAGGATTGATGATCTGATGAGATCAGGCAGTAAGTACCAAGTTGCCTTCCCTCTCATATATACATTTGCATAAATACTGCCTTAAAAACACACCATCCTTTCCCTACAAAATGGCTTGGATATCAAGTCAACTTTCACACAGCCCCACTTCAAAGAGCAGCCTGCCAAACCCTCCCCCCCCCCCCAAAAAAAAGACCAAGTCCTGGGCAATCCACAAGGACAGCACACGGGAGGGCTATCAACAGAAACCCACCCTTGTCTATGCAGAAAACTTAGGTAGGATCCAAGGCAATATAGTCAGACGTCCTTCACATAGAAGTTCTCAGAAGTACAGTGGGTTGTTGTTTTTTTAACTATTATTTTCTGCTGACAGGACGTGTAAAGTGTAACGTACAAATCCCAATTATTCATTCCACAGCAAAAGGGGCGATGGGTGAGGAACTGACATGTGAGTAAATCTGCCAAGCAATTACTTTAGGGATACAAAGAGGGATACAAAGTATTGGAGAAGAAAGTGCACTGCAGTCCCTTGTTGCCCCTCAAACAAGCCAAGTACATTTCTCAATATGGTATTCATGGAGAAATGCTCTCCACCCTAGAATTCATGCCAATGATTATACATATTCCCCCTCCACATCACCAAAGCATTGTTTTAGCCTCACTTATCTTAAAATGCAAAACATCCCCACATTGTCCAAAATACAAGCAGTAGCCCTGGGTTGATCTAGACAGAAGGGCCAATGACAGCTCGATGCTACACCAACCAGGCTATCAGATGCCCCAGATGTGTTAATTCACCTCCCCTGCCCAAGGGGTAATACCACCAATCTGAGAGGGGGCACATGAGGTGTGGGGCCAGGAGAATGACCACTGGCTACTTGCTGAAAAGAGTCCTTCCCCTCTGAGGACAGGAGGACGTCTTGATTGGGTGATTCCCACCACTCTCTCAGAGCAGGACTAAAATTCTTCCTCTTCCTATCTCCTTGATTGGCGTCACCCATCCTTCAGTTTTGGTGTTCCAATAGCTACAATCTGAGCTATAACTGTACTAAACCAGTCAAAGGAGGTAACTCAACACTTAACAGGTAACTCACATCAGCAGGAGATGTATGAAAAAATAGGCAGAAGTAAGCTAAACATAGCATAACAAATATACACATACCAGTAGTATGCAGTAGGCTAAATAATTTCACAATGATGATGTATTGGGATGGGTAAGATGTCCTCCTGTCCTCAGTGGAGAAGGATTCTTTCTGGTGAATAACCAATGGTTATTTGCCCTCTGAGTCAGGAGGACATCTTGACTGGGACCTACCTGAGCAATGTGCTAATCCCAGGGTGGATCATTGTCATCAAGCTACATACCATGATGTATATATCCCTTCTGCAGAGGGAGCCCTGTGGCCTCCTTGCCAACCCTCAATCTCTTGTAATGCCTTTTCATGTCATGTTAGTTGCTGCACTCCTAAAGAAGTGGGACCAGAATGTCCAAATAATTCCTAATTCTTGAGTTATTTACACCTCAGCAATGCACTCATTTAAGCATGTGCTAACGCCAACTTAGACATTAGATCCCAGTTAGGAAGAAAACTGAGATAAGTTACTTGCCAGTTTCCTAATGTGTGCTGTCCCATAAAGCATAGAGGAAGCCCCATGGGTGTCAGCCTCTCTTGGACCTCCCCCGAACCATCCTGCCATGCCAGGCTGCTATCTCACAGCTGGAAGCTACTGCTGCCTGACATACACACAACCTCATAAGGATGCCCCCGCATCTGGGAGAGCCCGGCACATAAGCACAGGCACCACCCCAAAGGATCTACCCCCAACATAACCACCAGCTGTGACAAATTACAAAACAGCAACAAAAGTTCTGAAACAAAAAAACAAAGAACAAACATCCCCATATACAGATCAGGAAACTCCCAAAGCTGAAAGTCATGGGTGGGAGGGTGGGAATGATGCAGTGGCAGTTATTTAAGATATTAAAAGAATGTGAGCTATAAATTTCACGTGGTAAACACGATCTCTGTAAGCACTGGCCCGCATGGAAGTAGACTAAAAATGCAACAGAAATGTACAAGCCAAGTGAATCAAAATGCACCCTGCACTATGGGCCTGACTTGTATATCTGCAGTCACCAAGCGCAATGGGCAGGGTGAATGCCCTTCTGAAGAAGGCAGCATAATCCAACTGGTCAGTTTCAGATCTGGCAAGCCTAAAGCCGTAGGGAAGGGAGGTATAAAAATCTAAATCAATAAATAATAGGAACATGTGTGCCATGTGCGACCTGCAAGTCCTGAGCCCCAATAGCCCCATCTCTCAGGTCACTATGTAATGCAGCCAGCATCATATTGCTGTGGAAGACGCGCACGCACACACACACAGAGTCAGCATGAAGGTTGCCCTAAATAATAATACCTCAAACTAAGGCTGCACCAGACTGTGATCTGCCCAAACAAATCCCACAGCAATGCCACTGAAATGGACTTCCTGGCATCAGATTATCAAGGGGGCCTGATGCCGTCAAGGCTAGGAAGAGTCCAGGTTCCGCCACCCCTGCAGCCCACAATAACGAGAAAGACCCATAAGATGAACATTCAAACTCCTGACAATGAAGCCATCTGCCTGCAGCTGGGCCAGACAATGCAGAACGGTCTCCTAGTCAGGAAGCAGCAGAATCCCCAGGAATCCCCAGGCTTGAGTGCCTGCCAGATATTGAGCAACTGCAGCCTCATACGCATGAAGAGCTGCTGGAGCCAAGAATCCCGCCAGGCTCTCTCACACGTCTCTCCATGAAGACTCCATCATTCTTCCAGGAACAAGTTTCCTACAAAAGCTGAACTCATCCTCCTGAAGGCGAGACTTGGGGTTGGCGATGCCCCTGCCTGCCCCTGCAGGGAGCTTAGTGTTAATGATATTGCAGCAAACAGGTAAGCACCAGTCGACAAACACGGCACGGGACCCGCTCAGAGTGTGCACAGCTCGTTAACTACCCCAATCCCTGCCTGGAATCACACCCACAAACCACTTTTCTGCCCCTAGACAATCCCTGCCAGAACACCACATCTGACATAACAGGGAATAGCTCCAAAAAGAGCAAGTCCCGCAGGCAAAGAAGAGGATTTCCAGCAACTGAACATGCATGGTTGTGGGTTAGCCTGTGTTCCAGGGAACAGACTGGCCCTGTAAAAAGAAACCCCCTGGCTCATGGAAACAGGGGCTGAATAGCCAAAGACGTATGAGAAATTGATTTAGCTGGGGCACGAAATAAGCACCACGTGTTAGCCTGCAGCAATCCTGTTGCACCCCTGGCGCTATGAAAACTGGGCTGCAGACAGAGCTGACTAAACAGCTGTTGCCGTCTCATCTGTCCCCCAGCACAAATGCCCATGGCCACAGCTGAGGCTGAGCAAATCATGACAGAACTGTTCTGTGATATCAGCCCAAACAGGCCAGTGAGTATCCCAGACCCACCCAGCCGACTGCATGAAGGGGCATGGGGACAGACCCAACACATCAGATTAGAGTCTGCCCTTAAGCACTGCACCAGGCTGGATCTGAGCCCGAGGGCCACTCAGAACGAGGCAAGTTCTTAAAGAGATGGCAATACCAGAGCATCTTATTTCTCTCTTGAGAAACCTATATGCAGGTCAAGAAGCAACAGTGAGAACTGAACATGGAATCACTGATAGGTTCAAAATTGAGAAAGGAGTTCGGCAAGGCTGTATACTGTCGCTTTGCCTATTTAACTTGTATGCGGAGCACATCATGAGAAAGGCGGGATTAGAGGAGTCACAAATTGGGATCAAGATTCCAGGGAGAAATATCAACAACCTCAGATATGCAGATGATACCACTCTAATGGCAGAAAGTGAAGAGGAACTAAAGAGCCTGTTGATGCGCAAAGTTGGCTTGAAACTCAACATCAAGAAAACAAAGATCATGGCATCCGGCCCTCTCAATTCCTGGCAAATAGATGGGGAAGAAATGGAGATAGTGACAGATTTTATTTTCCTGGGCTCCAAGATCACTGCAGATGGGGACGCTTGCTCCTGGGGAGGAAAGCTATGGCAAATCTAGACAGCATCCTAAAAAGCAGCGACATCACCCTGCCAACAAAAGTGTGTTTAGTCAAGGCTATGGTATTCCCAATGTATGGCTGTGAAAGTTGGGTCATAAGGAAGTCCGAGCGTCAAAGAATTGAGGCTTTTGAACTCTGGTGCTGGAGAAGACTCTTGCGAGTCCCTTGGACTGCAAGGCGAACAAACCGGTCAGTCCTAGAGATCAGCCCTGACTGCTCTTTAGAAGGCCAGATCCTGAAGATGAAACTCAAATACTCTGGCCACCTCATGAGAAGGAAGGACTCCCTGGAGAAGAGCCTAATGCTGGGAGCAATCGAGGGCAAAAGAAGAAGGGCACGACAGAGTATGAGGTGGCTGGATGGAGTCACTGAAGCAATAGTTGCAAACTGAAATGGACTCCGGGGAATGGTAGAGGACAGGAAGGCCTGGAGGATCATTGTCCATGGGGTCGCAATGGGTCGGACACGACTTCGCACCTGACAACAACAACTACTTGAGGTGGGGAGGAGCGTTGGGTGTGACACTTCACTCTCCACCACCTGAAGGAGTCTGAAAGCAGCACCTCCTCTCCCCCCAACAAAAGCCCCGTGAGGGAGGTGGAGCTGTGAGAGCTCAAAAAGAAATGTCCCAAGAGAACAGAAAGCTCAAAAAGAACCCAACAAAGATCCAAACGTGTGCACTGGAAACTGATCAAAACCAGCTCCCGGCCTACTCCCTACCCCTGCCAAACCTCTCCAGACCGATGGCCAAAATTCAGATGATGGAAAACCACCAAGGAGTTAGCGGGCAAGATCAAGGAGGTCACAGGTAAGATCGGAGATGAGCTCTGCAGGATGTGAGCTCTGCTGAAGCAGTGAGTGCAGAGGAGAGGGTGGGCATCCAGGCCGGCCCTTTCTTTTATATCCGGCCCAGGACAACCATCCTGGCCAAATCCCGCTACTTGTGATCACTTGTTCCTGCCAGGCTGCGGCTGAGCAGGAACGAGCCACTCTTCTCCTGCCAGGCTCCCCTGCCTGTGCATTGGCAGCCGCATGCCTATGGCAGTGGCCGCGGTTTCCGTACGTGTGGTGCCGGGGTGAGCACTGAACTACTTAGGCTCGGCTCCAAAGCCGTACCTGCAGATCACTCCTGAATTCCACGTGGCAAGGAAGTCTTTGCTGTGCTTGAGGTGAAAACACAACTGCTAAAAGGAAACCAAGGAGCCACTTTGATGTGTCACTGTGACAGCCTCTCAAACTTGGTATTAGCCAGAAAGGCTAATTAACAGAGAGCGATTCTGACCTTGGAATCCAGGCAGTCCCAACAGAGCGAGAGATGAACTGAAACACACGGACGGCCTCAAGGATGAAGCCTGCTGACTCACTAACCAAACTGCAACCAGGAAGGCAGGGACCGGGTCCACTTCACGTCTGCTGCATCCCAGCCAGCTATCGGCATTGTAGTTAGGGGGACTGCTCAAAGGAAACCTATACAAATATTCTCAGCATAATGAGAGAAAGAATCTAATTTGTTATCATTGCTTTTGTGACTGGTACTGTGTGATGGCATAGCGGGAAAAGACAAGATATGCCTCGACTGGGGAAGAGCTCCTTGGTTCCCCTCAGTTACTTGGGGTTTACACAGTCCTGTTGGGGGATGTGTTTGTCCAAGCTGGTCTGTAATTTTGCCATGGTTTCTGATCATTTGCTGTCTAAGAACCTAATTGCTGTAATGTACACAAGTAGCCTCTAGGGGGGCAAGTTACTGCTTTGCAGGCCTTTGAGTTTCCGCCCTGCAGGGCTCCTGTAGAGCAGAGTAAGCTGACGCAGAGGCCAACTGCAGGGAGGCCCAGCCAGAGACAGAATGGGCCAGAGAGTGAAATAGAAACCTTTCTTGAGTCGAGGCAAACTGACTTGTTCTGTTGCTCACGATAGGGCCACAAACTCAGCTAAAAGTATTAGTGGTCTTTGCTTAAGGCAAAAGGCCTGTTCTCTTGCCGTAGCCCAATCTAGTATGTCCCATACCAGGAAGTGGGGGGAATGAAGGGCAGCTTGGGGGTTACATTCCTGTCTGGGTTTCAACATTGGCTCGGCCTGAGGAAGTCCTGGGCTGCCCTTGAAAACTGCGCCTCCAACGGTTCAGTTGCCATGCATTTTGGGGCATGCTGTTGTTAGGCTCTGGATATATATTTTGCCACCTGGATATATATAATGTTAATGGGGGATCAATAATTTAATGTATTTTACTAGCAAGAAAGCCCGCTGCAGGTTAAATGCAACAGGTGCTAGTGGGGAGATTGGGGGGGGGGGGAGGCGGCGGGGGCGGGGGCGGGGAGAGGCAGCTCCGGTGAGGCGCAGAGCAGCCTCCATTCCCCTCTCTCACCTTCTTGGGCAAGGCAGTGGGGTGAGCGCATGGTGGCCTTGGGGCTGGAGGTCCTCAGTGTGGCTGCCGCCACCATCTCACAGCCTCAGGCGGCGCCTCGCAACCTCTGCTGGGCAGCCTCCAGCACTGCCTCAGAGCCTCCACCAGGCAGGCTCTGCCGCTGCCTTGGAGCCCATGGCATCATCTTAGGGCCTCACTGCATTCGTTCCGGCTGGGTTTTGGGGGTGGGCGCTCCAGGAGCCAGCCCAATCCAGGTGCGGATTGGTGCATGGAGCAGAAGCAGTGTCCGGACACCAAGACACCGATCCACCCATAATGGCTCTTCTCAATTATGTAAGAGCCACTATGTGGTACAGATGTGGAGTTTCATTACTATGTAACCCACCGTGAGATGGCTTGCCGATAGCGGAGGGTAGTAAATAGAATAATAATAATAATGATTGCTCCATGCATTTTTCAGTCATGGTGGCCCTAGAGGGCCTGACCACTGACAAGGTCTGCTCTCAGCAGCCTTTTCCTTGGTTAAGACGGCCCGAGGGGGGCCACCAACACTGTCTGCTCCATGCAGATTTATACTCAGTCAAGGTGGCCCTGGAAACAAGACCCCAGCCATTAACAGAGCCTCTAATATCAGTCCCACAAAGAGAATCGGCATCGTTGTGCTCCTCCATGGCCATTCCAAGCAGCTGAATAGCATTGCTATTAATTGGGTTAGAGAAAAGGGCCACTGTGGGAAAGGAGCCCTCTGCTCTCTTCACGGAGCCTAAAACTAGAACAGAGCAAGGCGTGGGAGGACAAAGTGCAGAAAAAGGACTATAGAAGTAGTGCATATGGCATAAGGCAGGATGGAAAAGAAAAACTAAGGAACAGATAAGCAGAAGACAGTAAGCCTACTGATCTAGCTGCTCTCCCTGTCGAGGCAGCAAAAGAACTGGAGGATGGGAGATGGCCACCAAGGAGACAGGAAGAGGAAGATTTTTAGTCCTGCCTTCCTCAGAGAGTGGTGGGAATCACCCAATCCAGATCTCCTCCTGACTCAGAGGGAGAAGCAGCTCTATGCCATGCCAGAGTCTACTCACCAAGGGGCAGGCAAGCAACGGTTGTTCCTTACCCAAATGCTCTTGGAAGCTTCACATCCAGAGATGAAACGCCATCCTTGACCAGAACTAGGAAAGGAGGTGCTTTTCATTTCTTCAGGTCAGAATCCAGGAACTGGCCATTTTCTGCCTTGCTAAAACCATGGCAGCTGACAAAGCAGGCAAAGAGGAAGGGAAGGCGATTTTAAGTTGCTTTGACACTCCTTTGGGTATTAAAAAATGGAGTCCAAAAATACAGCTCTTCTTCTATTTCAAACAAATAAAATAAAGAAAACCAAACCTTAACTAATTAAGCCTATTTCTTCAAAGAGCCCCACAAGACTATATCCAAATGGCGAACACGGATGACTCTCCCTCCCAAGAATGCTATTTATAGAGTCTATTCTCACCTCTCTCCTCCCCCCTCACCCGGGCCAGGTGGACCTTGCCCAGAAGACAAAACAGGCACCTCCAAGCTACCAGCATGATGCTCCTTCCCACAGATTTAAACCAGGAAACTGAAATCTACTGTAATGAAAAAAAGCTGACCATAATGCAGGAAGAACATGGCATTAATTGAGAAACATGGGATCTTAAAGCCACCAAAGTTTTGTTTTCTTTTCATGAGAGACTATCACGTTGGATCCCGTTCTACTGGATTTCCCCACCTAAGGTTGACCTGGTGTTTATTAGCAACCATGTTGTTCTCCAGTCCCACTCTTTAAATGCCTGTCTGTTTCCCATGTGCAGAGGTGCAGTATGCCATAGATGGTCCCATGCCGTAATGTCTCTGAGAGGCCATTCCATCCCCATTGACTCCGTTAACAAATGGCTTTTTTCACAGGGAAAACGGTGTCTGCAGCAGCCGTGTGGAGAGCTGCCACTGGGAGGTCTTGACCTGACAAATGGATTTCCGTAATATCCCTCTCAGAGGCATCCTTCCAGTTCCCCATGCTCCTTGTCAGGTTAGAAATCTACAGATACAGCAGCAAGCCTATTCTCAACACGATTATCAGGGACTTATTAGTTTTGTGCATCTCTATGTGCATGGGCAGGAGTTTTTATAGGGTTTATAGGGTTCTCTGTGTGTCTTGGTAGGGGAATGATCTATCTATAAGGACAGCAAATAAGCAAAATTGCAGACAGAAGGATGAAGGAGAAAAAAACATCTTACTAACAAATTTCATTGGCATAGTATTACATGATATAAAGCCGGGTACGAAGCCTCTATACCACCATCCTAATTTAAATGCTTTCTGGAATAAAATAATGAAGGATGCACATATTTTATATACATCTAAGTGCAGCTGCTACATGTCTATTTATTATATTTGTTTCATTTATACCCTGCTTTTCTACCTGGTCAAGAACCCAAGGTAGCTTACAGCATCATTCTTCTTCCCTCACTGCATCCTTGCAACAACCACCCTGCAAGGTAGGTTAGGCTGAACATGTGCAACTACTAGACCAAGATTATCAGGACACTACCAGGACAGAGGGGGGACTGGGTCTCACCAATCCTAGACCGAACCTCCAACCACCACCCCTCACTGGGTCCAGAACCTGAGTCCAAAGGTCCACTCGGTCATTAAGTTCACTGAGCCTCTCGATCTCTCTCAGGAAAAGCTAACAGCTTTACACGTTTTTTGTGAGGATAAAATGCAGAAGGGAAGAACCACGGACACACACTGAGTTCCTAGGAAGGAAGTCAGGAAAAGGTGTTGACAGACGGCAACAGAGATGGATCCATTGCTTGAAGCTGTGCAAGAGGAAAAGGGGTTTCAGAGGCCTTTCGAGGTCTTTACAGCCCCCTGCTCAATGCAGGATCAGCCTAAAGATTTTAAATAGATATGAGCAGGAATTGATTCTTCCTTCTTCCAACACTGAACATCATCACAGAAATGAAATTATTTTACTTTATGAATTTGGTATCCCATTTATGAAAACCAGGAAAGTTACAAGCAGTATCCAAATTGTACATGGTTTTGAGAGCCTAACTAATACTCAAATAATAAAAATGTGGTCAAGACTCCAAGCACGGACAAGAAGCAGGAATCCTGTGGTGCCCAGGAAGAGTCCCCAAGTCTGGAATGGCCCAGTCCCTGGCTGGAGCTCGTCATTCTGTTCAGGATGAAGAGCCACACCGGAAAATGTCTGGAAGGCTTGTGTGACTGCATGTAAGAAACCTCTTTTAAACGCCTTCTGTGGCTGCCATGCCACAGCCGGTGGATATAGGGCACCAGTCCCACACATTTCTTTCTCCTGAATCTCAGTTTACCGCCTCATTAGAAAAATAAATCAAAATGAAGGTTTGATGGAAATCACGAGACTTGAAAATCTGTGGGGTTCATTTGTTTTCTGCATGTCACACTGCACAGCAGGAAACAACAACACAGAGGAGGCCTAAGTGCTGGGGGAAAGGGAGGAAATTTTAAGAGGAGAGAAAGAGAGAAAATCCAAGAATTCTGTGGTGGCAGCTGTTACTGAAACAACACAATTTAATCTACCCAGACAATCAGATCTCCAGAGACCAATCAGAAACCCTGCTGGACAGTGCCTCACCTGGCCCCACCCACTTTCTAAAAACACTTGGTGGTAGGGATGGGCATGAACTAGCTCATGAGCCCCTGAGCCAATATTCAGGGAAGGCACCTTCCACAAACATTTTCTGGATTTTGGTCTGGTTCAGTTGTTTGGGAGCATTTAAACCTAACAGCTGAGCAGGGGAAAGTGAAACCAACTGATGAAATGGGTGCCAGCCATGTAAATCTGAAAGGTAGACTGGCCTTGTTGTTAGGTTTAAATGACTGACAGCCATTTCACTGGTCCATTTCCCCCCCCCCCCCATGTGAGGGGGAAAGCCAAATAATCTAACATCAGCAAGTCCACCTGAGGGAAAACTGAGTCGCAAGGCAAGCTGCAATTAGGAGAAAGGGGGAACCAAACTCACCAGTCCAGCTTGGTTTGGGTGGGGGCCTTTTAGCTCAGTTTTGGGTTTAGTTTAGGATTTTTTAGGTTCATGCCCATCCCTACTTGGTGGACACCAGTTAAGGGGTTGGTAGGCACAATGAAGCACATGGAGGTCCATGTTGGAGACCTCTACTGTAAAACAAACAAGAAATAAATATTTGATTGCAGCTTAAAGAGAAACAAAATTTAATACAAAATAAGAAAATACTTATTTTCTGAAAAGCGGGCCTAACATTGCCTTGCCCTATACTGTGCCCACAAATAGGTAAGAGTTACAGTGTAATCCTAGGCAGCGTTACTCCATTAGACCCATCTTAGTGGGCCTAGACTAGAGTAAGTTGTAGTACAGTAGAAGTAGCCTTAAAAAAGCCATCCTCTGCCACCAGCAGCGGTAAATGGCATTAGTCTAGTTGACCGGTTTGTTGTAAAGATTACTAAAACAATGCATGCAAAGCACTAGGAATATTCAAGGAACGTAAGTTCCAAGGTAACCCTTTAATAGAAGTAACATAATTGGGTATAGTTGGGTGGCTGTGAAGCAACAGAATAAAATTTGAATCCAGTGGCACCATTAAAACCAACATGGTTTACTCCTGGGTATGAGATTTATATGCTTTTGTGATATTCGGAATCAAATTTTGTTGGTCATAAAGGTGCCCCTGGACTCAGACCCTGGTCTATAGCCTAGCAGAAAGCTCAGAGACATTCCAAAGAATTTGCCTGCTCTCCTTTGTGGAACCACCTCCAATCAATGGTTGGTTATAGAACCACAAGTACACACACATTTAAACAACTTGGATCTTGGACAGACTGGTGATATTAAGAGAGAGGGCACTTTCTGTGCCATATCAAGTCTGTGATATTGAATCTTATATGTCCTTAAGGCAGCATGAGTGACAGTTAGGAAACCACAGAAGCACCAAATGCTGCAGGAAACACAGTTCTCCTAACACTCCTTTCAATTTTTCTATAACTTCAACTGCTGGGAGCGCCTTGTATGCATCTTTCAGTAATCATTATTACAAGGTATAATTATCCCAATATCGTGGGACACATGCAGGGAGGTGCGAAGGAAGAGAAGAAAGCAGAATGAAATGCTTGCTTTCCTTTCCATTACCTTCTTTCTCTTTAAAATAATAGGCCAAAAGAAGAGCAAGAATGTGACTAGATATCTTTTTTATAGGATAGCACTCTTGTCATTTCCAGAAGGAATCATATTTGTGACTTTGGTTTAGCTAACACAGGACAGGATGTGGAAAATGCTTTTCCAATGGCACCCCGGAGTACACATGAAATAAACTTTCTCGGTCTGAGAGGTGCCCCTGGACTCAAACTGTGTTCTTTTTTAAAAAAAATCCAGTGATAGATAAAGCCCACCAGTGCCCACATGGAGGGAGGGTTGGCCTCCAAACAGAGACTGAGGAAGTAGATACAAGCTACCCCTGAAATTCACAGAGGCAGCTGGCCAAACTGCAGCATGACTGCATTAAGAGTCATGGCTGAGAGTTTATTTCTGATGTTCAGGGTCTGCTTTTCAGCCTATGTTTTCCATAAACCCCCAATAAAATCACACAGGGCTTGTCTGCAGTTGCCTTGGAACAAGCCAGTCTCAGCCTGCCTGCCCCTCCTTTCTTGAGGTCTGAATCCCAACAGCACATGAGCCAGAAGGGCTGGGGAGTAGTGAGTGATGTCATCACAGGCCCAATCAATAGATGCCTTGACACTTCCACAGTTAGTCACCTTCTCAGCAGCAACACAAACGACAACAAAGAAGATCTGTGTTTTTACAGCAACACAACTGCGGTCTGAAACTGGGCAAATGCATATCCCAAAAACCAAAGGCATCACCTTGAAAAACAGAACCTGTTTGATGCAAGCAAGCAAGCAACACTCCTGTACAGGTTGCAATATACACTAATAAGCTGGAAAGGCCTTAATACTACCACTGCTAGAAGATTCTCGTTCCCCTTTGTAGTAACCATGTACTCCGTTTTGGGCACCACAACTGAATGAAGATGTAGAGAAACTGGAGCATGTCCAGAGGAGGGCTACAAAGATGGTGAAGGGTTTGGAGACCAAGACATATGAGGAAAGGTTGGGGGAGCTTGGTCTGTTTAGCCTAGAGTGGAGACGACTGAGAGGGGATCTGATAACCATCTTCAAGTATTTAAAAGGCTGCCATGTAGAAGATGGAGCAAAATTGTTCTCTCTTGCCCCAGAGGGACAGACCAGAACCAATGGGCTGAAATCAATTCAAAAGAAATTCCATCTAAACATCCAGAAGAAGTTCCTGACAGTTAGAGTGGTTTATCAGTGGAATAGGCTTCCTCAGGAGGTGGTAGATGCTCCTTCTTTGGATGTTTTTAAGCAGAGGCTAGACAGTCATCTGACAGAAATGCTGATTTTACGAACTTAGGCAGATTGTGAGTGTGTGGGCAGGAAGGGATGTGCCAGTGTTTGTCTCCTGTGGCCCTTCCTTGCACATCCAGGGAATTGCTAATTGCAGCTGTGGGATGGGAGGTGAATTTCCTCCAGGCCAGGCTGGATTCTGGAGATTTTTGGAGGAGGGATCAGTTGGGCATGAAATTGGAGTCATCGTGGTGGGCAGGTAGCTGTGAGTTCCTGCACTGTGCAGGGGGTTGGACTAGATGATTCAAGAGATGCCTTCCAACTCTAGGATTCTATGAGGAAACATTGTGCGAAACAGGAGTTTGCTCTCCAGGCTCTATAAAAGTCTCATTGCTGAAGACAGATAAGAACTGCTTAGTTAATGGAAAGTTGATTGCCCATCTCCTTAGTCACCTCTGGAATGCACTTTTAATTATCTATTAAAACTTTTACATTCTGCTTTTCTTTGTGGTTTAAGGTAGCTTAAAATAATAGTTATAACATCCTCAGATTAAAAAAAAAATCAAGTAGCCAATCCCAAATCTCTCTCCTCCCTTAAAAGATGCTTGCCATTCAAACTGCCTCAAAAGTCCTTGCAAACAAGCAGACCATGCAATACCTCCTGAAGATCTCCAAGAGGAGCTCCTTCCACCCCTTCAGAGAGCCCATTTCACTGAGCCATGATGGAGAAGGCCCAGGGGCTCTAGTCGATGCCAAGAGGACCAAACAAGGTGGCAGGACAGCTAACAGACAGCTGCCTATAGCAGGCACAGGAGGTGGTCCTTGAGTCACAATCCTTGAATCACCTTAAATCACAGGAACCTACCAGGACTGAGAAATTAAACCAGTTTTGCTTGACCAGAATGTGTGCACTAGAAAAGTGAGAAAGGAGCCATTTTAAGGTAGTGTGAATCTGGATTCTGGAATGCTGAAATTATATTACTTTGGAAAAGGTATTGCCTGTGTATTTACATGCATTCTTAAAACACCTGCTTCAACTCCAACATTTGTCAGCAAACCAATCATTGCATGTCTCCACTTTTCAGTCTTAAGTGATGCTAAAAGTTCCCCCTAACTTCCATGACTTGGAAAAAGAGAAAGCATTATGCAACTTCTTAAAGATCCCTACTCAACTGAATTCCACATTGCTCACACAGATGCATGACAACCAGGAAGCAATTTAGGTATTTGTATAGGTTTCCTCTATTAGTATTCTTTTTTAATTCATAGGGGGGGGGGAAACCCAGACACCCTGAAGTTAATATTTCAGTGTTGTTTCAGAATAAGCCAATGGTGAAATCTGGCAGGGTTCCTTCTGTTTTGCCTTACCTGCTGTTCATCCTCCATGACATTACTGGCAAATTCAAACATCAGGTCATTCTGCTGTACTGCTGCTGCCATAATAAAGCATTCCAAGGTCTCAGTTCTGCATGAGAAGAAAATACTTCTTTGGTGTAAAGGCACAGAAGTGATCACCAAGAGTGTGGACCAATAGTCCTTGAAGCCAATTAGATGCCTGAATGAAGAATTCGTATACTACCAGCTAACTTCTAGATTTACTGTCGTGATGAATGATACAAATGGTAAAACGTCTTCCTCAGGTATTCCTCTTGCCTCAAGACCCCTGAAAAATAAAAACAAAATAATACAGTAGCAGTTTAAAAAAATGGAAAATAAAAATCAGCATAACTGATAACAAAGTTGACAAATCTCTTTATTCAAAGAGTTGAGGGATATTGCATACAACAGTCGGCCAAAAATGATTAATTCTTACCAACTTTGCAGCATGGATTTTAGTAATTAACAAGCAAGAACCGCCTTCAAAATCTAACCAGCTCCAAAATAGTCAAAATAAAGTTATCAGCTATGTCAAATGGTATCGTTTTATGTGGCGTATTTTTGTCCTTACTTAACAGAGACAATCTGCAAAGGTTCTGTCTTGTCTATTTGACAAACGTTTCCATTTGCCGCCCTTCTAACATATATATATATATTACAGATAAGAAATCTTTCTGAAGATGCAGAAAAACTCACTGCAGAATTTGGGCATGTTCCCTGTGCTGTGTAAAATGTGTGCATTTTTATCTCTAGTCCCGGCTTGCAAGCAGCAGGAAGGAAACACTCACCACGTCATGGCAAATGAAACATGCAAAGGACTCTATGCTACAGCACTTGATAAACAGAAACGCAGGAAGACTGACAATGTGTGGGGGACGCACTCAGTTCCACAACACATCAAGCTGGCTGAAATTAGAATAGCTCAATGACAAACTTTATCTTAATTACAACCTAGTCTTAACTAGCCTTAATAAAAGGTCTGTAAATTGAAGGGGCATGTCTAAAAAGCATAATGTTTATTTAATGGAGATAAGACCTGTGCCGTTCTCTATATTAATACTGGCAACTATCTTAGCCCACTGACCGACCTATTAAAAACCAAGCACACATGTATCGTATTCCGGGGTATGGTCATAATCCACGGTCACGTTCCATTGTATTGGGGTAGCAAAGTTCCCACAAAACCAAAAACATTTGCTGTGACAGAAGCCAAGGTGTTTGGCCTCAGGAGCTTGAAAATACACTTGGTAGCCTGTTTCTTACATGTAGATCAGCGCTAGTCAAACTGCGGCCCTCCAGATGTCCATGGACTACAATTCCCAGGAGCTCCATGGACATCTGGAGGGCCGCAGTTTGACTACCCCTGGTGTAGATTCACTGGCCTCTTGTTGCATACTTAAGAAATCACACTGACACCACTCCTTTACAAAGCCATTAAAAAATTGAAACAATAAATGCTACAATTGAAATATTCAACAAAGAAACGTTCATACATTTTAAAGGAAAGCATCTATAATTAATAACTTCTACTGTTTTTGTGTCTTAGGCTGTGTTTCTACCCCATGCACTTCTCTCTCTGAAGTGAGAAACGTTCTCCAGGTTTGCCATTCTCCCTAATGACATAATGCATAGATTTTGGGGACGATTTTGGGAATACCTTTCGTTCCAAAACTATACTGGAGGAGAAGATTAAGAGGTCACACATTCACGCCACCCGACTTTGCATCTGCATTAATTCTTTATCTCTTCACTTCTGTTGTTGATGAGATATCACCAAGATCCTTTCTGACAAATAATAATCATTCGATATATAGCGACTTCTCTCTTTTCGACCCTGTAGTAATCTTTCTTACTCAACCACATTTCTTGGATAGATCAACACCCTCTAAACTCTGAAAAGCAACTGACACATTTCTTGGTACCTGTGCACATTTAATTGACCATGACAATGGACAATAGGAATTTCTTCCGTGTAACTGAAGAGTTACTTTTTCTATGGATTATTAAAGAAGAACATGTAGCAACAAAGTATATGGACTCAGACCCTGAAAACTGAAGAGTGGAGGGCCTGGCAG
This sequence comes from Paroedura picta, assembly GCF_049243985.1. NCBI lineage: Eukaryota > Metazoa > Chordata > Lepidosauria > Squamata > Gekkonidae > Paroedura > Paroedura picta. The sequence continues at coordinate 123,865,533 of NC_135374.1, read as the reverse complement.
TGGGAGGGCAAGCAAAAGCTTGAAAATAATGAATTTTGGGAGACACAAAGTCGATCCATGGAGGGGTTAATAAAAAGCACCTACACATTCCATAAAAGGCTAGGATTATCATGTTTTAGCATGGGAAGTGCTCTGGTGCTGGCCAGGGAAAACACACACACACACACACAAAAGTATCAACCTTGAAAGCTGCAGGAATTTGGACCACTGGTCAAAGTGTTAAGCAGGCCTAGCACTGGCAGAGTTACAGCCCCTTTGCACCTTTCGAAGACAGCAAAAGCAATTATTTCTCTTACTATAACACTCATCGACTCCACCCTCCAAAGCTGCCATTTTCTCCAGGGGACCTGATGTCTGAAGCGGAATTTAAATTCTGGGAAATCTCCAGACCCCATCCAGAGGCCGGGGACCATCCAGGCAAGGCAGTTGGATACCACGAGGGAGGAACCTCTTTACTCTTTCCAGCCTTGAGGCCTTCTAGCCTAACGCTTTAAGATCCGTGCATCTCAAAAGGAGGCCACATCCATAAAGCGATGTTTGTAGGAGGAGAATCCTTTCGGCTCACAGCTGCCACCGGGCGTTGCCACATAACATCAGTTATCTTGCTCAGTGTTTCCCAACCCAGGGATCCCCCCCCAAAAAAGAGGGTCTCCGGCTTCTGCAGTCCCCCTCCCCAAGATGGAGATTAGAAAGGCTGCGTTTCTTAGCCCTCTCGAATGCTGTAGCTAGGATAGCGGCAGGGCTCCTTGGGAACTTGTGAGGGCCTGGCCCTCACCGTCAGATAAGCAGCTCCAAAAATGACAGAACTCAGAGAGGCGAAGTGACTGATGGTTGTCTGTATCGGGTGACTATAATGCTGGCATTATTCCCTCGCTCGACAGAAAACAGCCAGAGTCTAGGAGCACCTGAAAAACTAACGCCATTTGTGGCAGAGGATGAGCTTTCTTGAGTCACTGCTCAATTCTTCAGATACCTGAATATCTGATAGCAACCTAATATATGAAGAAGTGCAAAATATATGCAAAAGCGCTTACCCTGCCAGGAATGTTCTACTGCTATGATGATGTCTGACCTTAGGCAATTCGCCATGCGCCTCTGTCTCTGACTGCTTCTTTTAGTTGGTTCACGGTCATCCCTGTATCGGCTTAGATCGTGTCGAGTTTTTATGCATTGCTGTCTGGTTTTCTCTAGGAGTTTGCCTGCCCTGCCTCCGTATCAGATTTCAGGGAGGCAGCCCTTTCCGTTCTTGCAAAAGATCGTGTCAGATCCTTTGGTGACCACGTTTCCTTTTGCCACTGACCATGCTGAGCATTAATGATTTTTCTAGCGAGTTTGATTGCATGATGTGTCCAAAGTAAGCTTTAGCTGTAATATCTTCCCTTCTAATGACATAGTTGGTTTGCTCCTCTCTAAAACTACTGCTATAGATAGACTAAAACAGCTACCCATTTCACAAGAAATACACTTCTAGACACCACTGTACCTTGACCTCATGGAAACCCACTGATCACCAAACGTCTCTACATGGCTGCTGTCACCCTCCTAAACACACCAAATGATCTCGTTTCCAGCTGCATCTGTTCTGATCCCTTAGACAGAGATTCTCCCTGCAGGATCTATAACAGGTATTCTTAGAATTATAATACCCTCCTGAAACACAAAGCCAGAAGGATACCAAGAGATAACCTGCTACAAGAGAGGCCCAAATGTAACACCAACAGAACACCCCTGGCGATCACTTACAGCTCTCAGCTCAAACCAACTGAACGCAGTTGAAGAAAAGAGACGAATACCTGAAGAAGAGAAGATGGCGGCGGGGATGGAGGTAGTGTGGTGAGCGCTCCACCCTGGAAGCCTTAATTTGAGTGTTAATCCTCAATTTGGTAGGAGAAAAAAAGAGAAAAGGAACATTTAGGATGGGAAAACCTTAGGCTTCTAGCATGGAGGTCAGCTTGAAGACCAGTTGGTCATTTAACAACAGCCAGAGTATGAACGGGGAATGGATAGGGAGACTACTGGACGGTGTGAGCTTGCCTAGGTGAGGTGGCTGGGTGCAAGGCAGAGGTAGCTGGAGACTTGTATCGGCTCGAGCTGCAAGTTGACAACTTAGGTGTGGCCCAAGGAATACAGTGGGCTCCCTCCTATACTGTGGAAACGGACCCCAGAAAAAGCTTGCCTGGTGGCATCCCATCCAGCAACTCTTTGGAGCCCTGAGACGTCAGGCAGTGGCTTGGCTGACCATCTAATCAGTGCAGCAAGAGAGAAGATTTGGAGCAAGCATGGAGGCAGACTCTCCAGCGACATATCCACAACCCCCATTCGTCATCTGGGGCCTTTTGGCTCTGTGTTGAGACCTATGGGCCTGGTGGAGCCAGTCACTGGTGCTGGAAGATCAATGGCGGCCTGGAAGAGGTTGGAGTGTTCCAGGCATCGGAAAGGTGGCGACAGGGGTGAACTGATTCCAACCTGCCGAGCCAGACAAAGGCTCACTAGATCTTCAGAAGAAAAAGCTAATACACACACAAACACTATTACAACCAAAATCTTTAGCAGAATAACCTGGGAGTGATTTAGCTCTTCTCCCCTGTACACCAGCGATCTACCACCCCCCCTTTCAGAATACATCATGACCATGTAGCTTTTAAGCACAGCGATGAAAACAGCCACTTCTTGACCCTTCCCCCCAAAGACTCTGTCGTTGCATTAGTACCCTGAAGAAACCCCTATTAGCAGTCCAGCTGAGATCGTCTCGTTTAGTTGGTTTGCCTTGGCTTTCCTTTGAATTACAGCTGTACAGTGAGGTTACTAACGGGCAAAATAATAAAAATGGCAGCAGCCCAGCTGCACAATGCAGGAGCCCGAGAGGCCTTGAAGGTCCAATCCAGCTCAGCCACCTTGTGCTTCACACCCTTGGTATAAGGCAGGGGTAGTCAAACTGCGGCCCTCCAGATGTCCATGGACTACAATTCCCAGGAGCCCCCTGCCAGCATTCGCTGGCAGGGGGCTCCTGGGAATTGTAGTCCATGGACATCTGGAGGGCCGGTTTGACTACCCCTGGTATAAGGAAACAGCATTCTCCTCTCTTCCCAGACGGGACTGAGGACTGTAAGCCTCTGAAGTTCAAAGTGACCTGACTGCAAGACATGATGTCTCCTCCCACCTGCTGTCAATTGTGGCCAGCATGAACAGCCACATCCCTACCAGGATAACTGGTAGGGAGTCAGCTAGACCAGAAATTCCAGTTTTTATGCATTGCTGTCTGGTTTTCTCTAGGAGTTTGCCTGCCCTGCCTCCGTATCAGATTTCAGGGAGGCAGCCCTTTCCGTTCTTGCAAAAGAACCCAGCCTATCACATACGTAGTTATGCCTATACCTGTTGCTTCATGTTTAACCCTTCGTAATACTGAGAATCCCTTATGTATGCAATGACTCTGCTACCCTTTTCTTCCTGCTATAAACGGCTCCTCAGGAAATGCTCTTTTCTATTTTAGAAACACAGCTTTCAGGCCACTCTCTTCCTACATGTTATACACAGAACAATTGCAGCAAATACCTGAACTACCCTCAATATAAAATCTACCCCACATTTTTAAAGTTTTAAAAAATTGCATCTCTACTTGGCATTTCTAAACATTAGCTCACAAAGAGCAAGAAACAAGTGGGAAACATCAAAATCACCTATTAGGTACAGATAATATTAACATTTTAACTTCTTGGGAACCAAGAACAGATAATCTTTGTTGTCTAAAAGATATGCTGAATATCGAAATAAAGTTTATGTCTGCTGCAAAATTAATCATTGCAACCAACTGGGGGAAAATCTAATCCCTGAACTATCTCCAAATGGGTCTTGCTATTATGACTAACTTATTTTTAAAGAGACCAAAACCACTGATCTATCTGTAGAGACAGTTTTGAGGAAAGATTACCTTTTTATTGCATTTTGGAACATAAAACTAAGTGTTGCATATCTTTAGGCATGGTTTTAACCTATGTAAATTCTATGTTTGGTATCATCTGTTGTACATTTTTCTTCTAACAAGCTAAAACCAACTGGACAGATTTATCCTAATCTGATATTCTTTTTCCTTATTGTTAACCAAAAGCTGCAAGAGAAACAAGGGACATCGTAGCAAGGCAGGAAGAGAAATGTCAAGTATAGGAATACAGTTGCATTCTATCTGGTCTTGGAGAGGAGTCTCTGAATGCACTTCCAGGGGCAGCATTTTCATAATAAACCTGTTATTTGTTTACTTAAAACGTTTCTTACTTAACTTTCTTCTTTATGGCGCTCAAGGCAGCCGGCGCTAGAAACTATGATGATGATGTTAGCCATTCAATTGTGTCTGACTCTTGGCGAACCTTTGGCTCAACTAGTTGAATAATGCTCTGGCAGTGTCCATTTTGAGCACATCTAACCATGGTGTACTTTGTTGGCCTGCTTTATCACTGGCCAATCCTAGCATAATTGCTCTCTCCATTAAGTCTGATAGCATGATATGACCAAAATAAGCGAGCCGGAGTTTTGTCATTCCATCTTCCAGTGATACATGCGCTCTAGTATTTCCCTGATTGTGAGTTTTGCTGTCCATGGAATCTGCGGAAGCCTTCTCCAGCTCCAGAATTCAAACGAATCAACTCTTCTCCTTTCCGATTTCTTCACCGTCCAACTTTCATAGCGTAAGAGGCTATTGGAAATACGATCAATCTAACTATTCTGCATTTGATAATCAGGCTTATGTCCTTGCTTTCCCATGCTAGGTTCAAGCTTATCATTGCTGAGCAACCCAGAACAATTTGACATTAAATTTCCATACTGCAACTGTCACTCTGATCATTTAAGATCCAAGAATTATTTATTTATAATTTAATTTATGCCCCACCACTCCCAAACCGGCTCATGGCAGCTAACAGTAAATAAAACCCCATAATAAAATCCCCCTAAAAGAAGAAAAGTCCAACAGTCGGCATCAATTAAACCAGAAAACCAGAAGGATTGGCAATAGACTAAAAACCAAACCCAATCCCGCTCACAGAGAATGTAAAGAATGTAAAAACACCTCAGGGAGTTTAGGGGATAGCCAGGTCTACTTGGTCAAGGGGAGGGAGCCCAGTTCTTAACAGCCCTGGCCTCACCATAGACCTGACGGGAGAGCTCCAACTGGCAGGGCCTGTAGTATTGCAAGAGCTCTGTCAGGGCCTGGAGCTCTCCCAGGAGCTCATTCCACCAGGTCGGGACTTTAGGAATTACTGAACACATTCAATCCCTTCCCCATGAATTACTATTGTGATATGCCTGTTTTTGTTTTTGTTTTTTGCAGTGGTCATTATTTCCCTTTTTAATGTTTAATAAAAGGCCAAACTTCTTGCTTTCTTCACTGATTTTTGTAACCAGCTGTTCTAGGCCTTCTTTAGTTTCTGATAGGAGAGTCGTGTCATCAGCATACTGAAGACTGTTGATATTCCTTCCTCCAGTCTTAATTCCAGTGTTTGATTCTTTGAATCCAATCTTTCTGATAATGATCTCAGCATACAAGTTAAACAGGAAGGGGGAAAGAATACAACTTTGGAGCATTCCTTTATTTTGAACCAGTCAGTGTCACCGAATGGCTTCCTGGTTTGCATACAGCAACTGTATCAATTTGATACAATGCATCAACACTCCCAAATTTTTCAGGGCTTTCCACAATTTGTTGTGATCCACACAAACAAAAGCTTTCTTATCTGCAACCACTCCATGGGAGTGCTATAAATATAGCAGTAAGCGGGGTTGGGGTGGGCTCAGTCCAGGATGAGGAAGGGCACCCTTTGGCCCCCGACCTGACGAGTTGGGACGTGCAAAGTGCCTTCCAACCTGCCCACCCCCCAACGTGGCCGGACTCTCCACAAGCCAACAGCCTCCCCTGCCGAGAAAGCCTGCCCAGCCCGCTGCCGACCCGCAATCCCCCTGCCACCTCACCGTGACCTGCGGACCCGCTCCATCCTGGGAGCCACTGCCACTACACTGTGCCAAGCTACTTCCGGCGCCAAGGACTGGCTCACCGCACCAAACGGTTGCATGGCCTGCCTTGGGGCCACGCCTGGATGCTGTGCGCACCCCCCAACCACACATGGCCTCTACAATGCCTCCCGTAACTCCGTGCGGGGGGGAGGACGCACGCCATGGGGACGCTGCCTGGCCCACCCCGACCCTCTTCAAGGGCCCTGGGACCCGCTCAGCCTCCCCTGCCGAGAAAAGCAACCCAATGGATCAGGTAACTCCGTGCTGGGGGGGAGACCCACACTGCGGGGACGCTGTTTGGCCCACCCGGGACCCACTCCAAGGGCCCTGGGACTCAGGGGGAGGGTGGCTGGCCTGCCGCCATCGTGGGGGTGGGGGCCCACCGAGGAGGGCAGCGAGGACCCCAGGTGCATTTCATCATACAATGGGCTTTGCCTCTAGTATTGAATAAAGCAGATATATCCTTCTGATGTATCTGTGACATTTTCCAAAATCCAGCACAGGTTTCCTATGTGCTCATGAGTGCCATGTCTCTTTCAAAAGCAGGCTTGAACATCTGATAATTCCATTTCAATGGTTCGTACTATGTGTTTTTGGATGATTTTAAGCAGGATTTTACTAGCATGATAAATCAGGGCTATTGCGCGGTAATTGGAGCAGTGTTTTGAGTCACCCTTTTTCAGTAGTAGAATGAACACAAATTATTTCCACTCCTCTGGCCAGTTATTAGTTTCCCAGATTTTCTGGCAAAAAGTTGTAATGGGTTTGATTGGTACACATCTCAGCAGTTCCACAGGTATGATACCAATGAGTGGGGCCTTGTTGTTTGGTAGATGACACAATGTCCATTCAACTTAATCCTCAAGAATGGGCAGTTCACATTCTATTTTTATTTCCTTATCATTTTGAAGAGAATGAACTTCCTTTTTGCATGTGTATTCTGTGTATTCCCGCCACCTTGGATGCTGTATTGGTCAGCCTGTTCCTTCCCTTATCTTTGATAATGCAAGCAGTAAATGATATTTGGAACCTTTTTACTAGAGTGAAAGCATTTCTTGTGTCCTTTTTTGCAATCTTCTTATAACTAGTTACAGTTCTGATTCTTGTAAGCTTCACTGTCTATTCTTACTGCCCTTTGGAAATCCACATTTAATGTTGCTTCCCCCTTTTACCTGCAGCTTTTGCTGCTTTTCTACATTGATCATGAAACTACATTCATAGTTTCATCTGAAGGCCATTTTGATTTTTTCCCTGGCTTCTTGTATGGTATGTGTTTGATTGCTTTTTCAATAACAATTTCCTGCCTAGCTCATCAGGCATTTTCTCTGTTGTGTCCAATAGTTGAAATCAATTTTTCATCTCCACTACATATATGAGTGGAATTTTATTTACATCAAACTTCCTTAGCCCTGCTGTCTTCTTGATACATTAAAAACTTGAAGACCAAGTTGGTCATTTAACATTAAAAACTTAAAATTTAAAAAATTGGACTGTTAGTAAACTTAAGTAACTGCAGTCCTAAGTAAAACCATTTTCAACTGCCTCCTAAAGATTGAAAGGGGGCCAAGTGCACCTTCCTAAGAAGGTTGTACCATAATTGGTGAGCCCTGTAATTATGGGGCTGCCACTGAAAAGGCCTCGTGTACGTACAAAACAAGCTTCACGAAGGCCTTTTCTTATGATCTTAATTCCTCAGCAGGAACATATGCGAGAAGACAGACCTATACACACACACACACACACACACACACACACAAACAAACAAACAGGTAAAAATGGAAACCCACAAGAAATCCTTCCAGGGCCATCTATGACAGGTGTCTCTGGCAAGTAACTTGCTAGGTACTGATAGCCTGACACCTGCTGAAACAGCCTAGAAAAAGATTGCAAGATTTGTTTTAGGCTATTAAGAATGCTTTTGATTTCAGAAGTTCCTACCTCCCCCATGCTGCTGCCTTCATTGCTGATGCATATGTTAATCCATATTCTGTTTCCAGGACAGACTAAAACTTGGTAGCATGCTGGGGCAACAGGGAGTTTCTTGAGATATTTTTCATTATTCAGAATTCACTCTTTGCGGAAAAGGCTGGCAGCCCCAATCTATTATTAAACCATAAAACATCAGCAACAAAGTTGTATGCCTTAAAACTAAACCACCAAACAAAGTAGGCAGTAGATCTAAGATTCAAAACTGCAGTACTCAACACTGCTTTTCAAAGTGCCACTGAAAAAGAAACTGGACAGGCACGGATAAAACTGTACAAACAATCAGTCTGAAATTTTTGAAAATCTAATTTTAGACCAGAGCCATAGACCAGAACTAACGCTCACTAGAAGCTTGATGTTCAGAGCCTGCCAGACAGATGGACTAGTAACCCCATTCCCAGAGCTTTATCCTCTTTACAGCAAAAAAGAGAGACCTTGCTCAAAGAATAGTGGCCTCTGAGAAGCAAAGCAGTTGCTTAAAAGTGATGGCAGTGAATGCACAATCCAGCATTTCTCTCTTTCCTGGATCATTCAGGTCCCACAGAACTTCTACGAGAACTGAGAGTGAACAAAATAGCTTGTGACCAAAATCCACGAGAAGAAAACACGTAAGGATGCAGGCAATGACCCTTTATGCACGGGGACGGGGCATGCAGGGCTGCCCCAGCATAGCACGTGTTTTGAGCCAGGGCCAGGACGCTGCCAGCCAAGTTAAGTGGCAGTGGGGAGGCGCCGGTGGGATGGGGGGGCCAGGTCCCCTCCACACGCTCTGGCTGGGCAGGGGGTTGTCCCTGCCAGCTCCACAGCTCCGCGGAGCCCGCAGGGGCGTGCAGTGTCCCTACAGGGACACTGTGGGTCGGGGCTGGACAGGCCAGAAGGCCCGGCGCTGTCAATTATGCACAGTGCCAGCCCACACCAGCCGCCAGCATAATCAGGAAGCTGCGGAAGTTCCCGCGTTTGCTTACCGCGGGCCTTCCATAGCCCTGGGCCGGGACACACCTGTGCTGGCTGCGTTATCGGGGATTTTACCCGAAGCCCTGCCTCCGCCAGCGCGGGCGTTCTGCCCCGTGCATAATGGGTCAATGAGAAGCTGAGTCTACTTAGTCAAGTCTCATCACAAAGTTGTACAAGGCAATAACAATACTCATCTTCCTCTTTTGACACTGATGTGCTGAGGCCAGAGCTGAGCCAGCTTGCTAAAAGCCACACCCTGGAGGATCCTGTCTCACTGAGCTTGAACTCAGAGGCTCCAAGACCTGGCAAGGGACTTGAATAAATATTTCTTATTCTTCAGGAGAAACAAGTCTATCAGTACTCTGAGGTACCATAGAGCAGCTGTCCCCAACCCCCGGTCCAGGGACTGGTACCAGTCCATAGACCAGTCGGTACTGGGGCCGCAGCTCTTCCTCTTCCTCCACTCCGGCTGCTGCCTGGGGGCTGCCCTGCCACTCTGCTGCCAGCTCACCTTTAGTGCTCTCCAGCGGCCGCCATGGCTGGGGCTCCCCCTCGGCGTGGCACTGTGCAGCTGCTGCTGGCAGTGCCCCCCAGTGGGCGGTGAGAAGTCAGAGGCACCGGCAGGAAAGCAAGTGAAGCAGGGGCTCAGGCGGCGGCGATGTCTGTTGGCAAAAGACTCCCCCCCCCCCCGGGCCTCAGTATAATTGTCAAGCGTTGACCGGTCCCTGGTGATAAAAAGGTTGGGGACCGCTGCCTTAGAGAGTAGTGTGCTGGATCTAGACTATATGCAAAGAACTTTTGTCAGTGGAATGGTATAGTCCTGTGTCCCCCCTCCCACTGCAGCTGATCAGTTTTCCCCAAATGCTGCTTGAGTGATGGGTGAGGCCCTTAGGAACAGCATGGGAGGTAAACCAGTAAAGAGAGGAATCGATGGGAATCACCCCAGCCATTCTGCCAGCAAAGCGCAGACCTGCTAACAGATCCCATCAGATCTCAGAATCTGAACAGGATCACTCCTAGTTAGTACTTGGGATGGGAGAACACCAAAGAAGCACAAGGTCACTATTGGGAGACAGGCAATGGCAAGCCACCTCCGAACAACTCTTGTCTTTGGTCACCGTAAGTTGGCTGTTACTGGTGACTATACCTTCCCCCACAATCTGCTAGCTGAAATTTTAGTCTGGATCCAATCCCCGCCCCCAATCCATCAATTGAAAGAGGATGCCCAAAGTTAGATGAAATCAGAAAGCTGGACCATTCTGAAAACAGGGCTGGTATTTCAGACTTGATCTTCTCTTCTAGTGTTGGAGGCTACATTCTTACTCTGAGACTCAATTAAGGTACCTGTTTAGTGTGTTAACCAGGGTTAGTCAAATTGCGGCCCTCCAGATGTCCATGGACTACAATTCCCAGGAGCCCCTGCCAGCGTTCGCTGGCAGGGGCTCCTGGGAATTGTAGTCCATGGACATCTGGAGGGCCGCAGTTTGACTACCCCTGGTGTTAACGTTCAGTGGCAGCGGCGGCAGCATTTCACATACCACACAGCCAGATGTGATGCAGGTGACCCATGATCAGGAATCCCTTTTAAAATACACACACCCACTGTCCTTTTTCACCCTGGAGTTAACAGCCTGTAACAGAGTTCTTTTCCTGCTTCTCTTTCACTCTAAAGCAGTGGTTCCCAACTTTTTTATCACCGGGGACCGGTCAACGCTTGACAATTATACTGAGGCCTGGTAGTCTTTTGCCGAGGGACATCGCTGCCTGAGGCAGCAGTCGGGGAGGAGGATGAGGAGCCGTGGCCCAGTACCAACTCATCCACGGACCGGTACCAGTCCCTAGACCAGGGGTTGGGGACCCCTGCTCTATAGCACTTGCAGGATAAGCAGAACTTGCTGGCTGACATCTTGTCCTGCTTCCCACAGCTTAAGAGCCAGGGGTCAGTGAGTTGTTCTCACCCCAGCAACTGAGTTTGGCTGCAGTCACCAGGAGTCAAGCAGTTCCTGATTGGCTGCAACGAGTCTTTGGGGGAGGGATGCAGAGGTTGCACACCTTCAACCAAACTGACAGACTGTCGTGGATTTTTGTCCAAGGGGGAGCAACTGTACGTCCTTGTCGGGCATGTGCGAGCTTCCACGCTGGTCCATCACTTTCCAGTCAAACCTGCCCCTGGTTCATCGGGACGGACTCTTTGGGGGAGCCAGATGTCAAAACCATATGCCTACATGCTCTTTGTCATATCTTTCGTGGTATTATTTTTATGTAAACGTATTTTGGTTAAAGTAGTCAATGTAACCCCATATAGTTTTGCAGACCTGGTTTGTGTCAAGCAAAGTTCACTGAGGATTCAGGAAGGCTGCAAGTGCCATAAATCCATTAGGTGTTTGGCAACAGGTTATCTTTTTGACCTTGGGTCCACAGACAATGGCTGAGTCTAAAACTAACTTTCATTTTCACAGGTCTTCATGCTCAAACCTGAGAGCAGGGGGAATTATGAGGTCAAGGGGTTGACAAGGAGGAACTGTCCCAAGGTGCATTAGCTACAATTTAGAGATGCTGGTTGAGAAGAATCAACTGGGGTCTCACACACAGATGATCATGGGTGGGCTGCCCTCTCATCCCGCCAGTTTAAGCCAGGCAGCAAAAGAAGGAAGCACAGAGCTGTGCTAGAGTGGAGCCCTCAACATCCCACCAACCCAGCTGATTTGGGGCTGGTTCTCTTGCAAACCAGTTTAAACCAGTGTCCTCCCAGCTGATCCTGAGACTCACGAAAGCTCATGCCTGGCTTGCTTGCTTGCTTTCTTTTTGAAAATTTTAAACCACCCCTCTCCAAAACTGAGTGCTCCAACACTCAGGTGAACATTTATGTACTTAATTTATACTCTTGACATTCTCCCCAATGGAGACCTGAAGTATCTTATGTCATTTGCCTCTTCTTCATTTTACCTGCTCCTGCCTCTCCACTGTTTTCAGATCTACCCAAAACTCCAGAATATATCCTTGATTTTCTCAGGAATTCTCCCTGAGATTTCCTGTTAAAACCCAGATGCATTTGGGATCCAAAATATATCTGGAAAATCCCAAGGTATCTTTCAAGTATATATTTTATATCAGGTAGCTCCGAATGCACACCCCTAGCTGCAGAGTGTGTTTTGCAATCAGGCAAAAGGAAGTACGTAAAGAATTAATAAGTAACTCTGTAACCCAATATAGTTGAGAATTGGCAAACTTCCTCTCCTGCTCAGTGAAAAGATCCACAACACTCAAAAGCCCGCTCAGCCTGTAAAAGTTGATGGGGGGGGGGGGGGTTTACATGTTCTGCAAAAGACTGCCAGGAGCCTGCCAGCCTAGAGATTCAACCTGGCTCTAGATCAAGGTGGGAAGCTGTGGAAGTCTATCTGTAGTGGTAGAAAAGAGCCAGAGTCCAGGAGCACTTTAAAGACTGACAACATTTGTGGTCGGGGAGGAGCTTTGGTGAGGCACTACTCACGTCTTCAGAAAAAGTGAGCACCGAATCATGATAGCTCATGCCTGGCTCTTTACAAGTGGGAGGACATACGTAGTATTTATTTACTTAAGTTATACCCTGACTTTCTCTCCCATGCGGACGTGAAATATCTTACATCCTTTACTCTCTTCCATTTTAACACAGCAGCCCTGTGATGTAGGTTAGCTGAGAATACGTAACTTGACTAAGGTCACCCAGCAAGCATCCATAGCGAGCTGGGGATTCGAACCTGAGTTTCCTAGATCCTAGCCTGGAACGCCAAATGCTTCATCATGCTGGCCTAGTTGATGAAAGAGCAGGGCGGGAGGAAACGGAGTAGCCCCACATCTCGAATTCTGCTTCCGACCATTAAAGAGACAGGCAAGCTGTCTTGGGTGATACCTGGAAATGTGACTTGTGTACTTTCCATTCCCCAGGAAAAACATGAAATTGTAACTACCAAAATGCAGCAATATCTGGAAAAAAATAGACCAGTGCCAATCCAGTCTACAGTGATGATGGGGATGTGCACACTAAAAAAAAAAATCAGTACAATTTTTATTTGTACCAAACTGATTCAAGCTTGACAGTGATTTGGTTCCCATGATTCGGGTTTACCAGAATCGACTGGGCTCTGATGGAGCCTGACAAACAGCTGATGCTCTGGAGCAGCGGTCTGCAACCTTTCGGCTGCTGCGGACTGCTGTGACGGGGTGGGGGGAGAGGGCGGCCCGGGGCCCCGCACACGCGCGGCAAGTCCACATATGTGCGTTTGTGCCACAGGCATGCCAGCGGCCGCGGCTCCCTCTCCCCACCCCTCCAGGCCGCGAGCAAATCGGGCAATTAGCTTGCTGTCCGGCAAGCTTCTCTCCCCCCCCCCCCCCGAAGCAAGAAGCTTGCCGGGCCACAAGCTAATCGGCCGCTTCGGAGGCCAATTTGCTCGCAGCCTGGAGAGTTTCTCGCTGCGGGGGGGGGGGGGGAGAAGGAGCCGCGGCCCAGGGCTGAGGCCTTCATGGCCCGGCCCGGGGGTTGGGGACCACTGCTGTGGAGAGACCACTGCAACTTCAGAGGGGTAAATGAGGCAATGGATTTGTGTTTTTTCAGGCTCATCTGAGCTGAATCATACAGTTGGAAGGGGCCTCCAGGGTCCAATCCCCTGCACAAGGCAGGAACTCACAACTACCTGCCCTCCCACAGTGATCCCTATTTCATGTCCAAATGACCTCCTCCACCAAAAATCTCCAGAATCCAGCTTGGCTTGAAGGAAAATCACCTGCCACCCCACAGTGGAGATCAGCAATTCCCTGGATATGGAAGGAACGGCCACAAGAGACAAACACCGGCACATCCCTTCCTGCCCACCCATTCAACCATCTGCCTACATTCATAAAATCAACATTTCTGTGAGATGACTATCCAGCCTCTGGTTAAAAACCTCCAAAGAAGGAAAACCCACCACCTCCAAGGAAGCCTGTTCCACTGAGGAATTGCTTTAACAGTCAGGAACCTCTTCCGGATGCTTAGCTGAAAATTCTTTTGGATTAATTTCAACCCACTGGTTCTGGTCCAACCCTCTGGGGCAACAGAAAACAACTCTGCTCCATCTTCTCTAAGCCAGCCCCTCAAGTATTTGGTTATCATAGCACCTCTTAGTCGTCTCCTCTCCAGGCTAAACAGACCAAGCTCCCCCAACCTTTCCTCATCCTACTTAGCCTCCAAACCCCTCACCATGTTCACAGCCCTCTTCTGGACACACTCCAGTTTCTCTACATCTTTCTTCACACATCCCTAGATGATACACCACTCTGTAATATACGTTCATGAAAAATCAAAATGCAGATGGAAACTCTAATTCAGACTCCTCAGCTCATCAGGCCACCAGTTTCCAACTAAACCAAAGGGAAGAAATGGCAGATTCTTTGCCCCTGGACTGCCCCACTTGGAAAACATCCACCAACTAAAGTCTGATCTACACTTACGAATGTCAAATATCGATTTTAATAATATTAAAAACTATCTCAATACATTTTCTTTACAAGTTAACAATGCAGAGTAGTTAACTCCCCCCCCACACACACACACACAAAATGAGAACAATAATCTTGGTTCATCTGTTGTGCTTCTAGTGGTCTAACTGACAGGAAACAGAAGTGCTGCTACGCAGTACAAGGGATGACAAGGGGTGTGCTGCTGCCTTCGAGACAGTATGTTTCTCTTGCATTTGCTATAAGGTAGCCCCACAGTATATATATATATATACTCTGCTTGTCAAGAGGAAAATCCATTCAAACCCGTAATACCAATTTAAGAAGACATACCTGTGCCCAACATTTTGCTTTTGGATCTAGAGTAGAGTCCAGTAGCACCTCAGATACCAACAAGATTTTTGGGATATGAGCTTTCACAAATTAACACTATCTTCAGACACCTATTTTCAGCACGACTCCAAGTGTGGAAAGAAACAATATTTTGCCTTTAGACAAACGCTGGCTGCCCCTTACAGACTATACTGCTTGTCTAGAAAACGAACACAAGTTTATTGTGCCAAGTATAAGAATCACCACACATAATAATAAAACATTAAAATGGTAGCTCAGCAAAACAAACACATCACTTGGAGGGGCCACAATTAAGCCACACAATTCTGAATGTATAGGGGAAGCTGAATATCCCATTTCTTAAAATCCTTGTACAATACTGGCTCTGCAGATGTAGCCCCCCTATTCAGTTTCTCAGGTGCATGTTTTCAAAAAGGATGCCAAGAGGGGTGTACCAGATCAACACAGGAACTCCTTCAATGATCTGTGGCACTTTTGTAGATCTAAGAGAGAATCCTGGGCGTTTTGAAGTATCCAAATGGGAGAACACAATGCATGAAACCCGGTGATCAGAATACCTTTCTATTGCCCATTAAGAGTCCTCATGGAAGAGTATTTCCTCTGTATGGGCATTCATTTCAAATTCTACTCCTTGTTCTAAATATATGTGCGATTCACTAAAGATCCTTGGATGGGGGGAGCACACAGGATAAAGTCTAGGAAAATGAAAAACATTTTTATTCCAAGAAACTTATCCTAATACATGTTCCCAGAGCTCTTTGTGCACAGATACAGATAAATCAGCAGCAGCAGCAGCCAGGCAAACATCTGAAGGCTGCTTCTGCAAACAGTGGGGGGGGGGGGGGGAGAAGCACGTCTGCCATTAAAGGAACTGAAACTTCTGAGAAACTTGCTCTCTGATTGAACTCAGAATACTGCACATCGGTCAATGCACAGTTTCAGTTTGCATTTAATAATAATAATAACAGTTTTAAAAATCTCTTGTTGCTTCACAGATCTCCTTTTCTCTATGTGTTGGTCATTGCCTAGATACATATATTAGCATATCTGCATAAAAACAGTTATTCAAAATATAGTGAAATGTATACAGAACAGAAAAATACATCCCAGCTAAAGCTAAACGGAAAAGCCACTGCATTCAGATGCCACCTGGAACCACAATTGCGCAGTTTGTTTGTCTCACTCCCCCTCCACCCATCCCATGCAAAGATCTCAGTGCCACAGGAATACAGGTAGCTGGACTCAGCCCTTGTTTAGAATCTTGACTTGCAGAGGGCAGGCGAGCTTCCACTCAGCCCAAGGGGCTGCATTCAGAATCCACAGATGACAGGAGTTGTGTTTTCAGAGCTGTTGCACTCTGCAGGAGAAGAAAGGAGGAGGAGCAGGAGCAGGAGCGCACACAGGTGTAACACGCAAGCCACAAACTGGAGTTTAATTCCAGCTTGGGGTGATATTTGAAGAAGGCAGAGCTTCAGGACAGACAGAAACCTGTACTGGCATTTTCTGAATTTGAAGAAATACACTGAACGCATGGAAAACAGTGTGGAAGAGTCTCAGTCTCTTAAATTTTCTGAAAAACAATTATTAAATGTTTAAAAAGATCAAAAATGGGTTCAAGATGGGCTATGTGGTACTCAACATAAATTACAGGCCTTGCTATCTGACAGGTGGTCACAAAGTTTAAGCAACCACATTCTATACAGCAATGCCTGACAGAATGCAGTGCTAAGCCAGCAACTTCCCCAGGAACAAAATACTCATGCTTAAACTCTGGGAAAATATAGCATTCCATGTGACATCATGCACAAAAGAGGTGTAAATAATGCTCTTAAATGAGTAGTTCTTGACAGGCAGAAAGGAGCTTGGGTGGGTGGGTGGGTGGGGAGTCTGTAAGAGAAGCAGAGTGACTGGCTGAGAGAAAAAGAGAAGAGTTCAGAGAGGAAAACAGGATGTGAGGGCTTAGATCGGAGAGGCTGAGGATAGAAAGTAGAGAACAGGCTTGGGAAAGAAAATCATCACCAGAAGGGCTGGCTAGGTAGACAGATTTTTCTAGTGATGTAGTGGGGAGGGGGTATTACCGATAAAATGGTAAAGGTTTCTTGTGACTTTTCCAAATTTTCCTTTGGCTGATTTATATTTACTTTAGCCAAAGCTGGCGGCAGCACGCCTCCCGATGTGCCGGGCCGCCAGTCAGGCCAGCGGCAAAGGAGTAACTGCAAGGCGTGCTGCGCGCGCCTCACAGTTGCTCAGGGCTGGAAATCGGAGGGACCAATCGGCAGCCGCGAAGCGCCTGCCGATTGGTCCCTCCGATTGTCTGTCCGGGGGAAGGGTCCAATCCGGACCCTTCCTCATCCAGGACACATCCCGCCCCTAAAGGCCTTACTGAAATATTTAGTCCGCAGCGCCTGCAGCACCGCGGGCGGTGTTAAGATTGTGAATTTGGTTTGAACATGAAATCACTTCGCCATCGCCAGCTTAAGACTTTTTTCTTCTACTGTATTATGGCTGACCTGTTGCATAGGGTCCCCATGGTGGCACACACAAAAACATTTGAACAATTCAAAACATTTAAAAATTATAATTCAATATAAATACATACAATGCTAGAATGAGGGATGACGGCTAACAATAGTTATTGGAGGGTACATCAAATGAAGAGTCTGCACCCCCCCCCCCATCCCCAGCAGGAGACACCAACAGAGAAAGAAAAAGCCAATGGGCATTCACTTTACCAATGAAACCAGAAATTAGTACCTTGAATTAATGGGGATTTATTACACATTCTGCTGCAGGTTCCTGGAACATAACTGAGAACTACCGTATTTGCCGGCGTATAAGACGACTGGGCGTATAAGACGACCCCCCCCCCCCAACATTTCCACTCAAAATATAGAGTTTGTTACATCACATTACAGTAATATGGGCCACTATGGGCAGCTATGTCTATCCCAACTGAAGTGCACCCGGCGTATAGGACGACCCCCCCACTTGGAGGCATGTTTTTCAGGGGGGAAAAGTAATCTTATATGCCAGCAAATACTGTACTTCATGCACATACAAAGAACAATCAAGTGTGCACTGTATACAGACTGTATGTGCGTTCACTGTATCTTGTGAACAGGACTTCCAGTACTGAGGGAGGAAAGTGAAGGGCCAGAACCCACCCAAAGCCACAACCCAAAACAGAAACAGTAGTTGGGGCAAAAAGACACCTAGATCCCATGTGAAGCTTTATTAAAATTGAAACGTGACATGTAAATGCTGATACTGATAAGAACATCAGAAGAACTCTACTGGATCAAACCAGCAGTCCCTCTGGCCCAGCATCCTGTCTCACAGAGCGGCCAACCAGTTCCTACGAACGGCCAATCACACATGGCATAGAGGCCGAGGCCTTACCCTGTAGTATTTCCTTTTGTCCATCCTGAAACTACTGGCAATCTGGAGAGATCCTTAATGCTATCTGCTCATTAACACTCAGCTTCAGATAAGTGTGTATGCCTACAAAAGCTTATGCCCAGAATTAAACAAAATGCCTGCAAATCGGAGAAGGAGCTTGAGAAACTGTTGCAGGGCAGGCTCGCAGGCTGCACTGATTCCGTCTGACGCAGGCAGGTTATTTTTGTATTCTTTTAAGAGCATTCTCTATTACAATATCATTTAAGCAACAAAGAACTCTGGGTCTTGGAGATAAGGGATACTGCAGAGTTTGCATAAAAACTGTTGAGGTGATCTCATGGCAGTGGGTTTTTCATCTCCCCCCACCCCCCAGTCCTTGTGTTTTGGTAAACCTGAAGCACGGCAGGGTTGGACACATGAAGCCCCGAATTTCTAACTTTGCTGTAACTCTGCCTTCACCGGACACAGCATTTTTTAAGAGGGGGGAAAGACCCATTAGAAGCCCACTCCCAGATCAAGTAGGAGTGGGATTCTAAGCCCTCCAAATGACTGTGGTGTGTGTGTGTGTGTGTAAAGTTCTTTCAAGTCACAGCTGATTTAGGGCGATCCCAGGAAGTGCCTTTCAAGGCAAGTGAGAAACAAGGGTCTGGAACCAGAGCAGAGCTTCACCATGATGAACCGGAACAGGAGTCATCTGGAAAGACGGGCAGGGAAATGCACGCATTGCCCCAAAACGACTTTGTCTCAAGGTCCTCCTGAAACACAGGTGGAGCAGCCCTCAGCCAAGGGGCCTGCAGCTGGAGTTAATCCTTGTCAGATGAAGGAATTGCAGCTGGCCCCCATCTACCTTGACAGCGAGCTGCCAAGCACGCCAATCTTCTGACACCTGCCAAGGTAGATTGCCTCCGCTGTCACTGCCACTTCAGCAAATGCAGGGGATCTTGATCCGGTTGTATGCGATGCTGCTCCTCTGGTGAGTCCTTGAGGCTAGGTGGGGTCTTGTTCCGGGAATTGACATAGGCCAGCACATACAGCTGGGTCTCTGCCTGGTTGGGCCCAGGCAATTCATCATTTGAGAGCTCTGGGGCCGGGTCTCTTGGCATCTCCAGGAGTATGATGGGCAACACCCCTGGCCCAGAGCCCCCTGGTGCCAGAGCCGGTGGTGTAGCCAGTACATGCATGACATAAATAGTAATTATTTATGGAAATAAATCTACAAAATGTACATTTAGGTTTCAAGCACACAAGCTGTTAGTGTTCTTGTATATGCAGTTTTGCACACAAACTGAAACCCAGTACATATGTCTAACTCCCCATACACCCTTCTCTTCTAGAGGTGCCATTTGCCTTAATATGGTCTCGAATTAGTAAATAATATCAGGAAGCAGTTAATGCCAAGGACCACCCAGAGACACCCACACCTCAGTTTCCAAGTTCTTGAGATGATGGCAGAATATTACCAACAAACTTTTGGGCACTGTCCACAAGCAGACGACGATTGAGGAATTGTGCTGTTCTGGAACAGCGGCTCTCTCCAAAAGTGAGCAAGTTGGCAGCTTGTGGGAGCTATTGTGGTACATACCACCTCTAATCGGCTTCAGCTGTTGCAGCAACTATGACTGCCTTCAGAGAAGCACAACTGACCATTGTTATCCTGTTCAGAAGCTTGAATTGGTGCAAACTGTTGTGATTGCTGACCAGTTTTAATCATATTGCTTATACTAAGAGAAACCTATTCCCCCCCCCCCCCGACTCAATTTAAAAATGCTAATCATGATCTCTAAAGCCCTGAATGGTTTAGGAGCAGGATATCTGTCTGTCCTTCCGTGGTCCTTCTGAAAGCCACTACTCCAGCTATTTTCCTTGGCACCTTCTTGGCTGTGGCCCTCCTCAAATGAGTTCACAGGGCACTAAGCCTTTCAGGTTCCTGGCACCAGGACTAAACTTGTTTCTTCTCACAAGTCATTCTGTCAATCCTCTCCCACTATGAATCTTCCACCAATGGACACAATCTGTGTATCTGTTTTTTATCATATATGGCAGGAGTGGCCAAACTATGGCTCTCCAGATGTCCATGGACTACAATTCCCATGAGCCCCTGCCACCCGGAGAGCCATAGCATCCCTGATATATGGGATGCTGCCCGAACAGCTGGTTTTAAGTCATTATATGCTACTTGTTTTGTATGTGTGTGTGTAATGATGCACCCTCTGTTGACCTTACTGCGTTTATTTTTAAAAATGTTTGTTGTATTTTCAAGCCAGTTTAGAGTTTGGGATACAAACATTTAAAACAAAATAGTCATAAATTGCTTCTTCATTAACTACCAATGTCCATCATTTAGCCTTGTGTTTTTTTGTGCTACGAAATAGATACCACTGATATAAAAGGTTCAGGGTGACGGAAGCACATTTATTTAAGGTCACTTCTATTTGACTGAGGTGTGGAATAGTCTAAGCCAGGGGTAGTCAAACTAAGCCAGGGGTAGTCAAACTGCAGCCCTCCAGATGTCCATGGACTACAATTCCCATGAGCCCCTGCCAGCAAACTAGTACCCTACCACCATGGTGATCCAAAGCAACAGTTATCTCCACACTAGGTTTCTGTAACCCATTTTATGCGGGCCTTCCCTTAACCTTGACCTGAAAATTACGGCTGGTGCAAAATGTGGCTGCTAGGGTTCTCACCAAAAATCATGCAGAGCCCAAGTCCAACCAGTGCTAAGGTAGCCGAATTGGTTACCAGTTGAATACAAGGTTAGGTTTAAGGTTCTATTCCTGACCTTTAAGGCTATTTATGGGCAATACATTTGAGGGACTGTCTTACTCCCTATACCCCCCCCCCCCACAAACACACACACGCACAGGGCTTCATGCTCTGCAGGAACTGAGAGGCTGGAAACCCGTAGCCCACAGGAAGTGAGCCTGGCCTCAACCAGGGCCTAGACCTTATCGACCTGGTAGAATGAGTTTCCAGGAGAGCTAAAGGCTCTGATGGAGTTGTCTCAGTTCCTCAAGTCCCTTAAGATGGAGCTCTTCTGCAAGGCTTTTGGTTAAAGCCAGGCAGAGGGAGATCTGCCCTTCCTCCAACATTCATTCCACAGATTATGGCAGTGGAGAGCAGGCTTGAGAAGGACGGGTATATGGGAAGGGGAGGGTGGCAAGGGGGGTGGTATTTTTATTGACTATTGAATTGTATTTTATCAGATGATGTGAGTCACTCGGGCTAGCTGGCTATTAGAGGAGTGGCAGCATATAAATTAAATAAATAAAGTTACAGAATTCCTTGAATGTCTCAGTGTGGGGCAGCACAGCATGGCAACTGGGAAATCCATAATAGTTTCCCCATTACCACTCATTTTGGTTTACTTCTTTTATTTATTTATTTATTTATTTATTTATTTATTTATTTATTTAATGTATTTAATTTATTTATTTTTGGAGTTGTATACTGCTGCTCCCCGACAGGGCTCGCGGTGGTTCACAGCATAAAATTCTAAAAACATAAAATCCCAATTTACCCAATTTACACAGTAAAACAGTATCACAAAGATGACAGTAATCCTTATTTAATCCTTCCCACCTTGTTCAGGGTGGGGTCCTGATCTTCCTCTGGTGAGAACGGGAGCTGGTCTGGTGGAATTTGGGATCCAGTTGGAAAAACCCAGGACATTGTCCCGGCCTCAACCATATGCCTGGTGGAAGAGCTCTGTCTTACAGGCCCTGCGGAAAGCTGGTAACTCCGGGAGGGCCCTCAGCTCTTCCGGGAGCTCATTCCACCAGGCCGGGGCCAGGACCAAAAAGGCCCTGGTCCTGGTCAAGGACAGACATACATCCTGGGGCCCCCGGGACAACCAGTAAATTCATACTCGCAGAGCAGAGCTCTGCGGGAGGCATAAGCAACCAAGCGGTCCCGGAGGTAGGCAGGGCCCAGGCCGCATATGGCCTTAAAGGTTAATACCAATACCTTAAACTTGACCCGGAAACAGACTGGTAACCAGTGCAGATGACGAAGCACCGGCTGAATATGGGCCCTCCAAGGTGTCCTGGTGAGGACCCTAGCAGCCGCATTTTGAACCAGCTGTAACTTCCAGATCAGAGTCAAAGGTAGGCCAGCGTAGAGCGAGTTACAGTAGTCTAGTCTGGAAGTGACCGTTGCATGGATCACAGTGGCCAGGTGTTCCGAAGACAGGTAGGACTCTAGAAGCCGGGCTTGGCGAAGATGAAAAAACGCCGTCCGGGCTACTTTCGTGACCTGAGCCTCTATGGAAAGGGAGGCATCAAGGGCAGTCTCAAATTCCTGGCCACTGGGGCAGGTATTAATTGCACTCCATCCAGGCATGGGAGATGCGCTTCCTGATCCTGCTCTCTTCTTCCCAGCCACAGGACCTCTGTCTTGGAGGGGTTGAGTTTCAGGTGACCCTGCCTGAGCCATCCAGCCTCTGCTTCCAAACAACTGGCAAATGTATCCGGGGGGGGGGGGGGTCCGTCCGTCCGTCCATAGAGCTGGGTGTCATCCGCATATTGGTGGCTTCCCAGCCCATAGCCCTGGACCAGCTGGCCTAGAGGGCGCATATAGATATTAAAAAGTATGGGGGAGAGTATTGCCCCCTGTGGAACCCCACAAGGGAGCTTGCACGGCTAACACATCCCCCACCACAACCCTCTGTGACTGGTACTGGTACCGGAGAAAGGAGACCAGCCATTGCAGTGCAGTCCCCCTAATTCCGGTTCCGGTGAGGCGGTGAACCAATATCTCGTGGTCGAATATATCGAATGCAGCCGACAGATCTAACAGCACGAGTATGCTTCATTTATGGATGCTGTTCTATACAGCTCCTTCTCTTTCACTGCCAAAAGATAATCTGAGAGGCTGAAAAGGACAAAGCAGTAGACCTGACTTCCAAACAGCAGCAATTTTCTCCATTTGTTGTGATTCAAGGCATGACAGTTTGGTACTCCAGTCCTCCAAGTACCTTCAGCTGGTCAACCCATAAGAACTATAGGGGAAAAAATAAATGGAGGCTCTGCTCCCACTCTTCAAGTTTCTTATGAGCATGGAGGTGGGGGAGGACCTCTCCTATTCACCAATCATGATCCAGCAGCCCCAGTTGAATGGAAAAACTACATGTCCTGCTCTTTGTTTTCAAAGGCATATTATACAGCTTCTAAGGCCCAGCATGAAACAGATTGACTTAATAAAAGAAACCATGGCTTGAGCAAATCTATTCATGATAGGATGTTTTAGAGGTCGCCAATTCATAGGGCTGCCATAAGTCAGAAGGAGCTTGATGGCACATAGCGCGCACATGCGCACGGACACACATTCAGTGCTCCTAGATAATAAATAAAATATAACAAAACATTAAACACCAGGAAAGCTCATATAAAACACAACTAGATGAAACTAAGCATCTGTACCACAAGTTTATTGATTTGATGCTGTTATTATGTAAATTGTATTGGTTTTATTACAATTTATTTAACTTGTTGTTCAGGGCAATGTTATTTGTTGCCCCCTGAGGAATTAGTTAAGTCTGACATAGAGCTGGGGGGAGGGGGTCTATTTCATTCCCACCAGGGGACAGTTTTTAATCTGGTTTTATTATTGTTTTATCTATAGGGATCTTATTGTGGGGTATGGGAGCCACTGTGTGGGAATGGCAGTCTACAAACTGAATGATAGACAAACAAATAAACTGCATGCACACACACCCCCACACACACCCACGCTGTAGAGGTACACTATATTATGTGGCGACAGCTCGAATACTACTGTAAACAGTATTGCAGACAACATTCCTGGCCACTACTCCACTGCCATGACATCTTCTGTTTTGAGAAGTTTGACCATGTTGGGAAAATAAAGAGGCAAGACTTTCTCTGACAAGCTCTCAGCAAAACACATGCTAAATACTTTCCAAAGCAGGATAAGGCAGAAAACCTCAGTAAAACCCTGTAGGACAAACAATATTTTGGCTGGCTGAAGTCAAGAGGCAAGCAAGTTAAGACCTTCCTATCTCTCCCCCCACCTGCCACCCCTCAAAGCAGCCTCTAATAATACCATTTCCCCTTCCTAAGCCCAACTTGATATCTCTGCCAAATGTCACCACATAAACTTCTCTCTGTCACAGAATACAGTTTACAAGGCGTCCTAGCCAAAGTCCTAAATGGCATCCTCAGAGAACAGGGCAGCTATGTTCTTTTTATTCAATACAACTCACCCTTCCCCACACATTAATTCTCCAAGCAGAATGTAAAATGGCTTGACTCAACCAGTTTCAGGTACCACTAGTCATATGTCACCCTTTAAGTCCAGCTTCATTTACGAAAGTTTTAACTGCTGCATTTTCAGCAGGCCCTTCTAGGCAGTGTTAAAAACAAAGCAAAAAAATCTTCATTTATAAAGAAGTGGCATGCAGTTGGAGACATTTATTTTAAACTTTTTTTAATTAACAAAGGATAATCAGTTTAGAAGGTTAAAAGGTTAGATCTGAAGTACAAAAATAAACCTCAGACCAGTGACAGGACTAAAATTTCCTTCCAACAAAAGCGTTCATGGACTATAGTTCATGTCTTCAGATAAAACATGACTGCCCTTGTTTCTAGAACAGACCTGCGTTTCCACAGCTTATTTTGGTTACATTCTTCCCTGCACAACGAAATATAAAATATATATATATATATTTAGGCTTTATTTATCGGTGAACCAAGTAAGCTCCCATTAATCACTTCCACCTTGCATTCAAGCAAATGGACTGAACTGCAGAAGAAAGTTTAAGGTTTTTACAACTTTGCAGAACAGGCTTTGTTTTCTCCGCACATGAAACGTTTAAGGGCAAAACACAGGATATTACAGACAATTTCCCTTTCTTCATAGCAAGCAACCAAGCAAAGGGGCTCAGCTGCATTTATTAACAAACTCAAACGGCACACAGCCATTTTTATTTTTAAAACCCAACTGGTACACCTAATCGTCAGTTAGAACAAACACAGCTCATTACAGACACTTCCCAGAATCTAGCCAGTCAAAGATTACCTTGTTCTCAATTGCTTGCAGAGTCCCAAAAGCCAGACAGTAACAAGAAATCCAAGAGTTTTGTGCAGTTAAAATGGCTACTGTAGTTTGGGGAAGTGGTGCCTGTGCTTCGGTTTATGAGTCATACATGAAACTAAATGTTTCTCAGAGAGGCACGCCCAGGTTGCTCTGGGCCCAATTACTCCACCAGGTCAAACATGCAAATATTCAGGTAAGGGGGGGAGGAGGAGAACAACCTGAATCAACCAGCCACACCTTAGCTAACAGGAGCAAAGGCCAAGCGATCTCTGCAGCAGAGCAGAATACACAAATACTACACACAACACATGAACAAAGAAGGGCTACAGCAATTTTCTGTAGCAAGACTGGCTCCTCTTTCACCCTGTTCAATAAATGAAGCATTTCAGTGTTTGGAAAAGATGATCTATCACCCACTAAAGGAGTTCAGCACAACTTTGTGAAATCATTGTTAAATCCAATATTAATTTCAATTAAAGTGCAAGGGAAGTCATGAAGATCTGTGACTGGAGTAATTTCACTGTTGAGGCCTAACTGTGTATGGAAAAAACAGGAAATCAAATTCTGTTACAACCTAACAAGACAACTTGTGATTAACCTCTTTTGTCTGAATCCAAAGTGAAAAGAGGGAAGTGGGGGAAAAAGAGAAAGAGTGACACTTCAGCTCCCTGTCCCTCGGTTTAAAGAGACAGCCTGTGGCCAGCGGTGAACAAGTCCTCAAAAACCAGGGTTACATTTGCACAGAGCAGCAAGATAAATATCTTCTTTAAGAGGTATTACGAGAAGCAACCTTTCGAGGAAAGAAACCAAGGCACGAAATAATGGCTCAGTCATATTAGCAAGCTGGAAAACAGGGTTGCACTTACCTGTAACTGTTGTTCGTCAAGGGGTCTTCTGTGCAGTCACATGAGGGTCTTTGAGTGAAAAGCAGGGTATAAAAACCAGGAGCTATTCTGCATCTTGACTGTTCTTTTTTGTTGGGGGGGAGGCTGGAAAGGAGACCCTGTGGTGATAGAAGCATGGATTCAGCACTTAGGCCACCCTGAGCTCCTCCATTGGGGGAAATTAGGTTGGTGCATGCGCTGATCCTGCTGAGGAGGATGGTGTCCATGTGACACTACCCCCTTACAGGCACCTTCTTGCTCAGCTGGTGCAGAAATTTAGGCTGGGATGTCATCAATATGCAGATGACACCCAGCTCTTCCTCCTGATGGATGGCTGCCCTGATTCTCCCTCTGAAGCCTTAACCAGACGTCTGGAAGCAGTGACGAGGTGGCTCAAGCAGAGTCGTCTGAAGCTCAACCCATCAAAGACGGAGGACCTGTGGGTGGGCAGGAAGGGTTCAAGTGAGGAAGTGCATTTACCCAAGCTGGACAGGACGTGACTATCAATTGCTCACTCCGCCAGAAACCTGGGCATGATCCTAGATGCCTCCCTCTCTATGGAGGCACAAGTCATGAGGGTAATGTGGCAGGCTTTCTACCATCTACCCCAAGCCAAACTACTAGTGCCCTCCTTGGTCCTGGAACACGTAGTCACAATGATCCCTGTGACAGTCACCTCTAGACAACTCACTCTACAAAGGCCTTCCCTTAACTCTGATCCTGAAACCGCAGCCAGGATTTTCACTGGTACTCCATGGAGATCCCACATCTGGCCTGCTCTGCAACTACTGCACTGGCTTCCAGTTGAATTCTGGATAAGCCCTAAGGTCTGGGTAATCACCTTCAATGTCATACATGATCTGGGCCTCCAAAGAGCCTATGCCCCACCATTTACAACTGGCTGGTGATTCCTGGCCCCAAAGAAGCAGGTTGGACCTCAGCTAGGGCCAGAGCTTTCTCTGCCCTGGCCCCCCACCTGGTGGAATGAGCTCCCTGAAGAGATCAAGGCCCCAACTCAACTCCCAGAGTTTCACAAGGCCAGCAAAAGGTAGCTCTTCCATCAGGCTGACCGATCCAAGGCTGACCGATCCAAGAGCACCTGCTGGTCCCCCAGAAACCCCTCCCCATTATCTGAACCCAAACTGTTGTAAATCTTGTTGCTTTTAGTTATGGAATCCACTGTTACTTTTATTTCCAATGTTATGAATTGCATTACATTATTCCTACGTTTTGTGTAAACCACCCTGGAACTCAAAGGAGGCCAGTATAGAAATAGAACTAAAATATGAT
The DNA here is from genome assembly GCF_049243985.1 of Paroedura picta. NCBI lineage: Eukaryota > Metazoa > Chordata > Lepidosauria > Squamata > Gekkonidae > Paroedura > Paroedura picta. The sequence goes on along the minus strand of NC_135374.1, from coordinate 123,838,138 downwards.
AACCATCTTCAAATACTTGATGGGCTGTCATAGAGAAGACGGAGCACAGTTGTTTTCTGTTGCCCCAAAGGGTCAGACAAGAACCAATGGGATGAAATTAATTCAAAATAATTTTTGGCTAAACATCCAGAAGAAGTTCCTGACAGAGTGGTTTCTCAGTGGAACAGGCTTCCTTGGGAGGTGGTGAGTTCTCCTTCTTTGGAAGTTTTTAAGCAGAGGCTAGACAGCCTTGAGAATAATGCTGAATTTATGAACATAGGCAGATGGTGAATCGGTGGGCAGGCGGGGATGTGCCAGTGTTTGTCTCCTGTGGCCCTTATCACTTGGTCATGAAATCTGGGTCCCTGTAAGTAGGCAGGTAGTTGTGATTTCCTGCATTGCGCAGGGGGCTGGACTAGATGACCCTGGAGACCCCTTCCAAATCTATTATTCTATGATTTTTTAATATACATTATATATTGATTTTTATATAAGAAATAGAAAAGACCGATACTATTCCTTTTCTTCTTTAACTAATACATTTGTTTACTACCTATCTAAATATTCTGTATAAAAATGCCATTGCTCTTAAAATTATTCTGTAGGCCTACTGCTGATTAAACTCATCAACCTGGCCACTTTACATAGTTCTCCAAGTTTATTTAACCAGTCAGTTATCTTAGGTATCTCCTGTTGGTTCCAAAGCTTTGATATTACAATTCATGTTGCAATGGTTGCGTGGAAGAAAAAATCTTAAGCCTTTCACGGAATATTTTCTGGCATTATACTTAACTAGTAGTTAAACCCGCTGCACGCAGAAATGCAGCGGGCACTAGTGGGAGGTAAGTGGGGGGAGGGCCGTGGAGGCACAGAGAGGCTTCCCCGCAATGGCACCCCCCCGAAGGCAGCTGGTAGAGGTGGGCTCGGGCAGTGCGCAGTTGGGCCCCGGAGCAGCTGGGCAAGGAAGTAGGAGGCAGAGGCGGAGCCGCAGTGGCCTCCAGCATCCTACCGCCAGTGTGGCCTGCTCTCGTGGCCTGGCGGCAGCACCTACCTAGAACCACGGGCGCAGCCATGGCCTAGCGGCGGTCTGGGGCATGCGGTTCTCATTGGCGCAGGTGCCTTCTCAGTGGCAGTGCACCCACGGCACCCTTTTTGCCACCACCGACTGCAGCTCTCTGGCTCCGAATCCTTTTGGCTGTAGTTGTCTGCAGCCTCCTTGCAGCCGTCAGGAGTGGCTCCCACTCTCCACCGCCTCCTCCTTGTAGGTGCCGCCATTGGCTCCCACGCTCCGACACAGCCGGCTGGGTGGAGCAGCAGAGAGGTGTGAGCTCCGGCAGCCAGCCGCATCTGCGGCCAGGCTGCTAGAGAGGCAAGTGGGCAGTCAGGGAGGGCGGGTAGCATACAGGCCAGCCCAATCAGGGTGCAGCCAGCCAGATTCAAGTCCAGACACTGTCCAGGGGCCAGACATGCTCCACTCCCTGGGCAGTTTCCCAAATATTAATAAGAACCATGGATAAGGATAACATAAAATCAGGATATATAGGAAATTTAATGTTCATAATTATTTCTAAAACACTATGAATTTTTGTCCAAAATTTCCCAATTTTCTTATAATTCCAGCACATATGATAAAAGAAACCAACCTTTTCCTTACATCTCCAACATTTATTATTATTATGTTCTTTAGACATTTTATTAATTAGTTTTGGTGTTATGTATCATCTAGAAAACATTTAATGCCAATTTTCTCTCAGTAACTGACATTTCATATGCTTTACATTTTTACCCCATAATTGCTCCCATTCATCTAAGGGGACATGTCATTTTAAATTCTGCATCCATTTTTTAGCAAAAGCATATATATAGCAAAACCTATAAATGAGGTTTGGCTTTAAATAGAATATTTTCAAACTCCGTGAAACCGGATCTAGAACCTGTCTGATCTTGACATTCTATCTTAAATCTCATCATTTTTTGAAGGTTCTCAAGCCAGTGTATTTATCCCTACCTTATTAAGTACAGTATTTGCTGGTGTATAAGACGACTTTCCCCCCCTGAAAAACATGCCTCCAAGTGGGGGGTCGTCCTATACGCCGGGTGCACTCCAGTTGGGATAGACAGAGCTGCCCATAGTGGCCTCCCGATGCCCGCCCACCTCATTCTACATACCATCCAGTGTCGCGCGGTATCCAGCGCGGCTGCAGCGGGTCATCAGCGTGGCTGTGGCGAGCATCAGCAGCGAGACAGAAGTGCTGGCCTTTTCGGCAGGACCGGCCCGTTCTGCTCAGCGGGAACCAGCGCCGCTCCGGTCCACCCCTTGTCTACGCAGAGCTCGCACATGTGCACTAGTGCCGGTCACAGGGAGATGCAGCGGCAGGCCAGAGGCGCTGCGGTTGTGCTGCGGCCATACAATGGTGACAAACTCTATATTTTGAGTGGAAATGTTGGGGGGTCGTCTTATACACCCAGTCATCTTATACGCCAGCAAATACGGTACATCACAACTTTTTACTTTCCCCGTAACTGTTAATAAATCTTTGTACTTTTGGCAGTTCATTCTTTTCTGCTGAACTTTATCAAAGTGAGCTTCTCTTGGAGATTTCAACAAAGATCAACTGTAAGTTATTCTCAGTTTGTATTTTTTCAAAATCATTAATAGAGTTGTCATCCAATAATTGAGGTCAACTTTTTTCTTGGTATTATGTATAGACCATAGAAGACTATGTGGACCTTAATCTAGGCTGGACTTCTCAAATACCAAATCACTCAATGTCGGGTCCATAATCCATCCTGATAGCCACTGTATACAGCCAGGCCCTATGTTACAACTGCATCTCCTCCAATCCCACAGAGATTCCCCCCTAAATGATCTATAACAAACCTTGGAACTAAAGTACCCAGCCAATGAGGTCAAGAAACAGATTACCAAGAGAAAACCCCTTGGAAGACAGACCCAAAAGAGACAATAACAGAACACCGCTAGTGCTTAGGTATAGCTCCCAACTCAAGACAGTACAGCACATCATCAGTGACTTACAACCTCTACTGGATAATGACAGTTCTCTTTCCCACGTACTGGGAGACAAATGTTTTCTTGCACACAGACAAGCCCCCCCCCCCATCTCAAACAACTCTTCACCCACAACCATGTGAACAAGGACACTGGTACTAGAGCTTGCAACAAACTCAGATGCCAACTTTGCTGCCGCATACACTCCAATGACACAATCACTGGACCTACCAACATCACCTACACCATCAAAGGCTTATTCACTTGCTCATCTTCTAACATTGTATATGCCATTAAATGCTACTTCAGACCAACACGACCACCCACTTGAATCGTCCCTTGGATATATAACTCAGGAAGTTCTGTTGCATGTCTGATTTTTGTTGCTCTTGATCAATTAATTAAAAGTTCAGATTAATGGCCTAAGGCAGTGGTCCGCAACCTTTTTTAGGCTGTGGACCGGGGGGGAGGGCGATCCTGCGGCGGCACATGCACAAATGCGCATGCATGGCAGGTTCGTGCATGCGCGTTTGCACCATACGCAGCCGCAAATGCGCATGCCATCAATTTCGGGGAGAGGGAGCCGCGGCCCGGTGCCATGGCCTTCGCGGCCTGGCACCGGGCCATAGTCAAAGGGAAGCTGCTTTGAGACTCCTTCAGGCAGTGAAAAACAAGGTATAAAACGAACTCTTTTTCTGTCATCACCTGTGTGATATAGAATCATAGAAATAGAGCAGGAAGGACCCATAGAGGACATCTAGTCCAACTCCCTGCTCAAGATCAGTCTAAAGCAGGGGTAGTCAAACTGCGGCTCTCCAGATGTCCATGGATTACAATTCCCATGAGCCCCTGCCAGCGTTCGCTGGCAGGGGCTCATGAGAGTTGTAATCCATGGATATCTGCAGGGCTGCAGTTTGACTACCCCTGGACTCTAAAGCATCCATAGTGGTTGCAGTGTCTGACTAGAATCAAAGCAACCCAGGCATGAATCCCTAATCAGCCAGAGGCTCGCTGGGTGACATTGGGACAGTCACACCCTTTAAGGCTTGCATACCTCGCAGTGCGGTTTTTAGGATTCAGTGGACGCCAGAACAATGTGACTCACTTTGGATTAACACTGGAGAAACAGGCAGCAGACTCAGGGCGGGTGGAAAATACCCACTCTTTTACAGAAGAAAGCCAGTGTGGTACAACAGTCAGAATGTAAGACTAGGATCAAGGCCTTCAGAGTTTGAATTCAAGCTCTGTCACAGAAATCTACTGTGTTGATCAGTCGTTCGCTCAGCTAGATCTACCATAGAGGGATGTTGTTGAGGATAAAATGGAGGATAACAATGAGTCCAAATGGGGGAGAAAGGCAGGGCATGATGCTTATTCCAGTGTTGGCTACAGTTTGCAAAGATTCATGATTTCCCTGGCTTCTGCTTTATCCAGTATTGCTGCAGGAGGTACAACTGCTCCTTCAGTCTTCGAACTACTGGTAAACACTGTGATCGTAATAAACTACGAGGTTGGCCAGCAAAGCAATCAGGCACGCCTACAGGAATTCAATAAAACAATGAAAGACAGCATCAAGGAAACAATCTATCATCTATTAAATACGTAAAGGCAGCCCTTTAAAAAGCTTCATGCAACTTCCAAAGTACCCAAATAAGCAGTTTAATTCCCAAGGGTTTTTTTTTTAATTCCAAAATATGAAAACATTTGTTTTCATAAAGTGAAAGCAAATGCTATATATGGCTGCATATTGTTATTGCACTTTTATTCCAAAGACTGTCATTAAAATCTCTATTTCCACATATTCATGCAGCCATGATTTCTTATGAGAGCAGCAGAAAGGAAATTTTTGTCAAATGTCATGGCCTAGATCTTCAACCAATCAAAGATGACATCATTCATTTTTTCAGTTATTTTTCTTTACTTATTTAAAATATTTCTTAACTCCCTTTCTACCTTACAGGAACTCAAGGAAACTTACAGTAGAAATAGAAATAAAACATAATAAATACATAAATCCACTAATTTAAGATAATTAATTTAAAACTGCTGTCTTGAATACAATCATCTTCAGCTGCTGCAGAGACCGAGGCCTCGAATCCTGTCATCTCTGTGTACTTTTAGCAGATGGTACCGGCCAGGAAAATAAGATTCTTCTACTATGCCAATGGAGTTCAAACTTTACAGGTGATCTTCATTAGAAAACTATTAGCTGTGTTTTCCACTACCGATATCAGCTTTTGATGGTGAAAGCCCTACCCTTTCAACTTAGAAGCATGTATTCAATACCTCTCCTCCTGCAATGAATCACCTGACCATAACCTCGGTTCTCTTGGCATGGGTAACCACTGGTCCCCTGCCCACTGTCTGTTGGCCAAATTAGTTCTCCATGTAATGGCCATCAAACCACACCATCCCTTCTGTCCAAGGAACTTTGAAACAAATAAGAGATTCTTTATTGATAGAATCAGATTCCCCCCCCCCCAAAAAAAAAAGCCCAAAGGTTGGAAAAGAGCAATCGACTAACAGAAAAATTCTGACTCATCTACTCAGCTTTGACTGCAGGGCAGACAAAATCTGGAGATCTGCTGGGGCATGTTCACCTCAGCAAGTCACCTTACGAATGGCACCTTCATGATATTCAACAGTGACTCCGGGTGAAGATAAGAACTCCAGTGATTGGAGACACTGTCCCACTTGTTCCACATGCAACAAAAGCTCAACAGCTCTAATTATGCCCTTCTGCTGTTGTTAATGAGAAACAGTCTACAGAGCTTGTTTTTATGAAGTTGTGGGTACGTATGGGTAACTAGCTTCCTGCAAGTCATTTTTCTACAGAACACTCCCCCCCCCCCCGCCCCTGGGGCTAATTTTCCTTTTACAGGTCCCAAACATATTTACAAAGATAACTGTGCATTTAGACAATGCATGAAGGGGGGAAGCAAAGCCACTGGGGCCAATTCTGAAACTAGGAAAGCATTAAACAACCCCTCCCCACCTGCCAGTCCCCCTCCTCCTCTTAAAACCACTTTTCATTTTACAAAGCTGCCATCAAGGCTTCATCACGTCTACTTGCACGCAGTTTGTAATTTGATCTTCTGCCAAGCCAAATATTTATATCTGAATATTTGGTGGGTGGGTGTGCCTGGAGGAAAGGCCATAAACAGCAGGAATAAACAGGTGTCTCCTTCACTTTTCAAAGAAGCCCTGGAAATGGGTAGTGGAAACCTGAAACAATAGAAAGGGAAAGGGCGGCCTGGCCTGGCGAAGTGTGAAAGTGCTGCCGCTGGAGCCAGGTCAGGAAAAAGACTCCGAAGCTGCTCTCCACAGGGACGTGCAATCTGCAGGCATACTGACGAGGGTGTGGTTATGAGCCACACCCAGATAGCTTCCACAGGCCAAACTGCCTGGGCACCAGCTGTCCTACCTGCCCTCTGCTCTGATGCCTTCACTTCAGTCTCTCTAGCTGTGCCTCCCTGCGTATCCTTACCTCTTCTCCATGCGAGGCATTTATAGGGAGACAGCTGGGGGCAGGCCAGCATGTAGTACCTGCTGCCACCAAGCCCCCCCCCCCCACCCTCCACTTTCCAAGTCCTAGTTCTGTATCATTAATCAATCAGGTTCGCCACAGATAGAAGAAATGTTAGCTGGGGTCAGGTGGAAGGATCACCACTCTATTCCGAGGAATCTACAGAAGTGATCAGTGACTCACAAAAGCTCATCCCCTGAAACAATTTTTGTAGTCTTTAAGGTGCTACGGGACTCTTGCTCTTTTCTACTTTCCATTCTCTATCTTCTGCATAGCAAAATATTTCAAAATGTGCATACCTGCCATTATAGCTGACTGGTAAGTGTCTAGGCACTGGGCTGGAACACAAGCACAGGTTCATGTGGGGTGGGCTCCTTGCATGACTCGAAAAGGAGGGTCCTTAAGGGTCTGCAGGGCAAGGAGCGCAACAAACCCTCCAAGGCCCGAACTGCCTCTCTCTGTAAACCAGGTCTTATTCTATGTCCCCAGCGGACAGGTTGGAGCAGGCATCAGAGCCCAGGCTGTCATTCACACAGAAGGGATTGGAGGCATCTGCCCCTGACAGTTAAAGCCCGATTTCTCCCACTCGGTATGCTGCATTTATTTATTTACATATTTATTCATTCATTTATTATTTATTTATGCTCTCCCCCCCCTCATTGCTATCTGGTCCCTGCTCAGGGCACAACACATATCTTATCCTATTTTACCTAGGTAAGGTAAAGGTATCCCCTGTGCAAGCACCGAGTCATGTCTGACCCTTGGGGTGACGCCCTCCAGCGTTTTCATGGCAGACTCAATACGGGGTGGTTTGCCAGTGCCTTCCCCAGTCATTGCCGTCCCCCCCCCCCCCCAGCAGCAAGCTGGGTCCTCATTTTACCGACCTCGGAAGGATGGAAGTCTGAGTCAACCTTGAGCCGGCTGCTGGGATCGAACTCCCAGCCTCATGGGCAGAGCTTCAAACAGCATGTCGGCTGCCTTACCGCCCTGTGCCACAAGAGGCTCTCTTGTGAGGATTTTACCTAGGACTGGAAGGTAACTCTCTGAATGGAGTAAAGTAGGCTTGCGGCTTCTCCCTATTATCTGTTGCCCAAACTGAAGCCAGGCAGCAGACCTTGGACGAGACAGTAGACTGTGTGGCATAAGAGTCTCTCCCCAGGATCACTAGGATTTTGGTTCAAGGCATTTATACACTGGCTTCAGCACCTATCATTGCTGCTCAAGGGGGCTGAACCAGGTGAGTTCACCTGGGACCCACATATTTGAGGGACCACCTTGTGCCCTATCTCCCTGGCAGGGCCTTGCGCTCTGCAGGCTCCAACTTATTGACCATTCCTGGGCCTAGGGAGGCTCGCCTGGCCTCGACCAGGACCAGGGCTTTTTCGTACCTTGCCCCTAACTGGTGGAATGAGCTCCCAGGGGAGCTGCAGGACCTCGGAGAGCTTTCTATTTTCCAGAGGGCCTGCAAAACAGAGCTCTTCCACCAGGTCTATGGTCGGGGCCAGTGCTAGAGCAAGTGTTCTGGGGCCCCTTTCTTGTTGGCTACCAACATCTTGGTGCCAAACATCGAGTTCCCTCATGCTGCCTCTGGAAAGCACTGTTAGGAAATAATGGTTCCCACCATCTGTGGAAGTTACTGTATTTAATAATGGGGGTTTTAATGGGATTTTATGGGGTTTGACTGTATTGTTTGGATTTTTGTGTAACACGCTGCAAGCTGGTCTCAGAGAGCGGTGGGCAAGAAATCTAATTAATAATAATAATAACAGCAACATGAACTGAAGAAGCAGAGTGCCCCTCCCAAAACAAACAAACAAAAGATATTTAAGTGGTGGATGCAGCCATGAAATAAAATGGTGAATAACACTGGGCCGGAACGCAATGCTAGGCATTAACCGAATATGAAAAAGTAAAGATATCAGCCTTAATACAAAATGCCGGCGAATCCCATGGACAGCCAAAGTTACCAACAAGACAGTTTTAGAGAGGAGGAAACCAACAATGTCATTAGAAGGCAAGATATTACGGCTAAAGCTCACTTACTTTGGACACATCATGCGATCAAACTGGCTAGAAAAAACATTAATGCTCGGCATGGTCAGCAGCAAAAGGAAACGTGGTCACCAAAGGATCCGCTGGCTCAACACGATCAAAGCCGATACAGGGATGACCATGAACCAACTAAAAGAAGCGGTCATTGACAGAGATACGTGGCAGAAACTTTCCTATAGAATCACCAAGGGTTGGATATGACTGAACAGATTACATCATCATCAGGCCTATCTATCTTTAATGTATGAACAATTACAAAAACACACAAGCTTTATTTATTTGTATCTGTTTTGAATCTTACTACTGTCACTCCTCAGGTGCTGTAGACGTTACACAAAAGACACCCCTGTCCTGCACATGTTTGGGGCTGACATGGTGTTCTGTATCATGAAGGAACACATCTATCACTTCCCCTTTCACAACCTCAGTGGAACTACCACTGGCACAAGGCAAACTGAAGATAAAACTTACCGTAAGGGTTCCTTCTTCTCGAGGGCAAGGAGGACACTCTGATACGTTTGGGTTCCTCTTTTCACAATCCCTGGAGGCAGGAAATGGATTGCACTTTCCACCTTCAGTGGGAGGAGAAGCCTTGGGAGACTTCGACAGCTGATAACAGTCCACAACATATGCCAAATAAACAGACAGACATCACGGCTAATAGAAGCCTATGAAACAAGCCATGCAGGTAAAGATAAACTGTTTTAAAAATGAAAGAACAATGAACATGGAGACTGGCAGTCAGTCACTCCTGAGAAAGCCTAATAGGCTGAACTAGGGGGTGTGCGTGTCCAGAGTGTCCTCCTTGCCCTCAAGAAGAAGGAACCTTCAGGGTAAGTCCAATGTTCCATTCTCTCTTGATAGGAGGACACTCTGATACACTTGGGATGTTATAAAGCTCATCTGATCCAGGGAGCAAAAAGTGACCGCCAAGCATAGAGATAAGGACTAGACCACTTGTTGTAGGACTCTCCATCCAAATGCTGCATCAGCCACCTTGAGTCCACCTTGTAATGCCTGATAAATTTTTACACTGAGGCCCAGGTAACAGCTTTGAAGATAACCTCAACAGATGCATTTGTGTCAAATGTTGCTGACATAAAAACGCTTCTTGTTGAATGAGCTGTGATCTCCTCTGGGACTTGAAGGCCCTGAGATTCATATGACAAAGAGATACAGTTCTTTAATCACCTGTTTAGTGTAACCTTAGAAACCCTTGACTGCTAGATGACAAGGCACTGGCAAACCACCCCATACTCCCCACCCACCACCTGCCTAAGTTCATGAAATCAGCATTTCTGTCAGATGGCTCTCTAGCCTCTGCGATAACATTACCTCATGTGATCTGGACAATATAGTACTTTTAATACAGCCCAGAATCCCGTTTTAGCTACCGAGTCACACTGTTGACTTATGTTCAGTGTTTTGTCTACTAAGACACCCAGATCCTTTTCACACGTACTACTGCCAGGACAACTCTTGCCCATCTTATGAAAAACTTTACGTTTATTACTATTGTCAAGTCAAATCAAGTCTTTATTATTACGGTACTAGACCAGTAGTCAAATTACAAGATACATAAAAACATCTGGCATTAGCAAGATAAAAGAATAATTGATAACTAAAATATTATAAAAGATAAAAACATTCCAGCTATAAGAATCATTCTGGTTTTAAAACTCACAAGCATTATCTCAAGCAATGTTACTATTGAAATTCATTTTAGCCCCATTTTCTAACCTGTCAAGATCATCTTGTATTTTAATTCTGTCTTCTGGTGCGTTTGCTACCCCTTCCAGTTTAGTGTCAGCGGCAGATTTAATAAGTACTGTATTTGCTGGCGTGTAAGATTACTTTCCCCCCCTGAAAAACATGCCTCCAAGTGGTTGTCCTTATCAAAAGCCTTACTGAAATCAAGGTAAACTTAAGTTCATAGCATTCCCCTGATCTAGCAAGGTAGTAATTTTCTAAAAAAAAAGAGATAAGGTTAGTCTACCAAGACTTAGTCTTGAGAAAGCCATACTGACTCTTGGCAATTACAGCCATCCGCTCTAGCTGCTCAAGGACTGACTGATTTGTTCTAAAATTTTGCCATCTTGGTTTCTTTAGCTTCCTCACAGTTTTCCTTCTCAGGGAAATTGACTGTGATTGTGCCTTCAGTATTTCACTTTTGAGAAACTCCCAACCTTCTTGGACTTCCATCTCCTTAAGCTTTTCTGACCATGGGATTCTACCCAACGTAACTTTAAGTTTGTTAAAATGTACTCTCCTGAAGTACAGTCTGTATGTGTAACTACATACAGCTTTTCTCTTCCCCAAGATCATAAAATCCAAAATCACATGGTCACTACTACCAAGTATAGCCACAACTTTTACCTTGTCAACCAGTTCTTCCCTATTGGTGAGAATCAAGTCTAAAACAGCAGACCCCATGTGAAAGATAAACAAAAGGATTCTACCTCTTCCTTTTATTATTATTATTTTTTAATTTGTATCCCACCTCCCCCCGGAAGCTCGAGGCGGGTCACATAAAAACCAATCCCCTAAAACAAAAAAAGGACAATAAAACATTGTTTTAAAACAATTAATACAATAGTTAAGAAAAGAATGGCGGCAAAATTCAATATAGCTAACCCAATTCCACACCCACTAAGAAGGGAAAGGGAGGGGGCAGATGACAGACGCAACCGTCACATTTGTGAGGGGGGCTAGATCTTCTTGCTGCCTGGCCTCAACTGAAAGCCTGGCGGAAGAGCTCCGTCTTGCAGGCCCTGCGGAATGATGACAATTCCCGCTGGGCCCGCAGCTCTTCCGGGAGCTCATTCCGCCAGGTTGGGGCCAGGACTGAAAAGGCCCTGGCTCTGGTCGAGGCCAGGCGAGCTTCCTTGGGACCGGGAAAGACCAATAGGCTAGCCCCCGCAGAGCGTAAGGCCCTGCGGGGGGCATAAGGCAATAGGCATATACACTGGGCCCAGACCACAGATGGCCTTGAAGGTCAAAACCAAAACCTTGAACCTGATCCGGAAGATAACCGATAGCCAACGCAGCTGCCTCAGCACTGGCTGGATATGGGCCCTCCAAAGTGTAGCCATGAGGACCCTAGCAGCCACATTTTGGACCAGTTGCAGTTTTCGGCAGAGCGAGTTACAGAAATCTAATCCCTTAGATTAGTAGAGTGCATGAAAGCTAGCATGAGAATCTCTCAGAAAGCCAGAGATCTGATTTAAAGAAGGTTTCACACACTGATAACCCAAAGGGGAAATCTAAAAGTTGAAGCTACAATAAGCAACAGAAGATTACAATTTCTTTCTACCTTAAACTTCAGGATCCGTCACATACACTTTGTTAGGGACAGGTCACAGAAGTTCTTCAGTCAGGTCTCTTCAGTCAAGTACATTTCAAGGCACAAACCACTGAACATATCAAGTGAACAGCCTCCCCTAAGGAAGCAACAGACGTTGCAACAGAGGACTCTGATGCGATCCCTTTCCTCTTACCAGAACTTAAGTTGGTATAAATAAAGTCAACAAAAAGTTCTGCACATGGTGCTTGGAACTTCTCCCAAACCCTTCAGATGTCAAGAATTATCATGCATATATTAGAAAGCCAATTTCCTAACTTTTGCTGTGTCATACTTTTTGTTTTGTTTTTAGTATATTGTGCCCTCTTTTTCTTTGGGGATTTATGCACACTGAAATAGCCACAGCAACTGAAGGCAAGGGGGTATAAATGACCAAAAGGACCTCACTTCCGAAACCCAACACGTAATATCATGCACTTCAGGTCCACTTTTGAGCTAGCTCTCCACCACAAGACAGAAGAAGTCAAACTTTATTGCACTAGGCCATAGGCCATTGCAAGATCAGATATCTTCTATCTTCTTCAGTTGTATTTCACAACTTCAAGGTCAATTTCTATAAAACCTTTATGCCTTTACAAGTTAGGGAACTACTTCCTGAAGCAGCTGAAGAAGTGGTCTTATTTAACTGGGTGGAAATTTCAGAACAACTTCAGCTTCATTAAAGTGCTAACTTGATTCAGAAGGCCTGCTGATGCCTTCATGGCCTTGGTATAAAACATCTCATGAAGGGGTTCTGCTGTAAAACAGGAAGGTTACCAGGCTTCTGTTACATGATATATTGGTATAAATTCCACATCAGTCTGCAGAGTGTGTGGGGGAGAGTATTGCGTCCGACAACTCTTCTGCCACCGCAACCCTCTGTGACTGGTTCTTGCCGACCCACCCTGGTCTTGCTGGCGCCGGAGATCATCCATTAGAGAGACCAGCACAGTCTCCAACCCATGGACAGGATGGAAGCCAAACTGATATGGGTCCTTTCTCTATTCCTTCCTTCTTTTTGCCTCCCACTCTTTCATTCTCTCTTCCTTCCCCCCCCCCATCTTCCTTCCTCCTTTCTTCCTTCCTTTGTCCCCTCCCTCCCTCCAGCCCCCTTCCTTCCTTCCTTCCTTCCTCCCCCTTTTCTTCCTTTATTTCATTCTTCCTTCGTCTCTTTTCATTCTTTCGTTCTTCCCTCCTTCCTTTTCTGTCTCCCTCCCTCTCCTCTTTATCTCCCCCTCCTCTATCTCTTGCTTCATTTATCCCCTTGCTTCATTTATATTTTATTTCAAACATCCCATTTGTATTCAAATATTTCTTTTTGCATTCAATGGATACTTTGTGTACTTGAACTGTGGTCTGAATGGCCGTAAATAAATTCTGATTTGACCACTTTTACAGGCGTTTCACCATCATTTGTGACATTCAGTTAATGATGTCTCTTATTTATTTATTAAATCAAGAGTCAATCACAGTAAAATGTTTCAAAGCATGCAAACTACCTCTACTACAATAATAAAGTTTATGATGTTTTGTACTTGGAAGGGTAGGTGGCTATCTTTCAAAACCCTGACAAGCAATTACCTGCTCCTTTACTCCGAAGATGCCCAAGGAAGTTACAAATCATTTTAATTAGTGGCACAGATGGTCCATCTTCTATTTTATCTCTTGACTAGCTAGTAAATACACTATTCACCTTGTGGCTCATAATAAAATGTAACCGAGGATGTATTAACTGTGTTGTTAGATTCAGATGGGTGACTGTGTTGGTCTGAAGCAGGAGAACACAGTTTGAGTCCAGTGGCACATTTAAGATTAACAGTCAATCTCCGTACTTCAAAGAAAAAGATGCTGTAAGGTGCCTCCATGATTGAGAGGAGATGAATGAGGCATAATGGTACCATAATGGTGCCATTACCCTCAGCATTCCACAATATATCTGCCCATTAATCTACAATTTGGACATATTTATTTCACTACGTTTTCACCGGAATTAAACACAAACAAATGGCAACCTTATAAACAGCTTCTTATTCTTGTTTGGTCTTTGAATCTGTTAAGCATCTTCATTATGCTGTATATATTCACTGCTCGCTCTCTATGTATATGTATGGACTGGTCCATTCCATTGTATCTGAAGATGTCTGCATGCACATGAAAGCTTATACCTTGAATAAAACTTTCGTTGTCTTAAAGGTGCTCCTCATCTGAAACTTTAACTGTATTGTAATACACCTCTAGTAATAGACCTCTAGTACTTGGATGGGAGAGCCAGTTTGGTATAGTGCTTAGGAGTGCAGACTTCTACTCTGGCATGCCAGGTTCAATTCTGCACTCCCCCACACACAACCAGCTGGGTGACCTTGGGCTCACCACAGCACTGATAAAACTGTTCTGACCGGGCAGTGATATCAGGGCTCTCTCAGCCTCACCCACCTCACAGGGTGTAGGAGACGAAAGGGAAGGAGATTGGAAGCCTCTTTGAGACTCCTTCAGAAAAGTGACATAGAAGAACCAACTCTTCTTCTTCTTCAGTAATCTCAGGGCTCTCTCAGCCTCACCCACCTCACAGGGGAGAGGAAAGGGAAGGTGACTCTAAGCCGCTTTGAGACTCCTTCCGGTAGAGAAAAGCAGCATAAGAACCAACTCTTCTTCAGTAATATCAGGGCTCTCTCAGCGTCCCCTCCCTCACAGGGTGTCTGTTGTGGGGAGAGGAAAGGGAAAGCAACTGTAAGCCGCTTTGAGCCTCCTTCGGGTAGAGAAATGCAGCATATAAAAACTAACCTTCTTCTAGGGCAAGGGTAGTCAACCTGTGGTCCTCCAGATGTTCATGGACTACAATTCCCATGAGCCCCTGCCAGCGTTTGCTGGCAGGGGCTCGTGGGAATTGTAGTCTGTGAACATCTGGAGGACCACAGGTTGACTACCCCTGTTCTAGGGAATACCAGGGCTGGCTGTTAGAGGCAGGCAATGGCAAACCACCTCTAAATATCTCTTGCCTTGAAAACCCTACAAGGTTTACCATAAGTCAGTTGTGGCTTAATGGGATAAAAAAAGAGAATCTTTTTCAGTTAAGTTGTATTTGATCATAACTCAGTATCTAAACTGAAAAAATAATTAGAAATAGTCATGCATACCGTAAAAATGGCTGTCTGAGGAAGCTTTACAAATAGCTGAGGAGAGAACTGAAAGGCAAAGAAGAAAGATACACCCACCTGAATGCAGAATTCCAGGGAATAGCTAGAAGAGATAAGAATGCCTTCTTAAATGAACAGTGCAAACAAACAGAAGAAAACAATAGAATAGGGAGGCAAAGGAATTAGAGATCAAATTGTCAACATATGCTGGATCATGGAGAAAGCTAGGGAGTTCCAGAAAAACATCTACTTATGCTTCATTGACTATGCTAACGCCTTTGATTGTGTGGAGCACAACAGATTGTGGCAAGTTCTTAAAGAGATGGAAATACCAGAGCATCTTATTTGTCTCTTGAGATACCTATATTCAAGTCAAGAAGCAACAGTGAGAACCGGGCATGGAATCCCTGATTCGTTCAAAACTGAGAAAGGAGTTCGGCAAGGCTGTATACTGTCACCTTGCCTATTTAACTTGTATGCGGAACACATCATGAGAAAGATGGAGTTAGATTAGTCACAAATTGGGATGAAGATTGCAAGGATATATATCAACAACCTCAGATATGCAGATGATACCACTCTAATAGCAGAAAGTGAAGAGGAACTAAAGAGCATGTTGATGCAGGTGAAGGAAGAGAGTTCAAAAGTTGGCTTGAAACTCAACATCAAGAAAACGAAGATCATGGCATCTGGCCCTCTCAATTCCTGGCAAATAGATGGGGAAGAAATGGTGATAGTGACAGCTTTTATTTTCCTGGGCTCCAAGATGACTGCAGTTGGACTATAAGGAAGGCCGAGCGTCAAATAATTGAGGCTTTTGAACTCTGGTGCTGGAGAAGACTCTTGCGAGTCCCTTGAACTGCAAGGCGAACAAACTGGTATGTCCTAGAGGAGATCAGCCCTGACTGCTCTTTAGAAGGCCAGATCTTGAAGATGAAACTCAAATACTTTGGCCACCTCATGAGAAGGAAGGACTCCCTGGAGAAGAGCCTAATGCTGGGAGCGATTGAGGGCAAAAGAAGAAGGGGACGACAGAGAATGAGGTGGCTGGATGGAGTCACTGAAGCAGTCGGTGCAAACTGAAATGGACTCCGAGGAATGGTAGAGGACAGGAAGGCCTGGAGGATCATTGTTCACAGGGTTGCGGTGGGTCAGACACGACTTCGCAACTTAACAACAACAACAACCATAAAGACAGTTTTGTTGCCTTTCTTTTTAAACTAAAGTTTAACAGATAAAGCAATACAACATTTAAACTCAGATGGGTAACCATGTTGGTCAGAAGCAGCAAAACAAAGTGTGACTCCAGGGGCACCTTAACGACCAACAGAGTTTCATTCTAGGTATAAACTTTAATGTGCAGGCACACTTCTTCAGGTACAGTCAGTATGCACACAAAATATCATCTGAATAACTTAAAGGTGCAACTTGATTCAAGCTTTTTAATGTGAGCATCTGTTCCACTTAATATTTCTGGTAAGGCGTTGGAGGAGGAGCTCGTCTTATGGCTTAAGTGCCACCCATTCAGAGCAACTGTCCCACCCCTGAGTGCCTCCTCCTCCAACCGGCTTGCCTGTCTATCCAGCAGACAGCCAATCGCCTTCCATCCCCCACACCTGACTACTCCCTCCTCCTTCCACTTCCCTCAGCGGCTTCAGATCCCTGCCATATGAGAGCTGCCCCTGCTGTTGAGTTCCCTTCCCCAGGAGCCTCCAGGCTGCTACCTTTCCAGGTCCTGGGGGGGAGGGAGAGGCCATCTGCGGAATTCTTCCTTCACCGCCCCCCCCCAATCTAGCACCCACTGTATTCCTGAATGCTACGGATTTTGCCCCTAGTTAGTTTTTAAGATACATATATTTCTCTTCTGAGCTAACAGTTTCTTTGTACTTGCTAAATTCCCTAATCCCAGCCACTGATGGGTCGTTAAATCTCAAACAGATACACACAGCAAAAGTTCCAGTATTTGAAAAAGTGCAAAAACACATGATTTAACTAGCCTGAGGCTCCTTCTGTTTTCCTGGTAAACTTTAGGCAACCTCTGATTGGGTTGCCAATACACATGTTGAGACAGCTGCCCCTTGTCTTCTGACAAGCAGAGTGACTGGTTCTAAGAACTGAATGACTAACTAAGCAGTCTTTAGTCATTAGGCCTTTCTCCTCTCCCCAACCCCCCCCCCCCCCCGTTAATTACAGTGCTTGCAAAACTGCCTCCCAAATTCACAGATGGAGGAGGAAGAGGGTCAAATTTACAAATAAAACAGGAAGTGCTTGGTGAAAAAGTAAACGAAGGCATAAAGCATGTGGCTTTAAGTCCCTTTTGTAGTACATTCTTCTGTTTTTAAAGATACCTGCCAGACAACTGAGGTGCTCAAGAGCCAAGGGCATGCACATGAGTGCAAGGCCTGCTTCGAAGGTAGCTTTTGCACCCCTCAGCTCAGCACTTCCATCCTCTAACTTGATTCCTGTACTGGGAACTGAAGTAGAACCAGTGAGTGGCATGTCCCAACTGAGAAGACGGGGACTGAAAGTGCACCATCACCGGATGACCTGGGGCCAGCCCACCCTCCTTTAGCATGCAAGATTACAGTGAGGCTCAGACAGAAGTGGAAGCACCTGCGCTCACCCCCCTACTGTCTGAAGGACGGGCATCATTTAAAAAAACCCAGATAAGCAAGCTGTCCAGGCTGGGACACCCCATGCAAGTGTTGCTGGCTGTGGGCCGGGAAGTACCTGGAGTTTTGGGGAGATGACACCTCAAGGCTTTGGGGAAGAGAGGGGCTTCAACGGGGCATTGAGCCACTGAGCCGCTTTCTACAGGTGAGCCCCCCGGCCGCACTAGTGACACGGCCCATAATAGGTGGCCCATCAGCTCTGCCAGCAGGCTGAGAAGGGAAGGGGGGCTGGGGTGGGACGGGGCCGAGGAGGCCACCGTGGAGAGGGGAGGGAAGCGGCGGCGGCGGCGACCTGACTCATCTCCTCCCCTCCCCTCCCCTCCTCCCCAGGGCGCTGCGGGCGGGAGCCGCCCCTGCCCCTGCCCCTGCCCCACCCATGTCGGGAGGCACCCCGAGGCGCTGCTGGGGCCGGCGGCGGGGCGCCAGAGACGGGAGGCGATCCGGGGCCGCCCACTGGACCCTCGTGTGTGTGGGGGGGGGGTCGCCGCCTCCCCCCCCCCCGGCCCTTGGCGGGGCTTCCCGCGTCGTTCTTTCTCGCCCTCCCTCGAAACTTCCAGCCCTTCTCCGGCGGCTTCCCTGCCTCGCCCCGCTGCGAGGGGCTGCCCGTCTCAGTCCTCGCATTTCATTCATTAACCCCCCCCCCAAAAAGCCCCCTTTGCGCGGCCCGGCGCCCTCATACGGGAGAGCCCTGGAGGTTGCCAGCCTCCCGGCGGGGGCGGGCGAGAGGCGGGAGTCCCTGACAGCTCCCCGGCCGGGCGCCTGCGGGCCACGGGGCAGGTCGGGCAGGAGCGCAGCGCCGCGGCTCGAAGGGGCGGCCTGGCCCGAAGCCCCTGCACGGAGAAAGCGAGCGCCTCACGGACCTCCGCCCGGCGCTGAGGAAACTTCGCCGAGTTCCGCCGGGGGAGGGGGAGGGGTTCCGACCCACCTTCTGTCCGGAGGGTCCTTCCGGCGGGCGGCGGCGGCGGCGTCCTGGTCCGGCTCCGACTCCGGCGGGGCTCCTTGTCGCCCTCCTTCCCTCCCCCCTGGGCGGGGCCTGCCGCGCGAGATGCCCCTCCCCCTTGCCCGCGCGCGGCTTCCCCTCTTCCGAGGGTGGGAGGGATTGAGGGAGGGAGCGCGAGCACGCCGGAGGGGGCTGGGCCTTCGCGGCCCCCGTCGCTTCCGGGCGCTTCCCGGCGGGTGTTGGGCGGGGCCTCGGAGCGTAGCCTGGCGAGCAGCGGCGGCGCGGGAGGGACATGTAAGTGGCTCCTCGCGCGGGAGGAAGGGGGTTCCCACCTAGGGCCGGCAGGGCCTCATGGGACATGTAGTCCCTCCGCCTCTGGGGACAGCCTCCCCCAGGGATCCCCGGGCCAGAGTCGGGGCCCCGCCCGAGGGGGAGGGGGACCCTTGAACCTCAGGCGGCGCCCAAGAAGTGCCGTCACGGCCGCGTCCCCTCAGGGCCATTCGCCCAACACGCATCGGGGACACCGCCCGCCCTCGCCAGGCGTGCAGGAAAACAGAGGACCTTCTCAAAGAATTAGGAGGTTTTATTTTTGTAATAATGGCCTCTCAATTGTATGCCGATGTTGGGTTGGTTCTCCTTAACCCCCCCTCCCTCCCTCCCTCACACCCAGAGGGTAAAAATGAATTCTGTTTAAACAGAATCCTTAAACTGAATTCATTTTTACCCTTTTGGGAATCTAGACCTGACCTCTCTGTTTTCCCCTATAAAGCCGGCTCTCTCAGTCAGGGTTTCATGAACACCTGGCGTTTCTTGACGGCCGTGGACAGGTTTCCTGAATTAATAGGAGTTAATGTTTAATATATTTTAAACATTTATTGGATGATGTGATCATATACAGTCATGTCAAACTCCCCCCCCCCCATGGCCAATGCTGGACCTGGAGGGGGTGGGAAGGGGAGAGGCCTTGGGTGAGAAACGAAGAACCTTGAGTATTGTTTAGAAGGCCAGTTTGCGCCCTAGTTGGCATCAGAAGGTCATCTCATTAAAACTGCATGCTCTGCAAGCCTTGAGTTATTTTTTCTCCCTGATAGATCTCAAGAAAATGTAGGGTTATATTAGGATTTTGAAAACTCTCCTAGCAACAGTACATTGGGTGGTTGAATTCTGGAGAACTGGCAGCAGATGCTAGCAGTCACTCCAGGCTCAGGGGGCTCCTAGATACTGCTACAGCCAGGCTCCAAGGTGAATGGGGCCTGGAACTGCTCGAGGTTTTGGCAGTTGGGGCAGGGAAGATGGGATACCCTTCTGAGTCCCCCCCCCCATATTGGTCTAGCACATGAACTGCCAATAACAACCATAAATAATAGCACTGTACACATGTGAGCTCCTACAAGGAGTTCCAGGTTCACTTCACTGTGTGTTTTTTATTAGGTTGTGTAATAAGCTGATTTTGGCCACATAGAATCACATATATATATTTAAAAATATGCATCTTGCCTTTCAGTTATACTAGCAAGGTGCCCCACAGTAAATTAATTAATCGGTTTTTTAATGTAACACATGCATACAGAAAAACAAGTAAATATAAACGGCTCCAAAGTCTGAAAGAGCCAATTAATACAAACTTATCCAGCCTTCCCTACTGACATGCCCCCCCCCCCTCGTGGATAGGACTCATCAGGGTTGTGAGCCCTTTGTTTAACTCAGTTGATACAGGTTTAAGAATGTGTTACCAAATGTTAAGTGATGTACTGTATGTTTTTTATAAAGTCTTGTATTTTATATGATGAAAAGTATATACAAGAGGGGTGGGTTAGGAATAGAACTATAAATAAATGCATTTCAAAAACAAGGTGGGAACTAAAACAAGCCAAAAATTGCCTCTGTCACCAGTTTCCACCCATTTTGAAAGGTGCAGTAAGAATCTTCAGAGGGACAGAAGAATATGTTTTGTACTCTTGAGTAGGGGAGACGGTAGAGAGATCTTTGCTGAAACAAGGAATGGTGGAACCAAGAACTGAGGCTGTGAAGCTGTAGTCCTAAGCTGACTTATTTATTTGATTTCTACTCTTCCTTTCTCCCAGATGGAGACCCAAAGCAGCATGCTATTCTCCTGTCCTCCATTTCATCCTCGTAATAGCCCCATGAAACAGGTTAGCCTGAGAGAGAGTGACTAACTCAAAGTCTCCCTGCGATCTTCCATGATACAAATGGGAATTCAAACTTGGATCTCCCAAGTACTAGTTGACATGCTTAACCATTGCACTGCACCAGCTCTCGGGTATAAGCCTTATTTGGGCATGAGCCTCATGTAATCTGTTTCTTGTGCAAAAAATATAAATGGGCTTTAATGCTAAGTAAATTGAGCTGGAAGCACCAGAGAGTAACAGTTCTGGCAAAAGTTCTATGTAAACCATTCAGACAGGACTGGGCTCTATGGTAGGTAGGCAAGATTTCAGTCTAATGGGAAAGGGCACACAGACTTAACAGAATGCCTCGCAGCCACCAGATCTCTCCTGGCAGTTCTTAATCATGTGGAAATCTGCAGAGGAGGGTGGGAACCTTGAACGGGAAGACTCAACTATATTTTATTTTCAGGCAACTGTTGTGGCTTGTGGTGAACAATAGCATAAATATGTGTTACGTGCATTGAAAGCTAAATGGTGTACCCACTATGTCTGTCATTTATTCCCAGAACGGAGAGAATTGCAGCCAGCTGAATTCTTGGGGAGGTTCTGAAGCGAAGTCCCAGTTAGGCCAAGGAAAACCTGTTGCCCATCCTTCTGCAGAATTGAGGAGGGGGGATGCAAAGTGCTGTTTGTCCAGACAGGCATGGAAGAGAAATCCTTGCCTTTGGGGCAGATAACTTTGTGAGCAGCTGGACTCTGCTGACTCTAGTAAAACTGCATTCAGATGTCGAAATGGGCTCTTTCTGATTCTTCTTTTCCAGGGCCGATTACTGGAAATCCCAACCCAAGAAGTTCTGCGATTACTGCAAGTGCTGGATAGCTGACAACAAGCCTGTACGACTGTCTCCTTACTGTACTATTAAGCCAATCTGAAGCACAAGGATAGGCATTATGTAGCTTTATAAACTAATTTTTAACCAGCACATAAGGGCACCCTTGGAAATAAGTATTCTGAAGTGCAGTCACCAAGTCCCTGCTTCAGTCTCTCCATCAGGAGGTGCAGGGAATGACAGAGCCTGCAGGAATTCTGCTGCTTTATAGTTGCTGAACCCACAGCTACAGAACCCTTGCAGGTTAAGTTAGGGCTGCATACCCGCAGTGTGACAGCTCCCCAAGTTGTGTGGATCTGTAGTGGAGCAAGTACTCCTGTAGCCATCAAAATTTTAGGGGGGGTGAGCTTTCGAGAGTCGTAACTCTATCCATTCTGTTGAATGGATCGTTGATCCTTTGCTTTGACACAAGGAAACATCCCCCGAGTCTTTTTTCTTTCTCATTGTGACTTCAGCTCTGCTGAGCCTGTTACAAAACAGCTAAAGAGCTGGATGAATAAAGACAGCCCTTTACCTTCACAGGTAATCCTTTGATAGGGTGGCTATTTGCATTAGCCTGCCTGCAACACTGCTTCCTGCTTCTTCACCTCCTTGTAAATTTGGGGACTTGAGAATGCCCTAAACAGGCTGGAGTGTAAGTATCTGAAAAGTGAGCCTGCTCAGATACCGTAACACCCTAATGTGTGGTATCTGTCATATTGGAGCATGTGTAATATACATTGTGAACCACCCTGAGATGCAAGGGATGCAGTATAAAAATATAATAATAAATAAAGTTTTTTTGTTATATTAGTTATAATTTAAGAGTTTTAATTAACAATTTTAAAGAGAGGTTTGGCCTGATATAAAAATTAACCAAATTAATTGCCTGACAAGAGAGCCAGCTTGATGTAGTGGCTAGGAGTGTGGAGCCAGGTTTGATTGCATGCTCCCCCACATGCAGCCAGCTGGGTGACCTTGGACTCACTACAGCACTGATAAAGTTGTTCTGACGGAGCAGTAATAACAGGGCTCTCTTGGCCTCCCTCCCTCACAGGGTGTCTGTTGTGGGGAGAGGAAAAAGGTGATTGTAAGACGGTTTGAGAGAAAGATTTGGGAAAGAACCAACTCTTCTTCAGTAATAGCAGGGTTCTTTCAGCTTTAACTCCCTCACAGGAAAGAAAGGGAAGGTGATTTTAAGCAATTTTGAGACTCCTTTGGGTAGAGAAAAGTAGCATATAAGAACCAACTCTTCTTATCCAAAGATTTTCAGAACTATTAGACACAAGGTAAAGATGGCACATTTGGCTGGGGAAGTGATGCTCTGTCTTCTTGGTGTTTGGGGGGGGGCAACAGTGGGAGGGCTTCTGGAGTTCTGGCCCTGCTGGGGGACCTCCTGATGGCCCCTGGGCTTTGGCCATTGGGTGACACACAGTGTTGGACTGGATGGACCACTGGCCTGATCCAACCAGGCTCCTCTTACATTCTTATTGTGATTGAAAAATGGAATATTTATTTCTGTCCTTTGAATTTTTACTATATTTTACTTCTAGTCTGAATTTTGGAAAACGTCACCACTCTGAAATGTTCTGGTAATTTTGCTGGGTGCCATGTTCTTGTCATATTCTGCTGAGGTTTAGATTACTGGGAAGAGTGTTTATCAATACTGACATTTTGATGTTTTTCAATTTTCAGCCAATTACTTCTTTATGTGTATTAATTCTTTCTGTTTTATTTTTAGAGTATTGAATTTCATGAAAGAGGAAAAAACCATAAGGAAAATGTGGCTAAGAAAATTAGTGAGGTAATTCAAACATGACCTTGTTTTCTCTGAACAAATGTTTGTAAATTCTGAGCCCACTGGCCCCTTTAAGACCAACAAAGATTTATTCTGGGTGTAAGCCTTCATGTGCAAGGACAGTATCTGATAAAAGTGTACATGCACAGAAAAGCTTATACCCAAAATTAAACTTGTTGGTCTTAATGGGGACTCTGTACACAAACTTCATTCTGTTGCATCAAACAAAAGCAGCTGTCCACCTGAATCTGTCTTTAAATGTTGTTGTTGTTGTAGATTAAAAAGAAGAGCTTGGAAAAAGCAAAGCAAGAAGAAAAAATGTCAAAAGAGTTTGCAGCCATGGAAGAAGCGGCAATGAAGGCCTACCAGGAGGATTTGAAAAGGCTTGGAACTAAGGCAGGTAGGATCTGAAGCTTCCAAAATGTGCAAGTCCAGGTTCACCTTACAGGCCAACAAGAATTTCAAGAATCAAAATGCCCAGGAGCGAAACTCTTCTTGGACTCTTAAGGTGTTTTTGGACTCAGACTTAGTTGTTCTACTGCAGACCAGCACGGCTGCCCTCTGAAGCTTCTTCCAAAATGCAAAGGACAATTTTATGGTCAGCTCAAACTCCTGCTTGCTGAAGCATAAACTTGTCTTACCTGTGTTCAGCATTACAAAAATCCATGCAAGTACAGGTACAGAATATGGACTTGCTTTCTGAATGAGTTCTCAGGACTGCTTGGGTTGCCATCAAGGCTTGAGCCGCCTCTGTGTCTCTTCTAAGATAAACAAATTGTTTAGCTTGGCCTGGAAGCAGAATAGAGAGCCCTTATCTAGGCAGCTGTTGAGGGCAGAGACAGCCACTTCCTGTGGCCTAGCTGGAGAAATGCAGATCTGGGTGACATCCACATCAAGCTCTGGGTTGATTGGTAATTTTGTAAAAAGGTATATGCTGTCTCTCCTGGGACCTCGTTGGAATGAATAATCAGTAAAGCGTGTATTTTCAAAAACAATGGGTCACTTGCTACCTGATTGCCCCTTGGCCACTAATAGCCCTCCCCTGTAGCTGAGCTTGTATTGGAAGGGAGGCCTCAGCCAGGAAGGGCTGATAAGGAGTCAGCTCTTCACCCCCATCTTCCTGCTGCCCTCAGAACATGCTGGGAAGAAGTTGAGCCAGCCCCAGTAAGTAGCTCAGGTGTGGAGGGAGGGAGAGGAGGAGCAGCAGTAGCACTGGCCCCAGTTAGTAGCTCGGCCCTTTAAGGGGTTGTGGGGAGATGTACAGCCTGCCCCAGTGAATTGCTCTGGTGTTAAAGTTGGAGGGGAGAAGAGCAGGCTGCCCCGGTGAGTTGCCCTAGTGGAGAAGTTGGCGGGGGGAGAGCAGCCTGCCCCAGTGTGATTCCCTGGTATAGAAGTTGAGGAAGGAGGAAACAGAGCCAGCCCCATTGAGTTGCTCTCAACCAGCCCTTCTCTCCAGGGGATATCTCTATAGTCTGATGAAGAGCTGTCATTCTGGGGGTCTCCGGGTCCCCCCTGGAGGCTGACATCCTTGGACCACTGTGGAGCACAAGGCCTCAGTCCCCCGCCCCAGGCAGCCCTTTTCTCCAGGAGAGAAAAATCTTTTAAGTATTCCAGGAGTGAGAAGTATGAGATCCTTCATAATCTTTTTAACAGAGAGTACCATAAGTATCTGATCAGAGTGCAATGGCAAGACTACTGTTTTTCATAGGTGCACGTTGTTCATTTGCTACTCAGTTTTAGCAGATAAATGGCTCTGTCTGCCAATATTGCAGAATCCATATTCCCAGTCTTAGCCTGAAAACATTTAAACTGTTCCAGCTGTTCTCCTTCCCCACACGGTTACTCAGTAATTTATAAGCCAAATTTATAAGAAAATTCCGTGGGAATTGTGAAGGTCATATTTTTGACAATTTGGCTCGTTGTGTTTCAGAATCTGAAAGTCCAGCCCCCCCCAAGAAGCAGGAAGAAAAGCGGAAAAAGAAGGAAAAAAAGAAACGGGAACCAAAGGCCCCAGAGGTTTCATTGAGGGTTACAAAAGAATGGGTGCACGGATTTTCTTCGGAAGGTTACATGTATTACTACAATACTGTCTCAGGAGGTGAGCACAGAACGTGAAGGTGGGCATTCAGATCAATGGCGGTCTTTAACTTCCTTTCTGCCCGACTCACTGTTGACATCAGATCAAAATCCACACACCTTTTCCTTCTTCATTAGAGATGTAACATTTCTGGACCTTTTGAAGCCATGGGGTGGAAATTGGGGGGTGGGGGGGAGGAATAAAACAGGCTTCCCTATCAAAACAGAACTCCCTTTTACTGATTGCACGTAACTTGCACTATTTATAACTCAGCATATAAAATTATGCGAATTCACATCCATGGAATTGAACAGTCTAAATGTCTTAGTTTTCTGTTGTTATATAATGCTCAGTTGGCTTGCATACATTTTTTCATACTACACATTTTTAGTGAAACCCTTGTTCATCTTACTCATTCCAAAAGAGAAAAAAAAATTTCAGTGCTGCTCCAAATTTCCCAGTTTATTTTCCACTTGAAAAATGGGCAATACCTCTTAAGTGAGTAAAACCTTGATGTAAGAACCACTCCACTCAGTCTAAAAGAGAAAATATAGCATTGTTCTCTAATACTCCCCAAAACTGCCCATTTTTTCCCTTCTGAAAAATGGTGCTTTCCTCAGATTTGGGGGCCTTCACATTGCTTTCTCACTACGCATAATTTTGTTCTGAGGCAGGCAGTGTTGAAGTGTGATAGATACATTTGTTTTTTCTTTCAAGAATCACAGTGGGAGAAACCCAAAGGATTTGAAGAGGACCCTCGGGAACCCCAAATGGTAATTACGGATAAATACTGCATCTGTCTTATTGCTGAGTTTCCAGTATGACATAAATTCACCTTGTTCTGAGACGTGTATGCTGGAAGGTTTTTAGAAGCCTTAGTTATTCTCAGTGACTACTGCACAATCTTTCACAGTACTTGTATGATTGTAGGATCGTTCTTGTATGATTGTCTGAAGCTCAACCCTTCAAAGACAGAGGTCCTGTACCTGGGTAGGAAGGGACCAAGTGAGGAAGAATGCTTATCCAACCTGGACGGAGTGTGTCTAGCAGTAGTCCACTCCACCAGAAACCTGGGTGTGATCCTCAATGCCTCCCTCTCCAGGGTGGCACAGGTCATGAGAATAGCGTGGCAGGCTTCCTACCACCTAGCCAAGCCAAGCTGTTAGCATCCTACCTGGCTTCAGAACACCTAGTCACAGAGATCCCTGCGATTGTCATCTCTAGATTGGACTTCTGCAACTCGCTCTACACAGGCTTACCCTTATTCTTGATCCAGAAACTACAGCTGATGCAGAATGCAGCAGCCAGGGTTCTCACTAATACACTATGGAGATCTCATATCCGGCCTGTACTTCAACAACTCAGCTGGCTCCAAATTGAATTCTGGATCAGAACATGGTAACCCTATGGGTAAAATGGAGATCCCACATCCGGCCTATACTCCAACAACCTGGATGGCTCCTGGTTGAATTCCAGATTAACCTTAAGGTTTTGGTAATCACCTTCAAGGCCACACATGGTCTGGGACCAGTGTATCTGAGAGACTGTCTCTCAGGCTATACCTCCAAAAGAAAACTATGCTCTGCCACCACCAACCGGCTGGTGATCCCTGGCCCAAAGAAGCACGTCGGACCTCAACAAGGGCCAGAGCCTTCTCGGTCCTGGCCCCCACCTGGTGAAATGAGCTCCCTGAAGAGATCAGGGCCCTGCCTGAACTCCCACAATTCCACAGGGCCTGCAAAAGGGAGCTCCTCCATCAGGCATTTGCTTGAGGCCAGCCCCACAACATCCACTGGTCCCCCCTCAGACATCCCCTCCAAGACCTGAACCAGCCTGACCTCCCTGGGGTTTGTCTAAGTTGCGATCTCCCAGCAGGAAGCCAGTACAGCTGCTGGGGGATGGGCATAATGTGGGACCTCTGTGGTGTTGCTGTGAGGACCCCGGCTGCTGCATTCTGCAGCAGCTGTAGTTTCTGGATCAAGGTTGAAGGCGAGTTTGTGTAGAGCAAGTTGTAGAAGTCCAGTCTAGAGGTGACAGCCACACTACCATCGTGATCTGAGCCTCCATTGAGAGGGAGGCATCAAGTATCACTCCCAGGTTCCTGTTGGAGTGGGGCCACTGTTAACTGCACTCCATCCAGATTGGGAAGGCACGCTTCCTCGCTTGGGCCTTTCCTGCCCAGCCACAGGACCTCCGTCTTTGAAGGGTTGAGCTTCAGATGATTCTCCTTGAGCCACCCTGTCACTGCTTCCAGGCAGCTGGCTAATGTTTCTGGGGGAGAGTCAGGACAGCCATCCATCAGGAGGAAGAGCTGGGTGTCATTGGCATATTGGTGGCCACCCAGCCCACACCACTTGAGCAAGAAAAGGCAGTGTGATGTTACAGTTAGTCTTGGGAAGACCCAGGTTTGGGTGCCTAGTCCCACTCTGCATGCCTAGCTAGGATGCTGGTGAGGGAGAAAAGAGCCACATTCACAACTCTGGTCTCTGTGGAGGAAGGGCAGGGTGGAAATAGAGTGTACTCCGGATTGCTTTCCGTGAAAATCAAGTGCTGTGTGTCCCAAGGGCCAGCTGGCCCATGCAGAGCTTCAGAAAGGGCTTGCTTTTTTGTTAATGGGCTCTTTGGCCTTCCTCTGTTATTGTTTTGAACAGCCAGGACAGTGGGTGGAAGGAGTGAGTGAAGAGGGTCACACCTATTACTACAATACAGACACAGGAGGTAAGCATCCAAGCTTTCTCAAGATTGCAAACTTCCTATGCCAAATGGTGTGTAAGCGGGGTGGGGGGGAGTTGCTACAGACTTTGCTAAGACGACGCAGCTGGCAGCAG
This sequence comes from Paroedura picta, assembly GCF_049243985.1. Classification (NCBI taxonomy): domain Eukaryota; kingdom Metazoa; phylum Chordata; class Lepidosauria; order Squamata; family Gekkonidae; genus Paroedura; species Paroedura picta. The sequence goes on along the minus strand of NC_135374.1, from coordinate 123,809,784 downwards.
GTTCCTGGCATAATCTGAGGATGGAGATCAAGATGGAAACCTAAATCAAGGTTTCCATCCTCTATAATGTTCTCCCCCTTCCGAAAATAGGGTTTGACAATTGCATTCATAGGGAAGAGCGGGACGGAAACCAAAACCCTTGTTAATCTTTCAGGCTTTTCTCAGGCAGCATTTACTATTTTGAGCATTGCAATATTTGTGCAAAATGGGATCAACCCCCTACCATTGTGTTCTCTCTCTCTCTCTCATTGAGTTTTTAAATGCACTGCCAATCTCTGCCAGTGAATGCACTGCCAGTCTCTGCCAGAGGGATAGCTTCAAAATGTATTTTGTGTTGGATGATCTTATTCAGCTTGTAAGATTTGTAAGCATTCTGGCTGGGTTCTTTGATTTTAGAAATGTCGTGGTTGCTTTGCAGGGAAGTTTTTGCTTTTCCACATGGAGAGCATTCCAAAATCTAGTTGCCCCCCCCCCCCCAGTGCTCCGAAGTGGCCCAGTCCTGCCTGTCTCTCATCCTGCTGCTTGTGTGGACCAGCCTGATGATGGGGCGGGGGGGGGGGCAGCTGCTGCTCTGAAGCTGGGGAAGAAGAGCTTGTGTTTGGCATCCCACTTTTCACTACCTGCAGGAGTCTCAAAGTGGCTTCCATTCACCTTCCCTTCCACTCCCCACAACAGACACTCTGGGAGGGAGGGGGGCTGAGAGAGCCCTGAGAGAACTGGGGTTGGCCCGAGGTCCCCCAGGTGGCTGCATTTGGAGGAGGAGTGGGGGGGGGGGGTCAAACCTAGCTCTCCAGATTAGAGCCTGCCACTCCTAACTGTGACACCACGCTTGCCCTCAAGTGGTTGGATCTGGTCTAAATGGGGGGTTCCAGCAACACCTGTTCCCATTGCCGAACACACACACACTCACACCCCAGCCAAGATGCTCCATGATGCGGGGGGGGGGGTGCTACTGAAAAGGCCCTCTCATGTACCCCCCCCTCAATGAACTTGTGTATTGATGGGGGTGATCAGGGGGGTCTTACCCTGTGATCTAAACTGCAATAGCTCTAATTGGAACAAGAAATAATATTTAAAAATTGTCAGTAAAATCAGTGGTCCCCAACCTTTTTATCACTGGGGACCGGTCAACACTTGACAATTTTACTGAGATCGGGGGGGGGGGGGAGTCTTTTGCCGAGGAACATCACTGCCGCCTGAGCCCCTGCTCCGCTTGCTTTCCTGCTGGCGCCCCTGACTTCCCACCGCCCACTGGGGGGCGCTGCCAGCAGCAGCTGCGCAGTGCCATGCCAAGGGGGAGCCCCAGCCATGGCAGCTGCCGGAGAGCACCAAAGGTGAGCTGGCGGCAGTGGCAGGGCGGCCCTTGAGGCAGCAACTGGGGAGGAGGATGAGGAGGAGCCACAGCCCGGTACCAACTGATCCACGGACCGGTCCCGGTCCCCAGACCAGGGGGTTGGGGACCACTGAGTAAAACAGTACTTGATCATTTGGCATGAAACAGCTTCTTTGTACTCTCCCATGATGTCACCTGTTGTGCCAGTCCATTGTCACTAAGTTTGAAAGACCTGAAGCTGATTTGATGATGTTTGTTTGGCAGCAGTTTGCCCACATAGGTGAGAAGGCAAGACCAGATCTCAAAAGAACTCTCTTAAGGTTCTGATGGGGCTTCCCTAATCTCACAAACCCAAGTGGCCTCTCCCACAGTCAGCTGAGCTCTTTGCACAGTTCCCATGCTGGGGGTTGGCTGGTCCTTCACCATCAAGAGAGGCTCCGGCAGGGCTGCAGAGTGGAAAGAGTCCTTAGAGGTTGCATTGGGCACTGGGCTGCACGGTCAAAATTTATTTCTATTTATAGACTGCCATTCCCGCCACAGCTGGCTCGTGGTGATTTAAACAAAAAGCATAAAACATCATAAAACCCCCAGTACAATCAATCGGTGGCAGCAACAATCTACAGTCCCGTGCTTTCCCATGCGAACCCCCAGCCTTCCGAGCAGCAGTCACCATTGCGCTGATAGGGAATCACAGGCGATGCTTGGCCTGGCGGGGCTGCAGATACAGGGGTACAAAAGGGAGAGACCCAATCTTACTACCCCAGCCTCAACCAAACGCCTGGCGGAAGAGCTCCATATTGTAGGCCCTGCAGAACCCGGAGAGCTCCGTCAGGGCCCTCAGCTCGTCTGGGAGCTCATTCCACCAGGTCAGGGCCAGGACTGAAAAAGCCCTGGCCCTGGTCGAGGCCAGGTGTACTTCCCGAGGGCCCGGAATAAATGATATGTGTTTATACTTTCCAAAGATTTGTTTAGACTCTGTGCTGTTTCTCACAGTCAGACGTGTTTAGCACTACTTCAGATTCACGCCTGGCTAATGAGCAGGTCACAGTCCAATAACAAGTGTTGTCTGTATTGTCCAGTATCAACCTGGGAGAAGCCTGATGGTTTTGTGTCTTCTTCAAATGAAAGCTGTCGAGAGGAAAGCCATTCTGGAGAAGATCAGGAAACAGATCCAAAGGGAACTGAGTCAGAGGCTGGAAAGGAGGGCAATTCGAGGGAGCCACAGAAGCCCCAACAGAATGCTTGGGTAAGGTGTCCATCTCTCCCACCCTGGCTAAAGTAGTCAGGCTGTGTGCTGTATTCCAAGGGCAGGGGCCAAAAGCCAGACATTCAGGACTAGAAAACTCCAATAACTGTTGCTATGTGTGCTAAGCTGCTGGTGAATTTGATGACTACTTAATATTATTATGGACCTTGGTTACTTAGGTTAGCCACGCATGGTCATGTTTCAGAGTAAAGTGGAAGGCCTGCTTCAGCCGATCTTGCTGGAAAGAAATTTAACACTTAAATAGGAAATACTTGAACACATTGCCCAGTTAAGTATTAAATATTTAGGAATGGGTAAGTGGAACAGCATCCCAGAGATACAAATGTTTTACTAAATATAAACAGATACTGTCCCTCCCCACCACCACCGGCATTGGTCTACAGGAGAACAAGTCCAGTGGCACCTCCAGTTCAAGTCCAGAAGTACCTTCCAGAAGTACCTTAGAGACAACAAAATTTGGAGGCAGGGCTATGAGCTTTTGAGAATCAAAGCCCCTGGTCAGCTACCATATCTCTGTATCTGACAAAGACATCTCTGACTCTCCATAGCAGGGGTGGCCAAAGTATGGCTTTCCAGATGTCCAGGGACTACAATCCCCATGAGCCCCTGCCAGTACATGGCTACCCCTGTGAGTCTAAAGCTTCTGCCCTGAAATTCTCCTGATCTTTAAGGTGCCCCTGGGTCCAAGTCCAGTTGTCCTTCTGTAGATTAATGCAGTGCACTGGGTAGAGGAATGTTTTCAAAGTCTACTTGGAAACTTCAGAATACAGCAGGAGACTGCTCTTCAGGACTTCCTGATCGGACCTTATCCAGGCAGGGTTAAATCTCTGTACTGGCTCCAGGTGTGTATCTAGGTGTGAGTCAGAGTGCTTCGAAGCCATAAATAGCCTGGGCATTGGAAGCGCTGCCTTCTCACATGCAAGCCTGCCTCTCAGTATCTGCAACTCAGGCCCTTGCCCAGGTGTAGTGCCTTCAGGTGGGTTGCATCTTCTGTGTGATGGATCTTCTATGTGACCTTCCTGAAGCTGACTTGGTGCCAGGCCAGGGCGTGATTATCCTCCTGGGTTGTACACTGCCGCTGATGTTTCTTTTATGGTTTTGTGGATGCTTGTAACTTGCTTTTTATCTGTGAGTGCCTTGCAGATCAGTTAACATCAAGCATAAGAGAAGCCATGTTGAATCAGGCCAGTGGTCCATCCAGTCCAACACTGGATACAGTGGACAAACCACAGGTGCCATTGGGAGGTCAAACAGACCTTTTGGCTGATAGCCACCGATGGGCCTCTACGCCAGATGTTGGTCCAGTTCCGTGCTTGAAGCGGTCTGGGCTTGCAGGAGTAAATTCCATGAGTTCATTAAAGGATGAAGAAGTCCTTTCTTTTATCCATACTAAGCCCACTGCTCATTAATTTAATTGAGAGCCCATTAGTTCTTGTATTGTAAGGAAAGGAGGAAAGCATGCATACTCTGTAACTATCTCTATCCCACGCATGATTATGTAAACCTCTCCATCAATGTCCTGCCAGCCTGAAGACTTAAATTGATAGGCGAAATATCAGTATTTTGAATCAAGAAAGAAAACTAAAGCCCACCCTTAATCCCATACTGGGTTGAGCACATGTCGGCCAGTCCAGAGGGAGAAGCACATTGTTCCCTGCTGGTGAAATCCAGGGCCCCTGGAGAAGTGTTCAGCTTCCTTCGGCTAGGAAAGCAGAGCTCTTGCCTGGCTGATGCGTGTTCCTGGCTCCTGTTCATGGAGAAATGTGGTAACCGTGATATCTTGTTCAGATAGTGACAGGCAATCACTGAGGAAGGCGCTAAGAGTGGGAGAAGCCCACCTGGGACCCCCTTCTGGTTGCCCAGATCCGGAATTTATGGATACTGATGATAAGCTGAAAATTAGAAATCTATTTATTGAATAAGAAAAAAGACTTTATTACATTTGTGCCATTTTTATTTCAATTTTCAACTTTCTTTGGCTTGCATCTGCCGTGTCTAAAATTGGTCACTTCCTAGCAGCCAAGTCAAAAGTAGGGCTGGGCGCTTTGGGGCCTGAAGCGGCCGGTCTCTCCCGGCGCAGCCAGCTGAAGCACCCAACCCCAGTCAAAAGAAAAGCATTTGGGTTGGTCGGGTCATGATGTTGAACTTAAAGCAACAGTTCTGAAGTTTGATTCATTTTCTTATTCCCATATTCTGTTTACATGTACAGTATTTCTAGAGAATCAGTATTTCTTACAGAATCCTAGAGTTGGAAGGGACCTCCAGGGTCATCTAGTCCAACCCCTCCCCACACACACACACACACACACACACACACACACACACACAAGTCCGGAACTCACAGGTACTTTGTGTGTCTTATTTCAGAAAACTCTCATCTGTTGAGGAACAATCCACAATCTTTTTGCTTGTTTGTTTGTTTTTTGCCTTCGTTCAGTGGAAGAGGACAGGGGGTGGCCGTGGAGCTCTCTCAAATGAAGGCATCCCTTGTTTTCCCTTTTTCTCTTTCAGCAGAAAACAGAAAGCGACGAAGAAGGAGAGAGAAAACCTCGCAGGCCGAAAAAGATTAGTCCTTACGGAGAATGGCAGGAAGTGAGGACAGAAAGCACCACCGCGTCCAAGGGCAGAGCACCAGCCCCACCAAAAGCGTCCCAGACAGCCTCAGCCCCAGCCCAGCCTTATGGCGAGTGGGAGGAAATCACTCCGGAGGAAGACCCCTAGTAAGTCTGCCATTAGGCTTTTAAACTAGAAAAAACAATTGTTCTAAAACGTTAGAAAACTGCTTTAGGATGATGGCAAAAACACCAGAAGAGCCCTGCTGGATCAGGCCAGCGGTCCATCTAGTCCAGCCTCCTTTCTCACAGAATGAAATGAGATGAAGATGGACTTGTGCGATGGTCAGTTTCCACGTTAAATCTCCCCACAGCCAGAAGCTGTCCAGGTGGGCTGAAGCAGGCCTGCCTCTCCTCTGGATTATTATTATTAAAAATATTTCTGTCACCTTGCCACCCACCCTATCTGGATCTACAAGGCAGCCAGCATAAGCAAATCCAAACAATTCAAAACACAGTTAAAAGCATAAAATAATTCATTCCAAAAAACACATAAGCAGACAACCCTGGAAGGAGGGTGAGTGACTTAGAATCTTAGAATCATATTATCATAGAGTTGGAAGGGGCCTCATGGGTCATCTAGTCCAGCCCCTGCATTGTAGGACACTCACATCCCAATCGCTCATCTACTGTAACCTGCCCCCATTTGCCTTCACAGAACCAGCCTCTCCGTCAGATGGCTCTCTAGCCTCTGTTTAAAAATATCGAAAGATGGAGAACCCACCACCTCCCGAGGAAGCCTGTTCCACTGAGAAACCGCTCTAACTGTCAGGAACTTCTTCCAGATGTTTAGATGGAATTTCTTTTGAATTAATTTCATCCCATTCATTCTGGTCTGTCCCTCTGGGGCAAGAGAAAACAATTCTGCTCCATCCTCCATATGGCACCCATTTAAATACTTGAAGATGGTTATCAGATCCCCTCTCAGTCGTCTCCTCTCTAGGCTAAACAGACCAAGCTCCCCCAACCTTTCCTCCTACATCTTGGTCTCCAAACCCCTCACCATCTTTGTTACCCTCCTCTGGACATGCTCCAGTTTGTCTACATCCCTCTTCAATTGGGGTGCCCAAAACTGAACACAGTACTCCAAATGAGGCTGAACCAGAGCAGAGTACAGCAGTACCATCACCTCCCGTGATCTGGACATGATACTCCATTTGATACAGCCCAAAATCCCATTTGCCTTTTCAGCCACTGAGTCACACTGCTGACTCATATTCAATGTATGGTCTACTAAGACTCCTAGATCCTTTTCTCACATGCTTCTGCCAAGACAAGTCTCCCCCATCTTATATTGGTGTATTTGGTTTTCCCTACCTAAATGCAGAACTTGTCCCTATTGAATTTTATTTTATTCAGTTTAGCCCAGTTCTCGAGCCTATCAAGATCATCCTGTATTCTGATTCGGTCTTCCGGTGTGTTTGCTACCCCTCCCAGTTTAGTATTGTCTACAAAATTTAATAAATATCCCCTCTAATCCCTCATCCAAATCACTTATAAATATGTTGAACAACACAGGCCCCAGATCCTTGGGGTACTCCACTTGTCACTCTTCTCCAAGAAGATGCTGAACCATTAACAAATACCCTCTGGGTACTTCTATGGGGGCATGCCAAAGGAGTCACAAAACCTTTACCTGCTGATGAAAGATCAATAGGAAGAGACAGGTGAACTTCCCTGGGGAGGGGATTCCAAAGTTTTGGTGCCACAACTGAGAAAGCCCTTTCCGTCTTGCTTCCGGGGGGGGGGGGCATTGAAGCAGGGCCTCTGAAGATGACCAGATTGTACTGGTGATAATATGGGTTACACATGCTATAGGTTGAGCAAGAGAGCAACTTGTATGGGGTCTATTATTAATGCTAAAATTAACATTAGCAGCGGTTATCTTCAGCTAGTTACCTTTAGCAGATGAATCTGCTCTGCTATGATTCCTCTTTTAAAAATAACATCTTACCTAACCTTGCCAGAACATAAACCAGCATGGTGCAGTGGTTAAAGGCAGCGGACTGTAATCTAGACCCAGTTCTCCAATCCTCCTCCACACACAGCCAGTTGGGTGACTTTGTACCATCCAGAGTTCTCTCAGGGGTCTCTCAGCCCTGCCTACTTTACAGGGTGTCTGTTGTGGGGAGAAGAAGGGTAGGGGATCGGAAGCCGCTTTCAGTAAACACTGCGCTCAGGAGTCCAGGGGGGGTCTGGCCAGTGCTGTATCCAGTGGGACATCTGACAAAGAGAGCTTTGACTGAGAAGCTCCTACCCTGGAAATCTTGTTGGCCTCAATGGTGCTCCGAGACTTGAATCTTAGCATTTTATGAAACATGCTGTTAAATAAACTTCTTTTTTTTAACTTTTCCCTCTCAGTGAAAAAGTAGACTTGGAGCTTCCCAATACGGAGAACGAGAGCCCGGCTGTCCCGGTTCTGCAAGCACCAGAAGATGCCAAAATCATATTTAAGGAAAAAACTGTCACTTCCCTCAGCGATACAACAGCAGGGGCATCGGTTTTCAAAAAGCGGAAATTTGAAAACGGAAAATCTAGAAACATACGACAAAGACTGGACGATCACTGATAGTCCAACCACACTCTCTGGATGCTCTTTCAGGGGGAGCAAGGAAGGAGGGTGCTTTTAAAAAAAAAATTCTTTACAGAAGATGGTTAGAAATTCAGTCTTCAAAATTATCCTGTGTACAAATAACCCTCTCTGTTTGTGATGCTGTTTTTATTTGCTGGAAAGAAATGTGCTTCATTTCAGCAATTGTGTAAATATTTGTGTGTATATATTTACATCCCACATCACATGAGCTCAGTTTTGCTGTGGTGTTTTGGTTGCTTGCTTTCAGTCGGCAGGTTGTCCTGTCGTTTCCCCAGAGGAATGGGACGACGGCAGCTCCCGTGCTTGTCCTGGGCAGCGTTTCTCTTTGGGACGCTAATGGGAACTGATGAACTGCCAGCCTTCTCTTTGAACTTGGGTTGCTGCACACTCCAATGTGCTTCGGCCGCTTTGGCGAGCACCCAAGCCCGAGGCGGGCAGCGCTGGCCGCCTCCAGGTTCCCTCGGGCTGCCCGCCTCGGACGTAGGTGCTCGCCGCCAGAGCGCGCAACCCTAGTTTGAATGATGGATGTATAAGCAGGCCATTCTAAATTCATTTTAGAGAATTGCGAAACCTGATGCAGCAATTAGTTCTAAAAAAATTCTCTTTTCTCTTGATGCAAAGTGGTATTCCGTGTACAGTGCTTGGAGCAGATGTCTACCTAACAGAATGTGGGTCTCTCTCATGATGGGAAACCAGGCGGTCCAACCCTTCCATGACATCCCCCCCCCCCATCTGTAATGCACTCGTGAGAGTTCCCTGTGTGGGCCATTGATCATTTGGGAGAAGAGGAAAAGATGTCTGTGTGGGCTCCTCCTGTCCTTGGCTTTTAGGCTGGGTGTGGCTCTCAGTTGTCAAGCACTAGCTGGTGTGCAGTCCTACAGCTGCCATCTACGCAGGGAGAGAGTTGAGTTCCGGTCTGTGTGTCCTTTGTGCTCGTCTGCCAAGGTGGTGCCTTGAATGCTGTACCTGTATAGTTTGGCAAATGAAGAAGTAAATGTTTCCGTGTTCTGCATCATTTCTTGTTCTGCTGCTGCTGTGGGGAGGGGAACCCCCTGGGAAAGCTCCCTGTCTTTGGGAGTCCCCAGCGCTGTTTCCCCAGCCTCTTGTCTTAACTGGGTAGAGAGCAAAGTCATGAAAATTAGCCAAGTCCTGCAAGAAACTGGCAAGATGCCACAGAGAAGTGGGGACATAGAAGGTGCCCTGTTTCCACCTGTGCTCCCTTCCCCCAACCTTCTTGGCTATGTGTGGGCTGCTTAACTTGGCATCAAGACATTTCCCTCGAGAAACACAGCCAATGTGGGAAATGAAGCATGTGGGTGCGGAAAAACTTCCTACTTCCTCAGCCTGAGTAGTTTGAAAAACTGACACTCTCTCGATCTAAGGAGAAGCAGAGCCTCTGATTTAGGGATCTTTACCTGGATAGAGGACAAGCGCCTCAATAGGCGGCCAGTAACCATGACACACCAGATCATCACAAAAGGATGTAAGGGAATTGAAAAGGCACTCGGGCATAACAGCAGCGAAGGGTTATGTGCAGAAGAACATGAAGAACTGCATGCCAGGGGGGAGGGGGAGAGGCCAGCCTCTGGCCGAGTGGGAATTCTGTGCCAGAAAACATGCAACTGCCTTGTGTCCAGGTGAGGAAGGTGGACTCCGTATAATGCAAGTAAGAGGCCTGAACGGAGTTTGCCTCTCCTCAGTCTGCTGAGCTGGGTAGCGTATGTCAGTCTCTCCAGAGATGGCCGAGTGCAGGGGGCTTCAGGCGGACCTTGCAAAGGTCCCAAGGAAGTAGTGAGAAGCTTCACTGGTTACAGAAGAGCAGAGGGGTCGGGGCCCTAAATAAAGAGATGTCTTGTTTAGAACAAATCAACAAAGGCTTGACAGGTGGCTTCTAAATTGGCTGCCAATGTGAATATAGCCAAGATGGAGCAGGTAGAAAATGTCAGAGCTTCCCTCCCATTTATCCAATGTTATTACTGAACCATGTGGCACCTGCCTTATGACTTCCATGCTCTCTGTAAACTCCCCCGAGACACGAGGGAGGGTGGCATGTAAACAGAAGAAGTCGTTAAATTTCAATGAGCGGTCTTCCTGGGGTGTGGCCTTCCAGGCCTTTGAACCTGTGAGTGCAGCTTCTCTGAAGGCACCTGCAAAAAGGGGCCGGGCCCCACACGGTGGAATATTCAGAGACAAAAGGAGAGAGAGAATTGGGCAGGCACCGCCCTTAACAAAAATGAATACTGATACTAATTTGTATTTAATCAGGGCTGTGGCAAGTCCTAATTAACATCAGTACACATTTTATTAGTGTTCATAAAAGTAGCACTTATACTAGCAATAAAGCCCATCGTGCTCTAGAAAACGCTTGTGGGGAAAACGTTTGTGCTCATCTCCAGATCATAAAGATCAGCTCCCCAGGTGAAAATGGAGGGGGGACTCTGTGGCCTTGTACTCCATTGAGGTTCAGGGGTGCCAGCCTCCAGGTGGGGCCTGGGGATCCCCTGGAATCACAATTCCTCTCCAGGCAACAGAGATTAGTTCCCTGCCTGGAGGAAATGTCTGTTTCGCAGGACGAACACTGGGCCTTTTGAGAATCCACTCCCAAATCTCCTGCTTGGTGGGATCCTTAAGCGCTCCTCCACAACTCTCTCTAAAGCTGCAGATAAGGCCATGGCTACTCCAAATAATTCCCTGGTCTCTATGTAACCTATTCAGTTTAGGCAGCAATATCAAAAATATTTTATCTTTATTGAAGAAGGGGGAGAGTTTATGTTTATGACTGTGAATCCCCCCTTGTGACACTTGAATTTATTAAAATAGCTATAAACCAACTTAAACACATCCAACAACAACCAACAAGTAACAATTCAGGCCTGCTGTCTTTGGGCCTCCGTCTTTCTGACTTCTGTCCAGGCAGTCCCTTGAAGAAGCACCAACTGGCAGCTGGGCTATCTTGGAAGGTCTTCTGCCCCTCACAGAAGTCTCTGCTATCTTTGGGTTCAGATGGAAGGCATCAGGATACAAATAGCAGCAGAATTCCTAAAATGTTTTCAAACAAAGGGGTGCTTCTGAGGGGAGAGGGCTTCTCCCTGCAGCTTCAGGTCTCCGATCCTACTGGGGAAATTGCATATAACATTCCTTTCAAATAATCCCAACAACTATCAAAATCCAGAATAACAGGCAATTAATATAAGCACAGTCCCCCTTCCAGTAATTAGCATAAGGACTTTTCCTACCTAAAATATTAATATATATATATATAGTTTTCATCCCAAGGAGTGCGCCTGAGGGGAGAGGGCTTCTCTCTGCAGCTCAAGGCTTCCAATCCCACTGGGGAAATTATGCATTTTCTTCCTTATTGTGAGGTTTCTTCAGTTTGCTCATAAACACCAATCCTTGACTAGGTGGAAAAGATTGAGTTGATGGAAAGCAAGCAAGGAACTGAGGCACAGCAGATAACCCTATTCCAACCCCACCTGGGTTCTTGCCAGCTAGGCCCCCTCTCCCTCCCCCATAGTGGGTGTTATCAGTCATTTGGGCATGGGGATAGAGTTATTTATCACCTTGTTTGCTGTGGTTATTCTGTATTGTATTGGTATGTCTTTTTAATGGGGGTTTTAATGGGATTTTTAATGAGGACTTAGTGACCCGTCATTAGCCATTGTATGGGAGTGGCGGGATATAAATCATCACATTAATAAATAAATAAAATCAACCCTTCTGCGCTGTTCCTTCCCACGCCCCACCCCATCTAGTCTCCCAGCTAATTTGGCAGGTAGTGTCTCATTGTACACCAGCTGCCCAAAAAGTGGTCCTTTATATTACTACTACTTATGAGGTCCTTCTATTATTTGTATTAAATTCAAAATTATGTTTCTAGAAATCCCACTGCTGAAGCCTGGAGGGCATAAGAGGTAGGACTCCCACCTGGCATCCCTTTCCTTTTTGTTTTGCTTTCTGCAGGGGAGGAGAGAGGAGAATATTGCCACAGAAGAAGCCCACTCTGAAGCAGATCTCGATCAAGCCAGGCTTGGCATGCAAAGATACGCCCAAGGGCTGGTGGGCAGATCCGGCCAAATGCCTTAAGACTGCAGGAAAACCTGTGTTTGAGCCGTGTCTAGGAAATCACTTTTTTTTTCAGATTTACTCATGAGTAACTAATAGGTTTGTGTTAAAATGGTTGAGAATTTAAATATTAACAGGAGGGTTTGTTGTAGATACTGCTTCACGACGCTCTGAATATGCTCCCAAGACAGCTGCCTTCTCATAGAGGTGCCCACAAAACGTAAGTAGCTTTCTGAGCTTCTCGTTTTCCAAGACAGAACTGCTGTCTAAATAGTGAACTGCTTTCTTTCGAGCACATCTAATGGAAGGGAGAAAAGCACCTCCATTGAATGCAAAGGTAAGTCAAATTAAGGTTAGCTAGAAAGCAGGTCGGTTTTGGCTTCTGTGAGCAGGGAGAGGCTGGATGTTCAAGAGCATTTTATTATTAGAATCCATTTCTGGCACTTGCAGGGGCCCTCCTTTATTGGTGACCATTCAGAGTTTCTAATCGTGAGGCTCTGTGAGGGAGGCCACCTTGCCTGCACCGCTCCACACGGGTTTGTCATGATTGCTGGGATGAAGTTCCCAGTGGACAGGCAGGCATCAGGCAAAGCTTCCAGAGGACTTGGGGGCTGAGAAATGTTAACTCGGGTTGCCTACAGCCCAACCCAAACCTACTATAGCGCTTCTCAATCTGGGGGTCACAACCGCTGCAGGGGGGGGGTGTCAATGGGCCCATTTCCTACAGTTTGCTGAGGCAACAAAGGGGGTCACGACAATAGGTTGAGGTAAGAGGACCAAAAGGCAAGATCTAGTCCTTAATGTTCACCCCATTTGTAAAATTACATTAGTGGAATAAATGTTTCAGATTTGGGTGACAAAATTATTTGGGTCTTGGAGAATACAAAAATAATACATTAGAAAAGTTCTAATATATTGTTTCTGAAATCACTTCTTTTACAAACAGCTTTCCCATTAGAAATAAAGTGGATGCCCCAAAGGAATTTATATTAAGGATGCCCAATAGAGCTCAGGAGGTAAGAACTCTTCTACTTGAATCTATTTATTTATTTATTTATTTATTTATTTATTTATTTATTTATTTATTTATTTATTTATATGCCGCCTTCCCCGAAGGCTCAGGGCGGTTCACATAAAACAGAACAGAGAACTTAGTAAGCACACTTCCTCGTTTGTATCAGTATCAGACTTCAGGTTCTGTATCTCCCGTACATTTCCGATTACTTCAAAGCATCTTGGTGATATGTGTAAAAGATTAATTTGCTGCCAAATTATCAGGGATTCAGATCGATTTGGACTTGGGTCTTCCTCTCCCACCCACCCCCACCCCCATTGAAACAGAAAGTGTTCTGCACTCGATTAGGGAAGCTCAGAATGGGGAGGGGAGCCAAGCACAGCAGGAGTCTCTTTTCTTAAACAAGGGGGAAGGGGGGAGAGAGGATTGGAGACAACAGAGGGGTAATAAATCCAAGAGGCAAATTTCTGCTGAGAGAAGTTAGGGCTTCTGGAGTGCAGTCACTTTAGGACAAGCCTTACAACCGGGAACCAAAGAAGTCTTTGAACTGACTCCCTGGCCAATCAGGGAAGACTACTTTGCTCCAAAGCAGAAGAAGTTAATTTGCAAAAAGGAGACCTACACATTTACTCATGGTGGTTTTTGAAATATCGAGGCTTATATCCACTCCAGGATACCGCAGGGGAAAGTAGAGTCACCACGAATCAATCATGCATGTTGCAGAAGGAAAATTTAAAGTGCCCAAAATCAAAATGGAAATCGAATTCAGGGATTTATTCAATCTGTTAGTGAGTAAAAGCCCTGTGCACACTACACCCTGGTAGCATTCCTCTTCCTGTCAACCACATGTATCTCAGTGGTCTATATGCTTAAATACTTTTATGTTAACTTTGCCACCTACTCTGCATTTAGCATAATTTCTGGGCAGAAAGTTGGGGTGGGGGCAGCGCTCTGCAAGACCTCACAGACTAAGATGGAAGGAATTCTGTATGAATTGCAAGGGAGGTTAGACTCTGCTTTGCAGAGCAGGACTGTAAATGCTAAGATGGCTGCTGGCCATGAAGACTCCCTACCCTTCCACTTACTGGCTTGGACAATGTGCAGGGAGGAATTATAGCATGCAAACTCTGTGGAAGCAGAAGTAGCTGGACAAAACACCAATCTGGTATAACTGCTTCAAAAATGATCTCTGAACACCCCTACAACTTTGACTCAATAACCTAGAAGGATCTCGTTCTCTAGGATGCAGTCATTAACCTCCAGTCTGTGCAGGAGTTGGGCAGGCAGCTGAGTTTCGAGTGGCCCATGGTGGCCAGCGAGCTGGGATTCCATCGCACCGAGATAAGCCAGTTCCACACGGCTACGCCTGAGAAGGCGGCTCAAGCACAGAGGATGCTGGAGTGCTGGTGAGCAGCTTATGGTTGCTTCATTGTTCTACGCTAGCGTTTGGTGTGATTTCTGCTGGACAATGCCAAGGCTGCTCTGCAAAGAAAACTCCACAAGGAGCTAGATTCAGCAGTCAATGGTATCCACTTCTGCATTTTGTCCACCATCTCGGAACTGGTAGGCCCCTGAGACAGGAGGCTGGACGAGAGGGCCCACTGGTCTGACTCAGCAGGGCTCTTCTTTTGAAAGCCTCAGCCTCTTTGCTCTGTGGTTGGACCTCCAGAGGAACTGGTAGGCCGCTATGTGAGACGGGAGGCTGGACTAGAGGGCCCACAGGTCTGGTGCAACAGGGCTTGTCTGATGTACCCCCAAACGTTCTACTATTCTTGTTCTCCTCCTGACCCTTCAGAAGCATAAAGCTGAATACAGACAGAGGGAAGAACCTTTGTAATTATTAAAGTGGGGGAGGAGAAATGAGAATGTGCCCTCCAGTTTTAGAGGAAGGTAGCACATACAGTTCAGAGGTTTAGAAAATGGGTTTCTGCCCCTCGAGTACTAGCATTTTTAAGACTGTTTTAACAGCTGGCTTTCCTTCATTCACTGCATGCCTCTTTCTGCTGTGCACACACAGGTATGAACGATCGTGGAGCAAACTGAACAAGACCAAACTGCTCCAAGATGCTCTGGAACGGTCGGGAAGGAAAGACCTCGCTGATAAACTCCAGTGCCTACACTGGGGCCATCAGAAGTTGAGTGACCGTGTGGAGCTGCCTTCTGCTTTCCCCTTTCTCATTACGGTGTACAAGACTCTCAACAACAAAGAAGGGCTTAAGAAAATCAACCAGCTGGGACAAAAGTAACACCTAGAAATCTTCAGCTCCACCAGTGAACTCAGAAAGTTTTCATGAAGTTGACACATTTTTCAGCACAAAGTTTGTTTACTTGTTCAGAACTCAAAACTGCGAACCACAAAAATATTTAGAATTATTTCAACTTCTTAAAACATTTAGTCAGTTTAGCCTGAATTATGAGTTAATACACAGTGTGCTTCTACGATCTTTTTTTGGGATTTATATTTTAAGATGCTATCCAATTTTGGGTTTAGAAGTCTTAACCTGGGAAGGCAGAGGATTTCATTTGTAGACCCCAAACAGCAGAGAGGGGCAGTCTATAAAGTTAACAATGATTTCTAAAAGGCCAGCTAGCCTGCAGGCTTGACCTGCCTTTATCTTGTATAGGATGGTCTAGAGCAGGGGTAGTCAAACTGCGGCCCTCCAGATATCCATGGACTACAATTCCCATGAGCCCCTGCCAGGGAATTGTACGTCTGGAGGGCCGCAGTTTGACTACCCCTGCTCTAGAGTACTTTGGCTAAAACTCTTCTCCTTAGATGAATCTGCACAAGAAGAAGAACTGGTTCTTTGTACCACGCTTTTTACTACTCAAAGGAGTCTCAAAGCGTTTTATAACTGCTATCCTTCCTTTCCCCACAACAGACACCCTTTGAGGCAGGTGAGGCTGAGAGAGCCCCAAGAGAACTGTGACTGATCCACGGCCAACCAGGTGGCTGCCTGTGAACGAGGAATCACACTTGACTCTTCAGATTAGAGGCCGCTGCTTGTAACCACTACACCCAGCTGGAGTCCTCCATGACCCAAGACACTCTCCTGCTCCCACTGGGTAGTCCAGCCCCAGCACAATTGCTGCACTGACCTGCAAAAGGCTCAAGTTTTAAAAACCAAGCAGGGGGTTCGCTTTGAACAATAAAATGCGCAAAACAAAAAAAGCAATAAAAGGCATAAGAAAACCAGAAATCCTAGCAACAGGAGAGGACCAGAGACAATTTTGTGTGTGTATGTGTGTGTGTATATAGTTTAATAGAAGTCAAGAATCTCCTCGTAGAAGTTTACAGTTCTGTTCCAGGTGTTCAGTCAGACTTTCTATCTCTGCCACTTCCAACAGCCTGCTGATCAGATCGTCCAGCTGCTCCCCGCCACATAGGAATTCCTAGCAAAAGACAGGAAAGAATAAAGGAAGCTGCTACAGACAGGCGAGATCCAAGTGATTTGGGAGTGCTATCAAAGGGTAATGACTGGGGAAGGCACTGGCAAACCACCCCGTATTGAGTCTGCCATGAAAACGCTAGAGGGCGTCACCCCAAGGGTCAGACATGACTCGGTGCTTGCACAGGGGATACCTTTACCTTATCAAACCCTAAACATGTTACCGATGCTCAGGGTCTACTTATCAAGTTTTCATGCAGGCCCATTCTGCCAGGCCAACAGAAAGACCCTCTAGTGCCATATTATTTTGATCGATATGGGTCAAAACAAGACAGCAACCTCTCAGAGAAATGCACTTGGCTTGTATGCGGAAAGTCCCAGATTCGATCCCTGGCACTGCCCAGGTCTGAAGCAGCTGGTTGGGAAAAGAAACCTGCCAGGAGTCGCTGTCCGTGAACAGAGTGCCACTCCAAGGGAGGCAGACCAAGAGCCTGGCTCAGCCTAAGACAGCTGCCTATGATCACCCCCTCTCCTCAGAACCCCTGATTTAATAAGGCTACCTTGATATCACGTGCTTCATAGGAGATCCTGTGGTCCGTGACTCTGTCTTGGTTGAAATTATAGGTGCGAATTCGCTCTGACTGAGCTCTTGTCCCTAACTGTTTTAAAAAAACAAACAAACACAAAGTTTTATTTAGCACCAAAAATACAAACCTATTCTGGTGTAATCCCAATTTATGCTGCGTCGTACCACTATTAACGTCAAATATTAATGAATTTATGTTCATGTCAAATATTCATGGCAAATCTAGACAGCATCCTAAAAAGCAGAGACATCACCCTGCCAACAAAAGTGTGTCTAGTCAAGGCTATGGTCTTCCCAGTTGCAATGTATGGCTGCGAAAGTTGGACCATAAGGAAGGCCGAGCGTCAAAGAATTGAGGCTTTTGAACTCTGGTGCTGGAGAAGACTCTTGCGAGTCCCTTGGACTGCAAGGCGAACAAACCGCTCAGTCCTAGAGGAGATCAGCCCAGACTGCTCCTTAGAAGGCCAGATCCTGAAGATGAAACTCAAATACTTTGGCCACCTCATGAGAAGGAAGGACTCCCTGGAGAAGAGCCTAATGCTGGGAGCAATCGAGGGCAAAAGAAGAAGGGGATGACAGAGAATGAGGTGGCTGGATGGAGTCACTGAAGCAGTCGGTGCAAACTTAAATGGACTCCAGGGAATGGGAGAGGACAGGAGGGCCTGGAGGATCATTGTCCATGGGGTCATGATGGGTCGGACTCGACTTCACACCTAACAACAACAACAAATATTCTATATAATCCAGATGTTAGAATTTATTTTATTGTATGCAAAGTATCACCTCTATAAAAAAGCACTTATAAGACCTGAAATTTCAGTTTTTATATAGCCCTTTTAATTAATTCCCCAAGCATTTTATCAATTACCAGCTATTACAATGATCAATTCTATCTCATTTACTCAAAAGGATGATACTTTTTTAAAAAATTTCTTTGCTTTTACAAAAGAAGAGGTCTTCAGCTCGCCTACCAATTTACCACTATGTAAAGTAGCTCCTGTTCTACTACTGGGTGGCTCTGTTAATCGTGCCGCCTGCAGAGAAAAGCAAGTTTTCCCTGAGACCCCCTCCCCCACCTCCAAAATAGAAAAAAGGCCTGCTAAATGAAATATCAATAACTAAAGGTTGCCAGGCAGAGTTTCCAGTGCAAAGTGTGCACTCTACAAAGTGTGCATATATAAAATCCGAACAATAAAAAACGCTCTGGGAAAAAGAAGCCCCTGGAAAAATATTGGGATACAAAACATATTAACCCTGTCCTGTGTGCTGTTCCTGAACCCACAACACGCACCCACCTTGCATGGCTGGTTTGTCTTGCTGTAGTTCTCTCCACAGACTTAATGTGGAAGGTTGCTTTTGATCTTTTCTTACACAAAATCATAGAGTTGGAAGGGGCCACACAGGCCATCTAGTCCACCCCCTACTCAGGGCAGGATCAGCCTCCAGCATCCAGGAGAAGGATCTGTCCAGCCGCTGCTTGAAGACGGCCAGTGAGGGGGAGCTCCCCACTTCCTTAGGCAGCCCCTTCCACTGCTGAACTAGACTCCTAGAATCCTAGAGTGGAAAGGGGCCATGCAGGCCATCCAGTCCACCCCCTGCTCAGGGCAGGATCAGCCTCCAGCATCCAGGAGAAGGATCTGTCCAGCTGCTGCTTGAAGACCACCAGTGAGGGGGAGCTCCCCACCTCCTTAGGCAGCCCCTTCCACTGCTGAACTAGACTCCTAGAATCCTAGAGTGGGAAGGGGCCATGCAGGCCATCCAGTCCCACCCCTTGCTCAGTGCAGGATCAGCCTCAAGCATCCAGGAGAAGGATCTGTCCAGCCGCTGCTTGAAGACGGACAGTGAGAGGGAGCTCCCCACCTCCTTAGGCAGCCAATTCAGCTGCTGAACTAGACTCCTAGAATCCTAGAGTGGGAGGGGGCCATGCAGGCCATGTAGTCCCACCCCCTGCTCAGTGCAGGATCAGCCTGAAGCATCCAGGAGAAGGATCTGTCCAGCCGCTGCTTGAAGACCACGAGGGAGGGGGAGCTCCCCACCTCCTTAGGCAGCCCCTTCCACTGCTGAACTAGACTCCTAGAATCCTAGAGTGGGAAGGGGCCATGCAGGCCATCCAGTCCCACCCCTTGCTCAGTGCAGGATCAGCCTCAAGCATCCAGCAGAGGTATCTGTCCAGCCGCTGCTTGAAGACGGACAGTGAGAGGGAGCTCCCCACCTCCTTAGGCAGCCTATTCCATAGCTGAACAGTAGACTTTGCACTGACTTCTGTTGCAGCCCCACCCCAGCCTAACCTCCAGGGGCTGGTGAAAGAACTACCTTGGGACTCTCATCCAGAAATGGTTGCAAGGAACAAGACAAGGGTACAGAGCAGCACCCAAAGTTTGAGGTGCAATGCTGTTCCTCTAATATCCCAACACTCTGTGGGATATGTAGTCCATGCATAGTGACTGGCCAAAACAAACCAGAGGTGACATGTAGAATCACAAGCACAACAGTGTTCAACTTTGTGGAGCCTATGGGCTGCGGATATTTAGCCAGTTCCCACGAGCAGCTGTCTATCCTTGTAGCCTCCACTACTTCTTGCAGCACTGAATTCCACGTGTTATTTACCCTTTTCCCTGTTCTAAGCCTGCCGCTCATCAGAGTCACTGAGTGCCCACCAGTTCTCGTATTGTCAGAAAGAGAGGAAAGGACTTCCTTCTCTACCCCATGCATGACTTTGTAAACCTCTAAAAATCAACACCAAATGGTCACCAGAAAATACATCACTCAGACCATGGATAGTCAACCTGTGGTCCTCCAGACGTCCATGGAGTACAAATCCCATGAGCCCCTGCCAGCTCATTGAATAATACAGGACAACGCTCCCTGACGTTTTGTATTGGCTCCACCTCCTGCAGCCGCCATTTTGCAGCAAGCCCCCCCCCCCCCTTGTGCCAGACTGCCACAAGTAACTGTAGGCTCAAAGGGGGGGGGGGGGCTTGTGACCAGCTGAGGCCGGAAAACACAGGCTCACCTGCAGCTTCCTAGCACTGCTCCTTTCGCTCAGCTCTTTATCGATGGCCTGCCGGTACAGCTTCTCTTGCAGCGTCCGCAGGGCTGTTTCTTTATTCAGGAGCTGAGATCGATCCTGCTGGCACTCGACAGTTATCCCTTCAGAACATGAGAAAACATCCATCAGAAAGTCTCCCAGCACAAATCTTTGTAGCTCATGGCTTTGAGACTCCTTTGGGTAGTAAAAAGCGTGGTACAAAGAACCAGTTCTTCTTGTGCAGACTCATCTAAGGAGGAGAGTTTTAGCCAAAGTACTCTAGAGCAGGGGTAGTCAAACTGCAGCCCTCCAGATGTACAATTCCCTGGCAGGGGCTCATGGCAATTGTAGTCCATGGACATCTGGAGGACCACAGGTTGACTACTCCTGGCCTAGGTTAGCCCAATCTCATCAAACTGCAGAAGTTAAGTACGGCTGGTTCTGGTCAGCACTTGGATGGGCGACCACCAAAGAAGGCCAGCGGCAGCTACACAGAGGCAGGCCACCTCTGAATGTCTCATGCCTTGGAAACACTCTGGGGGAGAGAGGAATCGGCTGCAACATGATGGAACTTTTCTCCACCAGCAAAAGTGTCATATCTACACAGAGTGACAAGAAGAAACTGACTTCAGTGACGCTAGCCCTGCAAGGAGAGGCTGCAAGGGCTGCCCCATAATGTAGCTGAAGGCACAGCTGAGCAAGGAGGATTTCTGCAGACCGACGCAGCTGTTCCCCCATTCCCTCGAGCCACGGCAGGCAACGGAAGGCCGGCAAATCAAACTACCACAGGGAGCAAGAGAACACACAACACGTGGGCTACGTGGCTATAGCCAGAGTCGTCCCATTCCTGATGGAGAAATGCTGCAGCCTAAAACAATTCAACACATTCATCCTGCGGAGTGGATTAAATAAAGCGCTAAGGGGTGGTGGGGAAGAGTTAGGGCGGGCCCTGTCTGGGATAAAAACTCGGAAGGGTGAATCAGGAGCCGCTATGCAGCTCTTGATTCGCCCTTCCGAGTGTCACTCAGGGGCCAAGCGGCCAATGGGGAGCCGCGCTTGGCCTGGCCCAGCCTCGCCTCGGCCGCCAGGGGACTCGCCGCTCAGTCTAACTAGACCTCTGAGCCGGTGAGTCCGCCCGCAGACCTCTCCTCCCCGTTGGGAAAGGAGCAGGGATGCCGCGGCGTCTCTGTTCCTTTCCGCCAACCCCCCACAAACAGCCATGCCGAGCCGTTGCCGCCCCTCGCGCTGCCCTTCGCCGCCCGGAGCTCGCCTGCCACTGCCGCCCTTAGCCAGCCGTTGCTGCTGCCGCCCGCACCTCCAACAGTGCCGCCGCCCTTTGCCGGCCGTTCCCGCTGCCGCGCGAAGATCACCCTTCACCCCAGCTGCCTGGAGCTGCTGCATGGTAGGTGCCGCGGCAACTACGCTGCTCTCCCACTCCTGGCCGCCTCCGCACCTCGCCGCCGCCCTTCTGCCACCAACGATTCAAGCCTTGCACCCTCGCTGCCACTACAAGCCTGCTCCGAGCCCAGGGAGAAGGCCCCGCGTCCTTCCACGGTGGGTGGGTACTCGGGAACAGCCTCGCCGCCTCTTTGACGCGGCCAGCCTGTTCCAGCCGCCGACAGAACACCCCTGCTCACCCCTTCCTTACAGCCGTGGCACCCCAGCCCCTGGGAAGCCTTCACCCTGTGAGGGCTTCCCTGGCCACTGCGGCCCTAGTGCCCATTTTATGCCTGCCTAAAATGGACTTTATTTCTAGTTTACTATAAAAGGGAACAGACACTTACCTGTAGGAATATGCACAATTCTCACAGCACTGTCTGTGGTATTGACGTGCTGCCCTCCTGCCCCTCTGGCTCGAAATGTGTCTATCCGCAGATCTCGTGGGTCTACATTGATTGTTACCTCGAGGGAAATGACAGCTTTACTACCACACATGAAGTTTCAGGGGGAAAGCCAACCTTTTTTTTGGTTTATATTGTTAACTAAATGCCTGGTTTGACAACTGCATGTATTTTTCTATGATGGACCGATTCAGTTTCCTACAAGGCTCTCTTTCCATCACCTGACACAGCTGCTCCTTGGCCAGGGTCACAGATGGTCAGTTCTACCCGAAAGGGAAACAGGGGGGGGGCGTTGAAGGACAGTAGCCAAGTCAGGGCTCTGTGCCTGCATTTTCTGCTTGACCGTTTTGCTTGGTGATGCTTGAGTGAGGAAGGGGATCTTAACTCACAGCATTCGCTTCAGAACAGCTGGATGGGATTTCTTGTCTCTGTGTGTCACCCAACACTCTCCTATTGGAGAAGGAAGGCAGAAATAAATAGCCCCTCTGGGAGAAAACCCCGGGCAGGGTCGCCAACACGGAGCTCTCAGGAACCAGCACCTTTCCTGGCATCTGCCAAGTAGTTTTAGAAAGTGGGCAGGACCAAGTGGACCTTTTGCCCAGTGAGGATTCTGATTGGCTCTGAAGATTCTTAAAAATGCTGCTTTGGTACAAGCATGTCAGTCCAGTTCGGTGTAGTGGTTAGGAGTCTGGACTTCTAATGTGGCATGCCGGATTCGATTCTGCACTCCCCCACATGCAGCCAGCTGGGTGACCTTGGGCTCGCCACGGCACTGATAAAACTGTTCTGACCGAGCAGTGATATCAGGGCTCTCTCAGCCTCACCCACCCCACAGGGTGTCTGTTGTGGGGAGAGGAATGGGAAGGCGACTGTAAGCCGCTTTGAGCCTCCTCCGGGTAGAGAAAAGCGGCATGTATGAACCAACTCTTCTTCTTCTTCTTCTTCCTCAGAATTTTTTCTGTCCTGGCCCCCACCTGGAGGAACGAGCTCCCTGAAGAGATCAGGGCCCTGCCTGAACTCCCACAATTCTGCAGGGCCTGTAAAAGGGAGCTCCTCCGTCAGGCATTTTCCTGAGACCAACCAACCCAATAACATCCACAGGTTCCCCCACCCTCAGACCCCTCCTAAACCAGTCTGACCTCTCTGGGGGTTTCTATCTAAGTTGTCGATTATTGTCGATCGAAACCACTGAAATTCTGTTAACTTAGAGCCACTGTTGGGTCATTGTTGATGTTATTTCTGAGGATGTTAGATGCTTAGGTGGTTCCACGTATTACCCTGCGGCATTAGATGTAAACCACCCTGAGCTATATCAAAGGGCGGTATAAAAATCTAACAAATGAACAAATGAAATAAGGGTCCTCATCGTGTGACTGAAGGGAAGCTACTGCAACCCCTTTTGTGGCTCTGCCCACCCCCCTCCCCCTGCCTGGGGGGGGGGACGGTTACATGCTGAACAGAGTCAACCATAAGCAAGGGCCCTTCCAAAATGGCAACATGCAGACACGATACCTTGCAACAAAGGCACATATACAAAGAACAGGCTGCCTTATTAGAAGCCAGACACCCATCCCACGCCTGCTGTACTTTTCGGCCAAGATTTACCTCTTCTACCTGGGGGAAGACAATCACAGACATGGTCCCAGTATGGATTCGCTGCATTCTTGACGATAAGCCGGTCTCAGGGATCCTCTGCACCCTGTGCATCCCCCCTTCGTATTTCAAGTGCCTGTAGACATTGTCCCCCGAAATACGGGCAGCTGCGTGGTGTATCCCGCCTTTCAAGGAAAGCAGCACGTTACACATTGGAAAATGCAGCCAAGAGGCAATCCTGGAAGCCCGCTACACGCCCGGCAAGAACATACCGTAGCCAGTGGCACTGTAATTCAGAGTCTCAAAGGTCCAGCCCTTGAACCTGGCATAGCCCTGGTACATCTCAAACACTTCTTGCGTAAACTGCTGGCAAATGTCACCTGAAACACAAAGAATCGTCTTGAGATTGTCAGTAGGAGAAGCGTACCGATTGTACCATCCTGAAGTCAGTAATCTGCTTCAGATAAATGTCATGGAGAAGAACTGCAGCCCTGTGAGGATTCCTGGTGTCTATTTGGGGGGAGGAAACACAGTTTGGAAATTCCCTCCCCTCTCAGGAAAGGGCAAGCTCTCAGGAGCTACAGCAAGCCGGTTTAGGTATCACTAATTTCTTCAACTGCCCTCAGCATTGAAAACAATGAATATGCTCAGTAGCAGGCAGCAGGCTGTTAAGAAGCCAACATTTTCCTGTGTCCCCCAGGAGTCCCCCACCTCCGCATGACCATAAGCCTTTCCCTGTTTTTGTGACCTGCGATCCAGTGTGCTGTTCGCCTGATCAAGCGAAGGGGGCGTTCCCCTCCCCACTGCTGAGTGCCAGGCCTGGAGCAACCGTAGGTCAGTCTGCAGCCTGGAAGTTGAGGTTCAAGGCCCAACAAACAAGCCCGGCCCTGACTTAGCATCGTCTGAGGCACAAGTCAGACATTCCTTCCTCCCAAGGAGCACACACTGGAGAGTTGGGTGGGGAGGGAGCACTTGGGAATGCACCTCTAATGACACACACTGGTTTCCCCTCCATCCCAGGCTGCTAACGTTGTGAGGGGAGTTTGCCTCCATTTGCCACCGAGAGTCTTTGTCCATTGCCCCCCCCCCCCCCCATTACCTGACTCTAATCTGCTCTCAACATTCTGAGCTGGCTGGGAAAGACAGTTTTGTTTTGCGTGTGCTTTCCCCCTCTGAGTTAATTGTGTGTGTGTGTGTGTGAAGTGCTGTCCAGCGGCAGGTGGCTCATGGCAACGCTGCAAGGCAAGAGATGTTCAGAGGTGGTTTGCCACTGCCTACCTCTGCCAGGAACCCTGGACTGCCTCAAAAGGCAAACCAGGGCCAGACATGATTCACTTCCAGGATCTGGTAAGGTCAGGCTAGCCTGGGCCTTCCTGGTCAGCGTGAGAGAGGCTTGGCCTTGCCTGCCTCCCCATGGCAACCCTGGTCTCCATCCAATGACAATGCAAGAACTGGAGGGCACTCCATGAAATCCATAAGCTGGGGGCTGAGAGCAGATCAAAGGGAGTCCTTCTTCACCCGGGGCCACTAACCCGTGGGACTCCCTGCCGCAGGAAGTGGTGGTAGCTGCAAGCATAGGCAGCTTAAGAGGATGTCAGAGAAACAGATGGAGCCAAGGCCATGAGGGGCTCTTAGCCACAAGGCAGAAGTAGAAGGCAGACTAGTCAAAGTGCGGCCCTCCAGATGTCCATGGACTACAATTCCCATGAGCCCCTGCCAGCGCTCGCAGGTCTGGGACAGTGAAGCTTTGGGGCAGCTGGGGGGGATTCTGGAGTTCTGCACCCACAGACTTCGCAATAATGGTGACAATTTTGAACAAATCGGCTGTCAAATCAGAATGTGAAACAAACTCCTACGAAGCCCGGAAGGTGGTTTGTAGCAGCCCTTGGTGAGGGCACTTTTGCTGACCTCCAGTTGTCCTCCCAGACGTCACTTCTAGGACAGCGTCACAGCTGTCATATTTCTCTCTGGGTAGCAAGACCTGGAAAAGCTGGAAAAACAACACAAATCAGAAGGTCCAAAACCACGGGAAAATGCATGCCAATTTTCATCTCATCTGAAACTGCATGGAAGGAGATATCTGATGAATCAGCTGTCAGTAAGCTCCACTCTGGGGGCGGGGAAAGGGAGCGATGGGTGGAAATTCCTCAGCAGGCACTATTGGTCCCTGATGGGCTTGGGCACGGGCCCACGGGGCTTCTGGCAGAGGGAGGCCACTGGGCATGCCCCAGGCCTCACCAAAGGCTTGAGGGAGTGGGCAAGAAGGACAACCAGCTCAGAAGGAGATACAGCTAGGGGAGAGGAGGGGGCTTTGGGGAGGGGTACCTAACTCCTGCTCTCTCTGGGTGCAATGGAAGGCACTTCAGCCAAAAAGCCTTGATGGCAGGATTCCTAAAACAGGGGTAGTCAAACCTATGGTCCTCCAGATGTCCATGGACTACAATTGCCATGAGCCCCTGCCAGCATTCGCTGTCAGGGGCTCATGGGAACTGAAGTCCATGGACATCTGTAGGACCACAGGTTGACTACCCCTGTCCTAAAAAACGAAAGGAACAGAAACTCCCATGTGTCAGGAGTCCTGCTGGAGGCAGCTGCTCCTTCCCCCACACTCTGCCGGTCAGCGGGCCTTTGCCTGCCCTTGGCCACGGAAGCCCAGAGAGAGACTAGGTACGACACAATACGATAACATTTATTGTATATAGCTAAAGGCCATTACAAAGCATAATTAAAACAATAGGGTACAAATACGAATAAAACAATATTTCTCCAATATTGCATACATAAAATTGTAAGCATGGGCTACTGAGTTACAATAAGAGAGATAAAATGGTGTATCAAGGTGGAGACTCCTGTAATAATACTTTGGCTCAGATCTTCCTGGCGGCCAGAGCGAAAAGTGCCTCCCGATATGAAATATAGGGGTCGACATCTGATAACAGGCAGGAAATGGGGTATGAGTTCGGTAAGAGAGACTAGGTGGGAAGCAGCCTCGTCAGTCTGATTTACTTGCCCTGTGCTGCATGTCGATCATTTGCTGCCTGAATCATTTCGTGCCTGAATCCCCACATCCTGTCTTAATCCACTTCGTTACTCTGCTGTTCACTTAATTTATAGACTGCCCCTCACCATGACGTCTCGGGGCCGTGTTTAATTATTGCATTTACAGTCCACCCATCTCACTGGGCTTCAAGGCAGCCGGCTGGATGGGATGGTCAACCCATGGTGCATTATTTGGAACCAACCAGAAATCTTTTTTAAAAAGGAACTGAAGCGTAGCATAAATGTTAACGGGCCACATTCCCCAGATCACAGTCCCTAAGAGTTTGTCTAACGAACTTTAGGAATCATTTTGTGCAGTGCAAACCTGACTGCCTGTGCAAAAAAGCCCTCTTGAATCGTTGAGTTTTGCACAGTCTGTGCATAGGCCAGGGAGTGAGATGTCGGATTGGGTGCTGGCTGCGTCGGGCACCGAAGCGCCCAACCCTAAGTGGGAGCCTTCTGGACCTCCCTGGGCAAAGCATTGTGATCTTACCTGCACATCATCACCACCCCTGGCTCTTCCTCATGACCTGCTGGCCTGGCAGAAAGATTCAGTGCCCAGAAATACTCCACAGAGCACTCCATCAAACAGGCCTCGTGCTCCCGGCTGGCAAGCCACCAGCAGGGGCAAGCTTGCACAGTCCTGTGGACCTGTCCTTTGTACCCATGTGTCTCCTGGGTTTCCCCACATACCTTGGGATCAAGGTGTCCAAGGGTTTTGTGCACACAGGACAGCTCTTCCAAATGTACAAGGATCTGAATACCACGCAAGGTAACTGATATGTTATTTATGACTGCGTTATGCGTTTAGACTGTTCCATGTATTACTCCTGCAATGCTTTCTGTGAACCGCCCTGAGCCGTATAGGAGGGCGGGATAAAAATCTAATAAATAAATAAACAAATTACTGCCTTTTCTGACCCCATCATTGCTCACCTTTCGCCACAGAGCGTTGATTCTCTGGCCAACAGCTTCCTTCTCCTCCAGAGCAAGTTCTAGCAGTTGTCTCTCTTCTGTTGTGTTTAACTCTAATGTCAACGGCAGAAGCAAACGCTGAGGGGAGTTTCATTTCATTCAAAGCAAATCTGCCACATCAACCCTCTTGCCCCTGTTATTACGTTTTTGCCCACCCTTCCTAAATGCATGCGCTGCCTTTGCCTGGCGACTATGTGGCTGGGGTTTACACTCAAGGTTTACACAACACAGTTCTGGAAAGAGACAAAAGACCTCCAAAGAGAATTATGAAATAGATTTGGCCACTGATGTTTTATCTTCTGCTAGAAGAGAAAGCCAAAAATATGTCCCAAACATACAAATAGACCAGGGGCTGGAGCACAGAATAACAGACTCTTCCTTTCTTTCCTTTTCCATAGAAGGCTAACCATATTATTGCTCATTTTGAAGAAGAAGAAGAAGAGTTGGTTCTTATATGCCGCTTTTCCCTACCCGAAGGAGGCTCAAAGCAGCTTTCAGTCTCCTTCCCTTCCTCTCCCCACAACAGACACCCTGTGGGGTGGGTGAGGCTGAGAGAGCGCTGATATCATTGCTCAGTCAGAACAGTTTTATCAGTGCTAACCACTACAACAAACTGGATTTATTTAATTTATTTTCCAGGCAACTAGACACCACCATGCTGCTGTTTACACTGTGCAAGAGTGTCCATGTTGTCTTTTGGGTTGTATCAAACGATCATGTCCAGATCATGGCAGGTGATGGTACTGCTTTACTGTAGCATCAAAGAGCCAGTTTGGTGTAGTGGTTAGGAGTGCAGAATTCTAATCTGGTGAGCCATGTTCGATTCTGCACTCCCCCACATGCAGCCAGCTGGGTGACCTTGGGCCAGTCACAGCTGTTCTGACTGTTCTGTTAAAACTGTTCTGCTGTTAAAACTGTTCTGACCGAGAAGTGATATCAGGGCTCTGTCAGCCTCCCCTCCCTCACAGCTTCCTCTCCCTCTGTTGTGGGGAGAGGAAAGGGAAGGTGAATGTAAGCCGCTTTGAGCCTCCTTCAGGTAGAGAAAAGCGGCATATACGAATCAACTCTTTTTCTTCAGTAATATCTGGGCTCTTTCAGCCTCACCCACCTCACAGGGTGTCTGTTGTGGGGAGATAAAAGGGAAGGCGACTGAAAGCCGCTTTGAGCTTCCTTTGGGTAGAGAAAAGTGGCATATAAGAACCAACTCTTCTTCTTCTACATGGAGTACTGTATTCAGTTTTCGGCACCCCAGCTGTAGAGAGATGTAGACAAACTGGAGCATGTCCAGAGGGGGGCAACAAAGATGGTGAGGGGTTTGGAGACCAAGACCTATGAAGAAAGGTTGGGGGAGCTTGGTCTGTTTAGCCTGGAGAGGAGACGACTGAGAGGGGATCTGATAACCATCTTCAAGTACTTAAAAGGCTGCCATGTAAAAGATGGAGCAGAGTTGTTCTCTCTTGCCCCAAAGGGATGAACCAGAACCAATGGGATGAAATTAATGCAAAAGAAATTCCATCTAAATCTACGGAAGAAGTTCCTGACAATCAGGGCGGTTTCTCAGGGGAACAGGCTTCCTGAGAAGGTAGTGGGTTCTCCATCTTTGGAAATTTTAAAACAGAGGCTAGATAGCCATCTGACAGAGAGGCTGATTCTATGAAAGCTCAAGGGGGTGGCAGGTGACAGTGGAGGAGCGAGAGGGTTGGGAGTGTCTTGCATAGTACAGGGGGTTGGACTAGATGACCCAGGACTTCCCTTCCAACTCTATTATTCTATGACTAGAAAGTAAGCCCGCTGTGCTGTTAATACAGTGGGCGTTAGCTGGGCTCATATGGTGGTCGGGGCAGGTGTCCACCTGGCCCCCTCCCCCCGCAGCGGAGGCTGGCTGTGGGGGGGGCTGGGGGCATCTCCGGTGGCACCGGCTACCCTTCCGGCGCCGTGGGGCCGCCTACCTCCAAGCTGGGCCTGGCAGGCCACGCGCCGCTCGCAGGGAGGTGGGCGGCAAGCGTAGTGGCTGGCACCGGCTTGGTCTGCTGCTGGGCGAGGAGAGGGTGGGTGTGGGTGGTGATGGGGACGGAAGCAGGCATGCGCCAGACTCAGCGCATGCCTGGCATATCTGCGGAGCGGGGGGCGGGCATGGGGGATAGCAACCAGGCATGCACAGACTTGTGAGCATGCGTGGTTTAGTCGCGCTTGATGGAGGCGGCCGGGAGAGTCGCGCGGGCTGTCCGCTGCTGTGTTTGGCCGCGGGCTGGACGGGCCGCAAAGAGGTGGGCACCTGGAAGGGTACATCAGGGCGAGGGGGCGGGCGGCCGAGGGGGCAGGCGGGCGCAGGGAAGGGAGGGTGGGAGGCCGGGTCTTGAAGTGGGGGTTGGGGGCGTTAGATGGGGATGGGTGGGCGGATGGACGGACGGATGGCGGTACCGGTGTCTGCAATGCGGCGGCCCTGCTCCTTTCACGGACTCCCTCTCCTCAGCTAAGGGCGATGGTCCAGCGGCAAACCATCTGTGTGGCCAGTCCAGGGTGGGCCAAGTGGCCAATAGGGAGGCGAGCTATGCGCGCCTCCCAATCGGCCACTTGGCCCCCAAGTGGCACTCGGAGGGGCCCAATCAGGAGCCTGATTGGGCCCCTCCGAGTTTTTATCTCAGACAGGTCCCGCCCTAACTCCTCCCAAGGTGCCCTTGCCCTTTTATTTAATCTGCTCCGCAGGAGCGGTTAAGGATGCTCCGCAGGAGCGGTTAAGGATTCTCCTAGTGACCTGGACAAGCAATGACAGCAGGAAACGAAACAGCCGGATGTCTCCTGCACCCACCTCTGATGACTTTCCTTGCCTAGCTTTCAGCAAGAAGGTCATCTGTGCAAAGGAAGAGAATAGGAAAAAAATGGAAAGGACAGTGGCAGCTCCAACAGAAAAGGATTCAAACTAATCCACATAGTTCTGATCAGGGATTAAAGGAGAGCCCAGGATCCCAAATGGTGTCTATTGTCATACAGTAACACCCTGAAAAATTTAATTCCAGTTCTTCCTAGCAGTGACGGTGGGAACTGCCGTCAAGTTGCAGCTGCCTTAAGGGGACCCCACCGGATTTTCCAGGCACCAGACAAGCAGGGTTCGTTTGCCACTGCCTGCTTCTGCTTTTCCACCTTGGAGGGGCTTCCCCCCAGTTTTCCTCAGTTGTGATGGTGGAGGCAGCTGCAACCACAGCACGAAGATTTTTGCCAGGTGGCTGAAGGTAAGCTGTGGCCTCGTTTTGTGGCTGGGTCCACATCCTTTGGAAGCCATATTGCACTATGTTGCAGGTTTGCAGGCTCAAAAAGATTGGGGACTCGTGCTCCATGCTATGGAATTAAAAAGAAGAGGAGGAGGAGGACCTGAACATCCCTTTTCTAAAGGTAGATGGTGCAAAACACATGCTTTACCTACTTGCACACAGGGCCTCCAAATCCTGGATCTCGTTTTTTGCCTTTTCTGTTTCTTCAAATATCTCAGCAAGCGGGGATAGTTCGGTGTGTCTCTTAGCCAGAGCCTTCCGACGGTGTTCACTCAAAGAACAGTCATCCAGCAACTGAGTAATCCTCTGACACTCTTGGCTTAAAGTCTGCAGATATTTCTGCAGGGCTTCATGGTCCCACAGCGTTCTGGAGGTCTGGTGATAGCGCCTTGCCCAGTTCGTGACCAGAACAGAAGCGACTGCATTTTGCAAAGAGCTGTGCTGAAAAGAATTCAGGTCTGCCAAATGCAAAATTCTCTTTGCAAGGAAAGAAAGCGAGCAGCGTGGGCCACAACAATGACTGAACCATGTTCTGCACAGAGACATCCCAGCAAGCATCCTAGAAGGGAAAAGAGAAAAGACGAGGATTCCCCATTCATTTTGTTCTTTTTAATTATGCATCTATTGAAAGATACAGCACTCCTCTGGTAGACTAGTGGCTAGCACCTGTCAGAAACAGGTGTCTTTCTGCCATCTATGAAGCAGTTCCTGAGGAACGCGGCTGTCGGACTGCTTGTCAGGGTATCTTCTTCTGTGGCCGGGTCTGGTCTCTGTGCTTTCCCTCCCCCTCCATCTTCCACATGATCTGCGGGGGACGGTGGGGCCCCGATAGAAATCCTCAGGGGGGCAGCCGTGTTTGTCTGAAGCGGCGTCCAGGGGCCCCTTTGAGCTTTCGTGGGGACAATGCCCGCTGCATCTGGGGGAAGCGGCCCGCACTCCGGCGCTCATATACCTGAGTTGGTCTCAGGGGTGCCGCTGGCGCTCCCGTTGCTTTGGCTTTGCTGTTCCCCGCCGAGTCCGGAGTTCCACAGGGGGGCGGGAGAGCCCTCTGGGCGCAGCCTCCGCTGGCAAGGCTCGGACCGGGCTGCCCGGCTGGCTTCAAGGGGAAACCGATCGGGGATTCGTCACAAGAGCGGCCTGCAGACATCGGACAGGTTGAAAAGCGCCCCGACCCGCACTTCCTTCTCGGCACCCTCAGCCGACGGCACGCACCGGCCGCAGCCAGGCGGGACCCCGCGCGCAGCACGCCGCCCTTGGAGCTCCCGCCCGGGACCCCCCCCCCCCCACTCACCCGGGGCGACTCCGGCCGCGCCGCGCGCAGGAAGGGCGAGGCAGGACTGCAGCTCCCAGCATGCCTCAGCCAGGCTCTCTTCTTAACCCCTTCCTCGCGGGCAGGACCGCGTGGATCCCCCCCACCCCCACCCCGCCCCGGGCCGTCGCTGGCCCCAAGTGCCCCTCAGGGGGGATGCCCAGGCCACGCAGACAAGGGCCACCCAGCAGGTGGAGGAGGAACGGGGAATCAAGCCCAGCTCTCCAGATGAGAGGCCAAGCTGGAGGGACTTCATGGGGGCAAAATGCCCTAGCGTCCCCCTTCCAGGATGCTCCTTTTCTCCAGGGGATCTGACCTCGGCCCCCTGCAGATCAGTTGTTACCCCAGGAGGTCTCCAGCCACCACTCAGAGACGGGCAACCCTGTGAGGAGGGCATCGGCCCACTGAGTGATCCAGTAGAGGCAGCAGCACAGCCCTGAGGAGAATCCTGAACACCTTATTTGCGCTAGAAGCACCTTGTGTGTGGCCTCACTTCCTCTGAAGGCAGCAGGGGCCGGAATTGCCCCTCTTCTCTGTGGTTCTCAGCCCCTGGGGCCATCTGTCCGCACCCCTTTCTTCTGAACACTCGGTGTGGCATCTCGAGGGAGAAGCAAAAAGGCCTGGCTAAGAGTCAGACCCGGCTGGTTTTCAGTGGAGCCTCATGGAGGGACAAGACTGAACAAACCTCACATCTCATGTTCTCGCCTCTCGACAACACCATAAAAATAATGAATTTAAGGGTTTGCCACGACACACAAACAAAAACACTAAGAACTGATGGCCTGGTGGGAAAGACAATGACTGCAGCCTTCTGACTGAACAGTTATGAGGGATTGCCTATAATTCTGCATAGGGCCTGTCCTATGTCTTGGGATCTTCCCAGGCAGAGAAAGCAGCCTGCCCCTCGCTGGAATGTGGTCTTGGAGAAGCTCATGCACAGAAGCTGTGTTTAGGTTGTAGCTGGAGTTCAGCCGTCCTTATCTCGAGGCTGGAGGAAGAATGGACAAAGTTGTCACTCCAGCTTGCGTAAAAGGTGGGAGGTTGTGGGGGGAGCATGAGAGCAGCCGAGGGTGGGCTGGCCTGGGAGCTGCAGGGTGGTCCGGCAGAGGTTTTAAGCAGAAGCTGGATAGTCCTCTGACAGAAACGCTGATTCTGTGAACTTCGATTGAGAGTGGGTGGGCAGGAAGGGACGTGCCCGGGTTTGCCTCTTGTGGCCCTTCCTTCCTTGCAGACCCAGGGAATCTGCTGTGGGGTGGCAGGTGAATTCCCTCCAGGCCAGGCTGGGTTCTGGAGATTTTGGGTGAGGTGGCGGGATCACATGGGTTTAAAATCGGGCTGAGTGTCGGTGGGGTGGCACTGGTGAGTCCTGCATGGTTTGGGGGGCTGGACTAGATGCCCCTGGAGGCCCCTTCACCCTGTACCCTCGAGTCGGAAGGGGCCCTAGAGGCTCCACGCGGGATCAGCCCTGGTTAGAGGATTGGGGGTATTTCCTTAATTAGGGCAGTTTCTGCCTCGTGGCGGGGCTTGTGCCGCTATTCGCTTCAGCTCGCGCTTCCTCCTTACCCAGGGGCCGGGGGGGGGTGGAGGGGGCAAGGGACCCGCTCGTCGGAGGGCAGGGCAGGGCAGGGCAGGGCAGGGCAGGGCAGGGGGTTCCTGGGTTGGGTCGGCCCAGCCCGGCTGCCCCTTGAAAGCGCCTGAGGGTTTCCCCTGGGGAGGGGGGGGGTGTTCGGCCGCGGACCCCGAGGGATGCAGACCCCCCCCCGGTCCCCCCCGGTCCCCCCGCGCTTCTCCTGCGGCCTGGCCTGGCCTGGCGTGGCCCTCCGGGGTGGGGCGGGGCGCCTGGCTGGGCTGGGCCGGGCTGGGCCGGGCGGGGCGGCCGCTAGGGGCGTCGCGGCGGCGGCGGCGGCGGCGGAAGGGGCCGGGCGGCGGCGCTGGGCCTGGGCCTGGGCCGGCGGAGCGGAGCTCTCCCCGGGCGCGCCATGTAGTGCGGCCGGCCTCCTCCTGCTGCTGCTGCTGCTGCTGTTCGCCGTGGGGCCCCTCCCGCCTCCCCCCCCCCCGCGATGCCGCCGCCGCCGCCGCTGCCGCCCAAGGAGAGCAACCTCTTCAAGCGCATTCTGGTGAGCAGACCCCCCCCCCGCCCCATCCCGCACTGGAGGAGGGGGCGTCTCCGGCTTGGTCCGCCTGGGCTCCCCCCCCGCCGGCCCCCAGCCCCGCGGCCCCCTTCCCCTCCGCCGCCCACGGCGCCCCTCCTGGCCCAGCCCGGCCCGGGGTCCTGATGGCGCCCCCCAGCGGCCAGGGCAGGGCAGGGCAGAGCAGGCCCAGCGCTGGAGACCCTCACCCTCCACCCCCAGCCCAGTGACGGGCAGCTTGAAGGGCCCCTACTCGGGTTGTGGTCATCCCCGAGATGGAGGGAGGGAGGGCGGCCCATACGCCTTCTGCGCTGCATTACAGGGCTGGTCAGCCCGTGCTCCTCCAGAGGTCCGTGGACTACTATTCCCAGCAGGCGCTGGCAGGGGCTCTGGAGGGCCACAGGTTGACCACCCCTGGGTTAGTTCGGGTGGAAGAGCACCCTTACACAGGCCCTGCACTGCTTTGGCCAGTCAGTCCCTCAGGGCTTGGGTCATGACTGACCGCCGGTTCCACCAGGCTGGGCCACAGCCAAAAAGGCCCTGGCCCTTCTTGAGGTTGGTATTAGAAGATCTTACACTTGGACCTAATGGGAAAGTTTGGGGGAAGACTTGATGGAGCTGAGCGTTCTTCACCTTCCTTTTTGGCTCACCACACTGTTGCTAATCCAAAACCTCCTCTGTGATTAAGAGTGAAATTTTGCCTAGTTCCTTCCCCTAAGTGCAGGGCATTTTAGTCATATGTGCACCTCAGCTTTTGAGAGGATTTTCAGGCCCAGCAGCAAGTTGGCAACTAGAGAAGGCAGGAAAGGCTTATCACGCAGCAGGCCTGATCCTTTGCGGGGAATGGCGGGGTTGAAGTGTAAATGAAGACATAATTTCTAACAGGAGCTTAGGCCAAGCCTCCCAACACAAGCAGGTAAACTTTGCTCCAACTTTCCCCAGGTGGTCCTGGAGATTACTGATTCTCCCATAAGCCACCTTTCCAGGCTGCATAATACACACCCGTTCCAATTAAACTATGACTCCTGAGTGGTCCCATACTTCAGGTATAAACACAATTGCTGTTTGTCCTCCAGCATTTCCCACAGCAGACATTCAAGAAGGAATTGGAAAAGCAGGTGTTGTGACTGCACTTGGTGCATTTGCAGCCGACATCACCAATGTAAGCGCAGGAATAGTGTTTGTTTCTTAACATGTGAAACCACCCATTTCCTGGTTAATATCATCCGATGACCAGACCACTGATGGCTAATTATTTAGCTGTGGCGAAATGTACCATGTAGTCCTTGATGCGCTTGTGTATGTGGCCAGCCTTTTTTATTTATGAATATCACTTGGTAACAGTAGCAGGAGTGGTGGGGAGAGCATAATTGTGAGGAGAAAGGACTTGACCTGACTTTGCCAAGTTTATGCGGTGCTGGGGTCTCCTGGAGGAATCATTGCGCTGAGCATCATGTTCTCTTTGTTTCGTTCTGACAAATGCAGCCAGTGGCTCGCAGACTTTGACGTGAGGCCGGATTGTACACTGACTGTGCTTTTCGGGACTGGCTTGTAAAGTAGCGTGGACACTCGCCATTTGTGGGGGACTGTTCTCAGGATCACTCTGGATGGCGAAATCTGTGGGAGGCAGAGGTTTGCTGCCTCCCCAGAGCAGAACAGCTAAATTCCCTTCAAAACTGAATAATGCAGTGATGGTTGATCTTATGGTGGAAGACATCCTGCAGTTTGACCACTGACTTCCAGGGAGTGGTACCAGGAATCACGAATCTGCATATAGCAAGAGTCTACTGTAACTTTGCCAGAATCTGTTAACATTGAATGTATTTTATTTTTAACTAGCTCAAAGTAAGGACAGGCTTTGAAGGGCCCCCCTCCCTGTTGACTCTCAGGGCTCCCTGCGGGAGCAGCTCCTCTCCCCGCCGACTCCCCTGTGGGCCTCGGAACAGGCCCGGCGCATCATGGAAGCAGCGGAGTCAGCGGGGAGGGGGCGGGCGGCGGAGCCTTCCCTGCGGCCCTCGGAGCAGGCCCAGTCCGTCAGGGACGTGTCGGGCCTGCTCCAATGGCCACAGGGTAGCCTCCCCCAGCCGCTCCCCTCCCCAGCGATTCCCCGGCTTTCCTGCGAGCCTTGGAGCAGGCGCGGTGGGCCTGCTACAAGGCCCTCATGGAAGCCTCTCCCTGGGTGTCCGCCGACCTTCCAACTCCCCGGGGCCGCAGCAACCTCCAGGCAGTGGGGTAATGGGCCCATTGGAAGGCCCTTTGCGCCTTCCGATTGGCCACTCTGCGCACGCCTTCTCATTGGCCCCTTGGGGTTCTGTATCCTGGACACCCCGCCCCCCTTAACCAGTTATTTATACTGCTCCCTGAGCGGTGTACAAATAGTTAATGTGTACATGTATATACCATTCTGAGCAAGGAACTTTAGCAGTACGTGTGGGAACAGATTCTAATTGGTTGTTTCACACGTCCAGAACTGAACCAAGGGTGGGATTATATACAGATTTGGGAGGTGGAGCCAAGATAGGGCGGGGTCCAGAGCCGCTTCCTCTCAGTCTACCCAGTTCCTTCTCCTCCCTCTTGGCCTTTCAAGCCACTGACTTCATTTAAAATAGACCATCCTTCCTCCCAGGTAACAGGCACCCAAAGTTGCAATCCACTTTTAAGTCCCAGTTTACTGAGAATTGCTGCGTATCTATAGAGGATGTTTGGTTTTGGTTTATTTTGACTGATCAGTTGATAAGATGTATCTGTTTTATTCATCAGATTGCCAATTCAGCAACACTCCCCAGGGTGGATGACTCTGCTCCTGTCAACTCAATCGAGCCGAGTCAACGGCCCATGAGCTGATTCATTGCCCTAAATATTCCTTGGTGGGGAAGATATACCTTATCCCATTACTGGGAAGGAGACCCTTTCACTCTGATAATAAAATCAGGGTCCAGTCAGGCACCTTTAAGACCAACAAAAATTTATTCAAGGCATGAGCTTTCGAGTGCAAGCACTCTTCCTCAGACTAACTTTCACTCTCATATGAGATTGATTTAACATTTTTCACTCTTTGGTATATTTTCTTCTCTGTCCTTGTATAGTAATTTTTATGCCATTAAAGGTATGTGCTTGTTGTTTGTTTGATCCACTTTAGACCTTGACTTAGGGTGTTCAGTTTGGGTTTAGGTTTATTTTGACTGATAAGTTGATAAGATTGATCTGTTTTATTCATCAAATTGCCAATTCCCCAGAAAAAAGCTGGTTGTGGACAGAGTGGTGCTAAATGCTGCATTCTGCTGGAATTAAATTGGAGCAGGAGGAGTAGAGCACATAAACCTTAATTGAACCAGCGCTGTTGTTGCAATGGAATACTGGTAGGGATGATTGATTGACTGATTGATTTTTAGGCCATTGCTCCTAGCCAGCTAGCTCATGGCAGCTTACAATATTTGATAAAATACATTCAAACAACCAATACAACCCCCTTCCCTTCTCTAAGCCTGCAGTCAACTGCCATATTTCCTGGGAAGGATATAGAATTTGGAGCACTAGAGGAGGGGCAGATCTTCATCTGCCTGGCCTCAAACAAAAGCCTGGCAGAAAAGCTCTATCTTTCAGGACCTGCAGGACTGAGTCAGCCCAATCAGGACCCTCAGCTCTCCCAGGCCCTGGTCAGGGCCATGCATACCATGGCCAGAACAACTGGATTTTATCCATGAAGTAGCTCATCAAAGGCTCGCAACCGAGTTCCAGTTGACTACTATCTTGGCACCCTCCCTGGAGAGCCGTAAGGGACCAAACTACCCTAAATAATTGAGTGGGGTGTAAGATTGCGGATGCAATGGAGACAGCATAAACCTCCCATGTATCTGGGAGCACCATCTCACCAGCACCATCTCATATGCCCTCATAAGCGTGCAATAGTATGTTCTCGTAGCTTCATCCCAAATCTTCCTTCATACTCACTCTAGTCATCTCACTTCCCTCTTTCATGTAGCTCCCCTGAATACCAGGGAGCCAGTTTGAGGTTACTGGGGAACTGCCAGTCCGCCAGGGCCACCAATCAATCTCTGGGAGACATTGGGTCCTTCAGAACATTCAGAAACCTATCCGGATCTATAAGGCTAAAATGTACCCACTACCCAAACAGGAAGGTCGTGTACTCAAATCTGGGACTTCAAGGTGTGGTGGTCTGACAATGTGACAGCATTAGCTGCCATCAGATCCACCTCTACTCCAGCACCAAAGATCAAATCGAGGATATGTCTGGCCTTATAGGTGGGACTGATAACAAATTGCAAGAACCCCAGCATTGCCATGGTCAACACCAGGTCCAAGCCAAGTCCTGGAGACAATGACTCAGTATGGACAATTGAACTCCCCCCAAACCAAAAGTTTGGGGAACTGCAGTCCAAGGGTCACTGCCTCCAAGAATTCCAACAGGGCACCTGGCAGTGTTTAGGCGGACGGTACACCAACTGAATGGCCAAGTTCTCAGCCGGATCCCATCCTAGGCTGACACGTTCCACCCCCAGGATCAACAGCGCTATTAGAACCCTGTAGGCAAAATCCTCCTGGATCAGTATTGCCAGCCCCCCCCCACCTGAGGGCCAAGACCAATGAAGGTCCGAGAACTGGGGGGGGGGAGCTAGATCTTTCAAGGCGACTGCCTCTCCCAGGTCTCTATCACACATTCCAGGTTGACCCTGTGCTCTGGCAAATACTCCCGCAGAGGCAAGGTTTTGTTACTAATTGACCTGGCGTTGCATACCATCAGTGTCGGCAGCACCGTAGCCTCCTCCCCAGCGTATTTTGGGATGGGATGGAGATTAGAAGGGTTGCAAGCTTACCCATACTTTGAAGCCCTTCTATTGTCAGATCTCCTCCCGCCATGATATATCCCTTGATCCAGGGGTAGTCAACCTGTGGTCCTCCAGATGTTCATGGACTACAATTCCCATGAGCCCCTGCCAGCAAATGCTGGCAGGGGCTCGTGGGAATTGTAGTTCATGAACATCTGGAGGACCACAGGTTGACCACCCCTGCCTTGACCCATTATGGTCAGGACTCCCAACCCTTCCTGCACTTTGATTATTCCTTGGAAAGACTGCAGCCATCCCCTCACTTAGCCCCTAGAGATAAACCACCACCTAACCTAGCTAGTCTTACCTTATAACCTGTTGCTGTTATTAATACAGTCAGTCAAACTTTATTGCAGTCGTTCCGACCACGTTATATATAGACAGAAGCATAAGAGACCAAAACAATATGGTTATTAAATGTATTACCATTTAAAACATCATATCATATCATAAAATAGAACTTAAAACTGTATTACTTTGGAGCATCAGATTTTAAGGGCAGCAGCGAAAAGTCAGCTAAATTGTCACCTGGGGGGGGGGTCTCACCATTTAGTAGCCTGATATTCTGGAAACTTTTTAAATGAGTGGTTCAGTCAAATTGCCCCGAATGTCTTCTTAAGCAGGGCTGGGGAACAATATATGCTCTCTTGTTTCAATTTGGCCACTCCCACAATAACATTGTCTCAGTGTAAGGGGGATACTCTTATTGCAACCCTCTACTAGAGCTGAAGGCAGGACAGAGCATCTTGAAAGGGGAAATGCCCTTCTTTGTTTACTTATTACCAGCTGAGACAGATAAGTGGCAGGGGCCAGAGCATATCTCGTTTTAACTGGGACCAAAAATTTGGAGCTTTACTGCGGTCCAGTTGATGTCAGTTGTCCTGTATCCACTGCTTAACTAATGATGCAGTTTGATCTTGAGCTAATTTAGACAGGAAATGTGTGGAGAAGCCCAGGCTTTGGATTTATTTAACTCTTGGTCCAAGATGACTGGGAGTTGTCTTTCAGGGTTAAAGAAGCTACACCCCGTGAATTGTGGGTTAATTTCATCCACATTCCTATTGCTGACAGGCAGATTTTATCTTGAACCATTCACATTCCTGTTTCCAGATGCACCATTGAGTTGGTTACACAGCATGGAAGCTGGAGGAGTGCCTGAAGGAATTTAGACTGGACCTCTCAAGTTTGATAATATCTGATATCGGAGCACCTAAAAATGCACCATAAATGAGTTGGGCTAGAGACTTCGCAGAATATAGTTTCAGGGCTGCTGGTATAAAGAATCTGTCCTTTGTTCTAATACTAACCCATCCAACCCCAACTAATTACTATCTAACAGACCAATAAAAACCACTTCGCTAATGGTGCTTTGCCAGATCCCTCCAAAAATGGAGCCTCTCTGGCTAGCATCGGCCACTGCATGAACAAATAACTAACTCTAGGCTACAATCCAACCCATCCATAATTCACCAGGGTACTAATCATTGTTCAACTAGAGGGGATAAGGTCCAGGGAATCCGCTGCCCTCCATCTCCCTCCCCACTGCAGAAGTGCATCACTCAAAGACCTGCTGCGTAGGAGAAGCCTTTATCTTAGTTGGCAAACTTCTCCAGCCCTCTTTGGACTGAGGGAGGCCTGTACTGAGTCCTACACATCAAAATATTCCATAAGAATGGCTAAACCACACACCCCCCCGCCCCCAGTCTGTCTCCGTCTGAGGGAAGGTGGGGAATTACATCCCCAACAAGCACTAGAGCCCTCCTCCGCTGGCACTTCACAGCTGTTGACTTGCCTTCCAAGGGTCTTGCTTTCCCCCAAGCTGTCTCTCAACGAAACCTCAGCATACCACAAGATCACTCTTCCATGCAGGGAGAGACCTGGGGTACTCTCAGTGGTTGTACATTGGTCTCATTGCTGCTTCAGGTGTCCCGTTGGAAACTTGGAACCTCGGGGGAAGTCCTTCTGCAAGACAGCTCACTAGATTGCAAGACAACTCTTGCATTCCTGATCACACCCTGATCACAAATCTTTTGTTGTTGTTAGTTGCGAAGTCGTGTCTGACCCATCACGACCCCATGGACAATGATCCTCCAGGCCTTCCTGTCCTCTACCATTCCCCAGAGTCCATTTAAGCTCGCACCGACTGGTTCAGTGACTCCATCCAGCCACCTCATTCTCTGTCGTCCCCTTCTGTTTCTTCATCAAAATCATTTATAAATATGCTGAACAACACAGGGCCCGGGATAGATCTTTGAGCCACTCCACTCATCACTGTTCTCCAAGAAGGTGACAAAGCATTTACAAGCACCCTTTGGGTGCGACCTGTCAGCCAGTTCTCGATCCATCTAACAGTAATAAGATCCAAACCACATATTGCCACACTGGTTCCTTCCCCTCTCATCTGATCCCTTCCTCTCTCATGTCACCCTGTTGAGAGGGTTAGACTGCAA
Source organism: Paroedura picta (assembly GCF_049243985.1). Taxonomy (NCBI): domain Eukaryota; kingdom Metazoa; phylum Chordata; class Lepidosauria; order Squamata; family Gekkonidae; genus Paroedura; species Paroedura picta. The sequence continues at coordinate 123,768,444 of NC_135374.1, read as the reverse complement.
CTGTATTATGACTTGGTCCTAGTTGTTGGCTTTTCTGAACCTCCTCCTCTTAATTATGGGCTCTTTCAGCCTCACCCACCTCACAGGGTGTCTGTTGTGGAGAGAGGAAAGGGAAGGCGACTGGAAGCCGCTTTGAGACTCCTTCGGGTAGAGAAAAGCGGCATCTAAGAACCAACTCTTCTTCTTCTTCTTCTTCTTCTTCTTCTTCTTCTTCTTCTTCTTCTTCTTCTTCTTCTTCTTCTTCTTCTTCTTCTTCTTCTTCTTCTTCTTCTTCTTCTTCTTCTTCTTCTTCTTCTTCTTCTTCTTCTTCTTCTGTAATCTCAGAGATCTCTCAGCCTCCCCTCCCTCACAGGGTGTCTGTTGTGGGGAGAGGAAGGGAAGGCGACTAGAAGCCGCTTTGAAATTCCTTTGGGTAGGGAAAAGTGCCATCTAAGAACCAACTCTTCTTCTTAAGGGCAATAATGGCACAAGATGATGACCTTCTGAGGCAGTAGAGAGAGCTAGAAATAAGTTGTAGTCATCTCCACAAATGCAGTTGTTACTCCTCTGTTGTCATACTTCTTCACAAAAAGGAACAGAAACACAATCTGTGGTACAGCTGGAAAGGGGTAGGTTACCCATCACATGCCCTCATCATGAGGCTGTTGAAAGCTGTAACAAGGATTTTGGTGAGCTCCCTTGGATTCTCTTTCCTCAGTAGTCATGGAAATGAGTGCTGCTGGGAGATCTTAAAAAATAATAATCCCACCTGAGTGACATTGGAAAACACCAAGTAAAGACGCAGCTGCAGGCGGATCAGAGCCTTCTAGTTGATGCTCTTCCTGGACATGCCCTTTCCTGGAGAGGGAATAGGTTGTGTTCTCACATGTGTCCCCTTCGCCCACCATCTGGAGCAGCCCTTTACACTCATTTTGCTGTTTACATCCGTATTAGTCCATTACTTCCATTAGATATGGAATTTCCCCAAGAGTAGCCCGGCAAGGAAATAAGATTCTTGTTGAAGTCCTTCTGTATCAGTCTGCCTCAATTTTCACTTTTAAATAGCTTTAAAATAGTTACAGATTTTGTGAAAGCGGCATAGTGTAACATTTCCAGCAGAAGCTGTAAACTTTGCCCTGAACATTCTTATTCCTGGGATAGTAGCCAGAATTTTGGATTATTGTCCCATAATTCCCGCTATGTGGCTCTGAAAATACACTGTGCGACACAGGCTCAGTATTGACCCTTAGACATGTGATTCTGTGTGCATTTAGATGACCATAGAGCATGCAATGTCCTAGACTGTCTGCAGTCTGGAATTGCTGGGCATCTTTTGATGGTGCACATTTCAGTTTGGTGTTTGATTACAGAAGTGGCATAGCTGGAAATTTACCAATCCTGCAGTATTTTGTACTGTGTGGCCATTCAGGGATCTTCTTCAATCTCAGGGCTCAACAAATCCCAGTCGCTGTGCTTCCTCGGATTTCCACCCATAATTGTATCATAATGCCTCTTGGTGATCCTCAGTAGACGCGTGAGGTTTGTTTATCTTTTCACCTCTGAATCTGTTTTGTTGCATGACATAAAACTGCCTGCCCATGAGGTTTTTGTTGCTGTTTGTTTATCTGTTGACTTTACACCATTTAGGGGTGGTCGATGAATTCCCTTTTTAATCAGTTGCCTTCTATAGAGGCTCCAGTACTCAGTAAATAGATCAAGAAATTAGGAGATATCAGGCAGAACAGAAGAAGAGCTATTTTTTACTAACACCCTTTTTACTATCTGAAGGAGTCTCAAAGCAGCTTACAGTTGGCTATTCTGCTTCTTCCCACGCCAGACAAAGTGTGCGGTATGGTGAGGCTGAGAGAAATAGTGACTGGTCCAAGGTCACCCAGCTGACTCCATGTGGAGGAGTGGGGAATCAAACCTGGTTCTCCAGAGGCAGCTGCTCTTTACCACGCTCTTTACCATGCTGGCTCCCAAGAAGAGTAGAGAAGCCATGTTGGATCAGGCCAGTGACCCATCCAGTCCAAAACACTCTTATCACACAGTGTCCAAAGCCCAGGTGCCATCAGATGGTCCACTAATGGAGCCAGAACTCCAGAAGCCCTCCCCCTCTTGCCCCCCAAGCACTAAGAATAGAGGTCATCACTGCCCCAGGCAATGTGTTCCTTCTAAACCTGGTGGCTGATATTCACTCATGGACCTCTGCTCCAAATGTTTATCCAATCCACCATCTTGGTATAGTGGTTAAGAGTGGTGGCTTCTAATCTGGCGAACCAGGTTTGATTCCCCGCTACTCCACATACAGCCAGCTGGGTGACCTTGGGCTAGTCACAGTCCTGACAGAGCTGTTCTCACAGAGCAGTAATCTCAGAGCTCTCTCAGCCGCCACCCCCTAACCTCATAGGGTGTCTGTTGTGGGGAGAGGAATGGAAGGCGATTTTAAAACAAAAAGTGAACTCTGCTGTGACTTTTACAGCTTCATTCTTTCATTGGCACTTAATGCGGTTGGTTTTTATGGCTCCCACACAAATAGCTCTCCTGGTGCATCTTGCTTTAACTATATGGTTATGGTATGTTGCTCAACAAGTCACCACTCAGCAAGTCTTTGCTAAAAATAAAGTACTAATTTTAGTACAGCCTAGTGATTGCTTTTACTAGAAGAGAGCACCTTCATAGGAGCAGTTGTTACTTTTGGTATGCATCTGATGTAATGTTCATAAGTGATAGAATAGGTAAACTAATGGGTTGTGTATTATTATTATTATTATTATTATTATTATTATTATTATTATTATTATTATTCACCATAATCATCATCTGCCTTCCCCCTGGGACTCAAGGCAAATTACAACATAATACGCCATAAAAACTCCAGTCCCATTAAACACAAAAGCCCCAAAATCTCTGGTGGCTAAAAAGACCCTCCTACCTCCCCACAGGAAGGCACTGGCAAACCACCCCGTATTGAGTCTGCCATGAAAACGCTGGAGGGCTTCACCCCAAGGGTCAGACATGACTCAGTGCTTGCACAGGGGATACCTTTACCTTTTTACCTCCCCACAGTCATCAAACAAAGGGTTTGCCAGATGGTACAGTGTAGCCTGAGCAGGGCCCATCGATCTTAAGAATTCCGGCCTCAACCGGCCGCTGGTGGAAGAGCTCCGTTTTACAGGCCCTGCGGAATGCTGATAGCTCTCACAGCTCTCCCACGAGCTCATTTCACCAGGTCAGGGCCAGAACCAAAAAGGCCCTTGCCCGGGTCGAGGCCAGGAATATCTTTCTGGGATCAGGGACCATCAACAGATTAGTGCTTGCAGAATGAAGAGCCCTGTGGGGGGCATAAGCAGACAAGGAGTCCATCAGATGGGTAGGGCCTAAGGATGGCATTAGAGGTCAAAACCAAGACCTTGAACTTGATCTGGGCCACGACTGGTAACCAATGTAGCTGCATCAGTGCAGGCTGGATATGGGTCCTCCAAGATGAACCAGTGAGGGCTCTAGCAGCTGCATTCTGTACCAGCTGGAGTTTCAGAATCAAGGACAAGGGTAGGCCAGTGTAGAGGGAGTTACAGAAGTTCCATCTAGAGGTGGCCGTCGCATGGATCACTGTGACCAAACAGTCTGAAGGCAGGTAGGGCGCTAGTAGCCCCGCCTGGAGAAGATGGTAGAACGCCATGCAAGCTACTTCTGTGACCTGTGCCTCCATGGATCGAGAGGCATCCAGGATCATCTGATCATCTAGTGAGACATGACCACTGTGAGCAGAAGAGTTGAGGATCTGCAGGGGAAAGCAGAATGTTGTCTGTTGCTGCCATCAATTGTATCGTGGTTTTAATGTCGATTTTATTTTTAACGTAAACTGCCACGAGCCAGCTGGGCTGAGAGTGGAGGTCTACAAATCTAATAATATAATTAAAAGAAATTAACTTCCTTGCTGTGGGCTTCCTAACATCTGGCAAATGTGTCTGGGTGGCTGTCTATGAGCAGATAAAGCTGGGTGTCATCTGCATATTGATGGCCTCCCAGCCCATAGCTCCGGACAAGCTGTCCCAGAGGGTGCATAAAGATGTTCAATAGCATTGGGGAAAGCCTTCCTCCCACCCTAACCTAACTAATCCTAATCCTAATCCAGATAAAACCCCCAGAAGTGAGGTACCCAGATCTCCCCGCAGGGTCTCTATGGGGTCACCCCCTCCCAGGCCTTAGGCTTATTTTAACAATCCTCTCCTCTCCCACTTCATTCAGGTCTTCCCGGGATGTAGAAGCTTCCTCAATAGCTGCGGTTTTGAGAGCCACCACTAGATGGCCTTGGTGCCTTCCCTTGCAGCTTCCCTTCATTCCATGTTCCACCCGCCATTGCTGAGATCCCCGCCAGCCCCCCCCCCCCCCGGCTTCTCCTGCCTTGGTTGTTCTTGATCGGAGGGTGCCAAGGTCTCTCTCAGCTGCAGTCCCAATGCCGATGGTGTTGCAGGGCAGCTGATCCTGGCGGTCTACAGACTGCTCCTCCCTCTGCTGTCACTGCTGCTGTTGGGGCTCTTCTTCCCGGCCTGATAAGCTGTTGGAACTCACTGACTTTTGTCTAGACTCCATGATGGTATTCCAGCTTCCCCCCCCCCACCCAAGGGGTCTCTGATGAATCCGCCCTCTGATAGCAGGATATGCACTCCAAGGCACTCCCCTCGATTGCAAGGGGGTCTTCCTCCTGGCCTAGGGTCTTCCCCAGCATGCTAGGTTGAGAGAGGAGGATGTTCATGGAAGGATTTGGGGGCCATCCCGCAGAAATGCTTGCACAATTGCCCCACAACTTGACTTCTTTAGAGCCCTGGGGCTCTTTACTGGGTATAGGGCTTGGCTAGAGACTAGCTGGTCAGTCCTGGTCCAGACTTCTGTCCGGTTGTAATTGTACCTTTCTCACACTGCCCAGCCTCTCACCTGGCTGTTTTTCCTGGGCAAGATACCTTGGCCTCCACACTGGCTTCTGTGTCCACGCTCCCACCGGTTTCCGTTCTTTAATTTGCAGCTTTTGAGTCTGCCCTAAATTAATCCATGACTGCTCCATAATCTTCTAATTCCCAAGTACTTCTACAGTCAATGTCCTTAAATAATCTTTTCAATTCCCTATATATGAGGGAGGACAGGTGAGCTGCTATGCTGTAGTTGCCATCTGGGTTCACAGCTTGATTCACAGTTTTTCCCCGCCCTCTACCACTGGAAAAACTGCAAAACTGCCAATAAAACCCTGGTGGTTTATGAATTTATTTATTTATTCATCTGTTGATTTATTTGACAGAAATGCTGATTTTATGAAAGGCAGATTGTGAATGAGTGGGCAGGAAGGGATGTGCCATTTTTTTTGTCTCTTGTGGCTCTTCTTTGCACACCCCGAGAATTGTTGATTGCTACTGTGGGATGGTAGGTGAATTTTCCCAAGGCCAGGCTGGATTCTGGAGATTTGGGGGAGTGGGATCACATGGGCATGAAATAGGAGTCACTCTGGGTGAGCAGGTAGTTGTGGGTCCTGCATTGTTCAGATGGACTAGATGACTGTGGAGGTCCCTTCCAACTCTATGATTTTCTTTATTTTATATTATTCTATTTATTTAGATTTTTATACTGCCCTTCAGGGCAGTTTACATAGAACATCATAACAAATATAACAATCGTAACATATTATCTAGAATGTCCCAACATAAACATTGTTCAACAGAAACAGTAACTAATGGAACCCTTATTATATTTCATAGAAATATAAAGTAGCCCCTACAGATGCTGAATCAGTTTTGTTGCTAGATCCAAATCTGCAATCACAAACACTTGTATGGGTGACCTTGGGCTCGCCACGGCACTGATAAAACTGTTCTGACCGGGCAGTGATATCAGGGCTCTCTCAGCCTCACCCACCCCACAGGGTGTCTGTTGTGGGGGGAGGAATGGGAAGGCGACTGTAAGCCGCTTTGAGCCTCCTTCGGGTAGGGAAAAGCGGCATATAAGAACCAACTCTTCTTCTTCTTCTTCTATGTTATTTTAAAACTTGGACTGTGTATTTGTAAGAAATTGGATTTTTCCATTGAAGGAGATGGTAGATTAGAATACTAAATTGAATTGGAGATTATTTTAAAACAAGATTTAACTTTATTTCTCTCCCTCCACTCTAGAAATGTTATGAACAGAAACAATACAAAAATGGACTCAAGTTCTGCAAGATGATTCTCTCCAATCCAAAGTTTGCTGAGCATGGAGGTAAGGTTAAATCCTCCTTCTGCAGTCTGAATTCTTTCCATGCAGCCTCCCTCCGGCCCCCATTCCTTGTTATGCAGGGTTTTTTGTATGGAGCTGTCCTCTTTGTGAAGCTCTTGTGGATGAGTGGGAAAGTGAGGGTTCACATGTACACTGGAGTCCCTCCATCCCAAGACATGATTGGATAGGCCTGGGGGGAAAGCCTGCCTCCTCCCCCCCCCCCACCACAGCGCAGCCTCCCTCTGACCTCACTGTCGCACCTGGCTGGAACTCTGGCCCTCACCCGACTAGCTTGAACTCTTGCTTCTCACTTTCCGACTGGGCCCTCACCCGGACCGACCCCGCCCACTCTCCGCCCACTTGGCCTTTAACCAATTATTTATACCGCTCCCCGAGCAGTTTCAAGATTGTCTTAAATCTTATTATGGATGTATAGCTTTGACTCTCCGTATTCACAACTGATAAAATCTCTTCCAGAGACATTGGCTATGAAAGGACTGACACTGAATTGTTTAGGAAAGAAAGAAGAAGCATATGAATTTGTTCGCAAAGGTCTTCGCAATGATGTTAAAAGTCACGTCTGTATCCTTTGAAGCAGTATACTGGCTTCCTTTCTGAATAGGCACCTTTCCCAAAATGGGTCCCAAATGTACAAGTGACTTCTTTGCTACGTAACAGACTTGCATTCTTATGTTGAAGATTACTCTGAAGACAATTAGATAATTGTCTAATAAGATCATTTGAATATGTAGTGTAAAAATCTATTGAATTCTAAAATGCAAGACATTAGTGGTGGTGGAGTGCCTTCAAGCTGTAGCTGACTTAGGGTGACTCGGCAGGGTTTTCTAGGCAAAAGATGTTCGGAGATGGTTTGCCCTTGCCTGGCTCTGCTTAGAAACTTCCTCCATGATCTCCAATCCAAGTACCAGCCAGGACCGAGTTTGTTTAACTTCCAAGATAGAATGAGACTGGATTAGCCATCCAGATCATGGCGGGACATTGGCAGTTCTTAGTAAAACTGGGTTTCTGAATAAGCAGCAAGACACTCGAGTTTCATTTCCATTTGCATCCCTGAATGATGAATGGCTTAAAATGGCACCTTCCAGCAAGAAGTCCTATAGCTGCTCTGCTTTTTGGTTACCTTGAGGGAGGGGCCATGGCTCAGTGGAAGAGCATCTGCTTGGCAGGCAGAAGGCCCAAGCTCAGTCCGTGCTATGTCCAGCTAAAAGGATCAGAAGTGATCTGAAAGAGCTCTGCCTAAGACTGAAGGAGCCACAGTACTGATATTAATGGACCAAGGGGCTGGATTCAGTACAAGGCAGCTTCTTGTGTTCATAGATCAAGGGGGGCAGTCATGTCAGTCTGTCTGCTTCACGTGAGCAGGGATGTATGAAAGCTTATTCCCTGCCAGAAATGTTGTCAAGTCTTTAAGGTGCTACTGGACTCTTGTTCCTTCCATGTGTTCATGTATAGAGATAACCAGAAGGAGGAAAACCTGTGGTCAGAAATTTGAAGCAGGATATTCTGTCTTTGCAGAAATGCACAAAGTGTGCTATTTTCAGAACTGGATTATTTCATCCAATTATTGATCCATGTTTATTATCCCATTCTCCCTTTTCCTTAGTTATAGGAATAGTTCTGAAGGTAGCAATGCCATCTGTTGATCCATGATAAGGTCCTGTATTTCACATGTTAAGTATTCACAAAAGACTCTGTTCCTCAGTAATGCTTACATGGGACACCTGCTTCTTCTCCCTCTTGAGTCAGGAGGGCGTCTTGTATCTCTCAAATATCTTGGGCAAAAGCTTGTAAAATAGGAGAATAGATTCGTAAGAACTTTGAAGCAGCCTCTACAACCCTTGCCTCTTCAGCTAGTTCCATTTTTGTCAGGACAATTTTTATTTGGGCCTCTGACTTGTTGGATGCTGATTGTGGAATTCCTCCATTCCGCACAACTTTAATGTAGCAGAAGGCTTGCAAATTGTAAACGCTACTAATTTGCAGTTCCGCAAAACGTCACACACAATCTGCCACACTCCTGAAACAGTCCCGCAAAAAGCGATTCGTTGTAGCACTTAAAGGGAAATCGGGAAAAGTGGATTCACCCTCTGAAAAGCACTACATTCTTGCAAACAATCTGCAACACTAGCGAAAAAGACCTGTGCGTTCTCATTGTTGCGGTTCCAACAAAGTCCCTCCCCCTGGCTCTCTCCTCCGAACTTCCTGCAAAGCGATCGCCATTTTTTTTTTCTCGGAGCGAGCAGAAAGCAACGAACCAGTGAGCCTTCATTCACCCAGCGAGGCTTCCTCCACAGAAGTGCTTTAAAGCTCCCCTAAGATTCTCTTCCATTGTCCATCAAACAGGATCTCTCGTTGTGGGTGGAACCCAATAGTTTCTCAGGTGGGGTTTCCCTTTGAGACCCGAAGAGGCCGATCATCACAATGGATGCCAGTCTACTGGGTTCAGGGGCTCACCCTCACAGAATGACAGCTAAGGGTTCCTGGCCCCCAGAGGAAGCGTCCCAGAGCATAAAGCTTTTGGAGCTATGAGTTGGGTCTGCAAGCCTTTCAGGAGACCCTTCAGAACAGGGATATTCTGGTTCCCACAGACTGCAAAAGCTTATGTAAACAGACAAGAGGGCACGAGATACAGGAAGCTCAACAGGGAGGCAAGACTCCTGTTTTCCTGGTCGGAAAGACACTTAAGGTCCATCAGAATGATAAATCTGGCTGGGGTGGACAACGTAGTAGTACATTGGCTCAGTTAAAGAAAACTTGACCAGGCAGAGTGGAAGGCTGCACATGGAGGTTTTCTGGCAGATTTGTGACAGGTTTAGAAAAGCAGAGTAGGACCTCTTCACATCCAAACAAGATTGTCAGTCAACTCCCAGTCTTTATCTCCAGAATGAAATCTCCATGGGAGTAAGGGGTGGACGCTTTAAGTTTTGAGTGGCCCAGGAAGCTCCTGTATGCCTTTTTCCCCACTCAGGTGATACAGAGGGCCATTCCGCATTCGTCCAAAATAGAACAATGGTTACTAATTGAAATTGCTACAGTTTTGCCGTTATGCACAACGTCGTTGACAATCTGCAACACTCCTGAAACCGATCCTCAAAAAGCGCTTCGTTGTAGCGCTTTCAGGGAAATCACCGAAAGTGGATTCACTCTCCGGAAAGCGCTACACTCCTGCAACCAATCTGCAACACTAGCGGGAAAGTTCTGTGCGTTACCATTGTTGCGGTTTCTGCAAAGTCCCTCCCCCTGGCTCTCTCCTCTGATCTTCCGGCGAAGCGATCGCCATTTTTTTTTCTCCGAGCGAGCGGAGATCAACGCACCGGCAAGCCTTCGTTTACCCAGTGAGGCTTCCCCGGCTGCAGTCCCTCTGTTTAAAGTCACCCAGCACAAGCATCGCAGAGGCCCGTTTGCTGGTTTATTTTCACTTTATTTTTCACACTGTTTTCGGATGAAAATCGTGCCCGTGAGGGGGGGATTTTTTTTTTCACTCGGGGGGGAGCGTGGCAACGATGAAACGGCAGCTCAAACATCACCTGCTAGCTGGATGGGTCTCTCCGTTGCAACGAATCAACGCATATTCGTTGCAACGGGTGTGTTTTTTTTTTTTTTAAAAAAACCTTCCTTAAAGGGAAAGGGGCTGTTTGGGAGCATGATAACGGCCGCCCATTGACTGCTTGACGGCCAGGGGTGGGACACAGCTCAGCAATAGCGCTTTCTTTCTAGCGATTTTTGCCGAGACCGGAACCCTGTGGGAAACGATAGAAACGCAACTGGATTCCACTACAAAGGCAGGTATGCATAACGACGAATTCCACTATTTAAAATGGCGATTTTTCGTTCAGCAAACAATTTGCTACATGGATCCCAGTGCGGAATGGCCCAGAGAGTAATCCAAAGGATAATAGACCTGGAGGTAGAAGTGATCCTGGTGGTACTTTGGCCACGAAGATCATGGTTTCAGGATCTGAAAAGGTTTTCTATTGTGGATCCTTAGAAGATTTCTCCCAGGCAGGATTTTGGGGGCCAGTGCTTCCCCTCATTCCAGGGCTCTTGAGCCTCACAGTTTGAATGGGAGCAGTTCAGGGAATTAATAGCATCCAGGAAGGCTTCCACCAACAGAGTTCATAACAACACCTGGCAGGTTTTTCAACCCTGGTGTCTTGATAAGGGACTGGACACGTTTTTGTCCGAGGTCAGGGAGGTCCTATCCTTGCAGGAGGGGCTCAAAAAAGGCCTTAGCACCAGTACCCTTAGAAGACAGGTAGCAGCTACCTCACCAAAAGATTCCTTAGGAGTGAGATATTGGTGAACCCTCCTCAGGTTCATCGGTTTCCCACCTGGATCTGAATACAGTCGTAAGGACTTGGTGAATAAGCCTTTCGAACCCATGGCTACCTGCCCGCTTAAGGAGCTTACGTTTAAGACCCTTTTTATTGCTTGGATTATCATAGCTAGAAGAGTATCAGAGATACACGTGCTCATGATTGATAAGGAATTGTATATATTTCACATAAGGTGGTGAATCCGGCCTTTATTCCTAAAATTAATTATGCATTTCATAGTAGGGAGGAATTAGTTCTTCCCTTTTCCTCCCTAGCCCTAAACTACATCAGGCAAGGGAATGGCACTGCTTGGGCATTGAGAGGGCACCATGCCTTTACATGGACAGGTCAAAGTGCTTTCGTAGGACAGACTCCATATTTGTTTCCTTTAGAAGGGCTTCGCTAGGAAAGGAGGTTTCCACTTCCACCATCAGCAGATGGATTAGGGGCTGCATCTTCCAGGTCCACAAGGCAGTGGGAGTTAGACCTCTGGAGGGTGTTTCCAGCCATTCTTTATGAGAGGCAACCCCCTCAGCGAAATGCAGGTCTTTTTCGTCTCTTGAAAGGATCTGCAGGGCAGCTACTGGGAGGTAAGTGCACTCTTTCACGAGGCACTACACAATTGACCAACTGGCCTCCCCTGAAGGTCTTCAGTGGGCTGTCTCCATGCAGGGGCCAGGGACGTATTGCTTTGTAATGTCCCAGTGGTCAGGACTGCCCCACTGAAAACCACTGGAGAACCGAAGATTTTTTCCTCTTACTGTGAATCTTCCTTCTCAGTGGTCTGTAGGAAGGGCCGTTCAGCTTTCCCACCCTTGAATTTTAAGGCTCCTGGGACACCCGCCTCTGAGAGTGAGAGAGTCTGCTGTTTATTTTGAACCTGAGTGGTGGGTGGTTTCTTCTGACTTCGCCTTCTCTGAACGGGGCACCTATTATTGTTTGGTCTCAGAGGTTTTATTAAGGGAGAGATGCTTGTGGTTCTTCACAGGGACCAGACTGAGGCAGGTGGGAACATCAACCTCCCCCCCCCCCCCCCTTAGCTGAGACACAAGATTTGCAACCTTGCCCACAAGGAGGAGGGTCAGAAATGCCCCTCCTTCTGAGAAGGAAGATTCACGGTAAGTGAAAAAAATCTTCCATTTTCTGCACAGGTCAGGTCCCAACTGCTATGAAAGTCAATTGTCACATGCATGATACTGTTACATTGTTATACAGTTACAACCATTAGTTATTATTGTAAAGTTATTCACATGTTTATAGATTGTTTTATGTATTGTTGTTTGTTCTTATGTAAACCGCCCTGAGCCCCTGGTGGAGGGCGGCGTATAAATATAATAAATAAATGAATTCTTTAAAGTATCACTTCCTGTTAATATGGGCATCCTGGCCCATGCCTAGCAAAGAGCTGCATAGAATCATAGAATCATAGAGTTGGAAGGGGCCATACAGGCCATCTAGTCCAACCCCCTGCTCAACGCAGGATTAGCCCTAAGCATCCAAGAAAAGTGTGTATCCAACCTTTGCTTGAAGACTGCCAGTGAGGGGGAGCTCACCACCTCCTTAGGCAGCCTATTCCACTGCTGAACTACTCTGACTGTGAAAAACTTTTTCCTGATATCTAGCCTATATCGTTGTACTTGAAGTTTAAACCCATTACTGCGTGTCCTCTCCTCTGCAGCCAACAGAAACAGCATCCTGCCCTCCTCCAAGTGACAACCTTTCAAATACTTAAAGAGGGCTATCATGTCCCCTCTCAACCTCCTTTTCTCCAGGCTTAACATTGCATGGTGGGCAGTGACCCGCAACTTTCTCCCCACAACACTGCTTTTAGAAACAGCTGGATACATTCTGAGATTGCCACGTGGCTTAGCCTAATTGGCTGGCTGTTCTACAAAATGGAGAGGAGAAAGAAAAATTAAAGGAAAGTAATCTGCCTCACGTGGAACATTCCATTTCGTCTGCTCACCTTTTATTCAGAACAAGCTGTGTGTCCTGATCCTGACACCACATCACCTCTTTCCCAGGTTCACAGTACTAAGATGTATGGCCTGTTCATACAGAGGCTTAACATGAAAGCATACAGCAGGCTCTGCTTAAACTGGATCCTGTGCCTAGAAAAGCTTTAAAATGTTCACAAGTGGACAGATCTTTGTCTCATGGAAGATGTGGCATGAAGTCTGGAAAACAAGTCCAATTACAAGGCACCAGCATCAAATGTTTGGGAGTTTCTCCAACTGGAAACCTGGGAACAACAGCATCTTCTCCACCATTCCATGTTAGTCTTTATTTCAGAATAGCCAGAAATTTGTGTAAGCTACAGCATAGCAAAAACTTTGTATATTTATATATTTATTATATATATATAACTCCACCATGACCTGGGTGGCCCAGACTAACCTGATCTTGTCCAATCTCAGAGTCAGCCCTGGTCAGTACTTGGATGGGAGGCTACCAAAGAAGTCCAGGGTCTCTAGGAAGGGGCAGGTACTGGCAGACCTTTTCGGTTCCTCTCCTGCCTTGAAAATCATATGGGGGTTGTCAGAAATTAGTTATGACTTGATGACACTTCCCACCAATTCTGTTATAGCTGTAGACTAAGTTTTCGAGTTCATCGTGTTGACGGGGGGGGGGGGCAGCTATTGAGACAATTGGACATCGGTGGGTGTTTGGTTGTTTGCTCCAGAAGGGCTTGTAGAACCATCATTTTTATAGGAAACTTATTACGGTTGGGCACTTTGACCGCCAAAGTGGCCATTCCAGCCTGAAGCAGACAGCGCCTACATGCATGCGCCGACTGGCACGCCAACACCGGCGGCACCCCCTCCCCCGCCCCGCGGTGCGGCGCTGGGTGCTTCGGGCTGGAATGGCCACTTTGGCGGCCAAAGCACCCAAGCCTGGTGATTATGGTGGGGTATGCGAAGTCACAAGCATTGCATTGCTCTTGAGCAGACTATTGGAAGCACGCTTCACAATAAACCCTGATGGGAGTTCCACATCCTGTTGCTAGTAGAAATGGGCACCAAGTAGGGCACGGACCACGTTTTCCCATGAAAGTGCCCGGGTTCATGCTCCCGAAATCAAGGTTTGGGAGGGGCGCTCCCCCTGAACCATTCACAGATTTTTACCTGGTTTAGGGTTTGTCTGGCAGCCACTTTAGGTTGGCATCAGACAGGTGTGAGTGCCCTAAAAAGGCTGCAGGCCATCTCAGCACGCAGGTTCACTCCCCCCCCCCCCATCCATAGGAAGGGAAGGGAAATGGTTGCTCATCCTGGGCAGGCACCTCCTTGAGCTCAATTGAAACTGAACTGCAAAGGGAGTCAGGCCTGGCCAGCTATGAGTTGTCAGTTCCCAATATTAAACTGGCCCGGTTCATTTTGGGTGGGTTGGATAATCTGGGTTTGAGGCAGTTTCCAATCCATGCCTCTCCTAATTGCTAGTCCTCCTTATATTTTCCACTCCGTCGGTCACACCCCTAATTAACATTAGAGTGAAAGAGAGATTGATATGTTTGTCAACTCACGATTCGTAACCTGTGATGAGTGAATTAAGCTAATGGATGGATCTTTCCAGAACTGAATACAAATTTCCAGAAAACAGTGGATACCTGTACATATCCTTAACTGACTAAGGTTGGCATGTATACGGCCTCTTGCAGCGCTCCGATAAAAAATATGATGAAGCAATTAAATGCTACCGAAATGCTCTCAAATTAGATAAAGACAATCTACAAATCCTAAGAGATCTCTCGCTGTTGCAGATCCAAATGCGGGATCTTGAAGGATACAGAGTAAGGCATTTATCTTTAATACAGTAAAAAACTATGATACTCTGTTTCTGTGTTGACTGTAACAGACGCAATTAATAAGGTGCAGTCTGGGCATGTGTCGGGGGTAGGGGGGGATGTGGCGTGGGTGACTTTGAGACGGCCGAAATTGGATCTATCAGCTTTATCTTGCTGCCTTCCTACAAATTCAGAATTTGAGAATTTCTTATTTCAAGACTTACTAGAAAGCTATGAATAATTGCAATGAACCAAAATGATTCTCCATTTGTGTAATTGTATTAAATAATTTACAGCACCCCCCCCAAAAAAAATATTACGTAGAAAACTATTTTTTATGGAGTTAGGTGGCTGCTCTTCCCAAGCTGTGGAAAATGTGTGTTCTTTGGGGGTGGCGACACAACGGAAATGGTGACGAAAAATCTGTCAAAATGAGGGAAATGTGCTCATCGGGTAGAACGTGATGTAAAATTGAAAATATTTATTAAAATTAAAACCCCAAGCCTTAAAGCAGGGGTAGGCAAACTGTGGCCCTCCAGATGCCCATAGACTACAATTCCCATGAGCCCCTTCCAGCAAATGCCTGTCTTTAAGTATAACCTCATTAAAATCCACGTGTACCTCAGAATACTTTGGAGAAAGGTTGGCTCACTCCCTGGACACCGGAAGTGCTCATGTGGACCTGGGCCTGTGTTAGAAACATGAGAGGCCTCAAAGAATTTTATCAGGCCTTCTGGTCTATAGAATCGATTAAGGTCCTTATTATTATTATTATTATTAGTAGTAGTAGTAGTAGTAGTAGTAGTAGTAGTAGTAGTAGTAGTATTTAATTTATATCCTGCCTCCCCCCAGAGGCTTGAGGCGGGTCACATAAAAACCAATCCCCTAAAACAATAAAAGCACAATAAAACATGATACAATTAATACAAAAGTTAAGACAAAATTCAATATAGCTAACCCAATTCCACACCCCCTAAGAAGGGGAAGGGAGGGGGCAGATGACAGACGCAACCGTCACATTTGTGAGGGGGGCTAGATCTTCTTGCTGCCCGGCCTCAAGTGAAAGCCTGGCGGAAGAGCTCCGTCTTGCAGGCCCTGCGGAATGATGACAATTCCTGCAATTCCCTCAGTGTCCCACATAGTAAACATTTCATATTATATCATTATATTTAAAGCAGCCAAGTGTATATTTAATATTTCTTTTCCTATATTTTATATATGCTGTTCTATTTATGCCTGACCACTGATAAAGGCAGCCATGCTGAAACATGTCCGGTCAGCAGAGGCATTAGTATGAATGTACACTTGGATTTTAATGAGACTATACTTTAAGTCTTGGGTTTTTAATTTAATTAATATCAATATTCAGTTTTATATCACGTTCTACGAGGCTTGAGCATATTTTCCTTATTTTGACCCGGGGGGGGGTATTCCTGATATTTTCTCCTTTTTGCTGTGATTGATAAATCTGTGACAGTTATTTCATTGTAAAGTGGGATGAAGTTTGCAGTGTTAGGCTGAAATTCCTCGGTTAAATTCCCCTACCAGGAAGTCTCTTTGAATGTTTCTTTTCCTTGCTTTACTACTGAGGCTTGATTTAAAAAAACCCAAACTCTTTTGCAGTGTTAAGAAAGACAGATTTTCCATTATTGGTGCCATTTTTTTCCTCTTTAAAGGAGACCCGCTATCAGCTCCTGCAGCTGCGGCCCACTCAGAGGGCTTCATGGATTGGATATGCAATTGCATATCATTTGCTAAAAGATTATGACATGGCCTTAAAACTCCTGGAGGAGTTTAGAAAAACTCAGCAGGTAAAACCCAATTTCTGTACAGTTCCGCAACTTTAACACGGGTTAAGGATTTCCTTACCTGCAGTGGTTTCTGTCATTCTGTCGGGAAAAAATCACAGCATGTTAGGAAATAACGTAGTAAGAAATGATGCTCTTGTGCGGAATTGTTGACTTTTTCGTATGTTACTTTTGCCTCCTGATCATGTGACATTATCTGTGAAGCAGGTTATGATGACAGATATTAGTTTAAAAATCTGAATTTCATAGGAAGGCAAACTAAATTTTGTTGTAAGAAGCTGATTTTGCCAAATTCTGTTTTCCTGCTTTAGTATTTGTGCAGTTTGGAAATTGCTGTCTTCCATGGGAGGAAATGATAAACATTCTATTTTTCAGATTCCCCCTAATAAGATAGACTATGAGTATAGTGAATTAATACTGTACCAGAACCAAGTGATGAGAGAAGCAGATTTGTTTCAAGAATCTCTGGAGCACATAGACACCTACGAGAAGCAAATCTGTGATAAGCTCACGATAGAAGAAATCAAAGGTAAACTATTATCTTTTTGCAGGCTTAAACGATTCTCTTACCTCCATGTGTGAAATGGACCAGGTGAATGTTCACCTTTACGCCTGCTGGACTTTGCCTATCATACATTTTAATACATTATACATTTTAATACAAGCACATGCCATTCTGTAAACATTGTTTTAAAACAATTTATTGAGTCACGTCCAGTGGCATCTTAGACCCACAAAATGTTCAAGGTACATGCTTTAGAGCAGCCTTTCCCAACCTTTTAGCCATGGAGGAGCCCCTGAAATATTTTTCAGGCTCATGGCATCGACTACAGCAGTCTTACCTTGTGCACAATGGCATATGCGTTCCTTGCAGGCTTAGTTTCTGCGGGCCTTCGACCCAACGAGACATGAACCCTACCATCATTTCTTGGTTCCAAGGGGAGCCCTCGGGGTCTTACACTGGTGGTTCAAGAACTACAATTTAGTAGTTGGGTTCCTTTTGGTCCTTTGTCCCTGGATGTTGTACTTACCACAGATGCCTCCTTGGAAAGCCGGTGGGCACATTTTGAGGGCAGGGAAGCCCAGGGTCAGTGGTCTGTGTTTGAATCTTCTCTCCATATTAATTTGCTAGAATTGAGGGTTGTTTGATTAGCCTTGACTACCTTTTCAGATATCTTCAACGTATTACCTAAACAAACAGGGAGGGGCTTTTCTCAGTCTCTTCAGGGGGGCCATTCGAGTCTGGTCGGAGGCTCATCAGATCCAATCAGAACTGCTGTGCATAGCTCTGAGCAGATCTGCGCTATTCACATAGCAGGCACCCAGAACACAGAAGCAGACAGGCTCAGCAGGGTGTTCCCAGTCTGCTGCGGATGGTCCCTGAGCCCACGTCTCCTGAGCACGATCTTCAACAGTTGGGGTTTCCTGGACATAGACTTGTTTGCCAGGGATTGGTCGGCGAAAGCCCCAAAGTTTTGCTCCCTGGAGGGAGTGGATGAGGGATCCAAATTTCCTTGGAACTGAGCATTTTTCTTTGCATTCTCTCCCTCGATCCCCAGGGACTTAGCCAAAATGGAGGTGCACAATACCGAGGCAATTCTAGTGGCCCCACATTGCCCCCCCCAACAGTGGTTCCCAGCTCCATTGTGGTTATCCAGAGGTCTTTACACCTCTCTCCCTTGGTTTATTATATTTATTCAGTATATTTAGCGTATATTTATTCAGTATATTTAGAGGCTCTGGGCAGTTCACATGGAACATAAAAGAACAACAGGTTTTGTGTCAAATAGAAATACAACAGTTGTAACAACAACAACAACTACAACAACTACAACAACTACAACAACAACAACAACAACAACAGAGATGTATGATCCCATGAGACTGCCTCACATTTAATTCCCCCACACAAGCACACCACAGCACTAACTCCAACAGCATGAAGTCAAGCCCTGCCATAAATTGCCAAGCCTTCCCTTGACTGATCTGTGATAGCATCAGATTGCCGAGTCTCTTCCTGCCTGGGTCACACCAGAACAACACTGGGCCAAATTTCTACTCCCCGGCTAAGACACTTCAAAGATGACTTGCTGGTTATAAATGGAAACGGATTCTTAGACCGAGAGCCTCATTCTTACAGATCCTAATTTCCACTGGGAGGGACTCTGCTGGTGCATAAGGCACCTTCAAAGAGAATTACAATTGCCCTGAACCTCGTCCGTCTCCCAGCTCTAGGGGGGGACTGGATTAGACAGGGCTTTCTGTCACACAGTGTCGCTGTATTGATTCTCTGATTTCATGTATATCTGGAATGTTTTTCAAATAGATCCTTTCCCTTTTTTTCAACCATTCGGCCTCAGCATGTTTATTGGCTCTCTGCAATCGGCAAGGTCCACGAAGGTTTGAAGGGACTCCCCCAAACTTTCCTCACATGGGTGGTCTTCAAGGTGCTGTTGGACTCCATTTTTATTCAGAAATCATGTGTTGGTCTGGGGACTTTCTCCCTTTGTGGTTTCAATACTGTGCGTACAATATGAAATCCAGGTTATCATAAAGACTGCTTGGATTAGTTTACAGTAAAATGGAGACTGAGACAGTTTTTCCCTCATGACCAGGCTATTGCCAGACCCTCTTTCTGTCCCAAAGTAGGACCTGGCTAAGGTGTGACCAGGCTACTGTCTTTCTTCTGGATAAGTTTATTTGCTTTCTATGGCACTGAATGTTGAATGCTCATCTCCCCCCCCCCCCAAAAAAAAACCAACCAAACAAACAAAAAACACCAAACTTCTTAGTCCTGACCCCCTGGGAAAAGTGATATATATATACCTCATAAATAAATAATATCTTCTGGATGCGAATCTAGGGCCTCTGGTCCTGGAGCCAAGCCTAAGAGGAAGGAGACTGACAGCTGCAAGAGGAAAGTCAGATTCACTGCAGCTTGCAAGGGGGCTCATCAGAGGCCCCAGAGGCCTGGGTCTGGCAACAGAGGATGTCACAGCCTCATATTATCTATCCTGCTTTAGCACTGTAGGGGGACCTGTGTGTGTGTGTGTGTGGGGGGGGGAGATACCCGCATGCCACTAACAAGGTGAACCAGGCCTGTATTATGGATTCGTCATCTAAAAGGTTCTGAAATTCAGTGCATCTGTCTGGGGAGACATGTATCTGTTGGGAAAGCACGAAGCTGAGCCCTCAGAAACTAAGCAGATGGTTCCCCAGGGAGTTGTGTGGAAACCGTGCATATTCGCTAGACTGCGGTCTCCAGCTTCTCTGAGCCTGCAGGTGCATGTTGACTTCTGAAACGGGATGGTGGGGGCAGCCACAAAAGCACCTGCTGCAGCTTACCTTCAGTCGCACCATGCAGTACTTAATGCTCTGGTGGAAGCACCTGGATTTCCAAAAACAGGTTCTGACTAAATATGGTCTGATTTTATTATGGCTTTAGGAGAAATGCTGTTGAAATTGGGACGACTAAAGGAAGCCTCTGAAGTATACAGAGAGCTGATTGATCGCAATGCAGAAAACTGGCATTACTATGAAGGCCTGGAAACAGCCCTCCAGCCACGTAAGCAGTTCAGATCTTGTGGTCAAGCATGTTGCTGTTCATTGCAGGAAGGTTTTGGAGGCCTTGGTGCTGCCTGAGCAAGTCTCAGCTTTATGCGCACCTTTGCCCCAGCCGCTTCCTCCTCCTCCTGGTTGTAGCATCTGTGTGTGTGTGTGGGGGGGGGGCGTTGGGGGCACAGGACTACAGGATCATTCCAGGCTTCTTCATACAGGTCAGAAACCAGTATTCCTCCAATAACATCTCTGTAAATGAAATAAAGCAGCTGTAATTTTTAAACATTCATTAGTTATTTTCTGCTTTTTATGACAGGTTTTTAGACTAATGAACACCTAGATTTGAGTCTAGTTGCAGCTTAGAAACCAACAAGATTCTGGGGGTATGAGCTTTCAAGAGTCAAAATTCCCTTTGTCAGATATCACAACTGATGAAGATTTGCCTCTAGATCTTATTAGTCTCTCAAGTGCTCCTGGGCTCAGAACTACCTGTTCTACTGTGGACCAGTATAGCTGCCCTCTGCAGGTAGACTGAGCAAAAGGTCTGTATGTTCATGAACTTTCTGACTGAAGGAAAATGCAGTAATGGACTGACTTGTGGGTTTAGTCACAAATAATAATGCCGTATTTGAAGTTAATGTTTTAACCTTAGGAGCTGCCAACTTTGCTGTGGAAGGGAACAAATAGTGTCTTTTAAAAACATACTTATGCTCAGTTTAAATATATGAAATATTATACAAATGTAATTGAAACCTGCTTTCTCTGGGTGTGCAGTACAGGTGGCAAGCTTTTCCTAGCCAGCTTCCTTGGTCCAGCTGCAGACTCTTGGTCCTGGTTCTCTGATCCAGCAGACTTCTAGCACCATAAAATCATAGATTTGGAAGGGACCATATGCTCACTTTTTTTTTTTTAAGGGGGAAGCTGGGCCAGGATTTAATGAGCATAAGCACTCAGCCAAGTCACAGGCCTGAACTCAGTCCCTGCCCCCTTTCTCAAAAAGGCCATGGACAAAATTGAGAAGGTGCAGTGCAGAGTGATGATGATCCGGAGCCTGAGGACCAATCCCCTATGAGGGATGGCTGAAAGATTTGGGAGAAGAGAGGTTGACAGGGGACATTCGCTCTCTTCAAGTATCTGAAAGGAGGGCAGGGGAATAGTGCAGTAACGTCCAGACACAATCAAAACAGGAAAATGCCCCCGTATTTCAGTCCCCCGCTTGTGCTCACATCTTGTTCTCATTGTCATACTTCCTCCCCACTCCTTTCCTCCCTGCCCCATGGGGAAAGGTGCCCAAATGCTCCCCTCTTCTATTTGCTGTGCGTCTCAACCCCCCTCCCCCCAGCCTTCTCAGGAGTGAATTCACAGGTGGCTGGAAAAAACATGGTGCCTACCTGTACCTTTCAAGTGTGCCCCTTCTTTCAAGCATTCTGTGCCCTCAGTTACCTGCCCCCTTTCCCCTTAATATACTGAATATTATTTAAAACAAACAAAATCTTGGTTATTACATTACAATGCTCCTGCATTGTAATGCACAAGACTTAAAAAAAATTACTCTGAAACAGCGGTGGGAGGTAAAAGAGCAAGTTTCTATAGGACAATGATGCTCACTTAGCGGTTCAAAAGCCACATGCAGCTTTTTTACAGGCTCTCCTGAGCACTGTTCCCCACTGTGGCACCTGCCCCATATTTCTGGATAGTGGGCAAGGCTAAGCTCCCAATGCCATGTATATACCATGAAGGCCCTTAGGGCAGGTTAGAAGATGGCCCTCGGTGGAGAAGTGTGGTTCTCCTCCAGGTTTTTCTCTAAAAAGCAGCTTCCAGTAAGGGGCTGTGATTGAAGGCAGTTCCCTCTTAGCACTGAAAGAGCCCTGTCTTTTGCAACACTATAGTTTAACTTGAAGGGGAGAAAGGGCTGTGCCTATGTTTGACATACAGAAATCTGAAGGCTCAATCCCTGGCATCTGCAGCTAATAGGATCATAGAATCACATAGAGTTGGAAGGTGCCATCTAGTTAAACTTCCATGGATATTAATTCAGCTGCATATTGTTTCTTTCTGTTTTTGGCCATCTGAAATGATGGAGTCTGGAAAATCCTGAAACTATTTGAGATTTTTCAGCACCACCAGATAGCTCTCAGTACCTGTAATTGCCTTTGAAGTGAACTCTTAGCTTGGAGAAGGCATTTAAATAGACCGCAAATACCTTTGGAATTTATTCTTGCGCCAGTACTGTAGCTTGCAAAAAGAATTTAAATTTAAAGATACTGTATCCTCTTTAAAGTTTGATTCAGGTGAGTAGCTGTGTTGGTTTAAAATAGCAGAACAAAATTTGAGTCTAATGGTACCTTTAAGCCCAGCAAAGGAGAGAGTAAATTAGCAGCTGTTTATTTATTGCTAAGTTACTCCTTATATATGTAGATTAGCGATTTCCATTTCATCATCTGAAGAAGTGATCATGCACATGAAAGCTCATGCCTTGAATAAAACCTTGTTGGTCTTAAAGGTGCCACTGGACCCAAACTTCTCTCTAAAGTTTAATTGCCTTTTCCTCTCTCTGTTGAAAACACTGGAGGATAGAGGCACCTTTTGGGGAGCCCCTTGCCCATTCTTTTTTCAAATTGGGTGGTGGTAGTGAGGAGAAGAATGAGATGTTATGCTGCGAATTTGGTGCCTCTACTTCAAAAAAGAGCTCCAGATACCCATGAATTGATTCCATTATAGTCTATGAGGACAATTGACTATAATGGTTGTCATAGGCTATAATGGCACCCTGAAAATGTGATATCTGTTCTACATAACATATTTCTGGTAAGGGCTTGGAGGAGAAGCATGTCTCGTGGCTTAAGTGCCACTCAGCACTTAACACCCACTCAGGGCAGCTGTCCCGCCCCTGAGTGCCTCCTCCTCCAACCGGCTTGCCTGTCTATCCAGAAGCCAGCCAATCGCCTTCCGTCCCCCACCCCTGACCACCCCCTCCTCCTTCCACTTCCCTCTGAGGCTCAGAGGCTGCAGATCCCTGCTGCATGAGAGCTGCCCCTGCTGGTGAGTTCCTGCCCGGGGGGCCTCCAGCCTGCAGCCTTTCCAGGTCCTGGGGGGAAGGAGAGGCTATCCACCCCCCAATCTAGCACCCATTGAATGCAACAGGCTTGGCCCCTAGTTCCTGAATATTTACTGAATCTGAATACCATACTGGCACTTGGATTTGAGAATATAAAGAAATACCAATATTTTTCAAATTCAGTTTACCCAGACTCCAAAAATACCTGTGTGTGGGGGGGGGGAGTTGTTTTGCACATCCTTAGTTTGTAAGCCTCTTGTGGCACAGAGTGGTAAGGCAGCAGACATGCAGTCTGAAAGCTCTGCCCATGAGGGTGGGAGTTAAATCCCAGCAGCCCGCTCAAGGTTGACTCAGCCTTCCATCCTTCCGAGGTCGGTAAAATGAGTACCCAGCTTGCTTGCTGGGGGGTAAACGGTAATGACTGGGGAAGGCACTGGCAAACCACCCCATATTGAGTCTGCCAAGTAAACGCTAGAGGGCGTCACCCCAAGGGTCAGACATGACCCGGTGCTTGCACAGGGGATACCTTTACCTGGGATACCAGTGAGTCTGACCTCTGTTGTGGGGAAGATAATGGAGCGAATAAAGGGAGCGATCTGCAAACATCTGGAGGACAGTTTGGTGATCCAAGGAAGTCAGCATGGATTTGTCTCCAACAGGTCCTGTCAGACCAACCTGGTTTCCTTTTTTGACCAAGTAACCGGTTTGCTGGATCGTGGAAATTTGGTTGATGTCGTTTACTTGGATTTTAGTAAAGCTTTTGATAAGGTTCCCCATGATGTTCTGATTGATAAATTGAATGACTGCAATCTGGATTTTCAGATAGTTAGGTGGATAGGGAATTGGTTAGAGAACCGCACTCAAAGAGTTGTTGTCAATGGTGTTTCATCAGACTGGAGGGAGGTGAGTAGCGGGGTACCTCAGGGCTCAGTGCTCGTTCCGGTACTTTTTAACATATTTATTAATGATCTAGATGAGGGGGTGGAAGGACTACTCATCAAGTTTGCAGATGACATCAAATTGGGAGGACTGGCAAATACTCCGGAAGATAGAGACAGTGTTCAACGAGATCTGAACACAATGGAAAAATGGGCAAATGAGAACAAGATGCAATTTAATAAAGATGAGTGTAAAGTTCTGCATCTGGGTCAGAAAAATGAAAAGTATGCATACTGGAAGGGGGATACGCTTCTAGGTAACACTGTGTGTGAACGAGACCTTGGGGTACTTGTGGATTGTAAACTAAACATGAGCAGGCAGTGTGATGCAGCGGTAAAAAAGGCGAATGCCATTTTGGGCTGTATCAACAGGGGCATCACATCAAAATCACAAGATGTCATATTCCCATTGTATACGGCACTGGTCAGACCACACCTGGAGTACTGTGTGCAGTTCTGGAGGCCCCACTTCAAGAAGGACGTAGATAAAATTGAAAGGGTACTGAGGAGAGCGACGAGGTACAGAGGAGAGCGACGAGGATAACCAGCCAAGGGACCAAGCCCTATGAAGATAGGTTGAGGGACTTGGGAATGTTCAGCCTGGAGAAAAGGAGGCTGAGAGGGGACATGATAGCCCTCTTTAAGTATTTGAAAGGTTGTCACTTGGAGGAGGGCAGGATGCTGTTTCCGTTGGCTGCAGAGGAGAGGACACGCAGTAATGGGTTTAAACTACAACGATATAGGCTTGATATCAGGAAAAAATTTTCACAGTCAGAGTAGTTCAGCAGTGGAATAGGCTGCCTAAGGAGGTGGTGAGCTCCCCCTCACTGGCAGTCTTCAAGCAAAGGCTGGATACACACTTTTCTTGGATGCTTTAGGATGCTTAGGGCTGATCCTGCGTTGAGCAGGGGGTTGGACTAGATGGCCTGTATGGCCCCTTCCCACTCTAGGATTCTATGATTCTATGATTCTATGATTCTATGAGGCAGGCACAGCTTCCGGCGGCCCAGTACCATGGCCTTTGCGGACCGGTACCGGATTGCAGACCGGGGGTTGATGACCTGAATGGCCCCTTCCAACTCTATGATTCTATGATTCTTTACCTTATTAGTTTGCAAGCCCTTTCCTACACTCCAGAGGCCAGATTTCAATACGGCATGGTAAAGAAACAGAACGAGAACATGTTTTGACTGTAAAGGTATAAGGAAGTAGTTTTTGAACCAAAATATCTTTGTAGAGTAGAGCTTGTTTTGAACTTGGGTATACTGCAAGATGTCACTGATGTAATTATTATTTTATTTATTTTTATTATATTTTATTATATTTATATACTGCCCTCCCTTGCAGCTCAGGGTTGCTTACAATGAAAAATGGAGAAAAGTGAAGTACAATATAAAATCTTGATTCAATACACAAGCATCCATGAACTTATAACTTTACTGACATTAAAGGGCATTATAACTTTACAGATTCTGCACCTGTGTTACTTAACTGCAATAATTGTGGTTCAGCATCTTTGGTAATATTTTCAAGTTCCACTGACTGCGGTCTGGATGTGGGAGGGGCTTTAATTTTGTTTTCATTGGCTGCGACCGAAGGGTTGTGGAAGAGCCCCGTTTTGCAGGCCCTGCAGAATTGTTTTAGCCGCGGCAGGGCCCTGATCTCGTCTGGGAGCTTCTTCCACCAGGTGGGGCCAGGGCCGAGAAAGCCCTGGCTCTGTTCGAGGCCAGATGTGCTTCTCTGGGCCAGGGATCACCAGCTTGTAGGTATTTGTAGAGCAAAGTGCTCTCTGGGGGGGTAGGCAGAGAGGCGTTCCTCAGGTACTCAGTATATTTGATTTATAAGAAATGGCAAAATGTATAATTTAGAATGTATTTATTATATTTATATACCACCCTTCCCTGGGGTAGTCATGATATTAATATGCCTGTAAAATAAATCAGTTAAAATTTTTAAATGTTTGCAGTAAGAACTAGCGTTGTGCGCTTCGGCTCAGTTTGCCTGGCTCGGCGATTGCTGAAGCCTGAAGCAGCATGTAGGAGGCCAGTGGCGTGGAGAAGGAGGGGTGGCGGTAGTGGTGGCAGCGCAATAGCTGGCAGCCGCATGCAGGCGTAGAGCTCTGTGCCTGTGTGCAGCCAGCAGCTGGTGCACCGTCCCTCCGTGGTGTGCGCTGACCTCCTAAGCACTGCCGCCATCCCTCCTCTCCGCAATGCGGCACTGGCCACCTCGGGCTGCGGTCATCACCAAGGCAGCCAAACCAATGTAGAGAAGGTCTTGAGGATTGTAATGAAGGGAGAAATAGTTACTGTTCCCAATAGGATTCGATCCCAGCAGCCGGCTCAAGGTTGACTCAGCCTTCCATCCTTCCGAGGTCGGTAAAATGAGGACCCAGCTGGCTGCTGGAGGGTAAAGGGTAATGACTGGGGAAGGCACTGGCAAACCCCCCCGTATTGAGTCTGCCATGAAAACGCTAGAGGGCGTCACCCCAAGGGTCAGACATGACCCAATTCTTGCACAGGGGATATCTTTACCTTTACCAAATAGTGTATATTGATTTTTGATATATGTGATTTGTTGTGAGTCCCCTCCTTTTCTTTTGTGTCCTCTTTATATTATTGTTTTTTAAAGCTAAAAATGCACCACTTTAGGTGTAAGGAAAGTTTTAAATGTTTCCTACAGGCTCTTAGTCCCTCCTTCTCCCATCTCTTGCACTGGCTCTTTTAGACCTGCTGCTGAATGTATAAAATTCCCCTTGAGGGCCTGGATCTCAGAGCTCCTCTTGGACAGAGGGAGGGAGGTAGAAACCAGCACTGCTGTGTCTGGCCTGTGGCCTGTCATCACCATTGTTTTATTTTGTTATGATAAAAGATCCTTCATAGACACAAATTCCAGTTTTTGAACTTATTATTCACCGTTAGGTACTTTAGAAGACAGGCTAAAAGTGTATGAAGAAATAAACAAGCGGCATCCAAGAGCAGTTTCACCTAGAAGATTACCTTTAAACTTTGTCACAGGTAATATTTCATATTTCTTTACCTCCACTTGAACCTTACTTAGAAAGATGATGATTTAGTCTTCTAGAAAAGACCGGTAGCCTGTTTCTGAGCCTGGCTGGTGCAGACGAAACCTTCAATATTCCAGTAGGAACCCCATACTGTGTCCCAATTACTGCGTCCTGATTAGTGTCCAGCTATACCTGAGGAGACCTGGGTCAAATCCCCTCTTACCCATGAAGTCCACCAGGGAACCTTCAACGAGGCACTCTGCTTAGCCTGGTGTACTCAGGAGGATAATATGGAGGGGCAGGAGAACTGTGTATGCTGAACCAAGCCTGGAGGAAGGACAGGATAATAAGAATGTAATATTTAGATATATACGGATCAGATAGACTGTAAACCACTAAAACCCCCAACTACCTGAGCTCCAAAAGTGATGGAAATGGCTTCTTTTTGATGGATTCTTTTATCCTAGAGTCACCTCCCATTTTCTGAACTAATTTCTCATCCTTCTCTCACTCTGTCTACCTCATGAACTTTGGAATCTTCATCCCCAAAGTCATATCCTAAGTGTCCTTCCTCACTAAATGTGGCTCATTTCTACCTCACGCCTCCATATCACAAACATCACATCTCTTTCCTAGCAGGTGCCGCTTTTTGGTGTGTGGGGAGGGAACTTGACCTCCCTGTTGAAAAACCTTGAGGCAATTGGGGGGGGGGTAGGAGGGATAAGAAGAACGTTGCCATTCATTAGATTAGATTTATTGAAATATGGTTCCAAGCCAGCTACAAAACGCACGCAAGTTACAAAAACATAGTCATGGCAACGTGCAAATGACCAACAAGAATAACATGTAAAATCAAACATTTAAAACATTATGAAACTATTAAAACAGGATTACCTAAGGCAAATTTTCAATAGCATAGTTTTGCTGCTATAGCCGTTTCTTTTGTGACCTTGTTTTGTGTCAGTCAAGGTGTGACCCCAGAATAATTTCTGCATTTCTTAAATAACTAAAGCCTGAAAAGAATCCTATTTGAAAAAGGTTATCTGTGCTGAAAAAACACTATCACAGAAATGAGTAGTGTTTCTTGAAAAGAAAAATATTGAACTGCTGTAACTGCCTTTTCATAATGCCATGTCTAAAATTTGGCTAGATGAAATGCCCATCCAGGTAGATCCATCCAGCCTCATGAAACCCCCTTTTAATGACTGTTGTTCTAAAGGGGGAACTTGTGAGGAAGATCTGATGGGTTCTGTCCATAAATGTCCTCGGATAACATCAGGGCTCTTATGCTAATAAATAAATGAAATTCTTATAGCTAACTTTTGTTTCAAGAAACAGTAGAAGTCTCCAGCTTGAATAGGAAATCATGAACATTTGCACGGATGGTTCTTGGTGTCCTAGGAATGCTTGCCCAAACTATTTTTCTTGCTTGTGACTGTTTTGTAATTACAAATACTGAGAAAAGGCTTGAAAGTTCTTCTCATTGGTTCACTTAGGGCTCAATTTTGGGGGTGACAGTTCAGGATCCCAGCCATACCCCCTCCCCCAGCCAAAGATAAGCAAGTTCTGCCCAGTTCACCCTGCTGTTCTTCTGCTTCCTTTCCCATGTATTCTGGGAGTTGTAGTCCTTAGAATGCCTTACACCAGTGGTCCCCAACCCCAACATGGATCAGTTGGTACCGGGCCGCAGCTCCTCCTCGTCCTCCTCCCTGGCTGTTGCCTTGGGGGCTGCCCTGCCACTCTGCCACTGGCTCACTTTTGGTGCTCTCCAGCGGCTGCCATGCTGGGGTTCCCCTCGGCAGGGCACTGCGCAGCTGCTGCTGTCAGCACCCCCCAGCGGGCGGCGGGAAGTCAGGGGTGGCAGCGGGAAAGCAAGTGGAGCAGGGGCTCAGGCGGTGGCAGCGATGTCCCTTGGCAAAAGATTACCCCCCTCCCCGGGCCTCAGTAAAATTGTCAAGTGTTGACCGGTCCCCGGTGATAACAAGGTTGGGGACCACTGCCTTACACTAATGAGAGGAGGAGACCCAATAGCAGGGGTAGTCAAACTGCGGCCCTCCAGATGTCCATGGACCACAATTCCCAGGAGCCCCCTGCCAGCATTCGCTGGCAGGGGGCTCATAGGAATTGTAGTCCATGGACATCTGGAGGGCCGCAGTTTGACTACCCCTGCCCAATAGTATTAAGTCCAGCGTCTAACTTGACACTGCTTTTTAGTGCCTTCCAGTTCTTAGTGGTTAGGTAAGCATGAGCCCAATCAGTAATACACATTAAGTCATTGCGGTATAACCAAGCACCCTTTTTTTTGTAGGTGAAAAATTTAGAGAACTAATGGATAAGTGGCTGAGGATTAACTTCAGTAAAGGCTGTCCACCCTTGTTTACCACTCTGAAATCTTTATATTACAATACAGAAAAGGTAATGATTTAACTTTTGTATCGTCTATGTATATTTTTGCATGTATCTGCTGCTGTCTTAATTGATGGTGGTTGTCCTCATGGGCTGAAGAATGTTCATCAGGCTTCGCTCGACTTGTTCTGGTTGTAATTTGGAGTACACCAGATGGCTTCACCAT
Source organism: Paroedura picta (assembly GCF_049243985.1). Classification (NCBI taxonomy): domain Eukaryota; kingdom Metazoa; phylum Chordata; class Lepidosauria; order Squamata; family Gekkonidae; genus Paroedura; species Paroedura picta. Next base: position 123,739,166 of record NC_135374.1, on the reverse strand, counting down.
TAAAAGTGGAGGTATTCTGGTCCTGATGCAGAGGGAGTTTTCACTCTCGGAAGCTCATGCCTTGCAAACTGTGTGGGTCTCCAGGGTGCTCCTGGACTCTGCCGCTCTTTGGGAGTCCATGTCTGGCCTCTGTTCTCCCAAGGACTGAGCCTGCCCTGCAGGCCCTTCCGAATGCTTCACAGACTTAGCCAGTTTTGTTGCAAGGATCGCATTAGCAGGCCCTCCAAAAATGTTTGGTTCAGATTTGTTCCTTCCCTTGTTTCTCTTAGCTGGTTGTTTTCATGCAAAATTGTCCTAATCTTCCTTTATGAGTGACACGTTGTGCCTTAGCCAAACAACCCTAGAAAAGGGGAGAGATACTACTTTTCCTAGCTTGCATGCTCAAAGGGACCAGCTTTAAATATTGCTGTGGGGGGGGGGGGGTGACTGATGGACAGTATCTTTGCTAGGGTTTTTTAGGGGAGATGTGCAAAACCAGTTATTGTCCTCCTTGTTGGAAATTTACTAGCCAGGCTTTTTTCCCCCCTCTGGGCTTTGCTTTGGGAGAAATCGTTAGCTTCTGCCGCTGTGGACACGTTGGTGTTTCTTCGACTTAGATCCCAGGTTTGCAACTGCAGCCTGCCTTGGTTCATTTGGGGTTTAGGATTGCCTCTATTGCTTGGCTGCGTCATCAGGCGAAAGGAAGACTGCAACCAAATCCTCAGAAGGAAATTGAGACTTGAAAGGGCAGCCATGAAGGAACCAGAGAAGCATTTTAAGTGTAAGGATACGTTGTTGATGACCAATATCCAAGATAATTCATGCCTCATTGCTGTGTTTGGATGTGAGAGTTGAACAGTGAAGAAAACTCACAAGAGTAAAGTTAATGCATTTGAAATGTGGTTTTGGAGGAAGTGTTTTACATACACCCTGGACAGCCAAAAAGACAAAGAAGTAGGTCCTAGATAAAACCAAGCCTGAGTTCTTCCCAGGAGCTAAAATGACCAAACTGAGGCTATTGTAATTTGGTCACATCATGAGAAGACAAGACTCGCCAGAAAAGACAATAATGGTAGAAAAAGTTGAAGGCAGCAGCAGCAGCAGAAGATCCAACATGAGATGGATTGACTCAAGTCAAGGAGGCCACAGTCCTCAGTTTGCAAGACTGAACAAATCTGTCAACAATAGGACATTTGGGAGGTCATTAATCCATAGGGTGGACATAAGTTAGAAGTGACTTGACAGAATTTAACAGATACTCTCTCACTGGCTTCCATGCTTCCCTGTTGTATCTTTGTGTTTCCCTTTTTTCAATATGATAAATCCAGAAGTGAACCTGGCAAATGCAAATATAAGAAAAACAAACATATATTGTAGTGCTGAGTGTGCCTCTGCAGGTTATTAATGCTCCAGTGTCCAGCAGGGCTCAGTCTGTGTGTGGCAGATTCGGGTTCCCACTCTTCCTTCAGCTGTTGGTTACTCTCCTGATGGATACTTGGGATGTGATTCTCTCAGAATAGAATAATGGAATCATAGAGTTGGAAGGGACCTCCAGGGACATCTAGTTCAACCCCCTGCACAATGCCCAAGTGATCCCCAACACCAAAAATCTCCAGAATCCAGCCTGGCCTGGAGGGAATTCACCTTCCTCCCACAGTGGTGATCAGCAATTCCCTGGGTGTGCAAGGAAGGGCCCCAAGAGACAAACACTGGCACATCCCTTCCTGCCCACCCACTCACCATCTGCCTAAGTTCATACAATCAGCATTTCTGTCGGATGACTATCTAGCCTCTGCTTAAAAATTTCCAAAGAAGGAGAACCCACCACCTCCTGAGGAAGCCTATTTGGCTGAGGAACCATGTACCTTTGTCACTTTCACATCATCTTATAGGTTTTCATATGCGTCTTATAAGATGCATTACTTTGTCGCGTGTTTTCCTCCAATCTCACTCTAGCCGTCTCACTTCCTATTTCCTCTGCCGTAGCTCCTCTGTGTATCACGGAGCTGTCTTAGGTCAGAGGAAGAGAGGGTGTCAAGAAGTTTTGCATTGATGGCAGTTGACATCCAATTTTGCCAGTCTTTGGCCATCTCATCTAGCACACCACATGGAGGCTTCGGGTCCCGTAGAATATTCAGGAAACTATTAGGATCCAGAAGTCTCCATGAGCAGGCATAAATACGCCTGCCATCCACTGGTGGAGGAGGCAGGAGCTTGAGCCAGGCCTTCAGAGTATGGTGCTCTGACCATGGCACCAAATTATTGACTATCAGTTCCACCTCCAGCTCTGCACCAGAGATCAAATCCAGGGGGTTGCCTGCCTGATGGGTAGGACCAGAAACAAACTGTGAGAGCCCCAGGGTTGCCATGGATGACACGAGGTCCAGGCCTGAACCTGTGTCTCTGCATGGACATTGAAGTCTCCAAGGATAATAAGGCTTGAATACTGCAACACGAGGTAGCAACAGTTTCCAGCAGGCCCAGCAGGGCATCAGTCAGATGGCCATGCTCTCCACCGAGTCCCACCAGAGGCCAACACATTCAGTTCCTCGGATTGTTGATGGAGGCTCTAAGGAGAAAGTGACCCTGTCCCCTCCCCCACGCCCCGATTGATGGAGGACTGAGAAACTGGGGGAGCCAGTTCTTTTAAGGCAACAGTTTCTCTTCCTTAATCCAGGTCTTGATCATGCATGCCAGGTTCACCTCATACTCTGCAAAAATAGGACTGCAGAGTTGAAGTCTTCTTGTTGACTTCATTGCACAGCATCAGTGGGAGATGTGTTACAACTTTTAGCCAGCTTGTTGTTGTGGTTAAGAGATGCAGCTTCTAAGCTGGTGAGCCAGGTTTGTTTTCCCATTCCTCCTCCACATGCAGCCAGCTGGGTGACCTTGGGCTCGCTGCAGCACTGATAAAGCTGTTCTGATGGATCAGTAATCTCAGGGCTCTCTCAGCCTCACCCACCTCACAGGGTGTCTGTTGTTGGGAGAGGAAAGAGAAGGTGATTGTAAGCCACTTTGGGTAGAGAAAGGTGGCATATAAGAACCAGCTCTTCTTCTTCAATAATCTCAGGGCTCTCTCAGCCTCCCCTCCCTCATAGGGTGTTGAGGGGAGAGGAAAAAGAAGGTGAATGTAAGCTGCTTTGAGACTCCTTTGGGTAGAGAAAAGAACCAACTCTTCTTCTAGCCTCTCTACCTGTGTTTCTTGGCACAGAGGTTAGGAAGGGTGCGAGGCTGACCGTATCCTGCACCTTCAGAGGATCGAATGGCTTTGTGTGGGCTAATTGACCTGGACTTCCAATGCCCAATGAAGGACACAACAGGGAGATTCAGAAGCACACATAATTTCTTATAGAAATAAAAGTTAGTTAGTTAGTTAGTTAGTTAGTTAGTTAGTTAGTTAGTTAGTTAGTTAGTTAGTTTGTTTATTCATTCATTCATTCATTCATTCATTCATTCATCCATTCATCCATCCATCCATCCATCTATTATATTTATTTATTATATTTATTTATTTATTTATTATATTTATATACTGCCTTCCCCGGAGGCTCAGGGCGGCTAAAGAGATCCAAGAAGTCCACCCTATTCTTGGAACCCGTAACTTTGTATACAGCCAAGCAAGTGATCATGGGCATGGGCAGATCTCCTCTATGATTTAATTGTTCGGTGTCTTTTATGCCTGTTAGGGTATGTCTTCATCACGTGGGCCTAACTTCATCAAGTGGCCTTACGGCAGCCAATTTTTGGTTATTGGTTCTGCAGCAGGGACTTCCCAGGTTCTTGGGCTAGATCCTCAGCCTGGACAGCCTTCTCCTTGCCACCGGCCATCTGGTTTGGCCAGGGGCTTTGGTCCCTCTTGTTCCCATCCTGTGTTCTGTACAGGCTGCTGGTGCGTTTGACCCAGCAATAACTGGCTGTCGTTTGCCCTAGCAAAACCTGATTACTGAAGGGCGCATATTTTGCTCTCCTAAAAAAGGCGTTAGCCTTCCTATTAGCTTTGTTGGTATGTCCTTCGGTCCTCCTTAGGCATTATGCATATAATGTGGAATAACCTTTTGCTTCATTTTGTATTAACAAAGCTTCATAATAATGTTGTGCAGTAGGTCCTTTTCTCTGCAAGCTGAGATGTAAACATAATCCACAAATGTGGAATACATTGAATGAAACAGCAGAAGATTAATAACACAATGGTTATCCTAACTTGTAAGGCTTCTCTCAGACATCCCTCAAAATTAGGCATGCATCCAAAAAACCAGGTCCCAGAGGTCCAGCCCTCATTTTGCCCTTCCTGCTTATAGACCTTGATATTCCCGTAATTTTCTCTAAGGCATTGGCAACATTTCCTTCACTGATATAGAAACAATATTTTTCTCTTATTAATGCACACACTCCCGCTTGCTGGGAAGTTAAGACTTTTAACAACCATTGGCTTGTAGAACCACTTAAGATATTTAGGTTAATTCCTTCTGTAGGCTTATTAGTGCATCAACAGTGTCATTGAAACTCCCTCCTAATTCTTTTAACATATCTTTACAGCTGCTTTTTCTAACTCCCAACCAGGGCAAATAAGCCCTGACAAAAGCATGTTGTTTAGCCAGTGCGTTGTCTGTATATAGAATCCTAGAGTGGGAAGGGGCCATCTAGTCCCACCCGCTGCTCAATGCAGGATCAGCCTCAAGCATCCAGGAGAAGGATCTGTCCAGCCACTGCCTGAAGACCGCCAGTGAGGGGGAGCTCCCCACCTCCTTAGGCAGCCCATCCCACTGCTGAACTAGACTCCTAGAATCCTAGAGTGGGAAGGGGCCATACAGGCCATCCAGTCCCACCCCCTGCTCAACGCAGAATAAGCATCCAGGAGAAGGCTCTGTCCAGCCGCTGCTTGAAGATGGCCAGTGAGGGGGAGCTCCCCACCTCCTTAGGCAGCCCATCCCACTGCTGAACTAGACTCATAGAATCTTAGAATGGGAAAGTGCCATCCAGGCCATCTAGTCCACCCCTCCCCCCATGGGAAGGGGCCATGCAGGCCATCTAGTCCCACCCCCTGCTCAAGGCAGGATCAGCCTCAATCATCCAGAATAAGTATCTGTCCAGCAGCTGATTGAAAACAGCCAGTGAAGGGGACCCACCACCTCCTTGGGCAGCCCCTTCCACTGCTGAACTAGACTCCTAGAATGCTAGAGTGGGAAGGGGCCATGCAGGCCATCCAGTCCCACCCCCTGCTCAGTGCAAGATCAGCCTCAAGCATCCAGGATAACTATCTGTCCAGCAACTGCTTGAAGACTGCCAGTGAGTTAGCCTATGCACAAAACCTTTTTTTATCAGTTAGCACAAATATATATGCACAAATATTTCCAAGGTTAAAAGGTGAGATCTTTCTAAGGCTTGCATTTTCAATATTGGTGACACTAGATAACCAAAAGTGCATCTCCCTTTCCAATCAGGGGGCATTACTTTATATGCCACATTTCCAAAAATCTAGTACATACCTGATGCCTGGAAAAACAAAGACATCTGTTGTTGAGTGCTGTTTTGTGTCATTTTAGCCATGAGCCATTTCTTCCCCAAGTATCCTTCCCATTTATTTTATTTTTGGAGAGACTCCAGAGACAATTTGCTTTGACACAATCATGTTTTCCCCACATAAATCCATTTCCTTGTTTTATCCAGTAAATCCAGATTTAAGATTGGTCCATTAGATTACAATGTGAAGTTAAAGACACTGTGACCACATAGCTTTGATTTACTCCCTCCCCAATGACTCCCACCAAATCATGGAAGGGACTTCAAGGGTCATCTAGTCCGGGAGTCGTCAACCCCCAGTCCGTGGCCCGGTACTGGGCCACGAAGGCCTCAGTGATGGGCCGCCACACCTGCCTCTCCCCCCCCCCGCAGTGAGAAACTCACCAGGCCGTCAGAGAAGCGTCCTCCAAAGCAGCCGCTTCACTCGCAGCCCGGCTAGCTTTTTGCTGTGAGGGGGGCAAGGAGAGGCAGGCACAGCCGCCGGCACGCTGGCAGGCACAAACACATATGCGCGGAGCTTCCACGCATGCACTTTAGCGCCCTCTGGTGGTGAAAACGCGCATGCACGGCAGCTCAGCGCATGCGCGTTTTCGCCACCATGGGGTGCTAGCGCACATGCGCGGTGCCCGGGCCGCCGGCTCTTTGCCACCCCCAGAGGCGGTCCTCAACCTTTAAAAGGTTGAGGACCGCTAATCTAGTCAAACCCCATACAGAATGCAGGAAATGGCCACAAAAGCCAAGAACCTACACAGTCACTTCTGTCCACCTACTTACAGTCTGCATAAATGCACGGAATTAGCATTTCTGTCAGATGGCTATTTAGCCTCTGGTTAAAAACTTCTAAAGAAGAAAAACCCACCACCTCTTGAAGAACCCTGTTCCACTGAGAAACCGCTCTGTCAGGAACTTCTTCTGGATGTTTAGATGGAATTTCTTTTGAATTAATTTTATCCTATTGGTTCTGGTTCATCCCTCCGGGGCAAGAGTATTTGACTGGCAAATACTCCAGAAGATAGAGACAGAGTTCAACGAGATCTGAACACAATGGAAAAAAGGGCAAATGAGAACAAGATGCAATTTAATAAAGATAAATGTAAAGTTCTACATCTGGGTCCGAAAAATGAAAAGCATGCCTACTGGATGGGGGATACGCTTCTAGGTAGCACTGTGTGTGAACGAGACCTTGGGGTACTTGTGGATTGTAAACTAAACATGAGCAGGCAGTGTGATGCAGCAGTAAAAAAGGCGAATGCCATTTTGGGCTGTATCAACAGGGGCATCACATCAAAATCACAAGATGTCATAGTCCCATTGTATACGGCACTGGTCAGACCACACCTGGAGGTGTGCAGTTCTGGAAGCCTCACTTCAAGAAGGACGTAGATAAAATTGAAAGGGTACAGAGGAGAGCGACGAAGATGATCTGGGGCCAAGGGACCAAGCCCTATGAAGATAGGTTGAGGCACTTGGGAATGTTCAGCCTAGAGAAAAGGAGGTTGAGAGGGGATATGATAGCCCTAGAGGTGGGGCAGTTGTTGGGAAATTTGCATGGTGTGGGGAGGGTCCCAGTTGCTGGGTCAGGACTCCTGAGGCATTAGTGCTTTGTGCATGAATGTGCAGTCTTTGATGGAGCAGTTGCCTTCATCAGGAATTCTTTGATCTTTGGAAAAACCTGCTTTTTCTCCATTGCCCACTAGATGGCACCTGGTTCCCAAAAATTCCCTCATCTGCTTTTTTTTCCACCTGTGGTCTAGTACAGTGGTCCCCAACCCCTGGTTCGGAGACTGGCCCCAGTTCCGGCCCCGGTCTGTAGACCTGTCCCGGTTCGTAGATCAATCGGTACCGGGCCGCGGCTCCACCTCATCCTCCTCCCCTGCTGCTGCTTCAGGGGCTGCCCTGCCACTCTGCCGCCGGCTCACCTTTGGTGCTCTCCAGCAGCCGCCATGGCTGGGCCTCCCCCTCGGCATGGCACTGCGTAGCTGCTGCTGGCAGCGCCTCCCAGTGGGCAGCGGGAAGTCAGTGGCGCCGGAGGGAAAGCAAGTGGAGCAGGGGCTTAGATGGCGCCGACATCCCCCGACAAAAGACTGCCACCACCACCACCCCCAGGCCTCAGTAAAATTGTCAAGCGTTGACCAGTCCCCGGTGATAAAAAGGTTGGGGACCACTGGTCTAGCAGTTCCTCAGATGGCCTCTTTGCTCTGGCAACATTTGTCAAGATCTTTGAGAAAAGACATCCCCCCCCTCAATATTTCACTTTGGGTTTTGCTATTTATGCCTTTGTTTTGAGACCCAACAGCCAACTTCTTTCAGGAAATTTAGAAGTGAAACAGTCACTTGAATAATTTGTTCAAAGGTTGGACGTGTAAGAGTAGGCGTTTTGTACAGACCTTCAATAACCAGCTTTTTAATCCCCTTTTCCCTTCTAGGGACTCCCCTTCCTGAAGCTGCATTCGAATTGGGGTAGCTACATATTCAGCAGTTACGGTTCAAGAGTGTGGCAAACCCAGAAAGCAAAACTATAATCATGGGCATTGATGAAAATTCAAAGGGAACAGAGCTCTCTAAATCCTATTGAATTTGAATTGTAAGGGCAAAGAGGGATTCGCCAGTTATAAGCTGTGACTTCTTCAGATAGTAGCTCCTGAATCCACGAAACTATCAAATTCCTGCCCCTCCCAATCAATTTCACCAAATCAGTTTATTTCTCTTCTACCATCCGCAACTTTTCATAGTCATCTCTAGCAGCTCTTCTTTCTTTCAATCTGTGGCCTTCTCTCTTCCAGTGACCTTGTTGTATGCAAAGACAGCATGCAAGACACCAGGGATTTGCTTGAGGCCAGAACAAACTAGACCTTGGATTGGGGCCTCCCTCCACCCATCTCCGTTATTCCCACGACCGAACTAGAATCAGAACACATCTAGACCGTTGGAGAAATAGTCCAAATGCCGCCCTGCAGAATCATCTGCAAATTCAGCAGCTTTAATTATTTTAGTTGTGAATTTGATTTTAGTTGTGATTTTATATGCCATGTTGTAAACTGCCCTGAGCCTGCTTATGGGGAAGGGTGGTCTATAAAGGCAATGATAAATAAATATAAATACAATTAAATAAGTACCAGCTCTTGATGAGGTCCAACGGACACCTGTGACTTCCACCAGAAGTTTGGGCATGATCCTGAACTACTCCTTGTCAGTGGAGGCCCAGATCACAAATGTTGCTCGCCTGGCAATTTTCTATCTATACGACAACTAGCTCCCTACCTCTCGACACCCAGCCTAGTCATGGTGATCCTCTAGTCACCCCCAGGCTAGACTTCTGCAACTTGCTGTACACAGGGCTTCCCTTGAGACTAACCTGGAAACTCCAACCTATACAAAATGTAGCTGCACGAGTCTTACAGGGATCCAGTGGAAGGGAGCACATGACACCAGTGCTTGCCCAAATGCATTGGCTCCGGATTGGAGGCTGGATGAGATTCAAGGTTTTGGTCCTGACCTTCAAAGTAAACCGCCTAGAACCAGCATAACTGCAGGCCACCTCTCCCCCATGGAACATTGCGGTTGGCTGACCAAGCTCTGCTCAGGGTCCCTGGCCCCAAGAGAGGAGGCTGGCTGCTCTGCTGACTGAGATCAGTTCTGCGGGGCCCATAAGACAGAGCTATTCCACCAGATCAGCAATTGAGGCTGGGAACATCACACCAAACAGGCTGGCTCCCTGGGAAACATCTGAGTGAAGATGGGAGATTCTCCACCGACAGGACGAGATTCAATCAGGCAGATATATCTTTAACTGCTCCTGCGGAGTGGATTAAATAAAGCCCTAAGGGCTATTGAGGAAGAGTTAGGGTGGGCTCTGTCCGTGATAAAAACTCTTTAAGGGCGAATCAGGAGCCGCGAAGCCACTCTTGCCCCAAGCGGCCGATGGGGAGGCGCGCGAAGCTTGGCACGGCCTCGCCTACCAGGGGACTCCTTCCCATTGCCCTCGGGAAAGGAGCAGGGACGCTGCGTCGAAGAAAACCCACCCAGCCACACACTCCGACACCCACCCGCTAACCCCCCCAAACCCTCCCCAGACCCCTGCCCAACCTCCCGACTTGTCCCCGCGCTTCCGACCCATACCAACTCACCATTCCCCCGGCCGCTCCCTGCTCCGTGCTCACCTTCTGCCGGTCCTCCTGCTCCCTGTCCCTCTCTTCCCTTTGCCCTGCTAGCGACGCTGCCAGCCAGTGTGGCATGCACACCGGCCGGCAGGCCACGCGAATGAACCAGGCTCACGTGCATGCCTGGTTGCTCAGCCCGATGCCCCGCCCGCGCCCCCCAGCTGCAGCACCCATGCCCGGACTCCCGAGCATGCGTGCTTCCCTTCCCCGTTGCCCGCACCACCCAACCACCACGTCGCGCTGCTTACCTGCCTGTTCCCACCAGCTGCCCAGCGAGCTCACAGGCACGGGGGCCTGGACCTATGCCCGCACTCTGCCCATTTTTAGAAATGGCCTTTTTTTTCTAGTATATATATAAGGTGTAAATTTACTTAACTGTTTTAACTAACTAAAACTTGTGTGCTTTTAACCTTATTTATGATTGTATTTTTATCACTTTACATTTCACTCCCTGAGCCTCATGGGAAGGGCAGGTTATAAAAATAAAGTTGTCCTCATTGTTACTGTTATAATGACTGCCCAGGGAACCCCACTTTCACGTTTCACGTATTTGCCTGCCTCACCCTCAGGGAGGGGTGGGGCTGGAGGAGGTGACAGCCAGCCAGTGCCGGGGTGACTGAGCTTGATGGGTGGGGCAGCCCCCCTCTCTCAGAATATCCCAATCTATAACCTCACCCATCGGATCGGCATAACCAGTGGACTCTACTACCTCAACCTTTGCCTTAACAAATATTTGGCCTGCAGTTTACATTTTTGCAGCAGCATCTGCACTTGCTTATCGCAATTTCCACAGTCTGTCAGTAAATCAACGTAATCCATTCATCATACTTTCCTTTTACAAAAAATGACACAAGTCATGTGAAATATTAAAATTTACGTTCCCTCAGCTAGCCAGGATTCATTGACTAGAGAATAGAAAAGCCAATCTAAAGTACAGTCATGAATCAAGCAAGACAGAAGATGATCTAAAGAATTCTCAGTTATAACTTTTCAGTTCTCAACCAGATACTGGCAGGGGCTCAAAGACCTTCCGCATTTGTTCGGCTTAGCTCCCATTGTGAGCACTGGGATGTGCAGCCTTTCTCATTGTGGAGTTCTTTTGCCTAACTTACCCCTGTACTTAAATAACCAAAAAAAAAAGGAGGAAGAAGAAGAAGGAAGAAGAAGGAGGAAGAAGAAGAAGAAGAATAAATCAACTGCAGTTACTAGTTCCCAAGCCATTTCCAACTCTTCAGTCAAAGTCGTGGGGCACCAAGCTAGGATCCAAATGATCTGAGAAAGGTACATGGTCACCACCATTGCCACAGCACAGCCTTCCCTCCTTTTAACCTTGAGCTGAAGCTTCATGCTTTGACTTTGTGGCAGTCATTCCACAATAGGGCATTTGTGCAAGGATCAGGTCCGCTAAATGAATTCTGCATTTACTTCAAACAAGATTTGTCATTAAAAGAGAGGGCTATTTTTGCACATGCCCAATAATGTTACAACATAGATGTATTGTCAAAAATAAAGCACACTTTGCAAGGGTGAAAGGCTGACTTACATTCACTCCTCACCGAGGGAACTGCATTTCCATTAGGGTAACAATGGAGCGGATTCTGCAAGGCAAGTTCTCCCTGCAGGATTGACTCCATCACAGGCTGTATTGAGCAGACTGGCTGCTTGTTCAATAAATGGAGGGAAGGACAGACCTCTAAAGAAGAGTATCTGCAAGTTATTAGGCCAAAGGTGGGAGTGAGCTGAGACTGGCCAGGGAAGCACACTGTGAGAAGAAAAACTTTTCCCGTCATGTGAGGAGCAAATGTAAGGGAAAGGAGGCAACAGGTGAAGATGGAGAGACGCTGACAGAAGACCAAGTCGAAAGGCTCAGTACCTATTTTCGCCTGCTTTTTCTCGAAAAATATGGACACCTCCAGGGATGGCAGTAGGCAAGATGTAGCACCCGGGTAGCAGGCTGACATGAACAGAGACGTTATCAAGAGGCACCTGGCTGCACTGGATGAGTTCAAATCCCCTGAGCGAGATGATGTAGACCCAAGGGTACTCAAAGAACTTTCTAGAGAGTTTGCAGAATCTTGTCCATTATCTTCGGAATCTCTTGGAGGACTGGAGTTGTGCCAGAAGACTAGAGAAGAGTGAATGTTATCCCAATCTTCAAAAAAGAGCTGGGAAACTATAGGTCAGTGAGTCTTACCTCAATTGCAGGGAAAATAATGGAGCAGATTTTAAAGAGGGCATTCTGCAAACATCTGAAAGACAACTTGGTGATCTGGGGAAGTCAGCACAGGTCCTGCCAGACCAACTTTGTTTCCTTCATTGACCAAGTGATGGGCTTACTAGATCATGAAAACTCAGTTGATGTTGTTTACCTGGATTTCAGTAAGGCTTTTTGACAAGATCTCCCATGGTGGTCTGAAGTAAACTGGAGGACTTCAGACAGGATTTTTAGATAGTTAAAGGTAAAGGTAAAGGTATCCCCTGTGCAAGCACCGAGTCATGTCTGACCCTTGGGGTGACGCCCTCCAGCGTTTTCATGGCAGACTCAATACGGGGTGGTTTGCCAGTGCCTTCCCCAGTCATTACCGTTTACCCCCCAGCAAGCTGGGTGCTCATTTTACCGACCTCGGAAGGATGGAAGGCTGAGTCAACCTTGAGCTGGCTGCTGGGATTGAACTCCCAGCCTTATGGGCAAAGCTGTCAGACGGCTGCCTTACCACTCTGCGCCACAAGAGGCTCATTTTAGATAGTTAGTGGATAGGAAACTGGGTAGAAAACGGTATCCAAAGAGTAGTTGTCAGTAGTTGTCACTGGATTGGAGGGAGGTGAGTACTGGGGTGCCAGGAGGCCCTGCTCTGTGCTAGTTCAAGGAGGTGGCAGGTGACAGTGGGTGAGCGATGGGGTTGTGAGTGTCCTACAAAGTGCAGAGGGTTTGACTAGTTGACCCAGGAGATCCCTTCCAACTCTATTATTCTATGATTCTAGGCTGTGACCCTGTGAGCTTAGAGGCTCCTCCTTGCCTTTGGTGCAAGAAGAAGGGGGACATACAAATATAAATAAATAAAATAAAATCCAAAGAGCTCTTGTCTTGTGGCTCCTATCCTGGGGATTTGTCTGGGGATCACCCTAGCTTCTTTATCCTTAAAATAAATATTTTAGAGGGAAGGAATCTATTTTTGCAAGACAATAATGGATATTATTGGGCCAGTATCCAGTCACTTGCAAGGAGTGTGCCATGTTTGTTGTTCTCCCTGATGACAAGATGGACATGGGAACTCAGGAATAGACTTCAAGCCCTTGCAGAGAAGATGGAAGCAGCAACAAGGGCAGAGAAGGAACCAAAACAAATTCAAAAATGGAGTGAAGAGAACCAAAAGAAATGGCATTAGAGGGAAATGGAAAGTGTTGGTCATTGGTGACTCTCTGCTGAGGGGTCTGGAATGACAAGTGACTAGGCCTGACCCCCCTAGTCCAACAGGTGTGTCTCTTGCCAGGGGTAAAGATTAAAGATATTATGGACCAGATGCCAAAACTGATGAAACCTATGGATCACTCCCCATTTGTGGTGGTCCACATGGAAAGGAATGGCATGACCATGAACAACTGTGCCCGTATTAAGGCAACAAAGGTCTTGGGAGGCAGCTGAAACAAATGGGGCACAAGTGGCTTTCTCTTCAGCCCTGCCTGTTCGGGGAAGAGAAACCAGTCAGGAGCTGAAGATAATGGAAGTGAAACACTGATTGCGTTGGTGGTGCCGGCAGGTGGGATTTGGATTCTGGGACCACAAGATAGAAGAAGGCCTGGTAGCACAGGATGGACTTTGCTTATCCAAGTTGGGGAAGAATGTGTTTGGATGGAACCTGGGGAGATTAATCAAGAGAGCTTTAAACTGAAGCCTCGAGGGAAGGAGATGTCCAACGTAGGAATTCTACTGTGGGAGAGTAAATAGTAGTGGCCTGCCTGGGAAGGACGGGTCAAATAGAACCCAGGGGAAGGGGCTTCAGGTGCCTCTACCAACGGCCAAAGCATGGTCAGTAAAGAAAGACCTTGAGCTTCTCATGCAGCAGGAGAGATATTATTTAGTAGACATTACAGAGACTTGGTGGAATGATTCCCATGACTGGAATGCAGAAGTGGATGGATATGAGTAGGTCTAAAAACCCCCAAAAAGATTGGAGAGGAAGTGGAGTGGGGAAGAGAGGGCTTGTCTGTCAAGAAATACTACAGGAGGAGAGTACCTGGGTGAAGCTAAGAGAGGGAAAAACAAAGAGTGCAGTGTTTGGCATCTGCTACAGACCACCTGATCAGGATGAAGATGTGGATGCTGCCCTCCTGGAGACCCAGCCCTATGAGGGATGGCTGAGGGACATCATCATAGAATCATAGAGTTAGAAGGGGCCATACAGGCCATCCAGTCCAACCCCCTGCTCAACGCAGGATCAGCCCAAAGCATCCTAAAGCATCCAAGAAAATTGTGTATCCAACCTTTGCTTGAAGACTGCCAGTGAGGGGGAGCTCACCACCTCCTTAGGCAGCCTATTCCATAATTGAAAGGTTGTCAGAGGGAAAAGTTCCTGTTGGCAGCAGAGGATAGAGCTGCAGTAATGGTTTTAAACTACGTGTAGAACTGTGAAAAATATTTCACAGAGTAGTTCAACAGTGGAATGGGCTGTGTAAGGAGATGTTGAGGTCACCCTCGCTGGCATTCTTGAAGCAGCAGCTGGACAGAGACTTATCCTGGATGCTTTAGTCTGATCCTGCATATAGCGGGTTGGAATAGATTGCCTGGATGGCCCCTTCCAGCTCTATGGTTCTATGATTCTATGTCATGATTGCTATCTTTAAGTATTTGAAAGGCTGTAACTTGGTGGAGGCCAGGGAGTGGTTCCTGTGGGCAGCAGAGGCTAGGACCCATAGTCATGGGTTCTACATGTAGAACAGTATCAGCTAGATGTCAGGGGAGAAAATTCATAGAGTAGTTCAGCAGAGGAAACAGCTGCCTAAGGAGATGGTAAGCTTCCCCTCACTGGATAAATCCTTATCCTGGATGCTTTAGGCTGATTCTGTGGGTGTTTCCGCACAAGGACCAATGTTGCCAATTGGTCCCACAAAGTGGAAACGCTATTTTTAAAAGTGCAATCTCGGCGTTACGCATACCTGCTTTTTTAGTGGAATCCAGTAGCCTTTCATTCGTTTCCCACAGGTTTCCGGTCTTGCAAAAATCTCTAGACAGGAAGAAATTTTTTCAGTGCTTTGTTCCGCCCCTGGCCATCAATCAAACGAACAGCCAATGGGCGGTTGTTATCATGCTCCGGGAAAGCCCCTTTCCTGCATGGGCATGATTTTCGGCCAAAAATAAAGGGAACTTGCAAACGCGGCTGTGTTGTGCTTGGGGACTTAGGGGAGCTTTAAAGCACTTCTGTGGAGGGACTGTAGCCGGAGAAGCCTCGCTGGGTCAATGAAGGCTCACGGGTTCATTGCTTTCTGCTCGCTCCGAGAAAAAAAAAATGGCGATCGCTTCGCCGGAAGTTCGGAGGAGAGAGCCAGGGGGAGGGACTTTGTTGGAACAACAATGGGAACACACAAGTCTTTTTCACTAGTGTTGCAGATTGTTTGCAACAGTGTAGCGTTTTTCGGAGGGTGAATCCACTTTTCCCGATTTTCCTTTAAGCGCTACAACGAATCGCTTTTTGCGGGACTGTTTCAGGAGTGTGGCAGATTGTGTGCGATGTCTTGCAAATTAGTAGCGTTTACAATTTGCAAGCCTTCTGCTACCTTAAAGTCGTGCGGAATGGCCCTGTATATCCCCTTCTGACTCTGTGGTTCTGTGATTCTATTCTAGTACTGTAGAGTTGATTAGAGCAAGGGCACGCTATCCTGTTAAATGCTCCTCCGTTGTCCTTGTGCATAGCTTCTGTGAAGTTTAATGAGGGCCATTATTCCAATTGCTTAACTCATAGTAAAGACACACAGTCCCCTGTAGAGCTCAGTTTGGCTGAAATGTTTGGTAATGTATATTCTGGAAGATATGAGGATATCTTTGTCGGTAGGGTGTGCTAGTTGCTGGAGATATCCATTCAAAGGTTCTGGCTGCTTATATCTCTTTGAAACTTTAAATGATCTGTATATGTTTGGTGGCACACCCATCTAGCTCTAGCAGGTTGGGGCTATGGGAGGGGTCCTGGCTCAGTGATAGAGCATCTGCTTTACATGCAGAATGTCCATGGTTCAATCCCTGACATTTGTAGTTAAAAGGACCAGGCCATAGGTGATGGACAAGACCTCTAAACAGAGACCCCAGTCTGATTAGATGGTACCAATCTTGGTGGACCGATGGTCTGATTTGGTATAAGGTAGCTTCAGGTGAATTTCCCTGCTATATGGCCACTTCTGCCTTCTGGTCCTTGTGAAGCTGTTTTTTCCTCAGCTAAACTGAAGTGATGTATTAAGTTACAATTAATGCTGTACATTAATGTCTATGATAAGTACACACTACATTTAGATAATGTGATTTAAAAAACCTTTTTAATACAAACTTGGCTAACTATTTTATAGGTTTCTACAATCCAAGAACTTGTTACTGGTTATGAAGCTTCTCTGAAGACCTGTGACTTGTTTAGTCCATCTGGTAGGTTTGAGTGTTCTTGTGTTCTTGCCCCTGGAATGTGATTTTAATTAATTAACCTTTGAACCAGTCTTCCTTAGCTTGCTGTTTACTAATTCAGTGTTGGGGGTATGTTTTTTCTTCACAGAAAACGGAGAGCGGGAGCCCCCGACGACTCTCCTGTGGGTCCGCTATTTCCTTGCACAGCACTTTGATAAGCTGGGTCAGTTTTCGGTGGCCTTGGATTACATTAACTTCGCCATTGCCAGCACGCCAACATTAATAGAGCTGTTTTATCTAAAAGCCAAAATTTACAAGGTAACAGTGTCTTAAATTGGACAAATTTAGAATATTTGATCAGCTTATGGGTCTTTCACAGGAACTGACTTGATTGTGTTGTTCATATGGCCATTCAGCTCGTCTGTCTGCCCGTCATCTGTCTGTCTGTCTGTCTATCTAAGATTTCTAGCCCACCCCTCTCCAAAATTGCTGTGTTGGTGGGGGGTCGTGGGGGCGGGAGAGTTGAGAACCACTGCCTTCAGAGACACAGAAAACTTATGCAATGCCCCCAATTCTCCACAGTTCCCAATGCCATTCAAACCAATTGCAAAGATGATCTGACTCCAATGGTAACAAGAGAAAGAAATTTTATTTGCAAAAATAAGACCTGACATGACATATTAATTTATTTTATATTTATTTATAATTCAGCTTGTATCCCACCACTGCTATGAAGTGGCTCATGGCAGCTAACCATGTATGAGACCCCACATTAAAACCCACCATAAAACCCCTTACATCTAAAGACATAACCAATTCAAGACATCGGCAACTGACCCTCCCTCCCCCAGCTCATACAGATGGGTTACCCCTCATAGAGGGGTTAAAGGGGAGCTGCACCAATCTAATTTGCTCAAGTGGGGGGTGCCCAGATTTTAACTACCCTGGCCTCAACCACAGGCCTAGTGGAAGAGCTCCATCTTTCAGGCCCTCTGGAACTATGAAAGCTACATTAGGGCCCTCAGCTCATATGGAAGCTCATTCCACCAGGTTGGGGCAGGACAGAGGCCGAGGGCAGGCAAACTTCCCTCAGGCCAGGGACAACCAGTAGATTAGCTCCGGCAGAGCAAAGGGCTCTATGAGGGGCATAAGCAGGCAAGCGGCCCTGACTGCAGATGACCTTAAAGGTTAGTACCAAAACCTTGAACCTGATCTGGGCCGCAACCAGCAACCAATGCAGCTACCTCAGCACAGGCTGGATATGGGCTCTCCAAGATGTACCAGTGAGGACCCCAGCAACTTTATTTTGAACTAGTTGCAATTTCCAGGTCAGAGACAAGGGTAAGCCCGCATAGAGTGAGTTTCAGAATTCCTATCTGAAGGTGACCATTGCATGAATCACTGCAGCCGGGTGTTCCATGGATACGTAGGGCATCTTTTTCAGTGAGGTTTTGGTACTCTCTTGTCACCAATAAATAGCTGAACCAAATCCAGTGCCTCCATGTTCCTGGACCCACAGGTCCAACAGTCTCCCTGCTTTGCTTCCTTACATTTGCTATAATAGTATTTTTCCCATTAATGTTACATGTGGTGGCGCATACATTGGATTAAACTTTTTAGTTCCTCCTATTTTGAAAAAGGACATATTCTTGCCACTTATTTTACCATTCTCAATTTACATAATGCATCTGAATTTAATTAAAGCTTTTTCTTTAACAGCATGTTGGCAATCTGATTGAGGCTGCCAGATGGATGGACGAAGCACAGTCCTTGGACACAGCAGACAGATTCATCAACTCCAAGTGCGCAAAGTACATGTTACGAGCAAATATGGTGAAAGAGGCGGAGGAAATGTGTTCCAAGTTCACAAGGGTAGGAAATGGGGGGTTGAATGGAGGTTTGTAATGAATTTATTTTGAAAATTGCATCTGCCTGATTCAGAATTTTCTTATAAAAATTCTGCTTGGCTGTTGGTGACAGATTTGGTGATCACTTCAAAGAAAACTTCACTCTCCCCCTGGGGTGAGGACATCTTGTTATGTGAGTTTCCACTGCAGGATCAAGGGAGGCAGGAACTTCTTCCAGCCACTAGGTGGAGCTCACCAGACTTCCTCAGTTTGGTTTGTGCCTCGGAAGGGAGCGCAGGGAGCTTTGGATTAGCGATTAAAATCTTTCAACTGCATTTCTACTATTTCTCTCTAATTTCCCTCCTGCCCTACTTGATTCCGTCCATACCTCCCTTTCCTTAAAAAAAAACAAACCCTCATTTCTTTTGCACCTCTGCTTTGGGAATGAATGCTGTTAAAGGCTTAGTCATCCCCCAACGGCCCTTGGATGTCCGAGTTGCTCAAAAGGACGCCAAACGGTGCAAGACGGAGAGAGACGCATGGGAAAAGGCTTGGGACAAGAAATACGGTGGTCATTTTGAAGAGCCACTATTATGTGGGTTAAGAAAATTACCCAAATAACTCCAGACCCTGATAAGAGGATTATTGAGGTGATGAAAAGAGTGTTTAAAGCTGCTGGCTTTTGAACTGATGCAACCCTGGATGTCTTGATCTTCAATGCCAGAGCTATGGCAACAGCAGCTAAAAGAACCGTGTGGCAGTGGGCGTGGCAGGCAGATACAAGGGCCAAATCTATGGCTATAGCTTACTCATTCCATGGTTCCAAACTCTTTGGGGAATCCCTATAGAAGGTACTAGTGGAAATAAGAGACAAAAAACAAGTGATGCTCAGAATGCTTAGGAGAACAGACAGCTGGGAGCTCATATCGCTCATACAATCCATCCTATGGACAGAGACAGGACTGCCGCCAATCCTGGCCTCCTGCAAACAGGCCTTTCGATGAGGCTATGCCAGTAGATTCCAATGGAGCAACCCTCTCAAACCTAACAGAGAGGGAAAGCCCAATAAGATGCGACTCGCAACCTCCAATGGGAGGAAGGCTAGCCTTATTCAAAGATGTTTGGCACAACAGTCAACTGACTGCTGGCCATTAGAGGTCATAAAACAAGGCTACACAATCAAATGTGTAAGTCTCCCACCAAACAAGTTCATACAATCTCCATGCCCAAAAGCAAAACTGGAGAGAACACCTGCTATTCAACACCTGCTAGAGATTCGAGCAATAGAACAGGCCCCACAGTCAGAAGAGAGGATAGGGGTCTACTCCGTCTTCTTCACTGTCCCGAAGGCAAATGGAGACTGGAGGGTGGTCTTGGACTTCAAATTCCTCAACATCTACATAGAGCTGAGACATTTCAGAATAGAGACATTAAAATCAATCTCCAAAGCTTTTCAAAAAGAGGAATATCTAACATACATGAGCCTTACAGAATCATACCTCTGTGTGCCAATTCTGGGAGCACATTAAAAATACCTCCACTTTTGCGTAGACAAACACCATTACCAATCCAGAGTACTATCCTTTGGTCTCTCTGCGGCTCCGAGAGTGTTCTCGTAGATATTGATTGCACCAGTATCTCTCCTCAGAAGGCAAGGATTACACATTCATCCTTACTTGAACAATTTGCTACTCAGCGCAGTGTCCCTGGAACAGGCTATGAACCAGTAGCAATGGAAACCTTGCAAAAATTCAGCTTTTTAATTAATGTACAAAAGAGCTCCTTTGCAGAATTTGGAGGTAAGGAGAGACATGAAGGTCACCTGTTTTTACATGATGGACAAGACGATCCAAAAGACCCAAGAACCTAGCCAGCCAGGTGGTCAAGAGCAAAAGCTCCAGCCTCATGTTGCTGACAAGTTTGATGGGAATGTTGATTGGGAACCTGAATATGGTGGCGTGGGGATGGGGATGACTCCCCTCAAGATCTTTACAAACATCCCTCGGTGTCTCCCAGAACGACATCTTGCACAGAAGGGACAGAGCCCTCTTGGTTCCCCTGGAGGTAAAGAAAAGTCTCACCTGGTGGTCAAAAGAAGAGAACCTAAGAAAGGAGAAGATGTTCAGCATTCAGATATTTATGGATGCCAGCATATCGGTCTAGGGGCCCCCCCTAGATGGAAGAACAGCACAGGGAAAATGGTCCCTCCAGGAATCTCACCTTCCAGTACTGGAAATGAGGGTGGTGTTTCATGCATTGCTCCAGTTCAAAGAATGAATAAAGCATCAACACCTGGATCAGAATGGACAACATTGCCACCAAGGCATATATAACCAACCAGGGAGGCTCAAATCCGCCAACCTGCACAAGGAACCCCTGAAATATTTCAATGGGCAGAAAGGAATCCACAGAACACATGCGGGGAAAAGGGAACATTTGGGTGGATTGCTTGAGCAGAACAACTATTTCATTGTCAGAGTGGCGCCTAAAACCAGAACTGTTCAGATGGACAGTAAACAACTTCAGAAGACCAGAGATAGACCTGTTCGCGACAGCGGACAACAGACATACCCAGAAGTTCATGTCAAGCTACTTCCATCTGGCAGCAGAAAACTCAGATGTATTAATGGCAACCTGGCCAAGGACCTTGGTGTATGCCTTGCCACCTTTTCCAGTACTGTTCCAGGTGCTAGCTTGAATAAAAAGCCTAAAGGCAGGGGCAATAGTAACCGCACCATCCTGGCCACAAAGACCATGGTTTTCAACCCGAATCCAATTGTCATCACAGACCACACTCAGGAAACCAGTACAAGCAAATATGCTGTCTCAGGGACCACTGTGGCATTCGGGGCCAGAAGCAAGAAGGGCTACAGCAGTGATGTGATCCACACCTGGATGCCCTCCCGCAGGCAGTCGACAAATAGAATCTACAACACAACATGAAAGTCATTCATTAGGTGGTGTAGACAGAAAAATGTGAACCACGTGGCACCTAAACTTAAGGATATTCTACAATGTCTCCAGGACAGTTTGACACAGAAATTGAGGAGACAGGTGGCGGCACTGCTGTCGGTATTACCAAACTTTAAAGGGAGACCTCTGTCTAAACACTCACCCATTATCAGGTTCTGAAAGGGGGCCCGACAGAACATCATTTCCCAACTTGGAATCTAACTAAGGTACTGACAGGACTGACACGGCCACCCTTTGAGCCAATAATGGAATCCTCCTTTAAACACTTAAGAATGAAGACAGTGTTCTTAGTCATGGTGACGTCAGCTAGGCGCATCTCAGAGCAAACAGCTCTTTCAATTAGGAAGGAGCTCTAAGGATGCTAAGAACAAGGTGTTGCTAAGAACCGATCCAACTCTCCATCTAAAGGTGCTATCGACTTTTCACCAGCACCAATACATCATTCTGTTATCTTTCTGTCCAAAGCCAATATGCCTGAAGGAGGTCATTTGGCACACTCTAGATCAGGGGTAGTCAAACTGCGGCCCTCCAGATGTCCATGGACTACAATTCCCAGGAGCCCCCTGCCAGCGAATGCTGGGATCTGGGAATTGTAGTCCATGGACATCTGGAGGGCCGCAGTTTGACTACCCCTGCTCTAGATGTTCAGAGAACCCTGAAGGCCTTCCTGATAAGAACAGAGAAGTTCAGGAAATCAGAATCACTTTTTGTATCTGTATCCAATCCAAGCAAAGGTGCTTAGATATCCATTGTGGCCGTAGGAAGATGTCTAAGAACAGCAATTGCGGAAGTATATAGCTCACAGAAATAGATCCCCCCCAGGGGGAATCACTGCCCACTCAGTTAGAAAAATAAAGTCCAATAGCACCTTTAATACCAACGAAGATTTATTCAAGGCATGAGCTTTCAAGTACTTGCACTCTTCCTCAGTAAGAGGTGCAGCTACATCAGCACCCATATTTGGCAGAGCCTCCATACAGGAAATTTGCAAAGCAGCCACATGGTCGAGCCCATCAATGTTCATTTGTCACTATAAAACTGAAGCCTTCAGCTCTGCAGAGGCAGCCTTTGGCCAATTAATCTACAACAAGTGTTTAGGACAGTTGATGATGGCCCACCCTAAGTGGGACACAGCTTTGGGAGGTCCCAACAAGATATCCTCACCGCAGAGGGAGAACAACCACTGGGTACCTACCTGGGACATAAAAGGACATCTTCATCCCTCCCTGCCTTTGTCACACAACAATTGAATTTTAAGAAACAAAGTATTTAGACGTACAAACATTTTAGGAGAAATGTTCTCTGTTATTCTCTGTACAAGTTCTTCTTGCATCATTGTAGAATATTCCGGTTCACCCTAAAGTTGTGGTTCAGTTATTAACAGGTTTTTGAGCCTGGTACAGTAATTACTGTGACAGTGGCTGAACTGAGGAAGTCAGGTGAGCTCCACCTAGTGGCTGGAAGAAGAACTTTGAAGTTCCTGCCTCCCTTGATCCGGTGGTGGAAACTCACCCAAGATGTCCTCTTATGCCCCCAGGGAGAAGGACCCTTCTTGGTAGGTATCCAACGGTCATTCTAGTATCAGTGTGACACAGACTAAGTATTCGTAGTGGCTAGTTCCTTGGTGCATAATACTTTTGTGTTCTGTTTTTCAGTTTTTAAAAATGCTAACAATGATGCCTTTATACAGGGTAGGTGGGAAAGAAAAAGAGGCAATGTACATCCATAAGAATAAATGGAATAAACTGTTTAAAAAATTGAGTTTTCCCTCAGTGGATGAGGGTATCCTGGTGAGGGTTGCTCCTCCTGCTCACCCTCTACGACCACATTGGTTATCACAGGTTTGGCATCCCTTATGATAGAGTAGTTTGGGCCCTAAGCTTGGGCCCTAACTACTCTTCAGCAGAGTCCAGAGGCCTTTCTGCTCTTTGAGATAAGAAGCAAGCTGGCCATCTTGTAAGATGGCAGACAGCGGCATGCTCAGCCCCTTTACATCAAAACATAAATTCTTCTGTGGATAAATGACCTTCATGAAATGTGAACTTCTGTGTCTCCAGGGGTGGCCTCAGGAGATGTGGTCAAAGTCACCTCCAGTGGCCCCACTCATGGCCTGTTGGGACCTTCAGATAGTCAGTTCAAAACCTTCCTCATTTGGATGGCAGGACCATCATCTCAGCCACAAGACAAAGCACAAAATGCACAGAGATCTCAAGTACAGTTGTTCCCTTTAGTGAAATGAGCAGGAAGGTCTCTCTCCTCCACCCCCATCACATTGGTTTTATGAGGACTGGTTGGTTAGTGAAATCCGAGATGGGTAGCTGTGTTAGTCAGTCTGCAGCAGTAGAAAACATTTAGGATGCTTAGGGCTGATCCTGCGTTTAGCAGGGGGTTGGACTAGATGGCTTGTATGGCCCCTTCCAACTCTATGATTCTATGATTCTAAAAGAGCACCTAAAGGTAGCACTTAGGGAGTCTAACAGAATTAATGGCAGGGGGTCACTCCTCACATCTTCAGAAATTCTAGGCTGTGGGCAGAGACTGAAGTGACTCTGCATGGACTACACTTCAGCACTGACTGCGAATTTATCTGAATAGGGGGAGAATTATGTAGACTTATGGCTATTTATTATCCAGTTATTTAGTGTCTGTTTTAAAATAATTTTATTCCCACTGTTTTATGGTTTATAGAGTGGCAGTTTTCAGATATGTTTGCAGTTTTTTTATATGTTCATGTTTCTAGTTGTGCTGCTTCTGTGTTCTTTATGGCCCCTCCTGTTCTTTGGCCATTGATTGGCCGGCTGCCGCTAGAAACTTGGCTGCTCCCTGCTTGTGTGTGTGCGTGTGTGTGTGTTCACAGATCATGCTTTAAGGCAGACGTGCTCAGACTGAAGAGCTGGGAGAGTGAGTGTGGATGTGGATTTATCTAGTTGGGAGGATCTCTTAAATCCATGCTGAGCCAGTCAGGGGAGAACAGAGCCTGGGCATTCGCTGGTTTATCTCCCTTCTGACCTTCCCAACCAAAGAAACCCTTTTAATCTCAAGCCGGCAGGTCAGCATTAGAGAGAGCAATTTCACCTACTTACTTTTTCTGTGTCTTTATTTGGCACTTCTTACAAACTGTACTGCTAAAATGCCCTGTGATTTTGAAAGCCTGTGATGGGCAGAGAAATGCACCCTCTGGTTATGGGGCATTTGATGCATGTGGCTAGATGAGCAAAATGGCCGCATCACCTCAGAAAGCCTCTCAGCCTTCTCTGCTTCTCGGTGGGAAGCTGCCACATTAGCTGCCATTTTCAAAGTAAAAAACAAAAAATAATTCCTCCTTAAACAAAACCTTTGGAAAAGAAGAAAAGCAATGTACCCATTTCGTTAAATCCCACCAGAGAATTCCAGCTGCTTCTCATTTTCTGTAGGTGGAAGTGGTCACAATAGTCCCTTAGAAGAGACACCAGAAGCAGCAGCATTGCCCTGTCTTTTAATACCACAAAACAGTGGGCAAGATTTCAAGCCCCTCCATATTGGGCTGTAGGGTTGGTACAAAAAGCAAAGCCAGCATGGGGTAGTGGCGATGGAATAGGACTAGGGCCTCAGATGGCTGGATTCATATCTTTGCTTAGCCATGGAACGTCACCAGGTAGGTAGGTAGGTAGGTAGGTAGGTAGGAAGGAAGGAAGGAAGGAAGGAAGGAAGGAAGGAAGAGAAAAAAGAGTGGGGAAAGGAAAGTAGGAAGGAAAAGAGGTGGAGGGAGGGAGAAAGGAAGGAAATGGAGAGTGAGGAAGAAATGAAGGAACTATTTGGGGGTTGTATGGAGGATCACCAACGGGCCACGCCAGCCCCCATGGAGCTGCTGTGAAGCTTTTTCTGTGTCCCCCTCCCCCCACATTTTGGAGCATGCAAAGGCCGCACTTGGTCCCATGGAGTTTGTGGGAGGGCTGGACCCCTTCTCCTACCCCCACCCCCAGGCTCTCAGGTGGTCATAGTGGCTATGTTTGGTGTCCAGGGACTGGACGACAGGCTGAGCCTCCTTTTTCTCTCCCAGCAGCCGCCGCCCCCCCCCCCCCCGGCCCAGCTTGCCTTTGGGAAGTGGGACAGCAGAGAGGGCTGTTTCTTCTTCCAGCAGGAAAGGGAAGGGGATGGCTGGGGGTGAGGCAGTCCCACCAATGGCATCCAGTTAAAGTGTGGACACTCTTGAGGACCAATCAGGCAGGGTGTGAGTTGTCTGTCATGCAGCTTGAACTTTATTATGGTTAAGAAGAGATAAAGCTATTATGATTAAAGATAAAAATAAGACGTGTGGAGGAGTAAATGTTTCCAGGCTTCCTGGGAAAGGTCCTAGTTTGTCCGTTATAGTTTCAAAATAGAGCACTGGAGAATGGTTCAGTGTGCATAATTAGTCTGGTCTAAACCCATTGACTTTAGTGGGCCTAAACTGGAGTAACTCTGAATAGGTTTGCGTTGATCATTAGTTTAAATAGTAGGTGGCATAAAACATGTCAATGTAGCATGAGGAAAATCTGGTCAAGAAATTCCTTACTTTACCAAATTGTAAGGTTAATTTTAGGTTACCTAATTGATAGAGTTCCATGGACAAAGGATCTTGGCTAGGGTTTTGTAAGTCGTTTGCTACAATTATACAAAGATTGTTCCTTAGATACAAAGACAAAGATTATCGGTCCATTAGGTGCGGGTCTGTTAGGAAAAAGATGTATAACGCCTTCTGCAATGTCACAAACAGTGAACACATTTTCTGGTGTCCTTCCAGATTGTGTGTTCAGAACCACAAAACACAACTGCAAGTTGCAAGGGAGAGTCCTTGTTTTGCATTTATTTTTAAAAACCCTTTAAATAAATGTGTTTATGATATTGACGCGAAAAATATTATTAATTTTTTTCAATCAGGAAGGAACGTCTGCAATGGAGAACCTCAATGAAATGCAGGGGATGTGGTTCCAGACCGAATGTGCTTTAGCTTTCCAGAGATTAGGAAAATACGGAGAGGCCTTGAAAAAATGCCACGAAGTGGAAAGGGTAAGTTAAACAGGCAAACAGACTGCTTCGTCCTGGTGAATGCTTTCTCTTCCAAACAGGCCAAAAAGCACCAATGCTTCCCAACCCAGCCCTTGTCCTTCCACCTGCATCACGGTGCATTGGGGATGCAAGATGCAAAATAATAGGCACAAACAAGCATGTTCTGAGCTACACGAAATCCCAATCGGTTTACCAGGGCGTCTATTCTGAGGAAGGAGTAGAGAGTGATGGGGCAGGTTGACCCCCATCCTCCGAAGTGGTTTGTCGCTGTTTTTTTGGCTTTGGATTGGCAACTGAATTTGACCCTCCAGTGAATGTTGTTGAAAAGGATTCACTTTAAAATGATGAGATAAATGGATTTTGCTACATTTTTTTAAAATGGGTGTTGTTGAAAAAACATTTTGCTTGACAGGAAAGGGAGAGAGAGGTTAACACACAAAGCATCATATTATGGTGGAAAGCCATCATAATAGGAATGCTACAAAGAAAGATTCACATTCATTTAAAAGAGGCTACAATGCAAAGCAAAGAGTCTTTGGGACTTCCAGTTGCTCAGGAGGGCCAAGAACAGGACACAGAGGCTAAGACCTGATACTGCTTCCTAGTACTGGCATGTGGAGATTCCCTTTAGTCAACATACCTAGCCACTGATCTTCCATGAATCTGTCTAATCCCCTTTTAAAGCCATCTATTCCTGTGGCCATCATTATATCCTCAGGCAGTGAATTCCGCACAATAATCACTTAATTGAATGCCCCGAAGTTCTAGTGTTTTGTGAAAGGGAGAAAAGGGTTTTTTGCTGTCCTCTCTATACCCTGTGCATCATTTTATACATCTCTATCATGTTCCCTCCCTTAAGGATCTCTTTTCTAAACTGAAAAAGTTCCAGGTGCTCCAGCCTTTCCTCATAAGACCAGTGCTCTAACCCCCTAGTCCAGCCTTTCTCAACTTTTTTAGCATTGAGAAACCCTGAAACATTCTTCAGGCTCCAAGAACCCTCCCAAGTGGCACAAACATGCAGGTTATGGTTGAGAAGCACGGCCTACCTGGGGTCCCTCCCCTTCCCACCCCCTCCAGGCCCATCAGTGGCCATTTTGAGAGGGGAGCATTACTATATATGGTCTTATCACAATTAAATATATATATATAAATTAACTCCCACCCATTCAGGAAGTGCTTCCAGGGCTGTCAAGAAGCCCCAGGGTTTCATTGAGAAAGCCGGCCCTATTAATTGGTTGCCCCCCTTCTGTACTTTTTCCAGCTCTGCGATGTCTTTTTTGAGATAGTGACCAGAACTGCACACTGTATTCCCAATGAGTGCACATTATAACCCCAAGGTCTCTTTCCCTCTCCGTCTTAGCAAATTCAGGCTCCATTAGTAAAGGTAAAGGTATTCCCTGTGCAAGCACCGGGTCATGTCTGACCCTTGGGGTGACGCCCTCTAGTGCAGCAGTCCCCAACCTTCTTGTAGTCGGGGACCACTTCCGAGGGTGGGAGAGAGCCAGCGGCCCAGCCACAGCAGCTGCACATAAACGCACATGCGCAGTTGCAGCACATGCACATTTTCACCACTAGGTGGCGCTAACGTGCATGCGCAGAACAGCCGTACGTGCGCGTTTTCGCCAGCAGGGGGCGCAAACATGCATGTGCGGCGGCTCCGCGCGTGCACGTTTGTGTCGCTGGCGGCCCGGTACCATGGTCTTAACGGCCCGGTATCGGGCCGCGGACCGGGGGTTGAAGACCCCTGCTCTAGCGTTTTCATGGCAGACTCAATACGAGGTGGTTTGCCAATACGAGGTGGTTCCCCAGTTGTTAACATTTACCCTACAGCAAGCAATCTGGGTACTCATTTACCCTACAGCAAGCAATCTGGGTACAGCAAGCAATCTGGGTACTCATTTTACCGACCTCGGAAGGATGGAAGGCTGAGTCAACCTTGAGCCGGCTGCTGGGATCGAACTCCCAACCTCATGGGCAGAGCTTCAGACAGCATGTTGGCTGCCTTACCACTCTGCGCCACAGGAGGCTCGATTCAGGCTCCATTAGCATGTGCTTAAAGTTGGGAATTTTTGTTCCAGTATGATTCACATTACACTACCCTATATTGTGGGTCATTTGTGACATTGTTGCCCATTTACCCAATTTGTGAAGATCTTCCTGGATCTCTTCACAGTCAGCCTTGATGCTTATCATCTTGATTAATTTTGTCATCTGCAAATTAGGGTACCTCCTGGCATCCACTAGGCCTATTATGATGGGATTATAGGCCTGAAGTCAGACTGCGGCCCTCCAGATGGCAAAGAACTCAGTGCGAATGCTGACTTGAAGCACAGCAGTGATGAAAAATTAATATTATATGGTCAGGATAATTAGGGTAGGAATTGAAAATAAAATGCCCTGTACTGCAGTGCCCTTAAATAGAGGTTATCAGTAAAACAGGAATTAATTGGAATTAGTTTTGTAGAGTGGGAAGAGGCCATGCAGGCCATCTAGTCCAACCCCCTGCTCAAGGCAGGATCAGCCTAAAGCTGATGCATTCATTGCAATGCTAAGAACAGGCATAGATTTCAGAGGAAGGGCTAAGTTTTGCCCAGGCAGCATTGAGGAGTATTTTGGGACGAGCTGTCCCTACAGTACAGAGATGTTCTCCAAGTGAACTGAAATAGAACGAGCCTATCAGCTCTTAAAATTTAAAACTTGCACAAAGTTGTTGTGGGTAGGAAGATCCAAATCCTTGAGCTTGGTCTGCTGGATCCTTCTGTTCTGTGTTTTGGTACCAATTAAAATATAAATATGTATTCTGAAAACGCTGTGTTTTCTGTTGTTGAAGCACTTCTTTGAGATCACAGACGATCAGTTTGACTTCCATACATACTGCATGAGAAAGATGACGCTGCGTGCCTACGTGGATCTCCTGAGATTGGAGGACATTCTTAGGAAACACGCCTTCTACGTCAAGGCTGCCCAGGCGGCCGTTGAAATCTACTTAAAGCTACATGACAGTCCACTAGCCAATGAAAGCAAAGAACAAGAAGTGAATTCAGGTATTTAAATGAAGTACAGCAAAATTAATCTGTATCTTTAACCATATTAAAGTTGAAGTGGCCTCACAGACAACTCACGCCCCACATGACTGGCCCTCAGGAGTGTCCACTCCTTCATTCTTGGCCAATGCCAGGTCTGTCCCACCCCTGGCCTCCTCCTCCGTCCTACTTGGAAGCAGAGCCAGCCCCCTCTGCTGGCCCACTTCCCAAAGGTTAACTGGGCCAGCAGAACAGGGTAGCTGAGAGGGAGGAAGAGGTTTGGCCTACCGCCCAGCCCCAACGCCTGGAACACAGCCTTTACGCCCACCTGAGATCCTGGGGGATGGGAGAAGAGGCCCAGTTTCCTTGAAAGCCTCATGGGACCTTTATGCTCTTCTGAGTTGTGGGGACGATGACACAGGAATGGCTTCCTGCCAGCCACATAGGTGCCAGTGTGGCCTTTCAGCTTTCCTGACCCTCCCATTAAGGGGGCTGCAGATGAAGAAAAGGCTACCCACCAACAACATATGGTCCAGGGTGACCTTTGGGCATTCCTCCGCATGCCCCCCTGATTGGGGGGGGGGGCACTAAAGAGTTCCTTCCTTCCTTCCTTCCTTCCTTCCTTCCTTCCTTCCTTCCCCCATAGGAATCAATGAGTAATGATGAACACTATCTTCTCTTCACTGTGAAAATTATTTATGCCTCCATTCTGCTTTTTATTTTTAACCAATTACCAATGCTGAAGAAGACTCGTCTTCTTATCTCAAGATTACTAAGTTTGTTTGAGTCTTTATTACATAGTTGCTTTCCCTCTGCTAATGAAAACTGCACTCCAACTGTATTCCCAGTTAAAAATGAAATCTAAAAACGTCTGAGTTTTTAATACATCCAGGACTTTGTATTCATCATATTAAAATACAGTCCCTTATCTGTAGAGAACCTTTCTGCCAAGGAACTAAAGAAGATGCTTAGTAAACAAAGACGCGCGCAGAAGAAAGCGAAGCTTGAAGAGGAGAGAAAGCATGCAGAAAGAGAGAGGCAGCAAAAGAATCAGAAAAAGAAACGAGATGAGGAAGAGGAAGAAACAAGTGGGCCCAAGGAAGAACTGGTTCCTGAAAAACTGGAAAGGGTATTCTCCAGCTCTACTTTTGCACATTTATATTGGGTGGTTCTCAACCTGGGGGTCGGGTCCCCTTTGGGGGTCGAACAGCCTTTGCATAGGGGTCGCAGCAGGGCAGGCAGCTTGGCTGGGAGGGGGCAACACCACTGTTGCTGCGAGATCGGCTGGTGGGACAAGAAGTTTTGGTACTTACCTTTAAGACCCTTTGCCTTCTGGGACCCACCTACTTGAGGGACTGCCTTTCGCCCTATGCCCCCCGCAGAGTTTATTGGTCATACCCGGCCCCCTGGAAGCACGTCTGGCCTCAACCAGGGCCAGGGCCTTTTTGGTCCTGGCCCCTGCCTGGTGGAATGAGCTCCCGGAAGAGCTAAGGGCCCTGCGGGAGCTTTCTGCGTTCCACAGGGCCTGCAAGACAGAGCCCTTCTACCAGGCCTGTGGTTGAGGCTGGTGTGCTAAAGAAGATCAAGACCCCCCTCCTGGGTTATTCTGTTGGCGGAATAAGATCAGCACCCCTCTTTCCACCCCGGAGGTGACAGGGGGTGAGATTTTTTAGTTGGTTTTTTTTGCCACTGTACATCTTGGTTTCCGTGTCTGGTCAAAAGAATAAGGAAACTCTTCTAGCCATTCCTTCAAAACGCTGCTGTGGTGTAAAGTTGTAGTAGATTTTATGTTTAGAAACTGTAATGTAGCCCTCTTAATGATGATGTAATTTGAATTTTTTTTAAAAAAACAGGCTGATAATCCATTAGAGGAAGCTATTAAATTCCTTACACCGCTTAAGAATCTTGTGGCAGATAACATTGACACACATCTGTTGGCATTTGAAATATATTTCCGGAAAGGTAATATATATGTCGTCATTAAACATTCTGTGGTGTGAGTGATCTTGTAACAGTTCCATACGTATATCTTGCTAGCTAATGAGTTTAGATTAATCTTCTGAGGGCATCATTTTATGTGCAAGTAATGAAGTATTTGTAGAAGTCTATTAGAAAGTACCAATACATTTATTTAATGGTTAACAGTAAAACGACACTTCAACATGCTGTATAAACATATTGGCTTGGATCCAGAAATGTGTGTATTGGAACAAGAAAGGTTTTCGTGCAGTTCCCCATGTGTAAGATTCTATACACTCCTGCATGCTTTCTTCCCCATTATAGGGTGCATAAATTGGTTCTGTAAGGCAGGGGTAGTCAACCTGTGGTCCTCCAGATGTCCATGGACTACAATTCCCATGAGCCCCCTGCCAGCATTTGCTGGCAGGGGGCTCATGGGAATTGTAGTCCATGGACATCTGGAGGACCACAGGTTGACTACCCCTGCTGTAAGGTCTTTGCAAGTGGAAACACAGGTGGAGCTACAATACATTTGACTTACTGCAAGCAGTTATTGCAAAGCTCCAACATAGTCGAAATTATATGCTGAATCCAACCATTTTTTCCATGTTGATGTTGCTTTCTGGCCGCATGTTAATGTACAGCCATCACCATATGTTTTGGGCATAAGAAACCACACACAGGATTATGCTGTACATCAGGGTTCCCCAAGCACGATGCCCAGGGAGGGACACCATCACTTCCCCTGTGGCCCACTTAGCTTTTCAGGAAGCAGAGTGGGACTATTGTGAGGCAGAGTTTGTTTTTGGCTTCCCTCATTCAAATAAACCCATTTCCACTGGAGGACGAGAGAGCAACTGGGCTTACCTGAATTGTTGTGTGCTTCCATTCCCCGTTTTGGGATTTCCTCCTACCTAGAAGGTGTGAGGAGGGGGGCATTCTCTTTCACTCCACCTCGAGTCGAATTTGGCTCTGCTCCTGTGGCAGACATTCTGTGGTGGTGCTCGCCGCCCCATCAAACTTGAAAAGGTGCCCACAGCCTCAAAAAGTTTGAAGACCCTTGCTCGAAATAATACAGGGGGTAGTGAGAGAGAAGCAGGATTGGATTTGTTGTTGTTGTTAGGTGCGGAGTTGTGTCTGACCCATTGCGACCCCATGGCTAATGATCCTCCAGGCCTTCCTGTCCTCTACCATTCCCCGGAGTCCATTTAAGTTTGCACCTACTGCATCAATGACTCCATCCAGCCACCTCATTCTCTGTCGTCCCCTTCTTCTTTTGCCCTCGATCG
Organism: Paroedura picta; assembly: GCF_049243985.1. Lineage (NCBI taxonomy): Eukaryota > Metazoa > Chordata > Lepidosauria > Squamata > Gekkonidae > Paroedura > Paroedura picta. The sequence goes on along the minus strand of NC_135374.1, from coordinate 123,706,787 downwards.
CTCCCAGCATTAGGCTCTTCTCCAGGGAATCCTTCCTTCTCATGAGGCGGCCAAAGGATTGGATTAAGACATCATAATATTCTCAAAATACAAAAAATTAAAGCAACATTCTAGTGTTGTCCTCTTGTGTTTTTCTACAGGGAAATTTTTATTAATGTTACAGTCCGTAAAAAGAGCTTTTGCCCTTGACCTCAACAACCCCTGGCTCCATGAATGTCTGATTAGATTCTCCAGGTGTGGTAAGTACAAAGAAACTTCAGAGGCTGTTTGCTGTTCCTTTAGCACCAGCATTGAGGCTTGGATACTTGGAACCAGTTTGTGCTGGAAACCCCAGGGAACATGTGACCTCTCCGCTTCCATTGGCACAAGAGGAGACTGAAAACCACTGGCTTTGTTCAGGGTATTCGTACTTAAGTCAAATCCGTAAGTGTAGATCAGGGGTAGTCAAACTGCGGCCTTCCAGATGTCCATGGACTACAATTCCCAGGAGCCACTGCCAGCGAATGCTGGCAGGGGCTCCTGGGAATTGTAGTCCATGGACATCTGGAGGGCCGCAGTTTGACTACCCCTGGTGTAGATGATCAGGGACACAGTGCAGGTGGGAGAGAAGTTTCACTTACCTGTTTAAAACTTGCCTCTGTTTGCATCCAGGAAAACCTTCCCAACTTCTTCCAGCTGTGCACAGTCAGGCTACCTGGCGTTGTGGCTCAAGAGTGCAAATGGTTTTTGTGAAGCATCCTTTAAATGCCTTAGTAACTATAAAGTTTAGTAACTATAAAGACTAAATGCCAACTCTTATATATAACCCTTCAAAAAATAAATTGTGCTTAGAGCAAGAAGGGGCAGTGAGCAACTGAGGAGTTTGTTAAGCAGCAATGTAAATATTCTTCTTGCATTTCTAGTGTCTGATCACAGCAATTTACCAGAAGTCGTGAACAAAGTCCTCACTCAAGAAATGCAGAAGATCTTCATCAGTAAGGATTTGGAAAGTTTTAATGAAGAATTCCTCAAACGCAAGCCTACCTCCATTCAGCATCAGCTCTCAGGTTGGTTTGCACTGGTGTAAAACTGTCTCTAGAGCCTGAGCACATCACACTGCAGTAGAGCGTGCCATAAAGGAAGACTCTGGCTGTCCACTCCGTCATCCAAGTGTCTGAAGACTCATCTGTCCAAGTCATTTTTAATTTTCCTCATGACACATCTTTAACTTAGACTTTCCAGAAGTAGTTTTTCCTTGCCTTCCTCTTCTTCCAGCAGTCTTCACCATCCCCCTCTCCCAAAAGCCTCTGTTAAGGGCTAGGAGACTCTCCTGAATAAAATGGGGGTGGGGGCCGCAGGGGGAAAAAAGGGACTTCAGCAGAATTCCCAGCCTTGCATAAATGGAACAAGCTTCAGAACTTGACTTGCCCCATTCATGGGGCAATCAAGGAAATAGAGGCACATTTTGCCCGATCTCCCCCCCCCCCCCCCAGGAGCAAAGGCTGCTCTGGCCCTCAGTGGATTCTTCCCAGATTGTTGCAGGGTCTGCTAGGGAGGGGAGGGCAGAAAAGACCTGCTTCCATGAGCACCTCCTTCCCATGGCCATCATGAGCTGTATCCTCCTGGCCTTTCCACCAGTGAGAGCGGAAGAGGAGGCCCACTGCAGAGGGCACCAAGGAGCATAAGACTCAGGTGGACAACAAGCCCTGTTGATTCAATGCTTCAGTGTGGAGATGAGCGGAAAAGGTGGTAGGATGCAGACAATCCCAACATCTTTGCTTTTCCTGACCGTAACATGTGAATATTTTCGTTTATCATTTTTGCCTTGCCATTGTTTCAAGGTTTTAAATAAAATTCCTCATGCAAGTTTTAGTTTTGAAAATGGAAGCCATTATATTGTTGTGCTGCAGTAATTCCAGTCCTCTCGATCTACGTCTCACTTCCAATAGCCCTCCGTATTGTCATCCTTGAGATGTGAATGTGCCTTACCTTCTCTTTCAGGTGCCAAAATGATGTATTTTCTAGATAGCTCCAGACAAGAGAAAGCAATTGCAATAGCGACGAGAGCAGACGAAACGATGAGAGACAAAAATGTGAAGGTAATAAATGGTCCCTGGTGACAGTAGACCGTCACGAAGAGCATTCCTTTGCACCTTGAGGTGGATGTGTAAGCAGTGTTTTAGGGGGTCTTTACTCAGCAGTGCCTGGATTTTCCATAGGCAACATATTTGGCTTTCTATGGAAAAAGAAAAAGGTGTGCTCAGGTGCTCAATGCAAGGAAGAGAGAACAATGGGGAGGGAGTTGTCCACACAACACTCCTGGCTAAAGTTGTTTTCTTATGTATCTTCAGACTCTAACGAAGGTTTTGGAGTCCTTACGAGATGGCAGCTTTGGAACCTGCCTCACCCAGGCTAGCGAATACCGGCTAGCATGCCACAAACTGTTCCCTTTAGCATCTGCCTTCCTGCCTCTCACAAACGAAGATGACGGTTGCTTTGCATCAGTGAATCATACGGCCCTTCATCATGAAGTGCTGTCTAATGAAATTTGAAACAGAACGCTGAAATATCTCTGTCTTCTCAACTGGTTGCATACAGATCAGGGTGTATTTTTCCTACAGATTATGATGAATTCAGACCTTAAAGCAGAGGCAACTGGATGAAACTTTACTGTGGTCTGAGCTCCTTGTCCTGTAGCAAGAGCTGCCAATACTGTTGTAAACATCTCTCTCTCTCTCTCTCTAATACTGCTCATGTTTATACTTGTACAGTTATGAATATTTTTACTGCAAATCATGGATGCTAGAAATTGATAGTTCATATAAATGTTGCACATGCAAACAATCTTCCGGAACATCTATCAGACAAGCAGAGCTGGTGAACCTGGGCGGTTCTCTGCAGAGTTGCTCCAGATTTCAGTGGGCTGCATAGGACTACACTGTCGGATGGATCGAACCCAACATGTCCTGTCCCTTGCTCTGTTTTCCACAGCTTTTTATTATTTTCCCCCCAAAGCATCGAAGTCCTAATTAGAGGCACTCACAGGGGTAGTCAAACTGCGGCCCTCCAGATGTCCATGGACTACAATTCCCATGAGCCCCTGCCAGCATTTGCTGGCAGGGCCTCATGGGAATTGTAGTCCATGGACATTTGGAGGGCCGCAGTTTGACTACCCCTGATTCAGAGTGTCGTATGGAAACAGTGCTCTTTAAATTGGGGGAGTGGCATTTTTAAACGGGTACTGTTATGAAAATCATCAGCCTACATTCCCCCAAACTGTTGATTTGAGCAGCATCTTTAGAGTTTTGAACGAATGCTTGCTGTCCGTGTTCATGTAGCCTCCCAGCTATCAGACTTTACTGGTACAGTCATAAACAGAGTCCCCCACTCTTTTAATCTCCTTGATTTCAGTTGATTTAGAAAAGTGTGACTCCATTTAGGATTGCAGTCCCAGGAGAGCAGCAACAGTTGTGAGTATTTCCAGGTCCTGGATTCCTTTTAATATGTTGCTGCGTTTCGATGTAAGGGACAGAGAACTCTAATTCTACTTCTGTTGAAATGCTGTTGCCTTGAAGTGCTGTGAAGTAAAGCATAAAAAGAAAAAGCAACTTAAACGAGCACAGCTAGCCTGGCTACAGATCAAAGCTGTTCTTTTTTTCCCTTTGTGCATTAACCTGAATGTACATCATGCACACATGTCCAAGTTCTAATTCAGCTGTCTTCATGAGAAAAACGGCTGTCCCCAATGACTTTATATGAACTATACTGTGGAACTTACAATATACTGTGGCTTGTACAAAAAATCCATTTTAAAATTCATTTGATCAGAACTAATAAAAGAGCCTGTTTGTTTTCTTTTACAGTTTATACAAATGTATCCATAATATTTCCTAGGCCCTGTGCAAAATTCAAAAAGGGAAATTTTATCAAAGCAAATGGTCATAATTAAGACGGTCAGCCATTTAGGATCAAGAATAGTTGAATGAAAAACCTTCTGTAAAATAATGCCAACAGATATAATGCTGTAATAAATTATTTTGTACACACTGGCTCTGGTTTTTATTTTATTTTTAGTAGCATGAATGTAAGTCTCATAATATCTTAATCATATAGTTAATCATAATATATTATCGTAATAGATTTCAGAATCTTCCTATTAGAATGTACAGCACGTAGAAATTAATCTGGTAGTTAAAACACCAAAGAGTCTTGTGGCACCTGAGTGCTCAGATGGAGCCCACACCCAAAGATGTTCTGGCACATGGACACTTATTTCACAAAGTACCAGGGAGTCTTTACATTGCCAGGTGACCTTTTGTCTTGGGATGGATATAAATGCAAAGCCGTGTGTTGTTTCCTGAGGAAACAACCTCCTCCTCATTTTTCATACACGAAAACTGGAAATCTGGGGGTTTGCTGCATTCTCTTGGAATGAGTACAATGGAGCAGTACAATGATTTCTCTTCCATGTGCATCCTGCTGAGTTGCCAATCTCCAAGAGAGGCCTGGAGATCTTCAGGAATCACAACTTGTCTCCAGATACCAGTTTCCCTAGAGAAAATGGCTGCGTTGGAGGATTTTCGCCTCACCTAAACTCTCCGCTATATCAAGGCTGGGAGGGCCGGGAAGACTGATGTCCAGCTGGGTGGGGAGCACTGCAGGCCCTGAGGCTGGGATGGGCCTGTCCCTGCTCCCCACCCGTGCCACTCTCTGCATGCAGGGACAGTGGGGAAAAGCACTCACCCCGGAGTCACTAACCCTTGGCCTGGTGAACTTCACACACACACACACACACACACACACACACAGAGGCATGTCATCTCAAAGTGCTCCTCTCCAGACTATAAAGATCATCTCTGCAGGGGGAAAGGAGACTGTGAGGCCCCACCTCCATGCCCCAGTAAACATTCCCAGTCCAGGGGTTCCCAACTTGTAGGTGGAGCCTGGAGATCTTCAGGAATTGCAGTTCATCTGCAGACTGTAGGGATCAGTTCCCCTGGCAAAATGGGCTGCCCACTGAGGCTCAGGAATGCCAGTCTCCGGGTGGGACCGGGGGACTCCTAGAACCATAGAGTTGGAAGGGGCCATGCAGGCCATCTAGTCCAACCCCCTGCTCATCGCAGGATCAGCCCTAAGCATCCTAAAGACTCCCTGGAATTGCAGGCCGCCTCCTGCCTAAGGAGCCCTTGCAGGAAGGGGCTGCTGATGCCCTTCGACCTGGGGCCGCGGGGCTCCCAGTGGGGCGTTGCCCCCCCCCGAGAATTGCAGGTCGCCTCCAGGCAGCAGAGGTCAGAGGCCCTCGAGAACACCTGGGTGTGTTGCGGGGGGGGGGGGGGTGCGTGCACGGGAGGTGCAGATGCCAGCCTCCAGGTGGGCCCGGGGGATGAAACCGGCTGCTCTGCAAAGGGAACTCCGCCGCTGCCCTGCCCTGCCCTGCCCTCTCCGCCTTCAGGCCCTTCCCTCCCCCCCGCCCCCCCCCGAGCAGGGCCTGCGCCTCGTGGCCCCCAGGGCGGGAAGGACGCCCCCTCCCCCCACCCCCCCCCCCCTGCGGCCATGGCGGGCGCGCTCTCGTGCAACGGCTGCTTCCAGAGGCCCCGCGGGGGCGCCGGCGCCGGACTGCGCCTCACCAGCTGCGGACACCTCCTGTGCCCGCCCTGCCTGCCCCCCGCAGGTACCCCCGAAGGTGCCCCCCCCGGAGGAACGGACCCCGCCCGCCCGCCTCACGGGAGGACTCTCATCCCCCCCCCTCCTGCCCCAGGTGAAGGTTTGGTCCACCTCCCAGACCCCTCCAGCCCACCTGGCCTTTAAAACTCGCCCAGGCCTCTCCTGCGCCGGCAGCCCACTCCTCCTGGGGGGGGGGGGGTCCCGCGGGGAAGTCCCGGGGCTTCCTCAGCACTCCAGAAGAGGGGCAGGGCTGCGGCGATGGGACGCGGGCCCCGCACCAGAGGAGTGGCCTCTGCTGAGCCGCAGCAAGGGGCCCAGGGGGGCGGGGGGGGGCCCTGTGGCAGGTAAGTCCCCCAAAGCAACTGCTTTTCCAGCGGGGGGGGGAGGGGTCTGTGTGGACAGAGCCCCCAGCCCCAGGAGCAAGTCGCCCTGCCAGGCTGAGTCACCTGGAGAGGCCGCTCTTAAATGCTAAAAGAACCCTGCCCTCCCCCCCTCCCTTGAGTGGCAGGCCAAACCTGGAAGGTAGCTATAGCCACGGAGTGCATTTCTTTCGTAAAGCTACAGGTACTTCCTCTGTGATGGTTCTTACACATCCTGTGCTCCTTTCTCTTGCTCAATGCCATTATGCAACACAAACTAAGTCCAGGGGCACCTATAAAACCAACATTTTATTCAGATTATAAGTTTTCATGTGCAGGCACACTTCTTCAGATACTTCGGATACCTTGCATTATCACGAGTGCAGGGTGAACACAATTGAGTGTATTGACTATGAAGATCTTGGGAGGCAGCTGAAACAAATGGGGTCACAAGTGGTTTTTCTCTTTGATTCTACCTGTCGGGGGAAGAGGAATGAGTCAGGAACTGAAGATAATAGAGGTGAACCCCTGGCTGTGTTGGTAGTGGTGGCAGGTGGGATTTGGATTCTGGGACCACGGGATAAATGTTCAAGAAGAAGGCCTATTAGCACGTGATGGCCTTTACTTATCAACATTAAGTTGGGGAGAGTTGGTATAGGAGTTAGGAGCACTGGCTTCTAATCTGGCAAGGTGGGTTTGATTGTCTGCTCCTCCACATGCTGGGTGACCTTGGGCTCGTCACAGTCCTGATAAAGCTGTTCTGACTGAGCAGTAACATCAGGGCTCTCTCAGCCTCACCTCCCTCGCAGGGTGGCTGTTGTGGGGAGAGAAAGGGTAGGAGATTGTAAGTCTCCTGGTAGAGAAAAAGCAGCATATAAGAACCAACTCTTCAAGTTGGGGAAGAATGTGTCTGGCAGGTCTCTAGATGTGTCCTGTTTTCAAGAAGTAATTTTCTTCAGTGGTTGTCCTCTCTTAACCCATTTCAGTTGGGCTTCCGGCCTGAACATGGGGTGGAGACAGCGCTAGTCCCCTTGACAGACAACCTCTGACGCCAGGTAGCCCGGGGCGGGTCAGCGCTGCTCATACTATTAGATCTATCAGCAGCGTTTGACACAGTAGATCACGAGCTCCAAGCTCACCACCTAGCTGATACCAGAATAAGGGGAATGGCCCCCTGAATTCCTTCCTCCGGGGCCGCAGACAGAGGGTAGTGATAGGAGAGAGAGTATCTAACCAACACCAGCTCACGTGTGGAGTCCCACAAGGAGCAGTCCTCCCTCTTTATGCGCCCTCTGACTCAGCTGGTACGGAGGTTTGGGCTGGGTTGCCACCAATATGTGGATGACACCCAGCTCTATCTCCTGATGGATGACCACCCTGACTCTCCCCCAGAACCCTCAGCCAGATGTCTGGAAGCAGTGATCAATCAGAGTCGCCTGAAGCTCAACCCTGCAAAGATGGAGGTCCTCTGGTTGGGTAGGAAGGGACCATGGGAGGAAGTGCGTCTGCCCACCCTGGATGGTGTGCAGTTCTCACCAGCGCACTCCGCCAGGAACCTGGGCGTGATCCTGGAGGCTTCCCTTACAATGGAGATCCAGATCACTAAGGTAGCGCGGCTAACAATCTACCACCTCCACCAAGCCAAGCTACTAGCGCCCTACCTGGACCCAGAGCACCTAGCCACAGTGATCCACGCGACGGTCACCTCTAGGATGGACGTCTGCAACTTGCTCTAGGCAGGCCTACCCTTATCCTTGATCTGGAAACTACAACTGGTGCAGAATGCTACGGCCAGGATTCTCACGAAAACATCATGGAGATCCCACATCCGGCCAGAATTCCAACAACTTGGCTGGCTCCCAGTTGACTTCCAGATTAAGCTTAAGGTTTGGTAATCACCTTTAAGGCCATACGCGGTTTGGGCCCAGTGTATCTGAGAGACCGCCTCTATGCCTATACCCCTAAAAGAGTTTTACGCTCCACCACCTCCAACAGGCTGCAGATCCCTGACCCCAGAGAAGCACGTCAGACCTCAACAAAGGCTATAGCCTTCTCGGTCCAGGCCCCCACCTGGTGGAAAGAGCTCCGTGAGGAGATCACAGCCCTGCCCAAACTTCCGCAGGGCCTGCAAGAGGCATTCGCTTGAGGCCGACCGACTTAGAACACCTGCGGAATGCGGAACCTTGAATTAGTAGCGTTTGCTACATTTAAGTCATGCGGAATGGCCCTGTATGTTATCCCAATCTTCAAAAAGGAGGAGAGATGACCCAGAAACTATAGACCACTGAATCTGACCTCAGTTTGTTTATTTATAATAATTATATTTATAGGCTGCCCTTATTGAACCTTATTACTATATGCTAATACAGTGTAGGGTGCAGTAGTTTGCAGCCGTTTCACACTAATATTAGGTGTATTTGCAGTTTACTTGTAGAAACTCAAGACATTTATATTTTTAAATCCTATAAATATGCCACTTACACAGTTTTATATGCTAAATTATACATGACAGCAGCAAAATAGATTTGTTTGATGGGAAATTAAGTATTGCATATAAAATATCCCCCCCCCCAAGTTCCCCACCTCCACCACTATGGCTTCAGAATTTTCAGATATCATATAACACTAGTGATAACGTTGTCCAGGAAATATAATTAAATCTGGAAATGCCATAAAAGTCAAGCTGAGGAATGAAACACCGATTTATATAAAGAGCTCGTTGATACAGATTTATACCTCGTTCATGTGGGAACCTGTTTGGTTCTAATCAAGAAGCCTCCAATCTGGAGAACCAGATTTGATTCCCCACTCTTCCACCTGCAACCAGCTAGGTGACCTTGGGGCTAGTCATAGTTCTCTCAGAGCAATTCTGTTAGAGCTCCCTCAGCCCCACCTACCTACCAGGATGTCTGTCGGGAGAGGAAAGGTGTTTGTAAGCCACTTTAGGACTCTTGTGGTTGGCTTGCATGACTGATTTTCCTGGCTGTGTCAAGCCACACCTGCAACACAGACTTGCCTGGGTGCTGCTGGACTCAGTTGTGTCGGTCCTCTGGCTTGGGGGAGGGCAGCAGTGCCAAGTGGGAAGTGCCTCCGTGCGTGCCCTGGGTCCCAGGCAAGACCATTCATTGGTAAATACAACATTTGTTTAACCTGCAAGCACCATGTCTCCACAGACGTGGGTTTATGAAGTTTTCACTGTACTAGTTAACGATTGCAGGCATAAGAATGCACATTTGCCAGTTAAAATGATACCTGCTCTTCTTTGTTTTTATCTTTCAGGTCAAAAAGAAGAATGTGTGATTTGCAGAGCTCCCTGTTGTACAATAATGCTTTCAAATGAGGTACAGAAAAAGTTGCCCTGTATTCAGAGATTGATATTTGATTGGTTGCTGAGATGTAAAGTTTTACAGGTATTTGACCCTACGGAACTAGTGTAATTCAACCAACCACAAATAAGAACACAGGGCTAGAACCCAGTATCGTAAACATATCTGTAATTAGACCCTGGCTGATACAGTTGCCAGCCACCAGGCAGGGCATGGAGATCTCCCAAAATGACAACTGATCCCAGGCTACAGAGTTCAGTTTCCCTGGAGAAAATAACTGCTTCAGAGGGTGGACTGTGTGGTATTATGTTCCACTGAGGTCCCTTCCCTGTCCAAACTCTGTCTTTGGTCCCCTAATTCTCTGGGAATTTCCCAGCCCGGAGCCAGCACCTCTAGCTTGGGATTCAGTTTTTCCAGCCTTGCACTGGTATCAGGACACTATTGCAGATTCAGCGCAACCTGGAAGCATACCCAGGAAAGCCATATTGTGTAACAAAGCCCCAGTAGTAACTGGAAGGAGGATTATCTTGGTAATGAAGAGCTCTTAAGCTGGTCTGCGTTTACCAGGGAGATGACAGTTTAAATGATTAGGCATGTTATTTCCTTGGATTGTGTTTGTGCATGCCAATGAAGGTTTTCTGAGTCTGATTAGGCATGCCGAGAACGTCATGGTGAACATGCTCTCCGGTTGAATGTACCTTATTCAAACTGCCTCATTTACATGCAAGGCAAACCCTCTCTTGGGGCACCTTGATTTTCCTTGGAGAAATTAGGAGTGAAAGCAGTACTGTGTTGATCATCTTCGGGTCTGCAACTTGGGGCTGCTTTCCGCCTCTTCTTGTTAACTGAAGAAGCAGCACCATGCCTTGTGTTCATAAGTCATCCAGACTTGTAGAAACCTTGCCATTCTCCCCCTCTAAGATTAAATAGAACGATTTGTGCTTGCTCAGTCAGTGGCAAGTGTTCAAGGAATGGTCATGAAAACTGATTGCAAGATTAGCCATGTTTGTGGGCAGGCACTAAGTCACTGAGCAGTAAGTTCAGTGGGGCTTTCTCCAAAGTAAGTGAATAGCATTGCAATCTTATTTCTATAGAATTTCTAATTATTGATGTACTTTAAAGTAATGAAGATCCTCAGTAATGTTTACTTTATTTCACTGCAGATGAATTCTGATATGCAGGCACTGTTTATGGGAATAGACGGGTTGTGCCGAAAATATTCTAAAGAAGTCTCACAAGTGAGTAACATGTGAACAGATTTGAATGATTTGTCATGGGCAACATATGGGGCCAGGAGTCCCCATCCTTTTTCAGCTTTTGGGCACCTTTGAAATTCTGACACAGGGTGGTGGACACAACTACTAAATGGCTACCACAGAAGATAGAGTCAACAATGAGATGGTGCAGAAATCTAATATTGGTTCTTCAACATTTCAGGCAGAAGTTCTGTTTAGCAGACTTCTTTTATAAGATGAACATATGATTTAAAAATATTGTCTTATATACACCCAATTGTGACAGTTGATTTTGAAACAACTTCTAAAAAACACTGCACAGCCAATCAAATCTCCAGTGGCCACTCAGAAGCCCTGCTGGACAAAAAACTCACCTGGCCCTGGCCACTTTCTAAAAAGACTTGGGCATCAGGAAAGGTGTCAGGGGACACCATGGTGCCCATGGGTGTCATATTGGAGACCCCTGTACTGGATGATAAATTAATCATAGCATTAGCATCTGTTAGAAATCCAAGACTGGGACCCCCTGGGTTATTGCTCCTTGTCCCTTGAGTAGTACCTATCCCTGTGGGTCCTGGAGGTTATATGCAGACAAAATAGACATTTAAAAGTATTTAAAGTGTTATTAAAGGATTTAAGAAGATGTTTTTCCACAGCTCTGTGATCAATTTTATTCATTCATTCATTCATTCATTCATTCATTCATTCATTCATTCATTCATTAGATTTTTAGCCTGCCACTCTCCGGGGACTCAAGGTGGGGTACAATATTTAAAAAACCCATAAAACATCATAAAAACCCCATCCCGTAACAACAACAGAGCATGAATCAAAAAGATAAAACAAGATTAGTGGTGTAGTCTCTCCCCGCACCCCTGCAGCCATTCACCCCGCTGGGTGGGGTACACTAGGCATTACCGCATAGCCTGAGGAGAGGCCCCATTCTTCCTAGCCCTGACCTCAATCAGAGACCTGGCTGAAGAGCTGCCTGCAGAACTCTGATAGCTCTGCCAGCTCTCTTGGGAGCTCATTCCTGGGTCGAGGCCAGGTGTGTACTTCCGTAGGGCCAGGCACCTCCAGTAGATTAGCACCAGCAGAGTGGAGAAATCTGTGTGGTGCATAAAGAGCTAAGCGGTCTCTCAGGTAGGCAGGGCCCAAGCCACAGATGGCCTTAGTGAGCACCAAAACCTTGAACCTGATCTGGGCCAGGACTTGCAACCAATGCAGCTGCCTCAGCACAGGCTGGATGTGGGCCCTCCAAAATGTACCAGTGAGGACCCTAGCAGCTGCATTCTGCACCAGCTTGACTTTCTGGGTCAAGGATCTGCATAGTAGATCTGCATAGAGCGAGTTGCGGAAGTCCGTTCTAGAGATAACCATTGAATGGATCTCTCTGGTTAGACAGTCTGGGTCAAGTTAAGTCCCAGCCAGGGTGGGTAGGCATGCTTCCTGGTCTGCAACCTTTCTGCCCAGCCCCAGGAACTCCATCTTGGAGGGGTTGAGGTTCAGGCTTCCAAACATCTGACAAATGTATCTGAGGGAAAGTCCGGGTGGCCATCCATGAAGAAATAGAGCTGTGTGTCATTTACATATTGGTGACACTCCAGCCCATAAATTTGGACCAGCTGTGCCAGAGAGCACATGTTAAATAATGTATCTTAGAGTACCACTCCCTGTGGGATCTCACAAGGGAGTCAATAAGGGCATGAGAATTCCTCCTCCACTGCCACCCTCTGTGTCCAGTTCCAGAGAAAGAAGCACAGCCATTGAAGGGCCGTCCCCCAAATCCCGACCACAGCGAGGCGGTGGGCCAACGGTGGCCACATCAAACATGGCCAACAGATTGAGCATCACAAGGATGGCTGAACCTTCCCGATCCAGCTGGTCCCGGAGATCATCCACCAAGGCAGCCAACACCATCTCCACCTTGTGGCCAGGACAAAAGCCTGACTGGTTGAGGTCAAACACCAAAACTTCCTCCAAATGTGGCAGGAGCTGGTCATCAGCTATGGCTTTCAAGGCAATCTTTAAGAAGTGCTCTCACTACGTAGTTAAAATGCCACAATCAGATGAGCATGATAGATGCCTTTTGTATCCCAGAGAAGTGCATAATGTTACTGCTTGTTGAATCTCCCAAAAATGTCCGCCTCAGGCTTGGTCAGAGAGATCCTCCTGTTGAAGACATGCATTTGGGAGGCCTTATCCACTCTCCCCCCGCCCCCCAACAGCTGAGTCCACTCCAGTATCTCCTGGCGCCGTCTGTTCGTTCTGTTGCATCTCTTCCCACATCAGTTCCGACACGGCCCAATAAGCGATCAGTTTCAGCTATTCTGTCCCTGGCCCCAGTAGCCTCCGAGGACAACGTGGAATCGGACAAGGGGTCCCGTTCAGCTGAACCACCATCTAAGAAGCCGAAGAAATCAAAGAACAAGGATTGATGTCGATACTGAGATCCCAGCCCAGTCCTTGATCTCAAAGATGCATACTTTCATACTGCTGTCCACCTGAGGGTCACGTGTGCGTCGAGCGGGAATCTGCACGCATGTGCACCATGTTGAGGATGGAGTGCCCTCTATTGGAGATTAGCATGAAAAACTCTCCTTATGCCCCCCACATAAGTCGGACCAGAACCAATGGGTTGAAATTAATTCAAAAGAATTTTCGGCTAAACATCCGAAAGAAGTTCCTGACAGAGCAGTTTCTCAGGAGGTGGTAGATTCTCCTTCTTTGGAAGTTTTAAGCAGAGGCTAGAAGCCATCTCACAGAAATGCTGCTTTTATTAACTTAGGCAGAGTGTGAGTGGGTGGCCAGGAAGGGGTGTACTGATGTTTGTCTCCTGTGGCCCTTCCTTGCATCCCCAGGGGATTGCTGATTGCCACTGTGGGATGGGAGGGGATTTTTCTCCAGGTCAAGCTGGATACTGGAGATATTTGGTGGAGGGTTCACTTGGGCATGAAATTGGGATCACCATGGGGGGGGGGGGGCAGGTAGTTCCTGCATTGTGCAGGAGGTTGGACTAGATGACCCTGGAGGTCTCTTCCAACTCTATGATTCTAGGGATAGAGAAAAGGAGGGAAGGAGAAAGAAAAAGAAAGCAAACAAGGAAGTAAAGAAGACAGAAAAAAGGAAGGAAGAGATAATGAGAAAAGATGGGAGGAAGAAGGGAAGGAGGGAGGGAGGAAAGGGATAGGCAATGAAGGTAGGAGGGAGACAGAAAAAAGGAATGGAGAATGAGAGATGGGGGGAGAAAGAAAAAGAAAGGAAGTGAAAGGGAGGGAGAAGGAGAAAGGAAGAACAGAAGGAATGAGGACAACAAAGAAAGGAAAAATAGAAGGATGTAGGAAGAAGGAGAGGAGAAAGAAAAAAGGGAAGAAGGAAGTTAGGAAGGAGGTAGGGAGGGGGAAGGAAGGAAGGAATGGGGACAAAGGTAAAAAGTGAGAGGGAGTATGGATATATTTGTTTTAAATATATATATATATAGATGCTTTGTGTAGTATCTTGCGGAGAGTAGCCAGTGAAGGATTAGTACAGAAACCCACGTGGGAGCAATCAGGAACAAGGTGAAGGTAGAGGGGTCCAGAAATGGAAGGGAGAGAAATGATATTTTAAATGAGGAAGAGGACAGGGCTGGGGCCAAGGAGACAGGACCCTGTAAGAGAAGGAGAGGACCGCTGACTGAGGTCCAGGAGGTGATAGGAATCAGGAAGTGATAGCTAGGAGCCTGGGAAAGATTGCTGGAAAATCTCAGACCTTGCCGTTGTCAGAATGAAGTCAAATAAACCTATACAAGAGAGAGAACTATGACGACAGCCCTCAGCCTTTCTACAGGATAAAGGAAGCTCTGTCAAGAGAGGGGCTGTCAGAGGGCTGAAGAGGTCTGTGACAACTGCAAATGAACTCAGGTGAGAGACTTTGGTCAACAGGCAAGCCAAATAATTTGCTGTAGAGTGGCAGCATAGGCTTAGTTGATCCTGGGGAGACATCTTGTGGTGAGAATGGAGAGTGACTAAAGAAAAGAGCACATGGACTGCAGTACTTGGGCAATTTGCACACATCAGTAAAAATAGCAGTTTGCCAGCTGAATGGCAAAGCACTTAATTTTATCGTGCCTCCCAGCCCCTCCTCACCTTTTTTCTGTCTCGCCTTTGTCTGCCATCTTTTCATGTGTCTTACACTCCACATCTGATGCTGGAAATGGCGGAAGAAAGCAATGCGTCTTATATGTGTTGCACTTCCACCAGTCAATCAATCCAGGCAACCAATCGCCTTTCTTCATATTTTAAAGGTCCTGCGATGCCCGCTAATTTTTTTATTAAAACTTCAGACTTCTCCGTTGAAATGCCCATACACAGAATCATAGATGCATAGTGCTTTTTGAATGCCACCCCTTATGGGATTACGAGTCCTTTGATACTTTTAAAAATTAATCTCGTTCCTGATTTTTTTTGGGAGGTGGGAGAAAACTTTAGAGAGGCACACTTTGTGTTACAACTTTGAAAAAAAAATTATCTCTGGCATCGCCTGCATGCTTGTTCACCTATTCGTTGCTCCAGGAAGTTAGCCATTTTAAAAAAGAAATTCCCATCCCCAGGAACAAGAGAGAGAGAGAGGCGGGTGCGAGGGCAGGACGAGGCAGGCACCTTTAGCACGTTTGAGCTTCCCTCTGCTGGTTGCCTGCTGCTTGCTCTCTCCAAAACTGGTGTGATGGTGCAGAATATGGTTGGGAAGCAGAACTGTGTACATGCCCACCCAGGGCCCCTTCCCATTCCCTCCAGCCCCATCATTGGCCCTTTTGGGAGGGGGTGTGTGGGTTGACATGACTGTATATGGTCATATCACTCTGTAAATGTTTTATCGCATTAAAAATATACAAAATTAATTAACTCCCACCCATTCAGGAAACCTTTCCAGGGCTGTCAGAAAATCCTGGTTGAGAAAGAACTGGCCTATACCTTGGGAGGGTCAAAGCTGGATTGCAAACTTTAAGAGAGTTTAAGAGTCTGAAGAATTACATTAGGTTTAACATTAGATGGTGGTGTTCTAGATGTTTATTGTATCAAAATGTCTTAGCATGATTAATAATGCCTTCTTTTCTTTATTTGTAGATTTCACAATTCCAGGAAAAACACAGAGGGCATTTATTAACTTACTACAAGGAGAAGGTACTCTTGACTCATTGCTTTGAATGTCTGGGGAAAAGTTCAGTGGAAATTACACTTACCCTTATTTTTCATGTATTGCTAAAATAATATATCTTTTAATAAACCAGCACATTAGTAGGAAAGTTCTATTAAATGTCTCTTCTGACAACAAAATCTTTATATAGCGTCCAACATTTTGTGCATGAAATTGTACACTATTGCGTCAATAGATGAGGTTACAGACAGGCTGCTTTAGCCAAGCAGTACAGTCTGCCTGAGAATGGCCAGCCCAATATCACCCAGGCTCACCCGTGCCAGAAGCACAAAGCAAGAACAAAATCTTCATGCGAATAACATGAAGTGCATTGTGTATGCTGTACTGTATAAATAGGTGCCATTTTATAGCTGAAGAACACTGGTGCACAGTAAAAAGCAGTGGTTTATTCTGTTTAAAAAGCTGCCAGTACTGATATCTAAGACTGCACCCAATTGCACCAATTCTGACCTTCGTTTGCAGAACCCCACTAAGCAGTTCCTGACGGTCCCCTCTCTCTTTCTTTGGCTGAGCAGGGCAGCCTGGCATACAAGGATCCTCCCAAGGTACCAGTAGTAAGTACCAGCGCGTACTGTCACAAAACGGCTGATCTTTCTCCAAGGCCCTTCCCTGCTGGAAGAGAACAGTGTTTTTTCAAACATTTCTCACATCCCTTTAGTTGCTGGGGCTTCCTACAGAAGAGCAACCATTCCCAGCAGGTCCAGGCCTCCCATGAAGCCCACTTGCTATTGCTCTGTCTTTCTCTTTCTATAGCCTGTTTAGTGCAGCCTCCTAGTATGAGTATTGCCAGGCAGGTGTACTGAGTTAAGTTCTGGTGCTTGCACCTGACCCTCCCCTATTAGGAAGACTGAAGTCTAGGAGGAAGTGATCTTGCAGTGGTTTTGATAGAGTCCAGGGGCTAATATGCTCTAGGATAAGATTACCTGACAACACCATTCTGTACCCCTCTGTGAGACGTTTTTCCAAGATGGCGCTATAGATGCTTGAAAGGCATAATATGATTAAGACAGTGAGATCTTTTTTATCAAGATGTAAGTGGGCTACAAAGAAAAGTCTTACCAAAATGGTTCCATTATTTTGCGCAGATTACAGAATTGGACAGATATCGGAAAGCAGCACAGCAAAGGCAGCATTTGCATCAGCAACAGTGAGACGCATTTTATTATTAACATGACAGTTACATTTTGAACTTATTTGTGCACAATATTTTTGTATGAGCTACAGTTAATTCCTTTAATTACCATGTAGAAAAAGCTATGAGCCAGTCAACAAAGGTGGCGAAGTAGAGCAGTTACTGAACAGGGGAGAATACTGGGCCAGCAGGGACAAAAGGTAGGGAAAAAACATCCCCCCCCCCCCCAAATAACACTGATGTCCATAAATAAGCAATCACAACTATGTTTGTTTACTTAATTTATAGTTCTGCCTTTCTTATGGAGACTGGAGGCAGATTACACAGTGTAAATGGGTGTAATTAATAGGATGAACTAGGATTTTAAAAATTGCAATAAAAATTATCTTCCCCGAAGGCTTAGAGCAGCCCTCAGCATTCTATAAAATACATAAATATAAATTCATTAAAAACATTTTAATCCACTTAATTTCATCAGAGGCATATCAAGTTGCCACCTTCTCTCTGGTGGGAGAGAGGGAAACATAAAGTGCATTCTCGGTATTGGCAGAGATTTTAATAGTCAGAAGTTGTTAAATGCTTTCAGCAGGGAGGCCAGATATTGTGAGAGACAATTTTACGCCTCCGTGATAGGCTTGGTGGAAGAGCTCTGTCTTACAGGCCCTGTGGAATCATTTAGCGTCATGCCAAGCCCTGACCTTGCTTGGAAGAGCATTCTTCTAGGCTGGGGCCACAGCTGAAAAAGTCCTGGTGAAGGCGAACTTAATCTTTCTGGGACTGGGGAACTGAAGCAAATTCTGTGGGCTCGATCTTTAGCTCCTTAGAGGAGGCGATATGTCAAACGATGTAGTAAGAGCTGGTTAATACATACAGAGTTGGTTTTTATATCCACTGTTCACTACCTGAAGAAGTCTCAAAGCATCTTACAATTACCTTTCCTTCCTCTCCCCACAACAGACACCCTGAGAGGCAGGTGGGACTGTGAGAGCTCTGACAGAACTGGTCTTCGAGAACAGGACTATCAGGACCATGACTAGCCCAAGGTCACCCAGCTGGCTGCATGTGGAGGGGTGGGGAATCAAACCATTCACCAGATTAGAATCCGCCGCTCTTAACCACTACACCATTACACAAACCGTACTCAGTAGCACAATGTATGGTTTTGTTCTTTTTGTAAAAGCACCTTCCTGGACCAAATTAGGAATGTGTATGAACCAGACAAAAAGCAGTTCAATTCGTGGTCCGGGTTGCGTTTCCAAACTGAATCTGAATTGAGCCTGAACCCAAATGGCCTAGGATAAATTGAGCCAGTTCTGTAAGTTTGGGATGTAGAAGAATGCTCCCTGGGGTCCTAGAGACTCCATACTTGTAGGGAATCTGACTGACTCCCCAGGCTTGCCCCCCTTCCACAGACAAGGTGATTACAGGGCAGGGCCACCCTGATCTCCCTCCCTGATCAGGCTCAGAGCCACCCCCGGGCCCACCTTCCGTCTGCAGGTGAGCCGATTACAAAGCAGGGCAAACCTCCCTGCTCTGTCTAGGCCCGGGAGCCCCCTGCACAACAGACTGCCTGGGCCCACACCCTCAGCAGGCAAAGCGATTACAGGAAAGGGCCAACCCTCCCACCCTGCCCAGGTGCCAGCCATTCCCAGGCACACTCCAACTGTGTTTCCAGGACCCAGATAAGAAGTTGGAGGTGGTGGCTTAGAGACAGAGAAAAGGAGAGAAATGGAACTAGGCCCTGGGATGGGCAAAGCCTTGGCTACGCATAGCATATTGGTAGTGTTCAAGGAAGGAGAGGATTTCATTGGCAGGAGCTATGCAAACCTGCATAGGAATGAAGAGACCAGCCCAAGGGAGAATGGGGGCGGGTTGACCTCTCTATGGAGACTCCCCTAACTGCTACAATATGAGTCAGAAGGCGTTGAGCAAGATGGCACTCGGAACCACTGGAGCTCAGGAATAGATTTCTGGCCCTGATGGTGGAGATGGAAGCAACAAGGGCAGAAGAGGAATCAAAATGAAATCAAAGGCAGAGAGAAGAGGCCACGGGAATAGGAGGAAATGGTCTTAGACGGAAAAGGAAAGTGTTGGTAATCAGTGACACTCTGCCTAGGGGCATGGAACATCATGTGGCTAGGCCTGACCCCATAGCCAAAGAGGTGTAGGGGGTTGGACTAGAGGAACCTGATTCTATAAGATGCCAGGGTGAAAGATTAAAGATATTATGAATCGGATGCCGAAACTGATCAAACCTATTGATCATTATGATGGTCCACTTCAGAATGAACAACATGGCTGTGAACACAATGACATGTATTAAGGCTGACTATAAAGATCTTGAGAGGGAACTGAAACAAACAGGGGCACAAGTTGTTTTTTCTTCAATCCGGCCTGCAAGGAATGAACTGGGGCTGAAGATAATGGAAGTGAACCACTGGCTGCGTTGGTGGTCTGGCAGGTGGGATTTGGTTCTGGGTCCACACAATAGGTTTTCAAGAAGAAGGCATGATGGACTGCACTTGTGCAAGTGGGGGAAGAATATGTTTGGCAGGACAATGTTTGGGGAAATTTATCAGGAGAGCTACTGAAGCCACAAGGGGAAGGAGATGTCTAACAAAGAGATTCTAATGTAGGAGAGCAAATAGCAGTGCCCCAGTGGAGGACTGGAGAGATGCTAGGGGGGTGAATGTTGACCTAATCTTGAAAAATGGGAGGAAAGATGGCCCTGGAAACTATGGGTAAATGAGTTTGATCTCAGTTGCAGAGAAGATAATGGAGCAGATTTTAAAAGGGGTGATCTGCAGACATCTGAAGCTGAATTGATCTGGGGAAGTCAGCATGCATTTGTCTCCAAGAGGTCCTGCCAGACCAACCTTGTGTTCTTGTTTGACTGAGTGACGGACTTACCACATCATGGAAACTCAGCTGATGAATTTCAATGAGGCTTTTGACAAGGTTCTTCATGATGTTCTGATGGGTAAACTGGAGGACTGCAGACTGGATTTTTGAATAGTTTGGTGGATAGGGTTCCTGATAAGGAACTGAGTAGTTGTCAGTGGTATTTTGTCAGATTGAAGGGAGGTGAGTAGGGTTCAGTACTGGATCCGGTATTTTTCAATATTTGGAAATCACTTGACAGCAAAGAAAACGCGCATTTGGGCCATTCCCGGCAGCCATTGACTTCCCCTTTTGCCCGCCCACTTCCAGGAGCAAGAAAATTCTTTGAAATGTTGGGGTTGTCTCAAGTCCAAAATAAAATGTATTTCTTTACAGGTAGCAATTCTGCCCAAATGAGTTTAGTGTATAGATCAGATGCTAATTGCTGCAGTATTTCATCATTTGTAATGTTAAACAGAAAAGAAAACTGTACAGGGATAAATATGATTCACATCTTTAAAAGCATTCCTTTATTTTGACATTGTGGATATTATTGTTTGACTGTGTATCCCCATTCCAACAGGAGGGACCCATCGATGGAGATGGATTACGTGCCACCTTCAGTGAGAAAAGTAAGTGGCTTTCCCTTTTCTATGTGGGCAAGGGAGGATGTCAGCAGGGCTCGGCACTGCGTCTTGTAACTTTCCACATCTTTTCAACCATCTGGATCAGGGGGTGGATGGACTATTCATTAAATTTGCACATGATACCAAATTAAGAGGAGGAGCAAACGTCTCAGAAGATTGAGATACAATTCAACGAGATCTAATCTAAAACAATGGAAAAGTAGACAAATGAAAACAAGACGTAATTCAATAAGGATAAATGCAGAGTTCCACATCTGGGTCACAAAAATTAGAAGCAGCATACTGGATGGGAGACACTTCTGGGGAGCAGTGTGGGTGAACGAGATCTTGGGGCGCTTGTGGACTGTACAAACTTGATATGAGCAGACAGTGTGATGCCGGGAAGGCAAATGCAGTCTGGGCTGTATCAACAAAGGCATCACATCAAAATTACAAGATGTCATAGTTATGTTAATTTTATTAATTTTACATATAACGAGGTTTTGTAACTGACACATTTTTATAATAAATAAAAATATATCCATTTATTATTATTTCTAAAAACTGGCTGTGGCAACAAATAGTATGGGGTCCTATACCGATGAAATATCAACAACCTCAGATATGCAGATGATACCACTCTAATGGCAGAAAGTGAAGAGGAACTAAAGAGCCTGTTGATGCGGGTGAAGGAGGAGAGTGCAAAAGTTGGCTTGAAACTCAACATCAAGAAAACAAAGATCATGGCATCCAGCCCTCTCAATTCCTGGCAAATAGATGGGGAAGAAATGGAGATAGTGACAGATTTTATTTTCCTGGGCTCCAAGATCACTGCAGATGGGGACTGCAGCAAAGAAATTAAAAGACGCTTGCTCCTGGGGAGGAAAGCTATGGCAAATCTAGACAGCATCCTAAAAAGCAGAGACATCGCCCTGCCAACAAAAGTGCGTTTAGTCAAGGCTATGGTATTCCCAGTTGCAATGTATGGCTGCGAAAGTTGGACCATAAGGAAGGCCGAGCGTCAAAGAATTGAGGCTTTTGAACTCTGGTGCTGGAGAAGACTCTTGCAAGTCCCTTGGACTGCAAGGCGAACAAACCGGTCAGTCCTAGAGGAGATCAACCCTGACTGCTCTTTAGAAGGCCAGATCCTGAAGATGAAACTCAAATACTTTGGCCATCTCATGAGAAGGAAGGACTCCCTGGAGAAGAGCCTAATGCTGGGAGCGATCGAGGGCAAAAGAAGAAGGGGACGACAGAGAATGAGGTGGATGAATGGAGTCACTGAAGCAGTAGGTGCAAACTTAAATGGACTCCGGGGAATGGTAGAGGACAGGAAGGCCTGGAGGATCCTTGTCCATGGGGTCGCGATGGGTCGGACACGACTTCGCACATAACAACAACAACCGATGATCAGTACTGTTGTATTTACTGTACAATGCTGTGCTGATATGCAACTGTTAACTGTTTTGTACTTTTAATATTTCTGAATGTCCCTAGATTGAAACGGTGGCTCAACCAAGAATTTCATTAATAAGCCCACCACAGAATGGACATATGGGTAAGAATGATAGATAACTTATATTTGTTCAACAGAAATAAATATTTTGTGTTTTATCCTGATAACGCATTGACAAAGACTGCAGTAAAATTGTTTCAAAATCATGTGTTAATTGGGTCCATGCTAGGTGTTTAATCTGGACTTTCCATGATTTATTTACTCAATCACTGTGGACCATACAGTATTCTAGCCAACCTTTTGCATCCCATTTGTGGTGTTTATCTTTATTAAGACCTGATTTTTGACAATTTTGTTTTACATGTTCATAGTGCCAGGTTGTTCTGTATTAACAATGTACGCTATGGGTATCTACCATCCCTTTAAAATTTCTTTCTTTTCTGTCTATTAACTACTCTCTCAAACCAGCTTGTTCATCCCCCTCTCTCAGAGCATTTATGAATCAGTTGTACATTATCATCTTGAAACTGGGCTGTATGTGTTGAGGTACCATTAGATATATTGTAGTGGTTGTTTCATAATTAAATAGTAAATTTTTTAAACCAGCAAAAACTCTAGCTACGAAGTCAAAAGCAGCATTTAAGGCTCCTGCCCCAACCCAGAAAAAAATGAATGACCCACCTTTTATTATTATCTTTAAATAGGACAGGGTCCTATTAAATAAAAGAGTAAGGCCACCTGGGGAGGAGTTAGAGCGGGCCCTGTCCAGGATAAAAACTCAGAGAGCCCAATCAGGAGCCACGAAGCGGCTCCTGATTGGGCCCTCCGAGTGTCCATCCAGGGCCAAGCAGCCAATGGGGAGGCGTGCAAAGTGCCTTCCTATTGGCCCCTCACCAGGACAGACCAAAATTCCATTCACCCAGCCCAGTCTGGCTGCCAGTCTACTCCTGACCACCGCAGGGAGAGGAGGTCAGCAGGGCTGTTAAGGGGGGTGAGAACAGAGGCTTGGACAGGCTGTGCCAGCCCTTTTCGCCCCAAGGCTGTCCTAACTGTCATGTCCACCTGTAAATTGCCTCAGAACCCTGACAGAGCTGGCAGGAGGCTGGAGAGTGTGCTCCCTCCCCCCCTTCAGGCCTGCTGCAAAGGAGCCTCTGACAGGCCCTAACTGAGGGAAGGAGGCCTTTCCAAGAGCAACGCAGGGGAGCCTGAGGGCCTTCCTTTTGAGGGGGGGGGGACTTTCCCCTTCTGCCAAACAGTTGCCTGACAGGGAGGCCACATAAAAGCCCCTTCTCACTTAAAATACTGCTCTGGCCGGGGGTTAGACACAGCCAAACCATGTGTCTTTCTTCTTTGCAACTCTCTGCAGATTTGAGGCCACTGCACAGTGTTATTCTGCAGAGGAAGCTGGCTCTTTCGTCTCCTGTTTCATCTGCACAACAACCCTGTGCAGTAGGCCTCAAGTCTTTCAATTGAACAACAACCTGTGTGGGAAGCCTTAAATGTTTCTTCTCTACCGCAACCCTGTCCAAAGTAGCCCTTTCTGCCTGGGGAGCTGATCTTTATACTCTGCAGGTGAGCTGTAATTCCAGGAGCTCTCCAGGCCACACCTGTAGGTTGGCTATCCCTGGGTTGGAAATATTCCTGGAGGTTTGGAGGTGGGACTTCAAAATCGTACAATGCCTCAGAGTCCAGCCTTCAAATGAGCCATTTTTGCCTGCAGTTGGTAGGGAGTGGTGCAGGAGTGTCCCTCCTGGCCTATGGGTTATGGCCAGCCCTTATCAGCAACTGTTTGTATTCTGGGGCGCAGACAGGCAGACCAGCATCAGTCCTGTGAGTCTGGAAAGTGCAGGAAGATCTAAATAAATATTTACAGCCTGAAACTAAATAGAGAACAAGTAAATGTCTGGAGACACATTGTCACTGAAATAGTAACTGGCAAATAACCTTGGCCTGGCAAATAAAAAAACAGTATTAAAAACCTTACTAAGGTCAAGACTGCTGTGCACAGACAGTCTTCCTCTTAGGGTTGCCACCTTCCCTGTGAGGCTCGCTACCCCACCTCCCTCATGGGGAGTCTGCTATGGGGAGAGAAGGGGAAGACAATTGGAAAATGCTTTGAGACACCTGAGGCCTGCTGGGTTACTGCGGCCCATTCCCAGTTCTCTCAGATCTCTCACAACCCTACATACCTCACAGGTTGACTATTGTGGAGAGACAAATGGAAAAGGTGTTTGTAAACCGCTTTGAGACTCCTTTGGGTAGTAAGCAATAGGGTACAAAAATCCGTTCTTCTAAGGAGCAACCATGAAAGAAGCATGTGGGCACATAACATTTTACCAACAGTGAAAATATGGGAGACAGAAGGAACAGGGTGGACACCTGTGTACTGTGACTACCCTATGTGTATTAGGGCAGAGGGGCATTTCGCTGAATGTGGCCTAATTCACACAAGAAGGGAAATGACGCAGAACTGGGGGGAATTGGTTGCCATGTAATCTTCCCCTAAGAACAGTCTCCAGTCTGATTTTCCCTTCACATATCTGAGGACATGGCTCTGGAAAGCTCATCTGTAACCACTATGCCACAATTCCCAAAGGTCAGTCCTCTCCCACAATCAACGAACATTCCACACCACAGGTTCTTGACACCCATATCTCCACACCCATGGCCTCATTTGCCACCATGCCACCACAATCTCCCACACAACACACATGACAACCCCATGCCCTTACAGACTGGACAACTCCTCCCCTTCCTCTTCCCACTGCTAAGCTCTAGCGCCCGTTGTATTCTTGGAGACAACGGGCTTTGCCCCTAGTTAAGTATAAAAGAACTGTCTAGTTGGAAAGTCACAAGAAAATGAGAACAGAGAACGTGAAGTAATTAGTGAAGATGAAAGAAGAAGAGTTGTTTCTTATATGCCACTTTTGTCTACCCGAAGGAGTCTCAAAGCGTTTTATAGTCGCCTTCCCTTTCCTCTTCCCCACAACAGACACCCTGCGAGGGAGGTGAGGCTGATATTACTGAAGAAGAAGAAGAGTTGGTTCTTAGATGCTGCTTTTCTCTAACTGAAGGAGTCTCAGAACTTACATTCTCCTCTTGCTACAACAGAGGGAGGGGAGGCTGAGAGAGCCCTGATATTCCTGCTTGGTCAGCTTTATCAGTGCCATGGCGAACCCACGGTCACCCAGTGGTTGTATGCGGAGGAAGAGCGAGGAATTAGAAGTCTGCACTCCTAACCACTACACCAAGCAGGGAAACAGTGTGGAGTAGCTGAACCTTTGCTGAAGGTTTATTTTGCTCTTCTACTTTGTTAATGCCCCAACTTTCCCTTCAATGGGGACCCAAATCAGTTTACATTGTTTTCTTCTCTTCCCTTTTATCTCATAGTAACTCTGTGAGGTAGGTTAGGCTGAGTATGTGCCGGCCCAAGGTCACTGAGCAAGCTGCCTTGGCAGAAGCTTCGCCAAGGCCAAGAACCAGGGCAACTGCTGGACCAACAACCCATTCCACCACCCATGCCACTAAAACCACACATGGTGTCCGCAGCACCCCCAAAGGGCTCAGCAACCTCCCGAAACTTGAAGGCTGTCTTTGATGCAACCATGGGGAAACTTTCCTACTTTGTTGTACAAGTCCCTGCCTCCATGTGAGAGTGGGGAGTGGCTTTTGAGTCAGACACCAGCCAGTCTGCTATATGGGAGCGTGACTGGCTAGTTGACTTGTTCAGTATGGACACCCTCAAGTCGGGGGGCTTGGATGTGTTTATGCAAGTGCTGCGAGAACCATTTGAGGACCCAATTCAAGAGGCCAAGGCTCGGCTGCGGCTCCTACAGCAGCAGGTCTGTGACCTCCTATTCCAGTGATTTCTGTCGCCTTGCAAGACCACGAAAGTGTAGTTTTTCAAGTCAGGCTGAACCCTGAGATTCTCCGGTTCTCTCCTCCAACATTTATGTTGAGGGTCAGTGATGTGGAGAATCAGGCTCCGTGAGTGAAACTGGTGAGGCAGCATCAGGGCTGGCGAGTGAAACCCCTACATGAAGGGAGAGTGCTGAAACCACATCTCCCAGACCAACAACAGCAGTGCAGCCAGGTGAAAAACGCCAGGGAAAAGCACCTGTCTAGCAGCTGCCCCACCAATGTCCCACCTTCTCCGAGTGAGGCTACTTGCATCCTATCTATCACCTCCAGGAATGACTGCTGTAACTCGCTCTATGTGTGCCTTCCCTTGTCCTTGAACCGGAAATTGCAGCTGGTGCAAGATGCTGCTTCTTGGGTCCTAACAGGATCATCGTGGAGGACCCATATCCAGCCAGTGCTGAGGCAGTTGCATTGGTTGCCAGTTTTGGCCTAGATCAAGTTCAATGTCCTGGTGTTAACCTTTAAGGCCCTTCGCGGTCTGGCACCCACATAACTGAGGGACCGCCTGTTACCTTACGTTTCCCACAGGACATTGAGCTCCGTGGGTACTAATCTGTTGGTGTTTCCTGGCCCCAACCTGGTGGAATGAGTTCCTGGTAGAGCTGAGGGCCCTGCAGGAGCTTTTGCGGTTCCACAGGGGCTGCAAGAAGGAGCTCTTAAACCAGGTCTTTGGTTGAGGACAGAGCATGGGTGATCGGGAGCCCCTCCATATATATTCATATACTTTTGTATATTTATAACATCTGATAAGACAGCCCCCCCCCCCCTAGTATTGCTCCCTGAGGTGCTGGGGGGGGAGGGTTGAGCAGGAAGGGAGGGTGTAAGTGTCTATTCTGCCGCTGGATAACTTTTCATAATTGTGGGGTTTTAATTGTTTTAGTTTTTATCTTGGGGGTTTTTCATGATCTGATTGTAACGCACCACAAGATGGTCTCAAGAGCTGCAGGGTATAAATTGAATTAATAATAATAATAATAAATTCTGCTGTAATGTCATGATAATAAAGCAGTGGGCCGTTTTGGTTTTGTAAAGATGTTACCCTTGATAAGGTGTCACTTTTGGGACCTAACTTAAATAGAGCAATATGTACAAGGCTGTTCCATGTATGTCGTATGTGGAAGCACATCTGATCTCCACCAGGGCTCTTTCTGTCCTGCCCCCACTCAAAGGAGATCAGGGCTCTGCTAGAGCTAGCACAGTTCTGCAGGGCCTACCAAAAAGAGCTCTGCCAAGCTTTTGGTTGAAGTCAATGAACCGCTACGGGGACTCCAAGACTGGCCCCCACTGCCCCCCCCCAAGACTGGCCCCCACTAAAGCACAAGGCGACCCCCAGTCTGGCCACCCCATCGAGCGACAGTTTGCATTATATGGTTTAGACCTACTAGCTTGATTTTGTTATATACTTAACAGCTTAAATGTGTATAATGTTAAAACAAGTTAGTAAGTTTAATTTGTATGTACTGTACCAATATTACAATGGAATTTGTGAACTGTGAATGCATGCTGTCAACTGCCCTGAGCCACAAGAGAGGGTGGTATTAAAATGTAATAAATAAATCAAATATATTAATGGAGTGGGGGCAAACACTGAAACCACTGGAGACCCCAAGTTCCCCTTGAACATTGATTCCCACGAGCTTTTTCATGGATCTGCCCCCTAACCACTGAAAAAGTGTCATTATGGATTGTTGTCAATTGTCAATTTGTCTTGTAATCAAGCTCATTTTTTGCCTTGTGCATTGCTGCCAATATTCAAAATCTTGCAGCTTTGTTTGTCCAGCACATTTTTTGTCCGCACGCAATTCCTGGCAAAGCAATTCCTGTCTGTGCGGTCCAGTTCATTGCCAAGTTCTGGTGAAAGTTCCTTAAACTATTGGGGGTGAAACTAAGTTCTCGTTATCACCCAGAAACAAAGGGACAAATCAAACAGGTTAATCCGATTCTGGAGCAGGAGCCATGGTATTTTATCAATTGCCAGCAAGACAGTTGGGTTGATTTATTGTCGTTTGCCGAGTTCTCCTATAACAACGTGATTCACCAAAGTGCTGGCATTTTCCTGTTTGAGGCTGTGTATGGATATCAAGCCAAACCCCTCCCCATGCTAGAGCTGTCAGCGGGAGGGCCACAGCTGGACAAGCAAGATCAGTGACACATGGCCAAAACTCCCACTTTGGGTAAAGCAAAAAAGTCCTACAAACTGCACATGGCAAGAGGCCCTCAGAACTGAGCTTTGCTCCAGGGGATCAGGTGTCTATTTCCACCAAATGTGGTAGTAAAGAAGACAAACGTAATCTTGGGCTCTGTCAACACAAGCATCACATCAAAATCGCAAGATGTCATACTCCCTCTGGTCAGATATTGGTCAGATCACACCTGGAGTCCTGTGTGCAGTTCTGGAGGCCTCACTTCAAAAAGGGTGTGGACAAACTTGAGTGGGTGCAGAGGAGAGTGAGGACGGTGATCCGAGGCCTGGGGACGAAGCCCTACAAGAAAAGGCGGTGGGACTTGAGAAAAGAGGTGGCTGTGAGGGGACATGATTGGTATCCTTAAATAGTTGAAAGTTTGTCACTTGGAGGGCAGGAAATGGTTCCTGTTGGCAGCAGAAGATAGGACCAGCGGTAATGGGTTTAAACTACATGTAGAACAGGACTGGCTAGATATAGGGGGGGGGGATTCACAGTTCAAATAGTTTAGCAGTGGAATCGGCTGCCTAAAGAGGCAGGGAGCCCCCCCTCACTGGTGGTCTTTAAGCAGCAGCTGGACACGTACCTATCCTGGATAAGGACTCCTGGATAAAAGCTCCCAAGCTTTTTTGGGATGCCATTCCTTTGGCTCCTAGCCACATCCCTAGTGCCCATGCTTCTTTCTTGGTGTTAGGTCTGCTATAGATTCAATTTGTAATTTAAAAATAAAACTTAACCTACTGTCAATCCTTATCCATGAGGATTTCTCCTTCAGGGCTCTTCCCGCACCATCAGTTCCAGGTGTTGAATGTGTTGGCCTCGGGTGGGGATCAACCGAGAGCGTGGCCATCTGGCTAGTGCACCTGCAGATGCCCTGCTAGTCCTGCTGGAGGTGGGGGCGGCCTGGACACTACAGGTCCTCAGACTATTCGTTCTAGTCACTACATTTAACTTGCTAACTATGTAATCAGAAAGATATGGGCTATTAATCCGCAAGCATTGTAGCAAGAAATTTCCGTGACAATTCAAAATACATTCCTTTAGAAATTTCATTGTCTTTAGCTTTCAATAGGTAAAACTGGAAGAGGTTACCTTTTAGTGAGTCTTATTAATGCTATATTAATGTTATATTTAGAGCCTCTTGTGGCGCAGAGTGGTAAGACAGCAGACATGCAGTCTGAAAGCTCAGCCCATGAGGCTGGGAGTTCAGTCCTCGCAGCCGGCTCAAGGTTGACTCAGCCTTCCATCCTTCCGAGGTCGGTAAAATGAGTACCCAGCTTGCTGGGGGGTAAACGGTAATGACTGGGGAAGGCACTGGCAAACCACCCCATATTGAGTCTGCCATGAAAATGCTAGAGGGCGTCACCCCTAGCATCAGACATGACCCGGTGCTTGCACAGGGGATACCTTTACCTTTACCTAATGTTATATTTAAATTGGGTTTTTTTGTAAATTTGATATCTTTTTGCATTATGTCTATGACCATGAATAAATGACTTTGAGTCAAACCATCCCATGACGGGTATGTTTCCTTCAACTTTTCCTCACATTATTGTCTTTTCCAGTGAGTCATGTCTTCTCATGATGAGCCTAAAGTTTAGTCATTTTAGTTTCTCGGGAGCATTCAGGTGGTGATTAGACTTATCTGTCTTTTATGGCACTGGGTGGTATCTGTCAATCTCTTCCCCAGCACCACATTTCAAATGAATCAGTTTTTTTCTTGTAAGCTTTAATCGTTTTCCAGTTTGCATATCCATACACAGCAATGGCAAGTACTGTAGTATGAGTTATCTTGATCGTGGTCTTTAGTGACACTCCTCTTGATTATCTACAAATTAGACCAAAGGAAGCAGATGATGGATGGTGAAGTTAAAGTGGCATACCACAGCATTTGGGAAATCATATTAGCGAATGTGCAATGGCTTATAAATCTATGTTCTATTTGGAGAATATTTTGTGTTGAAATGTGGAACAATTACCCAGTCCTGGCTTTAGTAATCTCAAAAAGCAAGGTCTGAAAGGCACTTCTTAGGCACTTTTCCAAAGAGATACCTTGATTTATGTTCTGAAGACAATATCTTATGTTATACTAGGGGCCAAGCCCGTTGCATTCAGGAATACAGTGAGCGCTAGATGGGAGTGGGGTGGAAGAATTCTGTGGATGGCCTCTCCCTCCCCCCAGGACCTGGAAAGGCTGCAGGGCAGGGCACTCCCCAGCAGGGGCAGCTCTCATGCAGCAGGGATCTGCAGCTTCTAAGCCTCAGAGGGAAGTGGAAAGAGGAGGGAGTAGTCGGGGTGGGGGACAGAAGGTAATTGGCTGGCCACTGGACAGACAGGCAAGCCGGTTGGAGGAGGAGGCACTCAGGGGTGGGACAGCTGCCCTGAGTGGGTGTTAAGCGCTGAGTGGCACTTAAGCCACGAGACCAGCTCCTCCTCCAAGGCTTTACAAGAAATATGTGGAACAGATAAGTGCTTGAGTGTCCTAATATGATCAGGAATATTCTTTACAGGTACTATTCCCTACAGAAGTTCTCGATTATCTGGAGTGGCTTTATGTCAGAATGGTACATCAGCATCTGTAAGGTAATCAAATGAGACTTGCAGGGAGATTCAACGATTGAAATTATAGACTTCATGGACAACTAGATGAAATGCAGGGAGAACTGTGAACCAAAGCTGCCTAGGGTTTTAAAAAGTGCTGCCAGCAGGGTTCCTTATTAAGCTGAGGACCACAGTTCAGGTGATTAAGGCTACAGTGTGTGGACAGAAGAGCTTTAAACTTTCCCTTGTGCAGTTTCACCAAGTAAAGCTGACCCTAAAGAGGGACTGCCTGTCTTTTTTCCCCTAACAGCCTGGGTGTGAGGATATGAGGCTGGCTAAACTGTACATGGTGGTGGTGATGGATTAAGCCCTTTCTTCCTCTTGGCTGGCTTTGATCCAAATCATCGTACTCCCTTAGTTACATTTCCCCTTACAAATGTTGGGCAGCTCTGTTCATGGATTTCCAGATGTGTCCGGTGGTTTGTCCCTTTTCAGGGCAGAACCCTTGTGCTGAAGGAAAGTCCTAAATGACTTGGGGCCAGATTTGGGACCCCATTTCCTTCCATACAGCCCAACCCCCCAGCAAGAGTCTACTTTGCTAGCCACAATCTCTGTGCCCCACCTTCAGAGGCAAGCAGAGGTGGCATCTTCAGTGGTGTCACGCTCCTCTTTGGGATCACTTCTCCCTTAAGGCTAAACAGATGTTTGCAATACGGTCAGTTAGGGCCCAGGTCAAAATTTCTCCTTTTAACCAGGTCTTTTTTTAGCTGTTTTGCTTCTTGTCCTGGGTCTGTTTTGTGGATATTTTTACACTAGTTTTATGTCTTTGCCTTGTGTTTAATGATATTTTCAAATTGGTAATTTGTGATGAGAACTGGCATAAAATTTCCTCAATAAAATAAATAGGAAGAAAAAAATTAGATTGACTTTTATGTAAGTATATCAAAGGTGAACTGCTGCATTGTGACATTTCACTGAGCCTCAGGGGAGGGCGGTATACAAATATAATAAACTAGAAATCAAGCCCACCGTACGGCAAATACAACGGGTGCTAGCAGGGGCGGCGGGGCTGTCCCTTTGGGCGCCCCGAAACCCCCGCCCCTCCCCCCGGATGCCTGCCACCTGACTCCTGGGCTTCGGGGCAGGCAAAGGGACAGCCCCGAAGCCTCCCCCCCCCCAGCCGCCTCCCGCCTGACTCCAGGTTTTCGGGGCTGTCCCTGTGCCTGCCCCGAAGCCTCCCCCCCGCCTGCCCACTGCACAACAGGCTGCCCCGGCCGGCCGCCTACCTGGCGTGTCGGTGGGCAGCGGCATAATGGTGGCAGTGGGCGGGTCGGGTGGGCGGGTCGGGAGGCGTTTTGCGTGTCCCAACTCGTTTGGCTGGGGCTTAGGGACCAATTGGCAACCGTGCTCTGCGGGGCTGCCGATTGGCCCCTTGGCCCCAGACTGACAAACGGAAGGACCAATCGGCAGGCTGCCGATTGGCCCCTTGGCCCCAGACTTACAAGCAGAGGGCCCAATCGGCAGCCCCTTACTGCTTTATTTCTACCGCTCCCGGAGCGCTTTACAGATAATTAAGTACCAAATATCCATGGTTGTGGCGCCTCTGCAGTCCCACATGAGAACTGCACACTCATGGGCCAGCTGTAAAATATTTTGGAACAATATTTGTGTGCAAAGGTGTCCCCAAAGAAGTTTTTGCATCTTCCCACCACCATGTGGATGTGCCTCATTTCTCATGTCTTTGCTGCCACAACGGGCTTTAGTGCAGATCCACCAACTGGGATTGTAGAACACTCAGCCATAAGGAGTCAGTATATTGGTTCATCGGGAACAAGAGCTCTACTCCCACTACTTTCTGATGGGAACAAGAACATCTGAAGGCAAATGACTTATTTTGTATTCAAGGGACCTCAACAAAATAACAAGCAAATTAAGATTAACCCAACATCTCTGTTAAACGTGTCATTTGATCTCCAATATAAATATCCTCTTGTTTAGATAAAGCCATTTCACAGAGATTTCCAATGTTTTCAATGTGATGACCAACACCTCCAATATGCTGGTCTGAAGCCCACTAGTCTCTCATGTAGGACTTCCCGGAGCCTGCAGCAATGAAAATATCCAGTTAACGGTACCAGATGTTAATTGAGGGATCTCTATGCAGGCACTTTTTTCTCCCTGTGGCTCATCTGTTAAAATATGCATTACAGGGCTCCCTTCTTTTTTGATCCTGGAGGCATCTTTGGAATTTTGAGATGCAGAGTGAGGACACACTAGCGTCACAGGAGGTGGAGCAAAATCCAAAATGTGCAAAGGAATTGCCACCTTCCAGTGTGTTGCATCCATGGAAAACCCTTTTATTTGAATGGGGACGGCCAGCAGCAAACTCTGTCAAACTCTCCCTGTCCACTTCCTGAAAAGCTTGGTAGGTGCCGGGGGAAGAAGTGGTCGGGACCATGGCACCCCGTATGACCATGTTACATGGGCTGTGATGGTGGCTCCTATGAACTGTATGAGTACGATTGTTCCCCTTCATGTAGCCTGAAGGTGGGAAAAGCAGTTGGGTGAAGGGGAACTTCTTTTGCTTTCGCAAAGTTCCAGAACTTGTGTTTTTGCATAGAGTACCACTCAGTTAACCTCTCTTACTGGTAAGTGCAAATATGTTTTATTAGCAATAGAGCAGGATTATAGAAATATAAAAAAATAAATAGATGTGTTAAGCAGCATTATTCCTGACTGTTGAATTACTAGGTCAACACCATTACGAATGCCAGGCAGAGAAGCACATTACATGTCCCAGATTGGATCATCACAAAGTAATAAAAGCAGTAGATCAGATGCTTTTGGATTCGGAACTCCTCAGCATTATCGAAATACACCAGCATCTTCACTCCCAGTGGGGACAAGGCGCCCCATCAGTCTTGCAGATCTTTTGCAGAAGCAACATTTAGGTAAGAAAATGCCTCGCATTTCTAAGATGCCACGTTTGTTTTTTCTTCAGTGTAACATGCATTGTCTGAGTCGGTGACATTAAACCATGGCCCTAACATGTAACTACATGTGCCCCCATTGAAAGAAAAAAAGAATTTACCTTTCTGCAACAAGAGAACCCCCAAAGCTATATATTCTGTTGGTAATTGCAAGTATGTTTTCTCATTCCCTAACACAGTGTCTAGCTGCTTCTTAAATTCTTTGCAAAATATGCATTGCAGAGACTTTGTATGTATACATTATTTTTGCAAATATATCTAAAGCAGTTCCAATCTTTATTCCAATCTTTATTTACAGTCATTTAGACCAAAATTTTAGATGCACTACTATACAATCGCAGTTTGTAAAAGGAAATACATTAAAAGGTTAAAAATGCAGCAACAATAAAACTTAAAACTTCTCCACCATAAAAGTCAACATTTAAAAGCACTAACTGCCATTGACTATTTTACAAGGATAAAATTAGACATAAAAGCAATAAAACTAGTAAAGCTGTTAAAATATAAAACAAAAGACAAGATTAAGAGACATACGATAATAACTACTAACCAAAAAACATAAGAAGTTCTGTGGACCTATTATGGCTATACATGAGTCACCCAATCTTTCCTAGTTCTTAAAGCTAGCCATGCAAATCTTGCTACTTTACTAGTTAAAAAATTATCTGTATCTGATAGCAATATTTGCAGGCGATGCTTTCTCAGGTCTTGAGGGCATTCTTTAGGCATTGGTACTAATGCACCTCTCCGAATATGCTTATACAGCTTGCACTCAAATAAGATGTGTTCTGTTTTCTCTACTTGACCCTCATTGCGGATATAGAGTCGATCCTTGAGAGGGAGTCCATCAAATTTCCCACTCAAGTAAACAGAGGGCAGGGCATTGTGACGAAGGAAGGTAAAGCAGTGGTTCCCAACCCGCGGGCCGCGGCCCGGCACCAGGCCGCGAAGGCCTCGGCGCCGGGCCGCAGCTCCGTCTTCCCTCCCCCCCCCCCAAGCGAGAAGCTCGCCAGGCCGCGAGCAAATCGGCCGCCAAAGCAGCCGATTAGCTTGCGGCCCGGCAAGCTTCTCACTTCGGGAGGGGAGGGAAGAGAAGCTTGCCGAGCTGCAAGCTAGTCGGCCGCTTTAGCGGCCGATTTGCTCGCGGCCCGGAGGGGTCAGGAGGGGAAGCCGCTGGCATGGCGGCAGCGTAAACGCACATGCGCGGACTGCCACGCACGCGTGTTTGCGCCCCTGCCGGACCGCTGGGGTAAAGGATCTCCTGTGCTCAGGATTTACCACTTTTCTTAGATATTGCATCTGGGTGTTCCTGTTTAGGAGATCTTTCCTAAAAAGTGGGTCCTGAATATTGTTGGGCTCATGTTGCCTCTCTACTTCTATCACTCTTGTCTTAAGAAGACCTATAGCCTTGTCATAACCCATAGACAAAAACAATTGATATGAGAGACCATAGTAGCACAACTTTTCAGTGAGTGCAATTTGCCAAGGTGCGACGAATGTGTCGATCACTATTAGACTTGCAAGACCTTGTTGTTGGAAAAGTAGTTTTAGCTAGAATGTAAAGGTAGCTATCCAAAGCCTGGACTGAACGTTGACCATACCTGTCTCAATCCTAACTGCTATGTTTGAGATATTGTTTGGTATTGCCAGAATTGCCCTCAGAAATTTAGACTGGACCTATCTAAAGCAGTTAATATTAACCTAATGAAACCTGTGGTGAGGCACTAGGATGATAGACCACAGGTGGGGGCGGGCTGTTTAATTCTCTGAGACATACTAGCTTAGACTGGTCTATTTCTTAATTTAAACAACTGACCTTGAACAAAATACTTGCTGTAGGGACTAGTTTACCAAGAGATTTGTGTCATCATACGTGAAAGCATTATAGTCCGGAAGTGTTACAATCGCCTTTTAGAGGAAAGTATTAAGATGATATTTTATTCTTACAGCAGTAAACACTTGCAAACAGGGATTCTGTAAACTGGGAAAAGGTTTTTAGGATAAATTTACATATTTAGGCAGTTCTGGTTGTATATTGCTATTATTTTCAGTTTTTTATTTTTGTTATAATGTTCATTAAAATAGTTTTGTTTACAAATAATATATCAAATTCACTTGCAATAATAAAATTCACTCTACTTTTTTTATAGGGTCCGCTAGTCTTGGAGAACACATATTACAAAAATAAATGCACCTGAAAGCCCTGTTCCATAGAAATAGTAGTTATAATTAGACTCACCACTGTAAACTATCTTGTTTTGTTTTAAAAAGTTTTTTAAGAGAAGCCTCTGTTGTTGCAATTTGCTCTGTTGTTCTTGCAATTTGCTCATTGTTTCCCCCCAGGGAAAACAGAACTGCTAAATGTTGCCATTAGCAGAAAGATTCACCCCACTATAGTATACAGTCAGCTGTTGTAATGAAATGTTAACACTTTGACCTTGGTGTTGTACAGCATTAGTTTATTTCTGTGCCCAATTCCAGGTGCAAGCTATGAACATTTAAAGTACTTTGCCGCCTCCTGTGACATGTGCAACTCCTTATTTTCTTGAACCATACTGGTACCTTTTCCAAACAATTTTTATTAATAGAAATTTAATTTCTTACAAATGAAAAAGAAAAAGAAGAAGAAACAGCATAATAGGAGAGAGAGAAAATAAATTCACAAAAAACAAACATATTGGACTAATTGCAGTAATTTTTGAGTTTCCAACCTTTCATACCTTAGAACATCGCTGATTAATTCAGATCTAAACTTTATATCTAAACCAGGGACAAAGCCCATTGTACCCATGGATACAATGGTCGCTAGCACACATATCTGCCCTGTGGCTTTCTGGGTCCTGAGCTTCCCCCCCCCCCCCACCCCACCCTGTTCCCTACTGGATTTTGAGATCCAGACTGTTGGATCCCCCCCCTCCTACACCAGGGCAATTGACTGTGCTCCCCCCATGTCTGAGCTACTCATTGGGGCATACTGTACTTCCCTCCCCCCTTCCAGGGCCGAGCTACTCACTGGGGCCTTTTCTGCTTCTGCAGCTGGTTCCCCTCCCTCCACACCTTGTTGTGAGGGCAGCAGGAAGTTGAGGGTGGAGATGCAACTTTTTATCAGCCCTGCCTAGGTCTCAGCTACAGGAGGGGGCAATCAGGTATGAGTGACCCGTTGTTTAAAAAAAAATATGGTTTAATGGCAGTACTTCTCATATATAAGAATTGTATCCTCACTGATGGCTTGATTCTTTCCTATACTAAACTAGAGATAAAGCCCATTGCACCCAGGAATACAAGGGGCACTAGGATGCATGCACTGTGTCCTTCCTGGGTGCTGACCCTCCTCCCTCTCCTCCCTGCTCCAACTCGAGTGGCAGATTTCAGTCTCAAGGGCCGGGTCTGATCCCCCATGCCTCCTCCATGTTTAGGAAGCTGTGTTGCCTCCTCCATGTGTAGGAAGCTGGGTTCCCACCCTGGGGCTCTTCAGGAATAACAATCAAGCTCCAGCCACCAGTTCCTCTGAAGAAAACAGCTGGAAGGAAGGAAGAAACAAACAAGGAAGAAAGGAGAAGGCAGGAAAGAAAAGAAAAGCAAGGAGGGAAGTAGAAACAAAAGAAGGAAAGAAGAATGAACAAAAAGAAGGAAAGGGGATGAAGGAAGGAAGATGGAATGAAGAGAAGGGGAGGAAGGAAGGAAGAGGAAGGAAGGAGGAAAGAAGGAGAGGAGGGAAGGAAAGGGGACGAAGGAAGACAGAAAAAATAAGGGGGGATGAAGGAAGGTGGATGAAAAAGGGAAGGAAAAGAGAAAAAAGGAGCATGAGGAAGAAAGAAAAAGGAATGAGGGAGGGATAAAGGAAAGAAAGGAAAGAAAGAAAGGGGATGAAGTAAGGAAGAGATAGAAAATAGAGAAAGGAGCAGAAGAGAAAAGGAAGGAAGGCGGGGATGAAGGAAAATAAGGTAAATGGAAGGAAGACAGAAAAAGGAATGGAAATGAAGGAAGGAAATGGAATAAAGGAAAGAATACAGAGAGGAAAGGAATGGGAGAAAAAGGAAAGTAAGGAAGGGGATGAAGGAAGGAAGAGAAAAGGGAGAAAGGAAGACAAAGAAAGACGGGTGGAGGGAGAAAGAATGAGACAGGGAAAGAAAAAATAGGGAGAACATTCACAGTAACAATATGAAATGAGTTAAACATATTTCGTATGGTTGACTATAGTGTTAAAAGATGTATAATGTCCAGACAACGCAAGTAAAACTTTACTCCACTCTGGTAAGACCTGACTTGGAGTCCTGTGTTCAGTTTTGGGCACCACAACTCAAGAAAGATGTAAACAAACTGGAGCATGTCCAGAGGAGGGCTACGAAGATGGTGAGGGGTTTAGAGACCAAGTTGTGTGAGGAAAAGTTTGTTAGCTTGTTTATTAGATTTTTATACCACCCTCCCATACAGTTGAGGGAGCTTGGTCTGTTTAGCTTGGAGAGAAGATGACTAAGAAGTGATATGATCAACTTCAAAAAGTTGAAGGGCTGTCATAGACAAGATGGAGCAGAGTTGATTTCTGTTGCCCAAGAGGGGCAGACCAGAACCAATGGGTTGAAATTAATTCAAAATAATTTTTGGCTAAACATCCGGAAGAATTCCTGATAGAGCGATTCCTCAGTGGAACAGCTTCCTCGAGAGGTGGTGGGTTCTACTTCTATGGAAGTTCCTAAGCAGAGGCTAGATAGTCAACTGACAGAAATGCTGATTTTATGAACTTAGGCAGATGGTGAGTGAGTCTCTTGTGGCCCTTCCTTGCATACCCAGGGAATTGCTGATCGCCACTGTGGGATGGTAGGTGAATTTCCTCCAGGCCTGGTTGGGTTCCAGAGATTTTTCATTCATTCATTCATTCATTCATTCATTCATTCATTCATTCATTCATTCATTCATTCATTCATTCATTCATTTATATACCGCCCTCCCCGAGGGCTCAGGGCGGTTTACAGAAAACAGGAAAAGATACAATAAACATATGTAGTTATGAATTCCTGCACTGTGTAGGGGGTTGGGCTAGATGACCCTGGAAGACCCTTACAACTCTATGATTCTATGACTATATAACAATTTTGAATTCATCTTCCAGGCAGCTCACTTTTTTGAGCCTCCTCCTAACAATGCATTGAATATATATCACTCGTCCCCCCCAAAGGACTGTAGTCAGAATTTCTATGCTATCAAACAGTCCTTTGTTTATCTCAATGAAGCTAATTGCTTTTCACTTTAGTCTGAGTGAACCATCCGCTCTTCATGTGCTGAGACGTGTTTCCAATCTAACAGATAGAAATGGGGTCATCTCATGGGATCTGATCTGAAGTAATAAATGCCTGAAAGACCGAACACAACTCCTGTGCTGCTGAGTGGCAGGAGCAGCGCTGCTTTCTCTGATGGGGCTGATAAACGGTGCTTTCCAACAGAGTGTGCATCTCTGCTTCTCTGCAGACCACCACCTGCCTCTCCATCTGGACGTATAGATTTCTATGGAAGTGATTGCCAAGCACTTTGAGGATTGCTTTCCATCTGATGCTATCTAGAAGTGGAGAAAGCTCAATGGCATTTATTGTCGCAAACACTCTCTCCCTCTCCTGGATATGTCAGTCAAGACAATTCAAGATAGACCGAGGCAATTAAGGCACTCCAAAGAAGCAGTAAGCCCTCTGCCTTCCTGCTCCCATTCCAGCCAGTGATTCAAGATGAATGGCGCACAAAGGGCTTTCCTGTGTGGAAAAGTGTACAGATCCACCCCACCAGGGTGAGCTTCATGAAGCATTCCAAAAGGGGAATACGTTTTTAAAAGAAGCTACATGAAATGGGTATTAACAGAATCATAGTTCTGGAAAGGGCTATACAGGCTGTTTAGTCCACCCCCCGCTCAGTGCAGGACCAGCCTCAAGCATCCAGGAGAAGGATCTGTCCAACTGCTACTTGAAGACCACCAGTGAGGGGGAGGTCCCCACCTCCTTAGGCAGCCCATCCCACTGCTGAGCTACTCTGTGGTACCATTCTACACATAGTTTAAACCCACTACTTCGGGTTCTGTCCCCTGCTGCCAACAGGAATCAGTCCCTGCCCTCCTCTGACAACCTTTAAAATATATAACGACAGCAATCATGTCCCCTCTCAATCCAGGTAAACAACATCAACTGAGTTTCCATGATCTAGTAAGACTGTCAGTCAAAGAATGAAAGCAGGTTGGTCTAGAAGGACCTGTTGGTGAGAAATCCATCCAGACTTTTCTGAATCACCAAGTTATCCTTTAGATGTCCGCAGGTCACCCCTTTTAATATTTGCTCCATCTTTCCTACAGCTACCTGTGGTTTCCTGGGTCATATCGCCTCCCTTTATTGAAGACTGGGATAACATACACTCACCTCCAGTCTTCTGGCACATCTCCAGGCCTCTAAGAGGTCCTAAAGATGATGGACAAAGGTGTTCACAGCCATGTTGTTCATTGCCACTTGGACCAATACAAATCCATATGTTTGATCATCCAGTCCATCATAGCTTTAGTCTTGCCCCTGGCAAGTAACACACCTCTTGGCACATGGGTCAGGACTAGCCATGTGATGTTCCATTCCCCTCAGTCGGTCATACATCTAGGGGAAGCTGATTGTGACGGAACTTATTCAAGGAAATAACTGCTACATTTCTGCAGTGTCATTTTTCATGAAGGACATTTTTTGACCTTGTTTACAAACCGGGAGTCATTCCCCATCTTCCAGATCTTTTTCTGCAACAGTTAGAGGAACAGGGGAAGGGAAAGGAAAAAATTAATCTTTCAAAAATTATTTTCAAGGGTAGGACCATCACCATGCCGAAGCTGAGTAAGGAGGCGAATCAGCGGCTACCATACCTCTTCAAAGGCGGCCAGTTTGGGGCTTTATCCCCGTCGTGCTCTATCAAGGCTTTAGGAGAGGTGCTGATCCTGGCATGCCAAAATCAGCCCTTTTAAGTCTGCTTGGGGGGGTGAAGGATTTAACCATAATATTCATGAAGTAAGTCCTGAACAAAGCTGAAGATGTATCAATTTCAGCTGTTGACACTTGGCACTGGCCAGCACTTCCCAGACATCATAGACTACGCTTACAACACAATGGAATTTCTGTCAGCCTAATTTATTTGTGTCACACTTTCATTTTCTACTGTTGGAATAAATGCTTTGTCTGAAAAAAATTATTTTCAAGAAAACCATAGAATCATAGAGTTGGATCATCTAGTCGAATCCCCTGCACTATGCAGGACACTCACATCCCAATCGCTCATCCACTGTCACCTGCCACCCCCTTGAACCTTCATGGAATCAGCCTCTCCGTCAAATCCAGCCTCTGCTTAAAAATCTCCAAAGATGGAGAACACACCACCTCCTGAGGAAGCCTGAGAAACTGAGGAACCACTCTGTCAGGAATTTCTTCTGGGTGTTTAGATGAAATTTCTTTTGAATTAATTTCATCCCAATGGTTCTGGTCCATCCCTCCGGGACACGAGAGAACAACTCTGCTACATCCTCTAAATGGCAGCCTTTTTACATATTTGAAGATGGTTATCAAATCCCCTCTCAGTCGTCTCCTCTCTAGGCTAAACAGACCAAGCTCCTCCAAACATTCCTCATACGTCTTGGTCTCCAAACCCCTCACCATCTTTGTTGCCCTCCTCTGGACGTGCTCCAGTTTGTCTACATCCCTCTTCAACTGTGGTGCCCAAAACTGAACACAGTACTCCAAGTGAGGCCAAACCAGAGCAGAGTAAAGCGGTACTATCACCTCTCATGATCTGGACACAATACTCTGTTTGATACAGCTCAAAATCCCATTTGCCATTTTAGCCACTGAGTCACACTGCTGACTCATGTTCAATGTATGGTCTAGTAAGACTCCTAGATCTTTTTTGCACATGCTACTACCAAGATAAGTCTCCCCCATCCTATATTGTTGTTGATGGTTTTTCCTACCTAAATACAGAACTTTACATTTGTCCCTATTGAACTTAGTTTTATTCAGTTTAGACCAGTTCTCGAGCCTATCAAGATCATCCTGTATTCTGATTCTGTCTTCGGTTGTGTTTGCTTACCCCCCCAGTTTAGTATTGTCTGCAAATTTAATAAGTATCCCCTCTAATCCCTCATCCAAATCATTTATAAATATGTTGAACAACACAGGCCCCGGGACAGATCCTTGGGGCACTCCACTTCTCACTCTTTTCCAAGAAGATGCTGAACCATTACCAAATACCCTCTGGGTACAGTCAACCAGTTATCGATCCACCTGACAGAATGAGATCCATACAGCATTTTATCAGCTTGTGAACAAGAATATCATGTGGAGCCTTCTCGGTCCTGGCCCCCACCTGGTGGAACGAGCTCCCTGAGGAGATCAGAGCCCTGCCTGAACTCCCACAGTTCCGCAGGGCCTGCAAGAGGGAGCTCTTCCACCAGGCATTTGCTTGAGGCCGACCGACTTAGAACACCTGCTGGTCCCTCCAGACGCCTGCCCATGACTCTCCCAAAGTTACTCTTAATTGTTATTATATTATAATTGTGGTTTTGTAATCTTTTGATGTTTTTTTGAAAGTTGTTTTGATGGTATTGTCTGCATAATGTTTCATGTAGAAGAAGAAGAAGAAGAGTTTGTTCTTATATGCCGCTTTTCCCTACCCGAAGGAGGCTCAAAGTGGCTTACAGTCGCCTTCTCATTCCTCTCCCTTACCTACTGGGTCCCAGTAAGAGCTGTAAGTTATAAGAGCTGTAATGTTCTGTGTAAACCGCCCAGAGCTGCAAAGAAATGGGTGGTATAGAAATCTAAATAACTAAATAAATAACCCAACTTCAACAGAGATCATCTTTGGAACCATATTCATCACATCTAACAACAACAATTCAGGCCTGTTGTATTTTGGCAGATCAGGGACTCCGTCTTTCCAGGCAGTCCCTTGAAGAAGCAACAACTGGCAGCTGGGCTGTGTTGGAAGATCTTCACAGATGTCTCTGGTACCTTTTCATTCAGATGGAAGGCAACAGGATACAAACAACAGCAGAATTCCATACCTAAAATGTTGATAGTTTTATACAAAGGAGTGCTTCTGAGGGAGAGGGCTTCTCCCTGCAGCTTCAGGGCTCCAATCTTGCTGGGGAAATTGTGCCTTTTCTTCCTTATGGAAAGCATCTGGGTGGAAAGCATCGGGGTGAAAATAAGCAATGGGAAAACAAACAGTGTGGTGGTTGGTGTCTGCTACCGACTGCCTGACCAACGAGAGGATGTGGATGCTGCACTTTGTGAGCAGCTTGAGAAAATATCCAAGCGGCAGGACCTTGTCATCATGGGTGACTTCAATTTCCCAGATGTGTGCTGGGAAACAAACTCTGTGAAGTGTCCTCAGTCATGCAACTTTCTGACCTGCTTGGCTGACAATTTCATTTATCAAATGGTAGATGAACCCACAAGAGGTTCAGCCATACTGGACTTAATACTGACCAACAGGCAAGAGTTGGTGGATGAGGTGAAGGAGGTGGGGACCCTAGGGGGAAGTGACCATGTCCTCATAGAATTCCTTTTGAGATGGGGAGCCAAGGAAGCTTGTAGCCAGACGCGGATGTTGGATTTTCGTAGGGCAAACTTTAATAAACTCAGAGACATGATGAGTGTCATACCATGGACGAGAATGCTGGAAGGGAAGGGAGCATGTGATAGGGGATACGCTTCTAGGTAACACTGTGTGTGAACGAGACCTTGGGGTACTTGTGGATTGTAAACTAAACGTGAGCAGGCAGTGTGATGCAGCGGTAAAAAAGGCAAATGCCATTTTGGGCTGTATCAACAGAGGCATCACATCAAAATCACAAGATGTCATAGTCCCATTGTATACGGCACTGGTCAGACCACACCTGGAGTACTGTGTGCAGTTCTGGAGGCCTCACTTCAAGAAGGACGGAGATAAAATTGAAAGGGTACAGAGGAGAGCGACGAAGATGATCTGGGGCCAAGGGACCAAGCCCTATGAAGACAGGTTGAA
The DNA here is from genome assembly GCF_049243985.1 of Paroedura picta. Lineage (NCBI taxonomy): Eukaryota > Metazoa > Chordata > Lepidosauria > Squamata > Gekkonidae > Paroedura > Paroedura picta. The sequence goes on along the minus strand of NC_135374.1, from coordinate 123,663,270 downwards.
GGACTTGGGAATGTTCAGCCTGGAGAAAAGAAGGTTGACAGGGGACATGGTAGCCCTCTTTAAGTATTTGAAAGGTTGTCACGTGGAGGAGGGTAGGATGCTGTTTCTGTTGGCTGCAGAGGAGAGGACACGCAGTAATGGGTTTAAACTTCAAGTACAACGATATAGGCTAGATATCAGGAAAAAAATTTTTCACAGTCAGAGTAGTTCAGCAGTGGAATAGGCTGCCTAAGGAGGTGGTGAGCTCCTCCTCACTGGCAGTCTTCAAGCAAAGGTTGGATGCACACTTTTCTTGGATGCTTTAGGATGGTTAAGTCTGATCCTTCGTTGAGCAGGGGGTTGGACTAGATGGCCTGTGTGACCCCTTCCAACTCTATGATTCTATGATTCTTATAACGAGCACACCGACTCTCTATCTCCCTCTAGTGGACTCAGGGTTACTCTACGTCGCCACCAACACATCACTGATGGAGACAGGGAGAAGAGAGCTGGGTTCCTGAGCATCTGTGGGTCTGCCGCGTTCGACCTACCTCAGGGCTTATTTGCCATGACCGATATCGAAACAGCTGACCTTGATGAGGTCCGCTGCCACCCTGTTAGCAGTAGGAATCTAGCTAAAATTAACCCACAATTCACAGGGTGTAGCTTCTTTAACCCTTTAAGACAACTCCCAATAATCTTGGACCAAGTGTTAAATCCAAAACCTGGCCTTCTCCACACGTTTCCTGTCTTAATTAGCTCAAGATCAAGCTGCATCATTAGTTAAGCAGCGGATACAGGACAATCGACATCAACTGGACCTCAGTAAAACTCCAACTTTTTTGGCCCCAGTTAAAATGAGATAGGCTCTGGCCCCGGCCACTTCTCTGTCTCGGCTAGTAATAGAAGGGCATTTATAGAGGGTCATTATAAGAATATCCCCCTCATAGTGAGACAGTGTTACTGTGGGAGTGGCCAAATTTAAACAAGAGAACATATACTGTTCCACGGCCTTGCTTATACAGCCATTCATGGCAATTTGATTGAACCACTCATCTAACAGTTTCCAGAACATCAGGACGAAGACCAGAGCTGCAAAGGTCTACTCTGATTTGGTTCACACCCCAGTACCTCCAGGATTGTGTATTCCATCTACTAATTCATTATCATGGGGGGGGGGGGATGTTGTGTCTGTAGACCTACTGAAGACTGAGCTTGAGGTCCGAGGCAGGATTGTAATTCTTAATATGTGCTTGGCCAGTGCAAGGTCGGATCCTATCTGCACTGGGTCGAGTCTGCACTTTGCTTTTTATCCTCTCCCAGCCTGAAAAAATCCCTCCCCTCTGTACTGTATTCGGTTTCCATTTTGATTTTGGGCACTTTAAATTTTCCCTCGCCAACATCCATGATTGATCCACTTTTCCCCATGATATCCAGGAGTGAATATAAGTTGTTATATTTGAAGGGCCAGCTTTTAAAGCCCCCAGTATAAGTGTAGATGTTCGCATTTTGCAGATTAACTTCCTGCCCATGCCTGCAATGCTGACATAGCAAAGCAGTCTTCCCTGATTGACCAAGGTGTCAGTTCAAAAGCTTCCTGGTTCCCAGTTGCAAGACTTCCCTCTCAATACTTATTTTTGCCCTCGTTTTGGGATCTCCAGAAGCCCACACTTCTCTCAGCAGAGAGTTGCCTCTTGGATTTATTTCCCCCTCCTCGTTCTCTGTGATCTGCTGTCTCCAATACCCCCCCCCATTCAGGAAAAGAAAGAGCCTCCTGCTGCACTTGGCTCCCCTCTTTGAGCTTCCCTAATCAAGTGCAGAAGGCTTTCTGTTTCAATTCTGGCCACCAAGCCATCCAGCCTCTTCCTGGGAGAGGGACACATAGACCACTTGGGAAAGACTGCTATTTACAAAGCTCTTTCAAAGACATGCAAAAAAGAATCTATCTTCTACATATATCCCTACTAACGTGGTGGAGGAGGAAAAAAAAACAAAAGCAGCAATAAGAAAGGTAGGTGGTACCCATTTTGTAGCCACTAGGCTCACCTGTGCAGATTCAGCATCGCTCCTCTCCCCTTGGTTCATGGACCATCCCCATCTTTCCTTCCCTATGGGGCCTCTAACCTGAGCATGACCTCAGGAACTTTGTGATATATCTTGTGTGCACCTTTCATACTTGAGTGTATCTCAGTTAAAGCCAGGTGTGCCTTTCAATCTGCAGTGAAGCTTTTCAGCAACTCTGTGTTATATAAACACACACTGTTGTCCTTTCAAAAGCATGCTTCAATAGCACAAGATCAAAAGCACTGAACCCCCCCCCTACACACACACACCCCTCAACTGTCAATGAAATCTATACCTTCTCTGAGAAGGTAGCCTGGCGGTCTCATCTATTCCCTGGGTTACGATAAAAAGCCAGATTTTAATGTTCTGTCTGCAGGATCCCGTGGAATCTGTTCACCAACCGAGGGGGGTGGGATAAATTTCAAGCCCTTATCTATACATCAGGAGGAGGGACAACACATTTCCCCTTTCTCAACAGAATGGTAATGAAATATTTCACAATATAAGTTTTTAGTTTCATGATATAAAACAATATACAAATCGGTTCTGTCATACAAGTCTAAAATCTGTGAGGAAAGTTACAACAGGCAAGGGAGCAGCAAATACAAAAAGATGACGCCAGTGACGTTTACTTCTTTACCCTGTGGGTCATTACTATAGATGAAAACTTGGCTACCCGTTCAGTGGTCTCCGAGCCATTATCGGTAAGCAGCCATTCAAGAGCCCCCCTGCCATCTGAGACATTAGGGAAGGGTAGCAGTGGGGAGATCAAGTCAGAACATTGGTTGTTATACAACTCACATCGCAGAATGATGTGGCAAATTGAGTCTGGTTCTGTATGGCAATACCTGCAAATTCTTTCATTGCGGGGAATTCTCCTGTACCTGCCTTCAACCATTGCAGAAGGAAATACGATTAGTCTGGCTAACATAAACCCTCTGCGGTTTGAAGGTATTATAAGGTTGGGAAAATAGTGTGCCATAGTGTTTGGGGTATAGGATAGACCAAAAGCTTGTGGGGAGCACGGTCCCCCTGCACCAGCATAAATTATCTGGAGAATGAAATATTTCAGCAGCTTTTGGGTATGGGAAATAAGCTGCTTCTCAGCCAGGAGCTTTGAATTTAAATTAAATTGGAAGGGGAGACAAAATGTACCAGTGACAGTGAATGATGGGCAGGGTTGAAAGTTGGGGGGGGGGTCCCCTTCATAAAACATTCTACCCATTTACTTCAACAGCCTTTCTTTCCATTATGCAGGACCATACCCTGGTTCCTTTTTCACTTCAGTGGATTTCTTTTATCATCAGCAGGTTTTGTCAACAGAATCGCTCAGTCAGCTGTGCCAGGACAAGTTCCAGATTTTGTATTGATGCTTGAATGATTCCTGTCCAGATGTTCAAGTCAAACATCCCTTCTACTGTGTCCACCAAAAGCGCAAAAGAATGTTAGGCAAGAGTTGCTTTAACACTTTACCTTTCAATTTCCCCCACTGACGGCGTTCCCAAACCTGGTGTCAGGCCACTGCGGGGCGGGGACACATTAGATATGGAGGTGGCATTCAATCCCCCATGGTCAGTGCATCATCCCAGGTAGCGTTGAGCGCTTTGGCTCGGTTAGGCTGCTTCGGTTATCACTGGATCCCGAGGCAGTGCGTCGGAGGCCAGTGCTGCGGCACAGGGAGGAGGGGTGGCGGAGGCATGCCTCCTACGCGCCGCCTAGGGATACAGTGATCATTGAAGTGGCTGAACCAAGCCGAAGCGCTCAACCCCAGCCCAGAATTCCACCCATTTCCTTTTGGAACAACACGGGGCAGCCGACTGTGAGGAGGAGTGTTTGATAAAATCACGGGATATATTTTTATCCAAGAATTGTCACAGTGCCTGGAGCTTAGACGGACTCATGGCCTGCAGCAAGGCTTTTGGTAACGGCTCTTCCTCCACCAGCTCTACTGCAGTCAGCCTTATGATGCAGGGGCAGCACGCGTCCCTGCTCACTGACCCCTCCTAAAGACCCCTGTACTCTGGGGGAAGCTCACCCTTCCTCCAGCACACCCACACTACGTTGTGTGGAGGCATGGCATAGTTTGTAGCCCCTTCCATTGGTTCATTGCCTCCCCAGTGCATTCAGGTCTGGGAATGACATGGTTCTGTCCAATTGATGAAAGGCTTGTGCACCTCTAGCCAGTTCTGCCCTAGTAACAGGGACAACCTAGCAATGGGCGCCAGGAGCAGTTGGACTGTCTCCCAGTAGACACCATGCCCCAACTCCAGGGGCTCTGCTCTGTCTTTTGGGTGGCCAGACCCCCTGCCATGGAACTCCCGCCCAGCTGTTCAAATTGGATGGAATCATTTAAGTCTCTCACTTGTAGCCCCATCTCCTTTCCTGCTAGCAAAGTATGAGTGATCTAGAGCGGTGGTCCCCAACCTTTTTATCACCGGGGACCACTCAACGCTTGACAATTTTACTGAGGCCTGGTGGGGGGGGTAGTTTACTTCTGTACTCTCAAACCACTGCCCTAACACTCTCTGGTCGCTATGGTAATGTTTAAACATCCCTTCAAAATAAGATACAGACACGCCACAACAATGAACATAAGGAACATTTTATTTTCACTCATGAAAATATTCACTATTTTAACTCATGACAATGACAAATCAATGGGAACCCTGAGCTTGTTTCTCTGCAACGAGATAGTCCCATCTGGGAGTGATGGGAGACAATGACACCCAAAGTGTGTTGTAAAGGGCCGGGGGGGGGGGGAGAAGGCGTCCTTCGGGGCCCACCTCCAATTAGTCGAAGGACCACATGTGGTCCGTGGCCCACAGGTTGGGGATTGCTGATCTAGAGCACCTCAAGTCTTCCTTACGAGGGGCTTTCAGTATCACTGAGACTAGGAAGAAGAGATTCCAGTGGGTCGCCGTGTTGGCCTGAAGGAGCAGAACAAAATCAGAGTCCAGTCAGGCACCTTTAAGATCAACAAAGATTTATTCCAGGCGTGAGCTTTTGAGTGCAAGCACTCTTCCTCAGACTTGAAAGCTCCCGCCTGGAATAAATCTTTGTTGGTCTTAAAGGTGCCTGACTGGACTCTGATTTTGTTTTGTTGAATCAGCATTGTTTGGGGTACTTTTCATCGTATCACAACTGAATTGCCCATGCCTATTACAAATACTTTGTTTCGATATTGTTATTGCCATCTTTCAAGAAAACATATTTTAACAAAAGCTGGCTTTTGGTTTACTCCTGTTTTATTGCTATCAATATCTGAGTCAGAAAGATTTAGACAATGGTGTACAACTGAACCATTGATACATGTTTTATTGCCCTCAAGACAAAAATACTTTGAGGGTATGGGTGTGTATTTGGGCACTCCAGAGCCAAATTTAAACCCAAAATATTGGGGTCAGTTTAGGAATGCCAGAAATATAGGGTAGCCAGGAGCCCACTGAGGGCCAGACATTCCCCACCCCTAGCTTCCATTGCCTGCTGCTATTCCAACAGCAGGCAGGAGAAGATAAAGTTAAAAATGGTTATTTTCTCAACCAATAAAGAAAACAAGGTCCTTCTTGAACGTAGTCTTGGTGCTTTAATAGTCTCAACAGCATTCTTGCCAGAATGCAGTTTATTTATTTATTTATATTTAGGTTTTTATACCGCCCTTCCCTACGGCTCTGGGCAGTTTACATAAAACATATAGAACATTTACAGAGAACAATATCCATATCCATAACAGTAAGTAGTTCAGTACAACGACATTTTCAAATTGCTTTCCTCAGTGAGCAAGAACACTTAGTATATTAATTGACATTTTATACATGTGCCAAACTAAAAAATTAAAATTAAAGGCACTTATCAATTAACTTTAAGTTTTTAACATATATTCCAAAATGTCAAAGGACAGATCAATAGTCTTTCGGGTAGAACCTGTGTAAACATGTGTTTGAAATAAGCATCAAACAATAATCTCAATATTGTAAGGACTGATTCAGTAAAGTAAGGATTTGTAAAATGCTAGTACACACCTTTTTAAGTTATGTAGAAATTTCAATTGGAGACCAAGGAAAGAAGACAGACAAAAAAAAAAAGGGAAGGGAGATGAAGGAAAGGGGAAGAAGGAAGGAAGAAAACAAAAGAGGGGGAGTAAAATAAAGAGGGGGGGAAGAAAGAGAAAGAAAGGGAAGTAAGGAAGAACAAAAAAGGAAGGGGGGAGGGAGGGAGGGAAGAAGAAGAAGAAGAGTTGTTTCTTATATACCGCTTTTCCCTACCCGAAGGAGGCTCAAAGCGGCTTACAGTCGCCTTCCCTTTCCTCTCCCCACAACAGACACCCTGTGGGGTGGGTGAGGCTGAGAGAGCCCTGATATCACTGCCCAGTCAGAACAGTTTTATCAGTGCCATGGTGAGCCCAAGGTCACCCAGCTGGCTGCATGTGGGGGAGTGCAGAATCAAACCCGGCATGCCAGATTAGAGGTCCGCACTCTTAACCACTACACCAAACTGGCCCACCAAACTGGGAGGGAGGGAGGGAGGAAGGAAGGAGAGGGGAGAGAAGGAGGAAGGGAGAAACAGGAAAGAAGGAAGAGAGAAAGAGAGAGAGAGAAAGAAAAGGGAGCCCCGTGGAGTAGGGCCCAAAGGTTGCCCTGTGCCCTATGGGGTTGGCAGGTGACCTTTTATCTGTTTTCCTTGACCTTCCTTCTTGGGAACTGTGAACTATGGGGCTGCTGTGAAGCCTTTCCTGTGTCTCCAGCCCCCTGACTCAGGACAGTGCAAAGGCTGTGCTCAGTTCCATGGGGCTTGCAGGGGAGGGGGCTGGACTGCTTCTCCCTCCCCCCAGGATCTCACATGGTTTGTAGAGACAGTGCTCGGTGTCCAGGGGCTAGACAGCAGGCCAAGCCTATTCCTCCTACCCATCCACCCCACTCTCTTGGCCCAGTTTACCTCTAGGAAGTTGGGCCAGCAGAGGGGGGCTGGCTATTCTTCCAGCAGGAAGAGGGAGAACGAGGAGGCTGGGGCCAGGCAGACCCAACCATTGGCCTTCCACGAAAGAGTGGACACCCCAGAGGGCCACCCTAGTAGGTTGTGAGTTGTGTCATGCAACTTGAACTTGAATTATGGTTAAGGACTAGTGAACTTGTGGATCTTGACATTCTGCCTTCCCAAGACCATTCCACCCCTTCCTTTCAACTAGGATAGTGCTTGTGGCATTCCTGTAACAAAATAGGAGCACACACATGGGGAATCATAGAGTCATAGAGCTGAAAGTGACCATACAAGCCAACTAATTCATCCCCCTGCTCAGTGCAGGATCAGCCTAAAGCACCCATGATAACTGTGTGTTCAGCCACTGCTTGTGGAGCATCATTCCAGGCTTCAGTTTCTCTGTCCCTCTCTAACCAATGTCACCACATGGAGAGGGCAACCTCTCTCAAACTGCCCATTTCCATTCTCTCTCAGAAAATTTCTCAGACACATAAAAGCAGGGATGCCATTTGCCATCCTTTCTATCCTGAAGGAACACTGTTGGTGTCTACTTCTATCCCTAATTGCTGTGCTGGGCCAGCATGCCTAAGAATGGATTGGGTTCAGTCATAAACCATGTTCCTTGAAGATTGGAAGAATGGAGCACATTTCTAGGATTCACAATGGTATTCTGGAAGCACTACTTGCCAGACATTTTCAGGAAGCCAGACACACACACACACGCACACAGCTATTTTTCATTTGTTACTTTATTTCAATATAAGCCCAATAAATTTAATAGAACAGATGCACAGAGTATTGCTGCAATAAGAAGCAAGATTGACTTTCAGATTAAAATCAATGGTACCACATGGGCTGAATCAAATTTCGGATCTGTCTTTTTTATGATTGGTTAAGCCTCAGGTGCTTGTTAAGGTTTGGTAATTTGAGTAAACTGTATTACGAAATTTCATGAGGTTGTATTATTTCTGTTTATTCTTTGCATTATATTGGAATGTCCCCTTAAAATGCTAAATTCACACAGCTGCTGTGAGAGTTAAATTACACTGTCCTTGGCAAAAATTAAGCTTTTACTAGCATGCTTTTGAAAAACTTATGTGAGGTAATGTGATTGTTGAGATATACATGCATTTTATTTTGTTCTTCAAGATAATGAAGGCTGTGACTTCTTGAAATCTTGTGAAAAAGAGCTCTTCTGAACAGACAGTATAAGATCTGGGAAGTCTGTCATCTCCCCTTTGGCTTCTTGACTTCAAAGTTTCAAGACTGTGCTACAGTGAAGAACTTCAAAACTACACAATTTGGGTTGGAAAGGATTCTACCAAGAACTTTTTTCTTTGTTTGCTGCTGAAGCTGGAGCAGGTTGCTATTGTGTGAAGACACAAGTCCTTTGTAAGATTACTGTTGCTGTATACACTGATTTTATTCTTTAGGCTGAATTTATTATTGTTATTTGTTATCTGTTATCTGTTATACATTGCTGTGTTTACCTAATTTGTTTTTAAAAAATTGAATGCATTTGGCACTAAAGCATATGCCTACATATCTGGTCAAGGAACATCTTATCCAAGTCCTCTGCCTGGCCTGGTGGTCTATAGCAGACCCCCCCCCCCCATAATACCACTATTATTTCCTACTCCTCTTATTTTTACCCAAAGACTCTCAACTGAACTCTCATGCTCAGCCACATATATTTCCTCACAAGTATATATATTCTTAACATATAGTGCTACTGCTTCCCCTTCATTTGTCTGTCCCTTTAAAATAAATTGTACCTCTCAATGCTATTATTCCAGTTGTGAGAGTTATCCCATCAGGTTTCTGTAATGCCTATTAGATCATAGTATCTTTCCTTTATTAGGACATCTAGTTCATCCTGCTTGTTTCCCATACTCTGTGCATTAGTGTAGAAACATCATAATCCTTCATATGCATTCCCCAGTGTTTGAATTTTTGAACTTTCCTGTAAGTTAATAGTTCCCTGCATATTTGCCATTCCCTTTAAATCTGTAGTATTCATAGAATCATAGAATCATAGAGTTGGAAGGGGCCATACAGGCCATCCAGTCCAACCCCCTGCTCAACGCAGGATCAGCCCTAAGCATCCTAAAGCATCCAAGAAAAGTGTGTATCCAACCTTTGCTTGAAGACTGCCAGTGAGGAGGAGTTCACCACCTCCTTAGGCAGCCTATTCCACTGCTGAACTACTCTGACTGTGAAAATGTTTTTTCCTGATATCTAGCCTATATCGTTGTAGTTGTAGTTTAAACCCATTACTGCATGTCCTCTCCTCTGCAGCCAACGGAAACAGCATCCTGCCCTCCTTCAAGTGACAACCTTTTAAATACTTAAAGAGGGCTATCATGTCCCCTGTCAACCTTCTTTTCTCCAGGCTGAACATTCCCAAGTCCCTCAACCTATCTTCATAGGGCTTGGTCCCTTGGCCCCAGATCATCCTCGTCGCTCTCCTCTGTACCCTTTCAATTTTAACTACGTCCTTCTTGAAGTGCGGCCTGCAGAACTGCACACAGTACTCTAGGTGTGGTCTGACCAGTGCCGTATACAATGGGACTATGACATCTTGTGATTTTGATGTGATGCCCCTGTTGATACACCCCAAAATGGCATTTGCCTTTTTGACCACTGCATCACACTGCCTGCTCATGTTTAGTTTACAATCCACAAGTACCCCAAGGTCTCGTTCACACACAGAGTTACCTAGAAGCGTATCCCCCATCTAATAGGCATGCTTTTCATTTTTCTGACCCAGATGCAGAACTTTACACTTACCTTTATTAAATTGCATCTTGTTCTCATTTGCCCATTTTTCCATTGTGTTCAGATCTCGTTGAACTCTGTCTCTATCTTTTGGAGTATTAGCCAGTCCTCCCAATTTGGTGTCATCTGCAAACTTGATGAATAGTCCCTCCACCCCCTCATCTAGATCATTAATAAATATGTTAAAAAGTACCGGGCTGAGCACTGAGCCCTGAGGTACCCTGCTACTCTCCTCCCTCCAGTCTGATGAAACACCATCTACAGTTATCGTCATTAAACTACGCTTTGAATGTACGTCTCGCTCCTCCATTGGACTTAGTTTAAAGCCCTCCTCATCACGTCTGCACGACTCTATGCAAAGACACTTTTCCCCACCTTTGAGAGGTGCAAACCATCTCCTGATAGATAAGTTTCATCACAGTAGCACAATCCATGGTCCAAAAACCCAAACCTTTCCCAATGGCACTAATAACACATCCAGTCATTTATCTGCATTATTTTTCTTTCCCTTCCTAAGCTTTGGCCATTAACAGGAAAAACCAATGAAAACACAACCTGTGCTCCCAAGTCCTTCACTCCTCTCTGCTTAAAAACTTCCAAAGAAGGAGATGTCACCACCTTCCGAGGAAGACTGTTCCAGTGAGGAACCACTCTAACTGTCAGGAACTTCTTCCAGATTAGCGATCCCCAACCTGTGGGCCAACATGTGGTCCTTGGACTAATTGGAGGTGGGCCCCGAAGGACGCCTTTCCCCCCTCCGGCCCTTTACTTCAACCCCCCCAGCCCTTTACAACACACTTCATTGTTGTGGCGTGTCTGTATCTTATTTTGAAGGGATGTTTAAACATTACCATAGCGACCAGAGAGTGTTAGGGCCATGGTTGAGAGTAGAGGAGTAAACTACCCCCCCCCACCGGGCCTCAGTAAAAGGCATTGAGTGGTCCCCGGTGAGTGGTCCCTGGCGTTGAGAGGTCCCCGGTGATAAAAAGGTTGGGGACCACTGTTCCAGATGACAGCCCTTCAGGTACTTGAAAATGGTTATCATATCACCTCTTAGTCATTTTCTCTCCAGGCTAAACAGACCAAGCTCCCTCAACTTTTCTTCATAGCACTTGGTTTCGAAACCCCTCACCCGCTTCATAGCCCTTCGATGGACCCGCTCCAGTTTCTCTATATTTTGTTTAAGTTGTGGTTCCCAAAACTGAACAAAGGACTCCGTGAGGTCTAACCAGAGCGGAGTAAAGGTTTAACGTTACCTCATGTGATCTGTACACACTATACTTCTTTTAATACAGCCTAAAATCCCATTTGCCTTTTTAGCTACAGTCACACTGCTGACTCATGTTCATATCTTTTTCACACATCCTACTGCCCAGACAAGTCTCACCCATCCTATAGTGATGCATACGATTTTTCCTACCTAAATGAAGAACTCTACATTTATCACTGTTGAAATTCATTTTAGCCTAGTTTTACAGCCTGTCAAGATCATCCTGAACCCTGATTATGTCTTCTGGTGTGTTTGCTACCCCTCCCAGTTTAGTATCACCTGCAAATTTAATAAGCATCCCTTCATCCAAATCATTTATAAACATGTTGAACAACTCAGGGCCCAGGACAGCCCCCTGAGGCACTCCACTCGTCACTCCTCTCCAAGAGGACGACAAACCATTTACAAGCACCCTTCGGGTGCGATCTCTCAACCAGTGGTCTACCCACCTAACAGTACTAGATCCATACCACATTTTACTAACTTGTCAATAAGAATATCATGCATAACCTTATGAAAACCTTACTGAAAGCAATGTAAATTGTGCCCATATCATTTCCCTGATCTTTTGAGAAAGACAGTAACTTTTTCAAAGACCAAGGGACCAAGCCCTATGAAGATAGGTTGAGGGACTTGGGAATGTTCAGCCTGGAGAAAAGGAGGTTGAGAGGGGACATGATAGCCCTCTTTAAGTATTTGAAAGGTTGTCTCTTGGAGGAGGGCAGGATGCTGTTTCCGTTGGCTGCAGAGGAGAGGACACGCAGTAATGGGTTTAAACTTCAATTACAACGATCAGGAAAACATTTTCACAGTCAGAGTAGTTCAGCAGTGGAATAGGCTGCCTAAGGAGGTGGTGAGCTCCCCCTCACTGGTAGTCTTCAAGCAAAGGTTGGATATACACTTTTCTTGGATGCTTTAGGATGCTTAGGGCTGATCCTGCGTTGAGCAGGGGGTTGGACTAGATGGCCTGTATGGCCCCCTCCAACTCTATGATTCTATGATTCTAAAGATAGTAAACTATGTCCACGGCATTCCCCTGATCCAGCAAGGTAGTCACTTTCTCAAAAAAAGAGATAAGGTTAGTCTGACATGACTTGTTCTTGAGAAAGCCATGCTGACTCTTAGTAATAACAGCATAACAGCCATCTTCTCTAGCTGCTCAAGGACTGACTCTGATGATTTGATCTAAAATTTTGCCAGTTATAAACATCAAGCTGATGGGTTGGTAGTTACTCAGATCCTCCTTTTTCCCCTTCTTGAAGATGGGGCCTGCTTCCAATCTTTTGGCACTCTGTCTGTTCTCCAAGAATTGTCAAAAATAATGGACAGAGGCTCAGAAATTACATCTGCAAATTCCTTTAGTGCCCTTGAATGCAATTAATCTTGCCCAGAGGATTTTGTTTCATTTAAAGAAACTAGGTGTTTATGGACCAGCCCTAGAGTGATCCTAAGCTACAACTCCCCTCCCTCGTCACGTGGAATGATTTTGCTATGTTAATCACAATTCCCCTCACAAGAGAAGACTGAGGAGAAGTAGGAATTGAGCATTTTCTCCCTCTCCTCATCATCGTTACAACTCAGCCCTCTCTTCATCACTTGTTCTTGAGAAAGCCATGTTGACTCCTTGGATATAAGGTTCTCTTTCCATTTGCTAAATGAGTCTTTTTTATTATTCAGTTCTTTTGAAAACTGTTTATGAAGCCACTCTGAGATATCAGATATACTTTATTGATCAGCCTGTTTATCAGTCTAGTTCTTCTTTCTACAATTTGCTGGGGTCAACTGTTTTTTTGCATGACCTCAGCTGTGGTATTCAGGTCCTTCAAGAAGCTCTTCATGACACACAAGCTCCTGAACTTCTCATCTCAGAAAACAGGGCCCAGTTCTCTTTGGCAGAGTCCAGGGAGTTCCTGTTGGTCCACCTTAACAGGCATGTCACATCGGCTCCTTTCCACTCATCCACGAATGGCCAAGCAGAGAGCATGTTCTGTACCACAAAGGATGCAAACTTCCTTGCCCAACAACACGTCACCCCAACATCTGCCACAGGAAAAAGTCCAGCTGAACTGATGATGAAGCAGTCTCAGACAACGATGCTGGATTGGCTGTACCCTGTTCACAATGCTGCCCCAGCCATGAAGAGAACGCCAGTCCCTGTTCCTTCATGCTGAATGACCTGGTCTGCATGAGGAACTATGCAGATGGGACTGCTTGGGTCCCAGTGACTGTTGCTTGGGCCACAGGACCTGTCTCATGTGGACCAAATGCGGTGGGACATCCTGGTACCTGTCAGCAAAGAGGAACTCGCTAGCTCTGCACAAGCCATTGTGGCCTCCCCTGGAGAGCTGCCACCTCCAACCTCAGCACTGACGCCTTCTGAGCAACAAGTCACCGAACCAGCACTAAGCACTGCAGCCACTCAGCTGTCTCCCAGGAAGCCGCCAGATCTATTTCAGCCCTGGAACTGCATGGCTTTCCAAGGACTCAGTCTGCCTCCTGGAACCTTCAGGACCTTGTGTGTCACCTGCTTAGACCTGCCGAAGACCTGATCCTGAGGCAGGATTGTAATCCAGCAATTGCAATTGACTGGATCCCGACTGCTGGATCCAATCAGTTCAAAGTGTAACTGACCACTAGTGTGCACTGGCCAGAAACTACCATTGTTCTCAGCTGTAAATATGTTGGTGTTTTCTGGGAGGTTCTCTTAGTTCTCTTGTATCTATGAGCTGGGGTCAATTAAGAACTGAAAGGAATTCGCAGTGTCCATGCTCCCAAAAACCGTGGATTTAACACTTTGGATATCTGTATGCTGTGGAGCAAGAACCGCACATCTGAGATCAATCAAGATGGGTAGCTGTGTTAGCTGTCTGTAGCAGTAGAAAAGAAAAAGAGTCCTTAGCACCTTACAGATGAACAACATTTCTGGCTGGGGAGGAGCTTCTGTGAGTCACTGTTCAATTCTTCTGAGGGTATCTAAACAAATGAGCAGTGACTCATGAAAGTTCCTACCCTGCCACAAATTTTGTTAGCCTGTGAGATAAATTAGTCTGAGGTATCCAGGAAACTTCATGGCTGAGCAGGAATTGGAGTCCACCTCACTACAGAACAAAGGCCGCCATCCTGACTCATAAGCACGCTATTCCGACTCCCCGTGGATTCTTTGTACTTTAGCCATTACCTGCTTCTGCACAGGGACTCTGGACTTCCTTGGAGGTCTTCCATCCAACTAGGGCAGACCCTGCTTCGCTTCCATAGTTATAGAGGAGTTGAGTTTTTAAAGAAACCTGCCGTTAAGAAGCCATGAGAGGCTGATGATCAGAGGCAGCTGTCAAAGAAGAAAGAAGAAAGGAAAAGAAATGCTTATCATGAAAACATCAGAAGTGAAGAGCAAAACAACTCCTTTGCAAATTCAATATCTTTTTCATTTACCACTTCTTAGTAGGTGATATAGTTTTTTCTGTTCATCTAATGATCTAAATATGTCAAGGGAAGGACTATAGATCAGCAATAGAGCCTCGCTTGGCATGCAGAAGGTCCCAGGTTCAGTCCCTGGCATCTCCAGTTGAATGCATCAGGAAGTAGGTGATGGGAACAACCTGTTCTCTGGACTCTGCAGTAGAGTAGATAATGCTGACCCTGACGCATGAAGGTTATTCTTGTTTATTTTGGGGGGGGGGGGTGTCACCAAAAGTGATCATAAATTTCCACCACATTTTCATCTGAAGAATCTGCATAACTGGGTTTATTTTTCAGTCCTGGTTGTAGTTAGTTAGTTAGTTAGTTAGTTAGTTAGTTAGTTAGTTAGTTAGTTAGTTAGTTAGTTTTGTGAACAGTAACTGTAACCTATGCTTCTGAGAAAGAACTTGGAGTATATGGGGTATTCCTACAATAGCTTCACAAATAACCCAGTAAAATTAGTTAGGGTAGAATGGATACTTGCAAGGCTGTTTCGTTGATTAAAAATCATATTTGCAGTCCTGCCTGCTGTTTCATTTTATTTTTTCCCTTCCGTCCTCGGTCATAGTGTTGTAGTATAACCACAGAACATTTGTTTGGCTGCTCAACCTGAAGACGATGATTTGCTGTTTATCTTAGTTGGGGCAGACTCAAAATCTCCAGGACAATCAAGCTACAGTTCTTTAGGGTTCCGAGACAGGATTTATGCGTTTATCCTCCAGAGTTCTATCCCAGGCAGTTCACAAAGTAAAAAAAAGAAGAAGATAAAATCATAAAAGCAGCATGAAAACTTTTTAAAATAGATTTATACCCTTATGCTGCCATGAATCAATTCTTACATTGTAACAGACATAATTCTACATTTTAAGTTTTTCAGAATTCAGTGGATGGATTTTCAGCAATGTCTGGTTCTGTTTTTACCTTTGCTTTTGAACTGAATTTGAGGCACAAATCCATGGATGGAAATCACACCCTATTCATTAGGTTTTTTGAAACTGAAAACTATACTAGTAGTACTTCCATGAAAAACAAATCAAATGCCAGATTTTGGATTTTATAAGCCTTTGATGTCCTTTCTGTGTTCCTTCATTTCCCCCACAGGCTTTACATTTTAAGTCTTGATTTCACTGCTATTTTTAAAGTTATATTTAAGCAGAATATAAGATAGGCAAAAATTACGATGGAAAGATACTTAGGAAGGAAAAGCAACATTTGTTTCTGCTCCTTTCCTCCTGGTTTAACTAAGCCTGAAGCCAACAGAGACGTTTGGGATGGCTGACTTCCTAGGGAATATTTGTAGCCACCAGTGTCTGGCACAGGGAGCAGCATTGGGAGTGCAGAAAAAGCACAGATCCCCCAAAGGGAAGAAAGTAGGTGCAAAGCTGGGCTGAAGGGGGCAAAATGTGGCATTTTGGACTCCCCCCCCACCCAATGGCTGTCCTCTCGTTCTGCTGGTCATCTAATCCCAGATCCCGTTCAGCTCTCCTCCATTCATCTAGCTCAGAGGTAGTCAAAGTGCGGCCCTCCAGATGTCCATGGACTACAATTCCCATGAGCCCTTGCCATCGTTCACTGGCAGGGGCTCATGGGAATTGTAGTCCATGGACATCTGGAGGGCCGCACTTTGACTAAACAGCTCATCAAATCCTTGAACAATATAACACTGCATTCAAAATAAATGATATATAAATTGACTTGAATATCAGAATCGCCTCTTCTCAGCAAGAACAAATCCATCTCCAAATACTGATTTTTGCTAATTTGGCATCAGCCCTAATAAGTAGACAGGTAAAATGTTAACAGTTGTAATCTAGCCGTGGAATACATCTCATCACACTGTTTGATTTTGTTGGGGCTGTGCAAAAAATGTGTTTTGAAAACGATTTTTACAGTTTAGTTACAAAAATATTGAAAAGTGGGCAAAACTACTTAAAATTACTTAAAAGGTCATCTTCCAATACGGTCACGAGACCAGCATAGTGACCACTGACTTCCAAGTACAAGCTATTTGCATGGCATAACTTGTAAAGGTAGAGCAGCAGCAAGGAAGGAAGGAAGGCAAAGCAACACTGACGAGGCCGAATGTCCAAGGGGCCCGGCTTCAGAAAGGCCGCTTTGTGCTGCTCACATGAATCTGAAAGTGGTTTCTCAGGAGGCAATTTACCCAGCCATTTCAAGACTACACATGTGATCCATCAAGTCAGCCCATGTACTAAAAGCCATGACCCCCAGCCTTGTTGAATGCTTTTGGCAGGCTGAGATGGGGCCCCAACAATCCTTCCAAGAGGACCTGAACAGAATGGAGCAGGGGCAGAAGAGAGCAAAGAGAATGAGCAAGAAGCCCCATGAGGAAAGGCTGAGGAACCTGGAAGGGTTCGGCCTGGAAAAGAGAAGGTGGAAGGGGAGCACAAGGCTTCTCTTGAAGCATTCAAAAGGAGAGCAGGGAGCTGTTCCTGTCGGCCACCACCACCAATGGGACTTGCTAGGTTTCAACAGATGCTGGCTGGATTTTAGGATTCTTTTTTTTTTTTTGCAGTAAGTTCAGCAGTGGAATCAATTGATTAGGGAGGTGGGGAGCTCCCCCTCACTGACAGTCTTCAAGCAGCAGCTGGATGAATATTTATCAGGGATGATTTAGGCTGACTTTGCGTTGAGAAGGGTTGCACTAGATGACCTTGATGGACATTCCACCTCTGTGATCCTGTGATTCTATGAAACAGAGGTTTTAATACACTTTCAATTAAAAGAAACAACCAGTAGGGGAAATAGAAGATTTTGCCATTATTATGTTATTGTTTAAATTTATTATCCACCACTCCCAAGAACAGCTCATGGCAGGTTACAGATAGTCCCCAATAAAACTCCACTAAAACTGCATTAAAATAATACAGGGACATAAAAAGCCGTACAATAAAACCAAAACCAGACCAAAACCATGGCGGTAATATCCAATTCTCCACTTCCCCCAACACATGTCTAAAAAAGGGAGTAGGGAGAGGTGGCCATTGATGACACATGGCCCAACAGCACTTAACACCGGGGGGGGGGGCAGCCAGAGCTTCTCACCGCCCTGGCCTTAACCCGTAGACATGGCGGAAGAGCTCCGCTTTACAGGCCCTGCAGAAGGCTCAGAGCTCCCGCAGGGAAACCCAAGATATTCAGATTATGGCATAACTGAAATAAATTGTGAAGCTGGTCTTCCAGTTCTCGTGTTTGTTTTCACTTCTTGTACTCTCTCTTTCTTCTCCTAGTGGTAAGGCTGCTGTGCTGGGGATGCAGTTTCAAGGACCTTCCCCTATGCATGCAAACGGAGATCAACCGTGACCCACGGTGGCCATTTCTCATTAAAGCTGCAGCGAGATCTGTGGATGGTGGTTGGCTTCCACTACTGAGCCGGTCTCCACACTACAATTCCACCATCCTCCCTTCACCTTAAGCGTCCCTCTGAACCATCTGAAACGGAAGGGGGAGGACTGAAGGTAGAGAGGAACTCAAGGCAGAAAGAGAAAAAAGAATGGGAGAGATGACAAAGGAAAGGGCTGAAAAGGAGGCAGCATGAACTGGGCAAAGGCGGGCAAAGAAGGAAAGGGGGCTAGTCCAGAAGCAGGCAGCAGCAGGAGGCCAAGAGGCCCACAGAACCACTCCAGGAACTGGCGTACGAAATGGTTAAGAGCACAAGAACAATCCCTGCGCGTTTCCTAATTCCAAGTCGTTTTCCATCCCAGGAGCTCTTAAAACAAATGGCAGCAGGAAGCTTCATTTGTGTAAGACTTATGTGAGGGCACCAGAACGGCACTTTTTAAGATGAAAAAAACTAAACATTCTCTCTTTTCCTTTCACAGAAGCCTCTGTTTCTGATTATGGCTGTTTAAGGGAAGCAAAAAAATGTCTTGCGTGAACATAACTTCTCTCTTTTTATTTTAAGACAAAACAAGGCCTAAAGGTATGTCATTTTGAGTTATGCATTTAGAATACCCCAAGGCAGGCTTTTATGGGGGGAAATGTTGGCCCTTGCCAATTCATCGTCTGAGGACGTCTTTATTGAGTCACAGTTTGGATTACCACATTTCTGTTCTTTTTAAAAAGAAAACTTTCCATGAGTGAAATGAACCCAGCATTCTAACCAGCACAGTTTGTGCTTCTCAGATCTGCCAAATCAAATTTCTTTTGCAAACAGGAATCAAAAGTCATGTGTAAGCTAACTCTGTCTTTTATGAAAGGTTCTTTTCCCCCTACATTAACCTCCTCATCAATGGAGCCTTAAAGTCAATTGCCTGCCAGCTCTGAAAAATGCTTTTCTTTCCCAGCAGGGCAGCTTTAGAACAACATGCTCGCCTTCAAAGGAGCATTTCTTTTCATGTCAGAAGAACCATTTTGCAAAGGTGACATTTAAATGAAAATGGGTGCCGAAGTACATGGTTCTAGGCCAGAAGCACCCAATAATTGCTAAGCAATAAAAAGGGCACTCACTGTTCACATTTTAATTGTAAAAGTCAATGGCCTCCTCTGGCACCAAATACAGGAATCGAGCAGGCGATGAACAGAGTCTCAACGGACACATGAAATGGCTCTTGACATGAATGGACATTCCCTGTTTTTCAGTGGTGGATTCAGCTTGGTAGAATCTGGAGTCTGCTTACTCTCCAGGAGACTAAAATATGGCTGCCTGACCCACAAAATTGTGTGAGCTTGCCAATCCTATCTATGAGTGACTAAGAGAGAGGGAGATGCTGAGAAGGGAGATGCGGGAAACAGAGTTTTCAGCAAACCAGCAGCCGTGTCTGCATTCTGCCCCCTCTTCTCCTCCATTCTGGGGGTTCAGACTCCACTCCACGGGGAAGATCAGATCCTGCACAGCCTTGACCCATAATGTTCTGTCCCATGCCTGGCTCTGGGCCTAGGTGGTTAGGAGCCTGCACAGAGGGCAGAATTCAGCTCACCTCTCTTCCACCCAGAGCTTTCTCTCCCACAGAGGCACTTTTTAAATTTTATTTTATTTTATTATTTCTGTACCGCCCTTCCATATGGCTCAGGGCGGTTTACATGCAACATCACAGGGGGATACATGGAACGAATCAACATACAACATAGTCAATATACAACAACAACAATCCAACAGTGGTTCTAAGCAACACAACTTCAGTCATCCCAACAACAACAATATAGCAAGAACAGAAACTCAGCTAAACCCCCTAGAGAGGCCAGACTGCTTCAGGCCATGGAGGGGATGTCTGAGGGGGGACCTGTGGTCGGTCTCAACCAAATGCCTGGTGGAGGAGCTCCCTTTTGCAGGCCCTGCGGAACTGTGGGAGTTCAGGAAGGGCTCTGATCTCTTCATTCCACCAGGTGGGGGTCAGGATGGAAAAAGCTCTGGTCCTCATTGAGGACTGATGTGCTTCTTTGGGGCCAGTTGGCAGTGGTGGAGCGTAGAGCTCTTTTGGGGTTATAGGTGGAGAGATGTCACCTGAGATGCAACGCAAAGAGAAAAAGGTTTTCCCAAACCTTGTAAAAAGACAAGGAAAGCCCCCCCATAAGTTACTGGCCTATAAGAATTCTATTCATCTACCTGCCCACATATATATTAGACCTTTGTGGACCACCCACCGCACTGCGAAACTGTCTACATGCCTGATTTGGTGGGAGGTCGGAAGCAAAGGACTACTGAATGGGTTGTTGGGGGACTTCAGCATCCGTGCTGCTAGTCCCTTGTCAGAAGAAGTTCAGGATTAACTAGGTCTCCATAACAACCTTTGGCTTGTCTCATCCATTGTGCAGGCAGACTCCTCACTTTGGGCAGGAAAAAGATGCTCTATAGGTGTGGGGGAGGGGACTGAAGATGGTCTCCTGGCTCTGGTAAGACCTCACTTGGAGTTCTGTGTTCAGTTTTGGGCACCACAACTGAAGAAAGATATAGAGAACCTGGAGTGTGTCTGGAGGAGGGCTATGAAGATGGTGAGGGGTTTGGAGACCAAGACATATGAAGAAAGGTTGGGGGAGCTTGGTCTGTTTAGCCTGGAGAGGAGATGACTGAGAGGTGCTATGATAACCAAATACTTGAGGGGCTGGCATAGAGAAGATGGAGCAGAGTTGTTTTCTGTTGCCCCAGAGAGTCGGACCAGGACCAATGGGTTGAAATTCCAAAGAATTTTTGGCTAAACATCTGGAAGAAGTTCCTGACAGAGCAGTTTCTCAGTGGAACAGGCTTCCTCGGGAGGTGGTGGGTCTCCTTCTTTGGAAGTTTTTTACGCAGAGGTTAGAGAGTCATCTGACAAAAATGCTGATTTTATCAACTTTGGAGTATGTTAGGAAATACAACCCCATAATGTTGGAGCAGACGCCTATGTGATACTTGATAATCTAACTTGTATTAAGCCTTCTATAGAGGAGTAGTCACTGAAAAAATATTGGGGAAACAGGTTTGAATACCTGGGACCCCAATCTGGTTACTCTACAGATTGTGGTTACTCCACACATTGGAATAAACTTTTGTGAGACTTATTGAGCACACAAAGATTGATTTGTCAGCCTCCTGATTTCCTTTGCTTTTTCAGGCACATCAGCTGGAGCAACGTATCAAATACTGACCTAGAATCACATCATCCGGAAGGGTCTTTACTAGGGTTGGGGGCTTCAGCCGCCAAAGTGCCCAGCCCTAATCCTTACACGGGCCCCCTCCATTTTCTGGGTGTCCCCCAGGCAGGTTAGCAGCGAGATAATGATGGGATGCCTCTTACTATGACCATGGAAGGAGGCTATCTTGACCCATCGATGGATGGGCACCTTTGCCTTCACCAGAGCCTCCCTTTTGGTGGAGATGGAAATTCCACTGTCTACTAAGACCTCCAGTTGATCTCCTCCAACCTGGATCGGCATCGTGATGGGACTGTGCTGTGGCTGGGGAATGACAGCATGCATCACAGTTCCCTTCTCTGGGCCTGCTTTTTCTTGCAACATTCTTTGCGATAGTGCCCTCATCAGACTGCAGAGATGAGTTCCCCTGGAGAAAATGGATGCTGGGGGGGGGGACTGCAACCTTGTGCCCCACAGAAGGTGGGGCACTGCCTGACTCCAGCGGGGAACTGGGGATCCCCCAAAATGACTGCACTTCATCAGACTGCAGAGATCAGTTCCTATAGAGAAAAGGGCTGCTTGGGAGGGGCTTCCTCCACCCCATCCCACCCCACCAGGGCAACTCTCTGGGGCAGCCCTACGTCCCTTCCTTCCCCCAATTTCTACACCAGGGTAACTCACTAGGGCAGCTCAACCTCCCACTTTCCCCAAACCTCTACACCAGAGCAATTCACTGGGGCAGGCCTATTTCCTTCCTTTCCCCAACTTCTACACCAGGGCAAATCACTGGGACAGCTCTACTACCCCCCCCCCCAACTTCTACAGCAGGGCAACTCACTTGAAGTTGCTCTGGAAGCGTCAACTGGCCCAGAATGTAGTGGTGAGTGTCCTCACCAGTATCCAGAAGAGAGCACATCTTTGACTGGTCTCCCAGCTGCACTGGCACCAGATTGAAGACCAGATCAGGTTCAATGTTTTGGTCATCCCCTATAAATGCCTAAATGGTTTGGGACCTTCATACTTGTGGGACCACAAGTTTAAATTCTAGTGAGCATAATCTGCTCAGGATGCCCAGACCCAAGGATGTCAAACAGGCCTCAATCAGGCCCTCAGCCTTTTTGGACACTCTTTCTGGTGGGATTATGGCCCTGTGGGTCTTTGGACAGTTCTGCAAGGTTTGCAAAACAAAATTGTTCCCCAGGACTATGGTTGAGGCCAGAAGCGATATTGAAACTCTGGCTTCCCTGCTCAAAACACCAAAGTGTCATCACATAGCATAACTGATATCTAGAATCCTAGATCCATAGAATCAAAGATGGAGAACCAACCACCTCCCAAGGAAGCCTGTTCCACTGAGAAACTGCTCTGTCAGGATCTACATCGCCCCCCCCCCCGCAATTAGAAAATTAAAGGTGGCTTTGAAATTAATTGGTTTAATGGATGTTAAAACATTATGATTATAATGATTATAATGATTATGATTATAATGATTATTGTGTCTTTTTATTGTTACTATATATGCTGTTACCTACCCCAAGCCTTTGGGGAAGGGCAGGTCATAAAATAAATTATTGTTGTTGCTGCTGTTGATGTTGACAGAAATACTTTTAGAATACAATGGGAAGTATTTTTGCAGCCTCTGGTTGGAAACACAACAGGGGCCTGGGTGGGCCTTGGCCATAAACCAACAGGATTTGTCTTATGCTCTGATTGTCCCAACTTTCTACATCGTCAAACTAGACCTGCCAGATATTAAAGATTTTGAGCCATTAGGCCAGGGGTAGTCAAACTGTGGCCCTCCAGATGTCCATGGACTACAATTCCCAGGAGCCCCCTGCCAGCATTCGCTGGCAGGGGGCTTCTGGGAATTGTAGTCCATGGACATCTGGAGGGCCGCAGTTTGACTACCCCTGCATTAGGCCAACCATTAGAATTTGTTGGTCAAAGGCCACTCTCTGTTCACTAGAGGACAGAGCCACACCCCACCATAGTCCTAGCCTTGTTAGGAAGTACCATTTCCTTTTATCTTCTGAAACTTGATGTCCCCAGCATAGTGATGCTGCTTGACATTATACATCCTTCCTAAGCACCTGCCAGCAAATGCATCAAATCTTTTCTTGTCCCCTTGCGCAATGCCCCAGGTCTTTGCAGCATCAAGCAAAGTTGACACCACACAGCTGTTGCAGAGCCTGATGGTTTGTTCGGCAGACATGTCATTGATTCAGACTTTTGCCCTTCAATTTGGCTGGATTAATCTTCACCTTTGGTCAATCAAGCCGTGGACGTCGTCAAGCTAAGCAACAAAAATGAGCCAGAAATACAGATTTCAAGGGTAGGGGCTTGCAAATAAGTTGTGAGGAGTACAGAGTAAATGGGCCAGGATTAATTATAAGAAAATTGCTTCCTAATTTAGTAAAGATCACTGAAATATGGATTGAGATGTGGATGATAATTATGTGTGCGTGTGGAATTATAAGTATTGGTTTGTAATCTGTTATGAAAGGCTGGGAGAAAAGTTAGAGGAAATCATTACATATAACATTAATTTCAAGAAAGGAATGCCCGTCACTTTCAGTTTATTGAGACTTGACTTGAAAGAGATGGAAAATGACTTCTAAAATAATAAATAAAATTACTTGTTCCTTCAATCTGATTTTTAAAATCATCATTTGAATCATGCCTTTTTGACATGTTTTCCTTCAAATCCTTGTAGAACTTTAGAATGAGAATTTCATTAATTTAGGACATTTTGATAATATGCTTTACCGAAATTTAAAAAAAAATAAAACCAGGAATATCAAGCCAAAGTAATTAATTCAATGGTAAAAGTACGACATAAAACCTTGATTTTGAAAAGCAGAAGCAATAAAGTTGTGTTCAGAAGACAGGACAATTATATTAAATATCAAAGTATTCAACCAAGTCAGACTGAACAATCAAGACAAGGAAACTGATCATCTTTCAAATGAATTTGCAAACATCTGGGAAAATGAAATGGATTTTACCTCATACCCAAACTCCACAGTTTTGGCCCCAGGAAAATTGCAGCAAGGAGAGAGTTCCAGGTTTGAACCCCATCTCTAGAAAAATATGCAGGGGTTGGATTCAGAGCACCCAGTTCTCCACTCAAAAGAAAGAGGTCAATTCCTTCTGGCTCCCCTTCCAAGTGCAACACCCAGACCCACAGGTCAGTCTCTTTTCAAGCCCCCCTCCCCGAAAAGCTTTGGGGGTGAGCCGAGTACAGGGAACTTCCACTTGAAGTAGTTTGCATCTAACCCCTAGTAAATGACATATATATGAGATGATAGGAAATATGTAATTTCAAGCAACTTCAACTCGTGGATGAGACCTTTGGCACTGACACATGCTCCCAAGTCCCCCCAAGACTGCAGTCCTCCTGCACAAACTCAGCTGTCCAATCTGTATTTCTTAACAGGCTGTTGCTATCATTAAAAGCGGAATGTGTTGTTTAACTTTCTTAGGGTGAAACTATAACTAAATTCTGTAATCATTGTTTTCCCCGGTACAATTTCCATAGCATAACATGTACACACTGCATGAAAAATGCAAGATGATATACTGTAATAACAATAACCACGACCATCCTTGGGCATATTTATTAGGAAACGGTTGCCCATGAATAAATTAATATAATTAATAAAATATCTAAATAATATAATAGTCTTATAATGAAAGAACACGTCTATATTCTTTATATATTTATGCAATTTTATTGCTTGGACAGCCATGTTCTAAAAGTGTCCACACTGTGTTCAATATGAGCAGGACTGCAGTCGTGGTGTTTCTATATGGGTATTTCTGTTTTCTTTACGTACACGGTGGGTGTATAAAAGTAAACACATCACAGAATGAATTAAAAGCTAAGACAATAAAATTTCCTCCACCTATAGACACATCAGAATATTACTGTATAGATTTTTACCATCCACTCTGTTTCAACACATTTCACTTGCTATTTAGGAAACTATGATAAATTTTCTAATGCTCTATAGAACAAATACATTTCAGAGGAGGCTAGATCTTTTTAGTTGAGCCCTAGACTCACCAAGGGCTCCAACAGTTCCTCAATCAATTTCTTCCACAATGGAGTGCTGCTAACTAGCAAAGAGGATCCGTTCCCTACACTCTATAGGTATCTTTGAACTTTTAGATTTTTCTGTTACCCGTGTCTTTAAGCTATTGAGAAAATTCACAAAGAAAAGACAAAAATCTCATCCATGAACGTGATTAAAAATAGATTTTAGAAGCATTATCAGATATATGAAAATAAAACAGCACCAACTGGTTCTACATTTTTATTAGAAAACCAGGTCCTCAGCTTATTTTCAATAATTTCCCTTCCTAGTTTAGGTTTCAGTGTCCTTCATTTTTGGAATGTCTGTAAAGGTAAAGGTAAAGGTATCCCCTGTGCAAGCACCGAGTCATGTCTGACCCTTGGGGTGACGCCCTCCAGCGTTTTCATGGCAGACTCAATACGGGGTGGTTTGCCAGTGCCTTCCCCAGTCATCACCGTTTACCCCCCAGCAAGCTGGGTACTCATTTTACCGACCTCGGAAGGATGGAAGGCTGAGTCAACCTTGAGCCGGCTGCTGGGATCGAACTCCCAACCTCATGGGCAGACAGCTCCAGACAGCATATCGCTGCCTTACCACTCTGCGCCACAAGAGGCTCTTGGAATGTCTGTACGGTAAGATTTAAATGGGATATGTTTCATGGATTTTTTAAAATAGATAAACTGCGGGCTCACACAGGATAGAACCATGCGGGGGGGGGGCTCCCACTCCCTTTTCAACACCCCTCCTTATTGAACTAGGCAGGGGGAAGAATGATAAAATGGGTTTCCTTTGCCACCCAGGGCCAGTGGGACTTCGAGGAGGGCCATTTTGATAGGTTACAGCCCCTCTCCCATATCGATCTGACACTAATCTGAAGCTGGAGCCCTATACAGCAACCGTCCTGCCTCTGAAAACACTAGGAAGAGTCAGTCACATATCTTTGGATACTTTATTGGGTTTAGCCTTAGATTTAGCTCTTCTTTTTGTTTCTGGAAAGGAATTTCAAATGAAAGCAAAATTCCAAAAGTATAGTCCTGATTCTTGCTTTAATAAATGCTGCCTTTATGCAAAGTCATAGGTCTTGTTTTTTAAAAAATGTTCTACCTTCATTAACTCCCCATTGGACCACTGGAGAGGACTTCTTTTATGCATACTTTTAATTTCTCCTTTATTTTTCGTTTTTTTTTAAAGAATGATTAATTTGCAGAGATTTCAGTGCTTTTAGTTCAATGTCATTTTCCTGAAAACAAAACCAAAGCTCCCAGATAATTAAAACTACAACTATAATCAATAACGTGTTCATCAAATAACCCTCTCAGGCACAAAGTGTGATGCCCCCAAAGCCCTATGTTTAATGTGGCTGCTGTTTCTAACAAATTAGCCCCAAATCTCTCCATTGCAGCCCCACATCTCTCCTATATAGGTAAAGAGGCCTGGGGACCCCCTGGAATCATAGCTCATCTCCAGGCCTCAGAGATCAGTTCCCCTGGAGAAAGTGTCTGCTTAGGAGCAATATACTCCACTGAGGTCCCGCCCCACCCCACCACCCCAAACAGCCCCCAATGTCTCCAAGATATTTCTTAACCCAGAGCTGGCATCTCAAGGTACAGATGTACTTGTCTTACTTTGCCAGGCTGGCACAGAGAAGGAAGCCATCGGTTGTAGTTGTGGAACCAAACGGGTTACTACCAGGGGGAAAAACAAAGAAGCTACTTGGCTGTTCTTTAACAGGAATCCCGGCCCTTTCACTCTGTTCTAATATATAAAACTTTAAAAATTGACACTAGCATTCAGAAGAAATTTTTCTTTTAAGATTCCTTCTCACTAATGAATATGACACGTCAGAAAACCAAAGCTCTGTGTACATTACAATTTCCTTATTTAACCTTCGGCCAAAACTAAGAGGCATCTTTTAAATTCTGCTGATGGTTTAAAATACACATATTCTGCGGCTTATTCTTTCGTATCTTCAAATGAATTAAGGCTGTTGAATATACATTTTAAAATGTTGTGCATAAAAATCTTGGCTACAGAAGGCTGCCTATTATATTTTCAGCCTGCCCTGCTTTCATTTGCAGGTAACATTTATTACCCTCACAACAAGCCTATTGGGTAGAGTCAGGTGAGCAAACGTGACCTTAACAAACATCATGGAATTTGAACCCGGCTTTTGCTCATTCTAGGCTGGCATTTGGATTAGTTAATTATTAGAAAACACCTCCAGAGGCAGTATAAAATGCAGTGTTTTTGTGTTCATTAAAGGACATTTGAGTTGTCACTCTTGGGATGTAACTCTGCCTAGTTCAGGCAGGCAACTCTGAGCGTGGAGATGTGTCAGGCAGACTGCAACTAGGAAGGGTTTAGTATGCTATTTCCTTACATTGATTCGTCTTCACTATTAATTTGCAAAGTTAGTGTTTAGAGCAGGGGTAGTCAAACTGCGGCACTCCAGATGTCCATGGATTACAATTCCCATGAGCCCATGCCAGTGAGCACTGGCAGGGGCTTCTGGGAATTGTAGTGCATGGACATCTGGAGGACCGCAGTTTGACTACCCCTGGTTTAGAGCATGGCAAGATGTTTGCCACATGGGGATTGTGCCTGCTCTACAATTTAGTTCCTGCTGGCAGGAGGAGGCCAGACATGAGCCACGCCAGAGGGTTCAAGAGCCTTTCGACACAGGACAAAGATTATGCCCCTGCCACCACCAGACAAGCTGCATGCTAATTTCTGCTGAGCCAGGCTCTTTGAAATTCACATTTCCTCACCACCTCTGTAAGGGGGGAGAGCAGAAGGGAGTTCCTCATAGGTTGTTTGCCAGTGGAGGTTCCGCCACTCACATGGAGCGTTCCGCTTGTCCCATGATTGGATGGAAGGCCTTCGTCCTGTGCCTCGGATGGAGGCAGGCTCCTCGCTGATTGAGCCAGCCAACACTGCAGTACACCCAAGGGGACACCTCATGTGGGATGCCATGGGGCCCGGGAAGCGCACAGTCACAGTCCCTTCCTTGGCATAACATAGCAACGAGTAGCACTGAAACTTAACCATCGCAGTTACAGAATCCATAGTGGAGAGATTCCCATTTAAGATTGCCAACAAAGACTTAGCTACTTTTTCAATTATTGCGGAGTGCTTCCCACTTGGGGCAGTCGGATGGGGCATGGGCTTCCGCAAGGGCTTCTGCTTGGCAGTCCCCTCTCACGGGGACTCCTCCGATCATCCCTGGGGCGTAGACACTCTGTGGATGTTCTGCCTCAAGCAGTAAAATGCCTTGGGGTAGCTCTCCTATTTTTCAATAACTTACCAAGGAACAACATACGGGATACACAACATTAAAATTTTACATTTAAATAAAAATCTCCGTTTAAACTATTAAAACAGATAAAAGCCACAGCGCGGCCATTTGTCTGATGTCCTTTCCTCTCGAATACAGGAGGATGCAAACAACATTATCATTCATCGGATTTCATTTCTGGATGGATTAAGGCAGGGAGGCCAAGGTAGAATTTTGATGTTCTTCTAGGCCAGGGGTAGTCAAACTGCGGCCCTCCAGTTGTCCATGGACTACAATTCCCAGGAGCCCCTGCCAGCATTCGCTGGCAGGGGCTCCTGGGAATTGTAGTCCATGGACATCTGGAGGGCCGCAGTTTGACTACCCCTGTTCTAGGCTGTAGGCCTGGCACAGCAGCTCTTTTTTACAGGCCCTGCAGAACTGCTTAAGGTCCCCCAGGGCCCAGATGTCATTCTGTAGAGCAGGGGTAGTCAACCTGTGGTCCTCCAGATGGACTACAATTCCCATGAGCGTTTGGAGGACCACAGGCTTCCTACCCCTGCTGGAGAGTGTTCCAGCAGGCTGAAAAGGCCCACGCCCTGATTGAGGCCAAGGCCAGCTGGGTGACCTTGGGCCAGTCACAGTTCTCTTAGAGCTGTTCTTGTAGAAGAGCTCTCACATCCTTACATACCTCACAGGGTGTCAGTTGCGGGGAGAGGCGATTGTAAGCTGCTTTGAGACTCCTTCGTGTAGTAAAAAGCAGGGTACAAAAATTTGCTCTTCTTTTCTCAGCAGTGCAAAACAGCAATTTAGCTTTTATTTGGCTTTTATTTTGTTTAATTCTTTAAAATTCCAACTTTCTCCTTTCTCCCAACATTAAATGGGTGACAAAATAGGAATCTTATTAAACCCCAAATGATACAAAATTGTTGGGAAATAAGTCACAACATAACATAGTCAATAATACACCTTTGGACTCTGCTATTATGCTACTTTATTTTAACATTTTATTTCTATTAATAAATACAACTTGCACAGAACCAGCATGAACATAAAATACGTTATAAGCATCAAGACAAAATACAGCCTAATTACTCACTGAGTCTCTACAGTAGGGAGAAAAGGGAGCTAAATACTTAAACTCAAAGGGAACAGACAAACCAGACAGAAGATGCTTAAAGAGGCAGTTCACCATGCAGAGCAAAATCAGTTTTGTGGAGTAAATTCACTCTTCTGTGCAGAGATCAGAAAAACAACGATGTATTTAGTGAGTTTTCATCAGCTTATCCATCATGCCGAAGATCCTGGACCTGTCACTGCTGAACGAGAACAGCGAATGACTGGTTACAAAAAGCCCAAATGCAAGCAGTCTCATGGCTGCAAACTTCCCATTAAGGATCTTACTGTGAATGTTCTGAAACCGATTCATTTGTGGGGCCCGGTGGTGGAATTAGCAGAGGTAAAAGTTTTAATGTCACAAGCCAAGACCTCAGAAAGCAGAAAGCCTGTTTGAGGAAATTAGAGGTATCTGTTAAGATAAAGATTCTGTTTCGAGGTTTCCATTTTAGTATAAAGGTGCCCTAATAGGATTGCAGTTGTTGTATGTATTTTAGCAACTAACAGAGGAGCTAAGTGCTTGGTTTGAAAATGAAACAAGCCCGGAAGAGCAAAGGGAAAGGAAAACTGCTGATGTTAAATGGAGCCCGTATCATCCAATCCAATAAATGGGTCACCCTATGCTCTGGCTGTGCAGCTTCTTATGGTTTAGTTCCAATTGGCCATGGCTGCTGTTTTTTAAATATTAGGTTGTCTGACTTTGCCCAATCACGCTCGTTATCTGACTTTTCTGCCCTGTTGCTTTTCCTAATTTCCTCCCATGTGTTTTGCCACTTCTTCATTCTAGTAGAAATTTTAAAGATGTTCCATAAATCTCCTTTCTCTAGCCCTGGTACTTTCCTGTATCACCAGCAAAAAACCCATTCATTTTGTGCCTAATAATTATCTTTATTATCTTGTTCCAATAAAGCTCCTGCTATTGTATAGTAGTAGTAAGATTTGAAGGAAATTGGCAGTCAAGTATTCCTCTGTTGTGAAGTGAAATGTTTTAAAGGGGGGGGGGGAACCTCCCATAATCACATCTAATACATACCTTGATCCCATTTTAGAAACATGTTTATAGTGTTGTTCTGAAATTTCACTTTGAAGACCTTTCATTTCTTTTAGATTTATCAGTCTGAGGTCAGATTCCTATTAGAACATTATATGTTCTTGCAAGAAGTCCTGTACGTGTAAAATAGCTCCTCCACAGAAGTCCAATGCTTTCCTTTGTACAATGTTGACTACCAGTTAATAGTTAAATGAAATTATTTTATTAAATGTCACCATTATCCTTAAAGGTAAATGATGGAGATAAGGAACATAAACCTGTACAATATATTTGTTTTCCTTCACTGTAATGTCTCAAATTGATTAAACAACTCAAATAGTTAAATTATTATTTTAAATTGTTATTATGTACTGTCAAAAAAAACTTTAAAAGGAGCAGCTACAATGTGTGCAAAGCATGTCCAGAGGATAATTTTAAGGAGTAGGGAACAAACTCCCAAATATCTTGTCACATGAGGTTGACAGGATGAAAACATTTGACCATATTTTTTAATAAGGCTCTCTAAAAAACCCTTCTAAATCATAACTTCCCTGTTATGAAATATATACTTTAAATTAGTTTATACCTATGCTTAAATATTAATGCAGGAAAAGTGGATTCTCATACACTTATGAAAACCAAAGTCTAGAAAATGCCAACACTTTGTAGGTTGTGTTTCCTACATTGTTCTAGTCATTATTTTTATTAAAACAAAGACCAGGACAGATCTAGAAACAAGTTGCACAGAGGAAATACTCCAAAAATACACCTATAAAAGTACACCTATAACAGGGCAGATATAGTCTGAGCCTTACTCTCAGGCAACTATTTAAAAATGTAATGGGAAATTCTAAACGATAAAGATGAAGCCTGCATTATCTACAAATGAAACAAGCAAGACTGAGTCACTGTTAATTTTTCCAGTGAAGGCCACGCCGTGTCCAGCATGGTGGCATAAAAACCTGTACGAAACAGACAATGCTCTTGAACGATTCCTTTATAAGGACCCTTTCCTGCTGCTAATCCGATGGATTATGGCCATGAGTTCAGACTCCTTAAATATAAATATTCTACAATACACATTCTACTAAATCACTCCAAATAAGCATTTACATTTCTTAATAGGATTTATCCCAGATCTTCAGTAGCACACTAACGAGACCATGCATTTTAATAGCGGCAAAGAAATGTCTGGATATTATAAGTGTGCTATTTTATAGAAACAATGATCTCAGTTGAATTGTCTTCCGTGCCAAGATTGTGTCAAACATACCCCCTAAAGAGATATTTTGATGGTGAACATGCACAGGTCTGAGATCATGGGGGGGGGGGGTTAGAATGAGGTAACAGACCTTCCTAGAAACCGTCACCTGGCCTACAATGCAAAGCCCATGGAACCCAACTGATTGCCTTGGTTATGTGAAACTCTGTTTTTATTTAAATCATAGTTTATTAATTTTTTCCTACCTATATAGCAATGCCAGAAGTTTGGAGAGTTGTTCAGAATGACTGTAACTGGATTTTAATGTACTGGAACAGTGAATCAGGAGAATTAGAACGGAAAAGGATCCGGAATAGCTGCAAAAAGCAGTTTGCTGCCCCATTTAAGGCTCAAACTGCCAGCAAGTGCAGGAGCAAAATCCAAGGAGGAAAACGCAAAATTCTCGGCTGTGCTGGGCTGCTGTCCCCTGGTCCTGGCGGAATCGTTAGTGTAAAAGGGCAAAGACTGGGAAGGCTGGAAGAAATGCTTGAACAATGTGGACATTAAGAAAGCAGTCTGGTTAGTCTCACAACCACCAGCTGTGTTTCTCTCCCAGTCCTGTTAAAAGGATCAGCTAGAGCTGCAGCAGGAAATTATTGGTGTAACAAATTATAACATATATTCGAGTGGGTTGCCGTGTTGGTCTGAAGTAGCACAACAAAAATTGAGTCCAAGAGCACCTTTAAGACCAAGAAAGATTTATTATGCAAGCACTCTTCCTCAGAGAAAATGGAACAAAGATCACTTGAATAAATCTTTGTTGGTCTTAAATTATAACATAGTAACACATACATATGGACAAACACTGTTTTCCTATTACAAAACTTCACAGTTTTGGATACTTCTATGTGCATTTTATAGATTAGTTGGACTGTTTTATAGGGGCTTTATGCATATTCTGTAACCCGCCACGAGCCTTTTTGGGAGTGGCAGGCTAGAAATTTAATTAAATAATAATTATTATTATTATGTTTTTAATTATTATTATTATTATGTGTAGGCAAGCCAACATGCTCGCTCACATAATACATTCTGGAAAATTAAGAGTTGTTTTTTCACCTATTTTTTCCAGATTCCATTTAGCTAATCAGAAATTGATGACATTCAGTTTTTTTCTAAAAACATCAGCTCACAGTCCAGCTGCTACAACTCTGCATTATTTGAAACATCTTTAAGGTAGCATTAAATATTAGATATCTGTATCTAGTCCTTTCCATCATTAGTCTAAGCCCAAATATCTCTATATTAATTCCTATGAATGCTTAATCTGATGTTTGGTTCTCTAATAAAAGGGGTTCTCTAATAAAATGGGTAAAATATATTACAGAAATTTACAGAAACCATACTGCAGGTATAGTATGGTTTCAAACGTTCATCCCAGTTTTTTTAATGACCATATTTCAAGAAATAAGTTTTCCTATTAAACCTCTACAGTTATTACTGTGAATCAAATGGAGCTTTAACTGTTAAATAAACTTATTTTCTAAACCCAAGGAAAGAATGTCCAGATCTGATAATGCTGACAGATGGGAGACCTTGTTTCTCCCATTACTCTAACTGCCTCCTACTATGATAATAAATAACCATTTCCATAAAATTGTATTCATTGTGGAGCATAGACTATGCCTTCCATATTAAGATATAATCACCATCGTTATCCGGTTGTTAGCTATTAAAAAAATATGCCAAAGTCTGATCTGAATTTTGTCTTCCATTTGTACTAATACATTTGATGTTTTTCTGGATCAAATTAAATTAGAAACAAAATGAAAATTCTGCATTTCCTCTGTGTGATGGCCCTGCTGCTGTTCCAAGAATTTGAAAATGACAATACAAAACAAGTTTAGGATGCTTTGGGCTGATCCTGCGTTGAGCAGGGGGTTGGACTGGATGGCCTGCATGGCCCCTTCCAACTCTATGATTCTGTGATTCTATGATTCTTAGTTATGGAACCACTGCTACATTTAATACCAAATACCATGTAAGTTCTGTTGATATAATATTGTCAGTCTGAGCTGTTATATTTGCTTTAGGATGCTTAGGGCTGATCCTGCATTGAGCAGGGGGTTGGACTAGATGGCCTGTATGGTCCCTTCCAGCTCTATGATTCTATGATTCTATGATTCTGTGATTCTATGATTCACTCTTGTGGTCATTGCAAATTGACATTTGAATTGGAAAACTTGATAACATTAATTGACCAACATGAATTTTCATTTTTTTCTTGCAATTTATATTTTTTCAAGAAATATGCTAATTGTGCTAGAAATATACTAGGCTAGAGGCAAAGCCCGTTGCCCCCAGGAATACAACAGGCGCTAGGACGCACTCCTCCAATGTGTCCCTTCTGGGTGCTGTCCCTCCTCCCCCTGCTCGATATTGAGAACCAGCATGGTGACGGGGTGAAAGAGTAGCGCGCTCTAATCTCAAGGGCTGGGTCTGATCCCCCATTCTGCCTCCATGTGCAGGAAGCTGGGTCGCCAACCTTCAGGTGGGGGCCTGGAGATCTTCAGGGATAATTGATCTCCAGGCACCAGTTTCTCTGCAGAAAACAGCTGGAAGGAGAAAAAAAGAGAGAAAAGAGGAGGAGGAGGAAGGAAAGAGGAAAAGAACAAGCAAGAAAGCAAGAAAAAAGAAGGAAAGAAGACGAAAGACAGAAAGGAGGAAGGAAGGAAGGAAGGAAGGAAGGAAGGAAGGAAGGAAGGAAGGAAGGAAGGAAGGAAGGAAGGAAGGAAGGAAGGAAGGAAGGAAGGAAAACAGAAAGAAAGGAAGACCTTGGAGATGCTTCTCAAGGCTGCCCTGGGTTCCATAGGTCTGGTGGTGGGGGGTTCTCCCAGACCTTCCATGACTCCTTGAATTTGGGTGGGCTGTGAAGAAACCTCTACAGGCTGCCCTATGCCCCATACGGCCAGTGGACAGCCATTTACAGGCCTCCCTTGACCTGGAGGCTGTGGAGGGGCCTCTACAGACCACCCCATGCCCTATAGGGTTAGCGGGTGGTGTTTTCTGAGCCTCCTGCAGCCCCTCCTCCAGAATGCATGCAGAGGGGTATGGCAAGGCTATGAGCCCTATGGGGCCTTTGGGTGGACTTTCCTGGGCCTCTCACCCCCAGGATCTTGGGCAGGGAGGCAGCGGGTCACAGAGGCCACACTGGGCTCCCTGGAGACTGGCCTGCAGCCCAGCCTCTGCCTGTCTCCCAGCTGCCCTGCTCCTTGGATGGTTTACCTTTCCAACATGGGCCAGGAGGGCTGGCTAGCTCTTCTTCTGGCTGGAAGAAGGAACAGGGAGAGGTAACCAGGAGCAGGGCACACTAGCCACTGGCCCTCTGTGGTTGAGTGAATGCTCCCTACCTAAGCTTTACCAGATCAATATTTCAACTCAGAAGCTTTAAAACTGGTCAAATATTTTCACGAGAAAAAGCATGACAATTCCTACATATGAAACAGCTGAAAGTATATTCTGCTTATCAATCTCCAATTCTCATATATTTATTTTCTTTACTATGTTTTCCACCAGAATTTAACCCAATCAAATGATGACCATATCAATGATTGCTTACTAGAATCATAGAGTTGGAAGGGGTCATACAGGCCATCTAGTCCAACCCCCCGCTCAACGCAGGATCAGCCCTAAGCATCCTAAAGCATCCAAGAAAAGTGTGCATCCAACCTTTGCTTGAAGACTGCCAGTGAGGGGGAGCTCACCACCTCCTTAGGCAGCCTATTCCACTGCTGAACTACTCTGACTGTGAAAAAATTTTTTCCTGATATCTAGCCTATATCGTTGTACTTGTATTTTTCTTTCCCTTCCTAAGCTTTGGCCATTAACAGGAAAAACCAATGAAAACACAACCTGTGCTCCCAAGTCCTTCACTCCTCTCTGCTTAAAAACTTCCAAAGAAGGAGATGTCACCACCTTCCGAGGAAGACTGTTCCAGTGAGGAACCACTCTAACTGTCAGGAACTTCTTCCAGAATCTGGAATCCAAATGACAGCCCTTCTGGTACACGAGAAAAAGCATGACAATTCCTACATATGAAACAGCTGAAAGTATATTCTGCTTATCAATCTCCAATTCTCATATATTTATTTTCTCTACTATGTTTTCCACCAGAATTTAACCCAATCAAATGGTGACCATATCAATTATTGCTTACTAGAATCATAGAGTTGGAAGGGGTCATACAGGCCATCTAGTCCAACCCCCTGCTCAACGCAGGATCAGCCCTAAGCATCCTAAAGCATCCCAGAAAAGTGTGTATCCAACCTTTGCTTGAAGACTGCCAGTGAGGGGGAGCTCACCACCTCCTTAGGCAGCCTATTCCACTGCTGAACTACTCTGACTGTGAAATTTTTTTTCCTGATATCTAGCCTATATCGTTGTAGTTTAAACCCATTATTGTGCGTCCTTTCCTCTGCAGCCAATGGGAACAGTATGCTGCCCTCCTCCAAGTGACAACCTTTCAAATACTTAAAGACTGCTATCATGTCCCAGCTCAAACTCCTCCTTTTCTCCAGGCTGAACATTCCCAAGTCCCTCAACCTATCTTCATAGGACTTGGTCCCTTGGCCCCAGATCATCCTCATTGCTCTCCTCTGTACCCTTTCAATTTTATCTATGTCCTTCTTGAAGTGAGGCCTCCAAAACTTCTGGAAGTTCTCAGTCCACATATTGCTGGAGCCTAGCTTGTAAAATTTTGAGCATAACTTTGCTAGCATGAGAAATGAGTGCAATGGTGTGGTAGTTTGAACATTCTTTGGCATTGCCCTTCTTTGGGATTGGAATGTAAACTGACCTTTTCCAATCTTGTGGCCATTGTTGAGTTTTCCAAATTTGCTGGCATATTGAGTGTAGCACTTTTACTGCATCATCTTTTAAGATTTTGAATAGTTCAACTGAAATACTGTCACCACCACTAGCTTTATTGTTGCTCAGACTTCCTAAGGCCCATTTGACTTCACATTCCAGGATGTCTGGCTCCAGGTCAGTAACTACCCCATCGTGGTTATCAGGGATGGAAAAGGAAATGGCAAACCACTCCAGATCTTTGCCATGAAAACCCAATGGACAAGTTCAAAAGGCTAGAAGATTGGAGGTGGGCAAATGTTGTCCACATCTTCAAGAAAGGGAAAAAGGAGGTTCCAGGTAACTATTGACCGGTTGCTTGACATCTGTAAAGGTAAAGGTAAAGGTATCCCCTGTGCAAGCACCGGGTCATGTCTGACCCTTGGGGTGACGCCTAAAAGGTGGATTCACCAACCTATGTAGTGCTACCTAATAGAGAGCAACCAGCAGGCAACCAGCAATTTAGATATCTCTCACTGTCTAAGAAGACCACCAAAGAAGACACCAACAACTGTTTTTTACCATTTCCACATGGAGGCGTAAAACACGTGCCACCTCCTGCTTGCAAACACTCTAGGCCTACTGTGCTTCATGGATAAGTCTGCCTTGAGTTTGTTGGTAGGGAAG
The DNA here is from genome assembly GCF_049243985.1 of Paroedura picta. NCBI lineage: Eukaryota > Metazoa > Chordata > Lepidosauria > Squamata > Gekkonidae > Paroedura > Paroedura picta. The sequence continues at coordinate 123,625,953 of NC_135374.1, read as the reverse complement.
GTCAGCTCCACCTTCCTGCTAATGACCCTGGGGAGCCAGGTATGATGGGTCAAATTCCTCCTTCTGTGACCCAGGCCGGGGCAGGGGGTTCTGCCTTGCACTGAGTGAGGCCAGAATCTGGGGTTCAGCTCTACTTGGGACTCCTTCAGCTGTCTTTAATGTAGCAGTTATCCTGGGAGTATTCCCTGGAGAGGGATCTGACCCTGTGGCTCCTGCCTGCTACAGGGTCACTCAGTTTGCTCGGGAAACCTTCTGAGAAGGTGCAGCTGGCAGTTGTCTTGTTGCTGCTCTGGTGTCTCCCCATGTGTGGGAGAGTCTCTGCCATTCTGTCAGATGAGCTACAGGGTCATGGGGGGGGGGCTGGGTTTCCAGAGTGGTGTCGTGATTAAGCTGGAGATCTGAGCCTTTAAGCTGGAGATCTGGGTTTGATTTCCCACTCCTCCTCCACAGGTGGCCAGCTGGGTGGCCTGGGACCAGTCGCAGCTCTCACACGGCAATTTTCTCAGAACTATCTCAGGCCCACCTACCTCACAGGGAGTTTGTTGAGGGGAGAGGAAGAGAAAGATGTTTGTAAACTGCCTTGGGCCTCCTTCGGGTCCAAAAAACAGCTCTTCTTCCTTCCTGGGACCGCAGGGGGAGACGAACTCCGAGAGGTGTGTATTCCAGGCCCACTGCCTCTCGTGTCACAGTCTTCCCTCCCCTTCCGCAGACTGTGGCAAAGGGCTCCTTTGAGCTGCCCCAGGAGTCTCCAGTGCTTCAGCCCTCATTCATCATGAGGTGGACCACTGGATTCTGGCCCCAGACTCAGCCAGCCAGGTCAGCAGTTTCCTGGCACGCATGCGGCCTCGTGGCTGATGCTTCCCACTCCGCCACGCCATGAGGCTGCCCTTCATCAGGAGATGCCTCTGGCTGCTGGCAGGGTGACCTGCCCGCCCTTACCAACAGGCTCTGTCCCTGCCAGCCTTGGCCAGTCAAGAGACCTGGGCCTATTTATAACACAGCAATAACGTGGAGCAGGTGAAAGAGTATTGCCCACGTCAGGCACTGACAAAATTCCTACTTGGCCCCTAAAGTTGGACACCTGATCCCAGGCTGCTCTGAGAGGGGTGGGGGTGGGGGTGGGGATGAGTAAGTAAAGCAGCGCCCATTCAGAAGCCTTTCTGTCAAGCCTTCCTAGTGGCTGGGCTCCAGTCCTGTCTGCCAATCCCATCTCATGCCATGTTTGGGGCTGGCCCAACGACCTCCCTGCAGGACAAGGAATGAATTTCTCCGCTTTCCTCTGTTGGTTTTGCAGATTTGTTTGTATTGCGTATTTTTACTCACGTTTCCAGAATTGGACGTGATGGGGAGTGTTGTGGCACTAAAATATATAATTTTGGTTTACGTGTTCATAAGTAGTGCTAGAAAAGGCATACACAGATATTTGGTGGGAAACACAAAGTTCTGTGAAAACAAAGACTTGATTATTCCTTTTGCATGAGAGAGAAACAAAATCAAAACAGGGATTTTATGGCTGCAACAGCAGGAAGGAGAAATTCATAAAGCGCTCTAGAACTGTCCGGTAACCCAAGAGGCCAACAGCAGAATGAGACCTGGGAGAGCTGGTCTCCCCACACACCTTCCCACTCTGCCTATTTATCACCTTCCAGTCACAGATAATGCTCAAACAAAGAAATAACAAGGAACAGGCTACACCCCAACCTAAAACGGCTAAGCCAAGAGCTTAAAAAAGCTGCTAACAGGGATGCAAATAAGTAGTCATTGAACAGCTCCAAAAACCAGATTGATACGATCAGAGACTTACAGAGAGATAGTTGTCAATAATTTAAATAGTGGAAAAATAAATTCAACAACCAGCAGCAAAAATGTTAGGGATGAACCTCTTAGGGCAAGGAATTGGGTGCCCCCCCCCCAAGGAATGCCACTGAAGCCCCCCCCCACCCCCAACATCAGAGCTGCTTCTTTTTCTGTCTTTTTCTTTCTCTGACCAACATGATAATCGGGGAAAGAGTGATAGACTGAAGGAGCTATTCTGCCATTTTTCTTTTTGTTTCCTTTTTTAGGAAAACCCCGTTGTCAGGTTCCCCCCCCCCCCACACACACAGAGAGACACCTGTTTGCAGTATGTATGGCAACACAGCCCTCCTCCTTGCATCCAAGCAAAACCAGTCAAGGGGAACAAAATGCTGGTCCCCACAGAAGGCCTTTTTCTCACTGCTAAGTCATTTCCACAGCTGCTGGGCCCTTTTTCTGAAACAGAATCCATTTTTTCTTCATCTGCAAACCTCCTGTCAAGCACTTGTCTTGCCATGAAGGAGTAAAAGACCCCTCCATATCAGCCTCAGCTTCCTCTGGTCCTCATGGTCCTGGCAGCCCTCTAGTCCTACCCCCTGCTCAATGCAGGATCAGCCTAGAGCATCCAGATAAGTATCTATCCAACTGTTGCTTGAAGACCACCAGTGAGGGAGAATCATAGAATCATAGAATCATAGAATCATAGAATCATAGAATCATAGAGTTGGAAGGGGCCATACAGGCCATCTAGTCCAACCCCTGCTCAATGCAGGATTAGCCCTAAGCATCCTAAAGCATCCAAGAAAAGTGTGTATCCAACCTTTGCTTGAAGACTTCCAGTGAGGGGGAGCTCACCACCTCCTTAGGCAGCCTATTCCACTGCTGAACTACTCTGACTGTGAAAAACTTTTTCCTGATATCTAGCCTATATCGTTGTACTTGAAGTTTAAACCCATTACTGCGTGTCCTCTCCTCTGCAGCCAGCAGAAACAGCATCCTGCCCTCCTCCAAGTGACAACCTTTCAAATACTTAAAGAGGGCTATCATGTCCCCTCTCAACCTCCTTTTCTCCAGGCTGAACATTCCCAAGTCCCTCAACCTATCTTCTTAGGGCTTGGTCCCTTGGCCCCAGATCATCTTCGTCGCTCTCCTCTGTACCCTTTCAATTTTATCTACGTCCTTCTTGAAGTGAGGCCTCCAGAACTGCACACAGAACTCCAGGTGTGGTCTGACCAGTGCCGTATACAATGGGACTATGACATCTTGTGATTTTGATGTGATGCCTCTGTTGATACAGCCCAAAATGGCATTTGCCTTTTTTACCGCTGCATCACACTGCCTGCTCATGTTTAGTTTACAATCCACAAGTACCCCAAGGTCTCGTTCACACACAGTGCTACCTAGAAGCGTATCCCCCATCCAGTAGGCATGCTTTTCATTTTTCTGACCAAGATGCAGAACTTTACACTTATCTTTATTGAATTGCATCTTGTTCTCATTTGCCCATTTTTCCATTGTGTTCAGATCTCGTTGAACTCTGTCTCTATCTTCCGGAGTATTTGCCAGTCCTCCCAATTTGGTGTCATCTGCAAACTTGATGAGTAGTCCCTCCACCCCCTCATCTAGATCATTAATAAATATGTTAAAAAGTACCGGGCCGAGCACCGAGCCCTGAGGTACCCCGCTACTCACCTCTCTCCAGTCTGCTACCGACCGCCTGACCAACGAGAGGATGTGGATGCTGCACTTTGTGAGCAGCTTGAGAAAATATCCAAACGGCAGGACCTTGTCATCATGGGTGACTTCAATTTCCCAGATGTGTGCTGGGAAACAAACTCTGCGAAGCGTCCTCAGTCATGCAAGTTTCTGACCTGCCTGGCTGACAATTTCATTTATCAAATGGTAGATGAACCCACAAGAGGTTCAGCCATACTGGACTTAATACTGACCAACAGGCAAGAGTTGGTGGATGAGGTGAAGGAGGTGGGGACCCTAGGGGGAAGTGACCATGTCCTCATAGAATTCCTTTTGAGATGGGGAGCCAAGGAAGCTTGTAGCCAGACGCGGATGTTGGATTTTCGTAGGGCAAACTTTAATAAACTCAGAGACATGATGAGTGTCATACCATGGACGAGAATGCTGGAAGGGAAGGGAGCATGTGAAGGGTGGGCGCTACTCAAACAAGAGCTATTGCATGCTCAATCAATGACTATTCCAGAAAGACTAAAATACTGCAGGAGCTCTAAGAAGCCTATTTGGATGAACAGAGAACTTCAAGAGGAACTAAGAAAGAAAAGGAAAATGTTCAGGAAATGGAGGGAAGGACAGAGCTCTAAAGAAGAGTACCTACAGGTTACTAGGCACTGTAGATCAATCATCAGAAAGGCCAAAGCTGAGAGTGAGCTAAGATTGGCCAGGGAAGCCCATTGTAACAAGAAAAGATTTTTCAGTTACGTGAGGAGCAAACGTAAAGTAAAGGAGGCAATAGGCCCGCTGTTGGGTGCGGATGGACAAACTCTAACGAAAGATGCAGAGAAAGCAGAAAGGCTTAGTGCCTATTTTACATCTGTTTTTTCCCACAGGTCTAAGTGTTTAGGCACATCTAGAGATGGCTGTAGCCAAAGGATAGTGTCTGGGTGGCAGGTTAACATGGATAGAGAGGTGGTCGAGAGGCATTTAGCTGCACTGGATGAGTTCAAATCCCCTGGTCCAGATGAAATGCACCCGAGAGTACTCAAAGAACTTTCCAGAGAACTTGCACAGCCCTTGTCCATCATCTTCGGAACCTCTTTAAGGACTGGAGATGTCCCGGAGGACTGGAAAAGAGCAAACGTTATTCCGATCTTCAAAAAAGGGAGGAAGGATGACCCGGGAAACTACAGACCAGTGAGTCTGACCTCTGTTGTGGGGAAGATAATGGAGCAGATATTAAAGGGAGCGATCTGCAAACATCTGGAGGACAATTTGGTGATCCAAGGAAGTCAGCATGGATTTGTCTCCAACAGGTCCTGCCAGACCAACCTAGTTTCCTTTTTTGACCAAGTAACAGGTTTGCTGGATCAGGGAAATTTGGTTGATGTCATTTACTTGGATTTTAGTAAAGCTTTTGACAAGGTTCCCCATGATGTTCTGATGGATAAGTTGAAGGACTGCAATCTGGATTTTCAGATCGTTAGGTGGATAGGGAATTGGTTAGAGAACCGCATTCAAAGAGTTGTTGTCAATGGTGTTTCATCAGACTGGAGAGAGGTGAGTAGCGGGGTACCTCAGGGTTCGGTGCTCGGCCCGGTACTTTTTAACATATTTATTAATGATCTAGATGAGGGGGTGGAGGGACTACTCATCAAGTTTGCAGATGACACCAAATTGGGAGGACTGGCAAATACTCCGGAAGATAGAGACAGAGTTCAACGAGATCTGAACACAATGGAAAAATGGGCAAATGAGAACAAGATGCAATTTAGAAGAAGAAGAAGAAGAGTTGGTTCTTATATGCCGCTTTTCCCTACCCGAAGGAGGCTCAAAGCGGCTTACAGTCGCCTTCCCATTCCTCTCCCCACAACAGACACCCTGTGGGGTGGGTGAGGCTGAGAGAGCACTCATATCACTGCCCGGTCAGAACAGTTTTATCAGTGCTGTGGCGAGCCCAAGGTCACCCAGCTGGTTGCATGTGGGGGAGCGCAGAATCGAACCTGGCATGCCAGATTACAAGTCCGCACTCCTAACCACTACACCAAACTGGCTCTCTAATAAACTGGCTCTCTATTATCTTTAATAAAGATAAGTGTAAAGTTCTGCATCTGGGTCAGAAAAATGAAAAGCATGCCTACTGGATGGGGGATACGCTTCTAGGTAGCACTGTGTGTGAACGAGACCTTGGGGTACTTGTGGATTGTAAACTAAACATGAGCAGGCAGTGTGATGCAGCGGTAAAAAAGGCAAATGCCATTTTGGGCTGTATCAACAGAGGCATCACATCAAAATCACAAGATGTCATAGTCCCATTGTATACGGCACTGGTCAGACCACACCTGGAGTACTGTGTGCAGTTCTGGAGGCCTCACTTCAAGAAGGACATCGATAAAATTGAAAGGGTACAGAGGAGAGCGACGAAGATGATCTGGGGCCAAGGGACCAAGACCTATGAAGATAGGTTGAGGGACTTGGGAATGTTCAGCCTGGAGAAAAGGAGGTTGAGAGGGGACATGATAGCCCTCTTTAAGTATTTGAAAGGTTGTCACTTGGAGGAGGGCAGGATGCTGTTTCTGCTGGCTGCAGAGGAAAGGACACGCAGTAATGGGTTTAAACTTCAAGTACAACGATATAGGCTAGATATCAGGAAAAAGTTTTTCTCAGTCAGAGTCGTTCAGCAGTGGAATAGGCTGCCTAAGGAGGTGGTGAGTGCCCCCTCACTGGAAGTCTTCAAGCAAAGGTTGGATACACACTTTTCTTGGATGCTTTAGGATGCTTAGGGCTAATCCTGCATTGAGCAGGGGGTTGGACTAGATGGCCTGTATGGCCCCTTCCAACTCTATGATTCTATGATTCTATGATTCTATGATGAAACACCATTGACAACAACTCTTTGAGTGCGGTTCTCTAACCAATTCCCTATCCACCTAACTATCTGAAAATCCAGATTGCAGTCCTTCAACTTATCCATCAGAACATCATGGGGAACCTTGTCAAAAGCTTTACTAAAATCCAAGTAAATGACATCAACCGAATTTCCCCGATCCAGCAAACCTGTTACTTGGTCAAAAAAAGAAACTAGGTTGGTCTGGCAGGACCTGTTGGAGACAAATCCATGCTGACTTCCTTGGATCACCAAATTGTCCTCCAGATGTTTGCAGATCGCTCCCTTTAATATCTGCTCCATTATCTTCCCCACAACAGAGGTCAGACTCACTGGTCTGTAGTTTCCCGGGTCATCCTTCCTCCCTTTTTTGAAGATCGGAATAACGTTTGCTCTTTTCCAGTCCTCCGGGACATCTCCAGTCCTTGAAGAGGTTCCGAAGATGATGGACAAGGGCTGTGCAAGTTCTCTGGAAAGTTCTTTGAGTACTCTCGGGTGCATTTCATCTGGACCAGGGGATTTGAACTCATCCAGTGCAGCTAAATGCCTCTCGACAACCTCTCTATCCATGTTAACCTGCCACCCAGACACTATCCTTTGGCTACAGCCATCTCTAGATGTGCCTAAACACTTTGACCTGTGGGAAAAAACTGATGTAAAATAGGCACTAAGCCTTTCTGCTTTCTCTGCATCTTTCGTTAGAGTTTGTCCATCTGCACCCAACAGTGGGCCTATTGCCTCCTTGACTTTACGTTTGCTCCTCACATAACTGAAAAATCTTTTCTTGTTACAATGGGCTTCCCTGGCCAATCTTAGCTCACTCTCAGCTTTGGCCTTTCTGATGATTGATCTACAGTGCCTAGTAACCTGTAGGTACTCTTCTTTAGAGCTCTGTCCTTCCTTCCATTTCCTGAACATTTTCCTTTTCTTTCTTAGTTCCTCTTGAAGTTCTCTGTTCATCCAAATAGGCTTCTTAGAGCTCCTGCAGTGTTTTCGTATTTCTGGAATAGTCATTGATTGAGCATGCAATAGCTCTTGTTTGAGTAGCGCCCACCCTTCACATGCTCCCTTCCCTTCCAGCATTGTCGTCCATGGTATGACACTTACCACCTCCTTGGGCAGCCCATTCCATGACTCAACTAGACTTATAGAATCCTAGAGTAGGAAGGGGCCATCCAGGCCATCTAGTCCCACCCCCTACTCAGGGCAGGACCAGCCTCAAGCATCCAGGAGAAGGATCTGTCCAGCCACTGCTTGAAGACGGCCAGTGAGGGGGAGCTCCCCAACTCCTGAGGCAGCCCATCCCACTGCTGAACTGGACTCCTAGAATCCTAGAGTGGGAAGGGGCCATCCAGGCTATCTAGTCCCACTCTCTGCTCAGTGCAGGATCAGCCTCAAGCATCCAGGATAAGGTTCTGTCCAGCAACTACTTGAAGACAGCCAGTGAGGGGGAGCTCGCCACCTTCTGAGGCAGCCCATCCCACTGCTGACTGTGAAATTGTTTTCCTGATATCTAGCCAATACTGTTCTACATGTAGTTTAAACCCATGACTGTGGGTCCTCTCCTTGGTTGCCAACAAGAACGACTCGCTGCCCTCCTCTAAGTGACAACCGTTGAGATATTTAAAGACAGCAATCATGTCCCCTCTCAACCTTCTCTTCTCCAGGCTGGACATTCTTAGGCAGATTGTGGGTGGGTGGAGCCACGTATCCAGATCATAGATAAAAATGTTGAAAAGTACTGGATCAAGTAGTGATCCCTGTGGCACCCGGCTACTCACCTCCCTCCAATCTGATGAAAGACTCTCCTGCTGTTTTCTCACCAGTTCCTTATCCACCTAACCATCTGAAAACCATTCTGCACGACTTCAAAGTAGCAGAAGGCTTGCAAATTGTAAACGCTACTAATTTGCAGTTCCACAAGACGTCGCACACAATCTGCCACACTACTGTAACAGTCCCGCAAAAAGCGATTCGTTGTAGCGCTTAAAGGGAAATCGGGAAAAGTGGATTCACCCTCCGAAAAGCGCTACACTCTTGCAAACAATCTGCAACACTAGCAAAAAAGACCTGTGTGTTCCCATTGTTGCGGTTCCAGCACAGTCCCTCCCCCTGGCTCTCTCCTCTAAACTTCCGGTGAAGCGATCGCTATTTTTTTTTCCGGAGCGAGCAGAAAGCAACCAACCAGAGAGCCTTCATTTACCCAGTGAGGCTTCTCCGGCTACAGTCCCTCCACAGAAGTGCTTTAAATCTCCCTAAGTCCCCAAGCACAACAAAGCCCCGTTTGCAAGTTCCCTTTATTTTCGGCCGAAAATCATGCCCGTGCAGGGGGGGGGATTTTTTTTCACTTGGAGGAGTGTGGTAACGATGACTCACCAGCTCACACGCCAGCTGCCAGCTAGATGGGTCTGTTCGTTAGGAAGAATCAAGGCATATTCGTTGCAACATGTTTTTTTATTTTTACTTTTCTTAAAGGGAAAGGGGCTTTCCCGGAGCATGATAACAACCGCCCATTGACTGTTCGTTTGACTGATGGCCAGGGGCGGGACAAAGCACAGGAAAAATCCCTTCCTGTCTAGTGATTTTTGCAAGACCAGAAACCTGTGGGAAACAAATGAAACGATACTGAATTCCACTAAAAAAGCAGGTGTGCGTAACGCCGAGATTGCACTTTTAAAAATAGCGTTTCCACTTTGTGGGACCAATTGGCAACATTGGTCCTTGTGCGGAATCAGCCCCAGTCTGCAGCCCTCCAGTTTACGCATCAGAACATCATGAGGAACCTTGTCAAAAACCTGATTGAAATTCAAGTAAACAACATCTACCGAGTGTCCATGATCTCGTAAGCCTGTTTCTTTGTCAGAGAATGAAACCAGGTTAGTCTGGCAGGGCCTATCTCTGGAGGGGTGAATCTGGAGAGCAATTGCACCTGGAACCAGCAATTTACCACACAGTTTGCCATCTTAAGCTGCCATTTTCTCCAGCTCTGCAGTCTGGAAATTAATTATAAGTCTGGAAAATCTCCAGACCTCACCTGGAGGTTGGCAACTCTAGCCTAATTTTTCTTTTTAATACTGTTATTAGTAATGATTTTTAAAAGGCAATTCACTTCTTGGAATTCAGAACAAAAGCAACCTTAAAGTATTCCAAAGGTTTGAGCCTACACTGTGGAATTTTATACTTTCAACTTCTTTCATATAATTTAACAATTAAAACAAACAAATAACTTTCCTTCATGTCTGGAGGCAGATAGCCATAACTGAGAGGGTGGCATCATTCCTCTAGTTCAAGGGAGTGTCCAGATCCTGTGTGCCTTCTTTCATGATCTTGCCATGTCATGCTTTCTTGACCCGTTTTATGATTTGTGATGATATATGTTTCACCCGTGTTTTAATGTGCAGTGATTTTTCACGGCTCTTCTGATTCTGACTTGACAGACTGATTTATGCTCTTAGTGTTTAGAAGTGGTGCACATTCTTAGCCTGTGAAAATTGGCCTGGGAAGTTTGAGAGCCTGGCACATTGATGAGCATGCCAAGAATCATAGAATCATAGAATAATAAAGTTGCAAGACACATCCTGGGTCATCTAGTCCAATCCCCTGAACTATAATTTGCAGATACCATGTCCCGCTTCCTTCAATATGAAAGCAGGTGGGATGCAGTCATGGACTCAGTGCTGACTTCACATCAGCTGGTTCTTCTTGCAGTGACTCAAAGCCAGGCTAAGAAAACAGCCAGGCCCTGTCAATAGGTGTGTTTGTGTGTGTGTGTGTGTGGGGGGGTTAGATTTTACGCTGGGTCCAGGAGTGGAGGTTAACAAATCCAGCTATAAACAAACAAAGATTAGTACCCACCTTGGGAGGGGCATTTCGAATGGATCAAGTCTGCTTTGGAAAAAGATTCAGAATTACATCCCGGATTAAAGGTAATTGTTAGGGTTTTCTAAATTAGGGTTTTCTCTATGTGCCAGCGAATGCAAGAAAACAAAGCTTGCAGTGGTTCCATTGTATCAAAGCAGAAGAACGTTTTTGCTAGGTAAAAAAACCTTACATTTGGTCAGACATCAATTTTGGTGGCCCAGCCTAAGAAAGGACAAAGAGCTGTACTATGTGTATCATGTCTAAATGGAGCATGGGCAAGCCCTGAGAGTTCCTACAGCCCCTGGACACCCTGACCTCTCCCTGATCTGTGATTTCCATGGACTGTATCATGGATTTACATCCCCCTCCCCAGCCCTGGGAAAATTATAATAAGGATTCTCTGAACAGGCTCATTTTATGCCCTGTGTCCAGAAATTGGCAGCAATGTTTGTTCAGCAGATATTTCATCTGCATTTGAGCCCTGTCGAAATAATCAGTGGCAGGAGTAGTCAGTTTGTTTTCAAGTGCTGCAACAGTATCTAAGGTGTTTTATTAATTTCCAGCAGGACAATTGTGTTGAGCTGTTGCCATTTGCAGAGTTTGCCTACAACAATGCTCTTCCTCTGTTTGAGGTGGTGTACGGCCAGAACGCCAAACCTCTCCCCACATTGGAGACACTGGCAGAAGGGCCTGCCAATCTGCAGGAATAGCCAGGCAAAATTAGAAACACATGGCTGAACCCTATGTCCACCCTGGAGAAAGCTAAAGAATCTAACAAACTGTGCAGTTTGCAAGAGAGATTCTCTATTGAGCTTTGACCCTGGGGACATTTCCACCAAGCATTTAAATTGTGGACAACTCAGCCAAAAACTGGGGCACAAATGTGTCAGGGTCATTAACAAAGTCACTGTGGAAGTTCAGTTCCCCAAATCATGTGCTTACTGTTTTTCATTCCAGCTTTCTCAGGAAAGCATCTATCTGTGACAAGTGGCACCCTGCAACTTCAAAACCTGTGCCCATCACGACTGATGAGAATCTTCCAAGTTCTGAATTCACAGCTCCACAGGGGACAGCTTAAACATTTCATGGCTTGGGAACATTTTTCTGCTTTCGAAAATGAGTGAGTGGATGCTGACCATGTTTACACCCCTGTGTTGCCATAAGTTTTTCCTGGATGCTGTCTTGCAAAACCAGCTCCCACTTGAACAGGGAAGAATAATGCCAAGATCCTGTGTGCCTATTTTCACGATGGCCCCGCCCTCCGTGTTTCAGTGCCCAACATCTTTCAGCTGCCTACACTTTGTTTCCAAGAAGGCCAAGCAGTGCCTCAGGCATTCTTCTGTATGCAGCATAAGTCCAGGATCTGGCCTGCTGAGAAAACTGCCCTCAAGCAGCATGTGTGACTCATCCTAAGCCCTCTTTGCCCCTCTTCTGTGCCTGAGGAAACACATGGTGACCAAAGAGAGCTGCCTTGTTGGTTTCTGCAACAAAAAACAAATGTGGGTCCTTCTAACCTAGCCTATTTTTAGGGGGACTAGTAGCCAGTTCATACCTAAATAAACTAGTAAACATAACTGAGTTACAGAGTTACATCAGCCTAGCACTCTATCCCCCCCCCCCTCCATTGGTAAAGAGCCGGAGTTCCTGGGCTTTTAAATAACTGTAATTTTTAACATATACCGTTTACGCACTGGAGGTTTCATGCCAGGTTGCAGGCTGGAGTTTTAGAAATAGCAGGTTGCCCCACCTCTTCCTGCACCCACATGGGGGAGCATTTGGCCTGGTGCAACTCATCCGCCCCTGATTTGTGCTCCTGCACGGGAGCCGGGGCACTGAAGTTCCCAGTACATAAATGGTCATAAACTAGTTTTAATAATTTTAATGTTTAAATGTATTATTGTAAGCCACCCTAGGACCTTGGGGAATGGCAGCATAGAAATTAAACAAACAAATAAATGATGGCCAAATCTTCTAACTTTGCAATGTCTTAACACATGTCACACGTCCATACAATTTGACCCTAGTCATAGACAAAAGTGACAGCTAAATAAGCAATGCAGCTTAAAATTGGGTCATTTCACTGTTGTCACCACAAGGGATGTTTCTCTTTCTCTGTGATTCTTAAGGTTGCCAGGTGGGAGACGGGGGAGTAGGGTTGCCAGATCCAACCTGGAAAACTAAATTGGGGTCTGGAGTGTAAGGAGGTCAGGGATCTGCATGGGGTGCAACCCCACAAAGCCTTCCTACAAAGCAGTCATTTTGCACCCACAGTGGCAAACAATTCCATGTCCTAATAATAGTGACAATAACAATACAACACAGAGCTCCTTGTGTTGGTGTGGCTGAGACCGCCACCTTAGCCATAATTCTGCCAGAACAAATCCATGTATCCCTGTCAAGCTCAGCCTGGCCAACCCTGCCTGGCAGCAGCTCTCCAAAGTTTCAGGCCAGGGTTTTCCCCAGCCCACCATACCCAACCCATAAATATAAATATATATAAATATATATATAAATAAGTTTTTTTAAAGGGGGATGCCAAAGATTATGCTCACAGATAAGATTGCTGTCCCTGGAGGTCTGAGAGTGGTGTCTGGAGAGGGACAGACATTCAATAGACCACAAAGCAGCCATTCTCACCAGGGGAAATGATCCCCTTGAGGTCAGTTGTAATTCCAGGAGATCTCCTGCCCACACCTGGAGCTTGGTAACCTTATCAAGCAAAGTGTTACTCAGTGCATGGCAATGCACAACAAAACTTTGTAAGGGAGCTCCTAATTTCCTTTCTGCCTTTTGCCTGCCCTGCTTTCCTGCTGCTGGATCCAGAGATGGATTCTCTCTCCCCTTAGTGAGGAGGACTCTCATGGCTTTCTTCCCCAGCAGGACCCTGTTGGCATTCATGGGCGTCTGCTAAGTGCAGAAAGAACTATTTTTTGTGCAGTTGGCTCATGGGCACAGAAACATTCCTAGCAGCCTCCCATGGGAGAGATTCTGTCCAAGTACCTAAGGAGCAGCAGCATGGCTGTCTTGACCTGTGCTGGGGACTGGAGTCTGCAGTTTCAAGGGTATAAACACGTCCTTGCCTTTCAGCCTGCAGGGGAAAGCTGGACCTTCCCTGTGCTGTGAGACTAAATGAATGGATGTTTTTACAACCATACATTAACTGCGACTATGCTTGCTATTATATTTTGCTGTTACTAAAGGTCCTGAAACTCATACACAGAAATCTAAGAACAAACACTAAATTAGAAATACAAAGAAGCTTTATTCCAAAATTTGCAGTTGTACAACTTACTTACTTTAGTGTATGACACAAGGAAAATGGACTTATGCTGCACTTTAGTTCTTTCGTACCTGACAGACTTTGTTAAAAAAAAAAAATAACCAGTAATTCCCTGTCAGGTTATTTTTAATTGCAAAGCTATGCAAAAACGTCTTAACCCATTTAGAACTGCAATTTATATTGTTCCTGATTGCAAATCTTGCTTGCTTTCTCTGACGAATGAAGAGGAACTATTTGGCCAGGAGGGCTATCTATAATACTAAATATGGACAGAAGTTATGCCCGGCTATTTCTTGTTCTTACAGCTTCATGGGTGTAGCACACTCTGCCAGCGACTGAAATCACACTCCCCTGGGCAAAATCACTGCATTGCAGAATTTTCAATTCTTCATCATTGCTTGTGCTGCAGACAACTCCGGCTGCAATGAATCCCACTCACAGTGAGGCTGGATAAATCTCACGGCACTTAAGGGCAGCTTAATTGCATGCACAATTATGGTCTGTAGTTCTAGAAGTCCCCTATTCAAACTCACATCACAATATCAGCCCAGCAACAGCCAACGGCTGCTTTTTCTGGCTACCTGCATTGCTCAATTCCTCTGTAAAGGGCTACTCACAGTAACCATAAATACAAACAAGAATTTGTGTGGCAACACAGAAGATTAGTAGGCAAATATATTCAATTAAAATGTAGTAGGTGTTACTTCTAAGCTACTTCAAAAAGACAAATAGAAAATATAGCCAACAATATACTTGCTTGAGCCGCAGACGGATCAGCTAAATGTCTGTGGTTCTTGGGGGAACCAAATGACCTCTTTCTACAGAGAGTAAGATCAAAGCACTCAGTTTAGATACTCCAGCTGTCTCTCCCATTGGCATTTGACAAGTAATGGGCCGTTTAAATTCAGTGGGTATGTAAACATTTTAACCCTTGCCCATGGCATCTGAAAAACATGCAAGCAATAAATGGGACACTGGCTTCCCCACGCTGGAGACACACTTGGTGCCTCTCCTTTGAAGTCTAAGGAATGACGCCAGCCAGTGAGCTTTGATAAATGACTTTAGTGGAAACTATCTGATAACAAAGTGCCTCCTTGCAAAAGGAAACATTAACATTTGGAAGGCACTCGTGTGCCTGCTGTATTTGGGGAAGGAAACATATTGCTGGTGATCCTGTATTGAGGCTAGTGGTGACCAAAAGAAATAATTGCTTGGTAGCTCAGATGATTTGCACAAGTGACACCACAGCAGGCAAATGCACCATGACTGCAAAGCCCTCTTTAAAGACCAAAAGTAGGCTTTGCTACAAAGGCAAGCTGTGTTTGCTTCTCTATAACTGCTTTTGGAGTGATCAGCATGGAAGCAGATACCTCTGAGATATTACCCTGGAACATTCTTCTTCTTCTTCTTCTTCTTCTTCTTCTTCTTCTTCTTCTTCTTCTTCTTCTTCTTCTTCTTCTTCTTCTTCTTCTTCTTCTTCTGTTTTGGAAAGGTTTTCAGCTATGCAGACATTTATAAATGATTGTAAGTCAAAATATATTTTCCTGTTTTATGTATTCACTAGTAAGCAAGCCCGCTGCAATCACAATACAGCGGGCGCTAGGCAAGGGAGCCCCCGCGCTGCATGCGGCTGCCTGGGGCTCCCTTGTCGGCAGGGCGGGAATCAGAGAGGCCAATCGGTAGGCACTTTGCGCCTGCCGATTGGCCCCGCCAATGGTCTGTCCGGAGGAAGGGGCCAATCGGCACCCTTCCTCATCCCGGACAGAGCCCGCCCTAACTCCTCCCCCTAAGCCCTTACGGCTTTATTTAGTCCTCGGCGTCTGCAGCACCGTGGGCGGGGTTAGGACTAGGGGGAAAGCCCATTTGTAAAAATGGGCATAGGAGGAGCCTGTGGAAGGATGGGTGACCCCCCACCCCCCACAGAGGTGTGTGGGCGGGAGGGCGCAGCAGAAGGCCAGGGCCCCGCAGGCCTCCCCCGGCCTGGCCGCAGTATAGGCGGGCGGCTCAAAGGGCAGGGACGGTGTGGGGACGGCGGTGTGGGGAAGGGAGCAGCAGGTCCGTGATTGGCAGTGAGAAGGCGGCAGCATGCAGGGGCTGGGCAGGTGCCCTGCTCGGCGGGCCACAAAGGTAGGGAAATGGTAGTCATTGGCGGGCACGTGGGCGGAGGGGCACGCAGGGAAGGTGGATGGTGGGGCGGGTAGAGGCCGCTGCCGGGCTGTTCGGGCAGGGTCCGAGGTTGTGTGGGGGTAAAGGAGTGGGCCGAGGGTGGCGGCAGTGCAGCAGGCACGCTCCTTTAGCCCCCCCTGGCTAAGGCGGGCGTGTGGGCATCGGGAAAAGAGCAGGCCTGCTGAGTCTCTGACGCGGCATCCCTGCTCCTTTCCCGAGGACGAGGGGAAGCCGGCCGAAGGACTTACTTCAGGGAAGGTCCTTCCTCGGAGTGGCAAGTCTCCGGCTGGCCCAGGCAAGGCCGGGCCAATCCATTGGCTGCTTGGCCCTGAAATGACACTCAGAGTGCCCAATCAGGAGCCACTTTGCGGCTCCAGATTGGGCCCTCTTTTATCACGGACAGAGCCCGCCATTTCTCCTCCCCTTTAGCCCTTACTCTTTTATTTATACCGCTCCACAGGAGCGGATTAAAGATGGCCACTCTGTGGAGCACAAGATATTATAACTAGAGGCAAAGCCTATTGCACCCAGGGACACAACAGGTGCTAGGCCCCACACCTGCACTGTGGTCTTCCTGGGAGCTGGCTACATGGCAAAAGCATAAATTATGGGAGGTGGAAGGAAGGAAGGAAGGAAGGAAGGAAGGAAGGAAGGAAGGAAGGAAGGAAGGAAGGAAGGAAGGAAGGAAGGAAGGAAGGAAGGAAGGAAGGGTTAGCGAGGGAGGGAGATAATTATGAAGGAAGGAAGGAAGGAAGGAAGGAAGGAACAGACAGACAGACAGACAGACAGACAGACAGACCACAGACGCCAAGCTGGGTCCCATGAGGCTGACAGGCAGTCTTTATTCCCTCCCAGACTCTTTGGGGTAAACTCTGTGGCACTGTGCCCCTGAGAGGTTGTGAGATGCGAATCTCCAGTAGAGACCTAGGGATTTGCTGGAATTGCAGGTCATTTCCAGGCTGCAGAGATCAGGAGAAAAGGACTACTTGAGAGATGGGACTTTCTGGTTTTGGATCCCATGGAGGTGCAGGGATGCCAGGCTCCAGGTGGGAAACAAAGAGAAATGATGTGTGGCAGTAATTGCTAATAACAATAAACATCAAATAATTCATAAACTTGTCACAGGTTCTTCCTTCAATGAAAATATTTAATTAATAGCAAAATTTGCTTGAAGAATTGAAAGCCTTTCAGTCTGTACATTCTTCAGTTCAGTTCAATATCAAAATAAATCAAAACAGTTGTATCTTTCAAACAAAAATGAATATATTGGCTAGCAAAGAACTTACAGTGGGTTTTTCAATTATTGCCTCTATGTCTGCTTTTTTTTACCATTAAGAAGCCCCTGAAACATTATTCAGGCTTCAAGAAACCCCAGTGGGAGGATCTTCAATTGTGATGTGGTGGGCTAGATAAAACCCTGAGCTATGTTTTTATCCAAAAACTCCATTTGAGAGCTGGAGTTTTCCCAAAATTTCCATAGCTCTTTCATTACCTGTGGGCTCATAGAATAGATCCTGGCCTTTGGCAAAGGCTTCCCTGGTTTCAGCTCAATGACGCTGTCTGTCCTACAGTGAAGGGAGAGTTTGTCACATCCGTGCTCCTCAAACACTCTCCCAAATCTCTATATTCTTTTGGTAGGGTCCCCCACTATTTGTGGCTCAACCCTGCACATTCAGTCCTGGGGGGCTTTTGCAGTACCCAATGACCCCTGGAGGCTTCCCTACAGAGCCACTGAACAGCAATGAGCCCAGCACCCTGGATCATTAAAGATCAGTACTTGAGATCTTCAGTGTACACTAGGGTCATGTTGCCAGAGCCAGCCCAGTCCCAAAACAAATGGGAAGGCCCCTCCTGGGACCACTATGGGCTGAATCCTCTCCCAGTGCTCCTCAGTGACTAAGTGGAGGGGGCTGCCCCCCTTTTTGTAAAGCACCCATCCATTTGGGCAAATTGAATGGGTCATTTCAGCTCCTCCAGACTCCCAGTGTTGGACCATCTCAGTCCAGTGCCTGTTGAACGTGGACCCCCATTCCTTTCTCTAGATCAGAAAGAGTCACAGGAATAATTGGCTGAAAATTTCATTTATCAAATGGTAGATGAACACACAAGAGGTTCAGCCATACTGGACTTAATACTGACCAACAGGCAAGAGTTGGTGGATGAGGTGAAAGAGGTGGGGACCCTAGGGGGAAGTGACCATGTCCTCATAGAATTCCTTTTGAGATGGGGAGCCAAGGAAGCTTGTAGCCAGACGCAGATGTTGGATTTTCGTAGGGCGAACTTTAATAAACTCAGAGATATGTTTCATACCATGGACGAGAATGCTGGAAGGGAAGGGAGCATGTGAAGGGTGGGCACTACTCCATCAAGAGTTATCGCATGCTCAATTAATGACTATCCCAGAAAGACGAAAACACTGCAGGAGCTCTAAAAAGCATATTTGGATGAACAGAGAACTTCAAGAGGAACTAAGAAAGAAAAGGGAAATGTTCAAGGAAATAGAGGGAAGGACAGAGCTCTTAAGAAGAGAACCTACAGGTTACTAGGCACCGTAGATCAATCAAAGCTGAGAGTGAGCTAAGATTGGCCAGGGAAGCCCACTGTAACAAGAAAAGATTTTTTCAGTTATGTGAGAAGCAAATGTAAAGTAAAGGAAGCAATAGGCCCACTGTTGTGTGCAGATGGACAAACTTTAACGGAAGATGCAGAGAAAGCAGAAAGGCTTAGCGCCTATTATACATCTGTTTTTTCCCACAGGTCAAAGTGTTTAGGCACATCTAGAGATGGCAGTAGCTAAGAGATAGTCTTTGGGTGGTAGGTTGACATGGACAGAGAGGTTGTCGAGAGGCATTTAGCTGCACTGGATGAGTTCAAATCCCCTGGGCCGTATGTAATGCACCTGAGAGTGCTCAAAAAACTTTCCGGAGGACTTGCACAACCCTTGTCCATCATCTTCGGAACCTCTTTAAGGACTGGAGATGTCCTGGAGGACTGGAAGACAGCAAACGTTATTCCGATCTTCAAAAAAGGGAGGAAGGATGACCTGGGAAACTACAGACCAGTGAGTCTGACCTCTGTTGTGGGGAAGATAATGGAGCAGATATTAAAGGGAGCGATCTGCAAACATCTGGAGGACAATTAGGTGATCCAAGGAAGTCAGCATGTATTTGTCTCCAACAGGTCCTGTCAGACAACCTGGTTTCCTTTTTTGACCAAGTTTGCTGGATCGTGGAAATTCGGTTGATGTCGTTTACTTGGATTTTAGTAAAGCTTTTTAGTAAAGCTTTTGATAAGGTTCCCTATGATGTTCTGATGGATAAATTGAAGGACTGCAATCTGGATTTTCAGATAGTTAGGTGGATAGGGCATTGGTTAGAGAACTGCACTCAAAGAGTTGTTGTCAATGGTGTTTCATCAGACTGGAGGGAGGTGAGTAGCGGGGTACCTCAGGGCTCGGTGCTTGGCCCAGTACTTTTTAACATATTTATTAATGATCTAGATGAGGGGGTGGAGGGACTACTCATCAAGTTTGCAGATGACACCAAGTTGGGAGGACTGGCAAATACTCCGGAAGATAGAGACAGAGCTCAACAAGATCTGAACACAATGGAAAAATGGACAAATGAGAACAAGATGCAATTTAATAAAGATAAGTGTAAAGTTCTGCATCTTGGTCAGAAAAATGAAAAGCATGCCTACTGGATGGGGGACACGCTTCTAGGTAACACTGTGTGTGAACGAGACCTTGGGTTACTTGTGGATTGTAAACTAAACATGAGCAGGCAGTGTGATGCAGCGGTAAAAAAGGCAAATGCCATTTTGGGCTGTATCAACAGAGGCATCACATCAAAATCACAAGATGTCATAGTACCATTGTATACGGCACTGGTCAGACCACACCTGGAGTACTGTGTGCAGTTCTGGAGGCCTCACTTCAAGAAGGACGTAGATAAAATTGAAAGGGTACAGAGGAGAGCAATGAAGATGATCTGGGGCCAAGGGACCAAGCCCTATGAAGATATGTTGAGGGACTTGGGAATGTTCAGCCTGGAGAAACGGAGGTTGAAAGGGGACATGATAGCCCTCTTTATGTATTTGGAAGGTTGTCATTTGGAGGAGGGCAGGATGCTGTTCCCATTGGCTACAGAGGAGAGGACACACAGTAATGGGTTTAAACGACAAGTACAACGATATAGGCTAGATATCAGTGAAAAAAATTTCTCAGTCAGAGTAGTTCAGCAGTGGAATAGGCTGCCTAAGGAGATGGTGAGCTCCCCCTCACTGGCAGTCTTCAAGCAAAGGTTGGATTCACACTTTTCTTGAATGCTTTAGGTTGCTTTGGGCTGATCCTGCGTTGAGCAGGGGGTTGGACTAGATGGCCTGTATGGCCCCTTCCAACTCTATGATTCTGTGATTTTATAATTCTAATAATAGGAGGGGGAAGTAATTCACCAATCTCGTGACCCTGGAAGGGACCTGCCAACAGGGCTGTCTCATGGCAAGTTGGCCCCGCTTCCCACCAGTTTTTTGGTCTCACTACCTCCTCAGACTCATCAAACGAGAGTGGCGCCAGATGTTCCAGTAGTGGCATCAGGAGTACCCAAGCCACATTGCAAGGTGCCTTCAGGCCCCCAGACAGCTTCTTCTGACCTGGTGAGGGGCTTGTTGTGATGGACCCCAGGGGCGACTTCACCCCTTTCTTTGAGGGTCAGTCAATGAGGAAGTGGTCAGTTCCTCCACATCCCAAAACACAGGCCTTTCATCCAGTGGCAGTTGCACTCAGCTGAATTTGAAGGGGGAGGGTGCAGGGTTTCGGCTTTCTGACCGACACCGGCTTGTTTCTCCAGCATGCTGAGCCCTCACCATTTCCATGATCTGGAAACAAGCCCCGTGAGATGCTCCCATCCTAGCAGGGTGGTGGGTTTTGGCTGCCACGTGCCCCAGAAGCTCATGGCACAGCCCATTGTGAAAGAATTTGATCTTGGTAGCCTCATTCCAACTGTAGAGCTTGGCAGCCAAACAAGGGCACTGGGTTGCCTACTGGGAGACTGGCTTCGTCCCCTGCCACAGGCTGCACAACTGCCTGCAGAAGGTGTCCATTTGCGATGGGTCTTCAAAGTGTAGCTGAAAATCTTGCATAAACGGTTTGTTGTTCAGGAGCTCCAGGGCGTCCAAATAGTGCAGAGCCACATGCCAGTTGGATGCCTGTTTTTCCAGGAAGGCGTTCACGTAGCACCCTTGTGATATCCCATCAGGGAAGAGGTGGCCGCAGTCATCCATTGCACCAGGAAGAATGACATCTTTTCCACTGAGCCATCAAAATAAGTGTGGAGTTTCCACAACTCTTGGAACCCCCTGGGTGCTTGGATTGGGGCCACCGTTCCAGCAGTGTTTTCAGCCGCCTGAGGGGACCATCGCTGTGGTGGCACCCCTTCTGAGCCGAGGTTCCCTCCTCCTCATCTGTCTCCTCTGCATATTTCAGTAGAATGCCCTTTGCCGTCTTTTCCTTTCCCAGAAAAAGCTTTGCCAGTGTGCCTGACAGACCATCCAGCTGGGCTTTATATTGCCCCCATCTCAAGGAATTCCCTTCGCAGGGTCGTCTCTGCAGTGGGGTGGCCGTGTTGACCTGCTTCAGTCCAGTTGCCTGTGGATGTCTAGCGGGGTAACTCAGGCCCCACAGCACAATGTTGGACGTGGGGATTCTTCCTGTCTTTCTTGCCCTGGGCTTTGATATCTGACGTTGGTCAAACGGGGACTCAGAATCCGTAAGCTGAGTTTTGACAAACTGTGAGGACCTTGAATTACCCAGAAAAGCAAACTCTTGACATGAAGCAAAAGATTCCATTTATTAAGCAGGAAAGTACTCTCATCAAAACATTGTTGAAACTGAGGCCAGAGATTGTTGAAACTGAGGCCAGAGAACTGAGGCCAGAGGTCTTCACATATAACAACAGTTTCTGTCACAGATTATTAGGATCTGTGAACTCTAAATTGCCCAGAGCCACAAGGAAGAGCAGTATAAAAATTAAATTAAATTAAATAAGATATGTTCTCTCACTGGTTTTCGTATGATTGTCAAAGAATGTGTGAGAGCTCATGATTTAAATTTTGAAATATAAACATTTTAATAAACTTTAATATCAGAAAAACCTGGGGAAAGGTTGCAACATTAAGCTATCAAAAAATCCAATCAGTATAATGTTCAACGCAGGTCTGTGGGCTTGTCCGGCTGGTCCTGAGGAGCCTTCACTGGCCTGGATTTCCTGTCAGTCGCCTGCAGGGGACTTGAGAGGACATGGACTGCATTGGGCAAAGCACAGGAGGCGGCACACGCCTGTTAGGGCAAGGTCCAGATAGAACTGAGAAGTTCTGGAGTTGGCCATCCCAACCAGCCATGCAGTTCTGTTACACGTGAAGTTGTAGAAGACTCTTGGGTCTTGTTAACGTGCTTGGCAAAGCCCCCCCCGGGGGGGTCACTAACATGCCCACTGACAGAAAAGGATCCTAACCAATCATCTAGGGTTCCCTCTAAAGGATCTGAAAACACCAGTAAAAGAAAGGAAGAATAGCTTGGAAGTTCCATGTTAGAAAGGGCGGGTAGATGAAACCTGAAGGTTGAGTCCATCAGAGAAAGTGAAGTGTCTGTTTTCAAGAGTGGAAGTCAGGCTGGATGGATGTAAATGAAGGGTGCTTTAGTGGTTTCTAAAAAAATATACAAAATGTGAAATCCTTGAACGGGACTTGAACAGGCAAACTTGAGACATGACAGCAGCTAGCAGATGTCTGGCATCCTTCCTTGTGCGCCACTGACCATACTTGCTGTTTTGTGAATGTTTGTGCACACTTGAACCCTTTAAAAGACGTCACATGACTTAGTGCCCCCCCCCCCCCGATTCCATCATTTGCAGCATGCCATCGGAAACATACTGGATTCTGCAGACACCCCCCCCCCCCAAAAAAAAATGTATGTGAGATTGGCAACTGCACTGAACGAGAGCCAGAGGCAGAATTATGTTTTGGGGAAAGGAGTGAGCTCCTTCCCTTTACCCATGCTGTGAACAGAGCAATGTTCATGTGGTAGTGTTTCCGAAATACAAGTTTCCTCACAAAAGTTGTGTGCCCCATGGGAATGTATTGTAGAAGTGGAAAACGTAAAATTCCAGCATGGGATTCAAACTGGTAAACTTGAGTCATAACAGCTTGCCAGTATGTCGCATTCTTCCAGACACGCCACACAGCTATGTGGGCTGGCTTGAGAATGACTGCTCAACTGGTTGCCACCCGATGGCAAGAAACATGTGATGAGTTAATAACATTGTCTCTGAGAAAGGGCCACACAGGCCTGTGTATGGGCATGACATCTTTCTCAGCTGTATGCCTCAGTAGCCGCTCCCCATCAACTGGTTGTAAGAAATGGCCTCCCTCCATCCCACCTCTGACACCCTGCACTGTGCTCCCCAGATCGAGCAGTTGGAATCAGAGTGCGGCAAGTTTTCTAACAAGAATATTTAATAAATATTATTATTTAATATAATAAATAATATATATAATATAATATTTGTTGTTGTTGTTAGGTGCGAAGTCATGTCCGACCCATCGCAAACCCCTGGACAATGATCCTCCAGGCCTTCCTGTCCTCTACCATTCCCTGGAGTCCTTTTAAGTTTGCATCTACTGCTTCAGTGACTCCATCCAGCCACCTCATTCTCTGTCGTCCCCTTCTTCTTTTGCCCTCGATCGCTCCCAGCATTAGGCTCTTCTCCAGGGAGTCCTTCCTTCTCATGAGGTGGCCAAAGTATTTGAGTTTCATCTTCAGAATCTGGCCTTCTAAGGAGCAGTCAGGCTGATCTCCTCTAGGACTGACCGGTTTGTCCGCCTTGCAGTCCAAGGGACTCGCAAGAGTCTTCTCCAGCACCAGAGTTCAAAAGCCTCAATTCTTTGATGCTCAGCCTTCCTTATGGTTCAACGTTCACAGCCATACATTGCAACTGGGAAGACCATAGCCTTGACTAGATGCACTTTTGTTGGCAGGGTGATGTCTCTGCTTTTTAGGATGCTGTCGAGATTTGCCATACAGTTCCTCCCCAGGAGCAAGCGTCTTTTAATTTCTTTGCTGCAGTCCCCATCTGCAGTGATCTTGGAGCACAGGAAAATAAAATCTGTCACTACCTTCATTTTCCCCCCTTAAATAATATATAATATAATAATGTAATGTAATGTAATGTAATATAATATAATATAATGTAATGTAATGTAATGTAATGTAATGTAATGTAATATAATATAATATAATATAATATAATATAATATAATATAATATAATATAATATAATATAATATCGTATCCATGGTTCCTCTATATATCTGTGAAATGGCCCTGTGGGAGGAGCATGTCCTGGGTGTCTGTGATCCCCTGTGATCCCTGTGATCCCCAGTGCAGCTGGCTGCAGCCTGATTGGGTATGGTATTCCCAGTTGCAATGTATGGCCAGATCCTGAAGATGAAACTCAGATACTTTGGTCACCTCATGAGAAGGAAGGACTCCCTGGAGAAGAGCCTAATGCTGGGAGCGGTTGAGGGCAAAAGAAGAAGGGGATGACAGAGAATGAGGTGGCTGGATGGAGTCACTGAAGCAGTCGGTGCAAACTTAAATGGACTCTGGGGAACGGTAGAGGACAGGAAGGCCTGAAGGATCATTGTCCATGGGGTTGCGATGGGTCGGACACGACTTCGCACCTAACAACAAGAACAACAACTATATATAATAAACTAGGGGCAAAGAATACAACGGGCGCTAGAGCTTGGCAGTGGGAAGAGGAAGGGGAGGAGTTGTCCAGTCTGTAAGGGCATGGGGTTGAATGTGGGTGTTGTGTGGGAGGTTGTGGTGGCGTGGTGGCAAATGAGGGCATGGGTGTGGAGATATGGGTGTCAAGAACCTGTGATGTGGAATGTTCGTTGAGTGTGGGAGAGGACTGACCTTTGGGAATTTTGGCATAGTGGTTACAGATGAGCTTTCCAGAGCCATGTCCTCAGATATGTGAAGGGAAAATCAGACTGGAGACTCTTCTTAGGGGAAGATTACATGGCAACCAATTCCGCCCAGTTCTGCGTCATTTCCCTTCTTGTGGGAATTAGGCCACAGACACCGAAATACCCCTCTGCCCTAATACACATGGGGTAGTCACAGTACACAGGTGTCCACCCTGTTCCTTCTTTTCCATTTTTTCACTGCTGATAAAATGTTATGTGCCCACTTGTTTCTTTCATGGTTGCTCCTTAGAAGAACGGATTTTTGTACCCTATTGCTTACTACCCAAAGGAGTCTCAAAGCGGTTTACAAACACCTTTTCCATTCATCTCTCCACAGTCAATCTGTGAGGTATGTGGGGTTGTGAGAGATCTGAGAGAACTGGGAATGGGCCGCAGTGACCCAGCAGGCCTTAGGTGTCTCAAAGCATTTTCCAATCGTCTTCCCTTTCTCTCCCCATAGCACACTCCCCATGAGGGAGGTGGGGTAGCGAGCCTCACAGGGAAGCTGGCAACCCTAAGAGGAAGACTCTCTGTGCACAGCAGTCTTGACCTTAGTAAGGATTTTTATACTGTTTTTTAATTTGCCAGGCCAAGGTTATTTGCCAGGCCAATAAGTTATTTCAGTTACCATGTGTCTCTAGACATTTACTTGTTCGCTATTTACAGTTTCAGGCTGTAAATATTTATTTAGATCTTTCTGCACTTTCCAGACTCACAGGACTGATGCTGGTCTGCCTGTCTGCGCCCCAGAATACAAACAGTTGCTGGTAAGGGCTGGCCATAACCCATAGGCCAGGAGGGACACCCCTGCACCACTCCCTACCAACTGCAGGCAAAAATGGCTCATTTGAAGGCTGGAATATGAGGCATTGTACGATTTTGAAGTCCCACCTCGAAACCTCCAGGAATATTTCCAACGCAGGGGTAGCCAACCTACAGGTGTGGCCTGGAGAGCTCCTGGAATTACAGCTCACCTGCAGAGTATAAAGATCAGCTCCCCAGGCAGAAAGGGCTACTTTGGACAGGGTTGTGGTAGAGAAGAAACATTTAAGGCCTCCCACACAGGTTGTTGTTGAACTGAAAGACTTGAGGCCTATTGCACAGGGTTGTTGTGCAGATGAAACAGGAACCAAAAGAGCCAGTTTCCTCTGCAGAATATCGCTGTTCAGTGGCCTCAAATCTGCAGAGAGTTGCAAAGAAGAAAGACATATGTCTTGGCTGTGTCTAACCTCCGGGCAGAGCAGTATTTTAAGTGAGAAGGGGCTTTTCTGTGGCCTCCCTGTCAGGCAACTCTTTGGCAGAAGGGGAAAGTTCCCACCCTCAAAAGGAAGGCCCTCAGGCTCCCTTGCATTGCTTTCTGAAGGAAAATGCCTCACTCCCCTCAGTCAGGGGCTGTCAGAGGCTCCTTCACAGCAGGCCTGAAGGGAGGGAGGGGGGGAGCGCACTCTGCAGCCTCCTGCCAGCTTTGTCAGGGTTCTGAGGCAATTTGCAGTTGGACATGACAGTTAGGACAGCCTTGGGGCGAAAAGGGCTGGCGCAGTTTCTGTTCTCACCCCCCTTGGCAGCCCTGCTGACCTCCTCTCCCTGAGGTGGTCAGGAGCAGACTGGCAGCCAGACTGGGCTGGGTGAACGGAATTTTGGTCTGTCCTGGTGAGGAGCCAATTGGAAGGTACTTCACGTGCCTCCCCATTGGCCGCTTGGCCCTTGAGTGGCACTTGGAGGGGCGAATCAGGAGCCGCTTTGCGGCTCCTGATTCGCCCCTCCGAGTTTTTATCACAGACAGAGCCCACCCTAACTCCTCCCCAGTAGCCCTTAGAGCTTTATTTTATAACCGCAGGAGCGGTTAAAGATAGTATTTATTCAATATTTATTAAGTTTGTTGTTGTTGTTAAGTGCGAAGTCGTGTCCGACCCATCGCGACCCCATTGGTTAGAAATAATGGCATGTGATGGAGCTAGTTGTCAGATGTTGCTTGGTGTCTGGACACAGCGCTCCATTAGACTTGGACTGCTAATTCCGCAATAGTCCCTAGTGGCAAAGGGCAATAGCTCTGCTGGGCTATTCCCTGCTGCAGAAGACAGAGTCACGTGCTGGAGGGTCAGGAAGTGCTTTAGGAGCTGCTGCCAGTCTCCTTGCAACAGCTTGGAAAGTGCACCTTGGTTCTTCTTTTTTTTTATAATTTTGTTTATTATTATATAAAGCATTTACAGAAAAATTGAGAAGAAAAAGCAACCAGCTGATATGGTTTGCCATCTCTTTTAACATACATATTCAGTTCCCATCATATATTATTCCTAATCTAGAAGTTTTTACCATTTTTCTTAGCCAAGTGATTGTTAATACATATGAGAGTATGATCTGTTATAAGAATACATTCTGTTATTATCTTAAATGATATTAGGTCAGTCCCCTTCATAAATTGGCCCTGACCCAAGAGTTACTACTGCCGTCTTGTTAATGCCTATGAAGTATGGTTTGTCATCCTCTTTTAGCATACATATTGACATACATATTCAATTCCCATCGCATATTAATCCTGATCTAGGAGTTATTACCATCTTTCTTAGCAAAGTAGTTGTTGATACATATGAGAGTATAATGTATTATAAGGATATATTCTATTATTGTCTTAGATGATATAAAATCAGTTCCCTTCATATATTGGTCCTGTCCTAAAAGTTACTGCTGCTGTCTTTCCCACAGGAAGTCAGGAGAATACTCCATTGTTCAACTCATCCTTCAGGTGGTCGCAGAAAATGAAATTGTGTTTTTTTCCATAGTAGAGTGTTTCTGATTGTCCTTCTGTCAGGGCCAGAGAAATCTCTTACTTGATTCTTGCTGCCAGTCGCCTTTGAGTTGGCTCTGAATACTTTATCAATCTGGATCTCTTCCTCTGGTTGCACAGGAATATCTCCTGATAGCTTCCTGGTTGCTGTCGCTTTTGAATAGACTCTTTTTATTTTGCTGATCCAAATCATTTCCTGCTCTGAATAGACTTCCAGGTTTTCGGTGCTTTCCTTCCTTGAATCTGTTTTCCCAGGTTCTTCAAAGGTACTTTGGGTTTTTACATCTCTGGCTCTCTCCCTCTCCTGTTGATTAACTTCCAGACATTGAGTTTTCGTTTGATTTATTATTGGCAAAGCTGTATCAGCTGTTCTCTCTCCGTCCAAAAGCTCCCCCTTAATCCCACGGATTTCCTTTTCCAGCTTATTGACTGCTTTCAGTATCTTTGAATTCCCTTCGCATAACAAATCGAAAAGCTGTGCCTTAGTTAATTTCTCCATAGTTCCAGGCAGTCACAAATTAGAAACAGAAAGTCTCGTACGGTCTCGCGGGAGCACGGGCGATCCCAAATTATCAGTTTGTCGATCTCCGTATCAAGTCAGTTACCCCCACTGAACTTTTTTCAACAAAACTTCAAAGTTTTTTCTTTGTTTGGTTAGTGGGTATAATTAGCTGGGAGTCTCTCACTCGGCGAAAGAGGGAATTCACTTGTAAATTGGTTGAGGAAAGCGGGGGGGGAAGAGCTTGTGGAAAAAGAAAGGGAAGAGCTAGAAAGCTTTCAATTCTTACTGTTGCAGACTCCAGCTTCTGTCAATCTGGTAAAAGATGGTCTGGGAAGAATGTAGGGTCAGCTGGTCGTTTCAAGCTTGTAAAGTTGTTTGCGACAAGGACGCCATCGTGACCTTGAGCACACGCCGCTATTAATCCGGGGAATTCGGTCCCCCTACCTCCCCACGGATCTGTAGGACCCTCAGGATGCCGTTCCCGGTTCCTGGGGCGACCGGCGAGCAGATTTGCGTATCTGCTCAGGTCAGCCAGGTGCAGAAGCCCCTGACCCTCGGCTTGGCTGAAGAGCTGAACAGAAGTCCAGCTTTTTATGGTGCCATCTTCAGTCGACTCCCCACCTTGGTTGTTCTGACCAGGAACTCCACCTGCCCATTTGTTGAAGGGCGGAAAGGTGTTGAGGTTACCCCGCATATTAAGCGCTCCTCCAAGAGCACCCTGAATTCAGCTGAAGTGAATTGTGCCCCGTTGCCCAAAATGATTGTGTCCAGCAGTTTGTGGGTTGCAAAGAGGTGCTGCAGGGATCTTATGACCCTGGCTATGTCACGGATGACACTGGCATGACCTACAGCCATTTGGAGAATGAATCCACAACAACCTGAATCTGGAAGAGAGCAAACGTTATTCCGATCTTCAAAAAAGGGAGGAAGGATGACCTGGGAAACTACAGACCAGTGAGTCTGACGTCTGTTGTGGGGAAGATAATGGAGCAGATATTAAAGGGAGCGATCTGCAAACATCTGGAGGACAATTTGGTGATCCAAGGAAGTCAGCGTGGATTTTTCTCCAACAGATCCTGTCAGACAACCTGGTTTCCTTTTTTGATCAAGTGACAGGTTTGCTGGATCGTGGAAATTCGGTTGATGTCGTTTACATGGATTTTAGTAAAGCTTTTGACAAGGTTCCCCATGATGTTCTGATGGATAAATTGAAGGACTGCAATCTGGATTTTCAGATAATTAGGTGGATAGGGCATTGGTTAGAGAACCGCACTCAAAGAGTTGTTGTCAATGGTGTTTCATCAGACTGGAGGGAGGTGAGTAGCGGGGTACCTCAGGGCTCGGTGCTCGGCCCGGTACTTTTTAACATTTTTATTAATGATCTAGATGAGAGGGTGGAGGGACTACTCATCAAGTTTGCAGATGACACCAAATTGGGAGGACTGGCAAATACTCCGGAAGATAGAGACAGAGTTCAACAAGATCTGAACACAATGGAAAAATGGGTTAAATGAGAACAAGATGCAATTTAATAAAGATAAGTGTAAAGTTCTGCATCTGGGTCAGAAAAATGAAAAGCATGCCTACTGGATGGGGGATACGCTTCTAGGTAGCACTGTGTGTGAACGAGACCTTGGGGTACTTGTGGATTGTAAACTAAACATGAGCAGGCAGTGTGATGCAGCGGTAAAAAAGGCAAATGCCATTTTGGGCTGTATCAACAGAGGCATCACATCAAAATCACAAGATGTCATAGTCCCATTGTATACGGCAGTGGTCCGCAACCTCCCGGTTGCCGTGGATCGCTGCAACTGAGTGGCGGGGGAGGGCGGCCCGGAGCCCTGCACATGCGGGGCAGCCCCAACGCAAACGCGCGTGCGCGGACTGCCGCGCACGCGCATTTGCACTCGGCAGGGGCGCAAACGCGTGTGCGCGGCAGTCCGCACATACGCGTTTGCGCCGCCGCCATGCCGGCGCCCACGGCTCCCGCTCCCGGCCCCTCCGGGCCGCCAGCAAATCGGCCGCCAAAGCGGCTGATTAGCTTACGACTCGGCAAGCTTCTCTCCCCCCCCCCCGAAACAAGAAGCTTGCCGGGTTCGCGAGCTAATCAGCCACTTTGGCGGCCGATTTGCTTGCGGCCTGGCGAGCTTCTCACTTCGGGGGGGCGGGAAGAGGGAGCTGCAGCCCGGCACCAAGGCCTTCGAAGCCTGGCACCGGGCTGCGGGCCGCGGGTTGGGGACCACTGGTATACAGCACTGGTCAGACCACACCTGGAGTACTGTGTGCAGTTCTGGAGGCCTCACTTCAAGAAGGATGTAGATAAAATTGAAAGGGTACAGAGGAGAGTGACGAAGATGATCTGGGGCCAAGGGACCAAGCCCTATGAAGATAGGTTGAGGGACTTGGGAATGTTCATCCTGGAGAAAAGGAGGTTGAGAGGGGACATGATAGCCCTCTTTAAGTATTTGAAAGGTTGTCACTTGGAGGAGGGCAGGATGCTGTTTCTGCTGGCTGCAGAGGAGAGGACACGCAGTAATGGGTTTAAACTTCAAGTACAACGATATAGGCTAGATATCAGGAAAAAGTTTTTCACAGTCAGAGTAGTTCAGCAGTGGAATAGGCTGCCTAAGGAGATGGTGAACTCGCCCTCACTGGCAGTCTTCAAGCAAAGGTTGGATACACACTTTTCTTGGATGCTTTAGGATGCTTAGGGCTGATCCTGCGTTGAGGAGGGGGTTGGACTAGATGGCCTGTATGGCCCCTTCCAACTCTAGGATTCTATGATTCTATTATTCTAACCAGGAATGTGTGTCCACAACGACCATGAAGGGGCCAGTGATACATACATACATACATACATACATACATACATACATACATACATACATACATACATACATACATACATACATACATACATACATACATACATACATACCTCACTCTTCCCCCACAGGTTTAGGGCAGCTTACAGAAGGATTAAAATTATAAAAATGAACATTGAATATTAGACTTTAAAAGGGTTTTTTAAATTATTGTCTATAGTTTCCAGCTATCTTCTTCCCCAAATGGGAAAAAAGAGGGAGGAATAATAAATTCATTCCAATAATTGTTTAGTTGGATGGGGAATGATTGGTTAGTCGGAAGGAGAAAAGGAAGTTGAGAAAAGGGAAAGGACATGGGGACTGCCAGGAAAAGGACAAAAAGTGACAGGCAGGAGATGGGGGAGCACACAATGTGATCCTGAAAGTCCCTGCAGGAACCCCCCTGATGTGTGTTCTGGCTCTCTCTTTCTCTCTCTGGACATATATATACAAAAGTTCCTGAGGGCATTACAAATACCACATGATATAATAAAGTACAATAAAATCAGTTAAAATAAGATATCATAAAAGCAGTGATATACAGATTTGCAGTGGAGTGCCATATCCCCATGATTTCAAGACCCTCTAGGACGGGATAAGAAAGGGCAACCCAATGCCTCTTGGAGGAGGAGGCTGGTCAACTCCAAGCCACTTGCCCACTCTGAGCCCAGAAACCGTTTTCCAGGCCTATTCCCTTGACTGTCCGCAGAGTCACCTTGTTACCACGCTAACGTGGCCTTGGGAATTTGTCCTCAATCAGATGTTTGGAGGTTTTTCCCCCTCATTTGCAGAATGAACAGGACATAAGTATTTTTTCCCTTGTCAAGGTCAAGCTCTGAAATCCTTTTATTGTCCTCACTGTCCCATAACGGAACTATTTCAACCATGCTGTCTGATCCATCTCCAACTGTTCAACTTTTTGTCTTCAAAATTACACTCAAAGACAAGTGGATGGTCTTTAATCCAAAGAGAGCTCCCTCAGCTTTTGCTATATTTGAGTTCTAAAGGCAATGACAGCCCCTATTAACTATAAATAAAGCTGTTACTGTTATCATAAGTGCTACGGAATGTATTTGCATCCAAAGTCTATCATCACTAGTACAGAAAATATTTTACACTGACAAATGATCTTAGGGAAACTTGATCCAAAGTGCACAGTGAATGGGTGTGAACGTAAAATAGTATTAACATCTGACATTCTTTACATTATTCTCTTTGAACAATTGTAGCTATAAAAATGTATTCTTTACAAGTGTGGGTTTAAAAATAAGTTTTCCCAACATTGCATTTTGACATATATCCAAAGGGCACTTGCATCTTCAGGAATTGCCTCCCACTTTCCACACAACCTGCACTCCCAGCTTGCCTTCCCTATTCCCCAAACTGCACTGGGAGAACAGAATTCGCACAAGGACTGGCCCTTTATCCTCTGCAACTTAGCAACTGTGCCCAGCGGAATTGTTTGTTTCTTAATTTACATCACTAAAATCTATATTTAAAGCGAGATTAGAACTGGTGGAATTAACAACTCAGGAGGTTGACTGAAGTTTTAGTCAAACAGGTTTGATAACTTGGGGTCTCCAACTAAAGAAAACACCAAGGGTAAGAAACCAGAACAGCTTTTTATTCATCAGCTGAGGAATAGGCTCCCTGCCAGGGAAAGCAGAGATCCAGATGCAGAGAGAATGGAGGCTCTCCATCTAATTGAGAAAAGTTCAAAGGCATCTCCAGCTCCTTTAGCTCCATTCCCTGGACCATCACTGGGTTGATCAAAATTTGGGTGCATCCAGAGTCCAAGACTCTGTGCAGTCTCATGCTCTTTCCCCAGTTTGGATTCACCATGACCACTGGGGCGAGGATTAGGGGAGGGTCAGGAAAGGACACCTATACCCTTGTGCCTGCCTGTCCAGGAAATCTGGGTCGGGTGTCTTAGCTGTTAATTTATCCACCATTAGGGGATGATCTCCCCACAATAAGTTGCCCACTTTAAAGTCACACACTTTTATACCTCCGATGGGGCTGCTAGACACTCTATTGTACTAGCTCTTCTATAAGTAAAACAAGTGAAAGTGCTTTCAGAATTCACAAGTGTGTTCCCATTTATTTTCATCAAGTTATGGGCAAGAGTAAAACGTATTGTTTACCATCTGTGTTCACTGCTTGATCTCTCCTGTTCTATTTAGTTGGGGTTCGCAGTGTGAAAAAAGCTTTTTCTTAATCAAGGATTTCTGACATTAGTCTGTGGCCGTCATTCCCAATATGAGCACTTAGTCCCGTTAGTAGTAAATAATGCTTCAGTAACCCTTCATGTTCCTTTGTAATAAACTCATCTAGTGTCCCACATTCTTAACAGTTCTTTCTTTGAGACAGGACATAAATATTTTGTTATCAATAAAGGGGAACTTTTAGGGAGGTCTAAAAAAGACTGCTATGGCCAGTGGGGGGGGGGGACAACAGCAGCAGCACACTTATTGGCAAGGACCAGAAATATGTGCAAAATAAAACATCAAATGTTCGTGTCCTTACCATTTGGTGTAAAATTTTTACAGTTTTACCCATTAAAACGTGAACCAGGCTAAGAGCAGAAGCATTTTATATTCATCAGAAGCCTCCAGTTTTCTAAGGAGGGCTCTGGAGTGAACAAATACTACAACTCCTCAAAAGTACACTGGCACTCAGGAGTCCATTGCAGTTGTGCCCCTGGTTTCTTAGCTCCCTCCCCACTCCCTTCATCAGTAAACCATATATTTCTGGGAAGGATGGGTCAATTGCTACCTGATTGGCCCTTGGCCAGTAAAAGCCCTCCCCTATAGCTGAGCCCTGGTGTAAAAGTTGGAGGAAACACACTCTGACCCAATGAGTTGCCCTGGTATAGAAGAAGAAGAAGATGAGTTGGCTCTTATATGCCGCTTTTCTCTACCCGAAGGAGTCTCAAAGTGGCTTACAGTTGCCTTCCCTTTCCTCTCCCCACAACAGACATCCTACTTTTCAATAAGTCTTTGAGAGGGAGGTTCACCTGTATGAAATTTGCCAAAAAGTCAAGATAAAATTTTTAGATGCTTAAGAAACTTTGTACCTGCCATCAGGTGTGGTGAGGAGTCCAACCCAGCACGTCAGGTACTCTGCAGGGTCCATGCTTAACTCCTACGGCCATACTCAATAACCCCAAAATTCCAGGCACTCTTTGTGAAACTCACATTAGACAGCTTGGCATTGAGGTGATTATCCCACAGCTGCCTGAGGATCTCCCGTACCAAGCACACATGCTCTTCACTGGTTTCCAAATATTTTAAAACATCATCAACATAAACTAGAACCTCTTTGTATAGCAAGGTCATGGAGTACCTCATTGCTAAGGTTCATAAAGACCCATGGCATACTGCTGAGCCCGAACAGTATAACAAGGTATTCAAGTTGACCTAAGGGGGCATTAAATGCTGTCAGGTATTCTTGCCCCTCTTTGATTCTTACTCCCTAAGAGCCAGCTTGGTGTAGTAGT
Organism: Paroedura picta; assembly: GCF_049243985.1. NCBI lineage: Eukaryota > Metazoa > Chordata > Lepidosauria > Squamata > Gekkonidae > Paroedura > Paroedura picta. Next base: position 123,591,596 of record NC_135374.1, on the reverse strand, counting down.
TAGGAGCATGTACTTCTAATCTGGAGAGAGCTAGCTTTGATTCTGTGCTCCTCCTCCAGCTTGGTGACCCTAGGCTCGCCACAGCACTGATAAAACTGTTCTGACCAAGTAGGAATATCAGGGCTCTCTTAGCCTCCCCTCCCTCACAGGGTGTCTGTTGTGGGGAGAGGAAAGGGAAAGGGAATGTAAGCCACTTTGAAACTCCTTCAGGAAGATAAAAGCAGCATATAAGAACCAACTCTTCTTCTTCAGTAATCTCAGGGCTCTCTCAGCCTCACCTCCCTCACAGAGTGTCTGTTGGGAGGGGGAAGGGGAGGTGAATGGAAGCCACTTTGGCATGTAAGAACCAACTCTTCTTCTTTTAAAATGCCTCCCCGAGGTCCAATTTGGTGACTATCCTCCGCAAGTCCAACTGCCCCAGAAGATCTTTAATGAGTGGCAATGGGTACATGTTGGAGACAGAGATGACTTTGAGGCCCTGATAGTGCACAGTCTTTCTTTTTGGGAAATGGCACCAATGCCGCCATGCTTGAGATGGGCAGCTGAATAAAGCCTCTTGCAAGGTTTTGTTTGGGAACTTCTGCAGCTCCTCCATCTCTCTCAGACTCGTGGAATAAATTTTGGCCTTTGGTAGCAACTCACTTGGTTTTAAGTTGATGGCCCAATCAATCCTATGGTGAGAAGGGTGCTTGGCACACTCCTCCTCTTCAAACACCCTTTTTAGATCCCTGTACTTCTCCCACTGAGCCCTGCTTGCTCAGCCCTGGCCATGATCACTGCTGATCACTGCTCCCAACCAAGAGTGGCTCTGAGGCTTGGTGCTGATGCCCCAGGCATGTTGGCCTAGTGAGGAATACAAGCCCAAATTATGAGAGTTCCAACAAGCTGTCAAGTTTCTTCAGTTGCCCAGAAAACACAGTCTTTGACTTGGTGCAAAAGATGCATTTATTCTAAAGCAAGAAATTTAACCTGACAGGTACAGCGTATAAACACTTTGCCCGCATCTCCTCCCATGAGAACCCGAGAAACATGGGAGATCTTAAAAGGGAATAGATAGCAAGGTGCTCAAGGCTGTGGCACTCCATTCTGGAGACAGGGAAGATGGATGGGGGGATGGAGTGAAAGGGGAAAGGAATGGAAGAGAATGGGATGCAGTAAGCTCTCTGGATCGACACATCAAACAGAACCAAAACAAATGGTAGAAGAACAGCATTCTGACACTCTTCCTTCCTTCCTTCCTTCCTTCCTTCCTTCCTTCCTTCCTTCCTTCCTTCCTTCCTTCCTTCCTTCCTTCCTTCCTTCCTTCCTTCCTTCCTTCCTTCCTTCCTTCCTTCCTCCAGATGAACTGGTACCTGAAGATCAGGGGTTTTTTTATTCCTGAAGATTTCCAGGCCCCTTCCTGAAGGTTGGCAACCCACCTCCCTGCATGTGTAATGGGGTATTTATTTATTTATTACAGGGTGGTTTACATGGAACGAAGAGAACTACCGTATTTGCCGGCATATAAGACGACTGGGCATATATGACGACCCCCTCCCCCAACATTTCCACTCAAAATATAGAGTTTGTTATATACTTGATGTATAAGACTACCCCCTCTTCCGCACACCTTCCACACACCAAATAAAATGTAAAAGAGCATCAGAAGGCCACTATGGGCAGCTATGTCTATCCCAACTAAAGTGAACCCAGCATATAGGACGACCCCCCCCCCCACTTGCAGGCATGTTTTTCAGGGGGGAAAGTCGTCTTATACGCCGGCAAATACGGTATACATTGACCTCAATTTTGTCAATAAACTGGAATATAACAGTGGTAACAATAATAACAGTAACAGAAGAGAAAAGTTTAACAGAATAGTAACCAAGCAGGTTTAGATTTGGATACATGGATTCCAGGGAGGGAGGTTCAGGGGCCCAGTGGGTGTTGCTGATTCTGGCCAACCTCAACTGAATGCCTGGCAGAAGAGCTCCCTTTTGCAGGCCCTGCAGAACTGCTTTAGTATCACACCCGGGCCTTGAAATTAGAGCTTGTTACTCTTTAACCGCTTCACCATGCTGGATCCCAAGTTGGAGCAGGGAGGAGGGGAAGGAAGACCAGCGCTCAGGAAGAACACAGTGCATCCTAGCACCCATTGTATTCCTGGGTGCAACAGGCTTTGCCCCTAGTATTGCTTATCTGAGTCTGGAGAGGCCTCATCTTCTTCATCTGGTCAATTTATGCAAAGATTACCAGATGCTGTCCATTAAGTCAGGGCCTGTTTTCCTTTGTCAAAAGCCAAGCCCTTTATGAAGCTGTTTCCACTTCTACTGTGCAGACATGTTGGAAAGGCAAGTAATAATTTCCAGGCCGTGTGATTGCCAGAAATAGTAACACTTTGCAGAGATGTGGAAATTCAGCTCCTGGGCAGGGCAGTGAGCATCCCTTCAGCTGACTCAACCTTACACTACTTGCAGCTTCATTATCAACTTACAAGGGGAGTAAAGCCTCACTGAGCATATGGAAGTCACTGCTCATTATAGACCATTTCATGTCCCAAAGGCCTGTGCCAATGCGCCTCATGGCTCTGGCGTCCTGGGTCTTGAGTCTCTCCTCCTGGAGAGCTGCAGTCTTTCATACTAGCCACGGTGGCATCTGGAGCAGAAGGTGACACAACTTTCAGAAGTGGTTGATGGGTCTGAGACCCACTGCTGAGCCAAGGGGTTGTTTGTTCCCTCTGTTGCTGTTTCAGCACAAGACCACCTTTAAATGTACTTCTACATTCTTGCAAAGCTGCCCTGTGGAAGCTGCCCAATGTCCTTTTGTAATCAAAGCTCATGTCTGGCTTCCCACTGGCCCATGCTTCCCACTGTTTGACCAAGAGGAAAAGTTTCCATCATCCGGCCGCCTGCAGAAGGACGGATGCCTGAAGAGATGGAGAGGTTCACCTAAGCCCTCTCTCCTTCATCAATGCTCCTCACGCCTTTTAACTCAAAGTGGGTTAAATGTACCACTTCTGTGGCAGGAAAGCTATTTATACATTTTTGAAAGTTTAAACCTGCTCTGAAGTTGGATTAGCAAAGGCAGATCCCCCACTCAACTCAGGATGGGCAGCTGTTCCAGGCTAGGAATCCAGCTCGAAAATACACTTGATGTACAGACATGGCATCTTGGCTGGCCCATGGACACCCATCTGTTATGATGGCACCGTGCCTACTTTGCCCTTGCCCTTGGGTGTCACATGGCAAGACGCCTCTCCTTGAAGAAGCCTCCTCCTCCTCCTCCTCCTCTTTGGGCCTTGGTGCAGATGGATCCAACAATGCCTCCCTGCACTTCAGCCACACCTGTTGCCAGGGAGTGGCCTGCAAGAAGACGAGGCAAACAATGGAAGCTCTGGAATCCATGGGAACTCATGGCTGTCAACCATCAGACAGGTTCTGTTACGGTGCATTCTTGAGATGCACATGATTACCCATTGGGACAGGAACGTTCATGTACCCACCCATATCCAGGCATCAGGAACAACAAGACAAATCAAATTTCAAAGGCGTGAATGCAGCTGACGCTCAAGATACCACTTGGGGAGGCAGCAAGGCCTGTACCTTTTTGTGCAAGGCCTGTACCTTTCATCTCGGGTGAAACCAGAGGCTGGAGGGAGCGCCTTCAAAGGAAGAGGCAGGCAAGGGAGGCATCTAGGTAGACCACTTAGGATCTTCTCCCAATGGCAGCAAAGACAATCTAGAACTAAATTAACTAAGCTTTGAAGAAATGAACCACCTTGACCTGTCCTCCTAAAATAAGCAGGGGGTGTTAGTTAAGAGACTGACAGCAACTGAGAGAGAGAGAGAGAGAGAGAGAGAGAGAGAGAGAGAGAGAGAGAGAGAGAGAGAGAGAGAGAGAGAGAGAGAGAGAGAGAGAGAGCGCTTGGTGGGGTACAGCCGATGGAGTGCAAGCGTCTGGTCTTTCCAGTTTCTCTGTTCCTCTGCCCGTTTTCCTCTGGCAGCAGAGGGGCTCCTTTATGTCCTTCTCGCTGGATGTTTTAGCAGCATAGTAAGGTCTTTGGAGGAGGGCAAACAAGCCCTATCCAGCCCTGGTGGCTAAGAGTTTGATCCTAGACCTATGAATTCTGGTATGTCTTACTCATAGGACTAGGAGAGGGATATTAATCATAGTTTCATTTCACTTTTAGACAGACTTTTCCATTCAGGACATGAACGTAGAGTGACTAAAGAGCCTACATATACATTTCACCTGGAATTCTCTTTCAGATTAGGTATTTACTAAGCATACATACTAAAAAGAGGTATTTGGGAAACATCTAGAGCCAGGTAGAAAAATACTAGGAAATAAAAAAGGATCCTCCACCACCAAAAAAAAAAATGGGTCCAAGTGGGAGTCGCCAGTTGAAGTAAAAAGTAAAAAGCTAGCTGCATACAAAACAAAAATTATTTATTTATCGGGAAAACTGTATGCCACCTTAAAATTAAAATAATTTTTAAAAAACCATTCAGCCCCATGAATTCAAAACTAAACCAAGCCATCCCAAACATTAGAACAGGCCACATAAAAACAAGCCAGGACATAAAAGCAACAATAAAAAAAATAACAAGCAGACTGAAATGATCTAGATACAACAGCCTCAGGCCAGAATCAAACGCTAAACATCCTAAGAATATACAGTAAAACCCCGGTGCCTAAAAGACAGAAAGGCAGGTGCCAGGTGACCTTGAAAGGAGCAAACTTTCACCTAGCTTTAGAAGAAGCTCTTGCTATAAAAGCCACTGCCTGAAACACAAAAGAGGTGCACCAAGCCAGGGGCACCATAGAAGCCAAGGCTAAACCCATGCCCGTCATCTATGAGGATATCCTAATTCTGTCAGGTGGATATATAACTGGTTGACAGATCACACCCAGAGGGTACTTGTTAATGCTTCAGCATCCTCTTGGAGAAGAGTGAGAAATGGAGTTCCCCAAGGATCTGTCATGGGGCCTGTGTTGTTCAACATATTTAAAAATGATTTGGATGAGGGATTAGAGGGAATACTCATTAAATTTGCAGATGATACTAAACTGGGAGGGGTAGCAAACACAACTGAAGACAGCAACAGAATACAGCATGATCTTGATAGGCTCGAGAAGTGGGCTAAACTGAATAAAATGAAGATCAATAGGGACAAATGTAGAGTTCTGCATTTAGGTAGGAAAACCCAAACACACCAATGGGGGAGACTTGTCTTGGCATGTCACAACTTCCTTCCAGCCCATGCACCAGCTGTGGCAGGACCCATCCTCAAAAGACGTGCTGTTACCAGCCTGCTTGGCCTTGAATGGTTTGCTCACTGGACGTTGCTATCTCAGGGGTCACCTTCTCCCGTCATCCTTCCTCAATGACATTTGCGCCAAGGTCTCATCAGTGTACAATGGCACGCTCACTTGGTACATTGGCCTGCACATCTCCTGTGTTCTTGACCCCGCAGTTGCACCCATTTGTCTGAAGGCTCATCAAGTGCCTTTCCCTCTAAGTTAACGGTTCCCTGCATAAGTGCCGTTCCCTTTAAATCTGCAGGTTTCCCATCTACAGCTATCTTCACTGAATTAGACTGTGACTGTACGTCTTGCTCCCCCGTTGGACTTAGTTTAAAGTCCTCTTCACCAGGTCCGCAAGATGCTTTGCAAAGGTGTTTCCCCCCACCATTATGAGGTGCAAATCATCTCCCGATAGAAGAGCCTCATCACCCCAAAACCCAAACCTTTCCTAATTATACCAATGATGCATCCAGTCATTTATCTGCATTATTTTTCTTTCCTGGCCATTAATAGGAAGAAGCGATGAAAACACAACCTGTGTTCCCAAGTCCTTCACTCCCCCCCTCCCCGCAAGGCCACATCATCTTGGCAGTAGCATGTCACAACTTCCTTCCAGCCCATGCACCTTCCAGCTTCATATGCTCCATGCTGCAGTGGGGAGTATAATTTGTTCCCACATGAATGAGCAGGAGGGATCTCTGTCCTTGGGCTTGACAAGTCTCCCTCCTTTCAAACACTTCCCCATAAGATGCGGCATGATCCCCCCCCTTGTTTCAGCAATCCCACAGCTCCCCCATTCTTTCCACTCACTGCCCCATCTGTGTCTCCAGGGGCTGCCAAAAGTGCTTCTTGGCTTTGGCATTAGACTTGACCACCTTTCTTTGTGTTCCTTTTCATGCAAGGAACTGAACTGCAAGGATTCCAGTGGAAGGGTGGAGAAAGGAAGAGGGGGAAGGCTGGTGTCACATTGTGTACCACCAATAAAGCCCATCTGCAAGCAGTTCAGTTTTTAAAAATGTATTTAAGAAAACTGGTGGTACAGGCCTGTTTCAGCTCTGCAAGCCCTGTTCCATCCCATCCACTCTTTGGGGTTGCCACCTCCTGGAGAGGCTCTGCATTATTTCTTTTTTGTATGTATTTTATTTTAATGTAATCTGCCTTGACTCCACAGAGATAGGGTGGACAACAAATGCTGCAACAACAACAACAACAACAACAACTACTGCTACTGCTACTGCTACTGCTACTGCTACTGCTACTGCTACTGCTACTGCTACTGCTACTGCTACTGCTACTGCTACTACTACTACTACATCATCTCCCTCTGGGAGATAATCAATCTCTCCCTTTTATCCAAAGAATTCCGGGAGGGGCTGAAGGAGGCAGTGGTCTGAGCTCTACTGAAAAAAAACATCCTCAGACCCGCGAGAGCCCACCAACTACCACCCTGTCCCGCATTTAGTGTTCCTAGGGAAGGTGGTGGAAAGAGCTGCCACAGACCAATGGCAGCATTCCCGGAAGAAACTTCTGTCCTAGACCCAGCCCAATCAGGTTTCCGGCCTGGCCAAGGGGTTTAGAGAGCTCTGTTCACCCTGAGGGTCATCCTCTGCCATCAGCAGGACCAAGGCGGGTCAGGCTCCTAATACTACTCCACTTTTCAGCAGCGTTTGACATAGTAGACCATGAGCTAGTAGCTTGCCGCTTTGCCGATGCCGAGATATGAGGGACAGTTCTTCAGTGGCTGATCTTCCTACAGGGTTGTGGACAGAGGACAGCAATTGGAGAGAACCAATCGCATTGCTGGAAACTCCCATGTGGATTGCCACAAGGTGCAGTTCTCTCCCCAATCCTGTTTACTATCTTCATGCGCCCTCTTGCTCAGCTGAGACGGAGGTTGGGACTGGGAGGTCACCAATAGGCAGATGACACCCAGCTCTTCCTCATGATGGACGACCATCCTGACTCACCCCCAGACTCATTAGCCAGATGTCTGGAGGCAGTGATGGGATGGCTCAAGGGAAACCGTCTGAAGCTTAATCCTTCTCAGTCGGAGGGCCTGTGGTTGGGTAGGAAAGGTCCAGGTGAGGAACCGCAACTGCCCTACCTGGCTGGGTGCAACTATTACTCACACTGCACTCTCAGAAACAGAACAAACCCACAGGGCAGCAAAACCGAACCAAATATTCATTGTCCTTCAGTTTTATGTTATAACTTCCCATTGTTATAAATTTTTAATAGAATCATAGAATCATAGAGTTGGAAGGGGCCATACAGGCCATCTAGTCCCACCCCCTGCTCAACACAGGATCAGCCCTAAGCATCCTAAAGCATTGTACCACATTATGAAGGTTTTCAATGTAAACCACCCTGAGCCTCAAGGGAGGGCGGCATAGAAATATCATTAATTACACAAATAAAATAAATAATAATAACATTCAAGGTTGTGGAGGTCTTTGTGGGGCAGAGAAACAGTAGCAGCGCAAAATTATTAAAATAAAATACTTATGCACTATACAGATTAAGCAAGAAAATCCAAAAGAAATCCCTGGCCTGCGGGAGGTACACCTAACCTCAGTCCGGACCAGGGCCTTCAGGCTGGTGGAATGAGGGCCTAAGAGAGCTGCGGGCCCTGCTGGAGCTTTCTAAGTTCTGCGGGGTTTGTAAAACAGAGCTCTCCTGCCAGGTCATTGGTTGAGGCAGGGCAGTAAAGATCTGGACCCCCAAAGGGGCTAGAACAACTGCCCATCCCCTTTCTATCTGTTCCCCCTGGGAGGGTGGGAGGGAGGGTTTTTTTTGTCTCCAGGGCGGGATAACTATTATATTGTTTTATTGGGCATTTTATTGTGGAGATCCTACAGCATCACCCGCCACAAGCCAGCGTGTCTGGGAGTAGCAGGCTATCAAATCAATCAACCAGTGGGGGAAAATTGCATATCCTCTCTCCTAAATGTATCTTGCTAGATGTTGATGATTTTTGCACTTATTCTCCACCCTCTCTTTGGTGACTGAGGATGGATTACAATAAGGTGAAATTACATGAAATAGAATACAAAATAGAAATGTAAATTCAATTAAATAAGCTTAAAAAACAAAACAGAATTAAAATGCATGTTTGCTTAATGTTGTGTTATACGGGAAAGAGAAGGAGGGTAGGTCAAATGAGCCCTTCAATCAAAGTCTAATTTGGCAGCTTCTGACAGGGAGGCCAGTAGATTTTAGATGTTATTTCATGCTTTGACCCTGGGCTTGGCAGCCCCTTGGAACTGTTTAAAGCAGAGCATTCCAACAGGCTGGGGTGAGCTCGATTTAATCTCCTTAGGGCCAGGAATCCTGAGCAAGTTTTGCTCACTGGTGTAGTGGTTAAGAGTGGTAGCTTCTAATCTGGTGAGCTGGGTTTGATTCCCTGCTCCTCCTCCACAGGCAGGCAGCTGTGGGCTCACCACAGCACTGAGAAAGCTGTTCGGATCAAGCAGGAATCTCAGGGCTCTCTCAGCCCCCCCTCCCTCACAGGGGGTCTGTTGTGGGGAGAGGAAAGGGACTGGAAGTCACTTTGAGCCTCCTTCGGGTAGGGAAACTGGCATAAGAACCAACTCCTCCTCCTCCTCCTCCTCCTCCTCCTCCTTCGCTGTCTTTAAGGCAGCTTCATGTATCTTAAGAAGTTTCAAAGTTGTTTCCATTACCTTAGTTTTCTTCAGCTCTCCAGACAGCTGTATAGACCAAGACGGCTGCCTGCTCCTGAGCTCAGGTAAGTGGTCCTGTCACCTCTGATTATTATTATTATTATTATTATTATTATTATTATTATTATTATTATTATTATTATTATTATTATTATTATATTTCTTGCCTGCCGCTCCCCTGAGGCTCGCGGCGAGTAACAGCATGTAAAACCCCTAGTACATAAAACTCCTAAAACAATCCCCCACCCACCCGACCCATCTTACCTGATGGCGGTGAAACTATCCGAAAAACCAGGGGTCACTGCTGATGTAGATGTAAAGGGGGGGCCTGATCTAAAAGGGGGGGGCGCCAGCCTCAACCATAAGCCTGGCGGAAGAGCTCCGTGTTGCAGGCCCAGTGGAAGGATGGCAAATCCCGCAGGGCCCGCAGCTCTTCTGGGAGCTTATTCCACCAGGCGGGGGCCAGGACCGAAAAGGCCCTGGTCCTGGTCGAGGCCAAACGCGCCTCCAGGGGGCCAAGAATCGCCAATAAATTAGTCCCTGCCGAGCATAGTCCGGCGCGGAGCATAAGGAATCAGGCGGTTCCTCAAATATGTGGCTCCCAGACTCCTTAAAGGTTAAAACCAAAACCTTGAACCTGATCCGGCTAACAATGGGTAGCCAATGCAGCTGCCTCGGTACAGGCTGGATGAACCATACACAATTGCAAGGAGATTTTGCAACTTTAGTGCAACCTATTGCAAGGAGATTTTATAACCTGAGTGTCCATACTGGGTCGCTAGGTCAGGCAGGGTTCAAAGGAACACGTCCGCAAGGGCCCACTGGAGCATTCTTCCTGGGGACCTTTCTAGTCGTTCTGGCGTCAAGCTTCTGATGCCTGCCAGGAGAAAGCTTTTGTTATTGTTCGTTAGCCAGGCCAATTAGAATGTGAATCCTGAGCCAGTGGGCTTAAGGGCAGTTCCCCACTCCTCCCCCTTCCTGAGATTCTATTAATTAATTAATTATTAATTGAACTTCCATGCTGCCGCTCCTAGACCAGCTAGCCTGCAATGGCTTACAGCACGGATAGTCAAACTGCAGCCCTCCAGATGTCCATGGACTACAATTCCCATGAGCCTTGGTCTTTTTGGTCTTTTCCCCAGCAACACTACACCTGCCATTGCCTAGCCCACTCACCACCATAGGAGGTCCTCCCCATGCAGCAATCAGGAACAAAGGCAGCAAAATCCCCACCTTGACACACAGCTCAGAAGTCAGAATTGAGCTGCTTTATCATTCCAGCTGCTCTGATTTACCTTGACCTTAGCCAGATTTTCTAGTGTACCACTCACCAAGTTTTTCAGCTGCTCTGTAAAGTACCTGACACAATCTACCACTGATTTAGGGATGTCTTTGTTTCCCTTTCTCTATTCCAAGGTCCAGCAGTCTGCTAACATTCCTCCCAAACTCTCCCAGGATAGGAGGTGATTGCACAGGCACCCTGAGAGCCAGTTTGCTGTAGTGGTTAGGAGTGTGGACCTCTAATCTGGCACTCCCCCACATGCAGCCAGCTGGGTGACCTTGGGCACTGATAGAGCTGTCCTGACCAAGCAGGAATATCAGGGCTCTCTCAGTCTCACCCACCTCACAGGGGGTCTATTGTGAGGACAGGAAAGGGAAGGCGACTGTAAGCCGCTTGGAGCCTCCTTTGGGCAGAGAAAAGCGGCATATAAGAACCAACTCTTCCTCTTCTTCTTTTGACCTTGCATCCAATCTTGCTCACTCTCTGGCAAAGTTTAAAACAGTTTCCCAGATCCTGTTCTAACTTGGGCCAGTAAGAATTCAACAGAAGCCTCAGCCTAGGCTTACAGATCTGTAGCTGCCCTGCACACTTAGTAACCTGTGCCAACTCATTGGCTTTTCCCCTGTTCTTCTCAGGTACTTCCAGACAACCTGCTCAGGAAGTATCTCAGAAGATTCCACTTCCTGACTCCCAGCTACTTGGTGAAAACTGTGTTGCTTATCTGTAACTATCGTTCATCGAATATCTTCTGTGCAGATACACATGGGGACTGTGCATAAGTAGGCCAGCCACAAAGAGGTTTTATAGTTAAAAAGCCTCTAGAGGGTGCTGCGTGCCAAGGTCAATGCTGTCAATTCTACCCTGAAGCATGTGCTCCAGAGCTGCAGTGCCCTCACCCTCAGTACCTCTTGTTCCAGCGATGCCAAAGAGCAGGTGGCAGGGTTGGAGGGAGGGTATGTGTTCCTGCACAGAAGATACTCAGTGAACAATGTTTACAGGTAAGCAACCCTGTTCTCATCTTCAGTCTTCTGTGCAGTTCACACATGGGGATTCTAACAGGCCACTCACCTGCAGGCAGGTACATGCTCCTAATTAAATAGGGAATGCAACACCACTTTCCCCATTTATGTATCTCATCTGGCCTGCATGTCCAACGCAAAATGACAAACAAACGTCTCAGCCCAGGGCCACATGGCTGCTCTACAGACCTCAAACAATGGAACTCCATCCAGAAAGGCCATGGCTGATGCCATTGCCCTAATGGAATGAGCCCTAATCTTCCATTGGAGCAAATAAAGACTTCCATTCTCATATGGAATAATGAACCAGCTGCCAAACACACCTAACAACAACATGAGATGGCAGTAAAAGTTACTAAACAGGATTTTTATGCAACTTCTATCGCACCTACAAGCTTATGCACAGCACAATTGTTAGGGTAATTTGGTCCCTTAGTGCCCTCGGGCAAGGTTGCCCAAATACTAGTCATTGGAAATCAACTTTGGGGCTTTTGCAAGCTATTTTACAGACAAGTCTCAATGCTCAACAGGGCAGAGAAGGCGTCGGAGAGTATCTCATTGTTGTCAACCAGCATCCTGCTATGCCAGAACTCAACCAGCTCACTTAATGAGTCACAAGGAGGCATCAAGCCCTTCAGAGCATCCAGGAAACCATCCAGGTCCATGTCTCTGTTGGCAGACCAAAGTGCTCCCCCTGTCTACATATAGGGGTGGTGATATACCTTTAGGACATAGTTGTCTGACCTTGGTGTAAACTGCACGGAGCTTTTATTCCAACCCCAGATCGATTCAGTCCCTGCCCTCTATACAGAATGCGATTTCCGTTTGGATTTGGGGCGATTCAAAATTTCCTTCTGCAGCAAGAAGGATTGTGTGATATCTTAGAGTGCTTTTAACCCTCAATATTTAAAGGCTGTTCTGAATCTGGGCTCTCCTCCGTGGTAGAGGACCCATGATTGGCCACAGGTGTTCATGTGACAAACTTGCCTTAAAGGAGAAGCCCCTAATTTCTCTCAACTTCTGTCGGTCCTGGATTTTCCTCCCTTTTCGATCCACTCCCTGCTTGGCTCCTCTTCCCCCCCCTTCAAGAAAAGAAAGAAAGAGGCTTGGCTCCCCCCCCTTCTGAACTACCCTAACCACGTGCAGAACACTTTCCTGTTACAATGGGGAGGGGGGGGAGAGGAAGATCCGAGTTCAAAGCAATCTGAATTCAACAGGATTGACAATGGAATAAACAAAGTATGTGCAGACTCTGCCCTTGTGTCTTCTGTTGGCCAAGTTGCAGTTTAAAAGGTGTCTGACAAGGGAACTTTCCTGTGGAAGAACTGAAGAACCCTCTCGTCTTGTGGGACGCACCTTGATTGCCAATGGACACCGTTGCCCAGCTACCTCATAAAAAGAATGGAAGGCAACTATGACCCACCTAGAGAGGGATTAGAGAGGGACCCTTTTTTGGGTCCCTGTAGCAACTGATCAAGTCCTTGTCTCTCTGGAATGGCTTTGTTCTCCAGACATCAAGAGTGTGAAGAGCTTTCATGGCCTTAGATTCAGGAGACTGACAAAAAAAAAAGAAAAAAGGGCAGCACTAATCTGTGTCAGGTGAAAGTCAGAAGCCACCTTTGGAAGAAAGCTAAGGTGAAGTACGGCTCTTTCACTAAAAATGTTAAGGAATGGAGGATCTGACCTTAGGGCTGCGAACTCACATTCATGACTGATGTAACAGCTACAAGGAAGCCTATCTTCCTAGAGAGCATGGCCAGAGGACATGAAGCCGAGGTCCCAAAGGGCCAGTTCTTTAATAGGGTTTAAACCATGGAGAGGAACCACTGAGGCATAATGTGATGTGTGGGGGAGATGTGGGTGAAACGTGGGGAAAGTGTGGAGGAGAAGAGGGTTCATAAAGATGTTAAATATGGTGGGGGAGAGGACCATGGCCTGTGGTGGTCCACATGGGAGCTGGCAATGTTGCCCTTGGAAGACCGCGTTAACAGAACACGGGTTCTTCCGGAGTCCTGGGACTCCCGAGGGCACTGGTGAGGGCCAGCCCGACGGAGCCCCATGCATAATTGGAGGAGCCGGGCTTTCGGCCTGGCTCCTCCCCCCAACCTACGCCATGGTGGGAGACCAGCATGTTGCTCTCCACTATCCTGCAGTGGGGCCCCCCTGCCACCAATTATTATTATTATTATTATTATTATTATTATTATTATTATTATTGTTGTTGTTGTTGTTGTTGTTATTAACTGCAACTCCCAAGAGGGATGGGAAAAGAGAGACAACACAGAAGTGGCATTCATTGTTGACAGTCCCCCCCCCAGCCGCTCCCGCTGCCTACCTGTGCTCTCAGTGCTTCCGGCCCCGTGTTGCGTGAGTCGGGCTGTTGCATCGGCACAGTTGGCGGAGCTCCACCCCCATGTGTACATGGGGGACGGCGGGGCTCCACCCCCATGTGTACATGGGGGACGGCGGGGCTTTTGGCCCCACCACAACAGCACAGCGGCAGCACGGCAGCAGTACAGTGTAGCTGCCGCCGTGCATAATGGGTCACAGGGGGTCTGTTGTGGGAAGAGGAAGGGAAGGCGATTGGAAGCCGCTTTGAGACGCCTTCGGGTAGAGAAAAGTGGGATAGAAGACCTTACTTGTCATCTTCCACCTATTAGAGAGCCAGCTTGGTCTAGTGGTTAGGAGTGCGGACTTCTAATCTGGCATGCCAGGTTCGATTCTGCGCTCCCCCACATGCAGCCAGCTGGGTGACCTTGGGCTCGCCACGGCACTGATAAAACTGTTCTGACCGGGCAGTGATATCAGGGCTCTCTCAGCCTCACCCACCCCACAGGGTGTCTGTTGTGGGGAGAGGAATGGGAAGGCGAATGTAAGCCGCTTTGAGCCTCCTTCGGGTAGGGGAAAGCAGCATATAAGAACCAACTCTTCTTCTTCTTCTTCTATTACTTGGGGCTGCTTTTAAAGGTCCTCTTGGTCCCCATTTCACATGGCCAGCAGCTGCACTACAAAAGCATCTCTGTCATTTTCTTCAGTACGAGGGTAACAGTTGCAGAGCAAACTTGGTGTCATTGTTGAGGGGCATCTTGGTGTAGTGGTATTTCAGAGAGGGGCACATATTGAAATTGGACAAAATCTTTATTTTTGATCAAAAATAGGTATAGAAATGGCGTCTCTTGATGAAATTATACATTTTTCTCTTTTTTGTTTTAACAAAATAAATTAATATACATGTCTTCTGTTTAAACTCTATATAGAATTAAAAAGATTTTAGATCTTTGACTAAATTAACTTTGAGTCCAGTTGGGTCTTTAATATGGTCCTACTTTGCTTGCGTTTTCCCTTGAAACGAAACTGAGATGAAATTGTATGACTCGACAAAACAGTCTATCCCCCCCCCCCTGCACACACACACGCCCACGCAGCAGATTTATTTTTCTCTGGAGATGCACTCCATTCTTCTTTCCCACCTGGCTTGACCTGCCTGGTGCACTCACTCTGCAGCAGAGAGACTGGCCTCCACTGATCATGAATCTGTATTGACCTCTGGGAATGGCAGCATGATGGGGTCCATAAAAAAATCCAACAGTCTTATTATTATCATCATTATAATAATTAAATATAAATATAAAAGCAAGCTGTACAATATCCTTTCTATTTTTGGCAGTCGAGGAGGGCGAGCTCGTCTCTTTCCCAGAAAGCCCTCCAGTGAAAGGGGGACTTTCAGTCATCACTGGCTTAGGTATTGCTAATTATCAGGCAACGCTGGAACATTTCACAACTTTAAATAAAAAAAGTTTTTCGCCCTGGATGCCAACCAAGGCAGTGCTTTTCTTCTTTGGGAGGCCCTCAAAATGCTCTGACATTGTGGCCCTCGGCCTCTGGTCCCTCCTTGCTTTCACTCCCCGGGACGAGGGACTCCGGAGAAAAAGGTTCCTTGGGAGTTGTACTTCCAGAGGCTGACCAGAGAAGAGACGCGGCAGTGCGTGGGCTCCTTCCCCTGCCCCCTCTCGCTTTCATGCCAGGGCTTTCTGACGTCTCAAGGGGTGCCAGAATCACCTTTGCCCTTTGGGAATTCCTTCATACTTCCTTGTCACAGTAACAAACTAGCAAAACACCACACATTCCACACCTGTCTCAAAAAGGCCTTTGTTTTTGGTTTCGTTTCCTTTGGGTTTCTTTCTCTAGCTTAGCAGGGCCCGCTGGCCCCCAGCCGTCTCCCTGCAGCAGCACAAGGCCCCCCGGGAGAGGCTGCCCTTCAGCACTGGTAGTGAATGTGTTGGTGCTGGTGGACTTTGCCCTCCACGTGAGAATGGGTGTGACTGTGGATGACGTCCGTGTAGGTCTTTGGGTACATCTTGGAGGCGAGAGCGGGGGCCAGGCCGGGCCCCGGGGACAGCAAGTGCTGCTGCTGCTGCTGCTGCACAACGTACTCCTCGTAGTTGACCGAGGACACACAGTCTTTGTCGGGGGCCTGGGCGATGCAGATCCGGTCCCGGGGTTGGGCCCTATGGAGGGGAGCGGCTGCTGGGGGGGAGCAGGGCTTCTTCTTCGTTTGGCAGAGCCACAGCAGGATGGTGCCGAAGATGAAGACCGCTCCGGCAGGGATGCCGATGATCACGGGCCACGGGAGGCTGCTCGCCGAGGAAGGAGCGACGGGGGGGCTGGGCGGCTTGGGATCTAAAGAGGCAGGGAGGGGAAGAGGTGAGCAGGAAGCAGATCAGATGTCAGACAGAGCACTGGAGTTTGGCACAGCCTAGCAAGATGGCGGCCGGGGCAAAAGTTGACCCGCACTATGAGTAAGCAAACCTTGGCACCTTTTTCCACTTGGAAGCATCCCCCCAAAAATGAGCACATGTTTGCCCTTTGCCTTGGGGAGGCTGGGGTTTCCTCGCAGCAGCCTCCAGGATTCAGCCCACTGCCAGAGAGCAGAAGCAGAACGGAGGCATTTGCCAGCGGTGCCCTCCCTACCTCAACGCAGATGACTGAATGCGAAGGACACAGCTTGGCCCAGGGGGCTGGCAAAAAGGCCTCCCGTGCTGCTCACCATAGGCAACCAGAGCAGGCCTGAAGAGCCAGGGCAGTAGGTTTCTAATGCTACTCCTTTGCCTTGGTGGGGAGAGGTGTGAGGACAGCAAGCAGCCAATCGAGGACCTCCCGCATCCCCCCCCACCCTCTAACCATGCCCATGACTATCATCAAAAAGTTGCAGGGTGAGAGTCATCTGGCCATGCCCGTTAGGGAGCTGCTGAAGAAGAAAAGCAGAGAGCATTTTAGGGCCACTGATTCAAGTAATGATTCCTGACATTAAGAAATGCCGTCATCCTGTTGTTCTGAGACAGCACTAAATTTTTCTTAAGAACAGCCTTCTGGTCCATCCACCCAGCTGGTGCTAACTTAAACCAAGCTAGGGATTATCTCCTTTTTTATTTATGGGAACCATCAGTGGAGCTTGAATGGGGCAAATGTTCCACCTAGTTGTCCTTTAAACTAGTGCTTCCCAACCGGTGGGTCAGGAGGACCCAGAGCTGGGCTGCAGGGCACCCTGCCCTTTCCCTGGCTCTCTTTTGTATCTCAGAACCCAAAATCTGACTCTGGAAGCAGAACCTTCCATGTCATACAATAGCTGGAAAGGCAACCCCCGCACCCCAGCATATACATATCAATCAAACACAAAGTTTCCTGATAATTACTAGAGTGAGTTTCTTAGAATGTTGGAGGGGAGTATTAGGAAAAGGCGAGGTAGATCAGGAGCTGGACTAGAGGGAAAGGATGTCCCTTGCTTGGGGTTCATAGTCAGGGAAGCTATGCCGATTGGGTGCTGTTTGTTGGTTTCTCAAAGATACCTCGTTAGCCATTGTAGGCAAGGGCATGCTGGACTGGATGGCTGCCAAGGTCATAGTTTGCCTAGGCTGCCAGAAGTTTTGGGGGCAACCCTGGGTCACGATATCAAGTCAATTTGGACTTGCGGGTCACCATATTAACAAGGCTTTGAACCACTGCTTGAAGCTGACTTAGTTCCCATTAGCAGTATCTGCTGTGAGACTAATTAGTCTACTACTAATTAGTGATTTAGTAGTCTAGCGACTTAGAAGAGCCTCAGAGATTTTGAGAAGTATTACAATTTTTTTGAGAAGTATTACAATCTAATCTGCCTGCTGTTCTGAGATGTTATCATACATCGGGTGAGCAATAGATCTGTCTGGCACTAAAAAAATCAGGACCCAACTCATTTATGTGGTGCACTGCCAGGATTTCAGCCTTTAAAAGCTGACACTGAATCCATTCAATTGTTCCCCCACTCCCCCGCCCCCCCTTCAGAGTGCCCTGAGGTGTGGCTTCATCAACCTTCTGCCTATAGGCTGGGATGAAGAAGCCGGCCACCCTAGCTTGCCTGGCTGCCCTGAAATGTCAGCTGGCTTTATGGGTCCTGCTCTCTTGAACTGGCTCTGATCTGATCCGTTTGTGAATCCGTGGTAGATCTGGGCCACGTCTGACATTGGTTTTAGCCACGCAAAACCAAAAACAGAACCGAAAGCCAACCTGAACAGAAGTCGGGAACCCCAAAGTTGAGCTGCAAAACAATATAAAAATCATTACAAATATTTATTAAACAAAGTGCACCAATAAGGTGTTAAAAACAAAGTAAAAGCAACACATATCTAACGGCACATATCTAATGGCCAAACACGTTTCAACAAAATCTAAAAGCTTTTTCTGGCACATGTAGGCATCAGCCGAGAGCTGTGGGCTCAGATAAGACATATTTTAGAAGGGGGGCTCCAGACCAGATACTTTAGAAACAATAGTTGGAGCTACACTGAACAGATTTTTCTTTGCCACCCTGCAAGCCTTTAGATTTTGTTCTTATACAAGAGAGCGTCTCACACAAAATATTGACCACCGAGGAAGACCCCTGTGGGTCGAAATGCATTTGGTCTCTTCTGTCACGTGCTGTTAGACATGTGTTGTTTTTAATACATTATTGGTTTCACTTTGCTTAATAAATATTTGATATGATTTTTTAATATTGTTTTGCAGCTCAACTTTTAGGATCCTGACATTGGTTTTAGCAAACAAGTTGTATGACTGGATTGGCACCCTCTCCTCTCAGATGCAAAGCATGTTTGTTCTCCATCGAGTCTGGTCTATCCTCCTTCAATCCAGTCTGCTGCAGGAATTAGTTACCTCTTCTTACAGTCCTTGCTTATCGTGGTTTAATGAGTCAGCCCCTGCTGACCTAGAGGTCGGGTCCGCTCGTCCCCCTCGTGTTCATAGGTTCTGCCCTCTTAGCTTTCAGTAACCAGAAAGAATTTCAAATTTCTTTGTAGGCCTTACAATGAGTTGAATTTTGGTAATTTTCTTTTTCTTGTTACTTTCCCGGTCATTCTTACGACTACCATCTTTTGCATTTCCTCTCAGGTTAAGTGTCACTTGTTGTCAAAAATACTTCTGCAGCTTTAAAAATTCAAGGTAACCTTTTTGACAGGGAAAGATGTAACTTTTAGGCAGTTCAGGTCCTAGGAGCTTATTTTGTGGCTGTTAAAGCTGCATATGCAGGAAACAAATTTGGAAATATTTAAGATCTTTTGGTCTACAAGCCACTGTACTCTACAGACTGGCCTCAGTAAAGAAGAAACTGGTGGATGCCAGTTTCTTGAACTGGGGAGCAGGAAACAGGAGAGAGACAGGAAAAGATGGCGGCTAAACTGCCCTGCCCCTCCCCAGCAACCCTGACTGGTGCTCAGTGAAAGTGGGACAGGAACAAGGCCTGGGACTGCGCTTATCCCAGCCTCCTCCCCTCCCCCCGACCCTGTTCCCTTGGTGTAGAAAGCAGGACTGTTCTACTTAGTGGTTTCAGGATGCGGCAGAAGGGGAGCCTCGTGGCCCAGTCCCAAAGCAAATGCTTTTGCCCCTCACCTGGCAACACAGTCAGGAAAGCACTCCGGAAGCTGTAGCCCATGGTGTTGGCGCCGAGGCAGATGTACATCCCAGCGTCCTCTTCTTTGGCTCGGGTGATCAGGAGCTTGTTCAGGTAGGAGCCGTCGGGGCGGGACCAGACCTCCCCTGTGGGCAGCACCACAAACTTCTGCCCCCCAACATCGATAGTCGAGTTATACTTGTTCTCGGTGCCGTATTCCACCCTCTTCAGCCACTGGATGACGGGCTTCACGTCACTCCTCACCTTGCACTGGAATGAGGTGGTCCCTCCGTAGTCCACGGTTGTGTTCACAGGGTGTGTCCCTGTGAGGATGGGCTTGGATCTTGTCCGTTCTGGGGGGGGGGGGAGAAAACAGCAAGACTTTTAAAAAGTGTTTTCAGAAATTCTATTTGAACAGGCAACTCTCTCCAAAATCACTCTATCGTTTTTTAAAGCCCTGTGACGGTCCCAAAAGTAGATCCCAATAGCGGAGCGAAGGATTTATTTATTTATTTATTTATTTGTAAAGTCATTTATATCCTGCAGCTTCGCCCAAAGGTCCCAGGGTGGGTCACAAATACAGAATAAAATAATCTAAAAGACATTAAAGTATTTTAAAACATAATCCTCCACCCTCCCCCGGCCGGAGAGCACACAGAATAAACTAGATGCCAAAGGCCTGAGTAAGAAGTATGTTTTCAACGGGTGCTGAAAACCATATACTGTAGCCACCCGCCAAATCCCCTGAAGAGGCTGTTCCACAGAGAAGGCCCTCCCACAGGCCACCATGCCTTGCCCCACTGAGAGAGGCGGAGCTGCAAGAGGGCTCTCTCCTCGCGGTCTCCATGCTCAGGCAGGTCTGCATGGAGGAAGGCACTCCTTCAAAGAGTCAGGGCTCAAACCATTGAGGGCCTTATCGATTAACACCTTGAATCAGGCTTGAGAGCAAATAGTGAGCAACAGAGGTCTTTGCAGCTTGGCATAATGTGCGTCTGGCCAGAGATGTCCGTCAGCATTCTGCACCAGTTCCAGCTTCTGGACCATATTTATGATTAGTGATATATTTATTTGTATATAGCCATAGGCCTTTACAAAATATAAAATACAAATTTATAAACAGTAAAATAGAATTGAAAAACTGTATAAAAATATAAAATTTAAGACCAAAGAACTGAAGCAGCATACATGAGTACAAAGTGCAAGGGTATTAAGAGCTTGCCTTAACAATGTTGGCCCTTATTTTCCTTGCAGCCAAAGCAAAAAGAGCGGTTTTATATGGGTAGCCCATGGGTGGTCCAATCTGGAGGTTACCGGGAATCACTGGGCCAAGTTATCCCTGCCAGAGAAAGGCCAAAGCTGGCCAAGCAGTCAGAGATAGGCACTCCTGGCTAATGGCGTCACATTTAGGAGAACACCCAGATCCCCACCTGTACTTTCTGGAGCAGAACCACCTCACCCAGAATCCGATGCCCCTTAACTTCCCGGACTCAGGACCTTTTGACACACAGGACCTCTGCCTTGTCTGGATTCAGCCTCAGTTTCCTGACCCAACCCATTCCTGACTCCAGGCAGTGATCAGGCACTTCAGCTGCCTCACTGGACCCAGAAGGCAGGGATAGAGCTGGGTGACCTGATGACCTTTCCCAGTGGAGAGGAGACAGAACTGACCCCTGGGAATCCCACTTGCAAGCTTCCAAGGCATTGAGCAAAAGCCTCCCATAGCTATGTTCTGGCGCCTACTTCAGAGATAGGACGTGAACCACTGTAGAACAGTGTCTCCGAGTCCCGGTTCCCGAAGCCACTCCAGCAGGTTACCAGGGTCGATGGTGTCGAAAAATCCTCTCTCCGCTTCCTCTGTAACACGTGCTGCTTTAGAAACCTCTTCTAGAGCCCTGAACTGTCCACCCCCTTGGCTCTTCAAGCACGATCGCCACCATTTCCCTTCTCTGCATTTCCCCCAGCTTGATGTTTTCCTTCTTGAAAAGGCTTAACTGCAGCAGAAGTCTGGTTGTTGTTGTTATGTGCGAAGTCGTGTCCGACCCATCGCGACCCCATGGACAATGATCCTCCAGGCCTTCCTGTCCTCTACCATTCCCCGGAGTCCATATAAGTTTGCACCTACTGCTTCAGTGACTCCATCCATCCACCTCATTCTCTGTCGTCCCCTTCTTCTTTTGCCCTCGATCTCTCCCAGCATTAAGCTCTTCTCCAGGGAGTCCTTCCTTCTCATGAGGTGGCCAAAATATTTGAGTTTCATCTTCAGGATCTGGCCTTCTAAAGAGCAGTCAGGGCTGATCTCCTCGAGGACTGACCGGTTTGTTCGCCTTGCAGTCCAAGGGACTCGCAAGAGTCTTCTCCAGCACCAGAGTTCAAAAGCCTCAATTCTTTGACGCTCGGCCTTCCTTATGGTCCAACTTTCGCAGCCATACATTGCAACTGGGAAGACCATAGCCTTGACTAAACGCACTTTTGTTGGCAGGGTGATATCTCTGCTTTTTAGGATGCTGTCTAGATTTGCCATAGCTTTCCTCCCCAGGAGCAAGCGTCTTTTAATTTCTTTGCTGCAGTCCCCATCTGCAGTGATCTTGGAGCCCAGGAAAATAAAATCTGTCACTATCTCCATTTCTTCCCCTTCTATTTGCCAGGAATTGAGAGGGCCGGATGCCATGATCTTTGTTTTCTTGATGTTGAGTTTCAAGCCAACTTTTGCACTCTCCTCCTTCACCCGCATCAACAGGCTCTTTAGTTCCTCTTCACTTTCTGCCATTAGAGTGGTATCATCTGCATATCTGAGGTTGTTGATATTTCTCCCTGCAATCTTGATCCCAATTTGTGACTCCTCTAATCCCGCATTTCTCATGATGTGCTCTGCATACAAGTTAAATAGGCAAGGCGACAGTATACAGCCTTGCCGAACTCCTTTCTCAATTTTGAACCAGTCAGTGATTCCATGTTCAGTTCTCACTGTTGCTTCTTGACCTGCATATAAATTTCTCAAGAGACAAATAAGATGCTCTGGTATTCCCATCTCTTTAAGAACTTGCCACAATTTGTTGTGCTCCACACAATCAAAGGCTTTAGCATAGTCAATGAAGCAGAAGTAGACGTTCTTCTGGTACTCCCTAGCTTTCTCCATGATCCAGCGTATGTTGGCAATTTGATCTCTAGTTCCTCTGCCTCTTCGAAATCCTGCCTGTACTTCTGGAAGTTCTCGGTCCACATATTGCTGGAGCCTAGCTTGTAGGATTTTGAGCATAACTTTGCTAGCATGAGAAATTAGTGCAATGGTGCGGTAGTTTGAACATTCTTTGGCATTGCCCTTCTTTGGGATTGGAATGTAAACTGACCTTTTCCAATCCTGTGGCCATTGTTGAGTTTTCCAAATTTGCTGGCATATTGAGTGTAGCACTTTTACTGCATCGTCCTTTAAGATTTTGAATAGTTCAACTGGAATGCTGTCACTACCACTAGCTTTATTGTTGCTCAGACTTCCTAAGGCCCATTTGACTTCACATTCCAGGATGTCTGGCTCCAGGTCAGTAACTACCCCATTGTGGTCATCAGGGATGTTAAGCTCGCTCTTGTATAGTTCTTCTGTATAATTTTGCCACCTTTGTTTGATCTCTTCTGCTTCTGTGAGGTCCCTACCATTTTGGTCCCTTATCATACCCATCTTTGCATGAAACGTTCTCTTCATATCTCCAATTTTCTTGAAAAGATCTCTGGTCCTCCCCATTCTAT
Source organism: Paroedura picta (assembly GCF_049243985.1). Taxonomy (NCBI): domain Eukaryota; kingdom Metazoa; phylum Chordata; class Lepidosauria; order Squamata; family Gekkonidae; genus Paroedura; species Paroedura picta. The sequence continues at coordinate 123,568,667 of NC_135374.1, read as the reverse complement.
TGTTTTCTTCTATTTGCTTGCACTGTTCATTTAAGAAGGCATTCTTATCTCTTCTAGCTTTTCTCTGGAATTCTGCATTCAATTGGGTGTATCTTTCTCTTTCTCCCTTGCCTTTCACTTCCCTTCTCTCCTTAGCTATTTGTAAAGCTTCCTCAGACAGCCATTTTGATTTCTTGCATTTCTTTTTCTTTGGGATGGTTTTAGTTGCTACCTCTTGTACAATGTTACGAACCTCCGTCCATAGTTCTTCAGGCACTCTGTCTATCAGATCTAAATCCTTAAATCTATTTGTCACCTCCACTGTGTATTCGTCGGGGATATGATTTAGTTCATACCTGAGTGGCCTAGTGCTTTGCCCTACTTTCTTCAATTTAAGCTTAAATTTTGCAACAAGAAGCTCATGATCTGAACCACAATCAGCTCCTGGTCTTGTTTTTATTGACTGGATAGAACTTTTCCATCTTTGGCTGCAGAGCACATAGTCAATCTGATTTCTGTGTTGACCGTCTGGTGATGTCCATGTGTAGAGTCGTCTCTTGGGTTGCTGGAAAAGAGTGTTTGCTATGACCATTGTATTCTCTTGACAAAATTCTACCAGCCTGTGCCCTGCTTCATTTTGTACTCCAAGGCCAAACTTGCCTGTTATCCCGGTTATCTTTTGGCTTCCTACTTTAGCATTCCAATCCCCCATGATGATAAGCACATCATTTTTGGGCGTTGCTTCTAGAAGGTGTTGTAGGGCTTCATAGAACTGATCAACTTCATCCTCTTCAGCAGCAGTGGTTGGGGCGTAGACCTGGATCACTGTGATGTTGAATGGTTTGCCTTGGATTCGAACTGAGATCATTCTGTCATTTTGGGGATTGTATCCCAAGACTGCTTTTCCTACTTTCTTATTGATTATGAAGGCTACTCCATTTCTTCTGCGAGATTCTTGTCCACAGTAGTATACCTGATGGTCATCTGAATTAAATTCACCCATTCCTGTCCATTTTAGTTCACTGATTCCTAAAATGTCGATGTTCAGTCTTCTCATTTCTTGTTTAACCACGTCCAGCTTGCCTTGATTCATGGATCTGACGTTCCAGGTTCCTATGGAATAAAAATCTTTACAGCATCGGACTGTCTTTTCGCCACCAGTTACTTCCACAACTGAGCGTCCTTTTGGCTTTGGCCCAGCCGCTTCATTCATTCTGGCGCTACTCGTACTAGCCGTCTGCTCATCCCCAGTAGCATATTGGACACCTTCCGACCTGAGGGGCTCATCTTCCAGCGTCATATCGTTATGCCTATTGGAACTGTCCATAGAGTTTTCATGGCAAAGATACTGGAGTGGTTTGCCATTTCCTTCTCCAGTGGATCACCTTTTGTCAGAGCTCTCAGCTATGACCTGTCCGTCTTGGGTGGCCCTGCACGGCATAGCTCATAGCTTCACTGAACTACGCAAGCCCCCTTGCCACAACAAGGCAGCGATCCTTGAAGGGATCCTTGAAGAAGTCTGGAGAGGTAGCATAAAAATTTCCTAGATAAAAGCAGCCACCGTGTACCATGCTAAAGCTGGGATCAGGCAGGGTGGGGGTAGGGCAAGCATGTCAACTCGTGTGCTTGCCCTCCTCAACCCTTCTGGAGCCAGCAACCCCGTGCCCACCCCACCCAATCCCAGCTGGCCACCAGCTCTCAAAGGATCTCATGGATGCTTTAGGCTGATCCTCTGCTCCTGGTTTTAGTGTAAACACATGTTTTTCCAACCTACACGCAGCTGCATCTTTATCAGTCCCAGATGTCCAACAGGTTTGTACACTATATTCACAGCAGAATCCTTCCAGATGTGCCTTTCATCCCCATTTTCCTACAGAAGGACAGGTGGATTAGAGCCTGGGGTATGTAGGACTAAAATGTGAGTACAAGTCAGATCTATTGAAATTAATAACAATTCTGCTATTAATTTCTGTTGATGTGATTTGGATGTAAATGAGCGGGCTGCCGAACCCTGCCATTTGCTCTTAGCTTGCACATGTGATAACAGTGTGGCTGACTTCTGTACCCACCATAAGGCTATGCTTTGCAATGGGGTTCATAAGCTTCTACAATGCTCCACTCAAAGACTGAGGCCTAGACTTGAATAGACAGGCAACATGATCTTCAGGGTCTGCTTGGATCATCTGCCCCAAACATCCAGCACTGCACTATCATAGCAACTTTGGAGGCCACAGAGGTAAAAAATGTTAGATGTTGACTTCAGCATGGAAAAGAGAATCGCAAGAGTCCAAAGGGTTTGGAAAGCCAATATGGCAGGAGTTTAATACTTCCTTTATTTATCATATTTCTTGACGGCCACTCTGACCCAGTCGGCTTGTGGCAGTTTACACCAAGAGTTAAAATACAATCCAACAATATCCACAAACCCTAAGCCCTCTGTCCTGCCCTCCTGCCAGACTCAATAGACCACACTGACCCCGTGCTTCAGTGGGGGGAGGTGCTCAGAGGGGGGTCCCAACAGATGTTCCGCAACTTAGCCTCAACCAAATGCCTAGTAAAAGAGGCCCTGTGGAAATGTTATAGTTCTTCTGGAAGCTCATTCCACCAGAGAGGGGCCAGGACCAAAAAGGCCCTGGCCCTGGTTGAGGACAGACATACTTCCCATGGGCCAATCTATTCAGATTCCCAGAGCAAAGAGCTCTATGTGAGGCATAAGAAGTTAGAACGGCCCTGACGATCAGAACCAAAACCATTAGAGGTTCAAATGGATGTCTCGTAAGTGCCTGAAGAGCCAGAAATCCATGTTGGACAGGTGTGGCTAATTGAGATGCCCCTTTTGAGATATTTCTTGATCAGTTTATTGTTTGTAAGGCTTTTTATACCTCTGAATTCCAAAACCACTGCTAAGGCTGACACCTGACATTTCATTGTACTAGGCTGTAACACTTTGCTTCTAACATCGTGTAAGAACGTCAAGATATGTTTATACAATGGCTTCATAGGGTCCAAATTGTGGTTCCACACCCATTTTTTTAAAAGGCCAATCAGGTATATATTCTCCTGCTTGCTGGACATCTAGCATGAAACATCTGCCATCTCTCTGGGAATGCCAGGATCTACTAGAGCTTCCCTACCAATTTCCATGCTATCCACTGAGGATCCGGTTGCCAAAGTGATCCTTGGCCTATCAGATCTGGAGTCACTAGTAGGGTCCATGGGTTCTCTACTGATATTTGTATTAAGTCCGAAAACCAAGGTCTCCTTGGCCACCATGGTGCCAACAGTATTACAGTTGCCTGACTCTCTCGGAACACTTTGTTCAACAGTTGAGTTTCGGGAAACACATAAAGAAGTCCCTCTGGCCAGTTCTGGAGAACAGCCTCTACACCTTCTGTCCCTTTTTCTGGAAACCTGGACATGAATCTGTGCACCTTCTTGTTTTTTGTTGTGGCAAATAGATCCATTATTGGATTTCCAAAGCGAAGGAACACTTACTTGATCATTGATTGACCACTCTGTTGGGTCCACATCCTTGTGGCTCAGCCAATCTGCCATCACATTCTGTGTGCCCTCAGCCCAGTTCTGAGATTTAAATGGAATCATTCATCAGCTAGAATGTTTGAAGTTTAGGCTAATGATCTTTGTAGGAGGTTTAAGGACAGGGGATACTCAGATAGAGACATTTTATCTTCTAAGGAACGAGTTGGAGATATTCCTAGAGAACAATTATTTTCTCAAAAAAATACAGGCGGTTTCTAGAATTACGTGTTCCTTTGAGCATTTACACCTTAGTGGCAGGATAATAAATGCTATTTATATATTTTGAGTTTGGTTATAGATCTTCCTCAGTGTTCTGAACCACCCCTTATAGCCTTAAAGAGACCTAAAAATATTAAAGATATTTTAATCCATTCTGATTTAAGAGACATACAAAGGGATTCTAGTGTTAGCAGGCTGCTTCATGGCCATTTTAGATACGGAAATTGTACCGCCTGTGATTCTTTTGTTTAAGGACCATCTTTAACAATTGCTGGGTCTAATAGCATACTTTAAAATTACATATTACTTTTTGCATTTGTCCACTGTATTATGAAGGGTACACATCCAGAAATATTAAAGTCAGGATTCTGGAACATAAATCCCGAGTAATACTAGGGATCAAAGAGGCACCTCTTGTTGAACTTTGTCTTCTGAAGGGGCACAAATGGACAGATTTCAAGTTTTATGTGTTCAAACAGTTTAGACATGATAGATTGGATTTGACATGATTTCTTAGACGACAGGAAAGTTATTTCATTCACTTGTTGAACACATTGCACCCATATGGCCTTAATCAATCTTATGAATTTTCAGGTTATCTTTGATTTTCAACTGCTTTTGTTTTTATCTTTCCACCCTCCTTTCATGAAATAATTTTCAGTTGAATACGTACTATATTACACACACAATTTTGACCCCTCCCCCTTTTTGGTTTAATATTATTAGACAATTATTTAACCAATTTGTTTTGTCGCTCATATATCCATACACAAAAATTGGTTTTTGCCCTGTCCTAGTTTTTCCCCATTTTTTCATTCTTTATCTGTTGAACCTCGAGCATCCAATACTATTTATTTTGAGCTGCCATTTATTGAATTGTGCGCATTTTAATTATTGATGTCACTCCAGTTGAAGTGGTGACTGTGATGTTAGCTCCCCTTTTGGACCAGTTTTTTAAAAAGCTTTGTTATGCTTTGATGTTACACTTGTTGAACTACTGGTTGGCATGCTAATGGGATAGAATATTGTTAGCATTTTAATTATTGGTGTTACACTTGTTGAATATGAAAGGATATAGGACTGGTTCCTTTTGGATTAGTTAAATATATTATAAGGTGTTTTATAATGACAGCAGACAGTTTTCGTAATACATTGATGTTGTACCTGTTGAATTGCTGATTGTTGTGTGGAAAGGTTTGGCCCTACATATATATATATATATATATATATATATATATATATATATATATATATATATAAGGTAAAGGTAAAGGTATCCCCTGTGCAAGCACCGAGTCATGTCTGACCCTTGGGGTGACGCCCTCTAGCGTTTTCATGGCAGACTCAATACGGGGTGGTTTGCCAGTGCCTTCCCCAGTCATGACCGTTTACCCCCCAGCAAGCTGGGTACTCATTTCACCGACCTCGGAAGGATGGAAGGCTGAGTCAACCTTGAGCCGGCTGCTGGGATTGAACTCCCAGCCTTATGGGCAAAGCTTTCAGACGGCTGCCTTACCACTCTGCGCCACAAGAGGCTCTCTCTCTCTCTCTCTCTCTCTCTCTCTCTCTCTATATATATATATATATATATATATATATATATATATATATATATATATTTTATATATATATATTTTTTCAACTAATTCGAAGTAGGGCCAAACCTACACACACACACACACACACACACACACACACATATACATATACCTCCGGGGAATGGTAGAGGACAGGAAGGCCTGGAGGATCATTGTCCATGGGGTCGCGATGGGTCGGACATGACTTCGCACATAACAATAACAATACATACATATACATATATATATACATTTAAAAGTATGTTATAATGTTGACAATTTTTGTTTAAGAAACCACATAGATGGCCTTTCGCACCTAGGATATTTGTGGGCGTAAGGAGAATGTGAACTAAGTAAGCTACAGTGGAGAGTGAAAGTCACCTCTTTTTTGAAGTCGGTTGTAAATAGCTGGGGTCTTTTTGACTCAGAAAATGTTCCTATCAATTAGTGAGTATAAAGGAGGTGACTAATGTAGTTTCTTATCTCCTGTTGCTCATGTTGTTATTAGGAGTTTTCTAAAAGGTTTTTCCTCCTTTATTCCAGTGTACATGGAGCATAGGCTTTTTTCAATCAGGATTGTTTGGAGAAGAGTTTACAGAATTTGGTAATTGTTTCAAAATGTTTCATATTTCCCTAGCCCTGGATTTAAGGAAATTGTAAAATTAAAATTATTATTAAAACCTAACCTTTATGGGCAGTCTAAGAAATTCCTTCTTGTTTATTAATATGTCTCTAGATCGAGTTGTTGTGTTATTGTTGTCTTTGCACAGATGATTCGGTTTGTCCCCTGGATAAAGCGTGTGCGAAACAGGGGGCCCAGCATCTGTTGGGGAGTTTTTCTTGGGATCTCCCGGGCGTCCTGACTGGGAGGTTCTTGGACTGTTTTTGAAGATTTAACAGACACAACGTGGAGGCCTGGAAGTTAGAAGACCATGTTCATTTTTTTATGGGACATATTTATGTAATGTGTATTAAAAGTAATGTCTGAGACAGATGTGTTATGTGATTCCTTATATAAGTGAATAGTGGTTGTGTTTTCTGTTTTTTGTCATTCATATTTAAATTCTTGTGTATAGTTATGGCAGAATTTTTTCCTATAACTATTTAATAGTTACAAGGTGTTTAATAATAATTTATGTTGTTTGTACATTTAACATTTATGGTTGGCCTTTTGTACATTGGGCTTTTTCTATTGCCTGTTCCTGGTTGCCCTTTGTTTCCCTAGTTTTTGTTTTGGAGATGCTGGGCCTTTACTCCTTGGACATGGCCTTCCACCCACTGGCAAACCATCCCTGCCTCCTTGTGTAGCATCAATGCTCTTGTGCCCCCTTGCCAGTTTACATTTGCTTTGGCTATGACGTTGTCTGTTTTGATTAGGACATACTGGTCCTGGAGTAGTTCCTGAAGGGCTACCAGTGCCAATCTGATGGCCCTTAACTCCAACAGATTTATGCTGTAGGTGGATTCTGTTTTTGTCCACTTTCCTTGAGCCATCTGGTTTCTGCAGTGTGCTCCCCAACCTCTGAGGCTCGCATCCGTGGTCATGATGATTGGCTGGATAATTTCACTCCCTTGGTTAGGTTTGCCTTCAAGTGCCACCAGTTTAAATCCTTTTTCAGTCTCTCTGAAATGATGATCATTTTGTGTCTTTTCTTGATGATATGACATTGAAAGGGTAGTAATGCCCATTATAGTGGTCTGAGGTGTAAACTCACCCAGACCGTTTACACACTGGAGGTTTCATGCCAGGCTGCAGACTGGAGTTTCAGTCGTGGCAGGTTGCCCCACCACTTTCTGCACCCACATGGGAGAGTATTTGGCCCAGTGCACCTCATCCGCCCCCGATCTGTGCTCCTGCATGGGAGGTGGGGCAGTGAATTTCCCAGTGCATAAACGGTCCCTGGGGACATTTCTATGGCTGCTATCAAGAGGTGTAGCTGTCTTGCAAACCTTTGACACCAGGTCCTTCACCTTTGTCACCCTGTCTGGTCAGGAATACTTGCTTGTTTGGTGTTGATCAGAGTGCCTAAGTGGATCAGCCCTCTGGATGGTGTCAGATTGCTCTTCTGAATGTTGATCAAGAATCCATGTTCTTGAAGTGTGCGTACGGTCAACTCTATGCTCTTCTGGGTTTTCCTGAGATGCTCCCCCCTCAGCAAAACATCATCCAAATAAAGGCAGATGTGGACAGCCTTCTGTTGAAGAACTGCAACCAAGGTCACCATCACCTTGATAAACACTCTTGAGGAGGAAGAGAGTCATAGAACCATAGACCAATAGAGTTGGAAGGGACCTCATGGGTCATCTAGTCCAAAGAGTAAAGCCCTGAATTGGTAATGTTTGTTCCTGAAGGCAAATCTGAGGCATTGTATGGTTCCGTCTGATGTACTGGAATGTGCAGGTAGGCTTCTTTCAAGGAAGCCATAAAGTTATCGACCTGAAGTGCCTGTAAAATGGAATGAAGGGACTTCATTCTGAATTTCTGTTTCCTGACGAATAGGTTTAGTTCCTTTTGGTTCAGAATCACCCTCCAATACCCTGACTTCTTGGGCACAATATACAGTATAGAATATAGGCCCTCACCCCTCTGAGATGTTGGAACCTCCTCTTTTGCCCCAATGTCCAGCTTTTGTTTCCTCTTTTGGTACAGGGGATGACACAAACTTTTGTGTATGTGTGTGTGTGAACAATTTGTATTTGTAGCTGTGCTCCACAACTGATAGGACCCTCTTGTCTGAGGTGGACTGCTTCCATGTAGGCCTCCTATTCTGGCATCATGTCATAGATTTTTTGGATGTTGTATTTCCATCCCTTTGTTTGTTGGTTTGATACTGAGGTTTCTGGTATCTAGATTGCTATGGGATGGCACGTCTTCCTCTGAAACTATCTCTCTGGGCACTTTGAGATTTGTATGAATGAAAGGACTGAAAGGATTTCTTTGAAAATTTCTTATCCTTCTGAGAAGAAGTTGATGGCATTGCTTTTTTCTTCTCTTTGGTCTCTACTAAGACTTTGTCTAAGGCACCTTCCCCAACGAGAAGTCTGCCTGAAAATTTTTCCATTGCCAGATTAGATTTTGATAGAGTATCCACTTTCCAGTGTTTAAACCAGAGATTACACCTGGCTACTATATTAGCCGCCTGTGCCCTGGCTGAGAACTGCAATGAGCCATCTGCAGAAAACTGGCAGGCTCTTTTGATCTTTAATAGAGCCCTTCTCAACCTTAGGGGGTCTGGCTCTGGACCTTACAACAAGTCATTAGTCCACACTACTGTTGCTCTGGCGAAATTAGAAAGAGCTACATCTGCTCTGATAGGTAAGGAGTTGGCTTCACAAGTTTTCATTAACACAGTCTCATTTTTCTGTCTACAGGATCCTTTAGGTCATTATCTCCATCTTTGGTTCCTGATAGCATCGCCACCACAAGGGCATCAACCAATGGGATTTTGAGATCCTGCATGATTTCATCTGGAAGCATATAAAACTGTTTGGCTACAGAATGCAAGGACATCCCACTGCCAGGAACTGCCAGCTCTCATAACCTCTTCAAAGTCATCAGCCAATGGGCATGCTGTCAGCGTATTGGGAGGTTTCTTGAAACCTCTTACATCCACGTTAACTGATCTCCTGGTTTTTCCTGAAGCATGTCACAATCTCCTCCTCGTAATTGAGACTTTTAGTGACATTTTAAAAAGTTTTTGAAAATGTTCTGCTTGAAAAAGTCTGGTGGAGACTTCTTTAGAGCCAGAATCCATCCCCGACCATTCCCATCCTCCCTGTCAGAAGCCACTGTGACCAAGGAGCCTGCTGACTGAAGATCCTCCCTCACTGCCTCTGAAAGTTGATGGGTATCTCTGTGTTTTTTGTGATGTTTCTTTGGTCTCCTGCTGGAGGAGGATGCTGCTCTCCTAGATCTTAAAAGGGATCTTTCTCTCTTTCTGGGGCACTTCCTGTAATGGATGAGGAACCTGTGTCTTCACTAGGGGATGGGGAGGACTCCCTCCATTTATTTTGGGAAGGTAGCAGGGACTTTGACTTCTGTTTTTGCACCCTGGCCACAGCTTGGGCTTGTGGAGGACCAACTGAGGACTGTGGGATCCACAATGGCTGCCATTGCTTGCCCTCCCCCCCCCTGCCAGTGAGAGCACTAAAATGGCGGGGGGAAACATATGCTGGTGCTGTGTACGGCCGCCATATTCTCTGCTCTTGCAAGAAGAGGGATCCTGCCGCCCCGCCCAGGGACAGTTCCTGCCATAAGCACTTTACCAACCTGCTCTTGCAATCTCTTGGTGCTGGTCATGCGTGTGACTGTGTTCTGCCTGGAGGTGTCACATCTCTCAGGTAGAAGAGAAGTGATCACCTCCGACTGGGCGATTTCTTCCCCTCCCCATTCCAGCAGAATGGGGGTGAGGGAATTCTCCACCTCACACCAGCAGAAGAAGCTGGCGATGATGAGGGCTGCCTTTCTGAATTATGCACAGTTGAACATTTCTGGGCTTTCGGAGCTTCTTTCGCCTCCCAATTGTTTTGGTCTTTCCCTCCTTTTAGATTCTGCCCCCTGTGGTGGTTTTCCTCTTAGCGGGGGGGGGGGATTTTGCAATATCCCTTTGTTCTTTCTCTGCCTTTTTTTCTTCCCCAGATCAAGGAGCTCGGCTTCTAAGATCCTGTTGGGAGCAACAGGGCAACAGGCCTGGAGGGGTCAGCCAACCACGATCCCAGAAGGCATGCTAATTTGCATGGCCGTGCAAGGGGCAGTAAGAGGCACGACCCAACCAGTATGGAGGACTTCTCCCACTGAAGGAGAAAGTTCGATCTCTCATTGCCTTGGCAGAAGGGCTCCAAAACAATAGTCACTCAGATATAAGCTGTGAGGCAACTGTGAATCCTTTTGCATACAAAATCTCTACACTCCACTGTGACTGCCCTCCAACTTTAGACACAGAACGTGAACTAGGGGCCCCTTGGCCATCTCTGGAGAGAACGCTGAATAACTTCCAACAACTATCAACTCATCTCACACATAGTTTTTCTGGGGAAAATGGTGGAAAGGGCTGTTGCGGATCAGATATTGGCATTCCTGGAAGAAGCTTCAGTCCTAGATCCATCTCAGTCAGGTTTCCAGCCAGGCCGTGGGATAGAGGCAGTGCTATTTGCCTTGGCAGATAACCTCCATCGCCAGCTGGATTGAGGCAGGTCAGTGCTGCTGGTATCACTCAGCAGCGTTGGGCACAGTCGACCATAAGCTTCTGGCTTGACACCTCACCGATGCTGGAATATGGGGGACAGCCCTTCAGTGGCTGATCTCCTTCCTCCATAGTCGTGGACAGAGGGTAACAATAGGAGAGAGATCATCTAGCCGTTGACAACTCCCTTGCAGAGTCCCATAAGGAGCAATTGTCTCTCAAATTTTATTCAATATATATTCAAGCGCCCTCTTGCCCAACTGGTATGGAAGTTTGGGCTGGGATGTCATCAATAGGCAGATGACACCCAGCTCTTTCTCCCGAGGAATGACCGCCATGATTCTCCCCCAGAGGCATTATCCACCTGCCTGGAAGAATGACACGATGGCTCAAGCAGAGTCATCTGAAGCGCAGACCTTCAAAGACGGAGGTCCTATGGCTGGGCAGGAAGGGATCATGTGAGGAAGTGCATCTCCACACCCTGGATGGTGTGCAGCTATCAGTGGTCCGCTCCACCAGGAACCTGGGGGTGATTCTTAATGCCTCCCTCTCAATGGAGGCTCAGGTCACGAGAGTAGCAAGGCTGCCACATGATCCATGCGACAGTCACCTCTAAACTGGACCTCTGCAACTCACTTTATGCAGGCCTGCCCGTAACCTTAATCCAGAAACGACAGCTGGTCAAAACTGCAGCAGCCAGGGTCCTCACAACAACACCTTGGAGGTCCCCCATCTGGCCTATCCTCCAACAATTGCAGTGGTTACCAGTTGAACTCTGGATCAGGTTAAAGGTTCTGGTAATCACCTTCAAGTCCATACATATTCAGGGCCCATTGTACCTGAGGGACCACCTTTTTGCCTACGTCTCTCAAAGAGCTTTGTGCTCTGCCATCTCCAACTGGCTAGTAATCCCTGGCCTAAAAGAAGCACGCCTGACCTTAACCAGGGCCAGAGGCTTCTCTGTCCTGGCCTCTACCTGGTGGAATGAGCTCCCAGAAGAGATCATGGCCCAAACGGAACTAAAACAGTTCTGTAGGGCCTGCAAAATGGAGCTCTTCTGCCAGGCATTTGGTTGAGGTTGACAGAAATCAGCACCATTGTTGAATTTCTAGTTGACATAAAAAATGCGTTTGATGTATTGTTCTTTTACATTCCATGTGGACCGCTCAGAGTCTTAGGGGAAGGTGGTATATAAATGTGATAGACAGACAGACAGACAGACATCTTCATGACCTGAACCTCCATAGATAGGGAAGCATCAAAGGTCACCCCTAAATTCCTGGCTGAGGGTGAGATCTCCAATTGCATCCCATCCAGGTATGGGAGCCATACGTCTTGCTCTGGTTCTTTCCTTACAGCCACAGGAACTCTGTCTTGGAAGGGTTGAGTTTCAGGCGACTCTGCTTGAGTCAGATTGTTGTTGCTTTCAAACCACTGGACAGCCATCTTGATGGAGTGGTTATTAGCACAGACTTCTGATCTGATGAGCCAGGTTTGATTTTGCGCTCACCCACATGCAATCAACTGGGTGACCTTGGGCTCAACGCTGCACTGATAAAGCTGTTCTGACCGGGCAGTGATATCAGGGCTCTCTCAGCCTCACCCACCTCACAGGGTGTCTGTTGTCAGGAGAGGAAAGGGAAGGAGACTGTAAGCTGCTTTGAGACTCCTTTGGGTAAAGAAAAGCAGCATATAAGAACCAACTCTTCTTCTTCTTCAGTAATATCAGGGCTCTCTCAGCCTCCCCTCCCTCACAGGGTGTCTGTTGTGGGGAGAGGAAAGGGAAGGCGACTGAAAGCCTCTTTGAGCCTCCTTCGGGTAGAGAAAAGTGACATAGAAGAACCAACTCTTCTTCTTCAGTAATCTCAGGGCTCTCTCAGCCTCGCCTGCCTCACAGGGTGTCTGTTGTGGTGAGAGCAAAGGGGAGATTAATTTAAGCTGCTTTGACACTCCTTCGGGTAGAGAAAAGCAGCATATGAGAACCAACTCCTCCTCTTCCTCTTTTTCAAATGTATCTGGGGGAGAGCCATCAAATAGCAAATGTATCCGGGGGAACTGCCAATGGTAGCAGCAAGGAACTGTTATTTCTTGGGAAGCATTTCATCAGCTAGTTGTCCTCCATCTCAACTTTTAGAGATATTTCAGTATCTCAGGGATCGTCTCAGGGACAGACAATCAGCTGTGATTTTCCATGTGCTCCGGATCTTTCCTAGTCAGGTTTAAATAATTCCTCGTGGTTCCAACTCAAAGAGTTGCTGATGGTGACTGTGGGTGCTGCTGTCTTATAAAGTCTCCCACGATGAAGTCAAGACTGCAGCCATTTCAGCTAAGCCTCTGCCAATGATTCCGCTACTCTCCTCTGACAGGAAGCACAGTCCGGAGGAAGCCCAAAAGCTTCCTGGGTCCCCAGTAGCCATCACTCTACATTTACAACTTAGACTTAGCCAATAAACCTGCTTTGTAGCACATCTTGCTAGGTCCACTGTATTGCTCACATTGCAGAGTTGTGAAGAGTTTTGGGGAGAAATCACTATATATTCTGCTTCTCAGTCCTAAATGTTTACTTGGCAGTGAGTCCACCTGGGTTCAGTTAGGATTAGCCAATCTGAGTCGGAAAACCGCCTCCTAATTCAGTACTTACGAATCACTTCAACTTTGTAGGTTGCGTTGATCTCCCCAATTCTGTTGAAGACTCGGCAGGTGTATTTTCCGCTGTCTTCAGGCTTGAGGTTCTTCAAGTTCAGTGTCCACTTCTTTCTTTTGTTCTCGCCAATTTCCTGTGGGGTGAGAGGCTTGCTGTCCTTTAGCCAGCTGATATCAGGCCGAGGATTTCCACTGGCTACGCATTTCAGGCGCACTGAGCTACCGACAGGTCGGGCAATCACCCTTCGCCTCATCTTGGCAGGCTGAGTGAACCGGGGTCGAGCTATAAAGACAAAGACAAGGGTCTGTGAAAGGGAACTTGGTCTACCAAAGAATAAAAAGACACAGAACGACAGCATTCAATTGCTATGATGTTGACTGTGATGATTAGGATACATTTATTCTGTACGGCGCTTTGGCCAGATAAAATTTGTAAACAAATATCAGGTAGGAAAGAATTCAGAATCAAATAGAATACAAACATTTCACAGCAGAAAACAGGCTAAACAATTTTAAAATTTTGTAGTTAAAACAATGTTGAAACAAGTTAAGACAATGTTAAAATTAAACAGTGTGTAAAACAAAGGATCCTCCTGTAAGTCACCTTTTATAGATCCTTAATGGAGCATTTCACACACTATATCCTTGGGCCCAATATTTGGCAACTTCTGTAAAAGTTGAGGTCTTAATTTTCCAAACGAGAAGTTTAATCTTTCCCGCTTCTGTACAGCTGAGAATGTTTTTGAGCAGAGGTAGAATCTGCCTAGATCTGGCATCTGACTCTACCTCCTCAGAGTTGCAAGGGCAGAGTCTTTCTGTTCTTGGCCCTTTCTTATAACATCCCTGCAGAGGGTGTGGAGCAAGGTATTTAGGGGGACAGGCAAGGGCTGTTTAGTGCTCCGTGTCTTCTATGCTTCCTTTACCAGAATTTTGGCCTGATCTATTGCCACGGTGAGTGGAACCAATGTATGGGTATGTATGCCCCCTGATTTGGTTGAGTTACCAAATTGGACTCCTGTTACCTCGAGGGAGGTCATTGCTCATATAGAGAGACTAAAGAAGGGGAAAGCGTCAGGATGCAATGGGATCACAGCAGAACTCCTTAAAGAATTCAAGGATTGGTGGGCTCCTTGCCTAGTTTCTGTCTTCACATATATAGACTCTACATGTAAGACCCCCCAAAACTGGGAAATGGCAGTGGTAATCCCATTCTTCAAAAAAGGGAAGAGAGACATCCCGCCAATTACAGACCTATTAGTCTAAGTGTCATTAGCAAGTTGTACAGGAGACACTTGCAAGACAAATGTATTCTTTGGCTAGCAGAAGAAAACATAGTGTCAGCACAAGCAGGTTTGAGGGAGGGTAGAGATACTCAAGAGCAGTGTTTGGTACTACAACTTCTAATAGAAAAAATCAGCTCTAGATCTGTGACTTCATCGTAGGCAGCCTTTGTGGACTTCAAAGCTGCTTTTGATTCTGTCTCAAAGGCACGGCTATGGGCCAAACCGGAGGCCTCTTCAACAGATAACAGACTCCTCTTTCTGATACATTCCCTGCATGAGTAGACCTCATTCACAGTCAGGTGCAGTAGACAAGGCCACCTACCCAAAGGATAAAAACGTACAAAGGTTTCAGGCAAGGCTGTCTACTAGCCCCTCTACTTTTCATCTACTGTATTAATGACTGTGATGACTTAGCAGCAGGACTTGAGCCAAAGAGTCATGTCTCTGGGTCCAGTACAAAAGTGTAACATGTGCTCACTGTGAGAGGTTGAGCTGGTTGACCATTTCAGGCACAAATTAGTTCTTTCCTTTAAAGCCTGAAATGGTGTGTGTGTGTGTGTGTGTGTGAAAGACAGTGGAAAGATGGCCTCCAGCCATATTGCACATTCTGCCTCACGTGCTCTGCTGCTCCACCAGAGGTGAAGTGGGCAGTAACCAGAGACAGGGCAGGAAGCAGAGGAAACAGAGGCACCTATGGAATGCCTGCTTCTTGAGGCTTGCCTGGCACCTGCTGTATCCGCTACTGTACCTACCAGCACCTGGCGTATTCTCTTTTAGACACCAGGCTAAAACATTTCTGTTTACCTAAGCTTTTGATTTAGAGGTTGATTTTTTAAAAACACTATTATCCTACAAATGTTACAAACTGCTAAGGGTCCCCAATGGGAAGAAAGGCAGGATATAAATGAAGAAAATAAATAAATGAATGAGATGGGATGCAGTAGTTACAATATTTACAAGCTTGGGGGTCACAAAACTCACAGGGAAGGGAATTAACACCCTTCCCTTCAAAACAGCTTTCTCCCCTTCCCCATTTTTCATTCCTTCCCTCTTAAAAGATATGCTGGTAGGGGGGATTCTTTCAACAGAGTTATACTTGGATCATATAACGAGAAAAGCTTTTAAATTTTGTTTAGGGAACTGATGGTTTCATCATTTCCATCCATGTTAAGATCAGTCCTGCAACCAGATCAGCCAATCCCACCTGCTGCGCCGTCCTCAGTGCAGGCAGGGACCTCCCAAACCTGAAGGTTATTTTTGATGGGACCACAGAAAAGCTTTCGGACTTCATTGTGGAAGGGTCTGCCATCATGCAAGAATGGGGAGCATCTTTTGAGTTGTTGCGTGGGAGAGGGCCAGAGCCCTGATGCAACACCTAAATGCAGAGTGCTTGGTCCGTGACCTGCTATGCCAGAGAGTTCCGCTGCCTCACAGGTAAGGCGCATGACTGGACCAAGGCCATGAAAGTGCAGTTTTTCCAGGATGAACGGAACCCTGATGCAAGACAACCCCAAATGCTTATGGGGGGAGTGTACCTGGCCAGAGAGGTGGAGAATTGGGCTCAGCGTGTGAAGCTGGTGAGGCAGTGTCAAGATTGGGGGCCCTAAACCTCAGTGTCTGAGAGGGGCGCAGAGAGCAGAGCCATGCCTGGCTGGAAGATCAGAGAAGGAGCATCATCATCATCAGCAGCAGGAGTTGTGCCTGGAGCTGAGGGGCATATTCTGGCTGACTTCCCACAAAGGGATCCTCCTTCCCCCAAACCAACAACATTAGCAGAGATACCGGGATGGGGGGAAATGTTCTGCTTTCGGACGACAGGCAAGGAAGATTCACAGTAAGTGAAACAAATCTTTGGCTTTCCAGTGGTCCTCTGTGGGGCAGTCCTGAGCACTGGGACATTACAAAGCAGTATGACCCTGGGAGGCGGAATACCAGCTCATAGGCTGAGACAGCCTGGCTCAAAAACTTCTACTTTCAAAAGCTGACTCAGTAGAGGACATTTTATCCATTCCGTAATGCCTCTGAAAGGAGTGCACTAACTTACAAGTGGTCGCTCTACCAGTCATTTCCAGAGGAAAGTACCTATATCCTTATCCGGAAGAATATACTGAAAGGAAAGGAACCCAAGATGGGTCATCCCCCCCACCCCAGAAAATGTATGTTCTGTGTTGCTTCCTCTTGGGACCAGGTGTCCTACGCTGCATTCCCCCATGAGGAACCCTCCAACCTAGGAAGAAGAAGAGTTGGTTCTTATATGTCGCTTTTCTCTACCCAAAGGAGTCTCAAGGCGGCTTCCAATCGCCTTCCCTTTCCTCTCCCCACAACAAACACCCTGTGAGGGAGGGGAGGCTGAGAGAGCCCTGATATTCCTGCTCAGTCAGAACAGCTTTATCAGTGCTGGGGTGAGCCCAAGGTCACTCAAGGTGAGCCCAAGGTGAGCCCAAGGCTGCGTGTTGAGGAGGAGTGGGGAATCAAATCCGGGTTGCCAGATTCGAAGCCCATGCTCCTAACCACTATACCAAGCTGGCTTAGACTGGCATCTGAGCTTAAATTTATCCTCTTTGAGATTCAAAGGTTCGAAAGCCTTCCTAGGAGCCTGGAAGGATGCACCCAGCCAGGAGGTCTTGCCACCACAAGGACAGTGACGGGAAAGAAGCTTAGCCTTCCTCTTGGAAAGATGCTCTGGAAGGACTAAAGATTTTGAAAGGACATGTGTGGGAGCGCACCTCACAAAGTGCATCCTGGCCAGAGAGCAACATACCGAGCAAGTTGCCAGGAGCGTCATGTTTGATTCCTGTTGTACTGCCGACCTGATCTTGATCCGCCCCTCTGGCAGCACAGAGGCCTTGTCTGCTGCTAAGTCTATTAACACGTAGAACTCCCCGAGATGGAGTCAAACTGCACTTATCCTGGCTTACCATGAAGCACCTTCCCAGGGGCTGGACGTCCTTCACAGCTGGAAAGTGCTCCTTATGGGAGATCGACCAGAGAAGGAGAAAAGGACACTCCCTGGATCCAGGAATGACCTCCCACGAAGAGCCAGGACCCATAGAACAAACCCAAACAGAAGGGCCCTGTGGTGACAGTGCTGGTTGTCACAGGCAAACCTCAAGTCCCATCTGAGAGGGCCTCAGATCAGCACGTGCAAATGGGTCTCAAACAGAACAACTGATACCAGGAAGTTCCACAGGATGGAAGAGACCCTTCAACAAACAAGTATTTTGAACGAGGTGAAGCGGAATGATTTTTTGTAATGTTTTCTTAAACCAAAGATGTCTATTTGAGAATCCTGCCCATAAGCCCTGTGCATCTTAAGGAGAGTCTGAGCCTCTGCCCACCAAACAGTCACACGAGGCCTGCATGAAGTTCAGTAATTAAGTAAACGGAGCACAATCCATGCACTGGGTGAACGTCTGAATGGCACACAGAAGGGGCGGCTTAGTGGTGACTTTGTCAGCCTCACAAGCAAGTCCTCATTTTGTTTACACAACCGTGGCCAATTCCATCTGCCTATGTCCCTCATTTATGACCAAAATGGGGGTGGGGGGTGGGCATGGTTCAGAAAAGCCCCCTGCCCTTTTTTGTGTAGGCAAGGCCTCCCTGCAGCATGTCCCCAGGCAAGGGGCTACCTCCGGTGAGAGACCACCATTCTGAAAGAGCCCCCCTGCCCCCTGCAGTTTCAGTTAATGTACAGAGATTACAAAGAGGTGGGCAAATGTCGTTGCTGGCAGGGATTTGTCCACAGACGGGGCCTGCCTTATCCCCCAAGGTCTCTGGCCTGGCGGTCAGGTCCTCCTGGGAAGGAACACGCGGAGGAAAGACACGGACGGGGAAAGGATTTGTGCCGCTGTCGCCATGGGAGCCGATTCTGAATGGCCGCCTTTTCCTCCACCCTCACCCCTATTCCTGTTCACACAACGTCCCGGTCTATTCTCACACCCTGACCTCATGTTTAAAATACATTTGATGGGGGAATCCGGCTCAGGCACTTCCCTCGTGGACATCATTTTTCAGACTGTTTCTTCCCCCTTCGTTGGAGCAGCAAGTGCCCATCCCATCCCACCCCCACCTCCCCCCACATTCTGGGCCTCAGACACATCAGGATATTTTATTTCTGTCCCTTTCTTGTTCAGCACAGAAATGCTTTGCTCTCCGCTCACGGCCTTTCATGTGTAACCCAATGAATGGGAGGGACTCGGCATCCAGCGACCTACAAGAGACAGCTGGAGTGACAAGTGTGATATCCGAGCCTCCTCTGGAGGGACTGGGGTACAAAAGGCTTGGTATTCCCCAAGCCCTCTCACTGAAAAGGAGGCATCCCAGCCAGGGAAAACGGCCACGCTCCACGGAGCACTGTGACCACCCGTCAGGCCTCCACTTGGCCTGCCCAGTCATGAGATGTGTGAACACCAAGAAACCAACTGGGGGTGGAAAGCAAAGAATCCCAACAGCGCTGAATGAGCGGGTAAGAAAAAGGACATAGTGGACCTCTTTACACACTGAACTTGGGGGGGGGGGGAGGTGTGTGCTGCTGCCTCCCAGACTTCAGTTCACCACCCCAGATCTCAAGCTCCACTTTGGAAGAACTTTTGCCCATGTCCCCCTCTCCTAGGTGATTGGCCACACAAAGGACGGCAAAAGGCACAAAGCAAAAGAGCCCCTAAGTTGTGAAACAGACAAGGCGGATCCCATGCCCTTGATCCAAATCCAGTGGGGATCTTCCAAGATACCCAAAGCAGAGTTTTATCTCCACAGCCATGGGATCCCCTGCTCAGGGTCAGCCAATGAGTTTCACCACTGAGCAGGCAGTTGAAAGTGGGTCTCCACAAGCCAGCCACCTTCCAGCCACTATGTCTGTGGCCGTTCCTCGTTTTCTGGAGCTCCTCACCAAGCACGGCTGGTCTAGTGAGGCAGGCAGGCTGGAGAACACAAGGGGATCCTGAACCTCTGCACCTGCTCTTGCTCCACCTTGATGGCTGCTCCCCCAGGCTGAAGGCAGGCTCCAGTGGGGCTGGGCTGTCCACCCGCCTGAACACCCAAGAACTGGCATTTCTGAAGGCCGCTGGCCACAGTGGAGAGCAAAGAACAAGAAAAGAAAGTGAAGCATAGGTGAAAAATACATTTATGACATGCTATTTCTTTCAAATGTATGAATACAAAGAAAAAAAGGCAAAATTATTACCAAAAATGTTGAAATGCCTATATTTTGCAAAAAATAATTATAAGGTAACCAAAACAGGGTCCGCATCAATAATAGCCATTTTCAAGCTCAGCACCCTTTCTTCAGTGGCTATTCCCTACAAAAGAAAATTTATTTTACTATATCAGAATCATCAGTTAACAAACCAATCATCTGAACACCGCCCGCGGCGCCGCGGGCGTCGCGGACTAAATAATGCCGTAAGCCCTGGGGGGGAGGAGTTAGGGTGGGCTGTGTCCGGGATGATGAAGGGTGCCGATTGGCCCCTCCTCCGGACTGACAATCGGAGGGCCCAATCGGCAGGCGCAAAGTGTCTGCCAATTGGGCCCTCCAATTGGCCCTCCGACGCGAAGGCAGTAATTGCGAGCCGCGCACAGCGCGGCTCGCTGTTGCTCCCTTCCCGGCGGCCTGACGCGTCGGGAGCCGCAAAGCGCCTCCCGACGCATCAGGCCGCCAGAACGGCGCCAATTGTCTCCCTTCCAGAGGCTCCCCCACGGACAAGGCCCCGCCACCAGCCATGGCAGCGCCGCCAGCCGCTTCGCCCGCCCCGCCAGAATGCCGCCAATTGCCTCCCTTCCAGAGGCTCCCCCGCGGCTGAGGCCCCGCCACGGCAGCGCCCCCAGTAGCTTCGCCCACCCCGCCTCAGGAGACAACACCTCACCGCCGCCCTGGCCAGCCTCCAGCAGCTGCTGCCCGCCGCTGCGGCCCCGCTGCCGAGCGCGCACAGCACCTACAACACAGGTAGGGGCCGTGCAGTGGGGAGACCTCGAGGAGCCGCCAGCCAACTCCATAGGGCCGCTAGCGCCCGCTGTATTTTAACTACAGCGGGCTTAATAACTAGTATAAATATAATATTTATGTTTATATATTCCAACCTCATTTTCATTCAGTTTTTCATTAATGGTAGTTAATCATAAATTGTTACAATATATGCCATAGGTCATAAATCTCATTAATTCCAAACCTTCCATTATTACAATTATATATTCATATATCAAGAATACAATATATATACCATAATAATGCCTTACAATATAAATGGGCCAACCGGCTCTCTAGATTCTGGGGGCTTGGTATATTTATGTATTTATTAATTATATTTATATACCGCCCTCCTCGAAGACTATATGCCACAGTCAAATTCCCCAATGGACTTAATAGAGCTCAACAGATAAATCATCCCCAGTGAATGGCAGGTGAGTTCCTTATTATTCCTTAAAGGGCTACCATATAATTATTTTTTGCAAAATATAGGCATTTCAACATTTTTTGGTAATAATCTCAACTTATTTTTTGTATTCAAACATTTGAAAGAAATAGAATGGGCACTGAGAATCACCAGGAATAAATTTATTTTTGGCCTGGGCTTCGCTTTCTTTTCTTGTTCTTGCTGAGGGTTGTGGAAAGTGATTGCCACCGTTTTTGGTCACAGTGGGCAGGTCAGGGGCAGAGCTAACGGTCCAGACTAAGAAAGAAAAACACACCTTCCAATGGAGCAATTGGGAAATTTTGGAGAGCACTACAAATAAGCAAAACTCCTAGGAATGTCTTTTCTTGCAAGGAAGGATTTTTTAAAAACTGTTTTACTAATTCGCCACATAGCACTGAAATCCGAGGACCTAATTTTTCCAGTGGAGATGTTAAGGAATGACATGAAAAAAGCAACAGCTTGCATGACAGCCGTCTTCTAAGCTTACAGCACAACCATGAGAACAAAGCTCAAATGCAGTCAGGCACCTTTAAAACCATCTCTGGATCCACAGGAACCCACTAACTTCTGCCCAGTCTCGCACTTAGTGTTTCAGGGAAAAATGGTAGAAAGGGCTGCCACGGACCAAATATCAGCATTCCTGGACAAAGCTTGACTCCTAGATCTGTCCCAGTCAGGTTTCCAGCTTGGCTATATGGCGGAAACAGTAGTGGTTGCCCTGATGGACGACCTCTGTTGCCAGCTGGACCGAGGCGGGTCAGCACTGCTTGCATTGCTCGATCTCACAGCAGCGTTTGACTTGATTGATCATGAGCTCTTAGGTCGCTGCCTCGCCGATGCCAGAATACGGGGAGAGCTCTTCAATGGCTGATCTCCTTCCTCCGGGGTCACAGACAGAGGGTAGCAATTGAAGAGAGACTCAGACGTGGTGTTCCACAGGAGGCAGTCCTCTCTCCACTTTTATTCAGCATCTTTATTCACCCTCTCGGCCAGCTGATGTGGAGGTTCGGACTTGGGTGCCATCAATATGCAGAAGACACCCAACTCTTCCTCCTGATGGAAGGCCACCCTGATTCTCCCCCTGAAGCCTTAGCAGTGATGAGGTGGTTCAGGCAGAGTTGTCTGAAGCTCAACCCATCAAAGATGGAGGTGCTGTGGCTGGGCAGAAAAGGCCCAAGTGAGGAAGTGTGGCTACTCAACTTGGATAGAGTGACCCACTCCGCCAGAAACCTGAGCATAATCCTAGATGCCTCCCGTTCTACGGAGGCGCAGGTCACAAGAGTAGCACAGCTGCCATTCTTCCACCTGGACCAAGCCAAACTACCAGCACCCTATTTGGCCCTGGAACACCTAGCCACAGTGATCCATGCAACGGTCACCTCTAGACTGGACTTCTGCAACTTGCTCTACTCGGGCCTACCCTTATCCTTGACCTGGAAACTACAACTAGTCCAGAGCGCAGCAGCTAGGGTTCTCACGAGAACACCTTCAAGGGCCCACATCCAGCCCGTGCTCCAATAGCTGTAATGGTTACCAGTAGAATACCAGATCAAACTTAAGTTCCTGGTAATCACCTTTAAGGCCATACATGGATGGGGCCCCGTGTATCAGAGAGGCCATCTCTCTGCCTATGCCCCTCAAAGAGCACTACGTCCAGCCAACTCCAACCGGCTGGTGATCCCTGGCCCAAAGAAGCATGCTGGGCCTCAACCAGGGCCAGGCCATCCTCTGTCCTGCCCCACACCTGGTGGGATGAGTCCCCAGAACGGACCTGGGCCCCATAGTTCCCCATGGCACCAAAATGGAGCTCTTCTGCCCGGCATTTGGTTAAGGCCAATCACAACACCTGTTGGGCTCCCAGAACCCCTTCCCATCCAGATGGACTCATTTTACAGAGGTGCGACTGTGACGCTACTGCCATTTAATGTTCTGTGAATAAACGTTACCTGTGTTATGTTATGATTACGTTGATGATACTTCATTAATGACATTCTTATAGTACTATGTTGCATTGTATCACACAATTTATTTTCTTTGTAAATCGCCCTGAGCTGCAGTGGGGGGCAGTATATAAAACTGAAATCTGTCAACCACAACAGAGATCACTTCAATTCCCCTGGAGAGGAGGGGATGCCTGCTGACTGACAAGGTGGCAGGGGATCTAGCAGCACACTATGAGTCTCAAGGGATGCCAGCCTCCAGGAGAAAACTGGAGACCCACTGAAATCACACCACAGCAGAGAGAGATCACTTCATTTCCCCTGGAGGAGATGCCTGGGGAGAAATCTCACAGCACACTATGAGTCTCAACGGATGCCAGCCTCCAGGTGGAACCTGGTGTTCACCAAGAATTATATTACAGTCCATTGTCATATCAGACATCCTCTAGAGTTATGGGGGGGGGAAAGCTGGGAAATCTCACCCCACCACCACAATAACAGCACCACCACCAACTCCAAGTCACCCACCAAGCCAATCAAAAGGCAAAAGAAAAGGTTTTTAACCAAACAAAATCTAAATTGACGAATCACAACTCCTCACATAGCACCCCCTACAGAAACCCAAAGAGTTATTTAATGGTGGAAAGTGAGAGCCGTTCTGCATTCGTCCAAAATGGCACAATGGTTACTAATTGAAATCACTACAGTTTTGCCATTATGAACAACGTTGTTGACAATCTGCAACACTCCTGAAACCGATCTGCAAAAAGTGCTTCGTTGTAGCGCTTTCAGGGAAATCCCAAAAAGTGGATTCACCCTCCGGAAAGCGCTACACTCCTGCAACCAATCTGCAACACTAGCAGGAAAGTTCTGTGCGTTACCATTGTTGTGGTTTCTACAAAGTCCTTCCCCCCTGGCTCTCTCCTCTGATCTTCCGGCGAAGCGATCGCCATTTTTTTTTCTCCGAGCGAGCGGAGATCAACGCACCGGCAAGCCTTCGTTTACCCAGTGAGGCTTCCCCGGCTGCAGTCCCTCTGTTTAAAGTCACCAAGCACAAGCATCGCAGAGGCCTGTTTGCTGGTTTATTTTCACTTTATTTTTCACACTGTTTTCGGCCGAAAATCACACCCGTGAGGGGGGGATTTTTTTTTTCACTCGGGGGGGAGCGTGGCAACGATGAAACGATCAAACATCACCTGCTAGCTGGATAGGTCTCTCCGTTGCAACGAATCAACGCACATTCGTTGCAACGGGTGTGTGTGTGTTTTTTTTTAACCTTCCTTAAAGGGAAAGGGGCTGTTTGGGAGCATGATAACGGCCGCCCATTGGCTGCTTGACGGCCAGGGGCGGGACACAGCTCAGCAATAGCGCTTCCTTTCTAGCGATTTTTGCCGAGACCGGAACCCTGTGGGAAACGATAGAAACGCAACTGGATTCCACTAAAAAGGCAGGTATGCATAACGACGAATTCCACTATTTAAAATGGTGATTTTTCGTTCAGCAAACAATTTGCTACATGGATCCCGGTGCGCAATGGCCCTGAGTTTAAAAAGAAGGGGAAAGAAATTCAGGATGGTCCTTCACACCAAACCAGTTGAAGTCTTCTCCACTGATGAACTTCCAGGTACTGAGGCAGCCAGCCCATGAGCACAATCACTGGAAGTCAGAGATTATATCTGCTCCCTCCCAGAGCAGCTCAGGTAAGTGAGCCAGCAGCAATGGAGTAAGGTAAGACCCCTCTCTAGCTTCTTACAGCCACCTTCCCCTCCCCTTTACCTGCTACTCCATATCCCTTTAAAATGGCTGCCTTGTAAGCACTATATCACGCCAGATTGTGATGCGGCTCATCCAGATGGCTGCCATCCGGCCCTACAGATCAATAGCAGTGGCTGGTGTAGACCATTTCCAGCCTATCTGTGCCCGAATCAAGGCTGCAATGGTCCAAAGTGCACATGCCTGGTGCCCACCTTTTGCAAGGACCCTCCTGCTCCATCCTCCACAACCCATAACGTAATTCATGACGACTCCTTCCAAGTTGGAAAGGGCAGAGTGGCACCCCAAGGCATATGGCATGCAGGAAAAGCAAGAAGATTTACTTCCCACTCTTTTAAATATTTTTCAAAGAGTAATTGAAAAATGAGAAAGACAAGAGTTCTCTGTGTACAACTACATCCAGGCACACACAGTGTAGCAGAATGATAACCGGGGCAGGTTTATGCATCTTTGCTTACTCCACAACTTCCCAGAATGATCTTCGGAGTCAGGACTGGCACCTTCAGGCACGAAACTCTCCCTTCCCTTGCTAGCATCATCTGGAAAAAAGAAAGAAAGAGAGGAGGTTAAAACGCACCCGGTTGGCAGCCTCTTGTGGCCGTGCTGCCTTTGGAGTGGACCATCCCATTCCAGCCTGCTGAATGTGTCTTGTTGCCCGGCCCCAATTTCATGTCTTCGCTGCTTGTGAGGTTTTCATCTGGCTGCTAATAAGACAGGCAATTAATTCATGCTCCCATTAAGGGTGGCAAAGCGCTTTTATTTATGTTTATGGGTGGTATTCCTAAGGAAGAGATGGAACAGTTTACACTCCTTACAAATGATGGCATGAATTAAAATCATAGTGGAGAGGCCACCAAAAAATCAGACTTGGGGGAGACAAGGTCCCAGAAAGAGCCAGGATGTGAAATATTAAAAGAAATGCCCTGGGTGTATAGCATCTTCCTTTATCCCCAGTCTTGTCTTCTCTGCTGAACTGAGATTGCTCATCTGCATCTCCACTGGCCCAATCAGTGCCGTGGGCACAAGGGCAGAGAGCAGCTCCCTGTCCAGCTCAGCCAAATCCTGCTTGGGGCACAAGGGACTCAGGGATACACAAGAGGGTCAGTGCTGGATGCACAGAAGAGGAGGCAGAATCACGGAGGCCTACAGCGCGACCAGCCATCCACACAGAGCAATCCAAGCCACACTTGTGAATGATATGAAGAGCCCTTTTTCATGCACCTAAACAAGGCTCTGATTTCCACTGGAGGCCAAAAGTCCACAGCCGGGGCTTACACAATGAACATGAACTGCTGCTGTCTAGTGAGCACCGATTTTATCACCTGAGAAAGCCACGTGAGGCGGCACCAGCCGAAACCAGAGGAGAGTTCTCTGGCACCTCAGTAATTGGGGCAGGCTTTTGAAAGCACTGGGCCAGATTTTTGAGCAGTGGAGCCTGACTCTCAAAACTTGGTGCCAAAATAAATGTCTTTAAGGCATCATATTTGCCCTCCGAGATCCCCCCCCCACCCCCCAACGCTTAGCTCTGCTTCAATAGAGGGTACACTGATCAAATGGACAGATAACACTAAATTAGATTAGAAGCCACTCTTAGATTGTTATGTTATTTATGACTGTGTTATCTGTTTAGACTGTTCTATGTATTACTCCTGCAATCTTTATGTGAGCCACTCTAAGCTGTACAGGAGGGCGGTATAAAAACCTAATTAATGAACAAATAAAAAAATGGGTGGGGTGTTAGCTCGGCAGAGGAAAGGACTACTGTTGAATTGGATTGAATTGCATTTTATTTAAACGGTCTTAACCAGAGCAATATAAAACACAAAATAGAAACAAATAGAATGAAACAGGAGGGGGGAAACAATCTCTTATCCATAAAACTGGGATAAACTAGGCTAATCTCAATATGCAAATTTCACAGAAGGTCACCCCACCAAGAGGCAACAGATGTTACAGGTGGCAGCACAAAACTTTGCTGTAACAGCCGACAACTCAGGGCTCTTGTCCCTCAATAACATTTTGACCCGCATGAGCAGCCAGGAAACCTTTATATTAACACAGGACTACTATTCAAGGATAGATTGGAAAAATGGGTTATAGCCAACGGAATGAATTTTAATTGGGAGAAGTATTAAATTGGGGTAATAAAAATGTGGTGCATAAGATGGGGCCATCTGATAGTAGCAGGGCATGTGATAGTCATACACGTGAAAGTTCTGGTGAGCAAGAATATGAACCAACAGTACAATATAGCAGCTAAGAAGGGTAATGTGATATTAGGCTGCATTGCTAGGAGCACAGAATCTACAGCAGTGGTTCTCAACCTGGGGGTCAAACGACCCATTCCCAGCGGTTGCTGAGATTGAGCGTTCGTCTGTCTGGAGCAGCGGAAAAGACCAAGATCGGCATGGTGGGACAAGAGGCAGAACTGAACTGAGAAACCCCGGGGGAAAAACAATTATGTACAATCATGAACAATAGATCTTCACGCCATGGGTCAGTTTCGGTTTAATTTCTGTGAAAGAACACTGGCATCATTTTATGGTTGGGGGAATGGCATTAAAGGGTCACGGCATTAGGAGGGTGGAGAACCCCTGGTCTAGAGCAAGGGAAGTTATAATGCCACTATTTTGCATAGGATGGACCTCATTTGGAATACTGCGGTTCAAGAAGGATGTTGTCAAGTTGGATCATTTTCAGAGAAGGGTGAATAGGATGGTTGCCAGGGGGGGGGGGGGATTGGCATCCATGCCACATAAGGAAAGGTGAGGGAGTTGGTTGTGTGTAGGTTGGAGAAGAGAAGGGCAGGGGGTGATAAC
Organism: Paroedura picta; assembly: GCF_049243985.1. Classification (NCBI taxonomy): domain Eukaryota; kingdom Metazoa; phylum Chordata; class Lepidosauria; order Squamata; family Gekkonidae; genus Paroedura; species Paroedura picta. Next base: position 123,541,301 of record NC_135374.1, on the reverse strand, counting down.
TCCATGAAAGGTATGGGGGCTAACTTGTTTATTGCAGCTTTAGAGGCAAGGACTAAGAGCCATGGATTCAAATTATGGGAAAGGAGGTTCCACTTCAATACTGGAAAGCATTTCCTGATGGTGAATGTATGAGCATTCTGTGGTGTTGTCAGTAGATTTGCTATCGGGTGTCCAAAGAGGGTTGCAATCTGGGTGAAGACCATCCAGTTTATGATTCACTCCCTGGGGTCCAAATCCTGTCTGCTGAGCCAATCCGTCTGCTGGTTCACAACTCCCTGCAGGTGAGACTGCAGAGGTTCTTCTCTGCCCAAGTCAGGAGGAGGCACGCTTCTAGATAGAGTGCGTGTGACTGCATCTCACTTTGTCTGTTGATGTGTGCTTTTTTTGTCATATTGTCCATGTGCACCAGGACGTGTTTGTTCCAAAGGACGTGCAGGAAGCTCTGGAGGGCCAGCCTCACTGCACAAAGTTCTAGCCGGTTTATGCTGTGCCCTTGTTCTGCTTCTGACCACTTTCCTTGAGCTGTGGGTCCCTTGCAGTGCCCCCCCCCCCCTGCTCCTCTGGCTTGCATCCCTCATGATTACTGTCTGCTTTGGCTGAGTGAATGCTGTGTCCCTCTGAAGATCTGCCGTGACAGTCCACCAGGGAGATTTTTTGAGGATTGACCCTGGCAGTACCAGCTTTTTGTCCTGACCTTGCACGAGAGGAAGGGAAGGCTCAACTGCTTTGAGACTCCCCCCATTACTCAGGGATTCCTCCATTATTATCTCTAATAAAGGAAAAGTTAGATTTCTCCTGTCCAATAATAAGGTCCATATTATTAAGCAGGTTTCCAAATTTTGTGCTCATGTGCTTAGCACACGGGAAAGACAACTCAAGCTCGATTAAAAGTGTTTTAGAGCAATTTTATTTTGCAATTTTTAATGTATCTATTAATTATGCAATTTTAAATATTTTAAAATCTTGGATTGGTTCCCAGATTATGTAATTTCTGCTGCACAGTGTTCTTTGCTATCTGTTTTATCTGGCTGTAGTGTTGTATTAAATAAATTTTAATTTAAAAGATGGGCATAAAAACCAACTCTTCTTCAACATTGAGTTGATGGTGACTGAGCTGGACTCTTGTTGTGGGTGTTTATCCAGCCCACGTCTCCCCTCCCCCCCTCCGCGGCGCTGGCTGCGTTGGGAGCAAATGGCCGCTTCAGGCACCGAAGCGCCCAACCCGAGCCCAAGCCCAAGCCTCAGACACCAGTTTCCACCATGGGGGTGGGGTCCTGGACCAGGATTTTTGCTAGAGCATGTCTTTAAGCCTTTACACCAAGGGTAGTCAAACTGCGGCCCTCCAGATGTCCATGGACTACAATTCCCAGGAGCCCCTGCCAGCGAATGCTGGCAGGGGCTTCTGGGAATTGTAGTCCATGGACATCTGGAGGGCCGCAGTTTGACTACCCCTGCTTTACACTCTCACTTCATGCCCCTTAGCAATTGGGCATCTACAAGCTGGGCGTGTGTCTGTATTGTGGCCTGCTCTTAGACTTAAGAGGCACAAGGAAGGACAGTTGGGGCCCCAGGAGAGCTGCGGGCCCTGCAGGAGCTTCCGATGTTCTGCAGGGCCTGCAAAATGGAGTTTTTATGCTTGAGGCCAGGGAATAGGGAAGATCAGTTGGCGGACCCCACTGGTGTCAAGCGTTAGTTAGGGCATTAGCATCTTGGCTCCTATTTCCACCCTCAATACAGGTGGTTGTGGGTTGGATTATTGTGGAATCCGCCATGGCTGTACCAGTTGTTCTGTGGGTTTTGTCCTGTTTTAATGGGGTTCTTTTGGGTTTTTTATTGGACACTTTGTAACCCACCATGAGCCGGTCTCGGGAGTAGCGGGAAATCTAATCTAATCTTCAGAAAAGCGTGGAAGCTCCTCTCCATGGCTGGCCTGCAATCATGGTGTCCCATGTGCACATGCAAAGAAGTCACAAAGATGTACCTACAAACCACAAGCCACAAAATCGATTCTTTAAAGGGCCCTCATTGTACAAATGTAGCCAACAGAGTACAAAGGAAGGGCAAGAATACACCTTTCTGGAAGATGAAGCCACCCGGAAAAGGAAGGACTTGCCCTCTCTAGTTGCTTGGATTGCAGGAAAAAGACCCTCCCCCCCCAGTAAAACTGGAGAACAGAAGTTGGGAGAATTTGAGAAAGAAATGGAAAATATGGAGAGCCCCAGTTCTCTCAGCTACTGCCACATGGGAAGATCACGAATGCTCTTCTAGAGTGTGGCGTCATGCCAGGCTCCTGCTTGCCTTCCTCCCGAAGGATATGAAGGAGGACACCCATGCCAGCGGGTGTCCCTGTGATGGCTGCTACAGGTATCGTTTTCCTGGAAGCCCATGCTACGGCCCCTTAAGAGGGACAAGAAATACTGAAGACAGCAACAAAGAACTGGCTTTCAGGTCTCCAAATCTCTCTAAGAACTGCCGAACTGGCTAGGAACAAGAAGCTCCCGAAAGGGATGGCCACTCTGTAAAGACACACCATACTTTTGAGAAGAGGGTGGTGCTTTGATGCTTCTAGGACACCACAGTAAGCAAAACAAAACTGGTTCATGAGAAATAATTTTGGACACCTGAGCTAATTCCAAGTTGCAAAATCACCTATTGGAGTAATACTGGAGGTGAAAATTTTGAGAATCATAAATGAAGCCCTGAGCCTTTTACCGAGGAAGGCAGCCCAAGGAGCCGCCGAGCCCAGCCTGAGAGTGAGGTCTCCGGGTACGTCTCAGGCGTTGCCACTGAAGGCAGGCCTTGACTGCGCCAGAAGAGCCGCCCTGCCCGCATCTCCCAGTCCTGTGCTCCAGCCCTTCCTCCCCAGCCTTAGTCATGCACACCCGCTAACTGGCATGCTCAGCTGCACTCAGCCGTCTGCCAAGCCTTTCATGTGACCCAAAGCACTAGGAGTATGCCGGACCCTTTGAAGATGCATCTCCGCTCATTATCCAGCCAAATCCTCAAACTCCGGACCCAAACGCAAGACTCAGGAAAACCTCTTTGCCCCAATAAATCAAGGGAAGGGAATGAATCTAAAATGGACAACTATGCAGAAAAGGAAAACATCTTGAAAGCAAAACCCCATTAGCCTATTACAGGGGGATTATAACAAAGACATGGCTACTGAAATACGGGGGAAACCGGACTTCTTTGGGGGTTTTATCTCAGCAATAACAAAGGACTCACCTACAAACTACATGTGGGAGACTGGAAATGAATGCTCTTCCTCCTTATCAAAAGGTTAATAAATTCAAGTGGGTAGCCGTGTTGGTCTCAAGCAGCAGAACAAAGTTAGACTCCAGTGGCACCTTTTAGACCAACCAAGTCATATTCAAAGTACTACCGGAAAAGCCTGTTGTACTGGAAAATACAATGGGCACTAGCCTCCCCCACCCCACCCCCGTCCCGGGCAGCCAGCTGAGGCCTGGAGAGGCCTCTGAAGGCCTTTTCGGGGTGGGGGAGCACTGGCAGGGACTCTGTGCCCCCCTGGCCTGGGCAGCCCTGGCAAGGACGCATCCGGGGCTGCTTGGGGCTGGGGCAAGTGCTGATGGGGGCTCCCCTCCCTCCCTGGCCTGTTGTGTACTCCACAACAGTCTGGATCAAATCTTGTTTTTCTCTCTTAACTGCCCATCTTCCGGATCAGTTAACAGTATCAGTTTTCATTTTAAATAATCAGTTAACCGCATCATCTTTTAGCTTTATAACTCCAGAATTCCTGTAGAATTCCTGTTAAGCTTGACTAAATGTCTCATGCAGTTTGCAAGAACTGGTTTTGTATGCTGTTATGACTGTGCTGGGATTTCCTTTGGAGAACAAGGACTACTTCCGTCTTTAACCACTTTTCTTCACAGGAGAGGACGTCCTCTTAGATTGATCTCCTAACACAGGATCCCGTACTGAGCCTGCACTGCAGAGACTCTCCTCGGATGGAAGAGTAAGTCGAGCGTTTGGCTGGATGGCCCCACCTGGGGAGGCAGGGCACCAGGTGCAGGGCAAGGTGGACAGAACCAGTTGCTTGCCAGGGCAGACCGCCTAACATAATGATCCCATCCTCATCGTCAGTATTAAGGCTGTGGGTTCCGCAAGTCACAGATACATTTTCTTCAAATCCAACAGCTCTTTATTCAACACCAGCACTAACAAGAACACTGAACAGCAAACAAAGGAACTCATGGAATCATAGAATCATAGTGTTGGAAGGGATCTCCAGGGTCATCTAGACCAACCCCCTAACCAATGCAGGAACTCACAACTACCTGCCTACCCACAGTGGCCCCAATTCCATGCCCCAAAAAATCTCCAGAATTTAGTCTGACCTGGAGGGAATTCACCTACCATCTCAAAGTGGTGATCAGCAATTGCTTGGGTATGCAAGGAAAGGCCCCAAGAGACAAACACTGGCACATCCCTTCCTGTCCACCCACTCACAAACTGCCGAAGTTAATAAAATCAGCATTTCTGTCAGATGACTCTCTAGCCTCTGCTTTAAAACTTCCAAGGAAAGAGAACCCACCAGCTCCCAAGAAAGCCTGTTGCATTGAGGAAGCACTTTAACTGTCAGGAACTTCTACCGGATGTTTAGCCAAAACTTCTTTTGAATTAATTTCAACCCACAAGTTCTGGTCTGACCCTCTGGGGCAACAGAAAACAACTCTGCTCCATCTTCTCTATAACAGCCTTTCGGGTATTTGAAGATGGTTATCGTATCACCACTTAATCGTCTTCTCTCCAGGGTAAACAGACCCTCAACCTTTCCTCATATGACTTGGTCTCCAAACTCCTCACCATCTTAGACCTTGAACTTGCATTCATTTGAGCTGGCCCACCAAGGACCGATTGGCCCTTAGCGGACCCATCTCACGTTAGAATCCTTTCTTTGCATATTGGAGCTCTTGAGCAGCATGTCTGTGAACACATCGCTTACCACCAACCACCATATACTTTTAAAAATAGATTTTATTTTCATTCTGAAACTGGATGTGGCCATCCAAAGTAAAAATCAGGCAGCTTTGTGATATCATTTAAAACAGTTATTATGGATAACCAGAGAGAGCACTGGAGAGTAAGTAACTAAAGAGAGAATCAGTGAGTAGAAATGCATTCCATGTGCGCACTTCTAGAAATTTTGAACACTGAATGCATTTTTTTCTTGCCTCATTAGCTACAAGGTCAAGACTCATCTTCCAAGTCCTGTTTAGGTCCATGTATGAGAACCACACATCTCCATTCTTACATACCCTGATCTGATGGGAGCATGTGTTCGGCGGAAGTAGGGTCCAGGACAGCAAAATCACCTGAGTGTCCATATTTGGGGAGCCAACATGATTCCTCATAATTAGTGATTCTCAAATTCAGAGCGGAGGAGGAGTAGAAGGCTCTCCTTGTCGGGAGGAGACGGGTGGGTACACTGGCAATGGTGAGCCTATATTCCCTCAGCAACTAGGGATGGTTATTTTTATTTATTTATGATTTGATTTCTATGACCACCCGTCTTGGCACAGCTGTCTCAAGGGGTTTCTCTAGGAAGGAGTTGGATGTTGTACCCTGTAGAAGTTCTCCACTCTTTTGGAGATAGCAGCTGCTGGCTAGTTTCTCTTAAGATGGCAGTGGAGGTGCTCAAATTCCCATTTAGCATAAGAAAGGTGATGATGCCTGGAGAGTTCAAGAACAGCCTACCTAAGATTTTATCTTTGGACTTCAGAATACAGGAGGTCACTTGAATTTTATCGTACAGATGGAGAACCTGAGGTCATATAAGGACCTCATATCTCATTGTTTCATCAGTGGATGGATCAGATGCTTGATGGAGCAGCTGCATCTTTGTTCTCCAAATCTGGGAAAGTAGTTGGAGGAGCAGAGACAGTCCAACCAACTGATGCTGGACTTTTTAGGTGGGGGTTCGGACACACAGGGAGCGATCAGGGGATTTGGATCAGGGAACTGGACCTGATGGAAATGGTGAGGCTGAAGGCTGACCAGTGAGGCCCAGTGACTTACTTGGGCTACTCTGCAGTCGCCCCACTAAGGCACAAGGCACCTCTGCTGGGCTTTCAGAGCATGTTCCCCAAAGGCTTGTTTCCTCTCAAGCTACTCTCCCAGATTGTGCTTTTGGAATAGCCTCTTGCTAGTGTTATGCCCTCAACGAAGTACAGGAGACAGAGGTAATGCCCACTTGGGCAGCTCAGGTTTGTTTCCTAGAGGAAGCATTTCAAATAGCACCTTCTGCAAAATAATTGACAAGAAGGGCAGAGAAATTTCATGAAGCATAGCTGAAGAAACACACTGAGATTGCTGGGATTTATCCTTACACAGCAACAGCAAGAAACAAGTTGAAGGAAAGTCCCCCCCCCCCGACCCTGGAGGATGTGACTATCTGAGTGGGGAAAAGGCAGCTGATGTGCTCCAAGGGGGTGTGGGGGGGAAATACACCCTCTTAGCTCTCTAAGAGTGAAGGAAAAGCTGGGAAAATCCTCTTGTGGCTGGCCTGAGCTTTCTGCAGCATCAGTCTGTTTCAGTAAGAATATTTTTTTGCCCGGTTTTAAGAGGCATCAGCTACTACAGTCTATTATTACATTTCCACTGCTGAAGTTGTTTAAAAGAGAGAAGGCATTTGGATCCAAAAACAGCAGTTTGCAAGCCATAGACTCATACCAGGCTGATTAATGAGACACCCGAGAAGTGTTTTCTTTTGAAACTTTCAGGAGACAGAGAGCTCCAAACCAAAGGAAGGGAGAGGCTGGAGAAGGAGGGATTTGGACACAAAGGCCACTCACAGGAGTAAGATCAGGCGGCAGGTTGAACACCGGAGCAATTCCGGTTTCTGATGTCCTATTAAACTGACCCTTGATTACTAGATTACAATTTTATTCAGAAATCCGCTGTTGTGAATGGGCATCCTCTGGCTACTACAGTCCTGAAGACAATCTCATTAAAAATGGCTGACCTGGCCAATTACCTTTACAGGGCTTATTACTGGCCCCTCCAGACTGCTCCTTCTCAGCATGGGGTTGCTTGCAATTCAACTATTCTGCTATTTATGAAGCAAGAGACACACTATGCTAATCAGGGAAAGGAGAAGACAAATGCTTCAAATTTCAAGTGGGGAATTTTGAGGAAGAAGAGCTGGTTCTTAGATGCCGCTTTTCTCTACCCGGATGAGTCTCAAAGAGGCTTCCAATCGTCTTCCCTTTCCTCTCCCCACAACAGACACCTTGTGAGAGATGTGAGGCTGAGAGAGCTCCAATAGTACTGATATTACTGCTTGGTCAGAACAGCTTTCTCAGTGGTGTAGTGAGCCCAAGGGCACGCAGCTGGCTGTTCAACTGTACAAGCTGCTGTCACCTTAGTCTGGTGTTTGGTTGCCAACCTCCACATGGGGCCAGAAGATCTCCTGGAATAAAAACTGATCTCCAGCAAGAGAAAAGCAGCATATATAAGAACCAACTCTTCTTCTTCAGTGATCTCAGGGCTCTCTCAGCCTCACCCACCTCACAGGGTGTCTGTTGTGGGGAGAGGAAGGGAAGGCGACTGTAAGCCACTTTGAGACTCCTTCAGGGAGAGAAAAGCGGCATATAAGAAACAACTCTTCTTCTTCTTCTTCAGTAATATCGGGGCTCTCTCAGCCTCCCCTCCCTCACAGGGTCTCTGTTGTGGGGAGAAGAAGGGAAGGCGATTGGAAGCCGCTTTGAGCCTCCTTCGTGTAGAGAAAAGCGGCATAAGAAGCAGCTCTTCTTCTTTTCCTGATGTACCTTCTGGGCCACACCAGAGGTCTTTCCATATGGAAAGAGGACCTTCATCCTCTACTGTATTTAATAGGGTCCAGCAGAGCTGAGAAAGATGGAAGTAGATGAACTAGTAGTTCGATCAGCAAAACAAAGGGCAACGTAAGTGAAACGTGGAACTTGGAAGATATTTTTATCTGAAGGAATGAAAATAGTTTCCAAAGCAGTGGGAGAAATAACCACATGGCTATGCATTAAAAGTCCAAAATACCAAAGCAGGGAAAACAGCAACAGAAAACACGCACGCACGCACGCACGCACACACACACACACACACACACACACACACACACACACACACACACAGAAGCCAAGTTATTTCAAAGGTACTTTAATTAAATAATCAGTATGCACACGAAGTGTTGTTGTTGTTAGGTGCGAAGTCGTGTCCGACCCATCGCGACCCCATGGACAATGACCCTCCAGGCCTTCCTGTCCTCTTCCATTCCCCGGAGTCCATTTAAGTTTGCACCGACTGCTTCAGTGACTCCATCCAGCCACCTCATTCTCTGTCGTCCCCTTCTTCTTTTGCCCTCAATCACTCCCAGCATTAGGCTCTTCTCCAGGGAGTCCTTCCTTCTCATGAGGTGGCCAAAGTATTTGAGTTTCATCTTCAGGATCTGGCCTTCTAAGGAGCAGGCAGGGCTGATCTCCTCTAGGACTGACCGCTTTGTTCGCCTTGCAGTCCAAGGGACTCGCAAGAGTCTTCTCCAGCACCAGAGTTCAAAAGCCTCAATTCTTTGACGCTTGGCCTTCCTTATGGTCCAACTTTCGCAGCCATACTTTGCAACTGGGAAGACCATAGCCTTGACTAGACGCACTTTCGTTGACAGGGTGATGTCTCTGCTTTTTAGGATGCTGTTTGGATTTTCCAAATCTAGACAGCATGGAGAAGCTGTGATGCTTGTCCAAATTTCAAGTCCCCTCCAAAGTGACAGACTTAGCAGTTGGCCTGTCAACACCAAGGAATGAACATTTTTGTATTCCCTGCAGGGTGCTTGCTATGCATGGACTCCTATGACATAAAGCAACACTGCAGAAGACAAAATGGAGAGCACGCCACAAAATATCCCAAGGCCTTCTTAGGAGAAGGGCCTCAGCTCCTGCCACTGGACAACAAGGTGAAGTGCGCAGCCTCCTACACAGTGCGGTCCTGGCCACAAAGGGCGGTACGCTCTGCCTCCTCAAAGGGAGATTTATTGGTCCGGCAGCAGGAGGAAGGACAGGGGGCTCTCCTTTAGTTCCTTGCGAGCATTCTGGCCTACAGCTGCTAGGCGTAACTTTAGCAAACATCAAGGAGAACAGGGGGCTTGCTGAATTAAAATGTTTAACATACTGGCGAGTCATCATTCCCTTTGAAACTAAGACCCATCTGGGATTTGACTGGATGAAGGCTGCAGCAGTCCTGCCATTCCCACATCCTAAAGAAGTTCAGGAGGGAAGCGCATTGTTGTACACAGTCTGTGGACTCCCTGAACGAGAGGTCAGAATGTGCGGGCATGCTGTAAGGCAGGGGCAGTCAAACTGTGGCCCTCCAGATGCCCAAGAGCCCCTGCCTGCGAATGGAGGGCCGCAGTTTGACTACCCTTGCTGTAGGGGCTCCTCCCAGTCACAGGATCTGGCCTTGGAAAGCCACTGTTGCAAGTGGCTGGGAGCTGAATCTCCCATTGTCACACCGACAGTCATTCTAGTGCATTCCACCTGAAACAGATTCTTATTTACTGGGATTCTTAGCTGACTCCCAGGTCTGCATGGGGGCTAGTAGTTTTCCTGGCCGGTGTTCCTGGCAGGTTGAGCACCAGCAGCCCCAGGCTTCAATGTCCCTGTAGATGCCAGGTCACCACACATACCTGTGGGCAAGCGCTTTCATCACACTGCTTGCTTTGATCCTCCCTCAGTCCTCGAGTTTGGTCCTCGGCAGAACCACAAACACAACGGTATGCATGGAGGGGAGGGACCAGGCAATTCCTGAATCCATTCTGGAGTAAAAAGATGCAACATCATGTTTCTCCAGAGGGCATTATTAAAAGGGGGATTTGAGCCCTAGCAACATCGGTCCTCCATGGCTTCAGTCAGGGGTAGTAAAACACTGGCAGGTGCTCATGGGAATTGTAGTCCATGGACATCTGGAGGGCCGCAGTTCGGCTATGAAGATAGTATAAGGAACCTATTGGAAAGGATGAATGTCTCTGAAGATGGGTTCTAGAATATGAATGGCGGGACATGGATGGATGGATGGATGGATGGATGGATGGATGGATGGATAGATGGATAGATAGATAGATGTCCTGACCTAAAGGACATCTGCTATGACTTTCTTCGTATCACATTTAAGGAATGGAGCCTGGACTTCTCTCTGCAGCAAGGAGCCTCCAAGGATGAAGTCAGCATTAAGTCCATCAGCATCTGTCCAAAGTAATAAAACTAAAATATGGAAATATGCTCAACATTTTATAACCAACAACAAAGTTTTCCTGCTGTCCTCATTTTCCAGAAATATTGGCCATTTCTTTTTCATTCCATGCCCAGTAAGTAAGGTAACTGAAGCTTAAAAGTATTCTGGTTTAACAAAGATTTTAAATTTAGCACGTTTAATGAATTTAAGACAGGATCCACACCAAGCCCCTCTCTGACCTCAACTTCTCCCTTCTGTGATTTTCTTTACTATGGAGGGCAATTTCCTCTTTGCGGCATCTGAAGAACTGAGCTCTGATGCACAGAAGTTTACACTGGAATAAAGGCAGCTAATCTTTATTTAATTATTTATTGGCTTCTATCCTGCCCCTCCCCACACGTGGGCTCAGGGAGGTTCACATAACTGGCGCCAATGGACTTCTGCTTTATTTTTTACTCAAGCTATGTCGATCCAGAACAATAAAAGCTTTTATTTCGATTTCCCTGTTACTTATTTACATGCAGGACCTTTTAAAACATAAATTCAATTTCCTTCTAAACTAGACAGCCCCCCCCCCACACACACAGAAATGCTATATGATGCCCCAAGTCAAAAGAGCACTTATTGTGACAGGATGTAAATTGGCAAGGGACATGATGGAAGGAACAGCTTTGCACTGAGGCAGACAATCTCCCCTAATAAAATATCGACATGAGAAAGATCAAGTTCTGCAGCCAGAAGGTACAAGCACAGCCCCTCATTCCGGTCATCGCTGGCCTTTCAAGCGCAAACGTTTGAGTGTTTCTATTCACATTTTTATTTGTGTGGGGAGGAATGGGTTTTGCATTACGCAGGCCTGCAGACAATTGGTATTTTACAGAGAGGAAAGCATTGGATTACATTGTTTTCATGGGGTTTTGGCCCTACCAACTTTAATAGGATGCCCAGTATTCCTGTGGTGAAAGGAAAGTTTCCCATGATCGAGAGACTTAAAACCCATCTTAAAGGGAATTCCATGCCAGAGCATGAGGGTGCCTTCCTCATCCAAGCAAGGCATTTGGGTGTTGCAGGTGGTGAACTTTTTAACAACACCTTAGACACCATTGTGGTGGGTTTAATAATAACATATAATCATAGAGTTCAAGGGTGCCATGAAGGCCATCCAGCCCCACCCCCCTGCTCAGTGCAGGATCAGCCTCAAGCAGCCAAGATAAATATCTGTCCAGATGTTGATGGAAGACCGCCAGTGAGGGGGAGCTCCCCACCTCCTGAGGCAGCCCCTTCCACTGCTGAAGTATTTGGACTGTGAACATTTCCCCCTGATATCTAGCTGATCTCGTACTACATGTACTTTAAACCCATCACTGCAGATCCTCCCCTCTGCTGCCAACAGGAGCCTTTCCCTGGCCTCCTCCAAGTGACCACCTTTCAGAGCAATCATGTCCCCTCTCAAACTCTTCTCCAGGCTGAACATTCCCAAGTCCCTCAGCCTCTCCTCCTAGACTTGGTCCCTTGGCCCCAGATCATCTTCGTCGCTCTCCTCTGTCCCCTCTCCATTTTGTCCATGTCCTTTTTGAAGGGAGTCCTCCAGAACTGCATTCAGGACTCCAGATGGGGTCTGACCAATGCGGGATATCGTGGGATTATGACATCTTGTGATTTTGATGTGATGCCTCTGTTGATACAGCCCAAGACCGCGTTTGCCTTCTTTACTGCCGCATCACACTGTCCGCTCATATTTAGTTTACAGTCCACAAGAACCTTAAGATCACATCTACACACCCAGAAGTGTATCTCCCACCCAGTATGCATACTTCCCTTTTTTGTGACCCAGATGTAGAATTCTGCACTTATCGGCAAAGATCAACACACTGAGAAGAATATGATAGAAATCTCTGAAAGCCTCTGGAGGCAGGACCAAACACACAGTTGGCTGGAACTACAAAGGAGCAGCTAGAGACACGAGTTCCCCTGAGGGGAGGGGGGGCATCCCACTCCTGGAGTTGCAATGCGGTCGGTGGGAAGGTCGTGCATGCATGGCTCCTCTTCCCGGGCGAGATGCCCTGCAGCAGAAATCTACAGGGACAGAGGAAGTGAACGGTGCTGAAGCGGGAGCAAAATGCCCCCAGAAGAGCTATGTTGCTGTGAAGCCAGAAAGTGTTCTCCGTGGTTGACACCTGCACTGTCTCAATGTGGGGCTGCTCTACAACAGAGGTAGTCAACCTGTGGTCCTCCAGATGTTCATGGACTACAATTCCCAGGAGCCCTTGCCAGCATTCGCTGGCAAATGCTGGCAAGGGCTCCTGGGAATTGTAGTCCATGGACATCTGGAGGGCCGCAGTTTGACTACCCCTGCCTTAGAATATGATCTATTAACGAGTAACATGTAGTTAAAATTGGCCTCCTTGCTGGAGAACAAGAAAAATAAACCAATGCTACAGTTTTTTAAAAAGCAGTCCACAAGGGGCCCAGGAAATCGCAAGCCGGTTAACCAGTTCGGAGTAAATTAGTAGAAACTGTAGAAGCCCAAGACCTGACTGTGGGCCCCCTGCGAGGCGCACAAGACTCATGAGCCCAGGCAAAACCAGGAGGTCTGAGCTGCCAGAAGCAAAAAAATACAAGCTATACATATATGCTGGAGATTAACCGGCTGAGATGCAGAGGAAAAGCGACCCTGGGGTTGTAGTGGGCAGCTTGCTGAAAATGCTGCCCTGGTGATGAAGTTTTAGGAAAGAGACTGAAAGACATAACGGGCAATAGTGTCATGTCCTTGAGCATTATTATGATTGTTTATGGGATGAATTTATAGAATCGCCCTCCTGATTTTTGACCGCTTAGTGTGGTGAGCATCGTAATTAGGGTCGTGTGCTTTGGTGCGGTTTGGCCACTTTGGCAATCACTGAAGCCCGAAGCGGCACATAGGAGGTCAGCGCTGTGGTGTGGAGAGGAGGGGCGGTGGTGGCACACCACTCGGAGGCCACACACAGGCGCAGAGCCGCTGGCTGGCACGCCGCTGCCCCTCCTCTCCTCTCCTCTCCTCTCCATGCCGCAACGCTGGCTGCCTGAGGTTTCAGTCTAACTGCGCCAAAGAGCACAACCCTAACCGTACTCTGACCATGCAATACACATCCCAGTTAGGCCATTTGCTCCACACATTCTTTTGCATAGTCCTGTTCCTTTCCTAGTCCACAGGGGCACTAGATACTCCACCATCTCATCTGCCTTTGGCATGGGGTAGACATCCGGTCAGCCTCCTACAGTCCCCCCCACAGCTGCACGGCCTCAGTTCTGATCACTGCATCTCAGAATGGACACTGCAGAGGCTATGATGACCAATGGAACACACACTCATGCTTGGACAGCAGCTGGAGGGCTGGAGCTACAGACTGCGGAGGGTGGCCTTTGGGTTGCGGTGGGACCTCAGTGTAATATAATGCTGTAGGGTCTGTCCATCAAAGCAGCCTTTTTCTTCAGAAGAACTGGCCTGTGGACATCAGCTGTAATTCTGGGAGATCTCCAGCTCCTACCTGGAGGCTGGCAGCCCTAACTACGAAGCAACATGAAGGGAAGGCCTTGTTTGGCCATTCAGGGCAATTGGTTGCCATGTGAAACAGGATGCTGCACCAAACCAGCAGGAAAGTTCTTAGGTTGTGTTACAGTAAAGCCAACTCAACGTGTTCTGTTGTTAACTGTTCTGTCTTCTTGACTAAAGTTCCTACGGTTAAGAATTTTATGCACTCAATACACCGAGCTATCAGCGTTCCGCAGGGCCTGTAAGACGGAGCTATTGCACAAGGCTTTGAGTTGAGGCCGGGTTCTTAAGATCACTGGGTCGCCCCCCCCCCCCCCCACCTCGGGCTCCAGTGGGTCATCAAGCCTGGTGGTTGTTTGTAGAGGGGAGAAGGGAATTCTCACTATCTTGATGTTTTATTGGGGTGCTGATTTTAGGGGAGGGGTTTTTATAATGGGGCATGGCTTTCTTGGAGCTCCCCTTGAACTTCAGAGTAAAGCAGGCTATAAATCGAAAAATAAAGAACTAACTAAATAAATATGTCTATCCATATATACTCACTTATAAGCCGACCCGCACATAAGCTGAGGGACCTAATTTTACCACAAAATCTGGGCAAAATTATTGACTCGCATATAAGCTGACGGTGGGAAATCCTCCATGATCACAGGCTCTCCCATCCAGCCTCCCCCCTCCCCAACAAATGCAGAAAAGTGAAGAGCACAAATAGCTGCTGGTTTTTGTACCCTGTTTTTTCACTAACCAAAGGAGTCTCAAAGCGGCTTAGAATTGCCTTACCTTCCTCTCTTGGTGCCAGACACCCTGAGAGAGCTCTGACAGAACTGCTCTGTGAGAACAGCTCTGGCAGGAGAACCAAACCGTGATCCCCAGGCCAGCAAACCAGAGCAGAACAACAGTACCCGAAGTTGGCAACCTACTACAACAACAGCTACCAACTGGGAGAATGGAGTACTCTAACTGCAACTGCAGTGCCTCCCCCAGAACAAAACACTCAAACTGTAAAACTGAACACTGAAAGAAAGAACTGTAAAAATCAACTTTTAAAAGAAACACAACCCCAAGAAGAAAAGTCAAACAATGCTGCCCCTCAGCTAAAAGAAGAAGAAACACTAGGAGAAAGAAACAGAAAATCCCAAAGCACCCCCAAAACCCACCCCACCCACAGAAACCAAAAGAATAGTTTGGAAGAAGTGATTAAGAAGAAGAAAAAGTGAAGACAAAAGGAAAAAAAAAAGACCAGAGTCCCTCAGTCAAGCTGTTGATGCCCTACAAGCTGCCAGGGCAAGCTCAGTTTGCAGTATACATTTGCAAAAGGCAATGCAACGATTGGCTGGCTGGAGCAGGCTTTTGTTTTAATTACCGTATATACCTGCATATAAGCTGAGGAGGGATTTTTCAGTGTGAAAAAAGGTGCTGAAAACTAGGCTTATAAGCGAGTATATAAGGCTATATGTGCTGTTCATGAAAGTTCGAGGGTAAACCACCCTGAGCTGCAAGGGAGGGTTGTATATATGCAAACAAACAAACATAATGGCAGATGTTTGCCCATAAGGTTCTAAACAAAAGCGCTCCCCAGACCTGGTGGCATTGATTGGCCAGGCACCTGAAAACATCTCTTCCTTCACCTGCAAGCAGCAGACGCTTAAAAAGAACATTCTTTCCATTTGGAGTTATTCAACCTCATCTCAGAAATAATTTGGGGGATGGAAAAAGCAGGAAAGTGTGTGTTCCTGCTAAAACTATAAGACAACACAGACAAAAGAATGAGAATGAGAATAAGGAAGAAACCTACTTTGACAGCATTTAGGACTTTGATAGGCCGTTTGTTATAGTTAACTCAGTCCTGAAAAGAAATGTCTAGTCTTGGTAACTGGGAAGGATGGCCAAAGAGTGGTTCTTCCCTTTGCCCAAGATCCGTGCCTGTCTGGGGCCCCAGTGAGGGGTGCTGAAGCGGGAGCAAAATGCCCCCACAAGAGCTATGTCGTTGTGTACTTTTGAGTGGAGGTACAATGGCCTTCTCCTTAACATCCCTGAAGTAGAGGCATTATTTTCTAAAACCAGGGAAAATCAAGTTATCTATTGTTATGCAAAATTAGTCTCCTAAATGGTGTAAAATACTCGAGTTATACATTAACATGTTTGAAATATCAGATCTGTACACTAGCAATGTTCAAAGGCATTTATATCAGTCTTTTTCTCCTTTATTGACTGGAATCAATGATTTAAAATTACCCCGTCCACCCTCTTTGCACTCTTTACAATGCTGGCTTCATTCCCAAGAACTTCTAAGGAGGAACACAAAGGTTTCAAGGAGAGCAGAATTAACATTGTACAACCGCAGCTATTTGGGGCTTCTAATTTCTCCCCCCCACACACACTTCACGGCACATCTTTCTTCTCAAGAGGGTAACATTCTCGGGCTTCAATACTTCCAAATTAATTGGGCAAGAAATTTCCCCTTCACAGTCCCTTTTTCTTCTTCAGTTTAGACTTAAACGCTAAGCCTTAGTTGCATCCCGTAATGAGACAGCATGGAGACCCCAAAAGAAAAAAAGGCAAGGAAGTCTGAAGAGTTTTTCGGTGGGGGAGGGGGGCAGAGCCTACGAGTGAGAAAGGAATCCCATACTTCTGACATGCCCCACCACGGGGAAGCCATTAAGGACCCACTATAGAGAACAGGGAGGAAGCTTTTGTAGGGAGAGTGAAAACCTTCTCCCCACCTCACTACCTCAAGGGCCTTCTTTGAGCACAGTCCTCAGACAAACTTAAGGAACGCCAAGCTTTCTCCTCTCTTGGACAAAAGTGTTTTTCCTTTCTGGTAACGGTGTGTAACCCTGCAGCGGGAGAAAGACCCGACCCAGCGGTGAGTTCTGCCACACGGACCAGCTTGCAGAGGCCACAGCAAAGACTTGCTCACCAGTGATGTGGGGCAGAAAATACTTCACTGCTGTCTTTGCCGCAGAAAATGTTCTGCCCCATGGACGTACGAGCTGTTGCATTGGCTGAATGTGGGACGGGAAGCATGCACAAACCTCAGTGCCTGAATTTATCGAGGAAACAGATGTCTCTGTATCAGCTTCATCATCCTCCCTCCTTCCCCCAGAATCCCTCCCACCTGCAGTTCCCGCCTTCCCTGGAGCAGTGGCTCCAGTACCCAGCTTCCTTGGCACTTTGACCTGGGTGTCATCGGAAGACACACAAGGGCTGTGGGTTGAGTTTAGGTTACAACTCGATTAACGAGGCCAACGTTTGGATGATAAATTTCATAGAATCAGAGAGTTGGAAGGAATCTTCCAACAGCATGGAGACCCAATGATATAAGCTAGATACATATAGGCTAGCCTATACAACGATATAGGCTAGATATCAGGGGAAAAAATTTCACAGTCAGAGTAGTTCAGCAGTGGAATAGGCTGCCTAAGGAGGTGGTGAGCTCCCCCTCACTGGCAGTCTTCAAGCAAAGGTTGGATACACACTTTTCTTGGATGCTTTAGGATGCTTAGGGCTGATCCTGCGTTGAGCAGGGGGTTGGACTAGATGGCCTGTATGGCCCCTTCCAACTCTATGATTCTATGATTTTATGATCTCCTGAGTCATCTAGTCCAACCCCCTGCACTATGCTGAACACTTACAACCTCTTGGTCTCCAAACCCCTCACCATCTTTGTTGCCCTCCTCTGGACACATTCCAGTTTGTCAACGCCCTCTTCAACTGGGGCGACCAAAACTGAACACAGTATCCCAAGTGAGGCCGAACCAGAGCAGAGTAAAGCGGTACCATCACCTCCTGTGATCTGGACACGATACTCCGTTTGATACAGCCCCAAATCCCATTTGCCTTTTTAGCCTCTGAGTCACACTGCTGACTCATGTTCAATGTATGGTCTACTAAGACTCCTTGATCCTTTTCGCACATCCTACTGCTAAGACAAGTCTCCCCCATCCTATATTGGTGTGTTTGGTTTTTCCTACCTAAATGCAGAACTTTACATTTGTCCCTATTGAACTTCATTTTATTCAGTTTAGCCTACTTCTTGAGCCTATCAAGATCATCCTGTATTCTGATTCTGTCTGATGTTTTGTTTACTACCCTTCCCAGTTCAGTATCATCTGCAAATGTAAAAATTACCCCTCTAATCCCTCATCCAAATCATTTTAAAATGAACAACACAGGTCCCAGGACAGATCCTGGGGGAACTCCACTTGTCACTCTTCTCCAAGCGGATGCTGAACCATTAACAAGTACCCTTTCAACCAGTTATTGATCAACCTGACAGAATTAGGATCCATACACATCAACATGAATATCATGTGGAGCCTTATCAAAAGCCTTACTGAAATCCAGATAAACTATGTCCACAGCATTCCCCTGATCGAGCAAGGTAATCACTTTCTCGAATTTTCTTCCATGCCTTATTTTTACATATTGGCCAAAATTCCCAAAATTACACAGCTGGTCCCAGGGAGACCTATTGTTGCTGGCTAAAATTCTATATTAGAACCTTTGGCTAAATTCTAAATTCTTCAAAAACTCTTGCGAAATATACCATCTCTGTGAAAGGATTCAATCCTTTTATTAATATCTTTAAACCGCTCCTGCGGAGCGGATTAAATAATCGGTTAAGGGCACCTAAGGAGGGCCCTGTCCGTGATGAGAATTACAGGTCAGCCCCAGACTAAAGGGATCACGTGTCCTCCCGGCACCCAATCCCATCAACTCCCAGCTCTACCCCTAAAGTCTCCAGGTATTTCCCAGTCCCAAATATGAACAATGTCTTCTTCATGGGCCTAAGAAAGCCTCATCTGCAGCACATTGAGAAGAAAGAAAAGAACTAGCCCAGGAAAACAGGCTATGAGGGGGGACTTTCTAAGTGGGTCACTTGCTGGCCTCACAATCCCCTCTGAATTTCACAGCACACAATAGGAATAATATAATCATAAACATCAATGGTGCAAAACCACTAGCCTCTCTGGAATTATTACTAGATTTATACAGGAGGATATTGAAGGCTGGCTCATAACCTTATGGAGGATTTAGTAATTATATGGCAAAACACAAAATAAAAGGAATTCTAGTTATTTCCCGTTTGAAGAAGAAGCAATGAAAAAAGTGACACATGAGCCTTTGGTGTGGAATTTCACATAATTGCATTCATTTCTCTGATGTAAGTAATATGTTACTTGAAATTGAATATCTTTGCCTAGTAATTCACCGAAAAGACAAAGGGTAACGCCTCGTCTTCAGGTCAAGCAAAGTGCTAAACGGAAACCACACACAAGGTAGTTCTTTCAAGTGCATTCTTTCAAAGCACCAGAGAGGGCGATATAATTAATTCTAATCCTGTGATGTAGGAAATCCCCAATTACAGGCACCCCCCTTAAATGCTTGGAGGGGAGCCGTAATGTAAAATGAAATTCTATACCCACGTTATGGCCAAGCACAGCTCTGACAGCGCTAAGCAGGTTACCTGGAAATAACGTTTTTTCTGAAAATGGCAGGAAAGCCCAAGGGATCCTGCAGTGCTCTGGAGCAGTGGTCCCCAACCCCCGATCCGGGGACCGATACTGGTCCGTGGATCATTTGGTACCGGACCGCAGCTCCTCCTCATCCCCCTCCACGACTGCTGCCTCAGGGGCTGCCCTGCCACTCTGCCACCGGCCCACTTTTGGTGCTCTCCAGCGGTCGCCATGGCTGGGGCTCCCCCTTGGCGTGGCACTGCACAGCTACTGCTGGCAGCACCTCCCAGCGGGTGGTAGGAAGTCAGGAGCGCCAGCAGGAAAGCAAGTGGAGCAGGGGCTCAGGTGGCGGCGACGACCCTCGGCAACAAACTACCCCCACTCCCTGGGCCTCAGTAAAATTCTCAAGTGTTGACCCGTCCCCGGTGATAAAAAGGTTGGGGACCACTGCTCTGGAGGGTCTCAAAAGCCAAAACAGTATTGTTTCAGGAAGGCTAGCAGTTTGGTGTAGTGGTTAGGAGTGCGGACTTCTAATCTGGCATGTTGGCTTCAATTCTGTACTTCCCCACATGCAGCCAGCTGGGTGACCTTGGGCTCGCCACGGCACTGACAAAACTGTTCTGACCAAGCAGTGATATCAGGGCTCTCTCAGCCTCACCCACCCCACAGGGTGTCTGTTGTGGGGAGAGGAATGGGAAGGCGACTGTAAGCCGCTTTGAGCCTCCTTCGGGTAGAGAAAAGCGGCAGCTAAGAACCAACTCTTCTTCTTCTTCTTCTTCTTCTTCTTCTTCTTCTTCTTCTTCTTCTTCCTTCTTCTTCTTCCTTCTTCTTCTTCTTCTTCTTCTTCTGGGGGCCTCAAAGCCTCTCAGTAGAGGACTGGTTCATATTACATGAAAGTATTTATTAAGGGGCGGTAGGGAATGGCAGCTGGAAAAATTCAGGAGAAAATTGAGGGGGGAATAGAAATATACACAATATTGACTTTCCTAGCTAGCATACCTATCCCTCTTTTGCTACTTTAACAACTTAAAATACATCATTTATAGTTTAGCTAGTATGGAAAATTCTATTCACTGGCCTATTTACAAAATTTGAACATAATTTGATTTCTATAAACATTTATAGAATTAGGGAATTACATAGGACAGATGATGGTTTCTTTCAATCGGAGGATTTCACCATCTACTTATTCAGGACACAACTCCATTAAAAGGAATGGTGCAGCTTTCATTGAAAATTTTAAAAAATCAAGAAGTGGAAAGTTTTTCAACAATTAATGATTGAATAATGACAATTCGACATTGTGCCAGGCCAATAAATATCACAGCTGTCCAAGTATACACTCTGACAACTGTTGCAACAGAGGTGGTAATGGAAGACTTCTATACTGCCATTCAAGACACTTTAAAACAAGTACCCAAGAAGGATGACATCTACAAAACGGGTGACTTTAATGCAAAAGTTGGCTCACAAGCAGAGAGAGACTTTACTTAGAGAAAGGAATGATGGAAGTGATCATCTGGCCCACTTCTGTCATGAAAATTGGTTTTCCATCATGAACACTTGATTCAAACAGCATAAATATCACCTATACACTTGGACATCGCCCAATGGACTACATTGGAATCAAATTGACTATATCACATGCAGCTGACGTTCTCGTTCCAGTTCAATCCTTGCTGTCAATACATATCCAGGTGCTGATTGCAGATCAGATCATGAAATGTTATTGACTAAAATCAAAACAAAGCTCTACAACATCAAGAAGACACTCAAATATGCAGTGGAAGTGAAAAATTGATTTCACCTATTGTAGGTAACAGAGAAGATGACTGATGAACAGTGACAAGAAATTCAATCAACTGCTGTTTAAACAATCATTGAAAAAATACCTCAGAAGTAGCCGGAAAATGATAAAAATGGCTCTCAGATGAAACTATAAGAATACCTGAACGTAGAAAATATAAATATAAATATAAATATAAATATAAATATAAATATAAATATAAATATAAATATAAATATAAATATAAATATAAATATAAATATAAATATAAATATAAATATAAATATAAATATAAATATAAATATAAATATAAATATAAATATAAATATAAATAACAACAACAACAACAACAACAACAACAATAATAATAATAGAAAAGCAGCAAAAGCTGCAGGCAAAAGAGAAGAAGCAAGAAAATGCAGATTTTCAAATGGCAGCAAGAATAGACAGTGAATCAGAAATGCAAGCAGTTAGAAGATTACATAATGGGACACATGAGAAATATTTTTGCACAAAAGGTTCCAAATGCCATTTACTGCTTGCAAAAGCATTATCAAAGATAAACAAGGGAAGGCACTGACTGAACAACAGAGCATCAAGAGCAGGTGGCAGGAATACACAGCAGAATGGTACGCATGCAAAATGGAAGTTCACGCTCTTCAAAACGAAAAAGAAAAATAACTTGAACTAGCTATTCGGGAGGAGGAAGGTGAACAGGCCTTGAGTCAATTGCCAACAACAAGACCCCAGTCAATCCCATGGAACTGCTGAGATGTGTACCTACCAAAACCATAACAACTAATAACTGGCCAGTGGAGTGGAAACTAGTGGAAGAATCTACTTGCCTGGGATGCCTGGCTCCCTCTCTGGATGCGGAAGCTGCAGATGGATGGAGGTGTTGGGAACCCTCTCAGCACTCAGGCAGACCTTTGCACTTGTTTTGGTTGAGAGCGTCTGTGACGTGGTGTTTAGAATGCTGGACCTGAGAGCTGGAACTGGAGTCAGCGGCTGGCAGGGGCCTGAGGGATTCCAACTCCTTAGGGCCCATTTGGCTGAAAGGAAGCACTCCTGGCACTTAGACTTAGAGAAACCCAAGAATCCTGGGCGCTGCCTTCTCCTGTTGCCAGGGGCTCCCCCGTTGACAGAAGGCCCTCCGACATTGGGAGAGAAGGCATCTGGCACCTGAGAAAGGTGTATCTGTTCCCAGGACAGATCCAGAGGGTTCAGTCCACGATGCTTTCACATTATAGCTCTATAGTGATACAGTGCAGGCTGGGGGGGGGAGGTTGTCCAATCCCTTTCTCTTTACACTTTTGCCCTTTAGGTACTGAACGCAAAACTGAGATTAAGGTGGCAACTCCAGGTGTCCCAAGAAATTCTTTTAAGCAAAGGAAGCAAGGCGAGTGATGCAAGGTTTCACTTAGATTCGATGAGAGGTTCAAAGTGCCAGCGCTGCAGGTGGAAGACGCCTCACCCTTCTGCAGCTCAGAGGGCAAATATTTAATATGTATTTGCTAACAAGTTATTTGCCTTTCCTTGTTGTGAATGAAACAAAGCAATTTAGCAGGTTGCTTTTGATGTTTTTCAAGCCCATTGTACCTGGGGTTTTAATGTACATGTTTTCCTCCAGCCCTCTGTGCAAATAAATTATGCTGCAACTAAAAAGAGCCAGAAACTGCCAGATTGTATATAATGTTTTCATCTTTGACCATGGATTAGCCAAGACAGGATACCGCTCTGGAGCCAAGAAGTCAAGGAAGAAGAAAAAACCAACTTCAACAGTGTTCCCAATAAAGTAATTATTTTTTTACAATGTCTCTTGTATAGCTTTTTATTATAATTCACCAAAAGTAGGCCAAGCCGAATCAGTATTCAGACAGTGTTCCCCTTTTTCAAATACCAAACTTTCTTCGGTGGCTTGTCCCTCTATATGTGTCTTCACACTTCAGTGATTACTGGTCTTACAATTCAGATCCTCAAAAGTATCTGAGTAAAAACGAATCTTAGTACACCGTGGCCATAGCTCTTCCGTGGTAACAGGGATCCGAGATATTACAAACAAGGCACGGGGGTGCTGATTGCCATGTGACTGTGGCGGGCTTGCCCCCTGGGGCCCAGGGGAGTGGAGGGCGGGAGCAGAGCAGGGACTTTCTGTCCCTCTTCAGCCTCCATGCAGAGCTGGGGGAGTCCAGCACTGCGGCCAAAGAGAAGCGTCATCAGCCGGGCCACCCTTCCACAGGGAGTGCAGCCTCGGAAGCTGCTGTGCAGGAAGCAGAAAAGTGGCAGAAATGCCCTGGTTCTGGTTCACAAAATTGTACACGCTCAGCCACAGCAGGAGAGAACATGGAAAATTTAAAAAGCTTGTCTGGTTGCTCTCTACAGGCAGACAGTTTCACCATTCATAGCCAAGACGAAATAAACATGGAGCAAGGGAGAGAGGGCCGCGGGATACCACGGAGTCCAAGCCAAGCCTGTAGAGAACTGAGTGGCCGGAGAAAAAGGTGCCGTCACGGACGGCTGGCCACTGGCCTTTGGGGGTTCCAATGCACTCAAGCTGGCAACTCATCATACAGCTGGAATGGATGGCTTAGCCTTGATATGCAGACCCCGCCCCCTCCCCAGCAAGGGGGGCGGCAAGCAAAGGGTGTGGTGCTGCTTTGTGGATCCTAAGCTCCCAGCTAGTGGGTTCAAGGGGAGCTTGTGCATGCTCAGTAAAGCAACCGTGATGTGCTTCTAAGGCATGCTGCTCTGCTCAAGTCCTTGAAGACATCGGTAAGAAGAAATCCGCATGGCAGTCAACTTCTCCTTTCATGTGGGGGTTGTCTGGGGAAGAAGGTGGGGGGCAGTCTGTGAGATGATGGCTTGAGGGTCTTTCAGCTCCAGGGACATCCCTTCCTTTCCCAAAACCCCATGGCTAGGGGCAGCTACTCCTGTGGAGAGCTGTGCAGCAGAAACAGGGTGAGTAACGGGTATTTCATTCTTTAATGTGCCATAAACATTCTCCTAAGCTGATTAAGGCTCCAGACAAAACCAGGCAGCTTTAGCTGGAGGGAAGTTCAAGGTCAGAGCTTCAAGAGATTTTTTTTTTGGTTAATGTTTAACTGTTGAACTCCTGGTACAACTTGTAGAAATCCTTTTCGTACCTCTATAAGATTGGGCCCTAACTGCAGCAAAAGGGCTTAAGGTGAGTCATTGTTCCCTGATAGAAGACCCTAGATATCTAGGGATATTTGAAAGCATAAGTGGAAAGTTGGTGTGATTGCATGTCCTATGCCTGAAAACCAAAGCAATGGACAGAGGACAAATATCGGAGAGAGAAGGCACCTCTATGCTTTGTGCCTCCAAGTGATCTGCCAGTGCAGGCTTCTTCAGGCATGGCTTTCATAGCCTGGAGAAGAACCAGATTTGCACAAAAGGAATATCTCTGCTCAGCTGGGCTCTCAGTCTTTGTCCCAAGCCCCTGATGCTTGAGGCTGCTTGGGGGGAAAGAAAGCCGACTGACACATGCCCAGAAGCCCTGCAAAAACCTCTCTATTCAGTGCACGCTGTCATTACTTCAGGTCCTGCCATCATACAGATTTATTAATTTACTAGTATCAAAGCCCATTTTAAAAATGGGCTTTGAAAGGGGCAGCAGGCAGGAAGGAGTGAGAGGGTGGCCATGGCTCCCACTGGCCCGCAAAGCGGGCTATAGGGAGTGGAAAGCCCCCCCCCTGGTGTCGACAGGGCTTTGCAACCCGCAAGGAGACTCCAACCCCAGCTCCATCCCAGCAGAAGCGTACCTGCGGGCCACAAAGCCCCGTTGCTGCCTGTCTCTTCATGGGCGACAATGGAGGCTGCAGCCACAAGGCTTCTAGAAGCTAAGGAGGGAGGGTGGGAGCTGGAGGGGGAGGGCCAATCAGGGTTGACCTGGACGGACAGGGCCCCGGACAGTTTCCTCCCAGGAGGCTGTTTCCCAAATATATAAGGGAGCAAAATAGTGTTAAAGATTATATTTATCTGTTGGATTTCTATCCTGCCGTTCCTGGAAGCTCACAGGGGCTCACAACCATAAAACCAGTACAATTCCAACAAAACAATGTCCATAAAACATCAACATAAAGGACTAGCCTCTCTTCTGAGTACTCCCTCCAGAAGTAAACATTCTAAAACAACAAGCTGACTCCCTTGGTATGTGCTAAAAACGGAGATGGGTGAAGGAGGGGGGTCAAAGGTCCCACCGTCAAGATCTGCATTTCTGATTTAGGATGCTTAGGGCTGATCCTGCGTAGAGCAGGGGGTTGGACTAGATGGCCTGTATGGCCCCTTCCAACTCTATGGTTCTATGATTCTATGATTAGGGTTGTGTGCTTTGGTGGCCAAAGCCCTAGTTCTGACTGCAACTCTGACAAACCTGGCTGTGGTGTGCCCCAAACGAAGCAACCCACCCAGCCTCTTCCCCCAAACCAAGCAACCCACCCAGCCTCTTCTGTTGGATCCTTCCCTGTGCGGTGGGAGGGACCCCCCTTCAGGCTCCCTGCCATCTCTTGGCCTGGGAACAGGGAAGCAGACTTGACCAGAGACGTCATACTTGGCCCCCTCAAAGAGTAATCAAGATGTGGTGTCCAGTGTTGGCAGAAACTTCCAGGCTGCCTTCATGGACAGACCTTGTTTACAGGGTGTCTAGATTTGATGTTTCAGTGGCTTGGATCCACATGGCCAGATGGCAGCATAGAGTTCTATCAACTAGGGTTGGCCATTTCTTGGTCAAAGTAATCAATATTTAGTTCCATTTTGCTATCAGAGTAAATAACCACTAAAAATGTATGTCTGGTATGAGCTCATCAAATCCTACTAGGAGCCTCTTCCACAGCCTGGTGCTATTTTATTTATTTTCATTTATACACCGCCTTTCTTTCCCTGGGGGCTCAGGGAGGCTTACAAAATATTTAAAAACACTTAGGAAATTTAAAATTAAATTACATCGGAATTTAAAACATTAGATATTAAGGGTTTTTAAATTTAAAATAATAATTGGATATTAATAATAACTCGAGCAGCTGGCTCCAGCTCCTTCTTCTGCAAGAGAGAAAGAGCGGGAGGACGGGTGGAAGAAACGGAGGCAGCAGCTCTAACGTTTTCTCTAGGCCTGAGCCTTCCTTGCTCTTCTCTGGCCCAGACTTTCCTTGGCTCCCATCCTTACCTGCTTATCTGAGGGACCCCTTATCTGCTTATGCCCCCCCCCCCGGCAGGGCACTCTGCTCTATGGGCGCTAGCCTACTGGAGATCCCTGGCCCAAGGGAAGCCTAGCCCAAACAGGGCAGATTGAGCTTTCTCGGCCAAACCTATAAAATAACGTGCAAGTCTCTCAATTATGCATTCAGAACAAGTAAGAAGAAGACAGAGAGTTATTTCCTAATTACAAAAAGCTTGTTAGTTAACTTGCTGCACAAAAACACGAAACTCTTCCAACCAACACTAAAAAATTAAAGCAGTAAGAAAGAGTTTGCACCTTCCCCTATATTTGGTGCCCTGTGGGCCACACAAGCAGCAAGAAACCCTTGCTCGTCCCTTCCTGTCAGAGGACAGCCATCCCGGGACGTGAGGGAGCGGGAGACATTCCGGCCACACCTCCCACACGTTTCACAACCAGAAAGGGGCCAGGGACTGGGTATAGTTAAGCCAGCGTTTCCCAGCCTGTAGGTCCCGACTCAAAAGTGGGCCGTGAAGCATGTTCTACTGATCTCTGCATGCTCCGCACAAAGACTCTGTATGTGTCACCATCTGGACTTGTGGGTCACCATACCAAAAACAGAGGAAACTGCTGGTTCAAGCCACTGATCGTGGCTGCTCTCTTTTAAGGGGGTTCGTAACAGCCCCAGTAAAATATATGAGCAATTAATTTTTGTGGTGTCACTGGTGGTAGGTAACTAGAATCATAGAATCACAGAGTTGGAAGGGACCTCATGGGTCATCTAGTCCACCTCCTGCACTAGGCAGGACACTTACATCCCAATCGCTCATCTACTGTCACCTGCCACCCCCTTGAGCCTTCACAGAATCAGCCTTTCCATTAGATGGCTCTCTAGCCTCTGTTTAAAAATTTCAACTGCGGCCTCCAGTGTTCTTTTATTTAGTTAATTCATAGCTCATCTTTCTTGCTGAGACTCAAGACAGTGTAGAAAGTGCTGTAAAGTCAAACCCAACTTATGGCGACCCTGTAGGGGTTTCAAGTCAAGAGGAACGTGGCCTCCCTCTGCATCTCCTGCGTGGTCTGCCACCCAAGTACTAAGCAAGGCCAAACTTGAATGACTAGACCGGCCATTCAGGCCAAGGGCCAAGGTGGACTGCAGCATATGAAACCATGAGACAGCTCCAGTTAATAACGCGGTCGGGCTAGGGTGGCAGACTCCATGGGGTCACCATTAGCCAGCGGTGGCTTGGTGGCCAAAAGAGAAGCACAAAAGGCATCCTGCCACAGCAGAGAAAGGGGAGAGCAAAGGTAGAAAACAGGGCAGGCAGAGGAAGGTGCCTGGGGCATTCTGCCGTCAGAGGGGTGGGTGCTGAGAAATGGGCCCGCCATGCTTCTTGCCACATGTTTCTTCAGCCTCCTGGCCACTTTCCTCAGCATTTGCCTGCCGCCTAGTATAACAAGCAACAAGGCTGCCTGCAGTCATGAACTGACCCCATGACTGGAAAAGCTTCTGCAAACCAGAGGTTCACAGAGAGGAGAAATCTCGGGCATCTGGAGGCCGAAAGATCTTCCTGCTCAGCCACAAATTTCGAACAGACTCAAAGCATGGGATTTTAAGCAAGATATATGATTAACAACAAAGTCACTTTCTAATCACACTTAAGATAGGCTTTTAAGAATGCCGGCCTCAGCAACATCCGCACCTGTTCCGAGCCTCACTGGAACACAGAATTCAATCGCTTGGGACCAAGCCAGGGAATCAGGTTTGCAGCCGGCACAATAGATCTCTCCTGCCATTCACGTTTCTGATCTCACACCTGCTTGCCTAGGTCAGAATTCTCTGCTGCAGCCCCTGGCTCTGTTTCTAACGGAGCTGGCTTGCCGCAGAGCGCTCTTGGCACAGGTCAGGGGTCAAGGAAGCAAGTAAATCACCAATAAATAGCAAGAGTGGGGCATGGGGGGGGGGGGGTAGAGAGGAATCCCGGCCACGAAAGCAACCCTATCTCTTTGATGGTGAACAAATGTGCATACTTGTCATCTCAAGCTCAGTCTCCTCTCTTCTCCTGGGAATCCTACTTGCCTTATCTCCTTTTGGAAAATATGATATAAACCTGTCCAGAGCTCCCTGCTGTGACATTTTTGTGTTTTATGCTGTGGAGGAAGAAAGCAGCATGACATCACTCTTGTAGCATGGCTGCCCCTCTGAGATAGCCCTGCAAAGCTTAGAAGAAGCCCCGCTTGAAAAGAAGGCCAAGATGAGGCCAACGATCAAGTCAGAGGGGCCCTCTCTGCTCCGGTCTCCCCTTCCCTTGCCTGTCTTATCACCTTCAAGCCACAGGTACTGTCCAGCTGATATTTCAGGTGCTTTCCAGTTTTCGGCCAGTACCAGCCTTGCTGCTGTTGTTGCCAAGAAGAAAAGGTTTTTGGCTTGAGGTGGCAACTGGCTAACAGCATCGATTCAGGTGGGTAAGCACTCTGGCTTCACTGATCCTCAGGTGGTGTCATTTGCCTCACCAAAACTCTGGAAGCAGAGATTATGTTTGTGGAGAATTTTTATAGGAGAAAGTGGGGTGGGGTGGTGTGGGGAGGAAAGCAGCTGGGGGAAAGCCCTTTGGTCAGCAGGGCTGTCCGGCTGACCCTTCGCAGGCTCCGAGGAGGGCCATGGGGTTCCCCTGACAGTGAAGAGATGGAACAAATAGGAAGAGAGCCCAGTCCAAACCCAGCTGCAAAGCGTTAACTTGGGAAAGAAAGCAATCAGTCCTAATTTGACTGAGCCCTGTAACGTGAAGTCCAATCTCATATTACAAATGCGCAACCTCGGAAAGTAATCCCTGTGAAACGTTCAAAAAACAGCTAAAAATTGGGAACAAATGCACACAGTCTGCCCAGCCGAAGAGCCTGCCGAAAGTCACACCGCATCGTTCTTTGCGCAGAGTGTTCTGGGAATCTGCTCAGCAAGCTGCATCTCCTGGCCACACAAAGAACTACAACAAAGTCTGGTGAGAAATTACGTTTACAGATTTAGGAAATGCTTATGCCACCTCTCTGGGGAACCTGTCAATACATTACAACAGAAAACAACACATTAAAAGTTATTAAAACCTAGCATAATAAAACCATAAAAGGCTGAAATGCTTAATGGTAACAGTGTTCTCCCTTCTCCCGTAAAAGCCCCCTCCAAATCCCTGGCAAACAAGCAGGGCTTGCAGCACACCCTGAAGAGCTCCACGGAAGCCCCCCCCCTTCAGGGAACCCATTCCACAGAGCAGGAGTCACGACTGAAAAGGCTCTGGACCCTGCTCAATGCCACACAAGCCACTCTAAGTGGTGGGACAGCCAGCCAATGGCTGCCTGAAAACTGCAGCTGATGCACAGGGACATACAGAAGGAGACGGTCCTTCAAATATGTGGGTACCAGGTCAAGAACAGCTTTAAAGGTCATAACTAACCCTTGGGATGAACTGGGAGCCAATGTAGCTGTTTCAAAATGGAGGCCACATATTCCCAGTGGCCAGCTCTCGACAATAATCAGGTTGCCATATTATGGATCAGTTGTAGCTTCTTGGCTGTTTTCAAGGGCAGCTCCACATAGTGTGTTGCATCAGTCCAGAGATTGCAAAAGTCGTGATCAGTGTGGCCAGATTGGATGACTCAAGTCTAGTCAAAATGGTCAACCAGACCCAGCTGACAGAAGGCATCCCTGGCTACCATGACAACTGGCTTTCCATAGAGCCAAGAGGGTCCCTGAGGCCTCTCCTGCCCCCCCCCCCGGTTCTTAATGAAGACAAGTGGATTCCGTCCATCTAGAGCAGAAGGCTTCTTAAATCTTTGGGCATCTTAGGAATTTGGACATTGGTTGGTCAGCACAAGCACAAGATGACTGCCACAACAGGTGGAGACCAGAACAAAATGGCAGTTAGTGAGCTGAAGTGTAACTCGAATAGCACCAACATTTCAAGAAGAAGCTGTGTTTAACAGGATTTCTCTTTAACTGAATGTATTGTTTTAAAGTGGGACTGTGGCATTTTTTCAATGTAAGTCAAGTTTGGGGGGGGGGAATGAAACTGTAAATATTTTAAACAAGCAGTGTTCTTCAGCTACGTGGTCAGGACCAACAGGTGGGGCACACAAGGTCACCTGCCAGACTTGAGGTCCAGCCACTCTGGTCTTTCTGCTGTTTTGAAGGCCAGTGCGTGTACAAAACAAGAGAAGACCCTGGCCTCAGGGAGCCCACGCCATGAACCTAAGCATAGGATGAGGATAACACAGTTCAGTGTTCCATGTAAGATGCACTGGCACCCACTAGTTCATTTTCGCACATATTACTGCCAAAACGAACCATTAACAAGCCCCTTTGGATGAGATCTGTCAACCAGTTGTCAATCCACCTAACAGTAATAGGATCCATACCATATTTTACCAACTTGTCAATATAAATATCATGTGGAACCTTATCAAAAGCCTTACTAAAATCAAGGTAAACTATGTCCACATTCCCCTGATCCAGCAAGGTAGTAACTTTCTAAAAAAAAAAGGTTAGTCTGACATGACTTGCTCTTGAGAAAGCCGTACTGACTCTTAGTAATCATAGCCATCTGCTCTAGCTGCTCAAGGACCGAATGTTTGATGATTTGTTCTAAAGTTTGGCAGCTAAAGCTAACAAGTCGGTAGTTATCTGGATCCTCCTTTTTCCCCTTCTTGAATGTAGGAACATTTGCCCACCTCCAGTAAGCAGTTCCCGTTGGCAGTAGAGGATCGAACCTGCAGTAATGGTTTTAAACTACATGTAGAATGTATTTGGCTAGATATCAGGAAAAAGATTTTCACAGTCAGAGTAGTCTTCAGCAGTGGTGGGGAGCTCCCCCTCCCTGGCAATCTTTAAGCCGCAGCTGGACAAATACTTATCCTGGATGCTTGAAGCTGTTCCTGCATTGAGCGGGGGTGTGGACTAAATGGCCTGTCTGGCTCCTTGCAACTCTATGATTCTATGACAGACAAGGTTCCAACACGTGGCCACTTCATTTAGCCTTTGGGAGGGCAGTGGGGTGAGAGAGGGAATTGCTTCTGCAGTAGGAATGGACTGCGTATAAAATACTCCTTTCTGTGATATGGTTTGTTTTTCCCTCCACACAGTAAAAACCAACACCGTCTTTTCCTGGCACGCAAAAATGGCTGACTGAGCAGTTCTTCTCTTTGCCAACAACACAAAACGACATTCTTCCTTGACTGGCAAAACAGTGTAGGCACTCAGGCTGAATCTAAGAACTGGCCCTTCTGTGATTTCGGATGGCTTTCTACTTCTAACTTCCCGAAACCCCAAAGGAGACATTTTTGTTTTTGTTTTTAAAAAATGCACTGAAACCCAAGTATTGGAACAGCAGAACAGGAAAGAGGCATTCACAGAGACCAACGTCCTTAGAATTCTGCAGCCCTTAAACTGTTCCTCATCCCTCCTTCTGAGTAATATATTACTTAACTGACTGCCGGATGACTTTTCCGCCACTCCTCTGTGATTCACCAGTCTCTGAGCTGAAACATCAGACTAAGGCCCTGTTCACTGACAAGCATTCATAATCCCTCAGTGGCACTTCTCACAACCCAGAGAGCAGCTGGTGCAAATGTCTCAAGAGGTGGCCTTTTGTCTTCCCTTTACACATCTGCAGTTTCAATGAGAGACAGCAGCAGACAATTAAGTTCTGGTGTAGTCATTAAGCCTTTTAGACAGGATAGGCTAGGTTAGCCAAAAGGTTTTTCACCAAAGGGGGAATATATCACAAGGATATCTGTAGTTATGTGTTTCCCAGGGTACCAGCTGAGGGAGCTACGCATCAAACTGCTACTCTCAGAATTCCTAGGGAGATTTTAGGGGCAGACGCATTTCAGCTAGGCCAGTATTCAAAAGTACCTTTCAAAAGTAGTCAGAAAGAAATTGAACTGTCTCTAAGAATATCCTAGGATCTAGAAAACCATGGTAGCTAACATTGACCATGTGTAAAGGGAAGCTTGGTCTGATTCACGCACCCCCCATTTAGTAGCTGTGGTTGTCATGATACCCACTGAGACCTTTTCTGGTACCTGCCAAGTGTTTTTAGAAAGAGGGTGGGACCAAGTGAGACTTTTGCCCAGCAGGGCTTCTGATTGTCCACTGCAAATGCTGGCAGGGGCTCCTGGGAATTGTAGTCCATGGACATCTGGAGGGCCGCAGTTTGACTACCCCTGACGTACAGAAAGGGGGGCTGAATGACAGCCTCTCAACCTCCCCCCCCATCCTTTTGAGGTTCTGCTCCTTCCCCAGTGGCAACCCCAATGATCATGGCAGGAGGCTGTGACCAGGCAGATCCTGACAGGAGGGGAGGAATGTAAAGTTGTAAGCTGCTCTGGGTTCCCTGTGAGGTGAAAAATGGAGTATAAATATCTAAATAAATAAACTCCTAGAATATACTGTCAAAGGCTTGAGCTTTGCTTTTATCTCACTCCATACATTATAACTAGACTCCACCCCTGAATGCTGCCATTTATTCTAGGGCAGGGGTAGTCAACCTGTGGTCCTCCAGATATCTATGGACTACAATTCTCAGGAGCTCCTGCCAGCGTTTGCTGGCAGGGGCTCATGGGAATTCTAGTCCATGTACATCTGGAGGACCACAGGTTGACTACCCCTGCTCTAGGGTACTAATACTGTCCTCTGGAGATAAACTGGAAAACTCCTGACCTCACCTGGGGGGTTGGCAACCTTTTAGCATCCTCAGCTAAGCAAAAGTCAGCAAGGCCTGGCATTTATAAAAAGGGAAAAGTGCAGGGATAGAATTTACAACCTTCCCTTCCATTTTACAGTGTTACGGAATGGGTAATATGATAACTTGCTCTCCTATTGCATGACCTCAGTTTGGCCAACAGCAAGTTTCAGAGTCTGCTGCATGAATTGTTTCAATTTCTGTTTATATTCAAATTGTTTTAAGCCCCTTCTCATTTTGGGAGTCAATCTGTAGTCACCGAAACAGAGCAGGAAGAGTGCGACCTCCACAAGCCCAGGTTCCCAGCAAAGATATGGATGCATTTGACGGTCAAGCTTTCCTTTCCACAGTTTGTGATTTGCAAGAGCACTGCACTCTGATGGCGGAATGCAGACTGGCATGCTAATATTTTCCCGACCCAGGGCCTAGGTCACAACACGATGGTCAAGTCTGTGATGGATCAGCCTCCCTCCTTGGAAACATCCTTCTTTTTTGTAAAAAATCAAAGCCCATACTGGAGGAGAGCGAGGATGATCTGGGGCCAAGGGACCAAGCCCTATGAAGATAGGTTGAGGGACTTGGGAATGTTCAGCCTGGAGAAAAGGAGGTTGAGAGGGGACATGATAGCCCTCTAAGTATTTGAAGGTTGTCACTTGGAGGAGGGCAGGATGCTGTTTCTGCTGGCTGCAGAGGAGAGGACACGCAGTAATGGGTTTAAACTTCAAGTACAACGATATAGGCTAGATATCAGGAAAAGGTTTTTCACAGTCAGAGTAGTTCAGCAGTGGAATAGGCTGCCTAAGGAGGTGGTGAGCTCCCCCTCACTGGCAGTCTTCAAGCAAAGGTTGGATACACACTTTTCTTGGATGCTTTAGGATGCTTAGGGCTAATCCTGTGTCGAGCAGGGGGTTGGACTAGATGGCCTGTATGGCCCCTTCCAACTCTATGATTCTATGATTCTGTGATTCCATGATCTCCACCAACAAACGGACATCCTTCAGTGGATCGGGACAGGATCCTGGCTGGCAGCCCAGCGCTGTATGTATGTATGTATGTATGTATGTATGTATGTATGTATGTATGTATGTATTTATTTATTTATTTATTTATTTATTATATTTATATACCGCCCTCCCCGGGGGCTCAGGGCGGTTTACATAATAACATAAGAACAATCCCACAAGGCCAATTAGCCTCAGCGTTGGAAATAAGTTTGCCTTCTTCTGTTCCTCACTCTCTACTCTCCATGGATGCTTGGGGGCTGGTGACCCTGTTGTAATTTATTCTTTCAAAAAAATGGGGCTTTTTTCAATGACCTTCTGAGCCACTGTCTGCTGCTTTAGAAACTCCAGCAAACATATCATACAACACCTGAAATAGACCACGAGTCCATAACTATAGAAACATACATTAAGGACTGCACAGCAGGTAAAGAGAATGGCATAGAATAAGCATTATAGGGAATTCAGATTTCTCCTCCGTCCTCCGGCTGAGCTGCCCTCTCCCTCTCTTCTGGAAAAATACAGAACATTCTTTGTCCTTCCCCCTTCACCGAGAGAACAAATGACATCACCGCCACTTAAGGGGGTCTGCAGGCCAATAAAAATAACACTTACTGACCAAGAGCACGATTGCAAGGAATATTTTTGGAACCAGAGCCTGCATTCCTGAAAGTCCCTTGCTCCCTCATCCAAACATATCATGGCCTAAAAATTCCTCCCATTTCTTAACCAGTGTTTCTTTTGGGCTTGCACAATGGCACAGTTCTTTTCCTGAGCTGTGGTTGTGCATGGAAGAGGAAAGAAAAGGGGCTCATGCTACTATGACCTATAAGGCAACTCGCAGGGCTCACACTGTTAGTTTATTCATTAGTTTAACCTGAAAGAAGCAGGCACATTTTTA
The DNA here is from genome assembly GCF_049243985.1 of Paroedura picta. Taxonomy (NCBI): domain Eukaryota; kingdom Metazoa; phylum Chordata; class Lepidosauria; order Squamata; family Gekkonidae; genus Paroedura; species Paroedura picta. Next base: position 123,506,500 of record NC_135374.1, on the reverse strand, counting down.
AAACTGGGACCAAACAGAAGTTGCCATCATTCTTCGATCCCTGTTCTCTCTTGTTTCCTGAAGCAGCCAGTTTACTCCAGCAAGAGCAGGCTCACAGTGCAACCACTTACTTACCTGGTGCTACGTGGAGTCTGCACCTGGGGACACTCGCCCTCTTCCTCCCCACCTCTCCCTCGCTAAATGCCCCATTCTAAGCAGCCACCCGTCAGGAATTCTCTAGTTTTGGTGCTCCTGCATTAAGCAACTGGACTAGGAATTCTAGAAATCTGTGACTAACATACTTCACAAGCTACGTTGTATGCTCTCCTGGAACTTGCCAATTTTACTGTAGTGGTAGATATGGAAATCCTAATATATAATTAAGACCCATAGGGAACAGGATGCATCAGCTCCTGGTTCTTCCTGTCCTCCATGTTCCAAGTGCATATCCACACCAGTGTGAACATGAGTGAGGTGGGGGTCTCCGTCTCAGAGTCAAACATGCTGGACTTCTTGCTGACCAAAGAGCAACAACAGAATCCCATTCTGGCCAAATGTGCTTTTCCTTCAGCTGTTTCTGAAAGGGCCGACCGAGCACTCTGTAAATCCGAGGCCTGTCCTTAAACATCGATGATCCCCTTGTATTTGGCATTGGCTACTGTTATCCTGAGTACCTATTCTGAACCTTCTGGTGTTCACGTTGTCCTCTGAGAAACAGAAAGGCTGGAGGTGGCATCCATTTGCAGAGTACAGAACTTATAAGGGACTTCCATGGATGTTAACTAAAGAGCACAGATTCCTCTCTTACTATCTTGGAGACTCAAGAGTCTGAAGAGCTACTGCTTGGCTGCGGTTTCCCACAACATTTGCTGGCTCCCTATAATAGTACTGTCAAGAAGTGAATAGCAAAAGGTGAAGGAAACTGCCACAAGGCTGTTTAAAGTTTTAGAGCACTGAATTACCAGCCTGCCCACATCACTATTCTTTCAATGCTTATCAGGGCTATGCTACAAAACTGAGGGCAGGATTTTAATATGTGCAGTTCTGCTTTATTGTATAATCTGAGGTTCACTGGTACTCAGGTACCCCCATAGGAGCATTACCGTCTTCTAATACCAACATGCTGGTGGTCCCTGGCCCTAAAGAAATACAGCTGGCATCAACCAGAGACAGGGTCTTTTTGGCCTTGGCTCCAGCCTGTCGAAATCAGCTCCCAGCAGACACCCAGGCCTTGACAGAACGACTTAAGTCCCACAGGGCCTATAAAATGGCACTATTCCACCAGGCTTATGGCTGAGGACAGAACAATTAAATAAAACCAAATGGGCTTTGTCCCTCTCCAGAATATCTCTCACCTCTCCTCTCCACTGAGCATATGGCTGGGATGTGGGACAATGGAGCATTTATAAAAATTTTAACTAGAATTTTAATGTTCTAAACCACTCCGAGCTTGTCCATTGAGAGAAGGGCAGTCTATTCATTAAATAAACAAACAAGCAAACAAACAAATACATAAATAAATGTGGCTTTGTTTAATATTATGCAAGTTATTTGTAGACACATTTATGTCCACAAAACCAATAGCTGCCTTATTGTATGAATATACTTATTTTAATGTGAGAAATTATTACTGAAGTGACTTTTAGATATCTTGTGTTTTTATAGATCTGGAATTTGGGGAGGAGTTTGCTCCCAACTCTCTGTCCTGAATGGACACGTAAATACAGCACCAGTTAGTTCCACTTCAAAGTCAGAAACACAATCCAGGGTCAGGGCAGACAGAAATCAGAAGAATGGTCAAAACACCGTCTAAGGTCAGGATAGTCAGAAGTTAGAAGCACAGACAAAAACCCCATTCCAAAAGTCAAATACCAGTTAAAACACACTCACAGTTTCAAGTTCAAAGAGAGACCCCAAAATAGAGTTCCAGAGCAAAGACTAGGGTCAGAGTCCAGGGAGTTAATCAGTAATACTGGCTGCACAGTCAGGAACTACCAAACATAGAACTCCCATACGGCCACTCCCTTGTTTGTTGCTTTTATACATCTAGCTAAACACCTGCCAGCCACTTCAGCCCAGCTCCTGCAAACACTCGTTCTCGTGGCTAATGTGAAGTCTGTGGTGTGCTACCAACTTGACACTGGACCTTTTGTCTTGAAGTTAACTGGCTGGCAGCTGTTTTTTTGTTGCCAACTCAGAGCTGGGGGACTGCGAGGCCATTATACTGGTACCTGGCTGTGGATCGATGTCTGGGTCTCTGTTATTGGCTGTGGGTTTAGGTCAGTTACTGGCTGCCTTTTCCTCACAAGAATCAGAGCTGTAGCCGGATCCTCATTATTCCATAACCTGATCAAATTCCGAATTTACTGAGATAAAGGCAAGTACCCAGATAAATTGGAGTTTGGCTCTTACTACAAGCTCAGAATCTACAGTGGGATTAAATCACTTTAGGAAACCCAGTATGTGGAGAGAAAACAAACTGTAATCTTCCCAGATTCCTTCATTCAGGCACCACAACAAATTGGATCTTGCTTTAAGGCTTCCAAAATGTATTTGATTTTCTTCACCTGCAGCTTACCTTTACTGCTGAGATGCATTCCATATACAAATTGAGGAAGGAGGGAGAGACTATGTTTGGAAGACATCACAGAATCATAGAGTTGGAAGGGGCCATACAGGCCATCTAGTCCAACCCCCTGCTCAACACAGGATCAGCCCTAAGCATCCTAAAGCATCCAAGAAAAGTGTGTATCCAACCTTTGCTTGAAGACTGCCAGTGAGGGGGAGCTCACCACCTCCTTAGGCAGCCTATTCCATTGCTGTACTACTCTGACTGTGAAAATTGTTTTCCTGATATCTAGCCTATCGTTGTACTTGTAGTTTAAACCCATTACTGCGTGTCCTCTCCTCTGCAGCCATATATATATTAACATCCTATCTATTGTTGGTTATTTGTTTCACCCAGCTATTCTCTGTGCATCTTTCACTTTACTTTCTAAAACTATAAGTTCTTCCAAAGATTCTTCTTGGAAGAAATATGTCAAACTTTCATCTCTTTAGTATAGTTCCTCAGTGTATTGTTCCTACCTTTAAAAAAAATTATCCTGTTCTGTTAATGTATTTCCGTGTTGATCTTTCAGCATGACCAACTATGTTTTGAATTTTGTTTTGTTCTCTTGTACTTTGTGGAATGTTCTTCCTTTTTTGTTGTTCTGTCGGTTATTATAATAATTATCTTTGTTCCTATTTCCAAGTTACTGGAACACTGTATTTAAGCTTTTGATTCTGTTTCTTTTTACTTCAGTTATTTCTTCTCATGCATCTGTAGCCATTTTAAGAGTTCATCAGTCATCTATTGAGGCTTTTCATTTCTTTTGGAACCAGGAATAGTCTTTGTGCATTCTCTGGTTTTACTCCATAGCTCTTCTGATTCATGTGCATTTGAACTTGGTAATACAAATATGTTCGTTATGTGGTCTTTAAACTCTTCAAGGATGTTGCTTAGATTGTATATTCACACAGTGAATGCTTTGGAGTTTTTCTTCAACTTTATTCTGATGTCTGATGTTAGTGATAGCTTCCTGGTCTTATTTTAGCAGTGAGAACAGAGGTTCTCCATCTTCTTCTCTACTTGACTTCTATATTTGCTGTCTGGGGTTGTCCACATATATAATGGAGTTCCAATGAAAAAATTGTTGTCTTCACATAATCTATGTCACTCTCCTGCTCCTAGCCCAAATCTTCCACCAGTCTTTGATTCTGCTTTGTCTCTTACTTTTGCATTCCAGTCAACTATGATTATCAGCACATCTTCTTTAGATGTGTGATCAATTTCTTCCTAGAAACTTGCGCGAAAGCTTTTAATTTCTTCCTCTTCAGCATTTGTAGGTTATATTAAAATGCTTTCCATGAAGTCTGATTGATATTATTCAATCAGACTTTGCATTATAGCCCCTGGATTCTTGACCTACATCTAGCTTCACTACTAACAATTCAATTTCTCCTGTATTCATCATTCCCTGAGTTAAAGACTTTGTAATTTTGACGGAAAATATCCTAATCCAACACACTTTAATTCATTAGTTATATTCAAAGTAAAAAAAATAGGGACATGACAGAACCATTGTGGGGATAAGAAAGTGACATTGTAACAGGTGATGAAAAGAGGGCTGAACTGCTCAGTTCCGACTTCTCCAGTCTTCTCTTGTGCGGGGAATCATGCTCAGCGTAGCGAAAATCATTTCACATGATGAGGGATGGGAATTGAGGCTGAGGATCACTGTACAGATTGTCCATAAATACCCTAGTTTCTTTAAATGAAACCAAATATTCTGAGCCAGATAAATTGCATCAAAGGGTACTAAAAGAATTTGCAGACATAATTTCTGAAACCATTATTTTTGACAATTCTTGGAGAACAGGTAAAGTGCCAGAAGATTAGAGGTGGACAAGTGTTGTCCCCATCTTCAAGAAGGGGAAAAAGGAGGATCCAGGTAACTACTGACCAGTCAGCTTGATGTCTATAGCTCGCAAAATTTTAGAACAAATCATTAAACAGTGGGTCCTTGAGCAGCTAGAGCAGATGGCTGTAATTACCAAGAGTCAGCAAGAAGAAGTCATATCAGACTAACCTTATATCTTTTTTTGAGAAACCTACTACCTTGCTAGACCAGGGGAATGCTGTGGACATAGTTTATCCTGATTACAGTAAGGATTTTGATAAGAAGAGTTTATTTTTATATGCCGCTTTTCTCTACCCGAAGTAGAAGAAGAAGAAGAAGAAGAAGAAGAGTTGGTTCTTATATGCCGCTTTTCCCTACCCGAAGGAGGCTCAAAGTGGCTTACAATCTCCTTCCCTTTCTTCTCTCTACAACAGACACCCTGTAAAGTAAGTGAGGCTGAGAGAGCCCTGATATTACTGCTCAGTCAGAACAACTTTATCAGTGCTGTGGTGAGCCCAAGGTCACCCAGCTGGCTGGATGTGGGGGAGCGCAGAATCAAACCTGGCTTGCCAGATTAGAAGTCTGCACTCCTAACCACTACACCAAGCTGAGATTATTGATATTCTTATTGCCAAGATGGTAAAATGCAGTACGGATCCTATTACTGTTAGGTGAATCAAGAACTAGTTGATAGATCGCACCTAAAGGGGCCTGTAAATAGTTTACCGTCTTCTTGGAGAGGAGTGACGAATGGACCCTTGAGAAGGCCTGTATTTGGGGAAGTGAGGGACCTCAGGAGGGGGTATAATACTCTCATACAGACCTTTCGGATTCACATTTAGACTATCACCCCCCCCCCCCCCCCCATTGCTCATGGGCAGATAAGATGCCTGGACAAGCTAGTTCCAGCCCGTGGGCTATATGTCTGCTGTAGGATTTTCAAGGCAAGAGATGAACAGAGGTAGTTTACAATTGCCTATATCAGCCCTTATTCCTTGGTGGTCTCCCAGGGCCAATCCTTCTTACCTTCTGAGATATAACAAGACTGGGCTATCCTGAGCTACCCAGGAGAGAGCAATTTTAAAAGAGACCAAACCATCTTGAACCTGGGACATCAGAGCACTAGCAATAATTTCTACAGGATCTTGGACTCCATTCATACCTTACCCTATGAATGAGCATGGATAGGAATCGTCCTACAATAAGGGGAAGTGAATGGGCAAGTAGAACAGATGACAGGGCCTGTCCCCACCGTCTGTGCATAGAAGTGGAATCACGTGAACCAGGTGGGGAAGATCAGCTACACAGCAGCTCTTACTTTCCTGTAGCTGTTGGGCTGTCACACAGAGTGATGAATCGCCTCTTCTCTAAGAGCGTGAAGTGAGGCCACAGCATGCCAGGTGCTAGAACCCTACCCACCCCCAAAAAGGGTCAAAATAGCCTCAAGCCTCTGTAGGATAAAACATGGTGTAAAATTAAATATTAATATTTATTAAAATTAAAAACCCAAGGCTTGAAATATAGCCTCATTAAAATCCAAATAGAAATTCATGCTAATGCTACCACTGACCAGATGCATTTCGGCATCCCTGCCTTTATCAGTGGTCAGTATAAATAAGATCCCGGGGTATAAGATCGGCCCCAGGCAGTGGCATGAGCCATTGGAGGATGCCCCCCTGTTATTATTGTTGCTCAGACATTAAGAATTGTTGGAATCCAGCTACAAGGAAGCTCCATTTGCACGAGTCTGGCAGCATATTCAGTCTGACAAATATTATAGGGGATCTGTGATATATTGAATAAATAGGTTTTATATTTTACATGACAAGCAACTGAAGATGATAAGAAGAAGTTGGAGTCTGGATTGGTACTGTTATATTTTGCTTTGATCTGACAGGGCAACACTGGTGATGTTGTGGTAGCCAGAGGAAACCCGGGGCTGAGGAAATCAACGCTGATTTAATGTTTACTTAGGATCTGTTCCACCAATGAATTCCAGATGTGGGCTCTAATTGTCACATTTTGCTGTGCTGGAGCAGCATGAATCTGTACGGGTTATTCATAAAACAATCTGCCAGACGCACATTAAATCTTGCACTTTGCCAGCTATTGTAAGAAAAAAGATGCTCTTAAAATTCTAAGCATTCAGTTCTCTCTTTCCTCCCCCCCCCCCTCTCTGGTATTAGAAAGCTACATGTGATTTGAGCTTCCAATTCAAAACAAATCCAAAAGCTGTCATCTGTAGCTCTCGCTAGATAGCAGTGGAGTAATACAGCACAGCTCCTGAGCATCCGCAAATGCTGGCAGGGGCTCCTGGGAATTGTAGTCCATGGACATCTGGAGGGCCGCAGTTTGACTACCCCTGCGCTACACACTGGGGGCACACACTGCATCTCTAAAGCTACAGTAAACAAGTTGGCCCCCTCTTCAACATGTCTACCTTTTACGTAGCTCAACACAGCTCTCCTCTCCCTTTTACGTAGTTCAACATAACACATTGCCACACATCCCCACCTCCTCAACCATCCTAACTGCCTTTCTCCAAACATGTTCCAGCTTGTCAGCAAAATGAGGTCTTACCAATGCAGAAGTGACATTACTACTTCCCTTGCTCCAGTCTCTGTACTGCTAGCGATGCAGCCTCATACATCCTCAGCCTTCGTAGCTCCCATATCCCACTGCGGCTCCTCTTCCACTTATTGCCCACCAGAACCCCTAAGTCCCTTTTACACGGACTACTATCAAGTCAGATATCCCCATCTTATATTTATGCATGGCATGTTTATTACCCAAATATAATACTTCTCTCTATTAAAATTCATTTGGTTGGCCGAATTTTCCAGTCTTCTCCATTCTCCTTGAAGAAGGATATCCAATTTATGTCATCTGCTAATTTGAACAATGTACCCTCCATTGACTCGTCCATATCATTAATGAAAGTGTTGCCCAGCTACTCTCCCGCCAGGCCCCAACTGTATCCGAGTCAGATGCTGCTGCCAGGCCAGCCTCTCAAGGCCTGGGGGGACCAGAGGCCCCCCCCAGGAGGAGCTGCCGTGGTGGAGAGCAGCCGAGGAGCCAGCAGGCTGTATGCCCAGACCTGTGACAGCACAGGAGTCTGCGAGGAGCCGCCTATATCCAGCCTCCCCAGGCCAGTGCCCTGGATGTCCAGGGAGGGAGGGCAAAGCCATGCCAGTGGGCGGAAAGGGCAAATAACTGGGCATCAGGAGAGGAGGAAGGGCAGGGTGCACGGGAGCATCTGGAAACCCCTAGGGAAGGGGGAGGGGGGGAATAGGGGAAAGGACATGGGATAAAAGAGAAGCAGACAGCAGTCAGGGTTGGATGCAAGGAAGGTGAAGTGGCGGATGACTGGAGGAGAAAGCGGAGAGGAAAGCAAAGGAGAAAAGAGCAAGGATGAAGGGGGGTGAGAAAAGAGGGGGGAGGGGAAGCTGGAGAAAGTGAGACGGGGAGGCTGAAAGAGGCAATGGAGACCCATGGAGCGCCTGAAGGCTGAATGGCTCAGATAGCAGAGGGGGCAGGAGCTCCAGGAGGCCTCACAAGCCCCCACATATGTTAAAAAATACCAACACCAGCACACAACCCTGCGGCACACCGTTGGTCACCTCCCTCCAAGATGAAGATGTGCCATTGATGGGTTCCATTGGTCAGACAATTACAAATCCATTAGGTTGTGACCTTATCTATCCCTGTTTCTATTAACTTTTTCACAAGAATATCACAGAGGACCTTATTAAAGGCCTCACTAAAATCAAGATTTCTTATATACACCACATTTTCAAGAAAGGAAGAAAGGAAGAAAGGAAGAAAGATTAGCCTGGCCGGAGCTACCCTTGAGAAATCCATGTTGCACCACATTAAGCACCACATTAAGCATGCTTTGTGTGCTTACATCCTGCCTATTTAATTATCTTTTCCAAAACCTTTCCTGGTACTGATGCTGAACTGAGAATCGAGCAATCCAAAGACGAACTGATTGGGCAGTCCCTGTCAGGGCCTTCTTTTTTCCCTCTTTTAAAGCATGACACAACCATGCCACCATGCTCAATACACAGGGGCTTTATTCTGCAAGACCTGGGTGGGTGTGGCCACCCTATGGAGGACCCTGGGCTTTCCAAGCCCCCACCCACCCACCAACCCACAAGGTGTCACAGGGGTGGGGGCTGGCAGTAAGATGAGTGACTGCGACAGTAAGAGAAAGAGGGAGGAAGCCTGGCAGGGGATGGAAGTCCATAAAAATGGCTACTCAAGAGTAAACAAAGAGTTTGAGGGAGGAACTGCCTTAGTGTTAACTAAGGTGCACACCCATTACTTTTGGGACCAACTGAGGACTTTATGCAAAGTGACATAAAACATTTCCAGCCCCTGCATCAAACAAACCCCTGCATTCTTCATAGTTTTTGATGTGGTTCAGAGAATTTATGCTGACATCACAGGGGAAAAGAACAAAGCCAATGGTTCTGTGCATATCTGACAGGCAACTATTGTGCTATGTCACAGCACATCCACCGCTGACAAAATCAGGCGTTAACTCTGAGAGCTGAAAGAGCCCATCCCCTCTCCCCTGACAAAAAGCAGAAGTCGACTATATGTTTAAAAGTTTTGTTAGGTATTACATAAGCAGCAGAAAAATCTGAGAGAAATAGGATCCCCCCCCCCCAAGAGCATGGGGTAAAGGTAAAGGTAAAGGTATCCCCTGTGCAAGCACCGAGTCATGTCTGACCCTTGGGGTGACGCCCTCCAGCGTTTTCATGGCAGACTCAATACAGGGTGGTTTGCCAGTGCCTTCCCCAGTCATTACCGTTTACCCCCCAGCAAGCTGGGTACTCATTTTACCGACCTCGGAAGGATGGAAGGCTGAGTCAACCTTGAGCTGGCTGCTGGGATTGAACTCCCAGCCTCATGGGCAAAGCTTTCAGACGGCTGCCTTACCACTCTGCACCACAAGAGGCTCATGGGGACTGAGCATGGGGACTGGAAGCTAAAAAGGGTTTGCCCTGCTTAGTGTTTGGATGGGAGACCTCCAATACAGTTTGACACATTGATTATGGGCTGCTATCCCCATGCCTAACCCAGCCATGCACACCTGAGCACGCTGGCCCCAACCCCAGGTAAACAGGGAGGGTTAAGACCTGCCTCGGGAAAAAAATTGCCAAGAAAATCCTATGGGACAGCTCCCAAATGATTTCAATATGGTGCCCAATGGTGAGCCCCTCAGGCCAGAGGGTATCCAACAAGGGCCTGGGGAGGAGCAAGGACCTGCAGCAAGGAGCCCTGGGTTTTATGACATGCCTGGGGCAAATCCAGCAGGAACCCCAATGGATGAAAACGAGTGTATGTGCTCTACAAAGATGCACTGAATAGCAACTTGGATGGTTAGAGGACTGACTCAAGGAAAATGGGAGATTGTCAAAAGAGAAATGGTCAGTGGCCTTAGCAAATTACATTGGACAGATGATGGGTTTCTGTCAGTCAGAGGATTCAGGACATAATTGCATAAAAAGGCATGCCCTGGGTTTCATTGCAAGCAAAACAAATTCTCAAGCAGGGGAAAGCTTTTTGACAATCAATGATCGAATCATGACAATCCGAATTTGTGCCAATAAATTTCCCAGCTGTCCAAGTATATGCCCCGACAACTGATACAACAGAGGTGGAAAATGAGGACTTCCATACCGCCAATCAAGACCCTTTGAAACAAGCACCAAGGAAGGACGTCGTTGGCGTCGTCATCATCATCATTTTGTTTAGATCCCGCCTCCCCCCGGAAGCTCAAGGCGGATCACATAAAACCAATCCCCTAAAACCAATACAGTAAAAGTATGGTAACACACAGTAACTCATAATGCGCGTCTTTAATGCGAAAATTGGCACCATAAGCAGAGAGAGACAATACTGGCAACTTCGGACTTAGAGAAAGTAATGATGCAAGTGATCATCTGGCACAATTCTGTCATGAAAATCAGTTTTGCATCATGAACACCTGGTTCAAACAGCATAAACAGCAAATGGACTACACTGGAACCAAATCAACTATATTTTATGCAAATAGTCCAGTTCAATCCTTGCTGTCCAAACATATTGAGGTGCTGATTGAGATTCAGATCAAGAATTGTTATTGGTTCAAAACAAAACTCTGTAACATCAAGAAAACCTTAGGATTAAGGAAGTTTGATGTAAACAAAATTCCGCTCACATATGCAGTGGAGGTGAAAAATTGATTTCAAGTATTGGACACAACAGAGAAGATGCCTGATGAACTGTGGCAGGAAATTGAATCCACTGCTGTTGAAACAGCAGTTAAACACATACCACAAAAGAAGACAGAAAAAAGATCAAAATGGCTCTCAGATTTTTTTTCTTAATTTATAACTGGACTTAAATACCGTCCCTTATGGCTAGCTGACTTGGGGCAGTTCACAACAATAAAATAAATTTAAAACCAAATCAGAAAAAAAATTAAACCCCAATCACCCCACCCCTCACCAGACCAGAGAAAAACGAAATGTAGAAATGAGAAAAACGAAATGTAGAAAAGCAGCAAAAGCTGCAGGCAAAAGGGAGAAAGCAAGAAAATTAAATGCAGATTTTCAAAGGGCAGCAAGAATAGACAGTGAAGCTTATTGGAATCAGAAATGCAAGCAATTAGATGATAAAAGAGATACACATGAATAAGATAAAATGAGATAATGAAGATAAAAGAGGCACAAATGGAGGTTCCGAGTGCCATTTGCTGCTTGCAAAGGCATTATCAAAGATAAAGAAGGCAAGGAACAGACTGACCAACAGAGCATCAAGAACAGGTGGCAGAAATACACAGAAGTGTACACATCCAGAACGGAAGTTTGCTTTTTTGAAAATGGAAAAGAAATGGAAATAGAACCTGAACCAGCCATTCTTTAAGAGCAAGTTGAACAGGCCTTGAGTCCATTGCCAAACAACAAGGCCTCCAGCACTGACATGAACTGCTGAGACGTGTCCCAATCCAAACCATGACAGCTTTGTGCCAGAAAATCTGGGAAACTAATAACTGGCGAGCGGAGTGAATGCAATTTATGTTCATCCCAGTACCAAAAAAGGGTGACTCAAAATACTGTTCCAATTACCGTACAATAGCACTCATTTCTCAAGTTAGTAAGACCCTTCTTAAAATCATACAACAATGCATAGCAACAACTACTGAAAGAGACTTGCCAGATGTTCAAGCTGCCTTTCAACACGGGTGTGGCACATGACCACATAGCAAACCTGCACTGGATTTTGAAGAAGTCATGTGTGGATTACAACAAACTGTAGGAAGCCCTACAAAATTTGGGGGTGCCAGTGCATTTGATCAAACTGATGTAGTCGCTCCACGCAAACCAAGAAGCCATTGTATGTATGCCATTTGGTGATACTGACTGGTTCAAAATAGAGAAAGGAATGCTCCAAGGTTGTATTCTTTCCTCCAAGGTTGTATGCTGAGATTGTTATGATATAGATTGAACTCAAAGAATAAAACAGCTGAATTAAGATTGGAGGAAGGAGTATAAATAATTCTAATGACACTACCCTCCTCTCAATTTGGGGATTTGGAGCTGTATTCAAAGAAGTATAGTGTACAGATCACGCAAGGTGATATTGCAACTTTACTCAGCTCTGGTAAAACCTCATGTGGAGTCCTGTGTTCAGTTTTGGGCACCACAATTAAAGAAAGATGTAGAAAAACTGGAGCATGTAGGAGGGCTACAACGATGATGAAGGGTTTGGAGAACAAATCATATGAGGAAAGCTTGAGGGAGCTTGACCTGTTTAGCCTGGAGAGAAGACGACTAACAGGTGATCTGATAACCATTTTTAAATACTTAAAGGGCTGTCATAGAGAAGATGAAGCAGAGTTGTTTTCCGTTGCCCCAGAGGGTCGTACCAGAATCAGTGGGTTGAAATTAATTGAAAAGAATTTTTGGCTAAACATCCAGAAGAAGTTCCTGACAGTTTGAGCGGTTCCTCAGTGGAACAGGCTTTCTCAGGAGGCTGTGAGTTCTCCTTTTGGGAAGTTTTTAAGCAGAGGCTAGATAGTCATCTCACAGAAATGCTGTTTTTGTGAATTTAGGCAGATTATGAGTGTCTGGGCAGGAAGGAATGTGCCAGGTTTGGCCGGCCACACTCCCATTCAACCTGCACAACTGAAGGAAAGGCATCCCAGGGACCCATCCTTGGGGAAGGACTAATGGAACCTACTGACCAGCTAGGATCCAATGTCTCAGTCTCCTTGGCCATTTTATGCATCTCCAAGATTCTGAGATCCTTGCGTACAAGTCTTTAAAGCACTTCCTGGGGGGAAAGCCTGGGCAACATCGTGGTGACCTGTGTCTCTGTCCTCCTTCACAACCGAAGACTCAGAGGAGTCTGAATTTTCATAGAATCATAGAATCATAGAGTTGGAAGGGGTCATACTGGCCATCTAGTCCAACCCCCTGCTCAACGCAGGATCAGCCCAGAGCATCCTAAAGCATCCAAGAAAAGTGTGCATCCAACCTTTGCTTGAAGACTGCCAGTGAGGGGGAGCTCACCACCTCCTTAGGCAGCCTATTCCACTGCTGAACTACTCTGACTGTGAAAAATTTTTTTCCTCATATCTAGCCTACATCGTTGTAGTTTAAACCCATTACTGCGTGTCCTTTCCTCTGCAGCCAATGGGAACAGCATCCTGCCCTCCTCCAAATGACAACCTTTCAAATACTTAAAGAGGGCTATCATGTTACCTCTCAACCTCCTTTTCTCCAGGCTGAACATTCCCAAGTCCCTCAACCTATCTTCATAGGGCTTGGTCCCTTGGCCCCAGATCATCCTCGTCACTCTCCTCTGTACCCTTTCAATTTTATCTACGTCCTTCTTGAAGTGAGGCCTCCAGAACTGCACACAGTACTCCAGGTGTGGTCTGACCAGTACCGTATACAATGGGACTATGACATCTTGTGATTTGCCAGTCTGGAGTATTTGCCAGTCCTCCCAATTTGGTGTCATCTGCAAACTTGATGAGTAGTCCCTCCACTCCCTCATCTAGATCATTAATAAATACGTTAAAAAGTACCAGACTGAGCACCGAGCCCTGAGGTACCCCGCTACTCACCTCCCTCCAGTTTGATGATACACCATTGACAACAACTCTTTGAGTGAGGTTCTCTAACCCAGTGGTCCCCAACCCCCGGTCCGGGGACCAGTACCAGTCTATGGATCAGTCGGTACCGGGCCGTGGCTCCTCCTTGTCCTCTCCGGCTACTGCCTCGGGGGATGCCCTGCCACTCTGCTGCCGGCGCACCTTTGGTGTTCTCCAGCGGCTGCCATGGCTGGGGCTCTCCCTCGGCCTGGCACTGCGTGGTTGTTGCTGGCAGTGCCCCCAAGTGGGTGGCGGGAAGTCAGGGGCACCGGTGGAAACCCAAGTAGTGCAGGGGCTCAGGTGGCAGCGACGTCCCTCGGTAAAAGACTACGCCCCCGCCGGGCCTCAGTAAAATTGTCAAGCGTTGACTGGTCCCCAGTGATAAAAAGGTTTGGGACCACTGGTCTAACCAATTCCCTATCCACCTAACTATCTGAAAATCCAGATTGCAGTCCTTCAATTTATCCATCAGAACATCACGGGGAACCTTATCAAAAGCTTTACTAAAATCCAAGTAAAACAACATCAACCGAATTTCCACGATCCAGCAAACCTGTTACTTGGTCAAATAAGGAAACCAGGTTGGTCTGACAGTACCTGTTGGAGACAAATCCATGCTGACTTCCTTGGATCACCAAATTGTCCACCAGATGTTTGCAGATCGCTCCCTTTAATATATGCTCCATTATCTTCCCCACAACAGAGGTCAGACTCACTGGTCTGTAGTTTCCCGGGTCATCCTTCTTCCCTTTTTTGAAGATCGGAATAACGTTTGCTCTGTTCCAGTCCTCCAGGACATCTCCAGTCCTTAAAGAAATCCCGAAGATGATGGACAAGGTTGTGCAAGTTCTCTGGAAAGTTCTTTGAGCACTCTCGGGTGCATTACATCCGGCCCAGGGGATTTAAACTCATCCAGTGCAGCTAAATGCCTCTCGACAACCTCTCTATCCATGTTAACCTGCCACCCAGACACTATCCTTTGGCTACTGCCATCTCTAGATGTGCCTAAACCCTTTGACCTGTCGGGGAAAAACAGATGTAAAATAGGTGCTGTGCCTTTCTGCTTTCTCTGCATCCTCCGTTAGAGTTTGTCCATGCGGACCCAACAGTGGGCCTAATGCCTCCTTGACTTTATGTTTGCTCCTCGCATAACTGAAAAATCTTTTCTTGTTACAGTGAGCTTCCCTGGCCAATCTTAGCTCACTCTCAGCTTTGGCCTTTCTGATGGTTGAACTCTCAGCTTTGGCCTTCCTGATGATTGATCTACAGTGCCTAGTAACCTGTAGGTACTCTTCTTTAGAGCTCTGTCCTTCCCTCCATTTCCTGAACATTTTCCTTTTCTTTCTTAGTTCCTCTTGAAGTTCTCTGTTCATCCAAATAGGCTTCTTAGAGCTCCTGCAGTGTTTTCGTCTTTCTGGGATAGTCATTGATTGAGCATGCAATAGCTCTTGTTTGAGTAGCGCCCACCCTTCACATGCTCCCTTCCCTTCCAGCATTCTCGTCCATGGTATGACATTCATCATGTCTCTGAGTTTATTAAAGTTTGCCCTACGAAAATCCAACATCCGCGTCTGGCTACAAGCTTCCTTGGCTCCCCATCTCAAAAGGAATTCTATGAGGACATGGTTACTTCCCCCTAGGGTCCCCACCTCCTTCACCTCATCCACCAACTCTTGCCTGTTGGTCAGTATTAAGTCCAGTATGGCTGAACCACTTGTGGTTTGATAAATGAAATTTGATAAATGAAATTGTCAGCCAGGCAGGTCAGAAAGTTGCATGACTGAGGACGCTTTGGAGAGTTTGTTTCCCAGCACATATCTGGGAAATTGAAGTCACCCATGATGACAAGGTCCTGCCGCTTGAATATTTTCTCAAACTGCCCACAAAGTGCAGCATCCACATCCTCTCGTTGGTCAGGCGGTCGGTAGCAGACACCAACCACCACACTGTTTGTTTCCCCTCGCTTATTTTCACCCAGATGCTTTCCACTGTAGATATTATTATTGTTGTTGTTGTTGTTGTTGTTGTTGTTGTTGTTGTTGTTGTTGTTGTAGTATTTATATCCCGCCTCCTCCCGAAGGCTCGAGGCGGCTTATATAACCCCATCCCCTAAAATTCATACGATAACAATAAAATTACAGTGGTTAGTAACTAATTGGTCACAGTAGCAACAATGATGGCATAATCTTACTCATCTAATCTCCGCATCCTCCACTACAGGGGGTTGACACTCTCTACCACCAGTTTGTGAGGGGGGGGGGCTGATCTTCCTTACCGCCTGGCCTCAACCATAAGCCTGGCGGAAGAGCTCCGTCTTATAGGCCCTGCGGAATGCTGGTAATTCCCGCAGGGCCCTCAGCTCTTCCGGGAGCTCATTCCACCAGGTTGCTGCCAGGAGAAGGCCCTGGCCCAGGTCAAGGCCAGGTGGGCTTCCTTGGGGCCGGGAATGACCAATAGATTAGTCCCCACAGAGCGTAAAGCCCTGCGGGGGATATAGGGTGAAAAGCAGTCCCTCATATATGCTGGGCCTAGACCACAGATGGCCTTGAAGGTCAAAACCAAAACCTTGAAACTGATCCGGAAGGCAACCGGTAACCAGTACAGCTGCCTCAGAACTGGCTGGATATGGGCCCTCCACGGTGTAGCTGTGAGGACCCTAGCAGCCACATTTTGGATGAGTTGCAGTTTCCGGATCAAGCCCAAAGGCAGGCCAGTGTAGAGTGAGATACAGAAATATAATCTGGAGGTGACCGTCCCATGGATCACTGTGGCCAAGTGTTCAGAGGACAGATAGGCTGCTAGTAGCCGAGCCTGGCGGAGATGGAAAAATGCCTGGCCAGCTACCTGTTTGACCTGTGCCTCGAGTGTTAGTGAGACATCCATGGTCACCCCCAGATTCCTGGCCTGAGACGTGATCTTAAGTTGTGTCCGGCCAGAGAGGGTAAGCGCGCTTCCTGGTCTGCCCCCCTACGGCCCAACCACGGGACCTCCGTCTTGGAGGGGTTGAGTTTCAGCCGATTCTGCTCGAGCCATCCAGCCACGGCTTCCAAACAACTGGTGAATGGTTCCGGGGGAGAATCCGGGCGGCCGTCCAAGAGGAGAAAGAGCTGAGTGTCATCAGCATACTGATGGCAACCCAGCCCATAACTCCATACCAGTTGAGCTAGAGGGCGCATAAAGATGTTGAATAATGTAGGAGAGAGCACCAAGCCCTGTGGGACCCCACAAGGGAGCCGGTAAGGGCCCGATTCTTCCTCTCCCACAGCTACCCTCTGTGTCCAGTTTTGGAGGAAGGAGCGTATCCAGCGCAAGGCTGTACCCCTTATCCCCGTACCGGCGAGGCAGCTCGCTAGCAGCTCGTGATTGACCATGCCAAACGCGGCTGACAGATCTAAAAGAACTAGCACAGCAGAGCCGCCTTGGTCAAACTGGCGAGGTCATCCAACAAGGAGACCAACACCGTCTCAACCCCATGACCAGGGCGGAAGCCAGACTGGTATGGATCGAGCGCCGAAGTATCTTCCAGGAACGCTAGGAGCTGGTCCACCGCAGCCCTTTCCACCACCTTACCCAGGAACGTTAAGTGCGCTACTGGGCGGTAGCTTGCAGGGTCATGCGGGTCCAGAGATGGTTTCTTGAGGAGAGGGCACACCATCGCCTCCTTCAGCATCTCAGGGAACTCCCCCGACTGGAGAGAGCAGTTGATGATGTCCCTGAGTTGATCACCTATTAGTCCATTCCTCCCCTTAAGGAGCCAAGATGGACAGGGATCGAGGGGGCAGGTGGTCGCCCTCATCCTCCCCAGCAACCCGTCCACTTGGGATAAAGAGAGCCGCCTGAAGCCATCGAACGTTACCTCCAAAGGTGGTATACTCTCCTTCACTGGAACTTCCTAACAGGTATTCCCTTTCCTCACATACAGTGCCACTCCTCCACCTCTTTGATCTATTCTGCTTTTTCTGAACAGGTCATATCCATATCTGAACAGTTCCTATTCTTCCTTTCCCTCCTAGATGCTAAATTCCCTACCAACTGTAGCACCCAACTTGGCCTGTTTTGCCCCCAAAAGGCAAAGAGATTCCGCCCCAGAGAGGAATGAGGTGTGTGGGCTCTCTTGGGGTCTCTGCCACTTCCTCCCTGATCTCCTTTGGCATCTCTTCTTTGATCCAAGCCAACACATTGACCTGGGCACTGGTGCCGGAGAGATCAGGGGCTTGCGTCTGAGAAGACAGGGAAGGGCCAGGAGCTGGAACCGGGGAGGAAGGGAGATCCATACCACCCAGGGAAGAGCCCTCTGCAAGGCCTGCCCTCCCAGCCCACAGTAATGAGCACCTTCCCTCTGAAAACGAGAGCCTCGCCTCCCGACTCCAAGGCCCTGATCATCCCAGGCTCCGATGGTTCTGCATTTCCCCAAAACAAATGGCGGGAGGCTTGGGTCGCTCGGAAGACGCAGCCTCTCCAGTAACGACAGCCACCGTCACCTCCCGAGAGCGGGAGCACCCAGCAGCCGGGGAGATTGGCGTTCTCTGCCTCCAGAGAGTGAACTCTCTCTTCTCCTCTCCCCTTCCAACCCACCTATTAAGTGAAAGGGCTGGAGCCACTTGCCCCTGCATTCAAGACCTTGAAAATGCCCCGGTCTTGGTGGCCACTTCCTCTCCCCGTCAGCCCCGCATCTCCCGGCCCTGAGGAAAGGTCTCCGTCTCCCTTGTTCCCCCAGTGAAGTGGACCGGAAGTCCCCATACTGAGCCAGAAGCTTCCCCACCGACTGTTGTTTTCTGTCCAAAAGCATCCCGGCTCCCAGAAGAGGTGCAAACAGGCTTGCAGTTGTCAGGAGACCCGGCAAACAAACAGCACAAGTAGTGTTCTGTGCTGGGGATTGATGAGGCGCCGATCTCCTTCTCCGAGAGATTCCTGAGATTTCTCTGGGGAGAGCAGCAGGCAGTTCACGGATTTCCACACTACAGGGACTTCCACAGGACACCGCTTTGGCCCCTCGGCATTACATGCCAATCAAGAAGAGAATGGCCTCTCTCTTTCTCTCTCTCTCTCATGTTAAATTAAAGTGGAGATCACTCCAGATATTCAGCAAAAACAAACAGGATAAAGAAGTTGGCTTTTATACTCCGCTTTTCACTATCCGATGGAGGCTCAAAGTGGCTTACCATCATCTACCTTTCTTCTCCCCACAACAGGCACCCTGTGAGGTAGGGGAAGCTGCGAGAGCTCTCAGAGAACTGTGACTGGCCCAAGGTCACCCAGCAGGCTTCATAGGAAGAAGGAGGAGTGGGGAATCAAACCCAGTTCTCCAGATTAGAGGGCCCCGCTCTTAACCACTACCCCCTGCTGGCTCTAAAGTGACCCTTGCTGAAACTAAAGTGCTGGTCTGTCTACTGAAACAGCGACACTTGGGACATTTGAACTGCTGTTCAAACCATCGGTCACAGGTTGTTCTTGTTTGCCTTCTACTGTATTCCAGTGCCAAAGCACTTAGGCAAGGCCTGACCCTGGAGCCTTTCTGGGAAGGCCAGGTCCACGACCTTAACCAGGGCCAGCGCTTTCTCCCTCCTGACCCCCACCTGGTGGAACGAGCTCCCAGAGGAGATCAGGACCCTAATGGAATTTGAACAGTTCTGCAGGGCCTGCAAAAGAGAGCTCCTCTGCCAGGCATTTATTTGGTGGAGGTCGACCTGTACCACCGCTTCCAATCGGCCCCCCTCAGCCCCCCTACTCCAACCATCCCTGCAGATTCGCCCACCCCACTGGGCCCGCAGTAAGCGTTGACTGAGGGGCTTTCCGCACTCCTTCAAAATCGCACAATGGTTGCCAATACGCTACTGATTTGCTGTTATGCACAACGTCATTGACAATCTGCCACATACCTGAAACCGATCCACAAAAAGCACTTCCTTGTAGCGCTTTCAGGGAAATCCCCAAAAGTGGATTCACCTTCCGGAAAGCACTACACTCCTGCAACCAATCTGCAACACTAGCGGGAAAGTTCTGTGCGTTACCATTGTTGCGGTTTCTGCAAAGTCCCTCCCCCTGGCTCTCTCCTCTGATCTTCCGGCGAAGCGATCGCCATTTTTTTTCTCCGAGCGAGCGGAGACCAACGCACCGGCGAGCCTCCGTTTAGCCAGTGAGGCTTCCCCGGCTGCAGTCCCTCCCCAGAGCTGTTTAAAATCACTAAGCACAAACAACAGAGAAGCCCGTTTGCTGATGTATTTTCCCTTTATTTTTCACACTGTTTTCGGCCGAAAATCGCGCCCGTGAGGGGGGGGGATTTTTTTTTCCACTCGGGGGGAGCGTGGCAACGATGAAACGGCAGCTCAAACACACCTGCCAGCTGGATGGGTCTCTCCGTTGCAACGAAGCAATCCACCAGAGCTTTCCTTCGCTCCACGGCGGCCATTACTTTGCTGGCCGCCAAGAGCGAAGGTAGGCTCCCTGGCCCCCGCCCCGACAATGGCTTCCCAGACCCCGGGGAGCGCTTTTCCAAGTCGCCCAGGGAGCCAAAACGCTCCCCAGGCCCCGGGGAAGGTGATCTGCGGCTCCTGGAGCCACGGATCGCCTTCCCCGGGGCCTGGGGAGCGTTTTCAAACCTCTAACGCCGCCGAAACATGCTCCCCTGGCCCTGGGGCCTGGGGAGCGTTTTGCTACATGGGGGGGGGAGGCAAACCATCCCCCAGTCCCCTAGGGCCCGCTGTATTTTTTTAACAGCAGGCTCTGCTGCTAGTATAATAAATAAAATAATAATATAAATTCTCCCAAGGAGCAGCTGGACAGGCACCTGCTGTTCTACTCTTCTGCCTCTGACATTATGACTTCCAGGAACTGGAGACGATTTGCATTGCACCCTAGAATGTTTCAGACTATACATCCGCTCACCTCTCTTGCAGGCTTTATTTTCCTTTGCAGACAGAAGAAGCAGGGAGAGTGTTCTGCAAGCACAATGCGGACGTCCCAGGCTTCTCACATCTTGATCGCTCAGCCTCCTCAACAAAGTACAGCTGCACTTTTTGATGCAGAACAGCAGCGGGCGACGCCAACTAACAATGGAAGCAATTCCAGTGCACCTGAGGAAGTGCGCCAGCACATGACAGCTTATAACCTGAGGGAAACTTGGCTGGTCTTAATGGTGCCCCTGGACACATGCTTTGTTTTGCTGCTTCAAACCAACACAGCTAGCCGAGCCCCACCACACGTGGAAGAGGCTATATGACATGAAGAAAGAGGAGGAGGAAAGGAACAACAATCATCTGCCCTTCTTCTCCCTACAACAGACACCATGTGAGAGAGGTGAGGCTGAGAGAGCCCTGGGAGAACTGTGACTGGCCCAAGGTCGCCCAGCTGGCTGCACATGGAAGAGGAGTGGGGAAGCAAACCCAGTTCTCCAGACTAGAAGTTGCTGCTCGTCACTGCTACTCCATACTGGCTCTCCAAGGACAGACATTGGTCACCATCAGCAGGCTGAAAGGACTCTCAGGGCTCGTAAGGGGGCAGAATGGGCAGTGCGTGTCATCGTCTATAGATTTGCAGCAGCTTAAGATATTTAGTTGTGAAGGCATTTCTAAGCCCTGTGGATTCTGGATATTTTGAGGTTCCTTCTTCCTGCCTTCTCCTGGGCCCTGGGACCTCCTCGGCCTTCAGCACCTCTGCAGGCAGTCAGCTTTTCCCTCCGCTCTGCACTCCAGGACTCTCCTTTCCCCACTTGCTCTGCTCCTTCTAGAATCATAGAATCATAGAGTTGGAAGGGGCCATACAGGCCATCTAGTCCAACCCCCTGCTCAACGCAGGATCAGCCCAAAGCCTCCTAAAGCAGCGGTCCGCAAGCTTCTGTTTGCCACGGACCGCTGCGGAGTGGTGAGCGGAGAGGGCGGCCCGGGAGCCCACGCACACGCAGCAGTCCGCGCATGCACGTTTGCGCCGCTGCCATGCCGGCGGCTGCAGCTTCCCCTCCCGGCCCCTCTGGGCCGCGAGCAATTGGCAAGCTTCTCTTCCCTCCCCTCCCGAAGCGAGAAGCTTGCCGGGCCGCGAGCTAATCGGCCGCTTTGGCGGCTGATCTGCTCGCGGCCTGGCGAGCTTCTCGCTTCGGGGTGCGGGGAAGACGGAGCCGCGGCCCGGCACAGGTTGGGGACCACTGTCCTAAAGCATCCAAGAAAAGTGTGTATCCAACCTTTGCTTGAAGACTGCCAGTGAGGGGGAGCTCACCACCTCCCTAGGCAGCCTATTTCCTCCTTCTCTTCCGTGTACGTCAGGCTTTCTCAATCAGGGTTTCATGAAACCCTGAGGTTTCTTGATGGCCCTGGAAGGATTTTCTGAATGGGTGGGGAGTTAATTAATTCTTAAGATGTATTTTTAATTTATCAAACATTTATTTCTTGATATGACCATATATGGTCATGTTGACCTCCCTCCTCCCCAAATGGCCACTGATGGGCCTGGGGGGGGTGGGAAGGGGAGGGTCCCTGTGTGGGCATATAGACAGCTCTGCTTCCCAACCCTGTTCTGCATGATTGCGCCACTTCTGGGGTTTCTCGAAGCCTGAAGACTGTTTCAGGGGTTTCTCGCCAGTAAAAAGGTTGAGAAAGGCTGGTGTAGTCCTTCGCCCTCTGCTCCTTCCCTGCTGCATCTGACCCCTTGGTCCCCTTCCTGCTCTCCTTCCCATGTTTCGGGCACGCCTGCCCCTTCCCTCCCCCATGACCTAGGCTGGGCAGTGGGACCTGCAAGTGGGGTCTGGAGGGAGCCGCAGCCTTGGGACCCTCCTGGCTGCCTGTTGTCACAAAGTTTTCCTCCAGGGCGACGACCGCCTTCAGCCCAGCGGGGTTCAAGCAGGCGATCCACTGCCTCGCCCTGGGGAGGCTTTGTCTGTAAACGCTGCTCCAGCACAAGGAGTCCCACAATTCATTGTCCGTCAGATGATGTGGGCTGGAGCCACCTGGTGGCTGCAAGAACGGCTGAAAGCGGAATTTCTGGCAGTGCGACTCTGGGGTCATCTGATGCCTCTCGTGCCCCTTCAGTCGGGCACAGTCTGCTGCTGCCTCTGTCTTTTCCGTGGCCTCCCTCTTCAGCTCCGCTCAGCCAGCCACTGGCCGAACTGTAATAGGTTCATGGGTGCAGGTTGGTCCAGGCAGTCTCCTTTTTCCTGTTCTGCTACAGCAGGGGGAGTCAAACTGTGGCGAAAGCTGGCAGGGGCTCATGGGAATTATAGTCCATGGACATCTGGAGGGCCACAGTTTGACTACCCCTGCGCTACAGCCTTGGCCTGTAGCACCGCTGGCTTCACACACATACACACACACGGGCATCAGTATGCTGGGCCATGACCTTGTCAGCAGCACGTGACTACCAGATTCCTCCACCCCCTCCTCTCCCTCCTTCCTCCACTTGCTCTCCTTTCCTTCTCCTCCCGCTCTGGGTAGTCGTCCGCCCTCTGCCCCTTCCCTGCTGCATCCAACCCCTTGCTGTGCCTTCTGCCTTCCTTTTATTCTCCCCCTTCCTGCCTCCTCCAAGTTTAATTCATGGGCACATCAGGCACCCCCCCCCCCCCCCCAGTTCTTGTCTCGGCTCCCGTACACCCAGTCAGCATCCCAGCACCCAGTGGCCTGGCGCATCCCCTGGGCACTGTGGTGGTGGGGCAGACTACCCCAGGATGCTTCTTCCACGGCCCTGGGCTGCTGAGGAGCTGGCAGTGTCCGTGCCTGCCACTTCACCACGCTTGGAAGGAGGGGCCCCTGCTTGGCAGGCCCACAGTCGCCAAGCCAGCCCCTTCCTTGGCCGGACTTGGGGCCCTTGGCAAGTTTCCCTGGACTGCTCTGCTTTTCTCGGGGTTGGTGGGGTCGGGTGAGTTCTCTGCCATTCTGACTTGGCTCGCAGGGAAAGGAGCCACCACGGAGTGGTGAGTTTGCCGCCGTCCGTTTGAGTTGGGCATGGGTCGGGGGGGGGGTCCCCCAGACTGAGCGTGAGCCGGCCCAGACATCTTTGTTTTCTATTTTCACTTTATTACCAAAAGGCACAAAAGACTATTCAGAATGAATGTACATGAATAACTCTGCCCCATTGCTACTGACAGCTTCTTGGGTTTCTCCGTGACCTCAGAAAGGTCACCAAGGGATTGATACCTTTACTCGCCCGGAAAGTATAACTGGATTCACTCCTGTCTCACTTCCAATGAAGAAGCAGTGGCCAGGGCAGGTCTCACTTTTCCACTCCACTTTTCCACTTCCCCGGCTCAGTTCTCCACTGGAAATGCCCGTGTTTCCCTGGGCCGGGGACATGGGCTGTTTACAGAAAGTGATGGTGGCTAGTTTGATGCAAGGGGAAGTTCTAATGCAGGGCTTCCCAAAGTGGGCGGAATGCCCCCTCCCGGGGGGGTGGAAGTTGCCGGGGGGGGCAGTGAGGAATTTGGGGTCAGAAGGGGGGCGGCAATCTGACTCTTCCTCCTTTACTGCGTTTTCCGACCCTGCACTTCCTTGGTAGTCTCCCATCCCAGTGCTGACCAGGCCAACCCTGCTGAGCTTCCTGAAGGAAATGACAGCTTGAGAAGATGGGCTGGGTGGGGTCCTAGTCCTGCTGAGCTCCTTCCCCTCCTCGGACTCTCTTGTTCCCAGACTCCACTCCAGATCTCTGGGAATTTCAGAACCCAGGGTTGGCAGCCCTTCCCCCAAAGTCTGCATCTTTAGGAGGCTGGAAGAGCCTTCTCCTGCTTGCTCCTGGACCTGGGACATTCCACTGCCTGCTTCCATCTCATTCCCCTTCTGACTTTCTCCCCAATTGGGACCCAAAGTGGCTTTTACAAAGAACTATTTTTTTTTCAGACTAAAATATGACCGCTTCACAACAACCCCAAAAGAAGTGTAAGCAACATAGCGTTTTGAGCTTGCAGTAGACCTGACACCAGGAAAGAGCTGTATGTTCGGGGGAGGGGGGGGAGGGATTTGGCCTTGGAGACAAGTGGGTGGCAACCTCCAAATGTTGGGACCCACTGATCTAATGGAAAGAAGGTCACAGAGTAGTCAGCAAGGGAAAAACACTGTGATTGTCAGATTAGTTGATTCCTTCCTTCACAGTTGATTCCTCCCTCTAGTCTAACAGGTCCACCAGTGCCTATCTGCTGGGGGTGGGGGTGGGGTGAAAACTTCTGGCAATGCCTCTGACCCCCGGGAAAGAAAAGTGGGTGACAAGGGGGTAGCAGTCTCTGCTTCCCATCCCTATCTGAGAGCAACTTCCAGATGATGAACGTCCTTTCCCAGCTCTTGGGATCTTCCTAGTGGATCTCATCAACATCAAGAGACTGGAATGACAAATATGACAACGGCACCAGAGGATCCAAAGAACATCCTGCAAATTATGAAGTGAGCCTTGTTCACAAAATATTGTTGTACAGCCGCTTTCATAGAAGAAGAAGAAGAAGAAGAAGAAGAAGAAGAAGAAGAAGAAGAAGAAGAAGAAGAAGAAGAAGAAGAAGAAGAAGAGTTGGTCCTTATATGCCGCTTTTCCCTACCCGAAGGAGGCTCAAAGTGGCTTACAGTCGCCTTCCCATTCCTCTCCCCACAACAGACAACCTGTGTGGGAGGTGAGGCTGAGAGAGCCCTGATATTACTGATGGGTCAGAAGAGCTTTATCAGTGCCGTGGCGAGCCCAAGGTCACCCAGCTGGCTGCATGTGGGGGAGCGCAGAATCGAACCTGGCATGCCAGATTAGAAGTCCACACTCCTAACCACTACACCAAACTGGCTCTCGCCGGAAGCCAGAACACCATTTGGAATGCCTCTTATCAAGAACGGTGCAAAAGAGTCCGTGAGTGAGCTGCAAAGTAGCACAGGCTGCAGCTACTGGAGGATGCCTCTGGGTCAGGTCAGCAACACAACCCATCTTATCACATCCTCAATGAATGGGAGATAGTGGAGTACAGGCGTCACCAGCTGGAGTGTGCATCAAGGGCAAATGTTACAGAATCACACAGAAGGGCAATGAGGCTGTATCTGGCTTCCCAGCACATTCACGAAGGATGGCTGCTGGGGAGGACTATTGAGTGCTTGCAATGAGAAGACGCCCATGTACAAACAGCAGCACCAGATCTTTTGGGTCCCAGAAAGGTAGCAGTAGAACGCAAGCACAAAGGTCTCTTATGCTGGCCCAACAGAAACACGCATCACGATTGCTGGGATACAGTCCGTTCACTTGGAGGCAAAGGGAACAGCAGTAAAACAGTGCAGAACACACCTATGGGCTCAGGCCATGAATGGCACCTTTATCTAAAGCTCAGAAGGTAACACAGGGCTGCTTTATGCTCCTGGAAAAGTCAATGCGCTGAGATACTGTCTGCTCTGTGCAAAGAAGGCAGAGGGGGAGTTACCAACTTCTACTGTTTTTTCATGTGTGGTTTAAAAAAAAAAATCTTCTCCCAATCGAAAGATGCTGAACTATTACTAGCCCTGCAAAGTCCAGCTGGGTGGAGGAAAATTTAATATGGAAAGAGAATTCAACAGTTGCCAAAGAAAGGGGCTTTGTTGTATCATTTTGACCAGCAAGCCGGAGAAAACACAAAGCCCACTTATTTCCCCAAAGTCCAGGTAACTTGTTCACTAGCCGTGCAAATTGGGATGAAACCGGATTGCTGCCACTTCTCCGCTTGAGTGAGGACCACAGATCTAGTGGTGATCCATCGCAGCAGCAGCAGCTTGACAAGCCCAGGCACAAAAGGACAGGGTGTCTGGGCCGTTATGCTTCCGAGGCGAGTTGCTGCAGAGCCCGAACACCAGAAGCAGGAGGGGAGAAAAGTCAGTTCTGTTAACCATCACAAAAGGGGCCAGCTCAAGAGGTGGAACCGAGCACGAAAAGAGAGGAACAGCAGCCCTGAGGAATGCGAATGAGCCAGGGATGTTTGGCTGTGGGGAATACAGAGGAAGGGGAGAGCAAAGAGGAAGGATCCTGGAGGCAAAAATGAATTGTGACCATTTCTCTTACATTTCTGAAACCGAAGACGAAGGTTTTGCCTCACGCCCACCGCCTGTTTTTGTTCTATGGTTTTCTTCCCAGAGCAGGCCTCTCCTTTCCTGCAGGGCGGCACGGGGAAAGAAAGGCTCTTGGCTCTCAAAAAGGGCCATTTGCAAAAGAGCCTGCTGCTAGCCTGGAGGAGGGCAGCCCCCCAACACGCATGCTAAACAGCAACACACAAAATTATTTTGCTCGGCACACAAGGCCAATTCTCCACTCAAACGTGCAAAGTGTCCCTGGAGGCCCCAGCCGTGCTGCTGGCGTTTGGCCTCCTTCCATGCGTCCTGCCAAGTATGTCTCGCCCACTCGCTTATTTGCTGGCACATCAACATCTTCACAGGTAAACATGGCTTTTCTCAGCATTTAGGCACAAGATATCGCCTGCTCGTGTCCTAGCTTCTGTGACGAGCATTTAAAATGTGGAACTTAAATAAAAAGAACAAGACAGACATCCCTCGGGCTCACTGACAGTCACTGGGAGGAAATAAAAAATAACATTTAAAGAAAAGTGCTGTTATTTTGAAATAAACATGAAATCGCAGGACTAGTATAAGCTCCCTGAACAAATGGCACAGTTCAGAAAATGTATAGGGTGGGATCTAGGGTTGTGCGCTCTGGTGCACTTCGGCGATCACTGAAGTCCGAAGCATCCAGTGTCTCAGCGCAGTGGGGAAGGGAGGGGTGCTGGCGCCCCTCCCTTCCCCTCCATGCTCAGGCGCTGGACGCTTCGGGTTTCAGTGATGGCCGAAGCGGCCAGAGCTTGCCAGAGTGCTCAACCCAAGTTGGATCCATATGTTCCTTTGGCTAAAGAAAGTAGAAGGAATTCACAGAGGCCAATAAATAGATTTTCCTCTTCAAGGATCCTTAAAGGAAACACTCAGTTGCCACCCAAGCAATGAATGGAACATAAGGGGGAAAGGGTTCTGTTCTTCCAGGCCCTTTGTGACATTCTGTCGAAGACTCCCCATAATGTGGTCCTTGCTAAGATCCTACCTAACGGGACCCTCATCTACCCTTTGCCCTCCCCCCCATAATTCCAAAATACTTGGGCCCGAAGATCCGTTGTTGACAAAATGGACAGTCTTCCGCCCAGTATCCCTGCTGGTGCTCAAGGTCCCTGGGGAGAGAAGGCAGTTCGCAGACTCAGCACAGCAGGGCAGGGAGCCCAGGAGCCTGGCTGGTCACATTCACACCTGCCGGGGACAAGAAGCAGGTCCCGAGGGGAAAAGACTGGCTACAAATCACAGAGCTGCATAAGACCCAGGCATAGAGAACAGACGAGACCAGGCTATATGGCAAAAGCATAAATCATGGTTTTGACACCCTTTGACATTCAGTCGCAATACAACACAACAAGATACAACTCTTAAATTCCGGGTCATATGTAAATAGAACAGTTTATTTTTCGTGCCTCCATGGGACCTGGAAAGCTCTTGGATTTAATGCCATTTAGTAATCATTTCTGCACGACCGGTATGGCCCCCGTATTTCTGTGTCATTGCCACACAGGTGAAAATGCAAGTCTAGGGAACGGGCTGTTGAACAAGAGTCACATTGCAACAGAGAGCCCCATGATCAGTAGGACGGGCCTTATCTCCCAACCTTTCCTGTGTGGAACTCTCTGTGCCTCTGAGCTTATTGCACCATTCCTGTTTACTTGCAACCTTTGGCTAATCTTATCTTAGAGAGCTGCTGGAAGTAAAATCCTGAAAACTAGCCTTGGCCATCCTCAAATACTGGAACAGGCTCATTTTGCTAAAGGCCGGTAGATTATTGACAGAGTGGATTTGCAACCATTGTCAGAGGCAAAGTAAACTTCTCAAAGAACAGGGCGAACTCTTTCCACACTCACCAATCACAATGAGAGTATAGTTCACACTCATGCTGCCAAATCCATTGGTGGCCTTGCAGATGTATGTCCCTGCATCTTCACCCTCCACTTCCTTGATTTTCAGCCCTTGCTGGAGGACCCGGAATCTCGTCCACCCGCTATGGATTGTTCGTCCATCTTTCATCCACATCGTAAGGGGTGGGGGGTCACCCTCCACTGGGCAAAGGAGTTTGATCGTTCTTCCTAATCTCACGGATTGTCGGTGAATCACTTTATCAGCAATTCTGGGTGGGCCTAGGAAAGAGAAGAAACACAGTTGTTAACATGTCTAGTTTCACTTACAGAAGTTTAGGATACTATTGATTATCAAATGCATCATTTTATTATGGATATTATCTTTAACCACTCCTGTGGAGTGGAATAAATAAAAGAGTAACCCCTAAGGGGAAAGGGAAAGGGAAAGGGCGGGCTCTGTCTGGGATAAAAACTTGGAGGGCCCAAGGGCCCAATCAGGCCCAAGGGCCCAATCAGGAGCCGCTTTGCGGCTCCTGATTGGGCCCTCTGAGTGTCACTTCAGGGCCGAGCGGCCAGTGGGGAGCCGCGCAAACTGTGGCTCCCCCTTGGCTGCTTGGCCCAGCCTCGCCTTGCCCAGCCGGGGACTCACTGCACACAAGGAGAAGCAGCCTTCCCCGACAGTGAGTCCTCCCGCTGGTTTCCCCTTGCCCTTGCGAAAGGAGCAGGGACGCCGCGCAGACATGGCATCCCTGCTCCTTTCCCGCCCGGGGTCCCTTCCCGATGGCCATCGCATCGCTGCCGGTGCCCCGCACCCAGACACACACACACACACAACCCCCCCGGCCGCCCCCCCATCGCGCTGCCGTCCCCATGCCCAGAGACACACACACACACAGCCTCACCACCAAACCCCCCCTGGCCGCCCCCCCTACGATCACCCCGCCACCGCTTCCCCGCGCCCACAGACACACACACACACACAGCCTCAGCAGCCAACCCTCCCTGCCCGCCCGCCCCCTGCAATCACCCCGCCGCCGCTTCCCCGCACCCACACAGCTACCCACCCACAACACTCTCCCACCCCTTCCCCTACCCCACACACCCACGCACACACTCCTGTCTACCCCCCCTCTTCCCTCGGGACATCCCCCTCCCAATTTGCCCCCCTCACGATTCTCCCCCACCCTTCACACACACCCTGTCCCCTCCCCTTTCACCCACCTCTCTGCCTGCCTTCCTTTCTTCCTTCTTACTTCCTGACTTCCTCTACTTCTCCCTCTCCTTCCTGTCTCTCTGTCTCTCCCTCTCATTTGCTTCCTGTCTCTCTCCTTTACTTCCTTCCTTTCTCCCTTCTATCCACCCCTTCAACCACCCCTTGCCCTTTTTTCTCCCTCCCCTTCCTCTTCCTACTTCCTTTCCTACAGTCTGCCTCCCCATCCGCTAGCGCCCGCTGTATTTCTTCTACAGCGGGCTTAATTTGTAGTGTAAACATAAAGCTCAACAACTCACTAACAGAGATCCCAGGGCTTGAAGTGGGAAGAGGAAGAATTGGTTTTATGCCTCGCCTTTCACTGCCCAAAGGAGTCTCCAAGCAGCTTGCAATAACCTTCTCCTCCTCTCTCCACAACAGATTCCCTGTGAAGGAGGTGAGGCTGAGAGAGCTCTGACAGGACTGCTCTATGAGATCAGCTCTAATAGAACTGTGACTTGCTCGAGGTCCCCCAGCTGGCTGCATGTGGAAGAGTGGGGGATCAAACCCCACTCTCGAGATTAGATGCCGCAACTCTTAACCACTGCACCAAGCAGTCTCCATCAAAGGTTTTTGGGCTGCTCTGATGGCTGAGTGAAGAACCAAAGAATGTGTGCGCTCCTCAAGAGTCCCGTCAAAACCAGCTGGGGCCAAGGTCGTTCAAGACAGCCCCCCAAATTCCATGCCATGGACCTCAGACAGAAAGTGCAGATTTCACCAAGGCTGGCCATAGCCCCAGCCTGCCCCTGACACTCAACACCGCTAACTTCCTTAAGCCAAAGCAAGGAGCCTCTGCAATACATGCACCGATGGAGCAGATCTACTCCCCCGTCTCTCTACAAAGCACAGGGGGGCCAGAGTTCTTCATTCATTTACTGACTGGCTTTTTACATCCCACTTTCCTATATTGCTTGAAATAGTTTACTGCAGGTTAATTATTGTATCTCCAATATAAGCCCTGACTGCTTTGTGCCAACAGTTTTTCTCCTTAGGTTTGCAGCAGGAAGGCAAAAAGGATCCTGGCACAAGATTGCCAGTTGTTTGAAACGTAACAGATCTTGAAACCAAAATTAGTAGCAGTGCTGGCAGCTAAAACGGTGTGGAAATGCTCTAATGTTTATATGTATAACAATCCCATTTAATAGCTACCAGATGGGCCTGTTCATCCAATGAAAGGAAGAACGTAAAACTCAGTAGAATAAACTTAGGTCACCTATCATGCTCTATGGAGTGGAGGCTGGACTCTGCTCAGGATTTAAACAAAGTCCAGGACAGCCTAACCAAATTTACATCTTTCATTCTCCTTGGGGGTATTTCTGGCTTCACTGCCACCTAAGAACTGATTCACACTTTCCAAACAGACACACAGCAAGGTCCTCCCAGCTCCATGTAAAACTCCCGACTAAAATCACAGCATGACACCCTGGCAGGCCCCTTCCCTTGACCAAGAAAACACACCCAGCAGGAAGGAAGGCCTCTAGTACTCCCCCCCCCCCGCCACCACCTTGTTCCGACACACAGGGAGCTTTTGGTAATTCCAGCAAATGATCTTCCCATTGGCCTTGGGTGGGAAATGGGGGGGGGGGGACAAGAACCAAAGTCCTCCTGAACTTGCTCTAAAAGAAGTAAGAATCTAACGCCTGACCAAATAATATTAGGCATGTCCACCGTATTATACAAAGACAATTGATGGATACAGTGGGTCTAGTTTGAGATGGTGGGATACTTAGAATCATAGAGTTGGAAGGGACATCCAGGGTCACCTAATCCAACCCCCTGCACAATGCAGAAACTCACAACTTCCTGCCCACCCACAGTTACCCCAATCATCCCCCCACCAAAAATCTCCAGAATCCAGCCTTTGGAGGAAATTCACCTACCATCCTATAGTGGCAATCAGCATTTCCCTGGGTATGCAAGGAAGGGCCACAAGAGACAAACACTGGCACATCCCTTCCTGCTCACCCACTCACAATCTGCCTAAGTTCATAAAATCAGCATTTCGGTCAGATGACAATCTGGCCTCTGCTGAAAAACTTTCAAAGGAGAACCCACCACCTCCTGAGGAAGCCTGTTCCGTTTACATATGACCTGGAACTGCTCTGTCAGGAACTTCTTCCAGATGTTTAGCCAAAGCAGCTGCTGGAGGTCGAATATGGGTCCTCCATAGGGGCCTTGTAAGGACTTGGGCAGCTGCATTTTGCACCACCTGTAGCTTCCGCGTCAGGGATAAAGGAAGGCCCACATAGAGTGAGTTACAGTAGTCCAGCCTGGAGGTGACTGTCACATGGATCATAATAACTAAGTGTTCTGGGGTGCTAGTAGCTTCGCCTGGCATAGATGGAAGAATGCCTGGTAAGATACTTTAGTGACCTGTGCTTCCATGTTCACGGAGGCATCCAGGATCACTCCCAAAGATTTGACTGACTGTGCAGCATAAAGCTGAACTCTGTCAATACAGGGAAGATGAGCTTCCTTGTATGAGCCCTTCCTCCTCAACCATAAGACCTCCGTCTTCAGGGGATTCAGCTTCAGGCGGCTTTGCTGGAGCCAATCTGTCACAGCTCCCAAACATCTGGCCAATGAATTCGGGGGAGCAGACAGCAGACATGGAGGGTAGAGGGAAGCTCGACCACTGGCATGCCAGTAGTGCATGTGCGCATGCGCAGAAGTTTAGCGCATGCACACATGCACAAAACTGCCACAAGTGCGCATTTGTGCCACCTGCATGCACAAACACTCATGCGTGGCGGGTCCGCACATGCACACATGTGCAAAACTGTCATGCATGTGCGTTTGCGCCACCACTTTCGCAGAGGAAAGATAGGATTGTATCCACAAAAAAGCTCACAAAAGCCTCAAAGCTTAATGCCAATTGGCTATTACTTTGTTCTGTTTTCTAATCAATGGAGAGACAGACGGTCATATGGATTCCTTTATTATTATAGGAGCATGGTTACCGGAAGCCAAGGGGTTTGCTTTGTTGTGATATGCAGTTTAGATCAGGGTCATGTGGGGGGCTCAGATGGAAGATTTGTCCAGGGGGATCAGGGTGGCTCTCAGCAGCCCTCCCCATGGCACGGTGGGGATTTTATCACGTCAAAGTTAATATGAACTATATTCTAACAATTTCACAAATGGTGTACAGCTTCACTTCTTGGAAGTTGCTTACCATTTGTTTATTTCCACTGATTAGTCTGCCTTTCTCACTGGGGCTTCAGGCGCATGCCACACAACGAGTCTAAACATTAGTATATTAGTTAGTAATTAAATGCGCTAACAGCTCTTGCTTGGGAATTTCCTGGAGATTTGGGGGCCAGAGAAGGTGGAATTTGGGAAGGGGAGGGAGTTCAGCAAGGACATGATTTTACACAGTCTACGCTCCAAAGCTGCCATTTCCATCAGAAGAACCTATCTCTGGTTCCTGGAGACCAGCGTAATTCCAGAAGACCTACAGCTCTTCTCAGCTCCTTCACCGCTGAGAAACATACCCCTGCAGCAGCCATTCCGTGGCCAGGCCCACAATGTTAGATCAGCATTCAAAGCTACCTATGGACTCACACCTGTTGGGGATCCCTGGTCTAGATAATCCTTCTCCTGAATAACATGTGAAGGGTCGGCTATGTTCGGCTGCCTTGGCGATCACCAAAGCCCGAGGCGTCCAGTGCCATGGTGCGGAGAGGAGGGGTGGCCACATGCAGGCACAACTCTGAGTCTGCAACCGGCCGCTGGCCTCCTCCACACCACTTCGGGCCTCACTGATCCGCCAAAGTGGCCGAACTGAGCTGAAGTGCTCAACCCTAAAGTGTCCTGATGGATCAGACCCATGAGCCATTTGATCCATCTTCCTGTTACAAACAGCAGCCAACAACCAGTTGCCCCAGATGGCCAAACATAGCTCAGAGGTCAAAGACTTGCCCTGGTCTTGTTTCCTAAAAGTGGTATTCACAGATTTTCTGCCTCTGAATATGATAGTTCCCTTTAGCTGTCACTGCTAGGAGCCACTGACGGACTTACCCTCATGAAGCTGTCTAATTCCCTCCCATCACTACATCCTTTGGGAGTGCAGCCCACAGTCCCATATATGTACTGAGCAAAGAAGTTATTTCCTTTTGTCTGTTCTGTGTCTATTACCCATCAATTTCAAGACCACCTCAAGCTATGTTACAAACCACTCTGCCAAAGAACAGAAATGTTAGCCTCTGGACCAGCCTTTTGCAACCTTTTGACAGCAGAGGAAACTCTGAAATAATTTTTCAAGCTTCGAGGACCCCCGGAAGTGATGTCAACTGGCTGTGCCTCCCTGACCCACCCCCGGAAGTGACGTGTCACTGGAAGTGACATCACCAGCGGCACCCTTCGCCCTCCTTTTTCTTCCCTTCACCTACCAAGGCGGCTCTGCCTCCCGATAGCTTGGAATAATGGCAGGAGCTAAGAAGACAGTCCGCCCCCCCCCCCCCCCGTTCTACAGACCCCTGGTTGGGAATCCCTGCTCTGGGATCAGGGTCATTCAGGTCATTGGGATCAGGGGCACTTTCTCCAGGAGGGGCCACTTTTCAAACAGTTCTCCCCAATCAGTGTCTGTATTTTATACTTAAGTGAAAGGTAAATAATTCGGATAAAAATCCTCCCATACATATGCTAAAAGATAAGTTACTGGGCATGCTTGCATTTTGTGGCATGCAGTCTAAGAACTAATTCCATGATGTCACGACACTGGCAGAAAATACAGTGGGACGGGCCTACCTGATGAATATACAGATTCAACCAAACTGGAATATCACTTAATATAGCTTTGTTACCTCACAGTCTAGTAATGCAAAATCCCTGGAGGTGTTTCCTAAGTAGGTACAGGAAGTTTGCATTGAAAACTTAAAAAAAATCTTACAATGAACATCAAACTTGTCCTAAACCACTGAGCGTATGAATTTTTAGAGAAACATTTTTACTTGGCCAGATAAACCTAGAGCAAGGAAGCATAGCTGCATCTGCTATTAGGAAAACACACCGGTTTTTGTATTAGATACATTTTAGTTTTGTATAAAAATTGATTTGGATTTGTGGTTACCGAGATTAAAGGCAGGATCTCTGCTGCCAAATTTCTGACATATGGAGAGGGGGTGGGGAGCTGATTTGCAGCACAGGCACAGGGATGCCCCGAAATACGGATGTGTGAGTTTCTGCATTTGCAGGCTCTTCAATTTTAGAATAAAAACAGAGTGCACAGATAAAGGGCAGCCACACACACACTTTTGCCTCTGCCTCCGTCTCCCCCCTCCAAATCAGTCCTTGTGCCTCTGTTCTTATCTCACGCAGCCTCTGCTGCCACTGCACAACAAACCTCTGCCGCCACAAAACCTCCTGGGGACAAACGATGTTCTGAAAGGGCCAGGAAATGTGGATGGATCTACCGGTGCATCTAGCTGCCTTACAGCACTGAGGGAAGGTTTCACTGTCTCCCTCTTCAAGTCTGCCTCCCATTTGCAAAGCTGCCTGACCCCAGACTGTGTCTCTTACTGGCTGAAAACAGACTGCAAATGCTCAGTCGTTCCCTTATTTAAGAAAAACAGAAATCAAGCAGAATCAAGCAGAAATCAAGAAATTAACCAAAGTCATTCCAGCACAAGGTTTCATGAGTCAGACCTCACTTAGGCTTCTGAAGAAGTCAGTTCTGACTCATGAAAGCTTATGCTGGAATTTTTATATCTGTTCCACGTAATAGATTTCCGGTAAGGCCTTGGAGGAGGAGCTAGTCTCATGGCTTAAGTGCCACTCAGCACTTCACATCCACTCACGGTGGCTGCCCGCCCAAGTGCGCCCTCCTCCAACCGGCTTGCCTGTCTGTCCAGCGGCTAGCCAATCACCTTCCATCTCCCACCCCTGACCACCCCCTCCTGCTTCCACTTCCCTCCAAGACTGAGAGGCTGCAGATCCCTGCCCTGTGAGAGCTGCCCCTGTTCCCTAACAGCTGCCTGCAGCCTTTCCGGGTCCTGGGAGGAGGGAGAGGCTGTCGAGTTCTTCCACCCCACCCCCAAATCTAGCACCCATTGTATTCCCAAAGGCAATGGGCTTGGCTCCTAATATACACATAAACAGTTCCCTTTTTCTTGGCTAACATGATGTCTTTGGGGACTTCTTCTTCATCAGTGTCTCGTAGCAGTGGTCCGCAACCTTTCTAAGGCTGCAGACCGGTGGTGGTGGGGAGGGCGATCCAACGGCCACGCATGCTGTGCACGCGCAAACATGCATGCGTGGTAGATCAGTGCATGCGTGTTTGCGCCATGCATGGCCGCAATGTGCATGTGCGAAACTGCCACGCATGTGCATTTGTGGCCACGCATGGTGCAAACGTACATGCACGGACCTGCCGCGCGTGCGCGTTTGCACCGGCAGCCCAGATTCCCTCTCCCCTCCTCCCACAAAAAGAAGCTTGCCGGGCCACAAGCTAATTGGCCGCTTTTGCGGCCAATTTGCTTGCCGCCTGGGAAGTTTCTCACTGCGGGTGGGGGGGCGGGGAGAGGGAGCCGCGGCTCGGTGGTTGGGCACCACCATCTCATAGGATCACAGCCACCAACCCTCCCCTCCCAATCCTCCCTGGGTGTGCTCTGCTGCCTTCTGTCCCTCTGGACTGCATGCGCCAGGTGCTGCTGCTTCCTTCTCATTACTCCTGTGCCGCCACAGGGCTATCTCCTCTTGTGGGCAGAAACTGGGCTTCTGTGACTGATCTTTGCCACCAGCCAGCCACAGAATAAAGGTTTGCCACAGACGGCCACATCTTCTGTCAGAACCGAGTTTGACAGTGGCAGCCATAATCCTTGACAAAGCAATGACACCCACTGCTAAGCCTTCCTATGGATGGGATGACTCAGGAGGTGCTCTTAGAAGGGCATAAGGTGGCAGTCTCTCGCCTTGGCTGCTGTCCGTGTCTCTTGCTTTGGCTGCCTTGTCTTCCAGTGTTGTGATCCATTTTCTGCACACCTGAAAACGTTTGGTCTGCATTGCCATCTAATGCTGTAATGTTAGTTGTGCAACATTTGCAGTACGTATATACATGCTGTCTAATAACTACATCTTTAACAGCTGTCACTGTTAAAATAATTGAGCAGGGGCGGAATAGGCGGTGCTTCCAGTCAGCGGGCCAATCAGAATGCACGCAGCATATCCTGATTGGGCCACAGACCAGCCACGGTGGGGCTGCGGGGGGAGGGGGAGGAATGGATTCCCCACCCGCACTCCCCCCTGGGCTGAAAAAGCCTGCCACACCCTCTGTACGCCTCTGTTCCTCCCCCCTTCCTGGCCCTGAAAAGGCCCAGCAAGGTGTGCAGAGGCCACGGCCCAGGGGGGAGTGCGGCCAGTGGGGCTGTCTGCCGTGGCGTCTGCATGGCTCAGTGACACTTTCCAGGGCTCTCTTAGACCCTTAGAAACACTGTGGCAGGCCTTTTCCAGCCATGGGTGAGTGCGGCCAGGAGGGCTGCCTGCCACCACCTCCCAAGGCTCACCAGGCCTTTTCGGGG
This sequence comes from Paroedura picta, assembly GCF_049243985.1. Lineage (NCBI taxonomy): Eukaryota > Metazoa > Chordata > Lepidosauria > Squamata > Gekkonidae > Paroedura > Paroedura picta. Next base: position 123,469,320 of record NC_135374.1, on the reverse strand, counting down.
CCAGGGGGCAAGGGGGGGGGGAGAGAACGGAGATCCTCATACAGCCCGACAAGCCTGGGAGATGCCATGGCAGCCCATCCCCCCCCCCCCGCTCTATTTTCTACCTCTTTCTACATCTCTCCTATCTCTTTGTCTTTCTCTCTCTTTCTTTCCCTTTATTTCTCTCCCTCTCTTTCTTTCTTTGTCATTCTCTCTCTGTCTTTGTCTCTCTTTCTGTCTCTGTCTCTCTGTTCTTCTTTCTATTTCTCTCTTTCTTACTTTCTTTCCATCTATCACTCTTTTTTCTCTCTTTTCTTATCTATTTTTTTCTTTTTCTCTCTTCTTTCTCTCTCTGTCTCTCTTTCTTAATCACTCTCTTACTCTCTCTTTACTTTTACACCCGTCCCCCATGCTAGCCTCCATTGTATTTCAAGCTACAATGGGCTTTAATTCTAGTTGTTTTATATTTTGCCCTCCACCTTGAGTCTCAGAGAGAAAGGCAGGCTGTATTTAAAACAAGTAAATAAATATACAGCATTCCCCAACCTTGGCTTCTTACCGAAGTGCCAGCACTAAGGATGTGCTCCTACAGACGTGGCCATCCTCTTAGAACTCACTGGCCTGATTCCTGGGCAAATTACAGACCTGCAGCTTTAAAAGGGGACTCTACCCTCAAGGCTGCTGACAATTTCCGGCCACCTTAAAAAATGGCAAATGGCCAAACTGCCTTGGCTAATTCGAGGGTAGCAGACGTCACTGGAGTCTAAGTGCCTGCACCATCCGAAAAATCTCTCTCTGAGCGTTCACAGGAGGGGGAGAGACAAATGATAGAAAATTAAGATGTCTGTCAAGATCTCCTGGAAGAGGTGGGAGAACACTAGGAGATGTCCTATCATCTTACGTCGGGCTCAACCCAACGTTGTTCAACATGTCCTGAATCTCAAATAAGACGTTATTTGGGCACACTTTTAATATAATTGGAGGAAAGGTGGTATCCAGGGATCTGGACGTTGCCTGGTGGAACAAATGGTGGCACAACAATCCACTCATGGGGTGACACAAAAAAGGGCCACTGTGGGTCTCTGGATTTCCAAGGTTGGCAAGAGCTCCATTTGTCAGGAAAAAGGAGGCAATGCTTACCAAAGAGAGAGACTGGGGGGGGGGGGGGACGACCAGCTGCACTGGAGGCCGACAGACAGGTCAGAAAAGCATGGGAGAAAAGCCCCCCTCCTTCCACTCTCTCTACCCTGATACAATTTTTTAAATCTCTCCTGTGTCCCCCCAGGTTAGCCAGGCTTTTCTCACAATGAAGTTGTTCCAACTTCAAGTGAGACCACCTCACTGCTCTATAGCAGGGGTAGTCAACCTGTGGTCCTCCAGATGTCCATGGACTACAATTCCCATGAGCCCCTGCCAGCGTTTTCTGACAGGGGCTCATGGGAATTGTAGTCCATGGACATCTGGAGGACCACAGGTTGACTACCCCTGCTCTATAGTAGCGATCCCCAACCTGTGGGCTGCGGACCACATGTGGTCCTTCGACTAATTGGAGGTGGGCCCCGAAGGACGCCCTCTCCCCCCCCCCCCAGCCCTTTACTTCATCCCCCCTGGCCCTTTACAGCACACTTCGGGTGTCCTTGTCTCCCATCACTCCCAGATGGGACTATCTCGTTGCAGAGAAACAAGCTCAGGGTTCCCATTGATTTGCCATTGTCATGAGTTCAAATTTCCATGAAAATAAAATGTTCCTTATGTTCATTGTTGTGGCGTGTCTGTATCTTATTTTGAGGGGATGTTTAAACATCACCATAGCAACCAAAGAGCGTTAGGGCAGTGGTTGAGAGTAGAGGAGTAAACTACCCCCCCCCCCACTGGGCCTCAGTAAAAGGCATTGAGTGGTCCCTGGTGAGTGGTCCCTGGCGTTGAGTGGTCCCCGGTGATAAAAAGGTTGACTACCCCTGCTCTATAGGACAAATATACTCAGCGTTTACCTAACAAATCTAAAATTATGTTGCTGCTTCAGCACTATGAAATGTATCATTTATAACTTCATTACCATACAAAACTGTGTTAGCGGCATATTTGTAGAATTTATAAACGGATGAGTTTTCTTCAAGCAAAGCTGCAAATATACCCAATGACTGAGATACAACTACACATTGCGATACTAAAAGAAAACATACTCCACAAGTATTTTTTTTCCAATGCTCAAAAATATTTTAAATTTTTCTACAAGAAAAACTGAAAATGTTCTTGGGTAAAAAAGAATGGGGATTTTTTCTCCTGGCTTTGTCGGTCAAAAACATTTTTTGAAAGTCCAAGGCTATGTCATACAGTGGTATCTCCCTTTAATACTGCCAGCTTTATTTTCAACCCCTTCCCAAATAATTCGCAGCATGGGGTCTGTGTTTCTCACCACTGTTGCACACTGAGCCAGAGACTTGAATATTTACGGAATAAATATAATTAAACTAAGGATTAGTTGTTCCTACAGCTATTAGTTGTTCCTACAGCTATTACCCTAAACCAGAGGTGCCAATGACGTGCCCCAGGGACTGGAACCAGCCCATTCAGGGCTCTTATCTGGTCCACAAGCACCTGGCAATTACCTTTATGGCCAAGTGACAGAACTTTTTTTCAAATTTTCCTGCAGGAAAATCCAGTATCAGCAATGGGGGAAATATCTTGTGGCATCCCTCAAGCGGAGCGGAAGAAGCTAAATATCATAACTGCTGTTATTTATTAAGAATGGCAAAAATATACAATATTATATTTATTATATCCCAACAGAAAGAATGAAAAAACAAAGACCATCCTTTTTTGCAATGGGGTAGAAAATACGGGGCATCCTCTTATTTTTGTGGAAGGAATCTGAACTGGGTAGGTCTGCAAAAGACCTAAAACATCCAGGTTGTGATTGGGGGCATCTTTTTGTTGGTAGGTGGAGAACAGTGTGATGCTGCATTGACGGATTAGCCTTTGAAGAAGGCATTATCAAATATTACCAGCTTGGGGGTCAGAACTGCCCCCAACTTAAAGTCTTTGCTTCTAAAATGGTGCCTGCATCTGTGGTCCTGTGTGTCTGCACAAAACAGGGCTGCACTTCTCTGTTACTGCTATTCATGAACGCATTGTGTGCAGACAAACTCTGGGACTGCGCAGGCCCACGCGGCCACAGAGAACCATGCTGAGCTTTAAAGCTGTACAATATTCCTGCTAATTATAGACCAATACGCCTTTTAAGTACAATTAGCGAACTATGTGTTTGACAAGCGTATCTTCTGGCTTGCCCATGAGAAATAATATTGCAGTTTCAGGCAGGCTTCAGGGAGGGTAGAGGCACACTTGAGCATGGTCTAGTCCTCCAAAATCTTATAGAAAAACTAGGGGCAAAGCCCACTGCACCCAGGAATGCGACAGGCGCTAGGTGCTGGCCCTCCTCCCCCTGCTCTGTCCTCAAATTTCAGATCCAGCACAGTGAAGAGGTTAAAGAGTAGGAGACTCTAATCTCAGGAGTCTGGTCTCCACCACCATTAGCAAGAAGCTGGGTTGCCAACCTCCAGGTGGAGACCTGGAGAGCTTCAGGAATAACTGATCTCCAGGCAGTTCCTCTGGAGAAAACAGCTGGGGGAGAGAGGGGGAGGGAGGGGGTAGAGGAACTGTATCTCACGCCCCACAGGGAGGAGCGCTCAAAGGCTGCCCTGGACCCTGTGGGGCTGGCAGGGGGCATTCCCTCAATTTTCTGTGGCCCCTCCTTAAGGCCTCCCTTGATCCTGTGGGGTTGGAGGGTGGTCTTTCCTGTGACTCCCACACACACCCTGACTCAGGAGAGTGCAAAGGCTGTGCTTGGCCCCATGGGGCTTGCAAGGGGGCTGGACCCCTTCTCTCACTCCCATGATCTCGGGCAGGCTAGAGGCCGCGCTCAGTGTCCTTGGCCAGACGACAGACTAAGCCTCTTCCTCCTTCCTAGCCACCCCACTCGTTGGCCCAGCTTGCCTTTTGGAAGTGGGTCAGCAGGGCGGGATGGCCCTTCTTCTAGCAGGATGGAGGCAGAGGAGGAGACTGGGGCGGGGTGGGACAGACCCGCCATTCGCCTTCCATGAGAGTGTGGAAACTCTTGAGGGCCTCCAGACACCAAAAGGTATCTCCAGAAACTGGATCGATGATGGTAGAAGCGAGAGTTGCCACCATATCTGGCTAAAAGTGCATTGGATGATTGATGGGTTATTGGCCCCACTCCTCTGTGACAGTTTTAAATCTGAATGGTTACTTGCCACAGAGAAAAAAATGGCAAGCCTAGACCCCCCCCCCCGCCTTCATTCCAGCACAGCCCAAGAAGGAAGACACAGAGCGTCAGTTGCTCTTGAGTTCTCCAAACTCCCCCCTCCAGTTCTAGATTTATTCAAACCCCTGCAGAATATTTATTTCACCTGGAAACTAAAAGCCAAAGGAGGGCTTTCCTATTAGCAAGGGGCAATGTGCTACCATCTGCACTTAGTGAGCGCTTCAAGAAATTACACCTGTGTAGGCAGCAGGAATTGGAGTCAGTAGCGCAGGGGTAGTCAAACTGCAGCCCTCCAGATGTCCATGGACTACAATTCCCATGAGCCCCTGCCAGCGGACAGTTTGACTACCCCTGCACTAGAACATGTCCTCTTTAGACGTTCATTTTATGCATCACTCCGCTCTAAGAAGGCATCCGGCATCACTCACCAAAGAAACATCAAGGGGCTTTACGCACCGGGATCTTTGTAGCAAATTGGTCACTGAATGAAAAATCGCCATTTAAAATAGTGGAATTCGTCGTTATGCATACCTGCCTTTGTAGTGGAATCCAGTTGCGTTTTGTATCGTTTCCCACAGGCTTCCGGTCTCGGCAGAAATCACTAGAAAGGAAGCGCTATTGCCGAGCTCGTCCCGCCCCTGGCCGTCAAGCAGCCAATGGGCAGCTGTTAGCATGCTCCCAAACAGCCCCTTTCCCTTTAAGAAAGGTTTAAAAAAAAAAAAAAAAAAACAGACCCATTGCAACGAATCTGTGTTAATTCGTTGCAATGGAGAGACCCATCCAGCTGCCCGGTGTGTTTGAGCTGTCGTTTGATCGTTGCCACGCTCCCTCCGAGTGAAAAAAAAAAAATCCCCCCCCCCTCTCACGGGCCCGATTTTCGGCTGAATGAATGTGTAAAAAATAAAGGGAAAATACATCAGCAAACGGGCTTCTCTGTTCTTTGTGCTTAGTGACTGAAGGGGAGGGACTGAAGCCGGGGAAGCCTCTAAACTGAAAGAGGCTCGCTGGTGCGTTTATCCCCGCTCGCTCGGAGAAAAAAAAAATGGCGATCGCTTCGCCGGAAGATCAGAGAAGAGAGCCAGGGGGAGGGACTTTGTAGAAACAATGTTAACGCACAGGTCTTTTTCGCTAGTGTTGCAGATTGGTTGCAGGAGTGTATCGCTTTCCGGAGGGTGAATCCACTTTTGGGGATTTCCCTGAAAGCGCTACAAGGAAGCGCTTTTTGCAGATTGGTTTCAGGTGTGTGGCAGATTGTCGACGACGTTGTGCAAAACAGCAAATCAGTAGCGTTTTCAATTGGCAACCATTGTGCTATTTTGAAGGCGTGCAAAAAGCCCCCAAGTTTCTCTTATGGGAAGGGAATTTCACTGTATGTAAGCAGACAGCTACGTTTTGCTCAAAGGCCGTTTGACTACGGAATTCATATACCTAAGCAAATGAATGCTCCCTTCTGCAGCTATTCTTCTCCTCTGCTTTATCTGACAAAGGATCAGGAATTTTAGTATTATTATTATTTTAAAATGTTTAATGTTTTATATGACATATAGTTTGTATTTGCTTTATCTAAGAATGGTGGGCATTATGCTCCCGCCCTAAAACAGAACTCTGCATGCACAGGTTTCCCCACCATCGGCACAATGTGCTTCAAGGGCGGGGCGCCCCTCTTCCCTCAGTTTCTGCCAAGCCACCATGAATTCTCTTTACCTAGAGACAATTGGGACCCATGGTGGAATTAGAGTATAGCGACCCTGGGCGCTATACTTGACGGGGGAGGGCACTGGGCCCCATCAAGCCCCCATGGATGGTGGGAGCACATACCTCAACCCATCCACACCCACTGACACCTATCCCAGCAGATGGACGATGGCTCTGCAGCAGATGTGCTGGCCACAGGAAATCTGGTCTCCTGATGCTGAAGACCCAACGTTGGGTGCAACAGCTGTTTGCCATCAGACAGAGCAACATCTGACAGCCACCTGGCGGAAACCCCCATGACCTTCTCTCTAGCAGTGTGGGCGGCCCCCCTCATGGCCCCCAGTTTCCTGTCCAACCTTCCCACCTGTGAGGGAAGGTGGTCAGCCCCTCTGTTGCTGCTCCTCAGTGAGGGCAGCAGGATGTTGAGCATCGGGGGGGGGGCAGTTTGCGGGTGAGTGTTTCTCTGCAGAGGCCCCATTTCCACATCACCAAATCCCACCCGCCCACTTCCCCAGGTGCAGATTGGGATAGGTACACACCTGCTTGGAGCTGAATGGTTCCGCGCACAGAAGCACAACTAACTTTGCACCAACCTTGAAAAACTCAATGCCCAAAGGATGTGAGAGCTCACAACGAGGCAGGAGGGAGGGAACGTGTTTCTGCACATAAGATGTCAATGAACAAGTTACAGGTAAGTATAACTCTGTTTTCATTTTCTGTCTTGTCGTGAAAACCCACACTAGGACAAGAGTGGACAGTTCAACTGAGGAAGTGGGTTGAGACTTTCACTTAAACAGACTGCAGCAACCCTTTTGCAAATTTTGCCTGTTTTCTAGCCTGGCAACCAAGCATGTAGTGCATTTTCAGGGTAGATATATGTTTTGTTTTTCTAGAACCCTGATTTCTAAGATTGCTAATGTTGAGATTCTACGTTATTGGGCCAGGGTTTTAAAAAGATGGTTTTTTAAAAAAATCAAATATATTTAAATGGAGTCTATACAAAATTTTATAACAAAACGATCAGGTTGTAGAAGAGTATAAAAATATGTTTTTGAAATGAATCTAAATAAAGGAACTGATATGAGAATGATTTGGGTTTCCAATAAAGCTTTCATAGGCTGCCCTCCAGCCCCACAAGGGCCAGCGAGGCCATTCGGTGTACCACCGTGCACTACCCTGACAGGAGGGGTCACAGAAAATGCCACCTGTTGGCCCCAAAGGGTCCAAAGAGCCTTGTGCCCCCCAATTGGGGAGGGGTACAAGAGTATATTCCTTCCTTCTCTCTCCCTCTCCCTTTCTTTCACTCTATCTCTTTCTCTTCCTTCCTTCATTTCTTTCTCCCTCTTTTTCTCGTTTCCTTCCTTCTGTCTTCCTTTCTTTCTCCCTCTCTCCCTCCTTCCCTTCTCCTCTTTCTCTCTTCCTTCCTTTTTTTCCTTCCTTCCTTCATCCCCTTACCTTCCCCTCCCTCCCTTTTTTCTTGCTGTCTGTCTGTCTGTCTTCCTTCCTCCCTCCCTCCCTCCCTCCCTCCCTTCATCTCCTTTCCTTCCTTTTGTTCTTCCTGCCTGCCTTCCTTTCACCCTTCCATTCTTTCCTTTTTCTCACTCCCTCCCCCTTTACCTTCCTTCCATCATCCCATTTCCTTCCTTCTTTTCTCCCTCCATCCCTTTCTTTTCTTCCTTTGTTTCTTCTTTCCTTCCTTCATTTTTCCTTCCAGTGTTTTCTCCAGAGGAGATCAGTTGTTATCCCTGAAGCTCTCCAGGTCACCACCTGGAGGTTGGCAACCCAGCTTTTTGGTATTGGTGGTGGAGTGGGGGATCAGACCCGTCCCCTGAGATTAGAGTCTCCTTCTCTTTAACCTCTTCACTAAATTGGGCAGGGAGCGAGGGTGGGGGGTGGGGGGAGGACCAGCACGCAGGGGCGTGTCCTTGCACCCATTGTATTCCTACAGTTTCCCCCCTACAGCTATGGCTCATGTCTGCCAGCTTTTGTCTGCCAGTTTTTATACATGTTTATATTCCTTCCACTTTGAAAGAAAGGAGGGGGAACAAGTCAAGCCTGGGAACAGCTTAAGATTTTCAGAGGTAGCCGAGGGGCCCAAACAGATGTTATGATCACTTCCTACAAATTAGAAAAGGAAAGTAACCCTCTGGTGAATTCCCAGCAGAGGCCACACACAGAGCAAGTCGGAGGAAACTCGCCCCCAGCAACGAACGGAGTGTCTGTCTGAGAGATGAGGCATTGCCGGGCCGGGGAGAAGCGGCAGAGGAGCGATGCGGCTCCTTCAGCGGCTGTCAAGGGGTTGCTTCAGCCGTAATCGAAATGCATCTAAGAATGTCCTCTGAGCTCTCCTCGTGGATCACACCTCCACCTGAGACTCCTTATTGAACCTCAAAAAACAGCTCGCTCTGCTCTTCTGTGAGTGATTCCTACTAGGTATGACGGGAATTCAGGAGCTCTCATTCACTGGTGCTGGGCTTTTAGTCCTTCCGAGAATGCATTTTTTGATGTTGTTTTGTACATTGCAGCTGCAAAATGCCTCTCCTTCAATTCTGTTTAATCCGCTTGAATGCAAACTTTTAAAAAAGTAAGATATATTACTGAACATATTTTTAGTAGCCATCTATTCTGCCAGCTTAGCACAGAGATCAATCACCCTGCCTCAAGGGCAGAGAGATGAACCAGCTGAAGCAGGCTGGCAGTTTATGTCCTAGACATAATACGATCTACTCAAGTACCCCGAGAGTAACTTCTGCCATTGGGCTGCCATCCAATGGCAACAGATAGTAGTACCCTTAAATCCATTTTCCACCACAAACTACAAAATGGCTTGGGTCGACCATACTGGTTTTCTCCACTGAACAATCACTACTATGTATAAATTCGGTTTTGACAACATGTGCAGGTATCATTGTATCATTAACTAGAAAATAAGCCCGCTGTTGAAGAAAGACAGCGGGCCCTAGCAGAGGGGGAGAACAGAGGGGGTGGGCAAGGCAAGGCTGGGCCAAGCAGCCAATGGGGAGCCGAGCATTGGCTGCTTGGCCCTGGAGTGACACCCGTGGCTTCTGATTGGGCCTTCTGAGTGTTTATCCCGGACAGAGCCCACCCTTTCTCCTCCCCCTTAGGGCTTACTCTTTTATTTATTCCACTCCGCAGGAGTGGTTAAAGATGCCGCGTACACCCAAGCAGCAAAAATCAGGAAACAAGCTATCCAAACTGCAGCAGCTGGGGGGGGGGCATTTTAGAAAAGTTGCCCATGTGAAAAACGACCCTTCAAAAAGAGGCTGTCCATTGGGATTAAAATATAAGAATTCTATTCTCAATGGCAGAGAATAAGTCCCATAAACATTCATTCAGTGAGGACTGCCTAGATGATTAGAACAATCAGCGCCTAATCCTGGGCTCAGGTTCCCAGGTACAGAAAAGGTGTGCTCCTTATAAAGACAATTACGTCTGCCCTATAATGCCAATTAAATAAATGACTTATTAATTGCAGTTTCATTAAAACATTTAAAAATTGATCAGGCCATGTGTGAACTACTGAGGAAAATAAAATCAAGAGTCCAGTCAGACACCTTTAAGACCAACAAAGATTTATTCCAGGCGTGAGCTTTTGAGTGCAAGCACTCTTCCTCAGACATGAAAGCTCCCGTCAGGAATAAATCTTTGTTGGTCTTAAAGGTGCCTGACTGGACTCTGATTTTATTGCGCTACTTCAGACCAGCGCGGTGACCGCTTGAATCTACTGAGCAAAGTCCAACTTTATTTCCACTATATTAGGTAGGGCTGAGAGTTAATAAGAGTGGCTTGGGGTCTTGAATATAAGCAGTGCCCTTCTCCCCCACTCCTGAATGCTACCTGATCCCTTTTGCTCAGGGCTCCAAGTGAAATCTGCAGAAACCAAAAACTGATTTACATGACAAAATGTGTGTGTTGTGTGTGTGTGTGGGGGGGGGAGACACACAGAAGAGGGAGCCATTTTCTTGCAGTTTATGGGACATAAACAGGATGCTTCCTTTATTAGCTAGCGCTTTTAACCTCCAGGCTGTCTGCTGCTACAGCTGCCCTATTTCCAGAGAGAACCCCAAACCAAGCATGAAAGGATTGCCCACAGAGATTCAGTGGGTTATCAGTTCTTCACTTGCCGAGTGGTAATCAATCCTGGGCCCTGATCAATTTCACAGGATGGGCCCTGCCAGCAGAACAAAAAGGCCTTTATTTCTATTGCTTATTATAATAAAACCTAATTCGCTGGGAAGGGCATGGCGGAGATGGATGCAAGCCCTATCAAGTAGCATTAATGTTCAGCCAAGATATGGATCCTGTGCTCAAACAAGAGAAAGAGTCTTTGAAGAACACAATCTGGGCTGCCACAATGGTGACTGCAAAACCAGCTGCTCCAGTTACCGTACACAGGATGGGGTCTGGTAAGCTGGGCCGAGGCTCTTATCAAGATGCTGGATTTTTTATTGATTCAAATGGTAATTGCCAAGAATACAAAACATATTGTCTTTAAAGGTTAGAAAACAAGGAAGGACAGGTTGGGTTTCTTCAGTTCACATTAAGGTTGCACATTTCTGTTTAAGTCAGGAGGTCCCAGCGGCTCTGAATCATTTACTGTTTTATTCATCTCCACCTGTCTTTTGTCTCCTGATTACTGCTTCACAAAAGCCTTCAGAAATGAACAGAGCCCTGTTAAAGCATAGGCCTTGGGAGGGAAGGGCCTTTTGTGGCCTCAGACAAAACAAACAAACAGACAAAAAAACCACAATCATTGTTCCCTGTCTGATAACTGGGAATTCGGTGAAATAAGAAGTCTCCATTTTCCACTTCATTATGGCACACAAAGAACAGCTCAAGCTCTGTCCTCTGCCCCTGATTTTGGGACAATCATGGCCACAGGTGTAACTATGCATTAAGTCTCCTTTGCCTTAATGTCAGTTTTCTGACCAATATAAACTGCAGCTCAGCTTTCATAATCCAAAATCACGTCCTTAGGTGTACAGTAGTTCAGTAGGGAGAATAAAATGCTTTATAACAGGGGTAGTCAAACTGCGGCCCTCCAGATGTCCATGGACTACAATTCCCAGGAGCCCCCTGCCAGCGAACGCTGGCAGGGTGCTCCTGGGAATTGTAGTCCATGGACATCTGGAGGGCCACAGTTTGATTACCCCTGCTTTATAATCTACACAGAGCTTGAAATCCTTTCAGACTCGTCCGGCTGCCTGGAAGCAGAGAATGGCTGGGTCCCTGAGATTCTTGGATTATTCTAACCCTCCTACACTCTGCCAAGGACCTGCAGTACTCTGTGCTTCAGCTGTCTATCTCCTCCTCCACATCAAGGCAGTGTATTCAGTCATGTCTCAGGTACCTTTACTGCAGGCCCCTCAACCTCTGACACGCCAAGGCCTCATGACCTCCAATGCAAAAACAAACAACAGAAGTCAACACTGCAAACTGGTCTTCCCTGCTGCCCCAACAGCTTTCTCTTGGGAGGCAGTTGGGGACAAAGACAGGCGGAACATTGAAGGAAGCAGGATTAGATAGAGAGCAGAAGTTTAGCAGCCTGACCACTGGATCTGGGATCAGAGGTAGCGCCTGCTAGACTCACCCAAAGGACCACCCCGGAGAAATAAAAATTTTGGGTGGGTATTTATTTATTTATTATTGGATTTCTATGACTGCCCTTCTCACCACAGCTGACTTGGGGCAGTTTACAACACATATGAGATGCAAAGATAATAAAACCACACCATTAAAAACATTAAAATCAAGTCACTGTAGCTGCCTGATGTCAACTGAGCAGCTCCCTTCTGGCCCAGGATGGAAGAAAACGCTGGAGAAGGGCCCTCGGTGGTGGTGGTCATTGGCCTCAACCAAATCCCTGGAGGAAGAGCTCCGTTTTGCAGGCCATTCTGAACTGAGGTACTTCCTGTAAGGCTGGCAGCTTCTGGGAGCTCATTCCACCAGGTCAGGACAAGGACTGAGAAGACCCAGGCCCTGGTTGATGCCAAGAACACATCATATTGGCAGAGCAGAGTGCTCTCCAGGGGTTGTGGTCAGTTAGGTGGTCCCTCAGCTACGTGGGGCCCAGACCACAATTGGCCTTAAAGGTCAATACCAGTTCCGTTAATCTAATCCGGAAAGCAATTGGAAGCCAGTATGGACAATGGAGATATCCTGGACTGGATGGTGGCAACTTCTAATCTGGCAACTGGAAAGGCGAACAGCACATTCCAATAAGCACTGCTCAGCCTCCAACAAAGGTAGCTGTGACTTTCAAAAGTTCATACCTCGAAAATCTTCTTAGTCTCTAAAATGCTACATGACTGGAATCTAGCTGCTCAGCCCTGTTTGCTGGGGAGGGCAACTTCCCCAGAGAAGATTCTCCATGCACTGAAACAAAAGATTATTGGAATCCAGTGATGAATAATCCACCCGGCTGTACAGTTTAATGCTTTGAAGACATTAGCAACGTCCCACCCTGAATCTGTTTGAGACCATCAACACAAGAGAATACAGATGTCATTCAGATGCTCCAGGGTAGTAAAGAGAAAGAAGAGGTGGGAGGATTTATACCCCACTTTTCACTACTCAAAGGAGTCTCCAAGCAGCCTTCCCTTCCTCTCCCCACAACCAACATTGTGAGTTAGGTGGGGCTGAGAGAGCACAAAAAGAAGGTTGACTTGCCCAAGGTCCCCTGCCTAGATGGCTGAATATGGAGAAGGAGTTGGGAATCAAACCCATTAGATGCTGCTGCTCTTAACCATGACACCACGTAAGGCATCTTTCAAATTCATAATTAATTCCTATGGGACTTTTCACCCATGTAATTTTACAATAATCCCATAACTCACAAACTCTATTAAGATTATTTATTTTATCCTAGACACAGAATACTGAAATCGAGGCACAATAAACAGTGGCATCTATGTAATTCCCAGTGGAAGGCATTACTTCTCAATAAGAACCAAAGTTCTAGTGGAAATCCTTCCCTGGTAGGAGCTACTGACAGTGCAGGTGCGTGCAACTTCAAGAACCCAAATCCAACCTAGGAAATTCCACAAAGTACCCAATGGAACCCATGAGGATTTAAACCACTCCACACCACTGTCCACAGCTGAGATACTCTGGTTCATCTCCCCACAGCCCCTGGATGTCTCCGTTGTCCTAGCTGACAAACTTGCCTCTTCTGACATTGGGGAGGGGAGAGGCTATACTGCACCACCCGTTCCCTATTCACACAAAAGCAGTCCACCATGTCCACTCTCCACAACTGCCCAGCCTGGGAATGCCCCGTGGTTCTTTCCAGCTTTTTACAAGAGTTTTCTCCTTCATGGGAAACTGCCCCGCTCCTTGTTGATGCTAGCCTCCAGTCCATTCTGGTGCTAGATCCCCAGACTCCCTGGCCTTAGTTGCTGCTCTTCCACAATCTCCCCAAGGTGGCATCCAAGGGTCCCATGGTGCCTCAGGACGCCCTTCCTGGTGCCCATCCAGAGTTTTTAGAATGTGGGCAAATTTTGGAGATTTTGTTCAGAACAACTTCTGGCTGGCCAACTGAGAGGTTTTAAGAAGATACTTGGACAGAAACTGCTACTCCAGCCCAAAGATCTCCACTGTACCTTAAGAAGCTCTTGCCCTCAGCAACCCAAATTGGAATGAAGTTTTGAGCACTTTCTAAAGGTTGGCTATTTAACGGGACCATGGGAGATCCCTCAGCTTTCACAACATTTCATAAACTGACTTATTTGGCAGGCAATCCAAAGAAGATGTGTTTCAAATCCAGCATGAACATTTCGCACCCCCACCCACTGCTCCCGAGGCACCCGCCATGCCCCCTCCCCCTCTAGGTTGCTCCCAATATTCTCTCTTAGCCACGCATAGCTTTTAGCTCGTTGCATTCCAACTGATAGCAGAACTATGCAAGCCAGACATACTGGCATTCCAGCCATGGCGAAGTGATCAAGCACAAAGAGAGCCATGAGCCATGAGGGAACATGCGAGGGGGAAGCCGTGAGAGACGGGGTGAGATTAAGCAGCAAGGCCAGCCGTTCACGAGGTCTGGGGAGTCTCCTTCTCCGCACAAGATGGCAAAAGAATAATAATCTGCTTCCATCAAGCTACCACTACAGGGGAGGACCCATGGCTCAGTGGAATGGCCTCTGCTCGGCATGCACAAGGTCCCAGGTTAAAGGAACTGACAGGAGGTGATGTGAAGATCACAGCGTGAGACCATAAAGAGCCACTGCCTCTCTGAGTAGGCAGTATCGACTGCTCATATTTAGCTTCCAGTCCACAAGTACCCCACGTTCTCATTCGCCCACCCCGCTCCCCAGAAGTGCCTCTCCCCCTCCAGTCTGCTGCTTCTCATTTTTGTGACCCAGATGTAAACTCTGCATTTATCTTTATTGAATTACGTCTTGTTCTCATTTGCCCATTTTTCCAGCATGTTCAGATCTCGTTGATCTCTTATCTAATCATAAGACACACACACAAGACTGTTCTTGAGCCCTGGCTGATTCAAATTATTATAAGCGTTCCACAAAGTGAGTGACATCTGTATAGAATGGAAGAGGCATAAATTGAGGAAGCCTGAGGAGATGCCTTTTCATTAGCAAGCGTGAAAGAGGCAATAAAAGCGTATGAAAAAGCACTCCACACAAATCAACAAGGATCTAAAGTCCAGTTCAGGAAACTGTGTCACATGGACCTTAAATCCCCTCCTACCCCCCCCCCCCCATACACACATGCACCCACCTAGGACCATTATCCTCTCCCAATATGACAGCAGCCCTGGCCTAAATTATCCACAGTGTGAAATTTTATCAATCAATGCCTTTTACTACAGGTATACTCCGCTTAGTGGCTCAGGTTGCTTCTGACCGATGGCGACATTCCCAGGGCAGAGAAGTCTCATCTGCCTTGCATATACTGATTAAACCCCCACATGCTGTTGGCAGGACTGACTTGCCATTCTGTGGCCGGAGAGGCACTGCTTATTAAGGAGCAGTATTTGTGAAAACATCTGGCCACAAACAGGAAGAAGTCTTACTACAAAACAGAAAACTTGTATTTGGACCGCCCAGGCCTTCCAAACCTCCATGCAGAGAGCAGCCCCCTGCCCAAGGAGGAATTCACATCAGTGCGTAATTGTACAGTGCCTCAACTCCACAGTGGCACTTCCCCCCCCCCCCCCATAATCACAGAACCCGTCTGTGAGTGGCCTGGTTTTGTGCATTAGTTCTGCACAGAACCATGGGCATCCGCCATACATTATGAACCAGCCCAAGGGGGTGCCTCAAAATGGGTGCCAACCTCATGTCTCTCCTCCTTCCTTCTTCTACTCCTGTCGCAGTTTACAGAGCTGCACTGCAAAACATTTTCCCAGCTGTGCTGTGTTATAATGTGGTAATGGAAGCAACATCCCACATGCTTAGAGATTCTTTTCTCATTAGTCAGGTGACCTTTGTGTGTATTTAACTTTTTTTACAGTCTCCAGACTGATCTTTCCAACACTGGCCCCATTCACATTTCATCTCAGCCTCCCTTTAACATGTCCAGGCTTCTAGTTCAGCCGCACAGCCCAAGCACTGCCTGCCAATAGGTCCCTCTTGCTTAAAATTAGTACAGAAATATAGATTTAAATAAATACATTATAGTATAATCAAATTCAAATTCAATACCATTATTGGCATAGCTAAAAACAAATAAAACTAGACTGTAAAACAAAGTAAACCAAATCAAAATTCAAACTCGGAGAGGTCAAGAGCAGGGGTAAGTCAAACTGCGGCCCTCCAGATGTCCATGGACTACAATTCCCATGAGCCCCTGCCAGTGTTCACTGGCAGGAGCTCAATGGTACAAAAATCTGGCAATGACTTCGGCCATCTGATTTTGAAGAAAATAACTCGTTATCTTCTTGATATCAAGGGAGTCATTTCCTCTCATTAATGGTATCAGGAGTCATTCTCTATGGCAGGGGTAGTCAAACTGCGGCCCTCCAGATGTCCGTGGACTACAATTCCCAGAAGCCCCTGCCAGCATTTGCTGGCAGGGGCTCCTGGGAATTGTAGTCCACGGACATCTGGAGGGGCGCAGTTTGCCTACCCCTGCTCTATGGAGTCGGTTGTGTTGGTTGCAGTAAAAGAAGACTTGCTCAGTGCATTCAGGTGGTTTAGGTGAGCAAGCCCAGATTCTCTCTGGGCAAGGGACATTTAGGTACCGGCCTTTAGCTAAAGCTGCTGGTTAACGTGAGTTTAAGTGAGTCGGCATAGAGCATCTTCTCAGAAAAGGCAGGGTCAGCAGAGAAACCTAATCCAGCATTCTTCCCATAGTAAGGAAGATGCCCAAGTTATTAGGAAGCAGATTTTGAGCTAGGATAGTTTGGTAGTCTACATCAAGGATTCGCTGCTTGATGGTATTATAAGCTTGTCATTCATCCAAGTTTTTGAAATGATCCAATATTAAATTATAATATTAAAACAGGAGCTAAGATGATTGCCCACCTTTCTGCTGCCCAAGACAGCTAACAATTTAAAATATACATAATACATAATAAAATATATTGCAGAACCATTAAATCCCTCCCCTGAACATATCCCATTAGAAGAATTTTTAAAAGAATAGGAAAAAATACCTACAAAACATAAAAACCTTGCTTAGGATGGAGGAACCATGGAAAGAATACAAAACAAAACAAAAAATGTCTTTACTAGCTGGTGGGGGACCGCAACCGAAGGGGACAGAGAAGTCTCCCCGAAGTTCAGAACTTTGGTGCCACAACCAAGAAGGCTCTTTTCTGGATGGCCAACCACCTAATCTCAGAAGGCAGGGGCATTTGAAGCAGGACCTCCGGAGACGACCATAATGGTTGGGGGTGTTCATAAGGGAATAGGCAGTAATTTAGTATGTTGGTCCAACACCATATGTGGCTTTGAAGGTTAAGATCAGCACCGTGAATTGTAACCAGAAACTGGAAGTCAGTGTAGGTGGGCTAAGACTGGAGTGATTTGGTCCCTACAATCCACTCCAGGCAACATCTTGGCTGGAGCATTCAGGACCAAATGAAGTTTCTGGATGCTTCTCAAGGGCAGCCCCAACATGGAGCACACTGCAATAATACCAGGAACAGCTGGATTACAAGCATTCCTGCAGTGCAGAGCCAAAGGCCAGTGTATGCTTTAAACTATTTAATAGGGGTGTTGAATTATCCATTTGGATTTTCATTATACTTACATGCAAGTAAGAGGACAACCACTGAGGAAAATTACCCTTTGAAAACGGGATATATCTAGAAACTGTTTTGGTTGGATTCTACACTACAATAAAGCAACAAAGAACAAAGAGGGTTTTTTTACTTTATTCTGTACAAATTTTGAAAATAGTTAGTAAACCAGGGATAGGCTACCACTCTTGACAAAGCTCTCCCATACCTGCAAGCTGAAGGCCGATGTTACATCAGTAGATTTTATACTGCAACTTTGAGTTGGATGAATATTGAAATATTGGAAACTTGCAAGGATAAGTTTCGCAATCATAGGAGGAAACAACCACTGATGAAAGTTCAACATTGAAAACAGCACAAATCTAGAGTCTGTTCTGGTTGCTTCACTAATTATTAAAACAGAGCCAAGTCTCATTTTTGACATTGGATTTAATATCTTATTAAGGAGTATTATATAAATACTATATTGTATACTGATTGTGATAGCCTGGGATAGGTTCTCTCTTTTTTCTCTTAGAAGACTCAAGGGGCTGGCAGGTTACAGTGGATGAGCGAGAGGGTTGTGAGTGTCCTGAATAGTGCAGGAGGTTGGACTAGATGACCCAGGAGGTCCCTTCCAACTCTATGATTCTATGATTCTAATCTACTGGCAATTATTATATTCACCAAGGCCCATTCTGCACAGCAGTAGGCACCCTGGGCCACCGCCAGTGCATTGCTGCCGAGCTGAACACTCGACAGTATTCTGGGTCCCCACAGGGGACACGTTTCAGCAGGACACCCCATGTCCCACATATGTGTCCCCCTGGGGGACACAGTCACAGCACGAAGGTTCCGCCATACAGTGGAGTGGCGAGGGGATTATTTTGCAGGATTGTGTGGGAAGGTGGGATTGTGCGCAAAAAAAAAAATTAAGCCCTGGTCCACCTCACCTCAATGAGCCTCTTGTGGCGCAGAGTGGTAAGGCAGCCGTCTGACAGCTTTGCCCATAAGGCTGGGAGTTCAATCCCAGCAGCCGGCTCAAGGTTGACTCAGCCTTCCATCCTTCCGAGGTCGGTAAAATGAGTACCCAGCTTGCTGGGGGGTAAACGGTGATGACTGGGGAAGGCACTGGCAAACCACCCCGGATTGAGTCTGCCAAGAAAACGCTAGAGGGCGTCACCCCAAGGGTCAGACATGACTCGGTGCTTGCACAGGGGATACCTTTACCTTTACCTTTTACCACCTCACAGCGCCGCAAAGTACTGCGAAGGTGTCCAGGGCATTTTTGCCTCCTGCTGGCCCCCATAGGGCCATACAGATGGGCATGACTGAGGACAGGCCCCGTTGGCCCCTGCAGCGCCAAAAGGGAATGCAGAGGAATCTACTTTCCCTTAGTTCAGGGTTTCTGGGACCTGGCGACATATGGAATTAGGGATTAGCCCCAGGTCCATACTGATGCCGTCCCAGCATTTTCCGCCCATGCAGAATCGGCCCCAAGAGTGTTTATTTCCTTTGGGATCTTTAGCAATTATTGTTACAGGCACAGAAACTATTGCTGCAGGTCGTCAATGGTCTGCACATGTTTAATTGCCTAGTGAGGGGAGGCAGGAATACTCGGAGCACAGTTTAATGCCTATCTGTGCAGGTCACTCTCTCTCTCAGCATGACCTACATTAGAGAGTTTTTCTGATAACATAAGATAAGGACATTCCGTAGCCTCCCAGGGTCCTTGAATATGGTTGGCTCATATTGTTTACACAAAGCTCCCTTAAGTAAAATCAAACCATTTAATCAGCTAACTCTGAGCAGAAGCAGCTCTCAGACCTGCTTCCTGAAGTCCTTTCACAGAAGATCCAGAAACTGAACCTGGAACCACTGAGTTATAGAATGATAGAATCATAGAATCATAGAGTTGGAAGGGGCCATACAGGCCATCTAGTCCAACCCCCTGCTCAACGCAGGATCAGCCCTAAGCATCCTAAAGCATCCAAGAAAAATGTGTATCCAACCTTTGCTTGAAGACTGCCAGTGAGGGGGAGCTCACCACCTCCTTAGGCAGCCTATTCCACTGCTGAACTACTCTGACTGTGAAAAACTTTTTCCTGATATCTAGCCTATATCGTTGTACTTGTAGTTTAAACCCATTACTGCGTGTCCTCTCCTCTGCAGCCAGTAGAAACAGCATCCTGCCCTCCTCCAAGTGACAACCTTTCAAATACTTAAAGAGGGTTATCATGTCCCCTTTCAACCTCCTTTTTTCCAGGCTGAACATTCCCAAGTCCCTCAACCTATCTTCATAGGGCTTGGTCCTTTGGCCCCAGATCATCTTCGTCGCTCTCCTCTGTACCCTTACAATTTTATCGATGTCCTTCTTGAAGTGAGGCCTCCAGAACTGCACACAGTACTCCAGGTGTGGTCTGACCAGTGCCGTATACAATGGGACTATGACATCTTGTGATTTTGATGTGATACTCCTGTTGATACAGCCCAAAATAGCATTTGCCTTTCTTACCGCTGCATCACACTGCCTGCTCATGTTTAGCTTACAATCCACTAGTACTCCAAGGTCTCGTTCACACACAGTGTTACCTAGAAGCGTATCCCCCATCCAGTAGGCATGCTTTTCATTTTTCTGACCCAGATGCAGAACGTTACACTTATCTTTATTAAATTGCATCTTGTTCTCATTTGCCCATTTTTCCATTGTGTTCAGATCTCGTTGAACTCTGTCTCTTTTGCCAGTCCTCCCAATTTGGTGTCATCTGCAAACTTGATGAGTAGTCCCTCCACCCCCTCATCTAGATCATTAATAAATATGTTAAAAAGTACCGGGCCAAGCACCGAGCCCTGAGGTACCCCCGCTACTCACCTCCCTCCAGTCTGATGAAACATCATTGACAACAACTCTTTGAGTACGGTTCTCTAACCACCTATCTGAAAATCCAGACTGCAGTCCTTCAACTTATCCATCAGAACATCATGGGGAACCTTATCAAAAGCTTTACTAAAATCCAAGTAAACAACATCAACAGAATTTCCACGATCCAGCAAACCTGTCACTTGGTCAAAAAAGGAAACCAGGTTGGTCTAACAGGACCTGTTGGAGACAAATCCATGCTGACTTCCTTGGATCACCAAATTGTCCTCCAGGAGTTAAGTTATAAGAAAGATTCCATGTGTCCTAAGAAATGCAGACAGGCATTTCTCCCCTTGCTTCTCTCCACCCTCCCTCCCCAACAAAAGATAAGGGTTAATCAAGCAGATTTATTTAAGTTGCTAGGCAATCCCATCACCAGGGTTCAGGACTTATTCTAAAATAGGCAAGTCACAAATCACAATAAAAGCACAATAACCTAATCAGAGCCTCTTTGCAAGAGCCTCTTGTGGCGCAGAGTGGTAAGGCAGCCGTCTGAAAGCTTTGCCCATGAGGTTGGGAGTTCAATCCCAGCAGCCGGCTCAAGGTTGACTCAGCCTTCCATCCTTCTGAGGTCGGTAAAATGAGTACCCAGCTTGCTGGGGGGTAAACGGTAATGACTGGGGAAGGCACTGGCAAACCACCCCGGATTGAGTCTGCCATGAAAACACTAGAGGGCGTCACCCCAAGGGTCAGACATGACTCGGTGCTTGCACAGGGGATACCTTTACCTTTAATCTAATCAGAACTTCAGCCCATCTAAGAAATCACAACAATCCAAGAAAGGCTTGAAGGAAACCTCTGAGCTTTGCAGGTCACCTGCCCCCACTTTTTGCATAGGAGAGCTGCCAGAACTAGGCGGCACATATGTGTAAATTCCAATGAATGAGATGAAACGGGTAGACTAAAGCTAGAGCATGTAGACAATGTAGCAACTGCCACTGTCCATGACCAGATATACTCACAGAATTACCTCCCACACCACCTATGCAGACGCAGACTCCTCTTCTGAGGAGGAGGAGGAGGAGGTGGAAGCAGCAAGCCCTTGCCTCGCTTGTACAAAGATCTGTCTCTCTCTCCCTTGCCGCCTTCCTCAGCCGGTCAGGGGGAAAGTACGCACTGGTACCAGGCAGTCTCCACTGTGAAATGAGACGGGCAAATGGCACTCCTTCTCCGGGGAGGAGAGATTCCACTGATCCTGCCAGTTTAGCCCCTGTGCAGAATTTTAGAGTCCAACATCATTCATCTCCTTACTCATAGGAAGGCCCACGGCCACCATCCAACAAAACATCCAAGAATGAAACAAGGTGACACAAAGTTGTGGGGTACCAAGCCACAATTGCTTTAGGAATATGAGAGTTAAAAACCATGCAGATGGCTCTAAAGAAAACTGAGGGGAGGACGGGGGTCAGCACTGAACCTGCCACATTTTTGCCATGGAAGGTCATGCTCAGCATTATTCCTGCCTTGCTGTCCCACTAATTCGCACTGATGTTCAGCCACGACAGCAGCAGCAGGGGCCAATTCAGGTTCCAGAAGCTTCAAGCGAGGCCTGCCTAGCCCCAGAAACCTTTCTTCGAGGACACTGACCCACAGCCTGTTCTCCAGAACCTGGAGAA
Organism: Paroedura picta; assembly: GCF_049243985.1. NCBI lineage: Eukaryota > Metazoa > Chordata > Lepidosauria > Squamata > Gekkonidae > Paroedura > Paroedura picta. Next base: position 123,447,622 of record NC_135374.1, on the reverse strand, counting down.
GCAACTAAGGCACTTCCTCTAGCTGTACCCACCTCCTCTGGCTAGCTGGCTCCGTCTGTAGCCATGCAAATTGGGTCTATCAAGTTCCTCCCTCCACTGCTGTTTAAGATTATGACTATTTCATGCCACAGCTTTCTACAAACTCCCTGGGCCATTCCGCACAAGGACCAATGTTGCCAAATGTTCACAGAATGCAGAAACACTATATTAAATAGTGGAATTTCGTCATTCCGTATACCTTTATTTTTAGTGGAATATAGAAGTCCCAGTAGCATTTCATTTATTCCACACAGGTTTCCAGTCTCGCTGGAATCGCAACAAAGGAAGCAATTTTTTTCTGCGCTTCTCCCCACCCCTGGCCAATGGGCTGTTGTGTTCATGCTCCTGAAAAGCCCCTTTCCCTTTAAGAACTGTTTTTTTTAAAAACAAACACACCCGTTGCAACGAATCTGTGTTCAATCATTGCATCAGAAGGACCTTTTTGCTGGCGTAAGAGCTGGCGATTAATCATTTACACGATCCTCAAGTAGAAAAAAAATCCCCCCCCCCACGGGAGCGATTTGTGGCCGAAATTACGGGCAGTGCCGAACAGGGGGCTGTGTTGTGCTTGGGAACGTAGGGAGCTTTGTTTTACTTTAAATCACTTCTGTGGAGGGACTTTAGCCAGAGAAGCCTCACTTGTTGGTTGCTTTCGCGGGTCTAAGGGGGAAAAAACGGCGATCGCTTTTCCAGAAGTTCAGCGGCGAGAGCAGGGGAGGGACTTTCTTTCTCCCGCTACATTGAGAACGCACATGTCTTTTGCTGGTTTGTTGCGGCTTGTGCGCAGAAGTGTAGCGGTTTTTTCAGGGGGAATCCACTTTTCCCGATTTCCCGAAAAGCGCTACAACAAAGCGCTTTTTGCGGGAGTGTTGCAGGTGTGTTGCAGATTGTGTGCAAAGTCATGCGGAACCTTGAATTTGTAGTGTTTACCAAAGGTAGGACTTCTGCTACACTTAAGTCATGTAGAATGGAGAGCACTGGCTGCAGCTGCCTGTCTGGCCAGGCAACACACCCTGGAGCCAGGAGGCCAAAGCCGAAAATGACAGATGGCCAACCTCAGCTGATGCCCCCAGATTGTGGGGAATTCGGGAGGTTTCTCGCTTTAAGAATACTGTTACAGCATTGCCTGTTAAATCTCCACATACATCCACTCATCCTGCTGGAAACACCACTTTGAAAAGACATGGGAACTGAGCTATTTCAAGGTGGACAAAAAACTCAAAACTTTTTTTAAATAGCAAACAACTGAACAGAGGAAGAGAAATGTACAAACCACGGTCTTTTTCCTTGGGGGAACTTCAGTGGGAACAGAAATACTGGCAAAAGTGCTGAACACATGAGCACAAGAAGCTGCTTTATACTGAATCAGGCCACTGATCAACCAGGGTCAGCATTGCCAACTCTGGCAGGTAGCTGCAGCTGCTTTTCAGGGTCTTTCATAATGCCTCCTATGCAACCTTGGACTATGAGAGTATAACAAAGCCCTAATGGATCAGACCAATGGTTCAAGTAGTCCAGCATCCTATTTCAGAGCCAACAAACAAGGAAAGGAGCCAAGGTCTTCCCCTGGTGTCAAGAGGAAGAACTCTTCTTTGTTCCCAGGGGCCTCATTGGCTGCTCTGTGGGAAGAGGGGCGGAGGGCCCCAGGAGGCTTGGTCTGCCGGTGGCCTTTGGGAGACTTAAAGAGTAGAAAACTGGTATTCCTCTTAGAGATACAAAAGGAATGGAAGCATCTCTTGGGTCTACCTTCCTCCTTACATGGGAGTAGAGAGTTTTCTTTTTGCCTTTCTCCTCTACCAAGTGCTGTCCCTAAAAAGATGAATGACCTTGGGAGACTGGTTGCCTCTAGTGATCCACAGATAAGGTTATCTTTAGTTTGTCCTTCAGCTCTTTGAGATGTCTATGTCAGCTGATCTGAGGCCGAGGAGCAGACTGCCCTGGAGAAGAGGGAACTTGCAGTGGAGGCCATTAGGGCAGTCAAAGAGACCTTAAAGAGACCTCTATTCTTCTAGCACTCAGGTCCCTACGGAGACCATTCAGTTCCGCTGAAATTACCGAGATGGAATACATTATACATAAAGGGCCTCTTAGAAATTTACCACCAGTCTACCAGTTCATTTCACAGATGGCATCAACTGAGCGCTTCAAGGGGCAGGAGGGAAGAGGAGACAGGCAAGGTCAGATCAGGAGTTTCACACTGGGAGCAAAACACTGGTGACAAGATTTTTTGGAAGCTCCAAATTGCACAGGTACTCCTGCATACATGTGACAAGCACCAAAAACAACAGCTTTTTTCTAATAAGAAAGAGGCTGGTTAATTGTTAGACACCTAGTTTGAGATGCCCTCAACTGAATCATGGTGTTTAGTCACAGATCTGGCACTTGGGACTTGAGCTGTGGTCAGAATCCCAATTTGTAGGCAGGAAGCCAACTGCAATTTCTTAAAAAAATAAAAACTGTGGCTATTTTAAAAATTCCCTAAACTTCAATCTTGGTGCAGCACATGAGGGGAGGGAAGAGTGCATGAGATTAAAATAAAGCCACATTATGGAAAATAAAGCACATGGCCAGAACTGGAAGTTAACTCACTCTGCACCTCAGATTTGCAGCCTCACGCACCAAAACATTCTACATGCAATTTCAAAATAAACGAGAGGGCATTTATATTGCGTAATCTTCACCTAACCACTGAAAGGATTCAAAGAGAAAAGTTGGGATCAAAGGCAAGGGAGCTCCGAAGGAGGAATGCCCCAGCTGCGTAAGACTCCTTATTAACAGAAGAAGTCAGGTGCAAAATAGGAGAGGGCATTTTGGAAGGCAAATCTTCTGTTATCTCATGCACAACACCGGCTGAAATTCAGCTTTCTACGCAATAATTAAAAAACAGGAACCCAATCCTCCCTTTGCATTTGATCACTCTACTAGAAGTGTCCAGCAAAAAAGAAAAACCTTAAACAAAACAAAGGACCACTACAAAATGTATGCCTTGACCAGAAGTAAGATATGCAAAACTTAGCAGGGAAGGCCAAGTAAAAGTAGCCTTGTATTAAAACCCAAGGAGAAAGCCGAATACTTTTGCAGAAAAAGTCTGACTCTATGCTGGAGTCGGAGAATGCAAGACAGGCACATACACAAAGGGCTGCTTGATATCAGCAGCTCTTAATGGGAGATAATGGAAGATTCTTGACAATGAAAGACCTCAATGGAGCTCCAGCCTGTTTTCTCTAAACTCAGCCAGGCATTACTGCTGCCGCCAGAATCACTCTCCGTCAAGCTTTTACTGCTACGCAAAACAAAGGAAGAAGTTACAGCCATAGGAGAGCTCGGATGAATACTTAGAAATCCTTGTGAGGGATGGAGTGGGAGGGTCAATATTAGGGTTGACTTCTAAAAGTTGGTCTCTTGCAAAGCCTGATTCAGGTGCCCCTGATGCTACAAGCAGGAGGCGGGGCAAGAAAAGAGAAAAGGGGGAGTCTTGTTCCGCGCTGGGAACTCGGCACAATAAGTTTATGTTGCTTCTACGCTGAGCCGCAGTTCATGGCTGCTAGGCTTGCACTCGAAAGCTCACGCCCTGAATAAATCTTTGTTGGTCTTCAAGGTGCTCCTGGACTCTGATTTCACAGATCTGGGAAGTCCAATGTCTGCCAGATCAGCCTTATCACATCATTAACATTCTCAAAGAACTCCAGCAGAAGTTTGTGAATCAAGACTCGGGAAGCCATGCTACTCCAATCAGAACAGGCACTGTTCCTACAGATACTGACTAGTTTTGTCTTTCATTCAGCAGGCTAAGTGGCTAATCTCCATCTCCCTGGGATACCCTTTTTAAAAAAATCATCACATTTGTTACTTTTCAGTCCTAGGAAATGAATGATTAAAAGCTTATTGATAGTCTGCCCCTCTCACTGAGAAGTGCTTTTGGCAGCTGTATTAACTTGTTTCTCCAGCAGCAAAGATGTCCAGCCTGTGGGCTCTTAACCAAGTCAGCAAGGTTCAGTTCAACTTCAGGACAGGCTTCCAAGCCAGGGATACCTTCTGTCTTGTCAGCTATTCATTTTCAGCCATTTAATGCAGCAGTTAGGAAAGGCCTCTGCTGTGCTGCCGGGCGATTGGTCTACAGCAGGGGTAGTCAAACTGCGGCCCTCCAGATGTCCATGGACTACAATTCCCAGAAGCCCCTGCCAGCGAATGCTGGCAGGGGCTTCTGGGAATTGTAGTCCATGGACATCTGGAGGGCCGCAGTTTGACTACCCCTGGTCTACAGTGATGTTGAGCGAGCTGTCATCCACATACTAATGGCAAAACTATGCATGTTTTTTCCTAAGGGTTTTATACAGAAGGAGGAGGAGGAGTTGGTTCTTATATGCCCCTTTTCTCTACCAAGTCTCAAAGAGGCTTACAGTCGCCTTCCCTTTTCTCTCCCCGCAACAGACACCCTGTGAGGTGGGTGAGGCTGAGAGAACCCTGATATCACTGCTAAGTCAGAGCAATTTTATCAGTGCTGTGGGGAGCCCAAGGTCACCCAGCTGGCTGCATGTGGGGGAGAGTGGATTCAAACCCGGCTTGCCAGATTAGAGGTCCACCCCACCAAGCTGGCTCTGCACATGTGGACTAGATGGCACTCTGTGGAACTCCTCAAAAACAAATCCCATTTTGATGATAATTGGTCTCCAACAGCAACTCTTTGAGTTTAATCCATAGGGGGGAGTATTCGAACCATTCCAAAGTGCATTCCCTAATACCTACTTCTGCCCCCAAGCTTTTCAACAAAACAGCAGGGTCTGCTACATTGAATCAAAGGCAGCAAATAAAGTCAGTAGGAGAAACAAATGAGTAGGTTCCTTGTCTAAATGCAGACAGTCAACGAAAGCCCCCGGAGCTGTCTCCATCCCACAGCTTGACATAGCACCAGACTGAAAAGGGTCTAGAGCAGCGGTAGTCAACCTGTGGTCCTCCAGATGTTCATGGACCACAATTCCCATGATCCCCTGCCAGCATTTGCTGGTAGGGGCTCATGGGAATTGTAGTCCATGAACATCTGGAGGACCACAGGTTGAGTACCCCTGGTCTAGAGCACATGAATTACCCCAGAAGGCCTGAAGATGTTAGACCAGGGGTAAACTGCGGCCCTCCAGATGTCCATGGACTACAATTCCCAGGAGCCCCCTGCCAGCATTCACTGGCAGGGGGCTCCTGGGAATTGTAGTCCATGGACATCTGGAGGGCCGCAGTTTGACTACCCCTGTGTTAGACATAGATTCTACAAAGGTTGGGAGAGCGAACACAGCAGATCAGGGTCCAGCCCCCCTTACCCCCCAATTTGCAGGGGATAGCTCAGGCAAGCCTAATCTCATCACATCTTGGTAGCTAAGAAGGGTTGGCCCCAGCTAGAGGTTGGATGGGAGATCTCTAAGGAAGACAAGGGGCCTGACACAGCGGCAGGTCATGGAAAACCACCTTTGAATGCATCTTGCCTGGTCACAAGACAAGCTTAGGATCTCCTAGCGAGGCGACACGCACACGCGCCGTATGATAAACTGATGGGATTGATTTCTGAGCCTTTGATGCCAAAAAGAGACAAGACAGGAGTCCAGATATTATTTATTTCATTTCTGTGCCGCACTCTCTCGGTACGGCCACCTCAGGGTGGTTTACAACCTAAACCATAGACATAAAACAATTAATAAAAACCTTTAAAATGAACCAGTAACCTGTAGTTGCCAGGTTTGCCAACTGAATGGAGAGAAGACGACTAAGACGTGATCTGATCACCATCTTCAAATACTTGAGGGGCTATCAGATAGAAGATGGAGCAGTTGTTTTCTGTTGCCCCAGAAGGTCGGCCCAGAACCAATGGGATGAAATGAATTAAAAAGAATTTTCAGCTAAAGCTCCGGAAGAAGTTCCTGACAGTCAGAGCAGTTCCTCAGTGGAACAGGCTTCCTCGGGAGGTGGTGGGTGCTCCTCCTTTGGAAGTTTTGTCTTCCGAGACTAGATAGCCGAGACTAGATAGTCATCTGACACAAATGCTGATGATGCAGATGGTGAGTGAGGAAGGGATGTGCCAGTGTTTGTCTCATGTGGCCCTTCCTTGCATACTTAGGGAATTGCTGATTGCTACTGTGGGATGGCAGGTAAATTTCCTCTAGGCCAAGTTGGATTCTGGAGATTTTTGGTGGTGATGGGGGATCACTTGGGCATGAAATTGGGGTCACTGTGGGTGGGCAGGTAGTTGTGAGTTCCTGCATTCTGCAGGGGGTTGGACTAGATGACCCTGGAGGTCCTTTCCAACTCTATGATTCAATGATTCTATGACCCACTGAAGTGAACATCCTGGCTGCAGCATTCAGCACCAATTGAAGTTTCCAAACACTTCTTAAGGAAAGACCCACTTGGAGTACATTGCAGTAATCTAATCTAGATGTAACCAAGGCTGATTCTATGAAGGCTTAAGGGGGTGGCAGGTGACAGTGGATGAGCGAGACGGTTGTGAGTGTTCTGCATAGTGCAGGGGGTTGGACTAGATGACCCATGAGGTCCAACTCTATGATTCTATGGGCACGTAGTATAGAGACCAGACCTTTTCTGCCAATGAAGGCTGAAGCTACAACTGCTACCTGCCTTTCTATCAGTCAGTATGGATCCTAGAGCAGCCCCAGACTACTGTTCCTTCAAGGGGAGCACAACCCCATCCAGAACATGTGACACCTTAAATTCTGGAACAGTAATAGCACTTCTGTCTTTTTGGGATTGGCCAGCATCTACTCCCATTCCATGGCTGAACTAGACTCCTAGAATCCTAGAGTGGGAAGGGTCCATGAAGGCCATCTAATCCATCCCCTGCTCAATGCAGGATCAGCCTCAAGCATCCAGGATCTCTCCAGCCGCTCCTTGAAGACCGCCAGTGAGGGGGAGCTCCCCACCTCCTTAGGCAGCCTATTCCACTGCTGAACTACTCTGACTGAATTTCCCCCCCTGATATCTAGCCGATATCGTTCTCCATGTAGTTTAAATCCATCACTGCAGGTCCTCTGTCAATCATTTCCAAAAATGACCATCCAGCTATCATTTCCCCAGAAAGTACCTGATACTATCACCTGGCCAACATTTAATCCCTTTTTAAACCATGGGTGACCATCAAAGCTTCAGCTGAAATCAAAGAACTATCACATCAAATTCAAATGTATTCAAGGCAGCAACTATCCCGCCTCTTAGGGCTGCCTCCACACGCCCCTGGATGTTGTGCTGTGCTGCCATGTTACAGCAATAACCTCCTGTGTGACCAGGACAGTGCTGTGATTCTCCAACGCTCAAGGGAGTGCCGATACAGCCAAGGTTAGTTACCTAGTTAAACAGACAGATTCTTCACTCAACATTAATTCTTTACAAATCCATGCTGGCTTCTCCTAACCCCTCAATGTTCCTACTAGTTCCCCCTGAGCAACTGAGTGTTCCCTGTTGGTTAGGATCAAACAGGACAAGTGATCCCCGCACCATCGGAAGACGGAAACTGTCAGCAAGGCATGTGAACAATTTATAGGATATTCTATTCTTAAAGTTTGTCCCCCCAGCAGATGTCACAGTCACTGAAGTCTCCCATTATAAATCTTACTTCCCCGAAACCTTTGTAATTTGATTAAAGGAAGGGTCGTCCACAATGTTTCCTTGTATGGCTGAGCAGATTCCATCCACAGCATTATCTCCCTTTAGACCACGGGTAGTCAAACGGCGACCCTCCAGATGTCCATGGACTACAATTCCCATGAGCCCCTGCCAGCTAATGCTGGCAGGGGCGCATGGGAATTGTAGTCCATGGACATCTGGAGGGCCGCCATTTGACTACCCCTGCTTTAGACCCATCAACTCTATATGGAGCTACCAAACTAATCTTTCTAGACTGCTTGACACACAAATGCGCAAGAAGGGCTAAGAATAATTGGACTCAATGAGTCTCCGTCATCTCAGTTACATCCTATTCCAAGGCCTGACAGCAGACAGCCATCTCCACATATCTCACTAGGGAGCCTCCAACCACAAGGATTCTTCCGTTTCTAAAGGTAGTGGCTGAATCATCTCTCTCTTCCTCCCCACGGGTCGCAACTTGCTGTAACTGTCCTACATCACAAAGTTCTTCATTGAAGTGGTTCAGAGTGTCCACTGGTTCTCCTGCATCCACCCTCTTCCATGCAAGGATGAGGGTGAAGATCTGTCCTTCTCTTCCAGCTTCTGACCTTGCCGTAGTACTTCCTGTGCCCTAGCCAAGAATCTCAGGAGGCAGAGAGTGGAAATTTGCTCCTCAGGTCCTAATATCCTTTATTCCAGTGCAACAACAAATGTACACATATTGCAAGTGTAGTTTGTTACTCTTTTATGCAAGGAGTTAAAACCAAGCACACACTCGACAGGCCACCCCACCCCCCTCCAGAGTTGTCATCCCTGGCCATCTTCTCAACCCTTCCGAACATTCAAACTCCTGCTTCTACCAGCAGCGTGGCCCTTCCTCACCTTAACATTTCCAGAAGCTCCTGTAAGATCTTGTGTGATATGTATTGTGACATCACAAGACATAAAATACTGGGAATTGTATTGGGAAGGCCTTTCTGCTGTTCTGCAGCCTCCAGGGTTTGTGGGGGTTTATTTTCCTGATTTCAGGGAAATAAGAGGGAGTTGCCATGACTGACAACTGGCAAGAGATCATAGAATCATAGAGTTGGAAGGGGCCATACAGGCCATTTAGTCCACCCCCTGCTCAACGCAGGATCAGCCCTAAGCATCCTAAAGCATCCAAGAAAAGTGTGTATCCAACCTTTGCTTGAAGACTGCCAGTGCTGGGACAAACAGGTTTGCAGCATCACTCCAGTGCAAGGATATTATTATTGTTGTTGTTGCTATTACTATTATTCAATTTCTAGACCACCTTTGGGCTCGAGGGAATTTACCACATATGAGAAATAGATGAATGGCTGGACAAACTTGCCAAATTGGCTAAAATGGCTGAACTCTCATCAATGTTAAACAAGAAGACTGAAGAAGACTTTTGTGAACAGTGGTCTTTTTATTTGAACTATCTCACCAATTAAGAGAAAGGAGCAAAAGAAGAGACATCAGGGGGGCAAGGAGGAATTGTTTAGATTGTTTAGATTGCTTAGATCAGGGGTAGTCAAACTGCGGCCCTCCAGATGTCCATGGACTACAATTCCCAGAAGCCCCTGCCAGCAAATGCTGGCAGGGACTTCTGGGAATTGTAGTACATGGACATCTGGAGGGCCGCAGTTTGACTACCCCTGGCTTAGATGATTTTCTGTCTTTATACTGTTTTATAACAAATATAAATGATTTAAAAAAAACAGCTGCCTAGCCGATCTCTTTCTTCACAGTTAAATCAACACAGTGAAGGGCATGCTGTTAATTATTCCAGTCCCCTGCAGAGACATAATTCTACACTCCAGAGCACCCGACCCCATAAAATGCCCATGTCCTGCCCAATTGCTGGCCATTCAGGGGTTATATGGATATTTCCAGGTGTTCTAGCTCCTATCCCTCTACGTCTTTCATTTTCTAAGATCAAGGGGGAAAGCAATATTCCTTTAAGAATTAAACCCTTATGAGTTCAAGGCAGCAAGACTGCTTCATAGTTGCCCATCAAGACAGCAAAGAAAAACAAAACAAAAAGCCCTCCCACTTGTCCAGCAGCCAAAAGAACTTGTTGCAGATATCCCACCTTGAAGGCTCCAGGAGCATAGCATTTGCTACTGGAATGGGACTCACCCTTCTTAGTATGAGTGAAAGATCATGAGCCACAATTCTACTGTTCTTCTTTGTGTAATGGTTAAGAGCAGTGGCCTGTAATCTGGAGAGCTGGGTTTAATTCCCGTTCCTCCTCCCCATGCGGCCAGCTGGGTGACCTTGGGCCAGTCACAATTCTGGGAGCGCACACAGGGCAAACCTGTCAGAGCTCTCTCAGCCCCACCTCCCTCACAGGGTGTCTATCTTGGGAAGAGGAAGGGAAGGCAGTGGTAAGCTCCTTTGAGACTCCTTTTAGGTAGTGTAAAGTGGGGTATAAAACCCAACCCTTCTTCTGTAGAGTGCTCCATTCTCAGAATGGTCCTCATGAGATCTCCTTTGTTACTTAAGGGATGGGAATGTCAAGGGCAAAGCCATACAGGCCAACACATCCACGGGAAAGGCCGACAGTGTGTCATGCCAAGGTGCATGAGTGCAGCACCACATCATTCCTTCCCCACAAATAAAGATGTCAAGGGACCAGACTGGGGGCCAATGTGGGAGAGGGCAGTGCTTGTTTTCATGGAAAGGCAGATATTTCATGAACAACTGGAGCGCAATACTTCCTTTCCCATCAAGCCTAAACTTATTTGACTGCTTTAACTTGATATCCATCATTTAAAAAAGTAAAGGTAAAGGTATCCCCTGTGCAAGCACTGAGTCATGTCTGACCCTTGGGGTGACGCCCTCTAGCGTTTTCATGGCAGACTCAATACGGCGTGGTTTGCCAGTGCCTTCCCCAGTCATTACCATTTACCCCCCAGCAGCAAGCTGGGTACTCATTTTACCGACCTCGGAAGGATGGAAGGCTGGGTTAACCTTGAGCCGGCTGCTGGGATCGAACTCCCAACCTCATGGGCAGACAGCTTCAAACAGCATTTCTGCTGCCTTACCACTCTGCGCCACAAGAGGCTCTTATCCATCATTTACAACACTGCATATACACAGTCACACTATTACAGTGTATAAATCTGTCCAAGTAACAATGTCTTCGTTTTTTTGCAAGGAAATTCTGAAGCCAACTGCTGCCCCCTGTGATGCCCTGATTTCTTCACTGCTGCCATTTGAGAGGTAAAATAAAGAACAGAAAATTAAGGTAGGAAATTCCGGAGTACATTAAATATGTTCTTCAGACTGAAACATTCACACAGAAATATTTACTGCAGGCAGGACTGTCAGCATATTTGGTTATTTATATTTCTATACAGCCCATTTCTTTGTAGCTCTGGGTGGTTTTTGGATATTTGGATATTTAGGAAATATTTGGATATTTAGGAAAACTTTACAGAATTAAAAACACTGAATTTTAATAATGTATTATTAAACAGATTAAAAGCATATTTAAAGTTGCCGAAACTGCTTATATTTAAACAAAAAAAAATCTTGAAAATGAGATATATATCTATGCTATATAGATACAATTAGCCCTGTAGATTCTTACATTGAAAAATTTCCTGCTGAGCAATTTAACTAAAACATTTTCTTCCATTTCACCCATTGCAAAATGTAGGGTGAGGGGGGTTTTCAGGATTTACTGAAACCTCCCAATTTTTCCAAGAAATTTGAAAGCCTTTATGCATTCTGAATAAAGAAAGACTTGCCCTAAATTGTTTTTCACGCATTCTTAAAAGAAAAAAACATTTCATTGGAGTTATTTTCTATATTCCAAATATTCCAATTGTCCAATCTGAAAAATTTTGGGGGAAATCCTCAGAATATTTCTGGGTTTCCCCCATGCTTTACATCTCTACTGAGAAGCAGTGGATGACAGCCAAATCTGCAAATGACCTGGGTCAGTCCTGACTTCTGCAGCCACTCAGGTTGCTAAACAAAGAGCAATTTGATGGATGGAGCCTGCCATAGTATCTTGGGTGACCAGAATTATTTTATTAGACACAGCTACACCCCAAGGGTCAGACATGACTCAGTGCTTGCACAGGGGATACCTTTACCTTTACCCAAACTGATTAGTTTTTGCAGGGCACTGCCCTAAGGACTAGGTAATGGCGAGGCAGGACAGGGCCCAGCAGAGAGTGGGACATAAGAGACTCACAGTTAAGAATTACAGAACCATAGAGTGGGAAGGGGACAAACAGGCTTCTAGTCCAATCGCCTCAGTCGTCCATATTGTGGCATTTCTTTCATGGAACAATAAAACAACATTAAGGAACATTTAAAAATGGGACACCCAAAGGTCTTCTAATCCATATCTTTAGATGGGTATGCAAGTACTTCTGACAACATGCTGAAGGTTCTGAAGCCTCCTATTGGTGGGATCCCCCCCCCAAGGACCAATGGCTGCTCTTGCTCAGGATTCCATACTCCGCCCACCTTTCCTTCAGGCCTGCTGTGAAGGAGCCTCTGACAGCCCCTGACTGAGGGGAGGGAGGCCTTTCCAAGAGCAACGCAGGGGAGACTGAGAGCATTCCTTTGGGGGGGGGGAGCTTTCCCCTTCTACCAAACAGTTGGCTGACAGGGAGGCCACAGAAAAGCCCCTTCTCAGTTAAAATACTGCTTTGGCCGGCCTCCCTGCTGGAGGGAAGACACAGCCAAGCCATGCATGTCTCTTCTCTGGCACAAACATTTGAGGTTTATCATGTAGGGTCATTGTATAGACAAAACTGGATGCTATTGCAGGGGTTCTTTTGCCTCCTGTTTCATCTGCACAGCAACCCTGCGCAGTAGTCTTCGAGTGTTTCATCTCCACAACAGCGGGAGGCCTTAAATGTATCTTCTGCACAACAACCCTGTCTACCCTCCAAAGCAGCCCTTTCTGCCTGGGGAGCCGATCTTTATATTCTGGAGATGAGCAGTCATTCCAGGAGATCCTCAGGCCCCACCTGAAGGCTTGGTACCCCCGGTCTGGAAATATTCCTTGAGGTTTGGAAGTCAGGCCTCAAAAGGGTCTAATGCCTCCACAGTCACCCAACCAGCCCATGGCCTATTCCGGGTCAAGAAATCATTGCAGAGAGGAGGTAAGGCTGCCAGATTGGTGTAGGTTCATGCTCTAGAATTCAACATTTCCTAGGCGTGCATGAACCGGACTTGGGTCAGGACTGCTGGGCACACAGAGAGACCCCTCTTAGGGTTGCCATCTTCCAATTGAGGCACTAAACCCACATTAAACCATGAGCAGTGGGCTTTACTACTAGTCAATAAACAAACCTTTAATGGCACAAAGTATGCTTACAATCATGGCTACCCTCACACCTAGCTGGGTTCCAAGAAACAGGCTTATTATAATCCTTTTAAGCAGCGGTTCTCAACCGCTCTGAGTTGGCAACCCCCAACTGTGGCGGTGGGGTCGGCGGTGATGGTATGCGCACAAGCATGAATGCGTGTACGCAGACACACAATGGTCAGGCAGCGTGGAGGTGGCCATTGGCATGGCTCCTTCTCCGCTGGCCACTGCCCACTGCCACTGCCACTGCCTGCTGCCTGCGGCCACCCACCACCACCGCAGCTTGCACCGGCCACCGGCACCCATCACGGTGGAAACCAACCTAGGGATCCCCCAGAAGTGACCAAGCGACCCCAAATGGGGTCCCGACCCACAGGTTGAGAACCAATGCTTTTAAGGGTTCAGTTCTACAGAAATCAGAAAGCTCAACAATATGGCAGGGGAGGGAATCTAAAAGACTTTTCACCTGATACTCAACCAAAAATATCCAATATGTGCAGTTACTGAAGCAGTCCGTGGGGCATGAGAGTGGCCATATTTCAAATGCCAGGCCCCACGCGATGTATTTCTTCCTGCATCCTCAAGACCAGCCTCTGGCCCCGTGAGGCAACTTCACTGCCCTCCCCCTGCCCTCCCCGATCTAGCAACTTACATTTCCACTTGGAAGCCGGCTCACAGCTTTCCAGTTTGGCACTTTGTTTGTGCTCGGCTCCCTCTCCCTCTCCAGCATCAGCCTCCCCGGAGAACAATGCCTTCGCTTCAGCGCCAACAGCAGTCGGGGTTTTTACAGCTCCTGCCACACATCCCTCCTCCTCGCAAAAGGGCAGTTGCTACTTTTAAAATGGAGATGGATTGCATGCCTAGAAGCCTGCATCCCATAATCAGGGCATTGTTCTCTCTAAATGGGCCCAGACTTCACAAGCATGCTTCTCAGCTCCGTGCCAGAGGAGGGTGTGTGTCTTGTTTTTAAAACAGTAAATTATGTTAATTCATTTCCTCTGGCCAAACAGTGGTAATAAACTTGGGGAGGGAGGAGGGAAAAGTAAACAGGAGTCTCAATTACAAGGCAGGGAGGAAGGGGGAAGTAATTGAACAAGATGGTCAAATGCACAAAATTCGACTTCAGTGGCACTTTTAAGACCAACAAAGTTTTATTCTAAGTACAGCTTTTGTGTGTATGCACACGTTTTTGGATACTTCGAAAGGGAAGTCACCAGTCCATACCCACAGGTAGAGAGAGGGTGAGCACCAAATTAGCTTGCAACATAATGAAGATGTTTAACAGATGCAAGGACCAAGCAGGAATAACAGGCTTAATTTATATAGTCACCATTTGTTTAGATTTAATTCTGAGGGGATATATATCAACACTGGAGATTGATGGGAAATGACTCCTTCTTAACTGTGGAATGCTGAGAGTAATTAACAGGGACCAAGTTGTTATGCTCTGTTTGTCTCCTCTCAAGCATGGAGGTAACAACAGCATCCTATTCTTGAGGGTGGAGAGGCTGGCTGTGCCATGTTATGTCTCCCTCACCACACAACAGAAATATATTCCAGTCTGCCATTCCAAATTACACTACGTTCTACTTGAGAACTGGGCTAAACTGAATAAAATGAAGTTCAATAGGGACAAATGTAAAGTTCTACATTTAGGTAGGAAAAACCAAATACACCAATATAGGATGGGGGAGACTTGTCTTGGCAGTAGCATGTGCGAAAAGGATCTAGGAGTCTTAGTGGACCATACATTGAACATGAGTCAGCAGTGTGACTCAGTGGCTGAAAAGGCAAATGGGATTTTGGGCTGTATCAAACGGAGTATCGTGTCCAGATCACGGGAGGTGATGGTACCGCTTTGCTCTGCTCTGGTTCGGCCTCCCTTGGAGCCCTGTGTTCAGTTTTGGGCACCCCAGTTGTAGACAAACTGGGGCATGTCCAGAGGAGGGCAACAAAGATGATGAGGAGTTTGGAGACCAAGACATATGAAGAAAGGTTGGGGGAGCTTGCTCTGTTTAGCCTGGAGAGAAGACTGAGAGGGGATCTGATAAACATCTCCAAGTGTTTAAAAGGGTGCCATATGGAGGATGGAGCAGAATTGTTCTCTCATGTCCCGGAGGGACGGACCAGAACCATTGGGATGAAATTAATTCAAAATAAATTACATCTAAACATCAGGAAGACGTTCCTGACAGTTAGAGCGGTTTCTCAGTGGAACAGGCTTCCTCGGGAGGTGGTGGGTTCTCCATCCTTGGAGATTTTTATACAGAGGCTGGTTAGCCATCTGACAGAGAGGCTGATTCTGTGAAGATTCAACAAGTGTGTGTGGGGGGAGAGACAGGTTACAATGAATGAGCGAGAGGGTTGTGAGTGTCCTGCACTGTGCGGGAGGTTGGACTAGATGTTCCAGGAGGTCCCTTCCAACTCTATGATTCTACTATTCACTGCATCCCAAATCAAAAATGCAATACAAAGAGGATGAAATGCAATGAATACAAGAATGTAGTGTAAGAAGGGGACATTTACACATTAAGCTTATGCCTTGAGGGTTCCACTGGTTGTTGGAGTACCAGGAGTTCTAGGTTGTTGGGTAGTAGCCCCAACAAGAAGCCATCCCTGAAGTCTCCTGGCACCAAGTGGAAAGCACATAAAGAACCAGTTCCTAAGAGCCAGAAAAATTGTTCCGTATGATCCACATGGCTTGTCCTTCGTCCCAGCAGCCTTCTCCCGCATACTGTTTGAGGAGTCAACCAGAGTCAACATGAAGCCTTTACGCCAGTTAGTCATTTTCCAGCAGAAATTTCCTTAGGGAGTTCCTTATCTTGGACTCCTAGTACTCCAACAAGCACAGGGAAACTCAAGGCTCTGGAAATTAGCTTGCGAGAACCTTTTTACTTCATAAATGGCATGGCAAAGAACTGCTGGGATGACTGACTGCAGTAGAAAAAAATTAATGGCTTTAGTAGGATAAAGGAAAAATAAGCCTCAAATTCCACTAAGTGAGCCTATATTCTTTTCAAAGCAGAAAAGCTCCTCTGGCGATATCTAAGCTACGGAGACTGCAGCGGCTGGTTCTACACTTTATTTGGGATTACAAATGAATTCAGCCATTAGCAAACGGTAGATTTCAATCATCCTGAACTCTCGCAAACCTAAATAAAGCACCAGGGCCTCCCATCCCATTCTCTTAAAGATATATTAACACCAGTTTCTGCTTATCTTATTTTCTGCATCCTGAAAGCCACGTATTCCACTCGACCCAGTTACTGTAGCCCCAGCACCAAACAACGCAGCATTATAAAGGAACAGTGCAGAATGTTGAAAACTTTAAATAGATTCAGGTAGATGGTATTGGTCTGAAGCAGAACAGAGATTGACTCCAGTGTCAAGGCCAACACTAAAAACGAAAAGTCCAATAAATTCTTGACTTGTCTTGCTGACAACTTCATTTCCCAGAAAGTGCAAGAGGCAATTGGGGGGGGGGGGTCTGGTATTTCAGACTTGATTCTTATCAATAGGGAAGAATTTGTGGGTATGCTTGGTAGTAGTGACCACGTGATTTTGGATTTTATGATCATGGGGAAGAGTAAAACTCTACATAGTCATACATATAGACTGGACTTCAGGAAAACAATTTTTAACAAACTTAAAGCCAGCTTTGCCAAGAGTGGCAGGTAATAAATTCAAATAATAATAATAATAATAATAATAATAATAATAATAATAATAATAATAATAATAATAATGATAATGATAATGATGATGTTGGGTAGAATCAATGCTCAGAAAAACTCCAGATGGAAGTCCAAGAAGGTTGGGAGTTTCTCAAAAGTGAAATACAGAAGGCACAATCACAGACATTTTCCTTGAGAAGGAAAACTGGGAGGAACCTAAAGAAACCAGGGTGGCTCCATAAACAACTTTCAAAAGAATAGAGTAATTAAAAAAAACTTATTTAAGGAATGGAAGGGGAACCTTATAACCAAGGAGGAATATAAACAAATAACCAATGTAGGGAGAGTATTAGAAAAGCAAAAACTCACTATGAGCTTAGCCTAGCAAGAAATACTAAAAACAACAGAAAAGGATTCTTTAGTTATATTCAAAGTAAGAAAAAGAATAGGGACATGGTAGGACTGTTGTGGGTACAAGAAAGTGACATTGTCACAGGTGATGAAGAGAGGGCTGAACTGCTCGATTCCTACTTCTCCTCAGTCTTCTCTTGAGGAGTTCAGCAGTGGAATGGGCTGCCTAAGGAGGTGGTGAGCTCCCCCTCACTGGCAGTCTTCAAGCAAAGGTTGGATACACATTTTTCTTAGATGCTTTAGGATGCTTTGGGCTGATCCTGCATTGAGCCGGGGGTTGGACTAGATGGCCTGTATGGCCCCTTCCAACTCTATGATTCTGTGATTCTGTAATTCTGAGGAGAATCATGCTGAATGTGGCAAAATCATTTCAGGTGATGAGGGACCGAAGGTGGGTACCATAACTGAAGAAAGATGTAGAGAAACTGCAGCACATCCAGAGGAGGGCTACGAAGATGGTGAGGGGTTTGGAGACCAAGTTGTATGAGGAAAGGCTGAGGGAGCTTGATCTGTTTAGCCTGCAGAGAAGATGACTAAGAGGTGATATGATCACCAACTTCAAGTACTTGAAGGGCTGTCATAGAGAAGATGGAGCAGAATTGTTTTCATTTGCCTCAGAGAATTGGACCAGAACCATGTAGTTCAAAATTTTCGACTAAACATCCGAGAAAGCATTCCTTGGGAGGGGGTGGGTTCTCCTTCTTTGGAAGTTTTTAAGCAGAGGCTACACAGTCATCTGACAGAAATGATGACTTTATGAACTTAGGCAGATTGTGAGTGGGTGGGCAGGAGGTGATGTGCAATTGTTTGCCTCTTGTGGCCCTTCCTTGCATCCCCAGGGAAAGCACTGTGGGATGGTAGGTGAATTTCCTCCAGGCCAGGCTGGATTCTGGAGAAAATAATTATAATTTGCTTGTTATTATTTAACATCATGAAGGATGCATTGAAAATTGAATTAAAAAGTTACTCTCAAAACACTACTCAGAGCATAAGTATCCTTAACTTGGAAGTAAACCTTGATTTCATCAACTAGTTTCTAATTGTTGAGTTCTGTCGATTACTCCCAATAAGCAAACTTTGTTGAAGGAAAACGTCTTTATTGAAAGAATAGCGAACTGATCATCATGGGGCTCTTGCTAAGACTTAGCTGCACTGTTTACCAGCTGAATCCCACATCAAATATAAGGTCTATGTAATCACCTTTAAAGGCATACATGACAAACTTGAACATGTCCAGAGGAGGGCAACAAGCATGATGAGGGGTTTGGAGACCAAGACATATGAAGACAGGTTGGGGGAGCTTGGTCTGTTTAGCCTAGAGAGAAGAAGACTGAGAGGATCTGATAACCATCTTCAAGTACTTAAAAGGGTGCCATGTAGAGGATGGTGCAGAATTGTTCTCTCTTGCCCCAGAAGGACAGACCAGAATGAATTGGATGAAATTAATTCAAAAGAAATTCCGTCTAAACACTAGGAAGACGTTCCTGACAGTTAGAGCGGTTTCTCAGTGGAACAGGCTTCCTCGGGAGGTGGTGGGTTCTCCATCTTTGGAAATTTTTAAACAGGGGCTGGAGAGCCATCTGACGGAGAGGCTGATTCTGTGAAGGCTGAAAGGGGTGGCAGGTGACAGTGGATGAGCGATTGGGATGTGAGTGTCCTGCATAGTGCAGGGGGTTGGACTTGGTGTAGAGCCAGCTTGGTGTAGTGGTTAGGAGTGTGGACTTCTAATCTGGCATGCCAGGTTAGATTCTGCACTCCCCCACATGCAACCAAGCTGGGTGACCTTGGGCTCACCACGGCACTGATAAAACTGTTCTGACTAAACAGTAATATCAGGGCTCTCTCAGACTCACCCACCTCACAGTGTGTCTGTTGTGGGGAGAGGAAAGGGAAGGTGACTGGAAGTCGCTTTGAGACTCCATCGGGTAGAGAAAAGCGGCATCTAAGAACCAACTCTTCTTCTTCAGTAATCTCAGGGCTCTCCCAGCCTCACCTCCCTCACAGGGTGTCTGTTGTGGGGAGAGGAAAGGGAAGGCAACTGGAAGCCGCTGTGAGCCTCCTTCGGGTAGAGAAAAGCAGCATATAAGAACCAACTCTTCTTCTTCTTCTAGATGACCCATGAGGTTCCTTCCAACTCTATGATTCTATGATTCTATGAATAAAGAAAATATTCTTCCAAGGAATCTTCTGTAAATTTCAAAGTTGATGGCCCATCCTTGACCACAGGATCAGATTTGCATAACCGGCTTTCAAAACCAGTTTTAAAATGTACTCCAAGTGAATAGAAGAAATGCCTTCACAAAATGCTATAAGGCCAGATTTCTGACTGCAAGGCCAAGCATTAACTAAGGTAAATATGAAATGAGAATCAGTTTTCAAGCTGAACCACAACAGGGAGGTCTATTGTTCTTTGGGCGGGAAATTCCCCAAGTGTTCTCTGAGTTATCAGTCCCCCAGCATTTCTTATACAATACTGACAGTTCCAAGGATTCCGGTTATAAAGCAACACAAACTAAGAACTATCTTAATTATGACATAACTTCCATTACTTCTATAACCAGTTGACTGGGTACTGTAAATTTACCAAGAGCATGGAGGGAAATCATTTTGCTTCCTGCCCAAAATGAAACGTTTATTCAGTGAGTTATGAGAGATTTGGGGGGGGGGGGTTAAGAGATCTGTTCCCAATTTATATCCCCCCCCCCTCTTACCCGTGCTCAAAACTAAGCCTGAACACTCAATGTAAGAAATAGCCTGGAGTCATTGGCTGAGTTTCTTCCTGAAAACTGGAAGGCTTTTGATGAAATAAAACTGTTGGGTTATTCAAAACACTGCTGGAGACGATGTTTCTACATGAACACCAATCAGGGCCACTGATCAAATACAAGGCAGCCAACACTTATCAGATCTGGGAAGAAAAAATTCAGGGAAGGGCTTGGATTTGGGGAGACATGGTTTATCTGAAGATGCCAAACAGAAGTTGAACAACATAGTCACACTCATGTGCAGAGAGCCTGGCACAGAAAGGCACCTTGTGGCATTGAAGTCCAAAAGACTCACAGGGCAGTCCAAGGCAGGTCCTGCCAGAACCCAACTAAAATCTACTCACAGAACCAAAGAATCCTAGAGTGGGAAGGGACCATCCAAGCCATCTAGTCCCACCCTCTGCTCAGTGCAGGATCAGCCTCCAGCATCCAGGATAAGAATCTCTCCAGCCGCTGCTTAAAGACCGCCAGTGAGGGGGAGCTCCCCACCTCCTTAGGCAGCCCATTCCATTGCTGGACTAGACTCCTAGAATCCTAGAGTGGGAAGGGTCCATGGAGGCCATCTAGTCCCACCCCCTGCTCAGTGCAGGACCAGCCTCAAGCATCCGGGAGAAGGATCTGCCCAGCCGTTGCTTGAAGACCGCCAGTGAGGGGGAGCTCCCCACCTCCTTAGGCAGCCCATTCCATTGCTGGACTAGACTCCTAGAATCCTAGAGTGGGAAGGGTCCATGGAGGCCATCTAGTCCCACCCCCTGCTCAGTGCAGGACCAGCCTCAAGCATCCGGGAGAAGGATCTGTCCAGCCGCTGCTTGAAGACCGCCAGTGAGGGGGAGCTCCCCACCTCCTTAGGCAGCTCATTCCATTGCTGAACTAAACTCCTAGAATCCTATAGTGGGAAGGGGCCATGCAGGCCATCTAGTCCCACCCCCTGCTCAGTGCAGGATCAGCCTCAAGCATCCGGGAGAAGGATCTGTCCAGCTGCTGCTTGAAGACCGCCAGTGAGGGGGAGCTCCCCACCTCCTTAGGCAGCCCATTCCATTGCTGGACTAGACTCCTAGAATCCTAGAGTGGGAAGGGGCCATGCAGGCCATCTAGTCCCACCCCCTGCTCAGTGCAGGACCAGCCTCAAGCATCCGGGAGAAGGATCTGTCCAGCCACTGCTTGAAGACCGCCAGTGAGGGGGAGCTCCCCACCTCCTTAGGCAGCTCATTCCATTGCTGAACTAGACTCCTAGAATCCTAGAGTGGGAAGGGGCCATGCAGGCCATCTCGTCCACCCCCTGCTCAGTGCAGGACCAGCCTCAAGCATCCAGGAGAAGGATCTGTCCAGCCACTACATGAAGATGGCCAGTGAGGGGGCTGAACTACTCGGAATGTGAAATTTTTCTCCCTTATACCTAGCTAATAATATTTTTCTCCTCATAGTTTAAACTCATTACCACAGATCCCACCCTCTGCTTACCAACAGGTACCTTTCCCTGCCCTCCTCCAAGTGACAAACTTTCATATAGTTAAAGAGAGCAATCATGTCACCTCTCCATCTTCTAATTTTTGTGACCCAGATGTAGAACTCTGCATTTATCTTTATTGGATTACGCCTTGTTCTCATTTGCCCGCTTTTCCAGCCTGTTCAGACTTCACTGAGCTCTATCTCTATCTTCTGGGATGTTCAGTAGTCCTCCCAATACCATCCCCACAGCAGCAGCGGAAGCAGAAGAAGAAGAGTTGGCTCTTAGATGCACTTAATATGATCTCTCTCAGGGCCCAGCCTCCTTGGCCATGCTTGGACTTTCCTTGCCCTCCAATTTCACCCCAGACCAATCACACAGGCTCAGAGCATCCCGGGAAATTCAGGCCTAGTGAAAGAAATCCCAGGAAGGCCTCAGGCCTAAGCGTAGGTGAGAGGCTTCCCTGAGGTCTTCAGGCCGGTCACTCCTCAATGTCAGGGTTAAGGTCAGGAAGGACTAGGGCCCATGTCCCCAGAGAGAGGAAGTGGAGCCTCCGTATGCACACACAGAGAAATACCACAGAAGTCTGCAGGATTCCACTGTGAACAAATACATACAGATGCTGTTTTGAATTCCAAGAGCCTGTTAGCACTACCACAAACCATTTCCTCAAGTCCTTGTACCTCCTGTACAGACCGTGGTTGACCTTTTCACTGGTTTCACTCAGGAATGTTCAATACACAAATCTAAGAATTCATAAAATGTTGTCAAAATCACATTATGCTTCTGCCATGTTTTTTTCTCGTCGTACTTGTGTGATGCTTTGCCATGCTGCATGCCATGGCATTTGACCTTGTACATTTCTGATTGGTGGTTTGATTCCTGTTAATGGTCAGGCCTGAGGCAGCACCTCATCCCACCCCACCAGGGTTATACATAACCCTTTGGTCACAGACTCAGGTTTTGATATATTGTTACTGACTCAAGTAGGTGTGACTAGAACTAGTCCCAGACCTTAAGCTTCCTGCTCCCCTGCTAGGAAGGACCTGGAAATGGCCATCCCTGGACACTAAATCCCAGCAGGTGCCTTCACACAGGGCCTGTCTTCATGCCTGGACCATTTGTTGTAGGAAGGGACTGGAGACTAAATAAAGGAGTTGTTGGATTTATATCTTCAGTCTTAGCAAAGTTCCCATGATGTCTAGTTTGTTATACTTTCAATAAGAAGCTTTCTTTTCATATATGAAGCCTGCTCATCGGGAGTAATTGACAATCTTCACATCTGTCAAAGTTTTAAATGTTTCACCTAAAGTACCTGGCAGTCCTCAGCGCTCCATAAGGTAGGTGCAGTAATGTCACCTTCAGAGCAGCAATGGAGGAAAAGGCTCAAGAGTACGGCTTATTTCAGGCCACCCATGGAGCTCACGGCACAGCCAAGGCTGACGTCTCTTCAGGCATTATGGCAAACCAGTTCTCACACTGGGAGACAAGAGGAACCCTCCTCAGAGACCCCACAGCTGACTACACATACAATGCCAAACACAGCTGTGGTTGTATGTAGTAAAGTCATGCAACACCAAGAATCACAGTGCCACCGCACAGGAGTGGACAAGAGGAATAGGGATCCTAGTCAAGCTCTTGTAAGCCACGCATCTGGGCCATATGGCTAGGCTCAAACCAATTTAGCAAATGAAAACCGGCAGAAGATGTTAACAATAAGGAGTAAGACAAAGGAGTAGAGACTGTACTAAGAGTTACTCATCTCTGCTGTCTAATAGAGGAGCTTTGCAGTAGGAATCTAGACACCACTGTGGAGGTGAACAAGCTACGAGACTGGGCTGCATCTAAACGGCCGCTGCCAGTCACATCTGTACTACACCCATCCCCCCAGTAGGTACATGAGTTTATAAGGGCCACAGAGGCCACCCAGTCCCACCCCCTGCTCAATGCAGGAGCAAACTAAAGCAACCAGGATAAGTCCAGCTGCTGCTTGAAGACCACCAGTGAGGGGAAGCTCCCCACCTCCTTAGGAAGAAGAAGAGCTGCTTTTTATACCCTGTTTTTCAGCCTCAAGCCAGCTTACAATCACTTTGCCTTCTTCTCCTCTAAACAGAAACCCAGTGAGGTAGGTGGGGCTGAGCAAGCTCTGACAGAAATGTTCTGTGAGCACAGATCTAACAGGACTATGGTAGCCAACTGTCATCTTTGTGTAGTGGATAATTTGGAGAGCCAGGTTTCATCCCACACTCCTCCTCCACACAACGTCTGCTCGGTGACCTTGGGCTATTCACAATTCTGTTAGAGCTGTTCTCACAGAGCAGTTCCCTCAGAGCTCTCTCAGCCCAACCTACCTCACAAGGTACTTGTTGCAGGGAGAGGCAGGGAAGACAATTGTAAGCTGCTTTGAGACTCCTTCAGGTAGTGAAGGTATAAAAACCAACTCTTTTCTACTCTGAGAAAAAAAATGTCCAGATATCCAGCCGATAGCGTTCTCCACATAGTATAAATCCATTACCACAGGTCCTATCTGCTGCTGCCAACAGGGACCTTTCCCTGCCCTCTTCCAAGTGACAAACTTTCAAATACTTAAAGAGAGCCATCATGTCCCCTCTCAACCTCCACTTCTCCAGCTTAAACATTCCCAGGTCCTTCAGCCTCTCCTCCTAGGGCTTGGTCCCCAGGTCCTGGATCATCCTGGGCCTAGTCTGCACACAATAGATAATGCACTTTCAATGCACTTTAGAAGTAGATTTTCCTGTTCCGCACAGGAAAATCCAGCCACAAAAGCACATTAAAAGTGCATTATCTATTGTATGCAGACTAGGCCCTTGTCACTCTCCTCTGCACCCTCTCCATTGTGTCCACGTCCTTCTTGAAGTGAGGCCTCCAGAACTGCACTCAGGACTCCAGGTGGGGTCTGACCAATGCGGTATGCAATGAAACTATGACATCTTGTGATTTTGATGCGATGCCTCTGTTGATACAGCCCCAGATTGTGTTTGCCTTCTTTACTGCCATATTACACTGTCTGCTCATATTTAGCTTCCATTCCACAAACACACCAAGATCTTGTTTGCACATGCTGCTACCCAGGAGTGTCTCTCCCATCTGGTATGCCTGCTTCTCATTTTTGGGACACAGATTTAAAACTCTGCACTTCTCCTTACTGAATGGCATCTTGTTCTCATTTAGCCACTTTTCCAGCATGTTCGGATCTCATTGAACTCTATCTCTATCACAGTATCGCATTTTATCCTCTCAAAAAAAAAGAAAACTCAGGGGAAGCTTAGAGACTATATCAATCTCCATGCATAGAGGGAGAGAGGGAGGGAGGGAGAATCCGCATTCCCTTTGTCAGGCAGGGAGCCCCCATGCTTCCTTACTCCAGGGACTTCCTTACTCCGTTCTGTGGAAAGTTTGACAGTCCCCTGAAATCCTGTCTTGGAATCCGTATCCCTTCCCTCTTCCAGCAGCCCACTGACCCTGGTACCTCTTCTCACCCTGGCAAAGCCCGGCCTGCCATTTCCAAGTGCTGGCAGAAAGTAGCCCCCTGTTTTGCCTGTCAACTGAATTTACACATGCAAACCCCTTCAGCTCCTGGGCAAAGAAACAATACACAATAGCTTGAGAGAATACAAAATGTTACAGGGAAATAGTTTAAAACCATCCGTGGAAAGGAAGAGAAGGATAAGGGTAAGTCTGCAGTGACCCAGGAGACAATACCTAGTTCACACTAAAATCACAGCAACGGTTACTTTATTATTATTATTAATTAGATTTCTATCCCGCCACTCCCAATGGCTCGTGGCAGGTTGCAACAATAAAACCTACAATAAAACCCCCCAATAAAATTACAAAAAGAATTTCACACAGTTCACGCGATGTCCAAGATGGCGGACTAATACCAGACTCACCCACTCTCCACCAGAGGGTCACTGATCAATTAAAAAGGAAGGTCAACCTCTAGATGAAATGCCATCTCATGGACAGGCAGAATTTCACTTGTCAAAGTGGGTCTCGCACCAATAACTCTTTCTCCTAATTAAGAGTAAAAGAATTCTTGACACAATCATTCTGCGGTCGTGGCAAACACTCATTTGGGACTCTATTTGATAACGAGGAAAAGAAAGGTTGTCACACATCTCAGATCTACGAGAAAAGAGACATTTGTATTTTCAAGTTGAGCGTATTATTTGAATGGCTAGTTGCATCAGCCCACATTCCACAGATAAGGAGAAGGCACAGATCCATTGAAATACAGACAGTGGTCTACAGCAGTGGTCCCCAACATTTTTATCACCGGGGACCAGTCAACGCTTGACAATTTTACTGAGGCCCGGGGGGGGGGGTAGTCTTTTGCTGCCACCTGAGCCCCTGCTCCACTTGCTTTCCTGCTGGCACCCCGACTTCCCGCTGCCCGCTGGGGGATGCTGCGCAGTTCCATGCCGAGGGGGAGCCCCAGTCATGGCAGCCGCTGGAGAGCACCAAAGGTGAGCTGGCAGCAAAGTGGCAGAGCAGCCCCCAAGGCAGCAGCCGGGGAGAAGGATAAGAAGGACCCGCGGCCCAGTACCAACTTATCTATGGACCAGGACCAGTCCCTGGACCGGGAGTTGGGGACTACTGGTCTACAGGAGAGGAGCTCTTTCTTATACCCTGGTTTTCACTACCATAATGAGTCCCAAAGCAAAGCACCGAACACCTTTCCTTTCCTCTCCTGCAACAGACACCCTGTGAGGTAGGTGGGGCTGAGAGCTTTGGGGAAACAATTCTAAGAGGACTGTGACTAGTCCAAGGTCACCCAGCTAGCTGCACATGGATGGAAGGGCAATCAAACTCGTGATTCATAGAATCATAGAATCATAGAGTTGGAAGGGGCCATACAGGCCATCTAGTCCAACCCCCTGCTCAACGCAGGATCAGCCCTAACCATCTTAAAGCATCCAAGAAAAGTGTGTATCCAGCCTTTGCTTGAAGACTGCCAGTGAGGGGGAGCTCACCACCTTCTTAGGCAGCCCCTTCCACTGCTGAACTACTCTGACTGTAAAAATTTTTTTTTTACACAACACTAAAGTCCTTCCTTGCACCCAGCACTGCCCATTGGCCCCTTGGCCCCGGACTGATGAAAAGGGAGGCGCGAATCCCAACCCGCCCAACCCCCAACCTTACCCGACTTCAGGCCACTGCCACCATTAGCAGCTGCCCGCCAGCACACCAGGTAGGCAGCCGGCCGGGCCCGAGCCAGCCCGGGGCTTGGCCCATGGGGGGGAGGGTGGCAAAGACTTCGGGGAGGACACAGGAGCCCGGCTGCCGCGTCTCTGACACAGCGGCTGGCCTCCTTCACCTTCCCCGAAGCCTCCAAGGCAACGGGGAGGGAGGCAGGGGGAAAAGGCTTCGGGAAGGGCGAAGGAGGCCAGGTGCCATGCGCAGACATGGCGGCCGGCCTCCTTCACCTTCCCCGAAGCCTCCGAAGTGACGGGGAGAGGGGAGGGGTGAGGGGAAAGGCTTCAGAGAGGGCGAAGGAGCCTGGGTGCCACGTCGGAGACATGCACCCGGCCTCCTTCATCTTCCCCGAAGCCTCCGAGGGGACTGGGAGGGGGGCGGGGGAAAGGCACCAAATGCCTGGTGGAAGAGCTTCCCAAAGAGATCAGGGCCCTGCCGGAACTCCCACAATTCCGCAAAAGGGAGCTCTTCCACCAGGCATTTGGTGGGGCTGTCTGACCCACAGCATCTACAGGTCCCACCTCCCCCGACTGAGAGATCGAACCTGCTGAGGGAGTGTCAAAGTTACTGTTGAAGTGACGTATTAATTGTTCCAGTTGGTGTGTTGTTGTTATTGTTATACTGTTATATTGATTTTGATAGTGTTCTATGTAAATGTTCCAAAATGTTTTATGTAAACCGCCCAGAGCCGTAGGGAAGGGCAGTATAAAAATATAAATAAATAATTAAATAATGATGTATGAAGAGCTAAGAAAAAGCTTACATCCTTGGCATGTTCTGGAAGTTTCAACTGCACTGTAGATTCTACCTCTAGCTCTCTGATTTTTGAGAAAATGAATTTTATACCAAAATTTCTTGCTATCTGTTTTATCTGGCCACAGTGCTGTATTAAAATAAATTTGAATAAATTTATACCAAAATATCAACCAAATGGAAGTGAGTTCGGGATTCACTGTTTTTGGTAAGAACTAGGAACATAAGATGAACATTGAAATATCTACAAAGTAACAGTATAACACTATATATGCTACATTCTTTGTATATAACATCAAATATTAAATATTCCTGGAATTGTCAGGTTTCTATCTATCTATCTATCTATCTATCTATCTATCTATCTATCTATCTATCTATCTATCTATCTATCTATCTATCTATCTACCTACCTACCTACCTACCTACCTACCTACCTACCTACCTACTATATATGTTACTTTCCTGTCCTCCCAACTACTCTTTCATGTGTGTGTGTGTGTGTTTTAAATCTGCAACGTATTCGAAGAAAAATCAAAGGCTCCTAACATATACAAAGGAAAACTATAGATTAAATCAAAGTGTACTTCCAGGCACATCCCTTATCCCTTAATATAAAATGAAACAGAAGGAAATTACTTTTTAAAAAATAAAGCTACCGTTTCCAATAAAATTAGGGGGAAGTGTTGCCAAGTACTGCAATTTAGGATAAATCTGAAAGCAGACACTTTAAAATGGGTTTCTCAAGCCATCCTAGACCCAGTTTCACTAAAAGGGCAA
The DNA here is from genome assembly GCF_049243985.1 of Paroedura picta. Taxonomy (NCBI): domain Eukaryota; kingdom Metazoa; phylum Chordata; class Lepidosauria; order Squamata; family Gekkonidae; genus Paroedura; species Paroedura picta. Next base: position 123,419,569 of record NC_135374.1, on the reverse strand, counting down.
GATTAACTCCTAGCATACTTTGAAGAGACTTCGGCATTTGACCCATTCTCCAGTCTGGCTTCCATCCTGGTCACAGTGAGGAGACCGTGCTGGTCGCCCTGGTGGTTGACCTCCAGTATCAGTTGGACAGGGCAGCACAGCCCTTCTCATGTTATTAGATCTATCAGGAGCATTTGATGCTGTCACCTGCGGGCTCTTGACCTATTGCCTCGCCAGTCCTGGAGTCCAAGGGACAGCCCTTCAATGCCCTTCTCTTTCCCACAGAACCACAGAGAGAGAGTAGTAGTGAGGGAGAAGCAATATGGTTGCTACCAACTCTCCTGTGCCCTCTGGCCCAACTGATTCAGAGTTTTGGGCTGGGTTGTCACCAATATGCGGACGACACCCAGCTCTATCTCCTGAAATAATTGTGTGTGTTTTTCCTCACCCGGCAGACTTCATGCCACTGTAAAGTGCCAGCATGCGACGCCATGGGGAAAAGCTTCCCCCACCTCAGAGAAAGGGGCCAGATGCGATGCTTAGTTTCTAATCAACCTATTTTTACTGCTTCCATAAAAGCCATTCACTTGTACATACAGCAGAAAAGACCAAGAGTCCAATAGCACCTTAAGGACTAACAAAATTTGTCGCAGGGTATGAACATCCATGAGTCACAATTATACTGATATATTTATGGAATCCAAAATTATAAACACATTATAATTCCACTCTAACATTGTCCTACATTGTCCTAATCTGTCTATGTAGTGTTAGTTTTCTACAAATGGAATTTAAAATATATTATCTAATGCAGTAAAGCTACCTTACATGAGTAAAACCCTGTCTTAAAACCTCATTCAATTCATCACTCCCTAAAATTCCCCAGTTTTATAAAAAATGAGTCTTTCAGAAAATCTCAAAATTCTTCCGGCCCTCAAATCAGTAAACATGAAGTTTGCCTTTCTCACTGCTGCTACATAGTGAGCCAAAGGTTTTATCAAGATATCCTTTTAGCCAGCTTGGTGTAGTGGTTAGGAGTGCAGACTTCTAATCTGGCGAGCCGGGTTTGATTCTGCACTCACTGGGTGACCTTGGGCTTGCCATGGCACTGATAAAACTGTTCTGACCGAGCAGTGATATCAGGGCTTTCTCAGCCTCACCCACCCCACAGGGTGTCTGTTGTGGGGAGAGGAAAGGGAAGGCGAATGGAAGCCGCTTTGAGCCTCCTTCAGGTAGAGAAAAGCGGCCTATAAGAACCAACTCTTCTTCTTCTTCAGTCATCTCAGGGCTCTCTGATCCTCACCCACCTCACAGGGTGTCTGTTGTGGGGAGAGGAAAGGGAAGGCAACTGTAAGCCACTTTGAGACTCCTTCAGGTAGAGAAAAGTGGCATAGAAGAACCAACTCTTCTTCTTCCTCTACCCCAGATTTATATCCCTCTCTGTCTCTGCCAATCCTGACCCAAACCACAGGATGGCTAAGTCACCGTCTAACTTCAAAAGCCAAATCATAGCTTCACACCCCTTTCTGGTACTCAAGCCATTCGCTGGTTTCTGCACCATAATCCAAGTTAACTCAGCTTCTGAACTAACAAACTATCATTTTGAATTTGCTCCCTAAACCATCAGTGGAAGGCAAGCACAAAAGAGGATTTCTCTGCCAATCCAGGATTTGCAAGTCTGTTAAATAAAGATTAGAAATGTAAAACATCCAGAAGTTTTAAAGCCAAGAAAAAAATTAAAATGTTAGGGAAAAACAGAAATATGTGAAACTTTTTTTACTCATTTCATAGAATCATAGAGTTGGAAGGGACCTCCTGGGTCCTAAGTCCAACCCCCTGCACTATGCAGGACACTCACAACTAGGGTTGTGTGATTCGGCCGCCGAAGCGGCCGTTCCGTCCGGGCGCAGCCAGCGCCGCGCCGCGGGGGGGGGGGAGGGCGGTGCCGGCAGCGGCGTGACAGCGGGCTCATCCATTGTAATGGATCGCTCATCCATTGTAATCAGCCACCCCCTTGAGCCTTCACAGAATCAGCCTCTCTGTCAGATGGCTATCTAGCCTCTGTTTAAACATCTCCAAAGATGGAGAACCCACCACCTCCCGAGGAAGCCTGTTCCACTGAGGAACCGCTCTGACTGTCAGGAACTTCTTCCGGATGTTTAGACGGAATTTGACAGCATAAAGAACATCATCGAATCATAGAGCTGGAAGGGATTTCCAGGGTCATCTAGTCCAAACCCGTGCAGAATGCAGGAAATTCACATCTATAAAACATCGTACTACTTGGCATACTTCTAGAAATAAAAAGTGCTATCTTTCATTCTTAAAAGAAAAATTACCAAGAAAGAGCATTGTTGCCATCTGAGGAGCAGGAAGAAATACAACCTGAAGGTCAAAAAGAATTCCTGATCATTGTGCAGTGCTAGTAGTTAAAGTAATGATAGGGCCAGGAAACCCAACATGACCCAAGGGTTCCTAATTCAGTGAAGTAACATGAAACTGAACCACTCACGAATAAGTTCACAGAGGTGACCATGCCACCATAGTATATATAAACTAGGCTCAGCCAGCATTTCACTGATATCAGCACACATGGTAAAAATAGAGATTTAAAACCCTGAAAATCTTAATTAGTGGATTAATGCAGGATTTCAGGTTTAAACCTGCTGTCCTGTTTTGTCCAAGAAATGCCTATGTGATGTCTAGTCCCAGAGTTGCAGCCTCAGAATGCCCCTTTGTGACATCTTGGGCATCTGAGGGCTGGTGGATGAAACTTAGAAGGCAGAGGCAGCAGTGAACGGCTGTATCATCTAGTAACAAAACTGGTGCAAAGTCCTGAGTAGGGCCGGGTGCTTCGGCGTCTGAAGCAGCCATTCCCCCCAAAGCAGCCAGCACCGCGGCGCAGGGAGGAGGAGAGGCGGTGGTGCGCACCTTGGTGCACATACGCATGCACAGAGTTGCACCTGTGAGTGTGTGGCAACCAGTGCGCCAGCGCCCGCACCTCCCCTCCCCTCCCCTCCCCTCCCCCCAACACTGCAGCACTGGCTGCTTCAGGCGGGAACGGCCACTTCGGAGGCCGAAGCACCTGGCCCTAGTCCTGATTCTCTCCTGTTTTAGTGTTTTTACTGTGGTCAACTGCTTTTGGGTCCTGCCTGTGTCAGGAGAGGAACAGGGAATATAAGCTTTCTAGAAATTAAATGAGTCTTAGAGGGAAACATAGTTGATGTCAGAAGGATTCTTAGGCATACAGGATCCAGGGACAGCGACACATGGAAAAGATTACTAAACACCATTTTTTAAAATTCTGACAAGCAGGGGACCCACAAGGACTTGCAGGGCATGTCTCGTTTCTCCCGTGTTTCCACCTCTCCCACTATTTCTTCTTTTCCTGTCCTGGCAACCCCTCGACAATCTCTCCCTTTTGCTGGCTTCCTTTAGTCCTTCCCACCCACCCACCAATCTGTCTTCAGCTTTCCCTCCTTCCCTTCCCCTAGCAGTTGGCGGTCGTGACAGGGAGCCTCTCGCCCGGAAAAATCTGGCCAAGTTGCACAGTGGCCACCAAGGTGGGCAAGCCTAAGACTTCCATCAAGCTGGGGGAAAATCCCCCATCTATCCCTAGCTTCCTATAGAACGATGGGGGTACACTTAAAAGTCCAGCTCGGAATTAGTTACAAGAAAAATGCTGTTGTCTTGGACATCATTTTGATCCTGTTTCAAATTAAATAAAATGGAACTCCTAAATTTTCACTCTCCAGTGTAAATACAAGCCTGTTTAATATGGAACCCATTCATTCAATTTGCCAGGTAGAATGACCCCAAGTTCAGAAAATGTTGGCTGGTCTTCAAAGGCAGAAAGACAAACTGCTGAAAGAATCAGATTCTATATTGTTCTTTTCCAGGCCTCCCCATTTATACACACTATAAGGACAGCTATATCCTGAGGCAAATTACAATGAAGGCTAAAAGAGAGCCAGTTTGGTGTAGTGGTTAGGAGTGTGGACTTCTGATCTGGCGTGCTGGGTTCGATTCTACACTCCCCCACATGCATCCAGCTGGGTGACCTTGGGCTCGCCACAGCACTGACTGTTCTGACTGAGCACACCACAGCTGTTCTGACTGAGCAGTGATATCAGGGCTCTCTCAGTCTAACCTCCCTCACAGGGGGTCTGTTGTGGGGAGAGGAAAGGGAAGGTGAATATAAGCCACTTTGAGCCTCCATCGGGTAGAGAAAAGCAGCATATAAGAACCAACTCTTCTTCTTCTTCAGTAATCTCAGGGCTCTCCCAGCCTCACCCACCTCACAGGGTGTCTGTTGTTGGGAGAGGAAAGGGAAGGCGACTCCATGATAACAAAGCATAGTCAGGAAGAGACATACAGAAGAGATCTGAAGTGTAAACTCTCTATCCTTGTTACTGGGAGGCCATGTACAAAAAAACAGAGATCATCTTATATTCACACAGGTACACTAATACCTGTCAGTTTGGTGTAGTGGTTAGGAGTGCGGACTTCTAATCTGGCATGCCAGGTTCGATTCTGCACTCCCCCACATGCAACCAGCTGGGTGACCTTGGGCTCGCCACGGCACTGATAAAACTGTTCTGACCGGGCAGTGATATCAGCGCTCTCTCAGCCTCACCCACCCCACAGGGTGTCTGTTGTGGGGAGAGGAAAGGGAAGGCGACTGTAAGCCGCTTTGAGCCTCCTTCGGGTAGGGAAAAGCGGCATATAAGAACCAACTCTTCTTCTTATTCTTCTAATGTTCAACAGAATTTTTTGAACATAACTTGAGGGGGTCATCTTGCATCAGGGTTGTCTTTTGAGTAGGTAAGGTGTCTGAAAAATATAAAATGTTCTTTTTCTTCTACAATGAGTGGGGGCTAATTTTACCAGACCTTTATTATTATTATTATTATTACTACTACTACTACTACTACTACTACTACTACTACTACTACTACTACTACTACTACTACTATTTAGATTTATTCCTTCCACTCTCCCCAGAGGCCCGAGGCGAGTTACAGACATATAAAACCCCAATAAAAACATACAATAAAACATATAAACATATCATACTTAAATCCCCAGACAACAGAACAAGATGTGGTGGAAACTCAGTTCATATCTACTCTACCCCTTGGTAACCCACTATCAAGGGGGAGGGAGGACAGAGCGTGCCAGATGGAGTATGCTACTGCCGCTGTAAGGGGGCCAGATCTTCCATGAGGCCTGGCCTCACCCCACGACCTGGCGGAAGAGCTCCATTTTGCAGGCCCTGCAGAACGTTAAGAACTCCCACAAGGCCCGCAGCTCCTCCGGGAGCTCATTCCACCAGGTCGGGGTCGGGGCCAGGACCGAAAAGGCCCTGGTCGAGGTCAGGTGTGTTTCTCTGGGGCTACAACCTGATAGCACCACTAAGAAATTGTTACTGGTGCGGTCCAGATCACAGGCTGCCAGTTGGCCATTCCTGCCTGGAGCGACCTGGCCTTTTGCCTGGACTCTTCAGATTTCAGTCTACGCACAAAACTGAAACTGGAAACAGCTGGATCACTGCCACAATCTACCTGAACTGATCTACTTGGGGGGGGGGGGCAGGGCACATTTTAGAAAACAGCACTTAAAAATTATCCCGCTGAAGTGGCCACACTGGCAAGTGACACTTTTACAGTTATGTATTCTGAAGCTTTGGTAATACTGCATCATTTAGAAGGCCCCTAAATGTACCAACTTTTCAGATTCAAGACTTCACTGTATGATCTTCCCTCCACGGAAATCCTAGATTTTTTTATGCGACCACAATCAATTACCAGAGGTTTTTGACAATGGGATGTAACTCTTTTGCACAAGCCATGAAGCTGACTCTGAAGCAAACTTTACAAAACACTTTCTTCTTTCCTACTTTCCACGAGCAGAAGCTAAAGAGGACAAAACAGCCTCCTTTTCCTTTGTCCTTAAATTTTAATAGTTGTAGACAGTCAGGAGTATCTCCTCCTCTTTATTCTTTATTCAGACTCTGGATCTTACCCAGAGTTTCCCAGCATCTATTTCTATTCAATGAGTGAATACACGCAGGACTTCATCCATTCAGCCCTCTCTACTGCATCCATCTGAAGAGTGTCTCTATTCAGACTGTGGGTCTTAAAAATGTGCCTGTTTGCCTCTCATCCAGCATGCGGGAGGATCGTTTTACACGGCTCCTGCCTGGGTGAAGTATTTGCCGAAGCCGGAGCGCCGCAGTTGGGTCTGACATTGTTTCCGCGGCAGGCCTGGGACCCCTTCCCCCTTGTCCCGAGACTCATGACTGCGGCTGCTGACACAGCTCGGTCCGCGGAGACTCATAAGAAGCGGGGATCCGGCTCCGCCAGGCTACTCCGGCCGCTCACATCACCCATTCAGAACCGCTCTGCTCAGAGGCTACTGGGCAGGGGACGGCCCCGAGACGGCCCGAACCAATGCTCCAAACGCAGGATGAGCAGAAGAGGCCGACGGCACGCCCCCTGGCAGCTCCTGCGGCTGCCCCCTCCTGCCCACGGGGCGCCCTCTGAGAAGGGGCTCCCTCGCAGCGCCCAGGGCTTCTCTCCGGGGCTCCTTTGTGGCCGCCTTCCCCTTCCCTTTGTTAGGCTTCCTGCCGGCCTCTCCTCTTGGGCAACGCAACCTGCTCAGGGGGGAATCGGATCGCCTGACGCCCCCCCCCCCGTTGAGAACTGTCATTTGTCTGTCAGGGGCGGGAAGTTAATGCATTTGTTTGTTTAGTTTGGGCTCTGGGGAGAAGGCAGCCAGCGCGGCCGGGGGAGCGACGGGGGGAGAGGGCGGGCGGGCGGGCGAGATCTCCGCCGAAGGGAGAGGCTCCCTCATCCAGGCAGGAATGCGATTGTTGCCTTTTCTCCCCGCCTCAAACGCGGAGGGCAGCGGCGCCTTTGGCCACCTGGGCAGCCACGAGGGCCACGCCACGCCAGCCCGCCGCGCACACCTGCGCCGCGGGAAGGGGAAGGGGAAGGGGAAGGGGAAGGGCCGCCGCCAGAGCTCGGGAGCCCGCGAGGGCAGGGGCGCGCGGAGACAGCGCGAGCCACTCACCTCGGGCGCCGTCCAGCAGCCCCACGATCCCCAGCAGGAGCAGCGTCAGCGAGGCTTCCATCGCGAGGGGGGCTCCGCCTGCGGGGGGAGGGAGCGGCACAGCGTCAGGGGAGCCCCCAGGCCACGCCACGCCACGCCGCCGCCCCCGCGCCCACCCCCAGCCGCCCCCCAGCCGCCAGGCCGCCCGGGGAAGCCTGCCCACAGGCCGGTCCCCACCTGCAGCCCGCCACCCGCCACCCGCCCGGCCCCAGCGCCGCGGCGCCCACGACCCTCCGGGCGCGGAAGCAGAGCAGCCGGCCTCTCGCCGCCCGCCCGGCCGCGCCGCCGGCCCCGATCCCCGCCCGCTCAGCCCAGCCCAGCCGCGCGACGCCTGCGGAAGCCCGCCCGCCCGCCTGCCTGCCCACCTGAGCGCGGCTCCTGCGGCGGGCACGGGATCCAGCCGCCGCCGCCGCCTCTGGCGCGGAGCGAGTCCCCGGCGCCGCCGGCCCCTCGCCTCTCACCCGCGGGCTTCGCGCCCCGCCGCCACCGCCGCCCCCATCGCCCGGCCGCTGCGCCGCCCAAAGAGGAGCCGGCCGGCCAAGCCCCCCAGCCGCCCCGCCAGGCAGCCCGGCAGCCCGGCAGGCAGGCAGGCAGGCAGGCGGCCACCACCTCCGGGCGGGTGGGCGGGCGGGCGCTGCGGGGCTGCTGCTGCTGGGGCTGCTGCGGGCGCGGCGGGCCGGGGATGCCTGGGGCTGCCGAGGTGCGACTCCTCCCCGCCCCCCGCCGGGCCGGCCACTTCTGGGGAGCGCCCGAGGCGGCCGCAGAGGCCCCGCCCCGCCCCAAACTTTGCGCCAATCCGCGCGCTCCCCCCGCCCCGCGCCGCCTTAACCCTTTGCCGCCAGCCGGCCAGCCAGCCAGCCAGACGCCCGCGAGCTGCCCACCGGCGCGCGCCACGACGCCCGCCCCCCCCCCGGGAGCCGCCAGGTGGGCCCGGCGGAGGAGTTCCCACGAGGGCCGCCCCGGAGAAGGCGCGACCGAGGAGGTGCCGCTGGCCTGCCCTCCGGCGGGGCGGGCGTCTGTGCTGCCTCCCCCGATGGCGAGCAGAGGCCGGCAGGGGCACTGGGGGGATGGGCCGCCCGGGCACGGCGGAGGAGCTGCCCCGGGAGCCGCGTCTGCCTCGGCGCAAAGCCCGCGGGGAAGCCGCCTGCTGGGGGGGGGGGGGGGACGGTGTCTCCGGCGTGTCCCTCCCCGTGCCCCCGCCGTGTGACCCCTGCAGGGCCCTTGAGGCATTGGTGCGGCCCCCCTCGCCCTCCAGCAGTTCTCGAGCCCCCTTCTTCCCCAGGCGCTTCAGGGATCCCGGGGAGGGGGCGTGGAGCCCCCTCCGGTTCCTGGTGGGGCTTGCAGTTCCTGGTGGGGCTTCCCTGCCCCCTCGGCTTTGAGATGCTTCCTTCTACAGGCTTTCCCAGGAAGGCGGTGGTGTTGGTGGGGCGCAGTCACAGTCACAAGAAAGGGGGGTCCTTTACGCTGGTCGCATATTTTGGAGCATTGTAAGAGGACCACTGTGTTAGCGATGACCCAAGAGAGCCCCATCCCAAAGAGCCCAGAGGCCAGCAGGGAGCTGAGACAGGAGACATCCACAGGCACCCCCCCCCCCCCCCGCATGCTGCAGACATGAGAATAACAGTGCTGGAGGCTCCCACAAGCTCACCAAGAGCTCCCAGTCAAAGAGGCCTCCGATTCCCCCACAGCCGCTGATGTTGCCCCGGCATCCTGGCAGCTCCTTCTCACCTGCGGAGCCTGGCCAAGAGAGACTTGGAAGTGGGACACGCTGGGGAACCTGAAGGCAGCTGCGGACCTCCAGGGTTTTCTAGGGACACGGATGTGATGGCTTCACTTAGGCTAAAATATTTCTCTCCAGCCTGATCTCGGTGGGCAACTGAGGGGACTTGGGAGCACTGTGGACAGCCCAAAGGCAACAGCATCTGCATCTTGCACCAGGATTTGAGCCTAGCCCAGAAGCAAATCCAAGATCATTAACGTTTTCCTCGGCTCTCTGGCAAAGTGTTCAGTGCATAGTCCTTTATGACATCTAGCCATCGCATTGGTAGAGCATGAGTCAGGAGGGGAGTTGAATCACCCATTTGCTGCATTTCCCCTTTTTCTCGTTTCCGTCTTGAGATCAGCCTCAAGGCTTTTGGACGAGGGAGGACGTTTTTAAGGAACCTGTACAGCCAAGTATCTCCACCCTATGTAGGAGTTTATTGCCCTCATATTTTCTTGTGTGTTTGATTTCCACTGTGTTTCTGATACCCCCACTATCTCTAAGTAGCTATTTAGGACCAAGGAATCCAGCTCCCCCATCTTGGCTTGACACTTTGTAATGCTGGCATTAAAACACATTTCCCTCTCCAGTGGTGCTGGCCTTGCTCTCTGCCCGCAGTTCTTCTTTGCCAACCTGCTCTCATCCTGTTCCTACCATGTTACCCCAAGTGTTTCCTTGTCATGGCATGAGTCATCCCAAAGCCAGGGTGCCCCAGTGCTGTTGGTTCCTGTGCCGCCTTTTGGGTATTTTTATTCATTCATTTGCAGTTGGATTTTTAGGCTGCCCCTCCTATTAAGTGCCAGCAATTTGGGTCCCTTTTGGTTCTAGTGAAACCTATGTATTTTGTACAGGTTTGGCTCAACCCAGTGCCTAACAAATTCTAAACCTTCCCCCCTGGCACCACTTTTTCATCCATGCATTGACACCCCTAATCTGTACCCGTCTAGCCAGCCTGCACGTGGAACCATAGCAGTTCTGAGCAGGGCTGCAGTTGGATGCTGAATAGAAAGGGCACCTCCCTCCCACTCTGCAGAGACTTCATTGGTCATCAGTCAGGTATGGGGCTCAATTTAAGGTTCTAACTATCGCCTATGGCATCAGGCACATATACCTGCCCGACTGCTTCTCCTGCTATTTTCTGCTGTGATGGTGCTAACAGCCCCCCCTCCTCCATCTGCCCCCCCCCCAACTGCACCATGAGCAAATCCCATGAGACCCACCCAGAACATGGGGAGCAATTGCCATGATAGGTATCTTGCAGCAGTGAATCTTGGCTTGAAGACCACAGCAAGGAAGCCTTTGTGGGTGGAATGAGGGAATGCCCCCGGGGACAATAGCTATTAAGCCACACCAGGCTAGAAGAGGGAAGATGCCTCTTCCTGTATTGTCTTGCACATGATATGCAATCACTGACTATTAACACAATTTGGATGTTAAGTGCCCTGTGGCCATCTGGAACTTCTAAGTCAAATGTTCACCTTGTCCTCAAAGCTCCCACCAAATATATGATCAGAGTCCAACAAAGATTTATTCAAGGTGTGAGCTTTTGAGTGCAAGCACCCTTCATCAGACAAATATATAATCTAACCAAATATATGACACAGCTTCATGCCTCCAGGTCTGAAATCCTGAATTATGATAGAACAAAAACATCCCTTCCTGTTGCCCTTCCCCAGTGCTACTTGGTTCTATAAGTTCTCCAGCTCAAGGATTCCTGCGTTCTGTTTCCTAAAAACAACCCATGGATAACAATGGATCTGCAAGAGAGACACTCAACAAATAAGCAGCTTTTAAAAGGGATTAGACATTCCTGCATTTAGATAGACCCATCCTCCATTAATCTATCAGTGGCTACTAGCCATGATGACTGAAGGGAACCTCCACATTCAGGAGAAACATCAGAGGAATCCCAGAGCCAGGAGGAAACATCAGGGGAAGGCCTTGAGCACAGTGTGAGACAGGATGCTGGACTAGATGGACCTTCACTGGTCTGATCCTGCAGGGCATTTTTGATGTTCTTCTGCTCTTACACACCGGATCCCTCCTTTCATCTGATTACTTTGCAGAATAGGTCAGGTAATTGTTGGTCCCCATCTCAGAATCAGAATTTATTCTTTTGTGGTCCAAGACCAGTCATAAAAGAGCATAACATACAAAATTTAAAATAAAGTATAGATTAAACCACTAAAACAATAAGTAAAATATATTACCTAGGTATGGGGAGTATAGTAGTATTTTAACCCTTGTTTCTGAAGTTTCATTGCCAGGCAATTAAACTAAGCCTCTTTAGATATAGTCACTGGGTTCTTTTCCTCTAACATTCTAGCTAAATAAAACAATCTGTCTTTCCTGGGTGTTTCTAGGATGATGGGCTCAAATTCACCGATTTGTTTATACAGATGACATTTTTAAATTATGTGTTCCGCTATATTTACCCCCTAGTACAGCAGAAGGTAAGACATTATATCTTATGAGGGTGACAGCCCCTCAATAATTTGGAATCTTCTAAATTCATTAAATGGGGCATTAGAACAGCCATATTTAGGCTGAGCTTACCGGATAAATGCCTTCTAGCTCCATTCAGGTCATGTTGCCTTTCTATATCTAGGATTCTTTTGTTTGACAAAGACTTTGGCTTGTTGGTAATCCATAGCTGATAGCAATTGCTCAGACAAACCAAAGTAACCCAGTTTACTTCTCACCAACCTCACCCAAGGGGACACATGTTTATCTTTCTAAATCTAACGTGGATGATGTAGTCAGCTTTAGCCAGTCAATTATGGCTACAATCCAAAACCTTGCTTCCACTGCGACCATACCAGTCTCCAATTGTGTAACCACATTAGAAACACTTGACAGTACCTGCAAGATAGCTCCTAAAAATCTGGACTGTGTCTTTTCCATGAGCATCTCACTAGCCTTATTTGCTGGAATGCATCCCATACAGAAGTTGTGCTAGGGATTTTACTATGTATATTTTTATTGCTGCAGTCATATTATGACCAGCATTGGTCCAATAAAATTTGTCTACTGCTCCTGCACGCTTATTAGCATTTGAGGTGATATACTTGATGTGAGAGTTCATCGAGCCAGAGTCTTGGAAGATCACTCTGAGATATTTAAAATGGCGGACCTGCTGTAAGTAGAGTGAATTCAGAAACCAGGAATATGTTTTCAGACTCTTGGCAAAAGCCACAATTTTTTATTTATTATGATTGATCTTCAATCAATTTGCCTGCCCGTAATGTGCTAATGATTTCAATGGTCTTTTAAGACCATTTGGGGTCCTAGAAAGTAGGACCACATCATCAGCATAGAGCAAAAGCGGATATAGTTGTCAGCTATTTTTGGCAGGTGAAGGTCTGGATTTCTCAAGTGGGATCCTAGATTTATAAATAAATAATTGAAAAGTGAAGAAGCAAGTAAACAACCCTGCTTTATATCCTTCTCTACTTTTATAGGATCTGTCAGAGTACCCTGAGGATTGCTGTTTATCCTTATGGAGGTATTTTCATACAGTACCCTTATCAAATATAGCAACCACCTATCTCTAGTTGGAAGCTTTTAAGTTTGTCCCATAGGATGCTCCTAGAGATTGAATCAAAGGCTTATGTAAAATCAATGAAAGGTGCATCAGAGGAGGTAATAGATTTAGAAGAGTATCTGGATATTAGATTGTTTAATATTGTACAATGATCCAGTGTTTATTGCCAGCTTGCTCATCACCCAAATATTGATCTTGTTCCTTCCAAACTTTGAGTTTTTCCTGTAAATGTTGAGCTTACTCATGGTATTTAAGAGGCTAATTGGTCTATAATTGGATGGCTCATCATTTTCTTGAATATGGGAACCATAATTCCCAACCTCCAGTCTTTTGGTATTCTGCCTGAATTGTCAATGGCTGTGAATAAAGTGGCCTACACTGGTAGTCCAAATTGTTTTGTATTAGCTCTGTGGGGATTGTCTATGTCTGGAGCCTTATTTGTCCTCAGAGAACTAATCAAACTTCTTACTTTTGAGAGCTCTACTGGAGGCCAGCTTGAGATACTTTCTATCTGATCGGGGTGCTATTCATTCTTATCTGCACCACTCTACGGTTTCCTAAAGTGTCTTTCTCGGGTAGAATAATATTGACAAGGGGGACTTACTTGGTGAACTTGCAACCAACTTCCAAAACAGAAAGGAATCCTTTAACTTAGCCACCTGTCTCAACCGAACCCAGGCTTGTTTCACGCCTTCTTTTTTTTAAGCTGCAGGAGAGCTTTATATTGTAATTTCTGTTGTTTTAACTGAAGTTGTGAGATATCATCTAGATTATTTCTGTACTTTGTCACAGTAAATTTGTCTTTAGCTCTTCTACAATCCCTGTCAAACCAAAAGTTGGACCTGCCTCTTTTGACTATTCTGTGGTTCCAGGAAGCTTTTTCTAAAGCATCTTGCATTTCTTGACTCAGTTGTTTGTAAGCATCTATACAGGAATCAGCACAACCAGATGAAACAAGATTCTGAGCTTTTTCAATGATATGATTCATTAGGAATTGCAGGCCCTGTGGAACTGTGATAGGTCTGTCAGGACCTCAGCTCTTCCAGGATTTCATTCCACCAGATCGGGGCCAGGACCGAAAAGGCTCTGGCACTAGTCAAGTCCAGGCACGCCTCCCATGGGCTAGGGATCACCAGCAGGTTCAAGCTCGCAGACCGGAGAGCCCTGCATGAGGCCTAAGGAGACAAGCAGTCCCTCAGATATGCAGGGCCCAGGCCATGGATGGCTTTGAAGCTAAGTACCAAAACCTTGAACTTGATCCGGTACAGAATTGACAACCAATGCAGCTGCCTCAGCACTGGCTGGATACGGGTCTTCCAGGATGATCTAGTGAGGACCCTAGTAGCTGCATTTTGCACCAACTGTAATTTCCGGGTCATGGACCCAACGTAGTTACAGAAGTCTAGTCTGGAATTGGCCATTGTATGGATCACTGTGGCCAAGTGCTCTGGGAACAGGTAGGGTACCAGTAGCCTAGCTTGACACAGATGGGGAAATGCTACCTGGGCTACTCTAGCGATCTGCACCTCCATAGACAAGGAGGTGCTGAAGATCACTCCCAAATTCTTGGTGGTAGGCACAACCACAAGCTGTACCCAATCCAGGGATGGGAGGTGCGCTTCCTGATCCTGCCCACTTCTGCCAAGCCACAGGACCTCCGTTGTGGAGGGGTTGAATTTCAGGTGACTCTTCCTGAGCCATCCAGACATCTCTTCCAAACATCTTGGAAATGTTTCGGGGCGGGGGGAGAGTCCATCTGTCCATCAGGAGATAGATCTGGGTGCCATTCGCATTGGTGAATGCCCAGCCCAAAACTGCAGGCCAGCTGTGCCAGAAGGTGGATGTAGGTGTTGAAAAGTGTGGGGGAGAGTAACGCCCCTGTTGGACTCCACAAGGGAGCACAATGGGGCATGACTGGTTCTGGAGAAAGGAGATCAGCCACTGTCAGACTGTTCCCTGAATCCCTCTCCTGGCAAGGCAGTGGGCTAACAGCTCATATGTAATTCCAGATGGTGAGTTGTTTGGTAGTTCAGTTGTGTGCAATCAGTAAAGACTCCGTGCCTTATTGAACCAAATTTTCAATGCCCTATACCAGTGGTCCCCAACCTGCGGTCCGAGACCCGGTGCCGGGCCGCGAAGGTCAGGGCGCGGGGCCGCGGTTCCCTCTCCCCGCCCCCCTCCACAGTAAAAAACTTCCCAGGCCGCAAGCTTGTGGCCCGGGATGCTTCTTACTGTGGAAGGGCGGGGAGAGGGAATCAGGGCTGCGCCACGCATCGCGTATGCGCGGCCCGGCCGGGCATGCGCACATGTATGCTGCGCGGCCAAAATAATGCACGTGCGGCACTTTCATGCATGCGTGCCACGCACGCACGATTTCAGCTGCGCAGTGCGCATGTTTGCATGTGTGGCCCAGCCGCGCATGCGCAATGCGCGTGCACGGTTACTCATGCGTGCTGCGCGGGCATGGCCATCACCCTGCCGGTCCCCAGCCAAAAAAAGGTTGGGGACCACTGCCCTATACCACTGAATAGTAAAGGTAAAGATATCCCCTGTGCAAGCACCCTGTGCAAGCACCAAGTCATGTCTGACCCTTGGGATGTCGCCCTCCAGCGTTTTCATGGCAGACTCAATATGGGGTGTTTTGCCAGTGCCTTCCCCAGTCATTACCGTTTACCCCCCAGCAAGCTGGGTACTCATTTTACTGACCTCGGAAGGATGGAAGGCTGAGTCAACCTTGAGCCGGCTGCTGGGATTGAACTCCCAGCCTCATGGGCAAAGCTTTCAGACTGCATGTCTGCTGCCTTACCACTCTGCGCCACAAAAGGCTCATACCACTGAATAGACACACAGGCAAATTTTCCCTTGGACTTTAATGCCCCATTGGTTATAATGGAATAAAATTGATTTGAATCACCTGGATCCAAATCCATATATCAAAAGTGGGATTTGGGTATACCTGAATTGGTTTTGGATGAATCTGAAAAATACAATTTGTGTGTGTGTGTGCACATCCCTAATGGGGACACAAAGTGGCTTATATCATTCTCCTCCATTTTATCTGACATCAGCTCTGTGAGGTACAAGACTGGGTCAACTAGTAAGCTTCTGTATCAGAGCAGAGATTTCACCTGATTTCCACCAGATCTGACAGACTCTATCAAGAGCCAGGGTGGTGTAGTGGAAGAGCCGGGAGGATTGCCTGTCAGATGGCAACTAGGAAAGCAGAGGGCGGGTGTGGGGTCAAACACCACTGTTGGAGTGTTTGACTCAGGCCCGGGATGACCAGGTTCATATCCATCCACCGTGGAAGCCTGTCAGATGACCTGAGGCCATCACAATCTCTCCACCTAACCTGTCCCTCAGAAGGTGGTGATGGGGGTAGTTGGAGGGAGTAAGTGGAATAGGAGAACAAAACAATGAGAAAAGCTGTCTTGTACCTCAAATCAGGGAGACAAGCAGGGTATAAAGGTTTTAAAAGTATAATAAGTAAGCATTTATCCATTCTGATAAAATATCTAATAAAATAGGAACATGAAGTATAATAAAATATTACATTTTAATAAAGTGTTACATAGCACTGTGCTGAAATATTCTCCCTGATTAAAAAATATTATCAACCAGTCTGGAAACACTCATAGAACAGACTGAATTCAACAAGTGAATGGCAGGAAATTATTTTTGGATAAAAAGAGAAAACAACAGTTGTTGTTATTTCATATGAAAGGTCTGATATAAAATTTCCCAGACTTGGCTGCTGCTTCTGTTTGCTTCTCTTACTGGCACGTGAAAAAGAAGTTGCAGTCACTCACCCGTGCACCCCGAGCCCATCAGTTCTTCATGGCCCCAGATTTCCATCTGCTGGAGGCATCTGAAAAGCAGACTAAATAGGAACCAGAGCTGGCAAAAGCTGGGGCCTGGCCTTAGCTGTATGCTTCAGTCTACCCCCAAGAAACGGTCATGACTGGGGGAGGCACTGGCAAACCACCCCGTATTGAGTCTGCCATGGAAACGCTGGAGGGCGTCACCCCAAGGGTCAGACATGACCAGGTGCTTGCACAGGGGATAGCTTTACCTTTTACCTTTTTACCCTCAAGACTAAATAGTTGGTTCTTATATGCCGCTTTTCTCTACCCAAAGCAGTCTGAAAGCGGCTTACAATCGCCTTCCCTTTCCTCTCCCCACAACAGACACCCTGTGAGGGAGGGGAGGCTGAGAGAGCCCTGATATTACTGAAGAAGAAGAAGATTTCTTATATGCCATTTTTCTCTACCAGAAGGAGTCTCAAAGCAGCTTCCATTTGCCTTCCCTTTCCTCTACCCACAACAGACTGACTGTGAGGGAGGGGAGGCTGAGAGAGCCCTGAGATTACTGCTCAGTCAGAACAGCTTTATCAGAGCTGTGGTGAGCCCAAGGTCACCCATATGGCTGCATGTGGAGGAGGAGCAGGGAATCAAACCTGGCTTGCTAGATTAGAATTCTGAGCTCCTAATCACTACACCAAGCTACATGTTTGGTGTTCCTGCCCACCTGGGTTGCACTCTGGCAGGGTAGAGAAAAGCGGCCTATAAGCACCAGCTCTTCCTCTTCTTCAGTATTATCAGAGCTCTCTCAGCCTCCCCGCCCTCACAGGGTGTCTGTTGTGGGGAGAGGAAAGGGAAGGCGACTGGAAGCAGCTTTGAGCCTCCTTCGGGTAGAGACAAGCGGCATATAAGAACCAACTCTTCTTCTTCTTCAGTAATCTTAGGGCTCTCTCAGCCTCTCCCCCCTCACAGGGTGTCTGTTGTGGGGAGAGGAAAGGGAAGGCAACTGGAAGCCGCTTTGTGACTCCTTTGGGTAGAGACAAGCGGCATATAAGAACCAACTCTTCTTCTTCTTCAGTGATCTCAGGGCTCTCTCAGCCTCCCCTCCCTCACAGGGTGTCTGTTGTGGGGAGAGGAAAGGGAAGGCGACTGGAAGCAGCTTTGAGACTTCTTCAGGTAGAGAAAAGCGGCATCTAAGAACCAACTCTTCTTCTTCTTCAGTAATCTCAGGGCTCTCTCAGCCTCTCCCCCCTCACAGGGTGTCTGTTGTGGGGAGAGGAAAGGGAAGGCAACTGGAAGCCGCTTTGTGACTCCTTTGGGTAGAGACAAGCGGCGTATAAGAACCAACTCTTCTTCTTCTTCAGTGATCTCAGGGCTCTCTCAGCCTCTCCCCCCTCACAGGGTGTCTGTTGTGGGGAGAGGAAAGGGAAGGTGAATATAAGCCACTTTGAGCCTCCATCGGGTAGAGAAAAGCAGCATCTAAGAACCAACTCTTCTTCTTCTTCAGTAATCTCAGGGCTCTCTCAGCCTCTCCCCCCTCACAGGGTGTCTGTTGTGGGGAGAGGAAAGGGAAGGTGAATATAAGCCACTTTGAGCCTCCATCGGGTAGAGAAAAGCAGCATATAAGAACCAACTCTTCTTCTTCTTTAGTAATATCAGGGCTCTCTCAGCCTCTCCCCCCTCACAGGGTGTCTGTTGTGGGGAGAGGAAAGGGAAGGTGAATATAAGCCACTTTGAGCCTCCATCGGGTAGAGAAAAGCAGCATATAAGAACCAACTCTTCTTCTTCTTTAGTAATATCAGGGCTCTCTCAGCCTCTCCCCCCTCACAGGGTGTCTGTTGTGGGGAGAGGAAAGGGAAGGTGAATATAAGCCACTTTGAGCCTCCATCGGGTAGAGAAAAGCAGCATATAAGAACCAACTCTTCTTCTTCTTCAGTAATATCAGGGCTCTCTCAGCCTCACCTCCCTCACAGGGTGTCTGTTGTGGGGAGAGGAAAGGGAAGGTGAATATAAGCCACTTTGAGCCTCCATCGGGTAGAGAAAAGCAGCATCTAAGAACCAACTCTTCTTCTTCTTCAGTAATACCAGGGCTCTCTCAGCCTCAACTGCCTCACAGGGTGTCTGTTGTGGGGAGAGGAAAGGGAAGGCGACTGGAAGCAGATTTGAGACTCCTTCGGGTAGACAAAAGCGGCTAATGAGAACCAACTCTTCTTCTTAACCCCCTGCATTGAAACCAGATTAGAACATGACTTGGAAAAGGAATCCTCTCATTCAAATCTCCTCAAATAAGACAATTATAGGTAAGAGGACATACATAATAAAACAGAAGCGTTTGAGGGAATTTCTGTGGCCAAATCTGATTCGTAGCTCTGTCGCCATCCCGTGAGAGAGCTGCAGTTCTAAACTCAGTTTGAGAATGTTTGTTGCCCCCTAGTGGCTGAAGGGCGGAATAATGTCCCAAATAAAACTGCCAAAACGGGTTTGTTGAACCAGTGGGCTTTCCCAAGATAGGTCGCAGAGACCCCAGGAATAAGTCTGTGGGTTTGGCAAGACACGGACTCCACAGACGCTTTGAAAAACAGCAGCTCTTTATTCAATCAACACCAACTCCAACACCAAACAGAGAAACCAGGCGCAACTTATACACGTTTCAGGCAGCCTGCCGAGAGCTCTGATTGGCCCTTAATGGAGGAGCCTGATTGGCCCTTAACAGGGAACCTGGATTGGCCCAATATCAAGGCCTAGCTAGATGGAGTTCAGTTGGCCTTCAAGCCATCATTTGCACATATGCAGAATGTCCACATACATAACCCCCTCCCCCGTATGATAGGCCCCCACCAGGCTACAAACGAAGTACTTGGGTGCATTTGGGTGCCTGCAGTTCTGGGTCTGAGTTCTGGGGCTGCTGCTGCCGTGGCTGGAGACGGTGTGGTAGTCCCGACTGGTAGTGGGATGAGTGCCAGTGGGGAGGATACAGCAGCTGCTGGTTCGGCCTTGCTGGCCTCTGATCCAGACTGTGGTCACTGGAGTCCTCAGGGGCAAGCCAGCAGGTTGTGGGACGTCTTCTGGGACGCTGGGAAGACGCTCTCACACTTGGTCCACATGGTGGCGCAGCATGTTGCTGCTGGGAATTTGCACCGTGTACAACACCGGCTCTGTGCTATGAAGCAGGGGCAGTCAACCTGTGGTCCTCCATGGGAATTGTAGTCCATGGACATCTGGAGGACCACAGGTTGACTACCCCTGCTGTGAAGTACCTGTGCTGGCATCCAGCAGGGCCTGGCAGCATAGTTCTGGATGTAGATAGGGGACCCACTTGAAAAGGATCAAGGTGTCTCCTGGCCGGGTGGGTGAGTTGTAGTGAGGTCTAAATTGAGCTGGTCTAGTAGAGATGACAGGCGGCGAGCCATCAGTTCTGTCGGGCTTCTCGCGGAGGCAACTGAGGATGTGATATGCTGGTGGAAAAGGAGCTCAGGGAGGTGCCAATCCCCATGAATGATCCGCCGGAGACCTACCAAACCAATAAGAACGGACTCACAGTTATGGTCATTAATACTGGTTTGCTGAACATTTCAATTGTTTTTATTATTTTAAGTGTATTATTGTATACTAGAGTTAAAGCCCATTTTATGTTAGAATAAAATGGGCGCTAATTGCCATCCCTGGGGACGGCGCTTGGTGGCTGGCCAGGGTGGCAGAAACCTTTTTTGCCCCCCCCCCCGATGGCCCGCAGAAGCCTTTCTCTCCCCTTTCCGGGCCCGCAGAAGCCTTTCTCTCCCCTCCCCCCAGTCGGTGGAAGGCACAGGGAGCCGCAGGCCTACCTTCCCTCTTGGCGGCCAGCAGAGCAATGGCCACCATGCGGGGAAGGTTCGCCCTCGTTGGGGGCGGGTTGGGAGGCGCTTTGCGCCTCCTGGTTGGTGTTTGCCGGGCCAAACAGCCAATCAGCAGCCGCGCACTGCATTGCTGCTGATTGGCGGTTTGGAGCCGTCAGGACCCTTACTGTATTATTTAATCCGCTCCGCAGGAGCAGTTAAAGACTAGGGGCAAAGCCCGTTGTCTCCAAGAATACAACGAGCGCTAGAGCTTGGCAGTGGGAAGAGGAAGGGGAGGAGTTGTCCAGTCTGTAAGGGCATGGGGTTGTCATGTGCGTTGTGTGGGAGGTTGTGGTGGCATGGTGGCAAATGAGGCCATGGGTGTGGAGATATGGGTGTCAAGAACCTGTGGTGTGGAATGTTCGTTGAGTGTGGGAGAGGACTGACCTTTGGGAATTGTGGCATAGTGGTTACAGATGAGCTTTCCAGAGCCATGTCCTCAGATATGTGAAGGGAAAATCAGACTGGAGACTCTTCTTAGAGGAAGATTACGTGGCAACCAATTCCTCCCAGTTCTGCGTCATTTCCCTTCTTGTGTGAATTAGGCCACATTCACCAAAATGCCCCTCTGCCCTAATACACATGGGGTAGTCACAGTACACAGGTGTCCACCCTGTTCCTTCTTTTCCATTTTTTCACTGTAGAAAATGTTATGTGCCCACATGCTTCTTTCATGGTTGCTCCTTAAAAGAACGGATTTTTGTACCCTGTTGTTTACTACCCAAAGGAATCTCAAAGCGGTTTACAAACACCTTTTCCATTTGTCTCTCCACAATAGTCAACCTGTGAGGTATGTGGGTTTGTGAGAGATCTGAGAGAACTGGGAATGGGCCGCAGTGACCCAGCAGGCCTCAGGTGTCTCAAAGCATTTTCCAATCGTCTTCCCCTTCTCTCCCCATAGCAGACTCCCCATGAGGGAGGTGGGGTAGCGAGCCTCACAGGGAAGCTGGCAACCCAAAGAGAAAGACTCTCTATGCACAGCAGTCTTGACCTTAGTAAGGCTTTTTATATTGTTTTTCTTTATTTGCTAGGCCAAGGTTATTTGCCAAGCCAATAAGTCATTTCAGATACTATATGTCTCCAGACATTTACTTGTTCTCTATTTACAGTTTCAGGCTGTAAATATTTATCTAGATCTTCCTGCACTTTCCAGACTCACAGGACTGATGCTGGTCTGCCTGTCTGCACCCCAGAATACAAGCAGTTGCTCGTAAGGGCTGGCCATAACCCATAGGCCAGGAGGGACACCCCTGCACCACTCCCTACCAACTGCAGGCAAAAATGGCTCATTTGAAGGCTGGACTCTGAGGCATTGTATGATTTTGAAGTCCCACCTCCAAACCTCCAGGAATATTTCCAACCCAGGGGTAGCCAACCTACAGGTGTGGCCTGGAGAGCTCCTGGAATTACAGCTCACCTGCAGAGTATAAAGATCAGCTCCCCAGGCAGAAAGGGCTACTTTGGACAGGGTTGTGGTAGAGAAGAAACAATTAAGGCTTCCCACACAGGTTGTTGTTGAATTGAAAGACTTGAGGCCTACTGCACAGGGTTGTTGTGCAGATGAAACAGGAGACAAAAGAGCCAGTTTCCTCTGCAGAATAACGCTGTGCAGTGGCCTCAAATCTGCAGAGAGTTGCAAAGAAGAAAGACACATGGCTTGGCTGTGTCTAACCTCCGACCAGAGCAGTATTTTAAGTGAGAAGGGTTTTTTTTGTGGCCTCCTTGTCAGGCAACTGTTTGGCAGAAGGGGAAGTCTCCCCCCCCCCTCAAAAGGAAGGCTCTCAGTCTCCCCTGCGTTGCTCTTGGAAAGGCCTCCCTCCCTCAGTCAGAGGCTGACAGAGGCTCCTTCGCAGCAGGCCTGAAGGGAGGGGGGGAGCACTCTGCAGCCTTCTGCCAGCTCTGTCAGGGTTCTGAGGCAATTTGCTGTTGGACATGACAGTTAGGACAGCCTTGGGGCGAAAAGGGCTGGCGCAGCCTGTCCAAGCTTCTGTTCTCATCCCCTTTGGCAGCCCTGTTGACCTCCTCTCCCTTTGGTGGTCAGGAGCAGACTGGCAACCAGACTGGGCTGGGTGAATGGAATTTTGGTCTGTCCTGGTGAGGGGCCAATAGGAAGGTGCTTCGTGTGCCTCCCCATTGGCTGCTTGGCCCTGGATGGACACTCGGAGGACCCAATCAGGAGCCGCTTCGTGGCTCCTGACTGGGCCCTTTGAGTTTTTATCCTGGACAGGGTCCGCCCTAACTCCTCTCCAGGTGGCCTTACCCTTTTATTTAACCGCAGGAGCAGTTAAAGATTGGTATTGGCTAGAAATTGGGGGGGGGGGTGTCAATCAGAGTTCAGCAGTGGAAGGGGCTGCCTAAGGAGTTGGGGAGCTCCCCCTCACTGGCGGTCTTCAAGCAAAGGCTGGACAGATCCTTCTCCTGGATGCTTGAGGCTGATCCTGCAATGAGCAGGGGGTGGGACTAGATGGCCTGCATGGCCCCTTCCCACTCTAGGATTCTAGGAGTCTAGTTCAGCCGTGGAAGGGGCTGCCTAAGGAGGTGAGGAGCTCCCCCTCACTGGCCGTCTTCAAGCAGCGGCTGGAGAGATCCTTCTCCTGGAGGCTTGAGGCTGATTTTGCATTGAACAGGACAGTTCTTCCTTGGAAGAACTGCAAGTACTTGACTCCCAGAAGAAGTGGGGCAGAGGACATTCCCCATACCAGTGACTGGAACCAGGATCAGGGATGTGGCTCTTCTTGTTCTAAAAACAGGGCAGGGAACCACAGGGGGGGGGGGAGATTGCCTTAACTACTAAAATAAGAGATTCCTGGATGACCTTGTTTTGGACAGAGGAGTGCATTTGGTGACTGGGCATGCCTGTCCTGCTTTGAGTTTACAGTAAAACAAAAAATACCATTTGATGGAGATGAGCAGAGCACGTCTGATGCCCAAAGGGAGGGGGAGAGAACAAAGTCAGCCTACAGATGTGCCACCTGACCACCTGCCCCAGTAGGGGATCAGGGAAGCATTTCCCTAGTTGGACACCTGTCTCTTCCCCTCAGCACTCCCCTCGTCATGGGCAGCCAGAGCCATTTAAGAGGCAGAGGACAAGGATTCAAAGATCCTCCCCCACTTGTATCCTCCCTCCCACCCCATGCCAGAGCGAAGAACACCATGTGAAGGCACATGAAGGCTCAGGACATCTATAGCAAGCAACTCCCATAGGAATGAATTGGAGGAAACCTACTGGTTGCCACAGATGCCAGTCAAGGGCAAAGGAGAGACACTGAAGTTTCCTCGGAGACACTGAGCCCATTCCACACTAGGATCAATGTGGCAAATTGATTACTGAAAGAAAAAACGCTATTTTAAATAGTGGAATTCGTCATTATCCATACCTGCCTTTGTAGTGGAATCCCGTTGCGTTTCCCACAGGTTTCTGGTCTCAGCAAAAATCGCTAGAAAGGAAGCAATTTTTCCCATGCTTTGTCCCACCCCTGGCCGTCAATCAAACGAGCAGCCAATGGCTGGTTGTTACCATGCTCCGAAAAAGCCCTTTTGCCTTTAAGAACAGGTTAAAAAAACAAAACAAAACACGTTGCAACGAATCTGCATTGATTCGTTGCAACGGAGAGACCCATCTAGCTGGCAGGTGGTGTCTGAGCTGGCGATTCATCATTGCCACGCTCCCCTGAGTGGAAAAAAAAATCCCCACCCCGTGTACGGGCGCGATTTTCGGCCGAAATTAAAGGGAACTACCAAACGGGGCTGTGTTGTGCTTGGTGACTTGAGGCGAGCTTTAAAGCAACTCTGTGGAGGGACTGTAGCCAGAAAAGCCTCGCTGGGTGAATGAAGGCTCGCTGGTTCGTTGCTCTCCGCTCGTTCTGAGAAAAAAAAATGGAGATCGCTTCGCCGGAAGATCAGAGGAGAGAGCCAGGGGGAGGGACTTTGCTGAAACTGCAACAATGGTAATGCACAGAACTTTTTTGCTAGTGTTGCAGATTGGTTGCAAGAGTGTAGCACTTTTTGGAGGGTGAATCCACTTTTTGGGATTTCCCTTTAAGCGCTACAATGAAACGCTTTTAGCTGATCGTTTGCAGGAGTGTGGCAGATTGTGTGCAACATGTGCATAACTGCAAATTAGTAGCAATTACAATTTGCCACACTCCTGCTACTTTGAACTCGTGCGGAATGGCCCTGAAGTTTCCTCGGGCACTGGGCACCGGATCTGAAAAACTCTAGAGGGATCCTATCTTCCCATGGGAGCTTTATCACAGGACCCAGAGTTGATCAGAAGTTGTTACTGGATCCCAAGGAGGGAGGGAGTCAAAGTACATGGCCCTGAAATCCAAGGATGGATCCAAGGAAGTTTTATTATAGAGTATAGAAAAAAATGTTGAATCAGGTATTGATTGAGATGTCAGAAATAAAGTGGTAACCAATTCCCAGAATCTCTTTCTTTCTTTTTGAGAAATAGTAAGACTCAACTTTCCCCACGATATTTTAAGAAGTTTCTTCCTTCTCAGAAAGGATTTGTATAAATAAAGAAACTGAAGGAGCATTTGAATCAAGTGAGCGGATTTGTTAATTTTACTTCCTTTTTGTTTAGGCACAAGGTTTGCCTAAAAAGCCTACAGCCATGATCAAACCAGCATTTCCCTTGGGACACCCTGGAGGAAGCTTTATCTGTAAATAATGGGGGGAGGGGGTTACTAAAAAGAAATGTATGACTTCCCCAACTTTCCAATAGCAGCTCTTCCACCCTCCCCACTGCCTGGGGCAAAGTCCTTCCTTTGGCCCACACTCCAAGTATTCTTGCACATTGCCTTCCTTACCCCATGGCCCCTTCCTTGCAAGGATCTTCCCTCACTCCTCCTTAAACCCCTTACTAAAACCAAACAAAACATGTTGCCTACCTCCCCACAGCACACATGTCAAGAGAAAGAAGGGGAAAGGGGGTTGTGTAAGTCTGGCCAAGCAGAGAGGTGTCTGGGCTGGGTGGGCTGGGCTCAAGCCCAGAGGCTACACTTGGTAAGCCTCAACGTAGAATAGGCAGAAGGGTGCTTATGAAGGCAAAAACGGAACTGTATATCCAATCCAACTGAAATCCTGTATTCCTGTTCCTTTGCTAACTTCTTCCCCTGCTTCTTTCGGTATTCTCTCTTTCAATAAACTGTTCAAGTCATTTCTGTTAAAATGTTGCCGGCTGTGCCCTCCGTATTAGGCAAGTGAGAGGATAAAATTGAAGGCAAAGAGTTCTTTCATCTCTATCCTACAAAGCGATGTGTTTGTCTTGACAGCATTTGCCACCTGGGCCTGTTTGGAAGCAAGCATTTTTGTGTGTTCAGCTGTCTCCAACATGACAATAGTTACTGTGTAATAAGCATCAGTTATTATCTAACAATCATTTGAGATCAGTAAATTGTGGCTGCCTATTAAGATAAGAGCTCAATTGATCATTCAGCGGGGTTTGCAAAATGCGTGCTAGTGGTGTGTCTCTGTCCCTCACCCCTACATTCAAATCAAGATTAATTCCGGTTAACTTTATGACAAAGTGACCTTCAAAATATCAGAAGACTCGACAGGTGTTCAGCGTGGAATGTGAAAGCTGAAATGTGGAAGAGGCTCCCATCTGTTGTGTACCAAAGTCCAGGAAATTTGTTCCAAGTGTCCATTGGTGGTCCAAAAGACCTCAGCCATCAGTCTCATGTTTAACTTCTCAGCATGTGCATCTTGGACTCAGATAGCTGCCACTTGCTGGTCTCCAAGACTTAGCTCTTGGTGAGAAAGGTCAACCTTAAAAAAAAACAACAACCTTGATCTGATGCATTTTGGTTTGAAAAAAAGGAGATCTAAAAAACCAAAAGAGAGATAGAGAGAGATCACCTATGTATAGTCAGTAAATGGTATTTAATTGCCAGGATATTCCACAGAGATGGCATAGGAGTAAATTTCCCTATGTCTGACAAATCATACTCCCAGAACTGCAGCGTAAGGACCAAACCTGAAAAGTCACTGGAAGGTCTTGCAGTTTCATCTTTTCTGTCTTTAAGAACGGTGTCAATGGTCCTCTTCCTCTCCAACATTCAACCCTTGCAACATCCCAGCTGAAAATGTGGCCAACCAAATGCGATTCAATGAACTTGGTGACTGAGTAGGGATTTGAACCCAGGCCTCTGAAGTCTTAGTCTTATCTGGCCCTCCCAATGGCTAGATAAAAAGGGACCAAGTGAGGAAACACAATTGCCCAACCTGGAACGAGTGCAAATATCAGTAACTGACTCTGCCAAGAACTTGGGCAAGATCCTGGACGCCTCCCCCTCTATGGAGACACAGATCACAAGAATAGCGCAGCTGGCATTCCACCACCACTTGTGCCAAGCCAAACTCTTAGTGCCTTATTAGTGTGGCGGAACCAGCCCACTTCCGCCCTGCAGGCCCAGTTCCGTCCTTGCCCACCCCCTGATCCAGCTGGTTGCCAACTCCAGGCAGGTGGCAAAAGGAACTCTCTGGGGAACGGCTGCCACCACCTGGCTAAAGTACGGGGCCACAGCTGAGAGAGCCAGGACCCCCATCCGCCCCTTCCTCTCCTGAGGCCTCGCCCCCGTGGTCTCCCACAGACCCAGCTCCTGAGCACTGTGGAGGATGACTGCACTTTGCACTTCCGCTAGCGTTTCCGAGGTGGGGAAGCACGGTGTGGATCACAGAACCATGGCCCATTTCCAGTTTATAAAAGATTTATTAAGAGAACAAGGTTTTAAAAGGAGATCTTTAGCACAGAGATAAGCAAAAGAGACCAAAAGAAACGGGATGAAATGCAGTCCTTCTGTCCCTCTGCTAAACATACCCTACCAGGTGTTCAGTACAGGGCAGGCCCCTTTGCTTAAAGAGCTTCCGAAGTCTCCTTGCCTTGCTCACATGTCCAAGATGGCTGCTCACCCCTTCTCCCAAGAGGAGGCTCCTTCCCTGATGATCAGCAGGTGAAGACCACCAACCCAAAGCCCCCAAGACCCTTCCTTCCTGTGCTCAGGACCAGATACCCCCTCCTGTCCCCTCCCCTAGGAATCCTGGGAAGAAGCAGCTCTCCCTCCCCCCATTCCAGGTACCTGCTTCCTGGCCAGGTCAAGTAACATATGAAAGGGAAGGTGAACAGGGGCCCAGCAGCCCCTCCCCTCTCTCCCCAGCCCAGAGGGAAAAACCTGTCCTCTTGAAATAGCAAGGGAGGCATTTTGTCACACCTTACTTGGCACCAGAACACCTAGCCACAGTGATCCATGTGACGGCCACCTCTAGGCTAGATTTCTGCAACTCGCTCCACTGAAGAAGAGTTGGTTCTTATATGCCACTTTTCTCTTCCCACAGGAGTCTCAAAGCAGTTTCCAGTCACCTTCCCTTTCCTCTCCCCACAACAGAAACCCTGTGAGGTGGGTGAAGATGAGAAAGCCCAGAGATTACTGAAGAAGAAGAGTTGGTTCTTATATGCCATTTTTCTCTACCTGAAGGAATCTCAAAGCATCTTACATTTGCCTTCCCTTTCCTCTCCCCAGAACAAACACCCTGTGAGGGAGGGGAGGCTGAGAGAGCCCTGATATTCCTGCCCGGTCAGACCAGCTTTGTCAGTGCTGTGGAGAGCCCAAGGCCACCCAGCTGGCTGCATGTGGAGGAGGAGCGGGGAATCAATCCGGACTCACCAGATTAGAAGTCCACATTCCTACCCACTAGACCAAGCTGGCTCTCCCCACCAAGCTGGCGTCTCGGGCACTGGAACACCCAGGCGGCTGACATGGTATTTGCCAGTGCAGTGGGTGGGTGATACAACAGCCAGATGGCCACAATCCCAACCAAATCCCAAGAGTAGTTCATCTGAAGTTTGGATATAATCATCATAACACAGTTCATACTGGTCGTTGCTAATGTTGAAGTAAATGAAACATGTAAAATAGACTTCTGATGTTGAGGGTTTATATTCTGAAATAGGCCTCTGATGCCAAGAGCTCCCAGCTTGGTGTACAAACAGCTGCCATCTCCAGATGAACCAACCACAGCTGAAAAGCTGGAAAAGTCATAGTCACGGCCAGTAAGGTGTCTCTGCACACAACTGAAAATGTAATATAACCAGCACAGCACCTGAAAAGCCAAAGGTGTAATATTGCCATCAGCCACCAGAGGGAGTATAAGACAAGGTCTCATTTTGTTGGAGAAGCAGCTGCAGTCTCTGGACAAGTCCAGGTCTATAGTGGCTGAAGAAGCCCCAAGGGTGTGAAAGGGCCCAACACCAACGGGAGCAGCTACAGACAGCCTACGAGCCTGCAGAACAGCACTGCGGCAGGCCTGGAACCGAGAGAACAGCCGCTGCAAGTCTGGAGCCTGATGTCACAAAGGATTAAATGACCAGCAAGTCAAAGCACTCCAGGAGTGCCCTCCAACAGCATATGGCACAGTCATCAGCAGCAACCGCTGCATTGGCCTAGGGAGAAATGCCAGCCACAGGAGGAGGAGCACAGCAGCAAAAGCTGTGGCCATAAGCCCTCCAAACTCCAGCAGGGCCAGAACTGAGGCGGCAACAACTGCAGGAGCTGCAATGCACCAACGGAAGGGACCAGCAAAGGCCAGCAATGGCGTCTGGGTAAGTCCCCAGCAGGAGCAGGAGCACCGTGTGAGAGAGGCGGGGTCTAAATGCAGCCTGAGTCCTCCCTTCTTTCCCAGTGGCCGGAAAAGGTCTCAGCAATAAAGGGATGGCAAACAGAGAGGCCAGAACGTGGCTTTGGACGTGGGCATATGTCTCTCCTAAGCGTTTGACACATCACCAGCCCACTAAAATGCACTCTCCTCCCTGACCAAGGGCATTGCTTTAGGATGCTTAGGGCTAATCCTGCGTTGAGCAGAGGGTTGGACTAGATGGCCTGTATGGCCCCTTCCAACTCTGTGATTCTATGATTCTATGATTCCGTCCCTGATGAACCTGCCTCCTGCCATAGTCGGCAAGAATAGACATGGCAAAGTTTCTGGGCTCCTTGACTCCAGACTCCCCCAAAAGCGCATCCAGGAAGCATTTCTCAGCACAAGAAGATGAATGGATGTGCACCAGGCGTGGGCCTTCAAACCAAGGAGTGACAAGACAGGAGGGGATTCAAGGTGGCCGCGGAGAGGCAACGTGGTTTACTGACTCTGCTCTGTTTTTTGCACAGCTTTTCCCTTTGAAGCTGTTTGACCTGCTTCCGAAGTTTCAAGCGTCAACATTGCAGTTCCTGATAGGACTTTTTATCTTTATTTGCCCCAATTTGTCAAGAGGAGCCTTGACGCCTCCAGCCTTAAGCTGTGCTGTAAAAAGCCTTCGGCATCCTGGTTTCCTTTATTTGGGAATCATTTACGCTCAAGGACTTTATCTACAAGCCTTGAACCTGTTTGTCTTGGCGGGACTTGAAGCTGGTAGTATCCACCGAGTTTATGACTTGGTCGGGCCAAGGCTGGGAGGGGAGATTGTAGAGTTGTTGTTAATACGATAAGGCCGGGTGGAGGTAAAGGAAAAAGATGTGGTGACTCTAAGGAGGGTAAGACTCCGCCTGCCAGTAAACCAAAACTATGAAGATAATACACACAGACATGAAGATAATATCTACTGAATATTAATTATTGAAATTATTCATTTATTTCAATAGATTGGAACAATTATAAACAAAAATAGATTATATCTTTTTGATAGCCAACTGGTCAGATTTTTTAGCTTGGACAATCCCATTCGAACAGCGTTCTTTTGCACGTGGTAAATCAAAGAGGATAGAGGATTCTTTTCAAAATAAAACTGTCTCCTATATAAAGTACCAATATCAAACCATTAGGCGGTTCTGCCAGAAAGTCAGGAAAACAACAGCCAGCAAGAGTTGGGAGATGACAGTGGCAGGTGACAGTAGATGAGCAATTGGGATGTGAGTGTCCTGCACAGTGCAGGGGGGTTGGACTAGATGACCTAGGAGGTCCCTTCCAACTTTCTATGATTCTAAGAAAGTGACCTAATCTATGAAGAGAGCAGACTAAATGAAAGTAAAGATAACCTGATGGCAAATTTTGCAGACCTGACAGTTATCACAGTAACAAATATTTTTGAAATATTTTTGAAATATTTGTATACCATCCTCCACTAAGGCTCAGGGCGGTTCACAAAGTTATGAGGGTTCTTTCCTCAAGAGTGGATCCTTTGATTGAGGAGAAACAGCTGGTGCAAGACAAGGATTGGGTGCGAGGTCCACCTGTGGTCCTCCAGAGGTTCATGGACTACAGTTCCCATGAGCCGCTGCCAGCAAATGCCATGAACCTCTGGAGGATCACAGGTTGACTACCCCTGCACTTAAGCACACAATCAAACCCTCACAACCATCAGCTGTAAACACCAAACAGCTGAGATCCGAGCTACTGCATGGACCCACCCTGTTTCAAAATCTTACTCTTCAAAAAAGAAGCATTGGTCTGGCAGTCTGCCCTTAGAGGAGGTATTTGCCATCGTAGGGGCCCACTTGGAGAGTTATGAAACACTTGAGGACTGTTTCCAAAAGACCGGTAAACTCTATTGATTTGAACTCAACAGAGTTTTTAAACTGCTTAAACCAAACCAAGAAAGTTTTACTAACCTTTAGGACTTCAGCAATTCCCAAACTAATTTTGGCACAGAGGGAAAGACTGGAACAGCTGGGGATTTTTCCAAGCAGAGTATTTAAAAATGCAGGTATTAACCCCCCTAATTAAATAAAAAACACAGCAGTGGAAGAGGTGTACGCAGGCCACAAGCAAATAGCCTAGTTATAAAAGCCACTTAGAGGTTGCCAAAGGGAGAACATAGTATTTGGACAACTCAATAGAAGATGACCTCTTACAGTCATTTGGGAAACTCCCTAAGATAGAACAGGATGCAATCACAGCATGCTAGAGAAACTCCTGGATGTTACAGTGGATGAATTAACACAGAGGTGACTCACACCCATCCTATGGGAAGTGGTAATATAACTGGAGTGCCAGCATAAGACATAGACTCTACCCCTGAGAAACCCTTTAGGCATGAAAATTCCAAAGGAAAATCCCTGCTGATTGAAGGGCTGCATCAGGAAAATCAGTGGGCCATTCCGCACTGATCCAAAATAGCACAATGGTTACAAATTGAAATCGCTACAGTTTTGCCATTATGCACAATGTCGTTGACAATCTGCAACACTCCTGAAACTGATCCGCAAAAAGTGCTTCGTTGTAGCGCTTTCGGGGAAATCCCAAAAAGTGGATTCACCCTCCAGAAAGCGCTACACTCCTGCAACCAATCTGCAACACTAGCGGAAAAGTTCTGTGCGTTACCATTGTTGCGGTTTCTGCAAAGTCCCTCCCCCTGGCTCTCTCCTCTGATCTTCCGGCGAAGCGATCGGCATTTTTTTTTCACCGAGCGAGCGGAGATCAACGCACCGGCAAGTCTTCGTTTACCCAGCGAGGCTTCCCTGGCTGCAGTCCCTCTGTTTAAAGTCACCAAGCACAAGATTCGCAGAGGCCCGTTTGCTTGTTTATTTTCCCTTTATTTTTCACATTGTTTTCGGCTGAAAATCGCGCCCGTGAGGGGGGGGATTTTTTTTTTCACTCGGGGGGGAGCGTGGCAACGATGAAACGGCAGCTCAAACATCACCTGCTAACTGGCTGGGTCTCTCCATTGCAACGGATCAACACATATTCGTTGCAACTGATGTTTTTTTTTTTTTAAACCTTCTTTAAAGGGAAAGGGGCTGTTTGGGAGCATGATAACGGCCGCCCATTGGCTACTTGACGGCCAGGGGCGGGACACAGCTCAGCAATAGCGCTTCCTTTCTAGCAATTTTTGCCGAGACCGGAACCCTGTGGGAAACGATAGAAACGCAACTGGATTCCACTACAAAGGCAGGTATGCATAATGACAAATTCCACTATTTAAAATGGCGATTTTTCGTTCCGCAACCAATTTGCAACATGGAACCCGGTGCGGAATGGCCCAGTGAACTCTACCCCTGAGTCACCCCTCCCTCCAACATGAAAAGTTCACTGTTTCTTAAGGGAACTCTGACCATGGGAAGCCTTGCAGCAGAAACAGCACCTGGTGCAAATTAATAAGGCCTTATTACCTATAAAGAACAGCTGCAAGGACACTGAGGGACCATTAGATCTTATCACCTTCGACTCAGTAGACCACCTGAGCCACTTCACACAAGAACTTTCAAAGACACGAGGCACCATGTTGCAGTCTGGCCCTAATGTTATTGAACGGTTCAGTAGCAGCAGACTATCCAGGAGGGGGCAGAATGAGTCCCGTTGACTATATCATAGTGTCCAAAAATGTGTTCCGGAATTTTATAGAATTTCTATGATCGTGACCATTTCCCTCTTACTGTAAACAATCCCACTTATTACAGCAATGTGAAGGTATGTGGATTAAAGAAAACTGTCTTCCAAGGGTTAAATCAGGGGTAGTCAAACTGCGGCCCTCCAGATGTCCATGGACTACAGTTCCCAGGAGCCCCTGCCAGCATTCGCTGGCAGGGGCTCCTGGGAATTGTAGTCCATGGACATCTGGAGGGCCGCAGTTTGACTACCCCTGGGTTAAATGGACTCTGAGGACAACAACTATTAACAACCTTTCAACTCTCTTCCTTTCACAAACAAAACAGAGGGGTCCTATTAAGGGCACTAAAGATATTATGTCCACCTGCGCTTATGATGCTCTTGTAGAGAGCTTTGAGGATACTATAAGAAGCATAGGGTTAGAATCAAGTAAACTTTCAAATGGCAATTCCAAAACCTATTCCAGATCCCTTAAAAAGACTCGGAGAGGTATGCAAGGTCGTTATAGGGTTAACCCTACCAGAACTCTGATTAATGAGATCAAACAATTAGAACAGAAGTTTAAAAACACAATTTCTATTTTTTTTAAAAAAGGCCACAAAGGAAGCCTGGGAAGAATATCAGACAAGCAGCGCTCCTCAGGGATTCCCCTCAGTTTTGGAAGATGGTAGCAGATGGCCCCCCCAAGAAACCTTGTCTGGCCTCAACAATCCCAGCTGAAATATGGGAAGACCACCTTAAGATGTTGTACTCTGCTCTGGAGAGGAACACGCCTCAGTCAAAGGATACTGAAGAGGCTGGCAGGGGCTCATGGGAATTGTAGTCTATGGACATCTGGATGGCCACAGTTTGACTACCCCTGATTTAGATAGTCTAGAGAAGGTCCAATCTAAATTTCTGAGGTCAGTTTTGCAGGTACCAAGCTATGTTTCAAACGCAGCAGATAGGATCGAGATGGGATTGGTAAACGTTCTACCTTTAAAAAGGTAAAGGTATCCCCTGTGCAAGCACTGAGTCATGTCTGACCCTTGGGGTGACGCCCTCTAGCGTTTTCATGGCAGACTCAATACGGGGTGGTTTGCCAGTGCCTTCCCCAGTCATTACCGTTTACCCCCCAGCAAGCAAGCTGGGTACTCATTTTACCAACCTCGGAAGGATGGAAGGCTGAGTCAACCTTGAGCCGGCTGCTGGGGTTGAACTCCTGGCCTCATGGGCAGAGCTTCCAGACTGCATGTCTGCTGCCTTACCACTCTGCGCCACAAGAGGCTCATGTTCTACCTTTAGACGTACCTTTATGTTTTGTTAAAATTGTTTTTCTGACAACTTGGCCTTTCACCTCTAATTCTGATGGACTCTTTTGTCACACCCTGGCAAATGGCACTCCCAAACAGTTGTGCTACTCTGGTCTCTCCCACCAACTGATTTTGGCCAAGGGCTAAGACAAGGCTATAAGTCTTCTCAAGACAAGGGTGATGGAAGTAGAGAGGTACAGGACTTCAGTAAAATCCAGGATCCTCTCTTTAGGAAAGATCTATTAATCAGGAACACATTGATGCCATACCAAATTAATGTTGCAGATTCCAAACACAGAAGATCTTTCCCCCTCCTTCATTATAGCACCCTCCCCTCTGCATATCTGAGTGGGAAATTTAACCAAGTCTCACTCATCGCTGCATCTGCAATGAGGATCAGATTGAGACCACTGAGCACGTCTTATTGGAGAGCAGATTATATCATCTCATACCTACAGGAGGATTAGTACCATTGCTTATGGATTGCCCCCATGGCCTGAGAAGCCAACACCTCCAACTCTTGTTATGGGATTCAAACCGTGAATCCCAAATAAATTTATTTAGCAAATAAACTTTATTTAGCAAATAAAGTGGCCGGATCTGCTTGGCTGGCTGCTAGAATCAGAAAGAACCGGGTTGTTAACACAGGGCCTTTTCGCACAGGGATCTTTGTTGCAAATTGTTTGCGGAATGAAAAATCGCCATTTAAAATAGTGGAATTCGTCGTTATGCATACCTGCCTTTGTAGTGGAATCAGTTGCGTTTTTTAGCGTTTCCCACAGGCTTCCGGTCTCGGCAGAAATCGCTAGAAAGGAAGCACTATTGCCAAGCTCGTCCCGCCCCTGGCCGTCAAGCAGCCAATGGGCAGCCGTTAGCATGCTCCCAAACAGCCCCTTTCCCTTTAAGAAAGGTTTAAAAAAAAAAAAAAACGACCCATAGCAACGAATCTAGGTAGATTCGTTGCTACGGAGAGACCCATCCAGCTGCCTAATGTGAGCTGTCGTTTGATTGTATGATCGTTTGCACGCTGCCTCGAGTGATAAAAAAAAAATCCCCCCCCCTCTCACGGGCACGATTTTCGGCTGAATTTATTTGTAAAAAATAAAGGGACTTTATTTCAGCAAACGGGCTTTTCAGTGGTTTGTGCTTAGTGACTAAAGGTGAAGGACTGAAGCCAGGGAAGCCTCTAAACAGAAAGAGGCTCGCCGGTGCGTTTATCCCCGCTCGCTCGGAGAAAAAAAAATGGCGATCGCTTCGCCGGAAGTTTGGAGGAGAGAGCCAGGGGGAGGGACTTTGAAGAACCAGCAACAATGGTAACGCACAGGTCTTTAGCGCTACTGTTGCAGATTGGTTGCAGGAGTGTATCGCTATCCGGAGGGTGAATCCACTTTTCTGGATTCCCCTGAAAGCGCCACAACGAAGCGCTTTTTGCTGATTGGTTTCAGGATTGTTGCAGATTGTCTACGACGTCGTGGGTTATGGCAAATTAGTAGCGTTTCCAAATAGCAACCATTCTGCTACTTTGAAGCCGTGCGAAATGGCCCACAGAGTCGCTCTATGATTGGTTAATGTTGACTGTTCACTACTAACCTTTCTACTCTAGTTACCAGCTTTCTTTGGTGTGCCTTTTACACTTTTAACCTTATTTAGTCCACATATTTATTTTTGTGTTCCTTTGGTCTGTGACTGTGAATAAACTTGGACTGGAGGGATGGACAATGCCCACGTGAACACTCCCTCATTAGTGGCGCGGTTCCATCAAGGCTATCCAGATGAGCCCACGCCTGGTTGTGGTCGGGGGTAGAAGGTTGTCTTAGGCGGCGGAATGTTGAGATCCTGTTTGGTGTGCTTTTGCCATTCTTAGTGCTAGTATTTGTTTGTTTGTTACATTAAAAAAAATAGATTGTCTTCATTGCTTTTCAGGCCCTTGCTTGACCCAGTGGGATGCCTGCTAGGTTTCTTTGTTGTTCCTCTCTCAGTGCTCTCCTGCTGGGGGAGAGATGCAGTAAATTTCCCCACTGAGGCTCTGGGTTCCCTGTGTGCAGCAGGGGGAGGCACAGCAACCTGGTTCTTGTAACACTCCCTGTAAAGTCTCTAGATCCGGATCTATTTCCAGAGCAGTTTTAATCCACTGGAAGTTCTCATGGTGGGGGACGGTACTTGGGGCTCTAGGCCAGAGGTAGTCAACCTATGGTCCTCCAGATGTTCATGGACTACTACAAATGCTGGCAGGGGCTCATGGGAATTGTAATCCATGAACATCTGGAGGACCACAGGTTGACTACCCCTGCTCTAGACCACTTTTCTTAGCCTGGCTGCAGGTCTCTGCAAGCAGCTCCACCTGCTGCAAGGTAAAAACCGAGTCTGTAGTTTTCTCCGGCCTACTTTCATGGTAGGGAGGAAGGCACTGGCAAACCACCCCGTATTGAGTCTGCCATGAAAACGCTGGAAGGCGTCACCCCAAGGGTCAGACATGACCCAGTGCTTGCACAGGGGATACCTTTACCTTTACCTTACTTTCATGGTGGACTGCACAGGCAGGAGGACTGCACATTTTGAAGAATTCATCAAGTTCCTTTCACTTAGTAGACTCAGGTACCTGGCAAATTGCTTCTTTTCTTTCAGGTAATAGCTCTCTCTGCCCCTGGGAGATGACAAATCCCCGATGGTGAACCTTGCAGATCTTAACCTGGACCCTTTTCCAGGACACCCTATACCCTGCAGTTGCCCCCACTACTGGAACATCTTTTCAGTAAACGAGGTACATTGTTTAGGGATTACAGGACAGCTGGCTTCTGTGCCCATCAAGAAATCAATTTGGGAACCCTGTACATTTATTTTACTCTGGGGATCCTCTAGGGGTTCAGCTCCCAGCAGCTTAAGAAACTCCTTCCAAACTTGGCAACAAACTGGCTCCTCCTATCCAAAGTAATTCTAACAGGGGCCAAATGCAAATGGGTAAACAGGGATGCCAACTTCTGGGCAGTAATAAGCAACAAGAGGACACAGAGGTAGTCAGTGCAATCAAAAAAAGAAAAAAAGAAAATTCTTTCAGTAAAATAGTAATACTGTGGTGGTTACCCATGTTTAATGAGGAAATTTAAATACCCATAAAAGGATTAAATACAAAGCTAACAGAAAAATATAAGCTTTAATTGTTCCTGTTCCTGCCACGGACGTCCTGCTGCTCGACTTGCTCCTGCAGCCACCACTGCATGTCACAGACGTTGCCATCCACCTCCTCTTCCGTGATCTCCACCTGGTGCACCCACAGAATCGTTGGATTGCTTCCACCCCTTCGCACTGGAACCCAAACAGGATCTGGAGCATCAAGAGCCGGTCTTGGATCACTAGATGGCACTAGAGAATGCTTTTTAATGCACACCTCAGCTAAACCTCTTCTGTTACACTGAGACTGTAGTAAGTTTTCCATTTTGATAGCTGAATGAAAATAAAAGCCAGATGTTCCTGAAATACCATTTCATTGTCCTCTGATTTTGCAGTCCTCCTTACTGCTCTGCTTCACAGCACGTGTTTTATTGTATTTTGTTGTTATTTACACGGCAAGCTGCCTTATAACGTAAAAAAGTGGGACTGCTAGAACTGATCTGCCTTATGCAGTAGTTGGGTTTGCTTTTCTTTAAAAAATGCATAAAACCTCTAAATTATGATCCCAATCTGAAACCTGAACTACACCATCAGTCAAGGAATTCTGTCATTCTAAATAAGAAATAATTATGCCACACTTCTCTTTATTTCCAAAGAGGAACAATATGATTCAAAGGTACACAACTTTCTTTTTTCTGAGATATAATTTTCTTTGGCTTTCAATTCCTTTGACATTAAATATACAATGTTCATTAATTCACAGAAGAAGAGTTGTTTTTTATACCTCATTTTCACTACCCAAAGTAGTCTCAAAGTGGCTTCCAATTACCTTCCTTTCCTCTTCCCACAACAGACACCCATTGAGGTGGGTGAGGCTGAGAGAGCTCTGAAAGAACTGCTCTGTGAGAACAGTTCTAACAGGACTGTGCCTAGCCCAAGGTCACCCAGTTGGGTGCATGTGGGGGAGTGGGGAATCAAACCCGGCTCTCCAGATTAGAAGCTGCCTCTCTTAGCCCCCACTCCACGCTGGCAAGGTATCCAGTCTCCATGGCAAAATGTGTTTAGATGGGTGTTACTGTCGCTGTCCTTTCTTACTAACAAAGACTCCTCAAGGACTGGGCTGATATTGCAGGCCTGAGTTTTGCCTAGAAATGCCACGATCTCTGCTGCCTTTTGGAGCCTTTCTTCGCCACTGCTTTGTTCCCCCCTGTGTAGTAATATCCACTGACTGAAAGATTCGCTTAATGCATCTAATGGTGTAGGTGGTAGCCCTGAAGCTCACTCTGCAAGGAAATCTGTCAGTCTTCAAAGTGGCACAGGACTTTGTCAATTTAGTGTCTATTTTGTTTTTCCTACTATAGACCAACATGACTGCCTCTCTGGGGTTTTCTTTGGAACTGATTGCTTAACTGATGTGAGGGCCTGACATGAGGGCCTGACATCAGCCTCACCTACCTCACAGGGTGTCTATTGTAGGGAGAGGAAGGGTAGGAGATTGTAGCTGCTTCACTTTTGGGTAGTACAGAAATGAGGAACAAAAAAAACAGTTCTTCTTTTATAAAAGAACCAACATTGATTACTTCCCCACATATTTGGGCGGGGGGGGGAATATTGCTGGAAGTGCACAGGGAGCTGACTGGCTGGTACACCAGCAGCATATGTGCCAGCTATACTGGAGTATTTCTGAGAGCCCCCCCCCCCCCATGAACAGTCTGCTGGCTGCTATGGGTCACCAGCCCAGGCAATGAGCTGGTGAGTGGTCCAAGAAGGGTGACTTATCAGGAAAGGGGGGGGGATTCTCTAGGTCCTACCCTCTCCCACAGGGTTATTGGCATCTGGTAGGCCATGCAGCATGTTGATGCCTGGGTAGGGCACCCTTGGAGGAAGCACAGGAGCTGCTGCCATAGATATACTAAAGGAGGGGTATGTGGGGGGGAGCGTGCTCCCCCCTTTTATTATTATGGGAGCTTGTTCAGGGGAAGATCCCAAAGGGGAGATGGTTTTGGGGGGCAGCCCTTTTGCATACCATAGCACCAGTACTCTCCTATTATGGGCTGTGGTGTGGGCTGCTTGGGCCAAGCACCTCTATTTGAGAGTTTATTGAAGAATATCTCTTTATGGAAGATCCAGCGATGCTAACCTGTCTAAGCTTTGGCTAAAATCGCCTTTCCAGACTCTGTTACTCCCAGAATCCCCTGGGCACGGGATTTCCAAACTGGTCTGATCCGTTCGCATACGAATCTGCTGATCAGAATGTCACGGGACAAGACGCAGAAGGTTTGCTCAGGTAGGAGTGCGCAGTTGTGTGCATTGCACTGTAATGGGAGTGTGGGTCCATAGAGCTTAAATCCCATAGAGACCTGGAGACCTCAGAGAAAAAGCCAACAGACCCTTGACGTAGTAGGGATTTGATTCTGAATTAATGAGCTCATGTGTCTATTTAAATACACAAGGTTTGGCTTAAAAACACTGGAGACTCCAAGGAGAAAATAATAAAGAAATGAATAGGAACTGTGTGGTGAAAAAGAACTGCAAGGAGGAAGAAATTTCTGTTCCAAGGCTAAAGCTTTCTAGCAGAAACACCCTAAGTGGGGAAGGACACGCCTCTGCTTCTACAGCCAGGCCCTAAAGACCTGGGATGGAGTGCATATAATCTGTACTCACGCAGTAAAACATAATCTGGGGGGAAACAGGAACTGAATGAGTCCATGCTGCCCAGCCAACAGAAGCCACCAAGTAATCCTTCTTGCCTTCTGGCTCTTTGATACATGACCCCAGTCCCAGTCTTAATGTTCAGATGGAAAGTGTTGAAAGCTTTGAACAAGACTGGATGAGATCATGACATCACCCTTAAAACAGCCAGCCTTCTCAACAGCTAGCTGACCGACACTGTCCTCGTGAAATGAGTACTCCAGATAATAGAGAGAATAGTCGCTTTTAAAAAGAGCCAATTCAAATCCAACACTGGGATTTTCCTGCACTAGTTTTCCAGTCCCTGTCTTTTCTCATGCTGAGTAACATTCCGGGAAGCCATATCGGAGACTGGATATTTAAATTTCTGGACCATGCCAAGGGGAATGCATTGCTCTAATAGAAGCTCGCCATATTACTCAGTGAGTTCTGGGTGCAGTTCTATGACCATTCCAAAAATGGCTTAGGATGGCAACTGCTCACAGCATAATACTGAGATATGTTATCCGGTGAATGTGCTGCTAAACCTGCCACAAGGCCATCCCCAAAAATAGGTGGTGCCAGAAGCATGCCAGGGAAGAGCATCCAAAGTCCACTCAGTGCAGGTCCAATGATCCTGGAGGCTTCCCTTACAATGGAAACCCAGGTCACAAAGGTAGTGCGGCTGGCATTTTACCACCCCTGCCAGGCCAAGCTACTAGCAACCTACCTGGCTCCAGAACACGTAGCCACAGTGATCGATGTAACAGTCACCTCTAGACTAGACTTCTACAACTCGCTCTACGCAGGCCTGCCCTTGACCTTGATCTGCAACTGGCCCAGAACACTGCGGCCAGGATTCTCACTAATACACCGTGGACATCCCACATCTGGCCTGTACTCCAACAATTTGGCTGGCTCCCAGTTGAATTCTGGATTAAGCTTATGGTTATGGTAATCACCTTCAAGGCCATACGCGGTCTGGGCCCAGGGTACCTGAGAGACCTCCTCCCTGCCTAGATCCCCTTAGGAGCCTTATGCTCTACCACCTCCAACTGGCTGCGGATCCCTGGCCCCAGAGAAGCACAGACCTCAACGAGGGCCAGAGCTTTTTCAGTCCTGGTGGAACGAGCTCCCTGAGGAGATCAGGGCCCTGCCCGAACTCCCACAATTCCACAGGGCCTGCACAAGGGAGCTCCTCCACCAGGCATTTGCTTGAGGCTGACCGACCCACCAACATCCATTGGTCCCCCCTGACACCCCCCTTACACGACTACTTATGACAGGGGTAGTCAAAGTGCGGCCCTCCAGATGTCCATGGACCACAATTCCCAGAAGCCCCTGCCAGCATTCGCTGGCAGGGGCTTCTGGGAATTGTGGTCCATGGACATCTGGAGGGCCGCACTTTGACTACCCCTGACTTATGACCTACCTAAGGTTGCTATCTTTGTTGAACAATGTTCTGTTGAAATATCCTAGTTGATATGTGTTATGCTATGTTATGACTGCTTTCTTTGTTATGATGTTCCATGTAATTACTTCATGATTTTATTTAAACCGCCCAGAGACATATGGAGTATAAAAATCTAAATAAATAAAATAAAAAGAAAGGGAAATAGCAAAAGCATGTAACAGCAGCCTGTTTTATTACAACCTGTTTTTCAGATTATTCCAAGCTTATTACAATATCTTCATTGTGACAAAGAGTTTGAAACAATTTTTAGTAAGGTCAGCCATCTATACCGTGGGGTTAGGAATTGTAGGGCACTGTTACCCAAAATGGATCGCTCAAAAGGAATCATGAGGAATTATGAGTATTGCAAGTGGCTGGGTAACGTAAAATCTTTCTATCAATTTTTATGAGATAATTTCCCTGGGAGAAGCCCTGAAATAAGCAGGCCTAATTGGGTTCCAAAAAGGATTTTGTATCTTATTAAGAAACACACAGAGAAAGTTCTACAGAGGGAAAAGGTTAGATAATAAGGAAACAGAACATATACTGCAACTGGAGGCAAAGAGATGGGGGTTGATGACATTGGGTATGGAAAGCAATGCTGGGTGTGGAGAGATCTACACACACACACACACACACACACTGAGTAGAGACCAGGTTCTGGTAGTTAAAGGGCTTGGGAGAATGTTTGATGGCTTCAGACAGCATTCTTTAACCAAAGTTGACAAGTTGATGAGATCAGTGTGGGTGAGGCAAATGTAAGCCACTTTGAGACTCCTTTGGGAAGAATAAAGCGGCATATAAGAACCAACGCTTCTTCATATATAATAATAATAAAAGCAAGTGGTCCCATGGGGCCCAGCAGCCACAGGCTGTGATTGCATCAGGCAGCTCCATGGGGCCCAAGGTTAACCACAAACACCTGTCCCCTCTAGTCCCAGCCTTGGCCAGACAGTTCTGCCGGAGATAGGCCTCTGCCACCACCACAAGCCCCTCTTCTCCCAGGCAAAAGAGCTCCAAGGTCACTGGGGCAGAGATCTTGGAAACAGCCTCCCTACCCCGCATCCCAGGCCCAAAGTGATAGTGCAGAGCTGGCAGGTCCAAGGAGCCAGGTCCACAGAGCTGGTGGTCCTCAAGGGTCCAAAAACAGATCTGGGAGGCCAGGGGGACACAAAGCTGCCAGGCGAAAGTGCTCAGGGGGCCGAAAGGCCAGGAGACCCCTGGAAGCAACCATTGCAGAAATCCCCCAGAACTGAGGTCCCTGAAAGCCAAAGGTCCCCAAGCTGAAGTGACTTTGCAGGAGCAAGACATCTAGATGTCCACAGAACTGTAAGACAAGGACTGAGAAACCAGGGGCCAGGGTGGTGCAGGGCTGAGCAACTGAGGCGTGGCACCAAACCACGGGGCCACAGGATGCAAAGTCCTCCAAAACAGAAGGCAGAGGCCCTGGCCAAGCAGCATCAGCACTGGCAGGAGGCCTCTGGAGAAGGGCTCTCACCTCTGATCTTGAAGACATTGCATTTTCAGTTATTTGCTTGTGTGAGAAAATTGTCTATGCTGCTGCCTCTCCAGAGATCTTCTTCAGGCAGCTCAGAACAGAGACAATGCAAATCTACAAGCCCATTAAAAACAAGCCACTCCTCCCGCTGTGACATTCCACCGTAGCTGTCTTTGGCCTGCTCGAGGCGGCTCTCTTCCAGGCTTCATTCGATTCGTGAGACCACACAGAGCCACGGGTGGTGTTTGACTCCCTGCCCAGCCAGAACTCCGTGTCCTCCAAAGACTTCCTCTCCGTGGTGTAGAAGAAGCAGAAATGTATACTCCTCAAACAAAACAAGTCATCGCAGGAGTTAAATCCAAGTAATAGGTAAAGGTAAAGATAATCTCCTGTGCAAGCACTGGGTCATGTCTGACCCTTGGGGTGACGCCCTTTAGCACTTTCATGGCAGACTCAATACGGGGTGGTTTGCCAGGGCCTTCCCCAGTCATTACCACTTACCCCCCAGCAAGCAAGCTGGGTACTCATTTTACCAACCTCGGAAGGATGGAAGGCTGAGTCAACCTTGAGCCGGCTGCTGGGATCGAACTCCCAGCCTCATGGGCAGAGCTTTCAGACTGCATGTCTGCTGCCTTACCACTCTGCGCCACAAGAGGCTCTTTAAAAATCTAAATAATATAAATGTTAAATAGTGGGGGGAAATCAGCTTGCTAGAAGGAGCAGCTTAAAACACTCTAGTGCAGGGGTAGTCAACCTGTGGTCCTGCAGATGTTCATGGACTACAGTTCCCATGAGCCCCTGCCAGTGAATGCTGGCAGGGGCTCATGGGAATTGTAGTCCATGAACATCTGCAGGACCACAGGTTGACTACCCCAGCTCTAGTTCACTGGATGTCATATGTTCTCACGACTGCTTGAAATCTAACTTCTTTATACCCAGTGCATTAATGAGGGAGGGACAGTCATTTCTGAGTGAAGAACAGAATCTCTCTTTGCCATCCCGAGCCATTTATGAACTTATCTTTTAGGGCAAGAAAGGGAGGGATCTCACACGGGAGACGGCAT
Organism: Paroedura picta; assembly: GCF_049243985.1. Taxonomy (NCBI): domain Eukaryota; kingdom Metazoa; phylum Chordata; class Lepidosauria; order Squamata; family Gekkonidae; genus Paroedura; species Paroedura picta. Next base: position 123,376,093 of record NC_135374.1, on the reverse strand, counting down.
CCCCTGCTGTTCCCACTCACAGTTCTACCTCCTCCACTGCCAAACTAACAGAGGTGAACTTTTTAGGGAGTCATGAATGGATTCCTTAGACTTGAAACAAGGCAATGGTGCCAATTTGGAATGTTTGCTTTGAAGGGGGGTGAGCTGGGGGGCTGGCGTCAGTTCGGGCAAGGGACGTACCAGTGGAATGCAGGACTGAAGGGAAGAAACAGGTCGCTCAGTCACTGGCAGAAGGCCGGGAAGCAACTGACGGCCTCTGGGTTTTTTTGGGAGGGGGGGTGCGATTGCCAAGTTTCTTACTTACTAAGAGGATAAAGAAGGGAAATGTTTCTGAAAGGCATGGATGGGCCCATATTTTAACAACTGATAATCTTTTTCCTTTCTGTTTAGGAAGTGTCTGGGTCACTTCTTCAGAAGACATGCCTGAGAGTTCTGGTTTTTTACATTCTGTGAAAGGAGATCTCCACCCCTCCCTACCCCCACCCCCATTGTGGTTGTAGCTCGGCCACAGACTTCTGCTGGAGGGATGGCCCTTCCTTTCCTTTGAAGAGCTGAGAGGCTTGAGAGAAGATATTGGAGGAAAGCCAGTCTTGAAGCAATTGTGGGGTTATTTCCTGTTAGATCCATAGTTAATAAGGATATTAAGGACACTGTTTTGTGTCATTGCTCAGCTGAATTATAACCAGTATATGCATTCTGGCCCATGCTGACTATCATGACAAAGTTCAGCTTGAAGGTCAGGAGGTGCCATATTGGGCAAGTGGAGACACGTATACATCCTTATCCATTGTTGTTCCTCTATATATTTATGAAACAGCCTGGGGGGTGGAACATGTCCAGCTGTCCAAGTTGGAGTAGGGCCAATCAGGATGCAGCTAGCTTTGTCCTGATTGGTCCTGCCCCTGTGGCTCCTGCCCTCCATCCCTGGACTTTAGCCTCTTTGCTCTCAGACGCCTCAGTGCCTGGAGCAAGCAGCAGGTAAAGGGAGAGGGCCCTGGGCAAAAGGTCATGGTGGAGGGCTTGCTAACGATGGCCTCTTGGGCTGCTAGGCTGGCCTTCCTAATGAGGGCCTCTTGGCCTGCTAGGCTGGCCTGCTGACGAGGGCTTCCCGGCTTGCTGACTGCCTGCTAAAGAGCTTTGTCCTGGCCCTAATAATGAGCTGCCCAGCCCCTGCCTGCCCCACTTGATCCGGCTGTGAGCTGCGGCCCAAAGTCACCTTAAGCTGCCTGGCCAGGGGAGGGGGCCTTTTCAGGGCTCGTTCTTAGGAACAGGCTTTGAAGCTAGTATATTATAATTTATTTGATCACTGATGAAGACCCTTTCGATCGAAACGCATTTGGTCTATGGTCACACCATGTGTAACCACTGAGTGTATGTGCAGCTCAGACTTATAGATGGAGTGAGAGGACAAATTAACATACAGCATAATAGATAACCTCAAAGTAGGTATTTTATTACAAAAGAACTTTAAGAACAGAATGGATAGGGAGACTGCTGAAATGCTAGTTATTATTACACTCAGAACAATGTTATCCCCAGGACTCAACAGGGACATTGGTTTCCTAACTCACTATTTATGCTATCCAGCTGTGAGGATCTTCAGTTATCTAGAAAAACAAACCCTTGACTTGAAGCAAAACATTTATTTTATTGAATAAGGAACCACACTCAGCCAGGCATTGTCGATACAGAAGCAAAATACATGGGATACAACATATAACTCTGGACTCTACACACACACACACACACACACACACACACACACACACACACACACACACCCCTGTGGGAACCCGAGGAAAGCAGGAAGACTTCAAACAGTCTCAATAACCGGATGGGGAGATCCCAAGGTTGTATTCCAGTGGGTGTGAACTTAAATGGACTCCAGGGAATGATAGAGGACAGGAAGGCCTGGAGGATCATTGTCCGTGGGGTCGCAATGGGTCTGACACGACTTCGCACCTAACAACAACAAAGTTTGAAATAGTATACATATACTTTTTCTGGTCTATGAACCAAATGCTCCACTTCAAAGAATATGAAACCCCTAGATCTTTCCATACTTTTGAGGTCACTACAAGAACAAACTAGGATAGTCTATGTTAGCAGCAAGAGAAGAAATAGACCTATACTAATGGCAATCCAAAATAAAGAATATTTCACAAAAGAGTGTCCTTTATGTTGTTTTTATTCAGTAGGACTTCTGCCAAAATGGTTCCAGATAATACCTGTTTTCAGTATATAATCCTTTCTCAGTAGCAAGTCCTCATATGTTTTTCAACAATTCAACAATTCCCTGTGTATATCTCTAAGTAACAGAACATTTCTAAATGGTATCAATATAACTTAACCCACGGCTTGTTCCAGTATGGGGATCCCGGTCTACCTTTTCCTATGTATCTCTGGAAACTGAACTCAGACTTTGCTTCCCTCTCACCATACCACTCTGGGGACTCCATCATTCCCCCATAAAGGGGAAGAACACCCCATAGCAAACATTAGCCCATTTCTTCTGGCTGTCAGTTGACAAAGACACACGGGACTATTGCCAGTCGTGTGACCTATGCCAAAAATTGACCAAGAAACATGCCTTACGAGCCCCGCTCCAACCATTGACCATAGTGGCCCACCCCTTCGACCGGGTGGCCGTGGCCTTTGTGGGGCCGCTGCCAAGGATGTGGCAGGGCACCTGATACTTGATGGTCTTCATGGACCCGGAGACTGTACCCCTACCCAGTATGAAGAGCATGGGACAGGAGTGGGGCCTGATGAGATTTTTTCCCCATGTTGGGCTGCCCCAAGAGCTTGTCACGGATAGGGGGTCCCCCTTCACAGCCACCCAGTTGAAGGAGGGATGTTGGGTCCCAGGCATCAATCAATTGTTCATATCCATCTACCACCCACAAACTGATGGACTGGTCGAATATACCAACCAGACCTTGAAAGCCATGTTGCAAAAAACAGCCTCCCATCATCCCAATGATTGGGATCTGTATGTGGATCCTATCCTATTTTCTTTGTGGGAAATACCACAGACCTCAAAGAGTTTACGCCCTTTAAATGCCCGTTTGGGTGCAAGCACTAGTACATCCTTGGGGTGGTAGAGGACCTATGGGCCCTTGAGATTGACCGGCCCATCTAGAACCCAGGGGAGTACATGCAGCAGTTGACAGCCCCGTTGGAGGGCATCCAGGAGGATGGTCGCAATAATCTGGCCAGGGCTCAGCATGCCCAGAAACTCCACTACAATCAGGGGAACCAAGAGAATTCCAGCCAGGGGATGAAGTCTTGGTGCACCAGTAGGCCTTAGGGACACAAAAGAGGAATCCATGGCAAGGCCCCTTCACCATCCCATCGGGCCACAGGCCTATGAGGTACAATGCAGCAGGGGATGCCGGAAGAGGAAGCAGCTGCATGTGAGCCCCCTGAGAATGCTGGCCCACGTCATGGGATGGGCATCGAACTTGGCAACCCAGGTGACCTCCCAGTAATCCACTCAGAACCAGATGCTGCCATCCAACTTGGGGACGAGTACAATGGGAATACGCCGCTCACTATCCGCGGGCTCAATGACATCAAGGGCAAGCATGTCGCTGGGAGCAGCATGCCACATCCCATTGCTTGCACGGAATGGGCTACCACGGTGTGCGTACCATGACCCCAGTGGCTGTCTGGATCCGATGAACTGTTAAATGGGTGAGGCCCATCTTCTCTCTGCCTTCTGGTGCTAAGGGTACCTGCCAATATCCCTTTGTCAAATCCAGGGCAGAGAGGTATTTGGCACCAAAGCTGAGCCCAAATCCAGAGGAGGGGTTTGTCCGGAGCTCCTGGGGCTCCTGGCTGGGAGGGGGAGCTTGGACTTTGCTCCCCCTTGCCCCACTGCTGTGGAGACCCCGGGAGTCACCCACCACTGCCGCAGCCGCTCTAGAGCCAGCCGCGACCCCTGCTGCCGATGCTGGTGTCACTCCGGGACCCCCCAGGGAACAGTGGGAAACTGCTGCCACCACCTGCAGCCCCACGGCCCCAGCCGCAAACCTGACCATTGCCAGAGGGGGGGGGCATTTCTGTTGCCATGGACCATGCCACAGCTTAAGGAGCACTTCAGATTGCCATCTCCACACCTGTAGCCCGCAGCTTGAGCCGTATGACCTCGGGTGCAACAATGTGGGCCTTAGAGCCCCGCCCAAGGCAGGCCGGGAAGATGCTGAGCTACAGGGGCATGGCACGTGAAGCCTCAGGGCGGGGCCAGCCTACAGGACTCTAAGAGGGTGCAGGAATAAAAAGCGGGTATGGACGGCCTGCCAGGGTCAGAATCAAGGAGAAGAGGTGCACGGACGATCCTGGAGGAGGAGGAACAAGAGGAGAAAGGGGACAGAAGAAAAAGGAAGGAAAGGCAAAGGAGAACCATGAGAGGAGACTAGTGGAGAAGGAGGAAGGGGAGGGGAAGACTAGATCAGAAAGAAAGGAAAAGCCAAGAAGAGGGGAGGGGGAAGAAGCAGGAAGAGATGGTAGTGCCCAGCAACTCCCCACTCACTGATGACAGAGGAGACGAGATCACCAATGGTGACGCTGATTCCCCCCCTCCAATCTGAAAGGGAAAGTTAGTGGGGCAGGACACCAGGTGGTGAGGGTACCCTACCTGCCACCACCCCCTACGTGCCACTACTATTGAAATTCATTTTATTGATTTTAGCCCAGTTTTCCAGCTTGTCAAGATCATCCTGTATCCTGATTCTGTCTTCTGTTGTTTGTTAGCCCTCCCAATTTAGTATCATCTTGATGATGATGTCATCCAGTCGTGTCCGACCTTCGGCGATTCTATAGAAAAGCTTCTGCCATGCGTCTCTGTCAATGACCGCTTCTTTTAGTTGTTTCATGGTCATCCCTAGAATCATAGAATACTAGAGTTGGAAGGGACCTCATGGGTCATCTAGTCCAACCCCCCTGCTTCATGCAGGACACCCACAACCCGAGTGCTCATCCACTGTAAACTTAAGCCACCCCCTTAAGCCTTCACAGAATCAGCCTCTCCGTCAGATATCTATCCAGCTGCTGTTTAATAATTTCAAAAGATGGAGAACCTACCACCTCCCAAGGAAGCCTGTTCCACTGAGAAACTGCTCTAACTGTCAGGAACTTCTTCCGGATATTGAGACGGAATTTGTTTTGAATTAATTTCATCCCATTCGTTCTGGTCCATTCCTCCAAGGCAAGAGAGAACAACTCTGCTCCATCCTCAATATGGCATCCTTTTAAATATTTGAAGATGGTTATCAAATCCCCTCTGTCATCTCCTCTACAGGCTAAACAGAGCAAGCTCCCCCAACCTTTCTTCATATGTCTTGGTCTCCAAACTCCTCACCATCTTTGTTGCCCTCCTCTGGACATGCTCCAGTTTGTCTACAACTGGGGTGCCCAAAACTGCTCAAAGTGAGGCCGAACCAGAGCAGAGTAAAGCGGTACCATCACCTTCAGTGATCTGGACACGATCCTCTGTTTGATACAGCCCAAAATCCCATTTGCCTTTTTAGCCACTGAGTCACACTGCTGACTCATGTTCAATGTACAGTCTACTAAGACTCCTAGATCCTTTTCTCACATGCTACTGCCAAGACAAGTCTACCCATCCTATATTGGTGTATTTGGTTTTTCCTACCTAAATGCAGAACTTTACATTTGTCCCTATTGAACTTCATTTTATTCAGTTTAGCCTACTTCTTGAGCATATCAAGATCATCCTGTATTCTGTTGCTGTCTTCAGTTGTGTGTCGGCTTTGATCGTGTCAGATCCTTTGGCAACCACGTTTCCTTTTGCCGTTGACCATGACGAGCATTAATGATTTCTCTAGTGAGTTTGATCGCATGATGTGTCCAAAGTAAGTGAGCTTTAGCTGTAATATCTTGCCTTCTAATGACATGGTTGGTTTGCTCCTCTCTTGTTAGTAACTTTGGCTGTCCATGGTATTCACATCATTTGTCTCCTGTTTTCCTCCTGTCTTCTTTCTGTTTTCCTCCTGTCTCCTTTCTTTAGGGTCCATCTTTCGCATCCATAGCTTGCTATGGGGAAGACAATGGCATTGACTAGCCAGCATTTTGTATTAAGGCTAAAAACTTTATAACCATATTCGGTTCATGCTTATAATTGCGTTCTGGCCCAGTGTTATTTGGCGTTTGATTTCATCTTAGTGTATACTAGATAATAAATATTTGTGTTCTAATGTAAATATTTTTGTTCAGCCTTCGGAGCCTCCTGACTTGCTTTCTCTGGTTGAGTTTTTGTTCCCTTTTTGCCTTGCTGCTTGGCAGGGCAGCCAATGGGGCCCATCTGGCCTTCCCAGGGGTTTGATAGTGAGCCTAGGGAAACAGCTTGCAGAAGGGGCCATCAGGGTCCTTCTCAGTAGCCACACAGTGGGCGGGGCCATCTGGGCTGGGGGCGTGTTGAGGAGGTGGGGCAGTTCTGCTATGGGAACCCCCATGCCAGTCTCTCCTGGGGACGGATGGTTTTGAATTCCACTTCCAGAATCCTCAGGCACTTTGTGTCTATCGGCCGACTGGAATGTTGGCAAGGGCAGTTGTGGTTTAACCATCGAGGGCGTTGGAGTCTGGTGGGGAAAGGGTTGGGCGTCCGTTAAATAGACTTCAGGTATTCTGGAGATACATACAGGCTGAGGGCTTTTACTGTCAAAACAGAATGTTTAAAACTCCATTTAATATGTCTGAATCCATTGAACCCTGCTCCCCAGGAACAACAGGACTGTAAACACTAAGAGGGCGGGAAATATGGGAAACCAAGAGCCTACCAGAGGAGGGCCGCTGATTATTTAGTTATTGGGATTTTTATACCACCCATTCTGGGCGGTTTACGTGGAATACTGCTTAACTTTACATGGAACGTTATAACAATCTATAAAGGTAAAGGTAAAGGTATCCCCTGTGCAAGCACCGAGTCATGTCTGACCCTTGGGGTGACGCCCTCTAGCGTTTTCTTGGCAGACTCAATACGGGGTGGTTTGCCAGTGCCTTCCCCAGTCATGACCGTTTTACCCCCCAGCAAGCTGGGTACTCATTTTACCGACCTCAGAAGGATGGAAGGCTGAGTCAACCTTGAGCCGGCTGCTGGGATCGAACTCCCAGCCTCATGGGCAAAGCTTTCAGACGGCTGCCTTACCACTCTGCGCCACAAGAGGCTCTATAACAATCTATACAAGTATACAAATTTCAATAGAACATCATAACCTCTACCAGGTAACAATCACAACACAACATGAATAACAACAACACTGGGGAGATCAAATTGTTCAGTCATGGTGGGGTGTCTGAGGGGAGGGGGGCCCAGGGGAGGGGGGGCCCAGCAGATGTTCTGAGTCGGTCGGCCTCAAGCGAATGCCTGGTGGAGGACCAGGGGCGCTAACGCGCATGCGCGGTGCCGGGGCTGCCGGCTCTTCACCACTCCCGGAGGTGGTCCTCAACCTTAAAAAGGTTGGGGACCGCTATTTTAAATGATCCCCTGGAGGCAGGACTTCCCCAGGCCCTGCCCACCACTGTTATCCCCACCCACCATGCCAAAGAGTGGCATGGGTTCCAGCCAAAGACTCTTCAGCCAGGGCTGCTTGGTTCCCCCCCCCCTGGCCCTCTTTAAAGGTCTGGCCTGGCCTGGACGGGATTCAGGTGGCAGCAGCCCCTTGCCCTCCTCCCTGCCCCTCCTTCAGTTGTCAGGGGTGTGGGAGGGGGGCCTCCCAGTCTTGTCTTCCCTGGAGCCCCCGTTGCCCTTTGGCTCCCCCCCCCCGCCTGTCATGGCCCCCGGGACACCCCCAGCAGGAGGCGGGGAGAAACATCCCTTTCAGCCGTTATTGTCGTGGTCCTGCGTTGGTCATCGGCCCGGTGGCCCCGGCAAGCCCCAAGGAGGCAGCCGCCCCTTCCCCCTGGCTGGCGCTTGGCGGAGCGGGACTGGGGGCCCCCGTCTCTCTGCGCAGAAGAGAGCCCGCCGCCTGGGACACCCGCCTGCAGCCCCCGCCGCGCGGCCTCCCCTTCGAGCCCTCTGAGGCGCCCAGACGCCTGCCCGGGCAAGCGCGACGCTCCGGCCCACGGCCCCCCGCCCGCGCCCTCGCCCTCGGTCCGCCAGGTGAGCCAGGGGTCGTGGCGAGCCAGCCGCGGGAGACGGTCGCCTGCGGGGGGCCACGGAGGGGGGGGGAGGGCGGGCGGGCGGGGGAGGCGCCGGCCCCCTCCCCCTCCCCCTCCCCCTCGCGGGTGGCTGCGGCGAGGCTGGCGGCGGGGAGGCGGGGACTGGCGGGGACGGGCGAGCGAGCGGGGCCGGCCTTGGTGCGCCGGGCGGGCGGGCGGGCGGATGGGGCGCGCGGCTTGGCGGGGCGGCGGGGCGGCCAGATGACCTCGTGCTCGGCGGGGCCATGAAGAGCCCTCCGGCGCGGGGCGAGGGGGGGGCGTCGGGGGGCGTGTGGCGGCGGCTGTGCGTGGCGGGCGTGCGCGGCGCGGGGAAGGGGCGCCCGCTGGGCTGGGGCGGGCGGCGTCGGGGGTGCCCGGCGGGGCCGCGGCGGGCGGGCGCGGAGGTGGCGCTGGAGCTGGCGCTGGAGCCGGCCCGCCCGCCCGGCGCCCCCGAGGGCCGCCCCTGCCCGCCGCGAGCCCCGCCGCCCGGCCCCGATATGTGCCCGGCCCCGCGGAAGCGCCTGCCCGAGGCGAGCGGCGGGGCGGCGGGGGCGGCGGAGGTGCGAGCCCTGCAGCAGACCCGCCGCCTCCTGGCCAACGCCCGCGAGCGGACCCGCGTGCACACCATCAGCGCCGCCTTCGAGGCGCTCCGCAAGCAGGTACGCCCCGCCGGGGGAGAGGGGGGGCTGGCTGGCTCGCCTAGGGGCAAAGCCCATCGTACCCCAAGATACAAGGGGTGCCACGATAAGGTGGTCAGATGTTAACTTTGGTAAAGCGGGACATCATTGACCGGGGAGGGGGGGGGGTTCTTGATTAAAAATTTGGTCTATATGGAGCAACAAAAAGTTTCATAGAACACATAGAACGCAAAAATAGTATTGTAATATATATATATATCAATTTCAACAAGTACAATTTGCCAGGTGCCCCCAGATGACCCTCCAAAAGTGGGACAATCTGGTCACCTTAGGCTAGGACCCCCAGGGAGGGGAGGGGGAGGGGAGTAAAGGAGGGTGGAAGGAAGGCAGACAGAAAGAGAAAAAAATGAATGGGCAAATGACAGGAAGAACAAAACAGTCCAAAACGAAGGCAGGGAGAGAGGGAGGGGAGAAGGAAGAAAGGAAGGGAGACTCTCCCCTTCCCCCCATTTGTGGGGGCAGACGGAGGAACGCCCCAAGGCTGCTGAGGGCCCTCAGAGTCCCTGGAGCAGCCTTGCCCCCCCCCCCCACCTGGGAAGTGGAGAACTGGAGCCTGGCATTGGAGCCTGGTTCTTCACACAGCGTGGGAGGGGGCACCGGCTGGCTGGGAAGGGTGAAAATGCACCCTCATTTCTGTGGTCCCTGATTGACATCTCTTCTCCTGGCTTCATTCCCCAAATCTCTGGGAATTTGGAACGGGGAGTTTGCCACCACGGAGCGCACGTGCACACCCATCTTCCCTTGGCCTGGCTGGGGAGGTTCCCCTTACAGAAACAGGGATTGACTGCCCCCCTCCCCACAGCTGAGCCCAGTTTAAAAAGAAGGTAAACTTGTTGCCGGCACCAATTTATTATAAAATTAATTAAATAAATATTTATGTTTATAACCCTCCCTTCCCATGAGATCAGGGCAGGTAACATGAGGTCCATAAAATACAGTCTTGTATGGCATTAAATTAACTGCCTAAATTAGGGGTAGTCAAACTGTGGCCCTCCAGATGTCCATGGACTACAATTCCCATGAGCCCCTGTAGACCATGGACATCTGGAGGGCCGCAGTTTGACTACCTCTGGTCTAAATGGTTAACATATTCCCCACCATCTCTGATGTATTGCCAATTGACTGGCTTGCTGAGAAGGGTCAGTTTTTCTCTTGACGTTTTGAGTAGGTGCTTCCCCAGGGGGGCCAGCCAGTTTGGGGTTAGGGGTGTTATATTCCTGACTTCAGCCATAGGCCTAGCAGAATAGCTTTGTAGATGCCCTGCACCCATTTACAAAGATCAACACCCAGCCACTGGGATCCATGCAGTAGTCACCTCTGGACTTGACTTCTGTAGCTCCTTCTACATGGGCCTGCCCCTGAAGCTGCTCTGGAAGCTCCAGAGGGTCCAGAAGGCAGCTGTTGGGGTCCTACAAGGATCCAGTGGAGAGCATGTATTACACCTGTGCTCTCCCAACTGCACTGGCTCCAGATTGGGGACTGGATCAGGTTCAAGGTCTTGACTCCCACTTTTAAACCCCTAAATGGTCTTGGAGCTCTTTGTTCCCCCTGCCCCCCAAATAGTTTTAAGGCTGAGCAGTCAATATCTGCTCAGGGTCCCCAAAGAGAGAAAAATGACCTTGGCCTTGGCTCCCATTTGAGGAGGTCAGGGTCCTCTGGGACCAGAAGCCATTCGGAGGGCCTGCAAGGCAGAGCTGCTCTCTCCACCGGGCCATGGCTGCGGTCAAGAAAGAACAAGCTAGATGCTGGCCTCTTCCTGCCTGCCCACCCATCCGCCAACAGGAACCCCTCCAAGTTCTGGCCAGATTATCAGCAGGAGATGATTTTTTAACGTTTTAAATGTTTAATTTATGTGATTGTTGGTTGGTTGCTGGCTGCCCTGAGCACACCTGGGTCAAAGTGAACTCTTGTGATGGAGGAGGGAAAGAGACAGTCTCTGACAGACGTCTGGGAAGGAAACGCCTTCTCTCATTGGCAGAAGCCTCGTGACAACCCCTATTGCTGATGGGGGGCCACGCCCCTTTATACACCCCTGTGACTACGAGCCTGACCCTGGAGCCAGTGACACTCTGAATTTCAAAAGAAAGAGCAGATGACAAGGAATAGTGAATAGCATTAAATTGGGGAACATTGTGTAGGGGTTGGACTAGATGACACTGGAGGTCCCTTCCAACTATGGCTCTGTGATTCTAAATGCAGTGGCCAGGATTCTCACAGCAACACCATGGAGGTCCCACATATGGCCCATTCTCCGACAACTGCACTGAATACCAGTCAAATTCTGGATCAGACTTAAGGTTTTGGTACTTACCTTCAAGGCCATCCGTGGTCTTGGCCTTGGTGTACCAGCCTGAAGCAGCCAGCGGCACAGGAGAAAGGGGCAGCGCCAGTGGCGGGGCACAGCTGGGCGCCTCCATGCAGGCGCAGAGCTCTGGGCTTGCATGTGTGCGCCAATTGGTGCCCCGGCGCCACCCCTCCCTCCTGCGCCGTGGTGCTGGCTGCTTCGGGCTGGAACGGCTGTTTCGGCAGCCAAAGGGCACAACGCTAGTAGTGGTTGGGGGGCATCAGTGGGAGGGTTTCTGGAGTTCTAGCCTCGCTAGTGGACCTCCTGATCACACCTGGGTTTCGCCACTGTGTGGCACAGAGTTGGACTGGCAGGGCCTCTGGCCTGATCCAACAGGGCTTCTTTGAGGTTCTTCTGCTACCGTTGTTTTAAAGTGCAAATATTGTCCTGCTGAGCAGCAAATGGAGCTCATCTGAAATTCCATTAGTCCCGGGAACAGAATGGAAAAGCATCTCGTGACATTTCTTGTTCCACATGGCAGAAGCCAACTAACTATTGAACTTGCTGTTTAGTTCCCTTCCCCCCTCCGAAGCGCAGAGCCTAATTTCTTGTTCTCACCATTTCTAGGTTCCCTGCTATTCTTACGGGCAGAAGCTGTCCAAGCTGGCCATCCTCAGGATAGCGTGCAACTATATCCTCTCCTTGGCCAGACTGGCTGACCTGGATTACAGTTCCGACCACAGTAACCTGAGCTTCTCAGAATGTGTGGAGCAGTGCACAAGGACTCTGCAAGCCGAAGGCAGGTCTAAAAAGAGAAAGGTATGTTCCAGATGAAGGGCGGGGCAGGGGGGGGTGGCAGCCCTTGAGACATGAATGGGTGGCTCCAGTCACACTTTGTTTTGTCGACATTTGGTCTTGCTTTCATGTATGGCAGCCAGAACTCTTCTGGTACGAGGAGGTGCTTGGGAGTCTTTCATGTAGCTGTACCTGTGGCATGGACCACTCCACAGATGGATGGAGGGGTGAAACTCTGATGGACTCTCTCAAGAAATGTATTTATTTACCTGCTCTTTACAGCAAATAAAATCACACAATCTTAAATTTTGCAAACATCTGTAACCATATAGTGCCTCTATATATTTCAGAAGCAGCACTAGGGGTGGTCCGCAAGAACAAGCTGGCGGCAGCCGCTAGGTGAAGGAGGCAGCCTGAGGCCGGGGTGGATGCTGAAAGGAGCCGGCAGCCCCTAAGGGGCGGTGCCAGTCCCGGGGAGCAGCCGGCTTCTGTGGCCCTGATTCAGCAGCCATGGCTCCGCACTGCTGCCACCACCTGCACCCTGCCACCACCTACGCAGTGGTTGCAAGGCTGCTAGCAGCCCGCTTGAGGACCGCCAGCCCCGGGGCTGCCACCCCACGCCGCATTCTGGAGGGAAGGGAAGGGAGGGCACGGGAGCCTGCTCCGTGCTTTGCCTTCCCGGCCGTGCCTCCCGCCACCCCCCCTTCCAATCAATCCCCCGCTAGCACCTGCTGCATCGAAGCATGTAGTGGGCTTTTTACCTAGTTTAAATATAGAATCTTAACTTTAAAATGGAAATAAAAATACAATTAAAAATACAAAAACTGCTTTGTTGGAGACCATATCTATCCAGGAAAAAAGTAGGGAGACAATGTGATAGAATATCATTCCTCTGGTGATGGTTAATAAGGTGGATGTGGATAGGGAGGTCTGGCCCATTCTGCACACTTTGGGTAATGCACTCTCAGTTTGCTACTGTATTTTCCTGTGTGGAACAGGAAAATCTACTTCTAAAGTGTACTGGAAGTGCATTAACTAACATGTGCAGAATGGGCCCAGCTGAAACTCAGATGTATCTCAACTATGGGCCTGGTGGAAAACTACATTTTACTGGCCCTGTGGAACTGCTTAAGGTCCCACGGGGCCCTGATTTTACCCGGGAGAGCATTCTGCCAGGCCAGGCCGAAAAGGCCCTGTCTCTGGTTGAGGCCAATTGGATTTCTTTTTGAGGTGTACAGATGGTGAAGGTGTTGCTGACCAATCATAAATGGCATTCATGGATGAGAGCTGCCAAACCAGTGCTCTGCATCAGTCAGGAAAATACCCACGTGTTTTGGTGCCACTTGGCTGTGCCCTTAATCCAGCAAACTTAGAAGTGAGGAACTTAGAAGTACTTGGTGGGGATCAAGTTCCTAGAGGGGCTGACTTAAAACCCAGGATGGCTATCAGTGGGCTGGCGTGTCATCAGGAAGCCTCTCACCTGCAAGTGGGGATGCTGATGGAGCATGAACTTAGCACGGAGTCCATTTGGTTAGACACCCTGCAGGGATAGTCTGAGACAACAGGGCACCCTAAGTTGCTGTCCTTCCCCAAGGCCTCAGGCAGCTCACAACTGTTAAAACAAACAAGGGTTAAAACATCATAAACCAGTTTTACACTAAAACCAGGAATCCTCTGCCTTCACCCCAAAGTGAACAAAGTGCTATAATGTCATAACTAGGTGGAACGTGTCAGGTTTCTGCAGATTGCCCAATACACCAATCCTTGACTTGGTGCAAAAGAGCAAGTTTATTGAAAGCAAGCAAGTTAACCTAAACAATTCTTTGTTGGAACTGAGAGACAGCAAAGCAGATTCAGCATCTAACCCCACAGTCAGCCCCCATCCCGAAGAGAAACACTGGAAATCTTCAAAAGCCCAAACAGTCCTGATACCAATGCAATCCAAGGCCGGTCATCCACATTCATGGAGCCAATGGGGGGGGGGGGAGAAGGTATGAAAGCAAAAGGAAACAGAATAGGCCCTAGGGGGCATTAACATAGGCATGGATTCCTAACATCTACACATTTAACTGTCGCTAAAATTTATGGCAGAACCCTGGCACTTCTGACATTCTGCCTCTCCAAAATCAACCCCCAGCTGCCATGGTTTCGGGGAAAGACTTATGGGGATAGGAACAGTGATAGTCTCAGGCCAGACTGAGCATCCAAACATGGGCAGCTTCCACCCACTCCCTATCTCCCACCGGGAACTCTTTCCAATCTACCAGGTACTGCAACTTTCTCCGGTGTACTTGAGAGCCCAAGATCTTGTTTACTTCGTAGTGGGTGTGTTCATCCACGTAGACAGGTACTGGAGTGTCAGGTGCAGCATGTCATTTTTCGAGATCAGGGATGTGGTGAAGCATGCTGCAATGGAAAACAAGGTGAACATTTTTGTAAGTCTTTGGAAGAGACAGTTCGACTGTGATGTCATTGATCCAGTGGGTGATTGTGAATGGCCCCACAAATTTCAAACTGAATTTGCAGGAGAGCTGCTGAAAGTGCAGGTGCTTCGTGAACAGTTAGGCTCAGCTTCCCACCTTCCACGGTGGCTCTGGGAGCAGTTTCTTACCTCTTTGAAGTTTGTACTCATTTTGGCTGCCTCGAGAATGGCAGTAATGTTTGGCCAAGCCAAATGTAGGGCTGCAGTTTGACTACCCCTGGTCTAGATGAATAGGCTGGTGAGATGTTGAGTTGTGTGTGTGTGTGTGTGTTTGTGTGTGCGGGGGGGGGGGGAACACAGTTGTGCCTGCTTTGAAAAAAAGCTTAACTAATACCCAAATGGTCTTTCTATGGCTGGGTGGGAAGTTGGTGATAAGTTCATGGAGATCATCAGCCAGGGAGTGTAGGGGGTCTCTAGCAGCTGTAACAGTCCCCAGGATTTGCCCACTGTCTGCTTGATCGTAACACACGAAAGCTTCTATGTCCTTTTTCATAGTTGGCCACCAGTACTGCTGGTGAAACAGATGTAGAGTTTTTACAGAATCAAAGGGCCTTCCATGCAGCTGTCCTGGCTTAGCCGCAGTACTTGCTGCCTAGCGACCGCAGGGACATATAACCAGCCCCCCCCTGTTGAACTTCCCCTCGATTTCTGTCAGGTGGGTGCGCAGCTGCAGAAACTCTGCATCTGACTCCAAGTCTTGTTGAGGCTGGTCAGGAGTATCCATTTGCCCACCTGCTGGGCGTGGCTGCATGTGACCACAGCCAGTGCTGGCTGGTAGGGAGAAAATACTGTATTCACTACTGGATCAGCCTGGCTGTCAAATTGTGGGAGGTGGGACAGTGTATCAGCCAGGAAGTTCTGTTTATCTGGCAGATGTTTCAACATAAAAGTAAAGTGGGAAAAGAACGCTTTCTACCAGCTCGGTTTTGGTCAATTTGTGCAGCTGTTTCTTGGAAATGTGTATGGTCAGCCCACACCACAAATGGGACAGTCCCCCCTTCCAGCCAGTGCCACCAGGTTGTCAGCTTCCTTCTCCCAAATTGCCCAATTCTTCTCAGTGTCATTCAGTTTCCTTGACAGATAGGCGTACGGGTGCAGCCAGCCCTCAGGGCACCTTTGCAACAATACTACCCCCATAGTCACGTTACTTGAATTGACTTACCACAAATTGCTCAGCTGGGCTTGCGGGTCTGAGAATGGGTTCAGATGTAATTGTGTCTTGAGTTCATTGAACACTCACTGACACTCTGCAGTCCATTGCAGTCCCAGGCTTCCAAACGCCATCCCTGCCTTATTTAGTATTCAACAGGTCAGTATGTAGAGTGCCACTTGAGCAAAGTTGGCTAGAAAATCCCTGTAAACGTTTGGGAATCCAAGGAAGCTTTGCAACTGTCTCCTTATCTTGGGAGGAGTCCACCCCAACATTTCACTAGGTTGATCTCCGGCTCCTGAGGGGAAGTGAGATAACCCAGGATGTCCAGGTGATCCCTAGGGAACTCCCATTTGGACAGCTTGGCAAAAAGGTGGTTCTCTCACAGGGACTTCAGGACCTCCCACACCAACCTGACATGATCCCCCAATGACTCATAATAAACGAGAACATCAGCTAAATAAACCAACACCCCTTTGAAGAGGAGGTCTTATAAGACCTTGTTGAGCAAGTCCATAAATACCCCTGGTGCACTGCTGAGGGCAAATAGCATGACCAAGTACTCAAATTGGTATTAAAGTTGGTCTTCCATTGGTCTCCCCATTTTACATGGATGCGGTAATATGCTTCCCTCATGTCCAGTTTTATAAACACCCGCCCTACTCCCAAGCGCCCTAAGAAGTCCTTGATGAGGAACAGGAGGTAAACATTTGTGTGGAAATAGTGTTCAGCCCTTGGTAAGTGGTACATAACAGGAGTGTCCCATCCTTTTTAGCAAGCAGGGCCGGAACTGGAAGTAGTTGGGCAAATGAAACCTCTGGCCAGATTTTTGTCTATGAACTTTCAGAGCTTGGCCATCTCCTGTGGGCTCATGGAGTATAGATGCACCTTGGGTAAGGCCTCCCCCTATTTTAAGACGATGGCACAATCTGCTTTGTGGTGGGAGGTAGCTGATTGCACTCCCTCTCAAGCACATCATGCAAACCCCTGTACTCTTTAGTGAGGGTGTCTAGTTCCACCCTGGCCAGACAGGCTTGGGGATCACTGAGTGGCGTCATTGTGAATAGTTGGGGCACCATGTCCTGTCCCGTTTGCCTATCACATCAGTGTTCCTGGAACATTTCCCCCCGAAATGTGATTGACTGGGCGAGACAATCTAAAATGGGGTTGTGTTTCCACAACCAGTCTAGTCCTGTGATGAGTGGGTACTCTGCCTGGAGTACCACCACTACAGGTTGTAATTGCTCCCAATGCTCACCCACTCCTACAGCTAAAGCCTCTGTTCTGTGGGTGGCAGCCCCCCCCCCCAGCTGGCCGGCCAGCCATTTGGGCAAAAGTTAATGGCCTCCCTCGCTGCTTGAGTTGCAGCTCTAGGCCCTGGGCTACCGCTGGGTTTATCAAAGTTTGCATGCAGCTCAAGACCGATATCCCATTCAGCTTTAGCTCGGGGCCCTGGAGCGGTTTCCCCAACATTACCAGGACTAACACTAGGGGGATGGGAACACTCATTGCCTGTGGCCCATTTTGGGACCTGCTGTTGGGTGTCTCTTAGAGCAGGATGCAACTGTTTCCCGAACACATAGCCTCTGTCACGTCCTCGTCCAGGGACTCTTTTGTGGAGGGGGTAGTCTCTGACTCAGCCGGGGCCAGTAGGACTTGCTCCCCAGCTTGCAATGTACTTTTCCTCCCAGGCCCCTACTAGGCAACTGGCCTGAGGGCTGCTCTGGCATGTGCTGGACCAGGGTCCCGACCAGATGCTTGAGATCCTCCAATTGTTGGAGTGGAAAGTCCAGGTGGAGCAACAAGATTTTCTCCACAAAACTCATAAATGCCTCATAGCTAATGACAAATCATGGAATTTCTGATGATCTTCTATCTTAGGATGTCGAAGACTGGATTGTTTTGGAAAATTGAGCTGGACAAGAGTTAGCAGAGGCAGCAAAGCATTCCCTTTTTGTGTCCTTCACTGCCATCTCATAAGCACCTATATTGCTTTTGGGGTACCACCCTCATTCCCCCCCAGAAGGCACTGCTTCGCCTTGAGTTGCAGATGGTCAGCATAGTAGTGGTGGGGCCTGGTTACTGTCAGAGGAGATCATAAATAAAATAGTAGGAACCGCCCAGGGGCCAGGCTGACCTGAGGGGACAGGGATTACAAAGGGTGTGAAAGGCAAGGAAGCCAGCAGGGTGTGGGGGCAGGTAGCGGACCAGGAGATGTGAGCTACATGTAAGAACCCCAGGACTGAATGGGCTGACTCTAAACAAAAGGGATTTGGATGATGCAATAAACACTGCAGCACGGTACCATTGTAGAGGCGAGCAAGCAAATCAAATAGGATCATATTAACTGTGGCAATTCCCACAGGGTTTTGACACGCCAGTGATTTGGCTCCCATTTCTGTTCACCTAGTTACTGCGTATGCCAAGGTGTCGGGAGCAGAGAGGGCATTGGATCCTGCAGAGCATTCTGTTTTCCTGTAGGATCCAGTCGTTTCTTTGGGCGAGCATAAATCCCCTCTCGGCCTATCTAGGGAGGAAGCAGGGTGCTGATTCGAGCCTTTAGGGCAAAGTGGTCCAAGTGGCACCAGGCCCATTTGCCTCCCTGTCCCTAACATTAAGTCCATGGTAGGGCCTGCTTGTTGTGTGGAAACAGTTACAAACTGAGAGTATCCTAGCTTTGCCATGGCTGCTACCAGGTCCAGGTTTTGCGAGGAGCTGGATTTCTCCGCGTGAACACTGAAGGGGGACATTGAGAACTGCAACGTCCAGTGGGCCACCAGCTGCAGGAAACTTGGCAGTGCATCTGGCATTCCTCTGCAGGGTCTGAGGCTAGAAATTGGTGGGTTGTCTGTGGGCCTGCTGTCTGTCATCCAGCTGGTCAGCTCCCAGGACTGTGGGTGTTGGGAGGCGCTTTAGGCCCTGCAGAAATTGTGTCCCAAGCAATGCTGTTTGCTGCTGACTTCTTTTTGTGTCAAGGGCATCAAATGAGAGCCAGGCCTGAAGCTCCACTTAAGCTGTGGAAATCTGCAGGGTGACCATGTTTGGCCCATGAAGAGAAAAACAATGGGCCTGCTGCCTTCTTCTAATAACCCAGCCCTTTTCAAATTTTTGACTGTGGAGCAACCCCTGAAATATTCTTCAGCCTTCAAGAAAGCCTGGAAGTGATGCCAGATGTCCGCGCCTCCCTGCCACACCGCCAAGAGTCACATGTTCACAGTGTGCATGGCATCCCTAATACGATACAGTGCTTGTTTTCTTTTTGTGTGAGCAGTACCTTGCCTGAGCAAAACGAGGAAGCGTTCATCTCAGCTGACAAAGCCAACCATACGAAGGGGGAATTCTTCTCAGGGGAAATGATCTGTGTGATTCGGAGAGCACTTGTAATTTTGGGAGATCTCCAGGCAGCACCAGGAGGTTGGCAGTATATTTTCCCAAGGTTTGAAATGGGGAAACCTAAGAAGAAAGGAATCCGCTCTGCAACTGGAGTAGCCCCCCTGGGGATGCCCTGGTATTACCCTGGTTGAGAATGACTGCTAATCCATAATGATGATGAAGAAACGATTAAATTGACACTTTTGATAACCAAGGCATACTTTTTAAGGAGCTGAAAATAGAAGCATACTTCACCCTTATGCCCTTGAAGGTTTGAATGAGTAAGAATAACATTTCTCAGAAGAGAATTCCTCCTTGAGAAGGTATTCGTGGTGTAGCTCCTAATCAGGAGGAGGTGGCACATCCAGAGCACTGATTCATGCAGAGTGGCAACAGATGGCAACCTTTGTGAGTAGATAGATTCAGTGGCTCTTATATAGTGGCAGTGATTTGAGAATCTGGCCGAGGCTGGTACAATCAGTAGAGGCTGGCAGGAAGAAGAGGAGGCCGGAGCTGTGACTCTGGCAGGAGGACAGGAGGAAGCTTCCGATTTTAAACACCTGATTTGGAGTTGCTGTAATTAATCGCTGGGCTATCATGCTTGAGCTGAGATCTTGGTCATTGACCCATGGAGGGGAAGGAGGAATGTTCAGTTTAAACATCCAGAAGAAGTTCCTGACAGAGTGTTCCTTAGTGGAACAGGCTTCCTCGGGAGGTGGTGGGTTCTCCTCCTTTGGAAGATTTTAAGCAAAGGCTAGAGAGTCATGTGACAAAAATGCCGATTTTATGAACTTAGGCAGATGGTGAGTGGGTGGGCAGAAGGGATGTTCCAGGGTTTGTCTCTTGTGGCTCTTCCTTGCATACCCAGGGAATTGCTGATCACCACTGTGGGATGGGAGGTGAATTTTTTCCGGGCCAAAAAAATCGGGAGATTTTTTTGGGGGGGGGGTATGAGCAAGAAATTGTGGTCACTGTGGGTAGGCAGGTAAGTTGTGAGTTCCTGCCTTGTATAATGGATTGGACTAGATGACCCTGGAGGTCCCTTCCAGCTCTGTGATTCTATGACCTCCTGAAGTCTTTTCCACTGAGGAACTTCTTCCAAATGTTTAGACGAAAATTCTTTTGAATTAATTTCAACCCATTGGTTCTGGTCCACCCTTCTGGGGCAATAGAAAACAACTCTGCTACATCTTCTCTCTGGCAACCCTTCAAGTAATTGAGGATGGTGATCATATCAGCTGTTAGTCATCTTCTCTCCAGGCTTAACAGATGAAGCTCCCTCACCCTTTCCTCATATGACTTGGCCTCCACACCCCTCATCATCTTCGTATTTGCTTAATGATGCATGACCCTACCTCACACATGTCCCCTGGGAAATATTGGAGGTGCCTCAAGCATTTAGCAGGTTCTTTCTCTGTGTCTCATATATCTAATTTTGAACCAGTGCTGGAGTAATGTGCAGAGTGCTTACGTATGTGCTCTCAAGTTGCAGTCAACTTATTGTAACCCCAGAAAGGGTCTCTCGAGGCAAGGGACTTGGCCATCCCCTTTTTAAATAGTTAAAAATATGAGCGGCTCTTCCTCAGTGCTAGAAAGTGCAAGAAGGCAGGGAGCACCGACACGGAAGCTTTCCCCCGCCAGACCTGGTTTGCCCTGAATTACTACCTCCACATGAGGCAGCCGGGATGGAGAGGTTCTGCTGTGCTTTGTGGTGGCAGGGGGTGTGGTGGTTATTTTCACGAAGGTGGCGTGAAAAATTGTTAAATGCCCCAGTCAGTTCTGCACCGCTGCAAAGCCCTGCACAGTTGAACGGGGCATTTTTTTTTTGGCCCTTCTGGGACACTGTAGGAGGGGGAGGAGCCAAGCCTCGAAGGCACGAGTTCCCCTTGCCCTAGGATAGGCCTTGTTGGCGCCCGCCACAAAAAACACGGAAGTATCCACATTACCTTGCCAGGGGCAGGAGAGGGCTTAAAGTAGGCTGAGACGGTGCCAAAGTCATGTGGAAGTGGCGATTAGCCCTGCTGCCATCTGAGTACTAGCCTGGCTTTTTCCCCATGTGTGCAAATGGTCTCGCCACTGTCAACCCCATGAATTTCTTTAAAAGAAATTAGCTAGAAGTACTGAGTGCAAAAAGATAACGCATTCCTATTTTAATACGTTTCATTAAGAAACCAGGAAAGTGTACCCCTATATTTGTTCTCAAGCAGCATCTCTGGACATTACTCCAAGTACGGGATGATTTGGGGCAGACCCACAATTCATCCGTTTTCGCTCCTTGTAGAACAGCAGAATTTGTCACTGAATACAGCAACGACTCCTTCCCCAGCCGGATGAGATGCCTGGCCCATCAAGGTCAGTCTTGTCTACTCAGACTGACAGTGGCTCTTCCAGGTTGCAGGCCTTTCAGATCACCTCACTTTGAGATGCTGGGATCGACCTTGGGACCTTCTGCATGCCAAGCCAGTGCTCCGTCCTTGAGCCAAGGTCCTCCCTCATCCCGTTCTGTTGAGTCTTTGGGTTTGTAACATCATAGCCTTCACTGTTCTACTAATGCTGCGAGTTGGTGGGCAAGCAGTTGACATATTTATTAGCAGTTTCAGCAGCACAAACATGTCTGTACTTCAGGCATGTCAGGTTTGTTTCCTTTACAAACCATTCACACAGCCTGGCCCACGTACCTGGGGCCGAGGCTTCCCTTGAGCTTGGAGAAAGACTTTAATCTCAGCAAAAGTCCATAAAACCAGAAACTGGGAAGAGTTTCAGTGGCTGCCAGAATAATCTCCAGTGAAGAAAGTCCAGCCCCAGAGAAAGCAGTAGATGTTGAAGCCACACTCAGAGAGGTCATCTGCCTCTGTTTGTAGCAGAGGCAGCCTCCTGGTCCCCTCCCAGGCTGTGCTGCCTCCAGCTTCCTGGCTTTGAGCGCGTCAACAGTTTCTTCCATTGCAAATAGCAGGGGCAGATAATCTTG
Organism: Paroedura picta; assembly: GCF_049243985.1. Classification (NCBI taxonomy): domain Eukaryota; kingdom Metazoa; phylum Chordata; class Lepidosauria; order Squamata; family Gekkonidae; genus Paroedura; species Paroedura picta. Next base: position 123,354,184 of record NC_135374.1, on the reverse strand, counting down.
GCCAGGATATTCGGATTCCCTTCCTTTTCAGCACGGCCCTTTCCATGCTCCTCCTGAAACCGGTGGCTGGCTTAGAAACTGCTCGCTTTATTTTCTGACGACTTATGCTGCCTCGGACAGAGAGGTTCATGCACGCTGCTACTATTGTAGAAGATGATTTCAATAATTTCACTTCGCCTTTCTGCCACAATTCAGGGCAGTTTTTAACCGGGACATGCATGGTTTGTGTCCATGTTGACAAAATTCTGACCCAAACAACCGTGAAGAACCTAAAAAGGTAAAAATAAGGGGAAATATCTTAAGCCTCTGTAGGGCAGAGCACAATTTTTAAAATATAGTCCTAACATTTATTAAAGACGAAAGTCCATAGTGTCCTGGGTATATCATTTTATATCATATCATTTTAAGTAAAGGAGCTAACTTTATATAGCAATTCTTGTATTGATGGTATTTTATATATGCTGGTTTTATTTGATGCCTGACCCTTCATAAAGGCAGGAACACCGAAACGCATCCGGTCAGGGGAGGGATTAGTATGCAGGTAGGCATTGATTTTATCGAGGCAATGCGAGAAGCCTTGGGATTTTAACTTAAATACTATTACCATATTTTAAAAACGGTGTTCTGCCCTACAGAGGCTTCAGTTGACGTCCCTTATTCGGGCCTTTTTAGGTTCTTGCCTTGTGTCTGTGTGGAGGCATAATCAGAGCTGCGTTGGCCGTGCTTCCCTTGGAGCGCACCGTGGTGCTCAGAAAGTATCCCCCGTCGTCGGCCAAGGAAATGCACGGAGCCACTCTGACTCCGGGGCCTGAAAGAGAATCCCCCTGGCTTCAGAGCTTTCGGAACATAACAATGACGAGCAGTCATGGAGAGGCTGTTGTTAACCCGCAACTGGTTAGCTGGCAAGGTTTTTAATTTGTGTGTGTGTGTGTGTGTGTGTGTCTTGTGCGTGTGTGTGTGTCTGCATGCGAGCAAGCGAGTGTTCCTTTTTGGTTTTGATTAGCTCTGTGAGTGAGTGAGTGAGTGAGTGAGTGAGGAGCATTGTTGAGGGGATGGCGGCAAGGAGAGGGTTTTCCTCCCTTGCTTCTTCGGCTCTCCTGGCAGCCGCAGACTCCAGATGTTCAGAGCGCTAGTTGGGAAGTCCTGATGGCGCCACTCAGGGCAGAGGGCAAGGAAAGGCACGCGAGCTGGAGCCCAAAGCACTCAGTCACTGCGGATTTTGGCACATTCCCCAGCTCTCTCCTGGCCATCTGTTCCAAAACAACAAACTCCCAGAGATGCCGCCGCCTCCTCACTTGGGATAACAACATTCAGAGCAGCTGTTATGGGAGGCGGGGGGGGGGGAGGGGGGAGACTGGGCAAAAGGTCTCTTTGTGAGAGAGGAAGCTGGCTTAGAAATGTCGCGGCTGAGCAATTTGCAGCTTAATGTAGTTTGCTCTCCCTCTCTCTCCCTCTCTCTCCCTCTGTTTTTAATTCTATTTACTTAATACATTTATTAGCCACCTTTCTTCCACATGGAGCTCCAGGAGACTTACATACAAAATACACAATAAAATGCAATACATAAAGGGCATGGGGGGGGAAACAAAATTCAAAATCACAGTTTACAACTGCCAGTAAATTAACCAAATGTGGTCCTATTTATGTATTTCTGGCAAATTAAAAACAGAAAGGGTTCTAATATAAAATCACTGTTGCTGTTCAGCTTTGGTGTATATACTGCTCAAATACCAGATCCAAAGAGAAAAAAATATTCTTTGTTAATTGTCTTGGTCACTGATTCCTGGAATCTTTTTCCCCCCCTAGGGATGCAAAACATTAAGATTTAACATTATGAAAAAATGAAAAAGAAAAAAATGGGAACAAAAGGAAATAATTTACCTTGTTCTAATAAAGTTTTGAAGGAGAAGGAAAAATTGCTTTTGTTTTGCTACAACAGACTAACACAGAAACACCTCTGGAATTTAGGGATAGTGCAAGATTTTAGGAACTAGAGCAGGAGTAGTCAAACTGCGGCCCACCAGATGTCCATGGACGACAATTCCCATGAGCGTTCGCTGGCAGGGGCTCATGGGAATTGTAGTCCATGGACATCTGGAGGGCCGCAGTTTAACTACCCCTGAACTAGAGAAAGCCAGCGTTCCCTTTGCCCTGTTTTTTAATTCACATGATGTAGAGCTGCTCACCACATTCCCCATGTCTTGGGCAGCAGAGAAGAGGCTCAATCACATATGTGGGGGCCCCTTTAAAAAACCCACAGCGTCTTATTTGTCTGTGTGCCTGGGCATTAATCGCATAGAATCATGTGCAGAACCACCTTGTCTCTCAGTGGTCCTGTTTGCACCAGGGGTCAGCTGAGTCCCCTACCCCCCCCCCCCCCACTCCAGGCCCTTGGAATCCTGGTCAGTCTGGAAATTAATGGACTATTAGGGAACTGGCCTGATAGACAGGGTGTGGTTTTGTATGCCTTTTATACAATCCAGCATACTTCATTATACAGCTTGCTCAAATTAAACTAGGGGTTACCCTCAGCTTGCTTTGCTAACCAAACCGAAAGTTTGCTGGCCTATATTATTATTTTAGAGGGTTCCACAGCAGAAACAAGCAGAAAGTGGCATTTTTGCCCCGTTTTTCTCCTATAATGATAAGCATTTTCAGTAAATTTTGTTTGATAGCACTTTTTTTAAAGAAAAAAATCAATGAAAGCCCTTGACTGTAAACACCTATAGCATTGTATTTTAATTAGTCTTAGTGAGGGGTTTAGAGACCAAGACATAAGAGGAAAGGTTGAGAGAGCTTCGTCTTTTTAGCCTAGAGAGAAGATAAATAAAAGAGATGATATGATAACCTCTATAGAATTATAGAGTTGGCACGGAACTCCAGAGTCATCTAGTCCAACCCCCTGCACAGTGCAGGAACTCACAACTACCTGCCCACCCACAGTGACCCGAATTCCATGCTCAAATGATCCCCCCCACACACACCAAAAATCTTCAGAATCCAGCCTGGCCTGGAGGGAATTCACCTACCTTCCCACAGTGGCGATCAGCAATTCCCTGGGTGTGCAAGGAAGGGCCCCAAGAGACAAACCCTGGCACATCCCTTCCTGCCCACCCACTCACCATCTGCCTAAGTTCATACAATCAGCATTTCTGTCTGATAACTCCCTAGCCTCTGCTTAATAATTTCCAAAGAAGGAGAAGCTACTACCTCCCGAGGAAGCTTGTTCCACTGAGAAACCGCTCTAACTGTCAGGAACTTCTTCCGGATGTTTAGATGGAATTTCTGTTGAATTAATTTCATCCCATTGTTTCTGGTCTGTCCCTCTGGGGCAAGAGAGAACAATTCTGCTCCATCCTCCATATAGCACCCTTTTAAATACTTGAAGATGGTTATCAGATCCCCTCTCAGTCGTCTCCTCTCTAGGCTAAACAGACCAAACTCCCCCAACCTTTCCTCATACGTCTTGGCCTCTAAACCCCTCACCATCTTTGTTGCCCTCCTCTGGACATGTTCCATTTTGTCAACATCCCTCTTCAACTGGGGTGTTGCTGTCTTCAGTTGTGTTTGTTACCCCTCCCAGTTTAGTATCATCTGCAAATTTAATAAGTATCCCCTCTAATCTCTCATCCAAATCATTATAAATATGTTGAAAAGCACAGGCCCCAGGACAGATCCTTGGGGTACTCCACTTGTCACTCTTTTCCAAGAAGATGCTGAACCATTAACAAATATCCTTTGGTTACGATCTGTCAACCAGTTATCAATCCACCTGTCAGAATTAGTATCCATACCGCATTTTTCCAACGTGAACAAGAATATCAAAAGCTTTACTGAAATCCAGATAAACTATGTCCACAGCATTCCCCTGATCCAGCAAGGTAGTCACTTTCTCGAAAAAAGAGATAAGGTTGGTCTGACATGACTTGTTCTTGCGAAACCCGTGCTGAATCTTAGAAATCACAGCTCCAGCTGCTCAAGGACTTTGTCCTTTCTCAAACCCTGCACAGTCTTCCTGGAGAGAATGTGCTTGGTGTGGAAGCTGCGCAGTTCCAAAGGCCCTGCCCATGTGGTGCCCTTTTTCTTCCCTCAGTCCCTACCAGGCTGCTGGGGGGCTTTAAAAAAAATCAGTTTCTTCAGTTGCTCAGCAGTGTTCAAATGTTAATGTTCTAGTCCCTGTCACTCGGCATTACCTGCCACCTTGTAGAAATAAAACGGCCAGAGAGCTGCTTTGTGTCCCTGTTGGTGTTAGGTGTGAAGTCGAGTCTGACCCATCATGACCCCATGAACAATGATCCTCCAGGCCCTCCTGTCCTCTCCCATTCCCCGGAGTCCATTTAAGTTTGCACCTATTGCTTCAGTGACTCCATCCAGCCACCTCATTCTCTGTCGTCCCCTTCTTCTTTTGCCCTCGATCGTTCCCAGCATTAGGCTCTTCTCCAGGGAGTCCTTCCTTCTCATGAGGTGGCCAAAGTATTTGAGTTTCATCTTCAGGATCTGGCCTTCTAAGGAGCAGTCAGGGCTGATCTCCTCTAGGACTGACTGGTTTGTTTGCCTTGCAGTCCAAGGGACTCGCAAGAGTCTTCTGCAGCACCAGAGTTCAAAAGCCTCAATTCTTTGATGCTCGGCCTTCCTTGTCCCTACTGAGGAGCTAATTGGGATTGAGTTCTCAATAAAGACACTCCCCCCATTGGTGGGCTGCCTCCACACAGAGGGGCTGACAGGAAGGGATGAGCAGCAGATGTGCTCCTGTGGCAGGCTTTGACTGGTGGGCGGGGTGAGAAGGGGATGAAGCCCCTCTGTGTGGGTGTGGCCTGTGCCGTGGATGCAGCGCTTCCCCGCCCTTCTCTTTGTGGGCAAAATGGATATTCAATTTTTACTGTGAGAGAGAACTCCCACTTAGCTCCTTAGTGAGGCCCCAAAGCAGCTGGCAAAACCTTTGACCAGGCACAGGCACTTGTGGGGGCAAAATGGCCACCTGCTCCTCTTCTGCCAGGGCAAGAAAAGGAAACGGCAGTCCCCTTAAGCCACACTGAAGCTCCCTTAAACAAAGGCAGGCCAGCAGAGCAGCCTCGGAGGAGCCTGAGAGGGGGAATACTGGGGCTGCGGCTGCAACACTGAAGTTTGGAGGAGCAAAGAGAGCAGCAGAGCGGAGAGGGAGGAGTGCCGGAGGAAGAATCGGAAGCGGTACATTGACTGTTCCCAAAGAGTTGTCATTGTGACAGTGGGAGCAGTTCTGGTGTGGCCGATGATCAGGGCCTGTTTGCCTTGCAGTTCATGCCCACTAGAGTGGTTGGTGGTGGTCCAAAATTATCACTATTGCCTGTAGATGGAGATTGTTGTCTCTTTTCTGATGGACTCAAAAAGGAAGCTTGAACGCTGGGTCTGCTGGTTTGGTATGATTTCGAAACTTAATCAAGTATTCTGGAATGTTTGCAAAATGTCTCACAGGCAACTGGTCTTTGGGGCTTGGGATGACCTCATGGAGTCACAGGACTACTCAATAAATTTGCAGATGACACCAAATTGGGAGGAGTAGCAAACACGCCAGAAGATAAAGTTCAACGATATCTGAACATACTGGGAAAGGGGGCCCATGAGAACAAGATGCCATTCAATAAGGAGAAGTGCAGAGATCTACATCTGGGTCAGACAAATGAGAAGCAGCATACTGGAGGGGAGAGACACTTCTGGGGAGCAGGGTGGCTGAACGAGATCTTGGGGCACTTGTGGACTGGAAGCTAAATATGAGCAGACAGTGTGGTATGGCAGTAAACAAGGCTAATGCAGTCTTGGGCTGTATCAACACATACAAATCACAAGATGTCCTAGTCCCACGATATACCACATTGGTCAGACTCCACCTGGAGTCCTGAGTGCAGTTCTGGAGGCCTCACTTCAAAAATGACATGGATAAAATTGTTAGGGTTCTGAGGAGAGCAATGAGGATGATCTGGGGCCAAGGGACCAAGACTTATGGGGAAAGGTTGAGGGACGAGGAGAGGGAGAAGGCTGAAAGGGGACATAATTGCTCTGTTTGTATTTGAAAGGTTGTCACTTAGAGGAGGGCAGGGAATGGCTTGTGTTAGCAGTGTATAAGACCCACAGTAATTGGTTGTAGAACGATATTGGCTCGATATCAGGTAAAAAAAAAATTCAGAGTAGTTCAATAGTGCCTAAGGAAGTAGTGAGCTGCCTAAGGAGGTGGGGAGCTCCCCCTCACTGGCCGTCTTCAAGCAGCGTCTGGACAGATCCTTCTCCTGGATGCTTGAGGCTGATCCTGCACTGAGCAGGGGGTGGGACTGGATGGCCTGCATGGCCCCTTCCCACTCTAGGATTCTCGGTGTCTAGTTCAGCAGTGGAAGGGGCTGCCTAAGGGGGTGGGGAGCTCCCCCTCACTCGTGGTCTTCAAGCAGCGGCTGGACAGATCCTTCTCCTGGATGCTTGAGGCTGATCCTGCACTGAGCAGGGGGAGGGACTAGATGGCCTGCATGGCCCCTTCCCACTCTAGGATTCTCGGTGTCTAGTTCAGCAGTGGAAGGGGCTGCCTAAGGGGGTGGGGAGCTCCCCCTCACTCGTGGTCTTCAAGCAGCGGCTGGACAGATCCTTCTCCTGGATGCTTTTGGCTGATCTTGAACTGACCAGGGGGTGGGACTGGAGGCCTGCATGGCCCCTTCCCACTCTAGGAGTCTAGGAGTCTAGTTCAGCAGTGGAAGGGGCTGTCTAAGGAGGTGGGGAGCTCCCCCTCACTGGCCGTCTTCAAGGAGCGGCTGGACAGATCCTTCTCCTGGATGCTGGAGGCTGATCCTGCACTGAGCAGGGGGAGGGACTGGATGGCCTCCATGGCCCCTTCCCACTCTAGGATTCTAGGAGTCTAGTTCAGCAGTGGAAGGGGCTGCCTAAGGAGGTGGGGAGCTCCCCCTCACTGGCCGTCTTCAAGGAGCGGCTGGACAGATCCTTCTCCTGGATGCTTTTGGCTGATCCTGCACTGAGCAGGGGGAGGGACTAGATGGCCTGCATGGCCCCTTCCCCCTCTAGGATTCTAGGAGTCTAGTTCAGCAGTGGAAGGGGCTGCCTAAGGAGGTGGGGAGCTCCCCCTCACTGGCTGTCTTCAAGCAGCGGCTGGACAGATCCTTCTCCTGGATGCTTTTGGCTGATCTTGAACTGACCAGGGGGTGGGACTGGAGGCCTGCATGGCCCCTTCCCACTCTAGGAGTCTAGGAGTCTAGTTCAGCAGTGGAAGGGGCTGTCTAAGGAGGTGGGGAGCTCCCCCTCACTGGCCGTCTTCAAGCAGCGGCTGGACAGATCCTTCTCTTGGATGCTGGAGGCTGATCCTGCACTGAGCAGGGGGAGGGACTAGATGGCCTGCATGGCCCCTTCCCACTCTAGGATTCTCGGTGTCTAGTTCAGCAGTGGAAGGGGCTGCCTGAGGAGGTGGGGAGCTCCCCCTCACTGGCCGTCTTCAAGCAGCGGCTGGACAGATCCTTCTCCTGGATGCTTTTGGCTGATCTTGAACTGACCAGGGGGTGGGACTGGAGGCCTGCATGGCCCCTTCCCACTCTAGGAGTCTAGGAGTCTAGTTCAGCAGTGGAAGGGGCTGCCTAAGGAGGTGGGGAGCTCCCCCTCACTGGCCGTCTTCAAGCAGCATCTGGACAGATCCTTCTCCTGGATGCTTGAGGCTGATCTTGCCCTGAGGACAGGGTGGGACCAGAGGGCCTGGATGGCCTCTTCCCACTCCTTGATTCTATTGTTCTATGACAGGGCCTTGGGCAGGAAGCTGCATAGTTCTCCCGGGACCTGTATGTGGCTTTTTCTTACTCTCCCAGTGCTGTGGAGCATGATTCATGACTTGATTTCAGGTGGATTCTTCCTACACTACATTGTATGACCCTGTGCTTGTTGAATAATCAAGCCTCAGCAGAGTAAAAAAAAAACAGACTTTCATATATACACTGATGGGGCCTCCCTCCTTTGGGTGTGACAGACCAAGACAAAGATTCAGGGGTTGTGGCCGAGTGAGCACTGACAGCATGAGCTCCAGGTGCAATTCCATGCTTGGAATCCTCAGGAAAGTGACTGTGAATAAAACTCAGTATGCTGGAGCCCCTTTTGCCCATGGCTCACGCAGTCAGATTTCCAAGACCACATACTGCTCAGGACACCACCTCTCAAAAATGATAATGAAAAGCTTTTAAGAAGCCACAGATTTGGAACATCTGACCTGTGTATCTGGGCCTTTTTCAAAAGAAAAAAAATTAGGCTGTCTCACATTTTGAATTTTCCCCATGTTGTAGATAATCCTGCATGGGCTGAAAGAAAACAGTATGTTAATCTCTATAGCAGGTTTTTTAAAACATAAAACCCAAAACTGACAAGAATTGCAGAAATGATACCTGCCCTGGAGCAGCTAGGATGGAGTTGAAGAAGCCCCCGTAATCAGTCTGATTAAGATCAGCTGTCCCTTCAGGCGCTTGGTTTGTTGGAATTCTGACCAGAAGGACCATGGAATTCTGGGTTCGCAGCACCATTCAAGGCAACAGCAACACTGTCAATGAGGACATAGTTTCCAAAAGAAATCTGGATGTGGATCGGATGCACAAGCCAACATGCTCCCAAGGATGCACTGGCTTGGCCTCATCCCGTGCCTCAGTTACATCTCAGATGGACAGCTGCTGTGTGCTCTGCTTGGAGCTACACTTGTCCAAAAGCTGCAGCTTGTGCAGAATGCTGCATGCAGCTGACTGCTGGTCAGAACCAGTTCCTGGAGCACGTCCCCCAATATTGCAGCAGTTGCACTGGTTTCTGATCGACACCTGGGCCCGGTTCAAGGTGTTGGCTTTGAACTTTAAAACCCTACATGGGCCAGTGTGTCTAAAAGACTGTCTTCTCCCCACCTCCCACTGCCTGGGAATTACGATCAAGAGTGATATTTCCCACCAGTCCCACCAGTCCAGGAAGCTTGCGGGTGGGTACACAAGAGAAGTCATTTTCATTGGCTCCCCCATGATGATGGAACAGTCTCCCCTGAGAACTATGCCTGGCCTCCGCTCTCTTGATCTTCAGGAGGCCGCTGAGGGCAGCTACGTTCTTTCCAGCCCTCCATGGATGGAGGTAAGGGGGGAATGGAGGGGTTTTCTGGACTTTTTACTGCCATGTCGTTTGGGTTTTACTGTATTTTTGCTGTCCCTTTTACTGGGGTTTTTTATTGGACGTCTGTAACCTGCCAGTCAGAGGGCGTCACCCCAAGGGTCAGACATGACTCAGTGCTTGCACAGGGGATACCTTTACCTTTAACCTGCCATGAACCCACTCGGGGGTGGCGGGTAATAAATGGAAGGAAGGAAGGAAGGAAGGAAGGAAGGAAGGAAGGAAGGAAGGAAGGAAGGAAGGAAGGAAGGAAGGAAGGAAGGAAGGAAGGAAGGAAGGAAGGAAGGAAGGAAGCTGATTCGTTCTTATGCCCCCTGGCAGTTTTAAATGACTAGTTTTACCATTAGTGTGGGGAGTTGCATTTTACTGCTGTTGACAATGCAACTCACCTTGAGTTCTTATCAGGTAGAATGGCAGCTAATAAATGCTCTAAACAGATGGAGTAGATTTGTTGCTTAGTGAGGCTCTGGATTCGTATTGACTCCTAATGTTGTTCTGATATTATTTGTTTCCAGGAGTGATACCTTCAGAAGCCAAACTGGACAGAAGCCTTGGTCCCTGCAGTGCCAGCAGCCCACTGACCAGCTGAAAGAGGTTTTTTCATCGATACGGAGACTGACAATGGAAACCAAACGGGGGCAGCACTCTGAGATACTATCTTCGTACACCGTTTCCTTTTAATGTCACCTACACTTTAGCTTGTGCCGTGTATAGAGCACTTCCCCCCCCCCTTTGCTTCCCTAGGAAATATTACCTGCAGTTTATAGTGTGCTGAAATATCACTATTGATGCCAAAGATCCAGGGGAGCTTCTCTGCATTCGTCCTAATCCAGAGGACATGATCCACTAGTGGAAACCGGCTGTCATGTATTTCAGGGACTCACAGCAGACATTAGATTTGCATGTTTATCTACAGCCTAACATACAAGTTGCCTTTTATTTTTCATGGAATATGCACACTTGTATATGAACAGGAATTGAAAGAAATACAGGGTGGATAAATTACTTTTGTAAGACGCACATCGAGTTTATACTAATGGGAACCGGCATGTATGCAGGAGCCTGGTTTTGATTGGGACATCTGTTGGTCACAGAACAAATTCTGAAATCCATAAATGCAGTGAGAAACAGCCCAGATGTTCCAAAACTGACTCAGATGTACCAAAGCTGCTAATGTCAGAATCAGAAGACCTTTATCGTCATACAGGGCGAATGTCTTTTCTTTCAATGAACACATTGCTTATGCAGCAGGAGCCGACCTTTCACACACAAAAAGATGAGAACATCAGTTTTTTTGGGGGGGGGGAGATTTTTGCAGAATATTTTAAGTTCCATTTAACCCAAATGTGTGTGTGTATAAAACAGGCAGAACATAAAGTAGTAGAGCTCTTCCGAAGTTGTTTGTGAAGTCACGTTTTGGAATTCAGAAATATTAAGCCATGTAATGCAAAATCATTTGGATTTTACATTATATTTCCACTTCAAATTGAAGTTCAGAAAGTGCAGAGAAACTCACTTGGAGTAAGAAGACTAGGAAGGATGCATGTCCTGTGTGCTAACGGTGGAGATAAGGGGATGTTGTATTCTCATTAAATTTAAATTTAGATCCTTATCATTTCAGTAAAAATTAGTTCTAGTCATGGCCGATTCATAGAAGCATCCTGGGTTTGAATCCAGCCCGTTGTGCCCAATCAAGGTGGGAGACAGGGGGCAATCCTATGCAGATCCTCAGAAGTAAAGTCCATTTTACTCAATGGGTCTTATGTCCAGAAAGGTGTACTTGGGCCTACAGCAGGCCTGTTCCTTTCTGCCTCCTACCTGCTATCAATGGTTACCATGTCTCTTGGGTCAGCAGAAGGGATCCTCCTCATCAGTCAGCCTCATCGGGACTCTGCATTTGTCATCATTGCTTTGTCTGTGAGGAAGGTCTCTTCCCCTACCTCCACTTCCTCCTCCCCACCCTGGAGAGCCACCGTGGTGTAGAGTTTAAAGTGCACAGGAATCTAATTGGGAGAAGTGGGTTTGATTCCCCACTCCTTTTCCACATGCATACCTTGGGCTAGCCACAATTCTTGCAGAGTTCTCTCCGCCCCACCTGCCTCACAGGGTGTCTGCTGTGGGGAGGTGAAGGTGAAGGTGCCTGTAAGCTGCTTTGGGGCTCCTTCCAGTAGTGAAAAGTGGGGTATTAAAGAACAGCTTTTCTTTCCAAGGTGCATAGGAATGGTGAGCTGGGAACGGACTATCCTTCCTAAAGAACTGGTCGAAATCAGCCTGGGCTTCCAAGCTAATATGAACTTTTGGGATTCCATCAGCATGGCTGGTCGTCAACCAGACCGTCTCCAAGAAATCCGGCCCATGTTTTCAGGAAGAGAAGAAATCCATATGTATTTCTGTGTAGGAGCACAGAGCGTTTTGCCAAGTATTCAAGACTTTCCAGGCTGTGTTTACTTGCATGGCCTTGAGTTGGACCGGCCTCTACTCCATTGGCTGTTCTGAAGTGGGCTTTTCACAGTCCCTTGGACTTGAGGCCGCTTGCTGTCTGCACATGGTGTGGCTTTCCGTACACTGATGACTGCTCCACACACATTCTTGGTCCGTTTTTTATTCCGTCACGAGGTAATGATGGACGGTACAGCCCACAGCACAGATGACGCCTTCCTCTCACCCTTCCTCGCATTTGTCAATGGGGCTCATTCATACGTTCAGCTGCCGGCCCCCAAGTGTAAAGAAATCCAGTGGGGTGCCCCTGGCCAGAACTGTGAAGAAGTGTGGCTCTTGGCACCCCCTATCTATGTAGATGGGACACACGATGAAGTAACTAGAAGCTCTCAAATGTTTCCTCACTAGAGCTAGAGAAAGGAACCAGGGAGCAACTTTGTATTTTCCCTTAGCTGCTTCTCTCTCCCTGCCTCCTGAAGGCAAGGCTGGGTCTGTCCTGACATCCCTACGGCAGCCGGTTTTGGTGCTTGGGCTCTTCGGCTGAAACCAGCAGCAAGAGGACTTAGAAGGGCTAATGAACAAGTCCTAGACCGTTAGGATAAACACACAAAAGCCAAGTGAAGAAAAGAGGCATTGAACGGCCGGGACTGGGATGGCACAGTGCAGTAAGCAGGCATGCGTATATGGTCTCAGAGAACCCTTTCAAAGGAGGAGAGATGCCAGCACATCCCTTCGGCACACCTGCCTTGCTTCCCATCCTCTCAGTGTGTCCAGAAGGGCAGCTGACCCCTCTGCCGCTGCTGCTGCTGCTGGTTAAATGGGGCACATTCCACTTCCCACTGCAGCTGAGGCCAGGACATTCAGCAGAGGACGCTGGGCAGAGATGGGAGAAGTTCACGTGTTCCATTCCCTCTTCACATCTACCATAGTTGAATAGACTAAAAATTCACCTTTTGTTTGGCACTAATACAGCTTTGCTTGGCTCTCCCTCTCTGTGATTCCCCCCTGCTAGGCCCTACCATAAGGATTCTCTCCTCTGCACAAACACTGCATTGGACCACAGCGATAAAAGGAAAGCAATTGTACCAAAGCTGGCATTTTTGCTGCTGAAAGTTTTGTCTGCTGGGATTTAGAAGTTAAAAAAGGCCCTCTGCATGTGCAAGATGGAGCTTTACAGAGAGTCCTCAGGAGTCCAACTCCTGCCCCCCATTCAGTGCTGGTCCACAGTTCCATCAAACGAAGGGCATGACCTCCTCAGTTCAAACCTACTGCCTTTTCTAATTAGATGCTGTCTCCTTTTGGAATTGCTCCAGTGCCTCTTGAATGCACCCAGAAATCCATCATCCTTTCCATGGCTCTCTTGCAAAGGCCCACCATTTCCAGTGCAGGAGTGAAATGCGCGTGGGGACATGCTGTACACAATAGCAGCCATGCAGCTGTCTCACCTTGCATTCAGTTGGGTGTCATGTCTTGCTCAGGCAAGTTGCTGGTCAGGGGTGTGTGGTTCGGGTTGCAAAATTCTGAAATTCGTATTTGTGGATTCTGTGTGGACCCACCTGGGTCTGTGCTCCAGCAGAGCTGCCACGAAGAGGAGCTAGCAAGCTTCATTAAGACTCTCTTCGCTCCCAGGGGGGCAACCCCTCCCTTCTAGAGGAGCGGACTTTTCCACCCAAAAGTCACATGACAATGGGAGGGGTTAGCACTAGGGTTGGGCGCTTCAGTGCCCAAAGTGGCCGTTCGCTCCCGATGCAGCCTGTGCCACGCTGCAGCGAACGGCCACTTTGGGCACGGGAGCGAACGGCCTCCTTGGGCCCCAAAGTGTCCAACCCTGGTTAGCTCTCCTCCCTCAGGTCTCTCTCTGCTGCCGCTTTGAGAGGACATAACCACAAGCTGCGTGTCCGTGTGCTTCAGGTAGACTCTCTGAGGAGAAAAGACACAATATGAAAAGAAAAATGGCACTTTTGAAGAAATGCTCTGTTTGTGGAGCTAAGATGGCCCGAGCAGATCGGCATGAGGCCCGTCTTTTGTGCCTGGGTGAGGACCACACGACCTCTTCCTATAAGGCCTGTCCTCAACTCACTCCGAAGGCCAGGGATGGGGGAGCTAATCAGTTGACGGTCTCTCTTTGGGGACGGGCTTTAAAAGCCTCTGCTCCAGGGACTGAGAAGAGCCTATACAGGGGAAAGTCACCTATAGCCCTTTTGGTCACTTGCTCAACTACTGTTGGACCTCTGGGAGGGCAGCCTCATCGCCACTGGCTAAGAAGGCCACAAAATTGGCTGAGACTTCAGTTCGACTGTGTTCCCGCTCCCAATGTTGGGAATCCCGTTCCCCAAAGGGTGTGGGTGGTGGAGCGTTTGGTATCGACCAGCCATCAGTGCAGAGAGAACTGGCTTTGCAGGGACTCAGCATCGATGAGCTTCATTGAGCCCAGTCAACAATTAGGTCCCATTGCATCTGCTCCGGAACCAACACTCCCAGTTCTCAGCAGAGCTATGATGATATCCGGCAGCTGGTGTTGAAGCGTCAATGCTGAGAATTCCCAATTTTTTCCAACAGTTCCAAGGCTGGGTCTCCATTCTAACGACAATTCTGCAAAGGTGGAACAATTTGGGCGGTTAAAGCTGTTCATCTGACCGTCTTTCTTCAATGTCATTGTTCACTGGCCGCTTGGAGTATCGGGATTCTTCTCTCATTGACACCAGACCCGGTTCCAATAGGGAGGAATCATGGGACAGAGCTTCCATAGTCAGCTCTGAGATAGCCTCTCTGCCACCTCCGGGTGACATTGTGGGATATCAGTCGACTGTCTTCCTCTCCAAGAATGTTAAGTTCTATTTGGAGCAAATCAGGATGGTAAAAGACCTTAATCTGGATTATGTGCCCACGGCTGTTAAATCTCAGGACTCATTCATGGATGTGTTGTATTCCCCTGACGTGGGGATAGTAGCGCTCCCTTAAGGAGTGAGTTGGTTTTTAAAGTGTGGGAGTCTCCAGTCTCTACTGCTCCCTCATCAAGAAGGTTTGAATCCTTGTAGGAAGTGAAAGAGGAAGGTTGCCAGTCTTTATTCAAGCATCCCAAGGCCACCTCCATCTTTTCTGCAGTATTGCCTGCAAAGGGTAGATCTGAATTACAGTTATCCCTCCTAGATTGGGACGGCACATGCATTGACACCTTTGGCCATAAGGCGTATTTGTCAGGTGTGATGAGTGTTCATGTATCCAATTTCAAAACTATTAATGAGTTGCTACACGGTCTCCCTTTGGGATAAGCTGACCCCTTTCATTGCACACCTTCCACCAGATAGACAGGGTCTAGCAAAGACCTTAATAATGGAAGGGCAATGACCCAGCAAGTGGCAGATTATTGCTGCCCAACATGGAGCGGGCTGCCACAGCAGGTCCATGGCAACTGCTGTACTAATGCGCTGTTTTTCATGGTTTTGTTCCTGCACACTCCCTGCTGACACAAGAGTGAAACTTGAAGATCTCCCCTTTGAAGGAAATGATTTATTTCGTGCAGAGCTAGATCCTACATTGGACTGAATGCCAAAATATTGCCTAACAGCTAAGAGTCTTGGCATCACAGTTGGATCCTATGGTTCATCGCACCAGGGGTATGCTCAGAAGGGCCCTTCCTGGAAGCAAGGTGCAAGGCCTTGCAAATATCCTGAACTCAGGTTTCAGGCATACTCCCCACGTCATAGACAATCTTACTCTTCTCATCATAGAAGAGGAGGTAACCGCAATAGGTCAGCCATGACCACTGCTAGGGATCCGCAGGGATGCTCTGCCTCCTCCCAATGACTATCTGCCCAGTTGGTGTTTCATTATAGATTATGTTTATTGATGGTTGGAAGTCTGTTGCACCAAGTTCCTGGGTCCTTTCTATAATAAACATTGGCTATTATACTTTCATTGATTACCCCTCCCCTTAATGCCCCACCATGGGCCAGGAACTCCCCGACCTGATTTTGGACTTAGAATTGCAGGACATCCTGAGTAAAGAAGGGGCACAGTCCTCAGGCCCGATCCATATTCAGCCCGGGTTCTATTTGAGATACTATTGCAAAGAAGTCGGGGGAAACACCCTATTTTAGTTCTCAGGCTCTAAATGCCTTCCTTATAGGAAAAATTGTATGCTATCCCTGCATGAGCTACTCCCAGTGCTGTGCGAGGGCCTCTGGCTTGCAAATCTAAAGTTAAAGGATGCATATTTCCATGTTAGCATCCACCCAGACTGTATAAGATACTTAAGGTTTGCCCGTGCTGGGATGCATTACGACTATATAGTATTGCCATTTGGGTTCGCATCCACCCCCAGGGTATTGACTAAATTTGTCAATGCCCTGGTTTCCCATCTCAGGATACAAGGCCCTCTTGTAGATGACTGGCTGTTTGTGGGGGATTTCAGTGCTGCCTTACACTCAGCTGAGCAATTCATGCTTGGTTTGCTAGATAGATTGGGGTTTTGGACAAGTCTGTTCTAACCCCAGCTACAGATAACTCCCATTGTATACGGCACTGGTCAGACCACACCTGGAATACTGTGTGCAGTTCTGGAGGCCTCACTTCAAGAAGGACATAGATAAAACTGAAAGGGTACAGAGGAGAGCGATGAAGATGATCTGGGGCCAAGGGACCAGGCCCTATGAAGATAGGTTGAGGGACTTGGGAATGTTCAGCCTGGAGAAAAGGAGGTTGAGAGGGGGACATGATAGCCCTCTTTAAGTATTTGAAAGGTTGTCATTTGGAGGAGGGCAGGATGCTGTTCCCATTGGCTGCAGAGGAAAGGACACGCCGTAATGGGTTTAAACTACAAGTACAACGATATAGGCTAGATATCAGGAAAAATTCTTTCACAGTCAGAGTAGTTCAGCAGTGGAATAGGCTGCCTAAGGAGGTGGGGAGCTCCCCCTCACTGGCAGTCTTCAAGCAAAGGTTGGATACACACTTTTCTTGGATGCTTTAGGATGCTTAGGGCTGATCCTGCGTTGAGCACGGGGTTGGACTAGATGGCCTGTATGGCCCCTTACAACTCTATCATTCTATGATTCTATGTTGAGTTTACAGGGGGCCATTTAAACTCCTGCATTGCCCTTGCAACCCTCCTGGAGGGCTGAATGGCTAAAGTTAGGGGCTTAATACATCACTTCCTCTACAACACGTATCAATCAGCATGGAACATTCAGAGGTTGCTTGGTCATATATCAGCATCTACTTTGGTTGTCCCCTTTGACCAGCCTTTGACGAGACTGCTCCAAAGCTGGTTCATCTGCCATGTCTGATCCCAGCTGGATTCCAAATGGAAATGGTTCTCCAGTCCCAGACAGGTCCAATCTTTCCTTAAGTGGTGGATAGATTATACGAACCTATGTGTAGACACGCCCTTGGGTGCCAGGATGCCCGAGGTAGAATCATAGAGTTGGAAGGGGCCATACAGGCCATCTAGTCCAACCCCCTGCTCAACGCAGGATTAGCCCTAAGCATCCTAAAGCATCCAAGAAAAGTGTGTATCCAACCTTTGCTTGAAGACTTCCAGTGAGGGGGCACTCACCACCTCCTTAGGCAGCCTATTCCACTGCTGAACGACTCTGACTGAGAAAAACTTTTTCCTGATATCTAGCCTATATCGTTGTACTTGAAGTTTAAACCCATTACTGCGTGTCCTTTCCTCTGCAGCCAGCAGAAACAGCATCCTGCCCTCCTCCAAGTGACAACCTTTCAAATACTTAAAGAGGGCTATCATGTCCCCTCTCAACCTCCTTTTCTCCAGGCTGAACATTCCCAAGTCCCTCAACCTATCTTCATAGGGCTTGGTCCCTTGGCCCCAGATCATCTTCGTCGCTCTCCTCTGTACCCTTTCAATTTTATCAATGTCCTTCTTGAAGTGAGGCCTCCAGAACTGCACACAGTACTCCAGGTGTGGTCTGACCAGTGCCGTATACAATGGGACTATGACATCTTGTGATTTTGATGTGATGCCTCTGTTGATACAGCCCAAAATGGCATTTGCCTTTTTTACCGCTGCATCACACTGCCTGCTCATGTTTAGTTTACAATCCACAAGTACCCCAAGGTCTCGTTCACACACAGTGCTACCTAGAAGCGTATCCCCCATCCAGTAGGCATGCTTTTCATTTTTCTGACCCAGATGCAGAACTTTACACTTATCTTTATTAAATTGCATCTTGTTCTCATTTGCCCATTTTCCCATTGTGTTCAGATCTCGTTGAACTCTGTCTCTATCTTCCGGAGTATTTGCCAGTCCTCCCAATTTGGTGTCATCTGCAAACTTGATGAGTAGTCCCTCCACCCCCTCATCTAGATCATTAATAAATATGTTAAAAAGTACCGGGCCGAGCACCGAACCCTGAGGTACCCCGCTACTCACCTCTCTCCAGTCTGATGAAACACCATTGACAACAACTTTTTGAGTGCGGTTCTCTAACCAATTCCCTATCCACCTAACGATCTGAAAATCCAGATTGCAGTCCTTCAACTTATCCATCAGAACATCATGGGGAACCTTGTCAAAAGCTTTACTAAAATCCAAGTAAATGACATCAACCAAATTTCCCCGATCCAGCAAACCTGTTACTTGGTCAAAAAAGGAAACTAGGTTGGTCTGGCAGGACCTGTTGGAGACAAATCCATGCTGACTTCCTTGGATCACCAAATTGTCCTCCAGATGTTTGCAGATCGCTCCCTTTAATATCTGCTCCATTATCTTCCCCACAACAGAGGTCAGACTCACTGGTCTGTAGTTTCCCGGGTCATCCTTCCTCCCTTTTTTGAAGATCGGAATAACGTTTGCTCTTTTCCAGTCCTCCGGGACATCTCCAGTCCTTAAAGAGGTTCCGAAGATGATGGACAAGGGCTGTGCAAGTTCTCTGGAAAGTTCTTTGAGTACTCTCGGGTGCATTTCATCTGGACCAGGGGATTTGAACTCATCCAGTGCAGCTAAATGCCTCTCGACCACCTCTCTATCCATGTTAACCTGCCACCCAGACACTATCCTTTGGCTACAGCCATCTCTAGATGTGCCTAAACACTTAGACCTGTGGGAAAAAACAGACGTAAAATAGGCACTAAGCCTTTCTGCTTTCTCTGCATCTTTCGTTAGAGTTTGTCCATCCGCACCCAACAGCGGGCCTATTGCCTCCTTTACTTTACGTTTGCTCCTCACGTAACTGAAAAATCTTTTCTTGTTAGAATGGGCTTCCCTGGCCAATCTTAGCTCACTCTCAGCTTTGGCCTTTCTGATGATTGATCTACAGTGCCTAGTAACCTGTAGGTACTCTTCTTTAGAGCTCTGTCGTTCCCTCCATTTCCTGAACATTTTCCTTTTCTTTCTTAGTTCCTCTTGAAGTTCTCTGTTCATCCAAATAGGCTTCTTAGAGCTCCTGCAGTGTTTTCGTCTTTCTGGAATAGGTCTGTTTTACAGTTGCCTCTCTCTTGGGATAGGGGGCTTAGTATGATTTCCAAGTTGCTCCTGGCTCCTGGTCCCTTTTTGAGGCTGGGTTGCATAGACCTTAGGGTGGTGAAGCTGGCTCTTATTTCTTTTTGAGATCACATTGTCAGCTGCAAAGTTCTGATAAAAACAGACAGTACCTCTGCTATGTACTACATCAACAAACAGGGAGGTACAGGTTCATTAAGACTGTTGAGAATGGTCCCAGACCTATGACTCTGGGGAATAGAGCACTGTTGATGTGACAACTATTCACATAGCAGGAGAACAAAACACTCTAGCCAACACCCTGAGTTGCATCTCAAATTTGGACCACAAATAGTGATTAACTCACAATTACCTGCAGCCAGTTTTCAAAATATGGGTGGGGCATACATCAAATATATATTTTTGCCACCGTTGACAAAACACACAATGTGAACAGTTTCGTTCCTGATCAGGTATAAGTCCAGACTCCCACGTGGATGTTTTTCAATTTCACTAGAAGGGACACATTTTTTGTTCCCCACTTGTGGGCTTCTCAAAAGGGCGCTCCAGAAACTACAAGCGTAAAGGTCACAGTGTATTTTGATTCCCCCTTATTGGCCTCAGAAAGTCTGGTTATTACTTTTCCTCCAGGTATCCCAGGGGAAATTCCTCCATTTTCCGGTTGTGCCAGACCTTCAGGTATGGTCCCAAGGCTACCCAGATGTCCCTCACCTCCACCTCACTACATGGCTGATAAAGGACCTGGGGATGAGTCCAACAATGTAACTGCAGTAATTTGAACAGAGAGTAAGCCCTTAACCGGACAGTCCAAAATGGGCATCATTCCTCGATTGGGCCCAGGCCAGGGGTATAAACCCAGTTTTGAGAAAGGTTCACAACATATTAATTTACCTGTTATCTTTGAAGGACAAAAGTTTGGCGAATTAATCAAGGTCTATTTGGCTGGGTTTTTGGCATATCACAATCGATGGTCACGCACTTTTTGCAGATAAAGATCTTAAACAGTTTATGAAAGGCTTAATTAATTTGTTTTCCCCTGTACCTACCTCAACCCCACAATAGAGCCTGTCCTTCATTCTTATGCTGTTATCAGATAAACTTCCCTGTCTTATAAGACAGATTTCCTGGTGGCCATAACATCAGCTAGGAGAGTTAATCATTTTGTGCGACCTTCCTTTTCTGCAAGTTTTCCAGGTTAAGTTGATAGCTTGGGTTCCTATCCAAAGTCTCCAAGTTTCACTGGGGTCAGAAGGTCACACTTCCCATATTCTTTCCCAACTCTACCTACCAAGCAGAAAGAAACCATACCATAGATGTCTGTGTTATTTAATTTGGATAGAACAAAGTATTTTAGGAAAGATGGATACCTATTTGTGTGCTTCAGAGTTAGAAGAAGAAGAAGAAGAAGAAGAAGAAGAAGAAGAAGAAGAAGAGTTGGTTCTTATATGCCGCTTTCCCCTACCCGAAGGAGGCTCAAAGCGGCTTACAGTCGCCTTTCCATTCCTCTCCCCACAACAGACACCCTGTGAGGTGGGTGAGGCTGAGAGAGCCCTGATATTCCTGCTCAGTCAGAACAGTTTTATCAGTGCCGTGGTGAGCCCAAAGTCACCCAGCGAGCCCAAGGTCACCCAGCTGGCTGCATGTGGGGGAGCGCAGATTCGAACCTGGTGTACCAGATTAGAAGTCCATACGCCTAACCACTACACCAAACTGGCTCTCCACACTGAGGCATGGCCACCACAGCTCAGATGATATCTAGCTGGATTGTAGCAGTAATCAGGATAGCATACAACATAGCTAATCCTGACTACTAGTGAATGCCTACTTTATGAGAGCCCAGGCCTCCTCAGCAGCCTTTGAATCTGGAATGTTGATGGCTGACAACTGCGACATCCACCGTCATTCAACATTATGTGATGGATACCAATTCTTGCTGACAAGTGACTGTGAAGAAGATGATTTTGCAGATACTCTTCCGTTAGTTAGTCCACAGCCACCTCCTAGGTGTATAATCTTGCTTTTCTCCCATGTGGGACTGCACAGAATCCACCAAGATGAAAACAGGGTTGCAACTGCTATTCAATGAATGTACTTCTGTGCAGTCACACATCCCTCCCTCCTCCACTGTGGACTGGTATTTACATATCTCTGTTGCAGCAGTAAAGTGAAAGCTGAGGGATAAGTGTTAACCCTTCCCACATCATGTGACTTAAGTGGGAAAGTCAGCTCTCTAGAAGGGAGTGAAGAGAGTATTTTAAAAGCTTGCTAGCTCCTCTTCATGGCAGGCGTGCTGAAGCGCAGACCTATGTGGGCACTGACTGGGGAACTGAGAAATGTGCAAAGGCACCTGGGCAGCATGACAGAACGCTGAAGCCAGTCTCCTGTGGAATGGATGCATGAGTGGGCTGAAACCAGGAATGTAGAGGAGCGCACGCATGTGCTTTAAAAGGGAACTAAGTTGAGCAACAATGACCATGTTTTTGCCTCCCATATGTCCCCCTATTTTGAACTGCAGCAGCAGCTGTGGCCCTGACATTGGGGACCTGTTGTGCTGGACACATGTCTTTACAGAAGAGATGGAATGACAGTAGACTTGAAACTGCTGGGCTTCTGTTCTGTTGCAATGCTGACAATCCCCACATCTAAAGAGATGTGCTTGGTCTCAACCAGCCTGTTGGAATGAGCTACTGACAGAAATGTGGGCCCTTATGGCGCTCTCGAACTTCCAAAGGGTGTGCAAAACAGCGCTCTTCCACCAGGCATTTGGTTGAGGTCCTGGCTGTACCTCAACTATCCACCAGTGCCCCCTGCCTGCCCCCATTTTGGGTGCTACTGTTGGATGAGTACCCCCTCTTCAAGCTGGGTTCCTCTGAAATACAGCCCAGTTGATTTGCTGGCCCATGGGATTGTTCATCTAGAATGAAGCAAGTTAATGGGATTTAGGAATCTGGTTTTAATTGAGTTTTGGAATGTTTTGCTAGATGTATCTTGTATTTTGTATTCTTTTATTGTTCACCACCCCAGGACCAACTTTTGGAGAGGGGTGGTTTAGAAATCCCAAAATAAAATTTTAAAATAAACGTTCAGCACATGAACAGTGCAAACCCTCCGTTCTTAGATCTCCTACGCCAGCAAGATCCCCAAGGTCTTCCTCAGTCTACCTGTTGCAGTGCACTGTGGCCTTTTCAAACCTCCCTCCCTTGCCTGATGCAGGCCAGGTCTAGATGGTGCAGGTGCCCCTCCTAGCGACTATTGAACAAAAGCAGAGAAACAGTGAGGAGGCAGGATCACAGCGGGAATCACTCTCTCCATTTGCAAGCCACTGTGAGAAACCCTGTAGAGAAGAGTCAACCCCTCCTTGTCACAAAGAGGCAGGATCTACATGGGGATCTACCGCCGCCCCAAACGGCGCTGGGAAGGCCGTTCTCCATGCACAGCCTGCACAGGTGCCCAATGGAGACAGGCAGTTATGGCCCTCCACTGTCTGCAGGGTGACCCCCAACCTTCAGTGGTGCCTCGGTCCCATCCTCCCCCCACCCCGGTTGTCCCTAAAAAACTACGCTTGCCCCTTTTCAAAACACTGCAAGCATTTGAATCCCACCAGAATCCTTCCTCTGGCCGAATGCTACTAATGTTCAAGAAATAAAGTGGGATAAAGGCAGAATGTGACCAGGAAAAAAATCTGTTTTTTCCTCCGCCTTCGTTTGAGAATCCTTGAAACATCTGGCCTGATGAAGACTTCTGAGCAGCTTGAAAGCCAGCACTCTGCTCTGACCATGATAAAAGCCGTTGCATGGATTTTGCAAAGAAAGGAAACACTCTTGGAGATTTATAGCATGTCTGTTCCTTGGCCAGCCGGCTTCATCTCTCCTGCACGGCAGAGGCCAGGCAGAACGGCCCGCTGCTGGAATCAAGTCAAGTTTTAGAGTCTTTTTAAATTGAAGCTGGAGCCGGAGAGGAAATATTAAAATCCTACATATACAACTTCTGTCTGCGGGAGGGAGAAAAGAACATGAAAATTAAGAACTCAGTAATGGATACAGTTCTATCCTATTTAAAGAGTGTGAGATAGCTCCCCCCCCTCCCCCTCTTAATTGCTGAAAAAAACAAATGAACTCACGTACAAAAAAGAAAATGCCCGGGCTCTTTAAAATCTTGTATTTAATTAACACAAGCCATTGTGTATAAAAACAAGTCAGATCAAAGGGGGAGTTTGCTTCCAAGGATAAAATGAACAATTCAAATTACATGTGATAAAAAAATTGCAAATCAATACATCCATCCTTTCTAAAAATCTAAAAATACAGCAGTTGTTAATTTATTAATAGTACTCCTGAAGTACTTTGTGTAGTTCTGGAAACCTCACTTCAAAAAGGACATGGGCAAAGTCGAGAGGATGCAGAGAAGAGTGAGGAGGGGGACCCAGGGCCTGGGGGCCAAGCCCTAGGAGGAGAGGCCTGGTGCAGCCTGGTTTGTTTATTTATTCATTTAAATTCAGCTTCTGTCCTGCCCTTCCCATTGACTAGCTTGTGGTGGCTAACAAATCATAAAAACCCCTTTTAGACAATATAGATGAGAGGGAACACGGTTACTCTCTAAGTAGTTCAAAGGTTGTGACTTGGAGGAGGGCAGGGAGTGGTTCCTGTGGGCAGCAGAGGAGGGGACCAGGAGTAATGGATTCAAACTATATGTACAATGGGACGGGCTAGATATCGGGGGTGGGGGGAATTCACAGAGTAGTTCAGCCTTGGAATGGGCTGCCTAAGGAGGTGGGGAGATCCCCCTCACTGGCCATCTTCAAGCAGTGGCTGGACAGATCCTTCTCCTGGATGCTTGAGGCTGATGCTGCACTGAGCAGGGGGTGGGACTAGATGGCCTGCATGGCCCCTTCCCTCTCTAGGATTCTAGGAGTCTAGTTCAGCAGTGGAAGGGGCTGCCTAAGGAGGTGGGGAGCTCCCACTCACTGGCCATCTTCAAGCAGTGGCTGGACAGATCCTTCTCCTGGATGCTTGAGGCTGATCCTGCACTGAGCAGGGGGTGGACTAGATGGCCTCCATGGCCCCTTCCCACTCTAGGATTCTAGGAGTCTAGTTCAGCAGTGGAAGGGGCTGCCTAAGGAGGTGGGGAGCTCCCACTCACTGGCCATCTTCAAGCAGTGGCTGGACAGATCCTTCTCCTGGATGCTTGAGGCTGATCCTGCACTGAGCAGGGGGTGGACTAGATGGCCTGCATGGCCCCTTCCCTCTCTAGGATTCTAGGAGTCTAGTTCAGCAGTGGAAGAGGCTGCCTAAGGAGGTGGGGAGCTCCCCCTCCCTGGCCGTCTTCAAGCAGCGGCTGGACAGATCCTTCTCCTGGATGCTGGAGGCTGATCCTGCCCTGAGCAGGGGGTGGGACTAGATGGCCTGCATGGCCCCTTCCCTCTCTAGGATTCTAGGAGTCTAGTTCAGCAGGGGAATGGGCTGCCTAAGGAGGTGGGGAGCTCCCCCTCCCTGGCCGTCTTCAAGCAGCGGCTGGACAGATCCTTCTCCTGGATGCTGGAGGCTGATCCTGCCCTGAGCAGGGGGTGGGACTAGATGGCCTGCATGGCCCCTTCCCTCTCTAGGATTCTAGGAGTCTAGTTCAGCAGGGGAATGGGCTGCCTAAGGAGGTGGGGAGCTCCCCCTCCCTGGCCGTCTTCAAGCAGCGGCTGGACAGATCCTTCTCCTGGATGCTTGAGGCTGATCCTGCACTGAGCAGGGGGTGGGACTAGATGGCCTGCATGGCCCCTTCTGAGCCCCCCCTCACTGGCTGTCTTCAAGCACTGGGCGGAGATGGGAGACGCCTCAAACATGGCTTGTTTCCTCTCTCAAGCGGCTGGGCTCCTTTGGGCTCTGCTTGCCTGGCTCTGTGGCCTGCAAGCCAGCTCTGGCTTTGCCTTCTCTGGTACCAGGTGCTCCTGGAGCCCAACTCTTCTAATGATTTGCACCTGGGGTCGATCACTCAGCCCTTGGTGCAACGTATGGGGGATGCCCTCTTTCAAGGCAGCTTGATGGGGATGCATGTGGAGGTGAGATGTTTCCCTGCTTGGCAGAGTATGAGCTTTTGTGAGTAGCTGCTCACTCCTTAAGGCACCGACCACAAATGTTGCTAGTCTTTTAAGGTCCTACTTTTGTACTGTTTTTCTTTTTTTAACAGACCGATTCACATAGCTGCCCATCTTAATTTATCTCTGGGCAGAATTTCCAATTTGCTGACATCAAAATAGGACAGATGGTGTTTGCAGATTACAGATGTAGCAGAGCAGTCATGGGAAACTGATGGATCTTGTAGGGTCAACACCCACAGAAGCCATCAAATGCTTGGGAAGCTACAGGGAGGGGCCATGGCAGGGATGCTGGTGCCCAGGGGATAAGCCCCCCCCCCCAGTGCATGTTGCTTTGCAGACTACTGTGGCATGCTCATAGTTAAAGCCTTTAAAAACAAAGACAGAGAGGTCAGTAGACGGGCCTCTTAGCAGTCCAGAGCACCGGTCTTCTTCTTCACACAGCAGCCGTGGCCTTGAGCAAGTAGAGAGAGAGGAATGTGCAGCAGGACTCTCGGAGCACTTAAAAACATTTCAGAAAGCCAATGGTTTCCACTGTAGGGCACATTACGTCTTGTCCCATGGTGGCTCAGAGTTCTGCTGATGCCTCTAGTCCTAGGCGAACACAACTTGTGGCACGTTTTGTGCATATTTTTGTCACTTTTTATGCAAGTTGTTTGGGGCTTCCAATTTAGCCATGTCTCTTGCTGAAGCAGGCATTCCGTGAAAACACTCTGGTCAGCTCACTTTGAAGACAAGACTGGCTAGTAGGATTTTGAGACCGCTGATTTGCATGGGATAAAGCCAAATGAACCAAAATGTCAAATACTTGTGACATCCTTTCCCCACAAAAAACCAGGCGTGAACAAGGAGAGTCTGAAACAAAGAAAGGGAGCATTATTGTTTGTTGGAGAAAGTCAATGGGACCTTCTTGGAATGTGCAGCTGCTCCCAATGCCTGGCGTGTGGGTTGAGCTTCACGTCCCTTTCCCGACCCCCTCATGCCCGTCTGTTTAGGGTCACAGCCAGTGTGTCTGAGAAATATGGATCTACGTCCTCAAAGCTTGTCCTACCAATAATTACTATTCAAATATCTTGGGCTGCAGAATCTTTATTGTTACAAAGAGTTTTAAAAATAAAACCCAGAAGAGAATCAGTGTTTAGCATGATGTAGTAAGATGGTGTATTATAGCCCCATCTGGTGGAACCTGCTAGACATTACTCAATTTACCATTTACTACGGCAGGACAGAATGTTTGAATGGGACAGCAAAAGGCTCCAGCATATAGATCACCAACATCCTGAATGTTTAGGGACATCACATTAATATATTTTTACAGTACTTTTAGAGCACACATTAATATACTGTATTCAAATGGTTGCAAAACTTTCCCCCCAAGATTTATTGTTTCTCTTTGTTTCCCTCTGGAATCTGTGCTCCAGGACCAATAGAGATTTGCCTCTTCTCTGAGAGGCTGCTTGCTTGCTTGCTTGCTTGCTGGCTCCCCAGCTCCCCCCCCCCCATATCCTCATCGCGGAGCCTCGTGCTGCTTCTGCACAAGCAGTCAAAAGGAGGAGAAATTCTCCACCTTCC
Organism: Paroedura picta; assembly: GCF_049243985.1. Taxonomy (NCBI): domain Eukaryota; kingdom Metazoa; phylum Chordata; class Lepidosauria; order Squamata; family Gekkonidae; genus Paroedura; species Paroedura picta. The sequence goes on along the minus strand of NC_135374.1, from coordinate 123,327,482 downwards.
CCCAATCAAGTGAAGAGCCTTTTCTGTTTCAAATCGGGAAAATAATGAAGAACACCTGAGCTCAAATCAATCTGAATTCAACAGGAATAAACAAAGTAAGTGCAGATTCAGCCCTGGTCTCTCCATCTGGGTCTGGATGCTGTGCCTGATGAGGAGAGAGGGAGGGTGGGAGGGGGCTTCTTTTGCATCCCCGAAAGCCCAGCTTCCTAGAGAGACCAAGCAAGGAAGGGGAGAAGCAGCCTCAGTCACTGGAGAGCCAAAGAGATGGGGGAGACGTTGACGGCAAATCTTCAGGGCACTGTTCTTCTCTTTGATTTCTGCATCACCTAAATTCCTGGCACCCAGAACCGTAAGGCACATGCCTTATCCTTCCAGCCCCAGGATATGGGTGACTCCAAGACTGCAGCTAATCCACCTGCAGTCCTGCCATCTTTGCCACTGCACCAGCCAACCCCGCATTCATCCAACAGGTGAAGGAGAAGCAGCAAGAGGACCCTGGACCCAGACACAGGTGCCCCAGGTCAGCCAGCAGCCAGGCAGCTCCTCTGAATTCCACAAACAGCCAGGGATCCCATACCACTGTGACTGGATGGTCCCCCCAGCCCCCAAGCTCCAGGACCAACCCCTTCACGTCTCTCATGACAATCCTGCAGCTGGGCACTTTGGAAAGTTCAAGACTCTATCTTTGGCAACCCGCTATTTCTGGTGGCCACAGGCAAAGGCTGATGTCTTCCGGTACGTGGCCGCTTGCCTCACATGCCATTGTGCCAAATATATGCCAGGGAAACCTGTCAGCCTCCCGCAGCCTGTTGCAGACTCCTGCTGGTCCTTGGCAGAAAATCTCCATGGGCTTTGTCAAAGACTTGCCCTGATCCAAAGGGTTTACTAGCATCTTGGTGGTGGTGAACGGACTCAACAAGGCGGCCCACCTAATTACTTGCCATGGCCTCCCCAATGCCCGGGAGACCCCTCATCTGTTCTTAGCCCATGTCTTCAGGCCCCATGATCTCCCCACACATATCGTCAATGACCGAGTACAATTTACGTCCCAGTTTTGGCGCAGCTAACACACAGCCTTAGACACCCAGATCTGCTTCTCCACAGCGCATCATACTCAGACTGACGGCCAGACCAAATGTGTCAAGGCCACTGTAGAACAGTATTTGTGGCGCTGCATGTTCCCAGCAAGATGATTGGGTGAAACTCCTTCCAGCAGAATGTGCCCATAATTCAACCCACATCTTGACTCAGGTGTCCCCATTCCATGCGAACGATGGGTTTCACCCCCAGTTCTTCCCCACTACTATGGTCCCTCTGGCAGTCCCATCCGCCGCCCTCTACCTCCAAGAGTTACAAGCCCAGCACCTGGTGCTTCAGGACATCCTAGGGGAAGCCAAGCAGTGTTACAGTGAAGGCTGAACTCCATTGGATCGCAGGATGGCCTCATAGGCAGCTCGGACTGACCCACCAAGAAGCTCGATGGGTGGCACAGCAGATCTTGCGAGGTTCTGCAGCAGGTGAATCCAGTGGCTTACCTCCTGCTACTTCCGCAGACCCTCCAAGTACATTCAGTGTTCCACCGTCCTCTGCTGCCTCCTGTGGATCCAGACCACCCTGAGCCGGACCCACTGGCCTGGCCTCCATCTCCGCTGATGGTGAGGATGAGTTTCTCAACCACTGAATCTTAAACTCTACTACATGGTGCTCTCCAGTATCTGGTGGATAGGGAGGAGTACAGTCCAGAAGATCATACCTGGGAATTGGTGGCCGATGTCTATGCTCCAGACCTGGCCACTGACTTCCACCACCGGTACCCCAACAAACGTGGCCCTGACCTTTCAGAAGGGGTCCTGGAGGGGGGGGTGATGACATGTCTCCTGCTGCACTGCTCACTGATTCTCCAAAGGGCACTCCAGTGGCTGTAGCTGATTCTGATCCACGGCCTGGGCCCAGCAATCTCCAGGCACCTCCTGGAGATCTGGCCAGTGAAGACCAGTACGATGCTCCAAAGGGTGAGTCTGTTCCGAGCCAGACTGGCACCCCTCCTGATGCGCCTGCATGTGCCAGTCCCAAAGACCCCAGCGAGTCCCACATGGCAGCATCAGAGGCCATCTCCTCTTGGCAGCCCGTTGTCAGGGCAGATGGGGCTCAGCTCTACCTCCTTATTCTGATGAGGACTAGGACCAGCATGGGTGTACTTGGGAGGGAACCTGAGGCACGGTCCTGCGTGGGTGCAATGTGTGCGTTCCCTGCCTGTCTTCCCAGAATGGCTTTGGCAAAGCTCTCCCTAACTGACTCCTCTTGGCTCCCTACTTCAGCCTGACGGTGCTCCTGGCTGCAGAGCTGTGGCTTTGGGTCCTGGCTATGCTCCCAGCTCTAGACCGAGGACTTGGCTTCTGACTACAGTTTGGATTTGACTGTTTCTCTGGCTCTTGACCCCGGCTGGGCTTGACTTCGCTCCCTGCCCCGCTTGCTACGAACTTTGACTCCCTTGGCTCCCAACCTCCCAGGCTGGCCTCTGGACTTTGGCAAACTCTGCTCCGGTAGCCCGACAGAGAAGCCCGACACACACAGGCTGCGAGCTGCCAGGGACTTCAGGGGAGGGTGGGATTTAGAGACTGTGTTTGAGTTTTATCTGTAACCCACCACAAGCCAACATCACTGAGAGCGCTGGGATATAAATTCAAAAATGAACAAATATAAATACCCTACTGTTCACTAATTGAAGACGTCTCAAAGCAGCTAATTGAAGACGTCTCCCCACAAGACTCCATGTGAGGTAGGTGGGCCTGAGAGAGCTCTGACAGAACGGCTCTGCTAGAACATTCCTAAGAGAACTGTGACTGGTCACCCAGCTGGCTGTATGTGGGGAATTAAATCTTGTTCTTCTGATTAGAGGCCTCTGCTCTTAACCATTAGACCACTTTTAATTATCTAAGAAGTTATGCAAATCATAATTTGGTCCACAACTCAATCACTTTCACTATTTTTCATGCTATTTTAAAAATGTCCTGTATTAGAACATGGTACTACCTGGTAGCGTTTCATTGTACCAAGCAACGTATACTTCTGTGTAAGGCTGATCTATAAAATTAAAAGAATTCTAGACATTTTCTCACACATAAATCATTTAATATAAATACATAAAAGGGAAATTTCATTACCCACATTTCTTATGGAAAATGAAGCATCATATAAAAAATCAGCCAAGTAGGACATTAAAAACCAGCTAAATAGAGAGAAGACAAGTTCTTCAGTTAACTTGCATGATGGAAATACTGATAGAGTATCTCCAGAGAGGAGGTGCCTGCAGAAATACACACCAGCAGAATCTGTATCAGCTCCTTTTGTGACAAAATTCACAGTATATTCCTCCACTAAGGTCTTTCACAACTCCCTCTTTTATCAGCTTTTGAAGAAATTTTGTTTCAGTCGTCACATTGTGCATTGTCTGTCCATTCATTGCAGACATGCAAAGATTATCATAGTAATGCAACTGCATGTTGGGTTGGTTGAGATCGTATCCAAATCCAGCTAAACTCACTTCATCACATAAATGTGTAGCCAGAACGACAGCAGTGATGCCAATTGTAGGTACGTTCTAAAAGAGGAACAAAGAAGAAGGCCTAATTAACACAAATATATGATGATAATAAAGATAGCAACAAGTAAGGTTGGAATCACACTTTTTAAAGTTCAAGGCATACTGGGCTGGCACCTTACCATCAGAGATCCAAAATGAGGGGGGACAATGCTCAAACAGAATAATAGAAAGAAAGAGGGAGTAGGAGAGAAAACAGGGTGGCAATTACCTTTAACTGATCTTCCCAGAGGGTTCTCCTGTGCAGGCAAATACTGGAACTGTGCAATATTTTTGCCACAGACATTCTAAAGGTCTTAAGCAGCACAAGGCATTCCTAGCCCTCAGTGCCATTTCAAGGTCAATGCACCATCCCTTTTCCCTTTAAACAAGAGCTATTGCATGCTCCAGCCATAACTAGCAAGGCAGAAATATGTTAGGGGATCCAAGAAGCCTATTTGGATGAACAGAGAACTTCAGGAGGAGCTAAGAAAGTATTCGGGAAATTGGAGGAAAGGACACACCTATGAGAACAAGATGCAAGTAGTAGTAGTTCAGCAGTGGAATAGGCTGCCTAAGGAGGTGGTGAGCTCCCCCTCACTGGCAGTCTTCAAGCAAAGGTTGGATACACACTTTTCTTGGATGTTTTAGGATGCTTAGGGCTGATCCTGCGTTGAGCAGGGGGTTGGACTAGATGGTCTGTATGGTCTGTATGGCCCCTTCCAACTCTATTATTCTATGATTCTATAAAGAAGGGTATTGCAGGTTACAAAGCACTGTAGGTCAGCCATCAAAGGCCAAAGCTGGAAGTGAGATGACTGGTCAGGGAAGCCCATAACAAGAAAAGTTCCTTCAGATATGTGAGGAGCAAACCAGGTTGGTCTGGCAGGACCTATTGGAGACAAATCCATGCTGACTTCCTTAGATCACCAAATTGTCCTCCAGATGTTTGCAGATTGCTCCCTTTAATATCTGCTCCATTATCTTCCCCACAACAGAGGTCAGGCTCACTGGTCTGTAGTTTCCCGGGTCATCCTTCCTCCTTTTTTGAAGATCGGAATAACGTTTGCTCTCTTCCAGTTCTCCGGGACATCTCCAGTCCTTAAAGAGGTTCCGAAGATGATGGACAAGGGCTGTGCAAGTTCTCTGGAAAGTTCTTTGAACACTCTCAGGTGCATTTCATCCGGACCAGGGGATTTGAACTCATCCAGTGCAGCTAAATGCCTCTTGACAACCTCTCTATCCATGTTAACCTGCCACCCAGACACTATCCTTTGGCTACGGCCATCTCTAGATGTGCCTAAACCCTTTGACCTGTGGGAAAAAACAGATGTAAAATAGGCACTAAGCCTTTCTGCTTTCTCTGCATCTTCCGTTAGAGTTTGTCCATCCGCACCCAACAGTGGGCCTATTGCCTCCTTTACTTTACGTTTGCTCCTCACATAACTGAAAAACGTCATAGTCCCATTGTATATGGCACTGGTCAGACCACACCTGGACTCCTGTGTGCAGTTTTGGAGGCCTCACTTCAAGAAGGACATAGATAAGATTGAAAGGGTACAGAGGAGAGTGATGAGGATGATTTGGGGCTGGGGGTCCAAGCATAATGAGGAAAGCTTGAGGGACTTGGGAATGTTCCGTGTGGAGAAGTTGAGGTTGAGAGGGGACATGTCAGCCCTCTTTAAGTATTTGAAAGGTTGTCATTTGGAGGAGGGCAGGGAAAGGTTCCCATTGGCCGGAAAGAATGGGACCCACAGTAATGGCTTTAAACTACATGGAGAATGATACTGGCTAGATATCAGGAAAAGAAATTCACAGTTTGAGTGGGTCAGCAGTGGAATGGGCTCCCCCTCACTGGTGGTCCTCAAGCAGCGGCTGGACAGATTGCTTTAAGCCATGTTGTTACCTGCCCTGTGCTGTCTAATAAGGACAAGGTACAAAAATAAAGTTTATTATTAAAGATTAAGAATAACTAAAAAAACCTAGATAATGTTTCCTGGTCGCCCCACAGAAGCCAGAAGACAACAGCACCTTTTATTACCAAAGAGGAATACCTACCTGATCCCACCCCCAGAACTTTGGTTGAGGTTCAGGATACTGCAGAATATCCAAAGCAGTCTCTTTAATGATTAAAGGGTTCAAGATGCGGAACTGTTTAGGCAATACAGGAATTTTCTCAACTACCTTCTTCCAAAAAAACAATCGCACCCAGAGAGGCTGAACAGGGGGAAAAAAATGCCCAATGATAATGATTACATGTTAAGAAAGACAAGAAACACCACCTAGAATCATAGAGTTGGAAGGGACCTCATGGGTCATCTAGTCCAACCCCCTGCACTATGCAGGACACTCACATCCCTATCGCTCATCTACTGTCACCTGCCACCCCTTTGTCCTAGGATGGTCATTGTATAAAACATGATGCTGTTTTGATTCTTCAGTAACCACTAACCACTGAAAATTGGGAGGGGAAAAGTCAATCTTCTGTCAGTTTGTTATGGACATTGGTTTATCTCTTCTATTTTGGACCTTTCCAGTCCCATGGTTTAGTCTGGAGTAATAAATGTGGCCAAATGGATATGAAGGGATAATCCGATAAGCAAGAAATAATTCTAGTCCATGAGCATCTACAATTAGTGTAAATTATTGTTTACTGAGCATTCTGGAGGAGCGTATTACTTTTACTTAATTGCCTTTTACGAAATTACTTCATTTATTTGTTTTATCTTAGATTATGTAATTACTATTAGCGATTAATTACCAATTATTTTTATTTAGAGGCTATTTTATATGCCATTAAATGTTTTTGAGTTTGAATTTGTAATAAATCAAATATATCTATATCTATATCTACATCTATATCATCTATATCTATATCAATATTACAGTTCCCCACATTTTTTAAAAGCCCAAGCTTTGTTCTTAAAATCTTTTTGTTATTGTTATTGTTGTTGTTATTTAGATTTATTACTCGCCTCGAGGCGAGTCACAACATATAAACCCCCCAATAAAAGCCATACAATAAAACCCATAAATAACAATAAACATATATACTACTCATAAGGCAAGATGCAGCGAAAAAAGAAACATAATCTCAAGAATAAAGGCTTCCTCATCATAGGAGTCTTGTTTTCTCTCAAAGATAAAATCTCCATCCATCTATTGTTCACCAAGTAATTGGGAAATGACAGGCTGTATTGGGCAAAACAGTGAAACTCCTCTGTCTTTCACTGTTCATACCAAGGGAGCCACATCTGGAAAGCATGTGTTCAATCCAACATCTGTCAGGTATGTCCTATGAGCCCGAAGCAGACAGCGCTGCGGTGGTGGGGGGAGGCCTGTGTGCGTGTGCCAACTGGTGTGTTGGCACCAGCGTCACCCCCCACACACACACACACACACTTGCTGGCTGCTTTGGGCTGGAATGGCTGCTTGGGCGGCCGAAATGCCCAACCCTAATCTAGACCATGGTGCTCTTCCATAAGAGCAAAAGTGTCCACCCAGCGTAAAGTCCTAACCGGAAGTTAGGTATTTTCATTGTGTGGAGTGGGGTTTGTTTTTTAAAAGATTTCAGATTTTTCTGCAAATCTGAGGCATTTTTCAGGTATGTAGGAAGATCTACCTTGTCTTTTCATGACTCCAATCTGTGGACTAAGTACCCAGATTTGAAAATTGGATATCTTGAGAATACACATTTCAAATTCCAACTATAAGGACAGTCTTAAGCAGAGCAGAATCCATGACTTTAATGGATTTACAAGATGTACAGATCACTCTGCTTATAACTGCAGTGTAAGTATATGTACAATACCATTATTAACAATTTAACCATTTGAAAATTTATTTATTTAGATTTTTATACCACCCTTCCATATGGCTCTGGGCGTTTTACATTGAACATCACAAGGTAATTACCGTATTTGCCGGCGTATAAGACGACTGGGCGTATAAGACGACCCCCCCCCCCAACATTTCCACTCAAAATATAGAGTTTGTTGCATTACATTACAGTACTATGGGCCACTATGGGCAGCTCTGTCTATCCCAGCTGAAGTGCACCCGGCATATAGGACGACCCCCCCACTTGGAGGCATGTTTTTCAGGGGGGGAAAGTAGTCTTATACGCCAGCAAATACTGTACATGGAACAAAGTAACAAATATAACAAATATAGCAATTGTATCATGTCAACCAGAACAATATTTTATAGGAACAGTAACGTTGACAAGATCTTGGGTAGGTTGAATTGTTTGGTCATGGAAGGGGGTGTCTGGGGGTGGGCAGTGGATGTTGTTGGGCCAGTCAGACACAAGCAAATGCCTGGTGGAGGAGCTCCCTTTTGCAGGCCCTGTGGAATTGTGGGAGTTTAGACAGGGCCCTGATCTCTTAAGGGAGCTCGTTCCACCAGGTGGGGGCCAGGACGGAAAAAGCTCTGGACCCTATTGAGGACCGATGTGCTTCTTTGGGGCCAGGGATCCGCAGCTGGAGGTGGCAGAGCGTAAGGCTCTTTTGGGGGCATTGGCAGGGAGACGGTCTCTCCCAGGTATACTGGGCCCAGACCGCGTATGGCCTTCAAGGTACCAAAACCTTAAACTTAATCCGGAATTCAACTGGGAGCCAGCCGAGCTGTAGGAGTACAGGCCAGATGTGGGATCTCCATGATATATTTGTGAGAATCCGGGCTGGGGCGTTCTGCACCAGTTGCAGTTTCCGGATCAAAGATAAGGGCAGGGCTGCATAGAGCGAGTTGCAGAAGTTGCACAAGGTAGGGGGGCTATTATATAGAAAACCACAAATCTGATGTTCTTGCTGTAAAATTCAGGGGTAGTCAAACTGTGGCCCTCCAGATGTCCATGGACTACAATGCATTCGCTGGCAGGGGCTGGTGGGAATTGTAGTCCATGGACATCTGGAGGGCCGCAGTTTGACTACCCCTACTGTAGATCATCATAGAATCTTTTGGAAGGGGCCCTACAGGCCGTCTAGTCCAATCACTGCTCAAGGCAGGATCAGTATAAAGCATCATTACTTACCAGTGACTCATTTTTCACCATTGCTTGAATCCAACTCAAATCAACGCTTTTAAATAAAACCACTACAAATAAGCCATTTGGATAATACTCATGTTCAGAGAGGGGGGCACCTTCCGGATAAGTCATTCTTATGGTGGTTTTATTACCAACTTGATCTGTATATCCTTGGACAGGTGCATTGTTTAATCTATAAAGTGAACAAAAACAGGAATCAGTGCACATCTTAACTACTTAAAGCAGGGGTAGTCAACCTGTGGTCCTCCAGATGTCCATGGACTACAATTCCCATGAGCTCCTGCCAGCATTTGGGAATTGTAGTCCATGAACATCTGGAGGAATACAGGTTGACCACCCCTGACTTAAAGCACTCCCATGTTTCTCACTTGACAATCCCCATTAGAACAGAATTTGAGATTCCTCACCAGAGTGAACAGTATACTTAATAAATGACTTTAGATACAAAAGCAAAAGATACCTTATAACAACATCAAATTGATTCAGTGCATAGCCCAGTTCCAGACCACGAAGGACTCCTCCATTCCCCACAACAACACAGCGCCTGCAGGGCTTCAGCTGCACGTCTTCTGGCAAATCATGCTCAGGTAAGAGATCCAACACCTCCTGGAGTTTCTGGGACAACTTGTGAAATCCAAAAGGTGGTCCATACTTGAAGGCTGCTGTTTGTGCATTTAAACCTTTTCTGAGAAATGGAGATGTCTGTTGACTATATTTCTCTGCAAATAGCCTGCTCATCTGTTTCTCCACAAAAGAAGGACGGCACTCAGCTTGCAAAACTTGCTCAGCATACTTTTGTGCTCTCTGAAAGATCAAAGCACAAAAAGTCACACTCATTAGGAGCTTGTTCCAAAATAGAAGAGCCAGAGGAATTTTTCACCCTTCAGAGCTCTGTATTTTATTTTCTAAGTACTGCTGCCACAAAACATAAACTTTTTACTAGTGCTGCACCCTTATCAGAGAAGGCACTGTTTCCATGTGTGAGAAAGAATACGTATCTTCTACAATAGTGCCTGACATCAGTTGCTTTTGTAACTACTCTTACATTTTAAAAAATCTTCTACCAAATTAATCACAATCGTTGGTTGAACTAATCAGGCAAAATCAGTCAAGCATTGCAATACCACAGATGTTACCTGGCCTTACTTCTGAGTAAGCATGCTTAGGACTGGCTTTCATCCTTATCCATTATTCCTCTTACATAATGGTGAAACAGGCCTGGGAATGGAGACGGTCCTCCCTCTCCGAGATGGAATAGGGCCAATCAGGGTTTGGCCAGCTACCCTGATTGGCTCTCCCTCTCCACCTTCCATCCTCCCTCCTTGCCCACCTGCAGGGGGAGAAGATTCCCCTTCCCTAGGACCCAGCAATTGCCAGGCGGCAAAAGTGCTTGCCGGGCCCCAGGGATGCGGCCGTGGCAATGGGGGGGGGGGAAGGTTCCCTTCCCTAGGGCCCGGCAACCGCGAGGCGGCAAAAGCGTTTGCTGGGGCCCAGGAATACGGCCGCATCAACGGTGGGGGGAAGGTTCCCTTCTCCAGGGCCTGAAAAGCGCTCTTGCCATGTCACAGAGGCGGGGAGAGCGCTTGGCAGGCCCCAGGGAGGCGGCCGCAGCACTGGCAGCCCGTGGGGGCCTGGGGGGGTGCCTTTCAAAGCCCGTTCTTATGAACAGGCTTTGCAGCTAGTATTATTAATATAATGGAGTCTACCAAAAAGTACACAGTAAATTAAAGGTTGGTGTTTACGAGAAATTACATATTTGAATGTATGGTGAACAGGGTCAAGTATTTAAACTCTAGAAAAAGTTCTTTACAGGGCAAAATGAAGTTCTATGTTATTCAGTGTCCTTAGGCTAATGAATATATTGAGGGATATACTTGCCTGCACTGAAGGCACCAACACCCATAATATCCTGAGGCAAGAAGCCACCTCGGTTGGCTCCTCTGGATCCCCAGGGCTGCCCTGCCCACATCTCTTGCCCGAGAAGCAGCAGGGCTGCCTCTCAATCTTTCCTCGTTCTTTTTGAGCTGAGGTTCAAACAAGCTATAGCCCCTGGGCAGAACATACAACTCAAGAATGTATGAGCACCCAAATGAACTGAACAGATGCTTAGGTCTACTCCAAAATTCAAATCAATACTGGCAGAAGACTGAGATTCTGGGATGTGGACCAGCCTGTTCTAAATGTTTATAAAATAACAATATTAAGGATTCATTTTACTCCATTTAAAGGAGCTGGTTTTCAGATTCTTGACAAGTAAAATGAAATTGCTGAACCAAGTAACACAAAAATAAGTCTCATTCTACACTGCCTGAATTCTAGATTCTGTTTAATTTGCCTTATTAATATTTGGAAGATGTCAACATTTGGAAGTATGGTCTCAAAAACAACCAAACCAAACAAAATGGATCACATAAGGATCCAAGAAAGAACACAAACTTACCCATATTCTGCCTCAAATGGAAAAAGAACTGCCCTAACCACACATTTCCCCAAGCCTAGACACTCACCCAGAAGTAATGAGTTATCATTTGCTATTTTAAATTTTAAAAACATTACGTTCTCCAAAACATTGCTAAAAGTACAGCATGCAAACTTTACTACCCCTAGTTGAAAATGATAATCAGCCCAACTAAAATGGCTGCAAGAACAACTCATTTCAGCTGAACCAAAGTGACCAGATTGTCCCACTTTTGGAGGGACATCTGGGGGCACCTGGCAAATTGTACTTATGTTGAAATTGAAAAATATATATTACAATACTATTTTTGCGTTCTATGCGTTCTATGAAAAAAATTGTTGCTCCATATAGACCAAATTTTAAATCAAGACCCCCCCCCCTCCCGGTCAATGGTGTCCTGCTTTACCAATGTTAAAATCTGGTCACCTTAAACTATGCTTAAGTTTTTAAAAAATGAATACATGAAAGAATAGTAACAAAATTCTAAATCAGACCATATTTCCAAACATAGGAGAAACCCTTAGTTCTCCTTTTCATTAACACATTTTTGATTGATGAAACATTTATTGTTAGATCAACCTCCATAATTTTTGGGATTTGCTTTTCTGTCTTTAAATAAAATAACTGTTTTATGTCTCAAGGGAACTCAGAACCAATAATGGCCAAATTCATTTCTATCCATACAGGTGAATAGGACAATTCAGGCCAGTCAGTAAAATAAGGACATGGGATTACAGAATTCCCATCTATGTGTACCAAGACCTACTCCGGCTCCAGAGTAGGCAACCTGATCCACAGGTCTAAGAAGAGCAGTAGCAGCGAATATAACAACGTTTGTCAGATAACGGTATCATGGCAGGCTCTAGAACAAATTTTGCTTTCAATAAACGTCATACTACTGCATTACATTTCTCAATTAGTTCACAGACTTGGTCACTTGTGTAGCTTTCACAACTGCACAAGAATTCAGAATTAATGACAATTCATAAAGGAATGTGAAAGAGATGAGTGTACATCTGAGTCATGGAATTTGCTAAAATTGTGCACATGACCAACCTTTGCATGCTCAAAGTTCACATACTGAATTTTCGACAAATCGCATTCTTCAGAATCAAAGCTTGACTTGACCATGTAAAAGATGAAAATGCCAACCACAACTATTGTCGCATACCTAAAATTAGAAAAGGGAGCATTTCTTAACTCTACAGAAATAATGTTCACATAACAAAATAAGATCTTAAAAATCAGTAAAATTCGTAATTCAGCAAATACTAATATGTTTCTTTAGCTCATTTTTGATGTCCCACCTCTGCTAATCTGTTTAATTATGACAGACAAACTAGAATTTATTTGGTTATTTCTCCAACCGTGTAATTCTCCCATCCTCAAGAAACCCCCCAGAGGTGCCAAGGATTGTTCTAGCTACCAAATGATCACAAATCTTCCCTTCTTGGGCACAGTGCTTAAACGGGGGGTTATAACTTCAGGCAGTTCCAGGTAAGGCTGATTATGCAGATCAGTTCCAGATTTGGTACAGAAATACCCGCACTGATTATCATAACAGTGGAATGCTGCCTCGGTGGTTTTTCTGAATCTTTTGGCAGCTTACAATGTTATTTTAATCTGGATGGTCCCAGAGGTCTGATGAAACAACGCCTCATATTAATACTGTCGGAGGCAAATAAGAAGCTAACAAAAACAATTGCTAAGTATGCTTGGGTAGCTACAAAAATGAGGAAGAGCTGGTCCAATCCTATATATTAACTGTGACTTATACTAAACCCTTATTGTGTATTTATATACATTTGTCTTATCCATGTACATACTCATCCATTTCATAACTGACTGTTTTTACTTTGGACATTTTTAAAAATTGGATGGTCTATGACCATAAATAAAACTTGCCCCAGAGGGGCAACCAGAACCAATGGGATGAAATTAATTCAACAGAAATTCCATCTAAACATCCGGAAGAAGTTCCTGACAGTTAGAGCGGTTTCTCAGTGGAACAGGCTTCCTGGGGAGGTGGTGGATTCTCCATCTTTGGAGATTTTTAAACAGAGGCTGGATCGCCATCTGACAGAGAGGCTGATTCTGTGAAGGTGACAGTGGATGAGCGAGAGGGTTGGGAGTGTCTTGCATAGTACAGGGGGTTGGACCAGGAGGTCCCTTCCAACTCTACGATTCGAAGAGAGACACTGCTCTCTAGAGATTCCACTCATATCTGGAGACCGGATTCTCCTAGAGGGTGCAGTACAACATCCAACATATAAACGGTTCTCTGACTATCATCTTTCAATGAAGGACAAAGACAACATTCACGAGTAAGGAAATTGTGGTGGACTATTTGCCTGGCACTGAGACAGAAGATCTAAGTAAGAAAGAGTCCTTCTGATTTGCAGCCGGAAAGCAAACTATGGCTGGTGAGGTCACCAAGGGATGAAGATTATGTGGAACTAGTTAAGTCAGGTGGGTAGACGAAGCAGCAGAAAAGAGTCCAGTGGCTCCTTTAAAACCAATATCTTATTCTTGTCCTATTGAATTTGTCCTATTAGACAAAGGAAGAAAAGGACATAAGAGATCCTGCCATAAGAGATCCTATCAACATTACTATGTAAAAGAACACTGAGAATTGTGGGAGAAAATCACATCACAATCTGTATACTATACTGGTCAGACCGCACCTAAGATGCTGTGTGTAATTCTGGAAGCCTCACTTCGAAAAGGATGTGGACACAATGGAGAGAGTATGGAGGAAAGTGAAAAGGATGATAAAGGGCAGGGGGACCAACTCTTTTGAAGAATCTCTAACCCCATCCTTACATAGTTATGAATGAATGAAATACAAGAGTTACCACAGACTTGGCAAGAAACAAATATTACTTTGAGTTATAAAGAAGGCCACAATCCACTATTATCACAAGCATTCGGACCAATTTCTCTTCTGAATGTGGATTACAACATTTTCACAACCATAACGGCTGAAAGGCTAAGAAGTTGAATTTCAGATGCCGAATGTGGAGATCAGACAGGATTTGTTCCACGCAGATAGATGGAAGACATCATCATATGCATTTAAAATGTGACTGAACATTCAAAGAAAAAACATGAAAGGACTATTTTCATGTTTTTAGAAGCTGCAAAAGCTTTTGATAATATTTTTCAGAAATTCATGACAGAAGTTTTGAAACATCTACAATGTGGATTCAAAGGATATATACAAAAGAGCATGCAAGGATTAAGATCAATGGATCTTTATCAGAAAAGACTGGAATTCAGTTTCACCCAATTTCCCAAATGCCCAATTTCACCCTTACTGTTTATTTGGGTGAGGCCACGACTCCACTGGCTCCAGGCTTTCTGGCAAGCTGACCCCTCTAGGCATACAAAAGTTCAAAGCTCCGGAGAAACATGCAGACATTAAAATGTCTCACTCCTTTGATACTCAGCAATAACGTTTAAGAACACAAACTGGTTGTTATAAACTCTGCCACATCACTTTGAACAATATTAAGCTGTGGGAAATGGATGTCGGAGGACTTCGCCCCACTGACGAGCAGAAGCCTTCAGGTAAGCCAACTCCTTGTTCTCCTTCAGTGCGGGAAGTCCTCCAAGACTGGTTATGCAAACCACTTAAACCACGGGCAAGCATATCGCTAACAGTAAGCCCTTCCTTTTCCTACAGAGTCCATCCTGAACCTGACCCAGCCTTCCAATTATGCGACCTCTTGACGCCGCTGCCTCAGTCTGTAATGGTGCCCAGATATTGGGAACAAGGCCCAGGGACTGCTCTACAGTAGACGCCCTGGGTTGAAGGACTGTGGAGCCATTTGAGACCCTGGTAGAAATAATATCCTTCAGAGTGCTTTCCTAATCCTAAGGCAGTGGTTCTCAGCCTTGGGGTCAGGACCCCATTTGGGGTCGCCTGGCCCCTTCCCTGGGGTTGCCAGGTTGCCTGCCGCTGCAGTGGTGGGAAGTGGCGGCTGGTGGTGGCCGGTGGAGGCGGCGGCCGGCGGAGCCATGGCAAAGTTATGCGCATGAGTGCACACACCACCCGAGCACAGGCGTTTCCAGCGCCCCACTGGCTCCTGCAGCTGCCCAGCCTGCCTGGAGGGTCGCATTGGCGCCTGCCAAGGAATGCACCAAAATGCTCTTTTAAAGCTGGCAAGAAAGCGACCCCCTCCCCCCGCAGGTCCAGTCGCCCCATCCCCCCCAACTCCGGCCGGTTAGCCCTGCGTGCTGTGCAGTAGGGCTGCCGTGGAGACCCCCCCCCTCATGGTTAAAAGAAGGAAGAAAGGAGGGAAGCGGCGAGCCACAGGAGCAAGACCCGCACCGAAGCCCAGCCTGGAGCGGGACAGCGAGCAACGTGGATGTGGCAACGGCAGCAGCCCTCTCCCCCAGGCAGGGCCCTCGCCCCCCTCCCGGGACATCTAGTCCAACCCTCTGCACAATGCAAGAGGAGGAGTACTGGGGTACTGAGGAGGAGACCTCAGATTAGCTGTTTTATTGCAAAGGAATTTCAGAAACAAACTAGAATGAGAGACTGATGAATTACAACAGTTATTACAACACTCAGATACGTTTAGTTTCTGGGTACATGAGAACTGAGTGACTTGGCAAATAGTGTGACTAGGCAAACTGAGTGACTTGCATCACCTGCCACTGTTGTTCCTTGATGTCTTGTGTGCAGAAACGCACTGGGACTGTGCCTGCCATGGAGAACTTTCCAAGCCAAAGCTTCTGGAAGAGGCGCTCTTACCCTTCAGCTGCGCATGCGTCTGCCTTCCCTCCGGACACACTACATATCTCGAGCGCCCCTGAACTGCAGTTCCACCTTACCACTGCAAACTCCCAATCCCCAAACGGAATATGTATGCGTAGTGATCCCCTAGATCTATGGTCTTCTTACCCCCATCATTTTTGCCAGCCAAAAAGTATTGAGTAAAACACAGAGGAATCTGTAAGCCAAACACTAATTCAATAGCGTCTCTATTCAACAATTATAGGGTCCTGAGCTCTGAAAGCAGGAGGTACAGAACAAAGATAGCTAGAACATATTATATGCCCCCCTGAAGAACTTTTAAGTTCTTTTAATACCAACATGTTGGAGGTCCCTGGCCCAGTGGAAGTGCCTCTGGCCTCAAACATGGCCAGGGCCTTCTTGGCTGAGATCCCAGCCTGGTGGAACGAGCTGCCAGTTGAAACCTGTGCCCAGACAGAACTCCCTATGTCCCACAGGGCCTGCAAAATGGCCCTCTTCCACCAGGCTTTCAGTTGAGGCCAGAACCAGTGAGCACCCAATGAAGTCTATGGGCCTCCCTCCCTCCCTCCATCTCCACCAAGTTGGAGCCTGACTGGAAGAAGGTGTGGTCCACAGGATGGACCAAGAGGCAGATTGACAAATTAAGCAGATGCAATGAAACATTGTAAGTTTTAATAACGGTTTAATCATGGTTTTTATAGATGATGTACGTATTACCTGTATTATGAGCTGCGTGTGAGTGTATGGGGGGGGGTAAATTAAAACTAGTAAAACAGCATGTTCTTCATTGGATTGGCAACAGCAAAGGACATACTTTGCTGCAGTAGGTGAGGTTGGACCAGAAAGAATCATAGAATCACAGAATCATAGAGTTGGAAGGGGCCATACAGGCCATCTAGTCCAACCCCCTGCTCAACGCAGGATTAGCCCTAAGCATCCTAAAGCATCCAAGAAAAGTGTGTATCCAGCCTTTGCTTGAAGACTGCCAGTGAGGGGGAGCTCACCACCTCCTTAGGCAGCCTATTCCACTGCTGAACTACTCTGACTGTGAAAAACTTTTTCCTGATATCTAGCCTATCTAGATATCTAGATGCCCCCTTCTCTGCCCACATCAGTCACTTGTTGGCCAGCAGTGTCCCTGGGGCTTGGTGGCCTTTCATCTACTAGGTGGAACTAAATTCCTGTTTCTTTTCTCCTTCTCATCACCCAGGCTCATTCTGTCCAGGGTCTGGACCCTCTCTTGTTTATATTGCTAGGTTTCCTATCAAAC
Source organism: Paroedura picta (assembly GCF_049243985.1). NCBI lineage: Eukaryota > Metazoa > Chordata > Lepidosauria > Squamata > Gekkonidae > Paroedura > Paroedura picta. The sequence goes on along the minus strand of NC_135374.1, from coordinate 123,310,365 downwards.
TCATCTACTGGCTTCCCTCTTGCACACTCAGGTCCAATATTAATATATTGTCTCTTGATATTAGCAAAGAACATACCCAAAGTCACTTGATAATACAATGCCCCACTTGTTAATATTAGTATATTTTGACGAAAGGGGTTAACACCACATTCTAGTCTCAGAAACAGCTGAAATTATCCTTTTAAAGAACCAAAATAAAATAAAAAGTAAAAACTACAGATGAATAAAACATTACATTCTTAAAACAAAATCCAGTTTTAAAACAAGCCAGATCAATAATAAGTAGAAGAGTTGGTTTTTATATGCCGCTTTTCCCTACCCGAAGGAGGCTCAAAGAGGCTTACAGTCACCTTCCCTTTCCTCTCCCCACAACAGACACCCTGTGAGGTGGGTGAGGCTGAGAGCCCTGAGATTACTGAAGAAGAAGAGTTGGTTCTTATATGCCGCTTTTCTCTACCCAGTGGCTCAAAGCAGCTTACAGTCGCCTTCCCTTCCTCTCCCCACAACAGACACCCTGTGGGGTGGGTGAGGCTGAGAGAGCCCTCATATCACTGCTCGGTCAGAACAGTTTTTTATCAGTGCAGTGGCGAACCCAAGGTCACCCAGCTGGTTGCATGTGGGGGAGCGCAGAATCGAACCCGGCATGCCAGATTAGAAGTCCGCACTCCTAACCACTAACCCAAACTGGCTTTGCAATAATGTAAAGCACCATTTAATAAAAGCTTTAGAACTGATTGCCTACAACTGTTGCAACTTGGCAGAATTTGGTAGCAAAGCCAGTATTTAGATTTTTACTCCCCAGCCCACAATCACATCACATCACAACTTGATATATTTGGCAAAGATACTTACTTTAAAATAAAAAGCCCACTTCTTCTTTTCATCTTCATGCGGGGTGTGGGACAGGACACAAATACTCCGTCATCCGCATTCAGCACTGCTGCAAAGAAGAACAAGGTCTGCATAAGAGGTGGGACTTTTCAACTTAAGGCCACATCCATTCTCTGCAATAAAATGGTCCAGGATGAAAAAATTATGGTGGAACTCATTTACAGGAAATTGTGTAACATTCAAGGAGCCAGCAAAGCCAAACCAGTTCTATTATTTCATAATATCATTTTTTAAAAAGGTAATAGGCCTGAAAGAACAATTTCTAGCAAGCTAGTCAAGAATGAAAAATTAGGAATGCTCCCCCCTACCCTCCATCTAATTATTTAAAAAGGAAGCAGCTGTCCTTCTATGAAAGACATAACCCATATACCCCATGAGAAAATAAAGTTAGGATCATAAAGACCTGATACTAACTGCCAAACAACTATAGGAACAGCAGAGGCAAAACTATGGGAATATCCCAACCCACTTTACCTGCCAAACATTCCTCTGGTATAGATCTAGAGGCCAGGGGCACCTTTAAGACCAACCAATGTTGATTTGAGGCATGAGCTCACTTCCTCAGGGACAAGGTCATGTTTCCATGACATTTCTCTTTTGCCCCAGCAATGAAGGCTGTTTCAGCTGGAGGTTTAACTTGACGGAGCAGTCTTTGCCTGCTGTAATCAGAAGCTGGGAAGGTCTCAGGAATTTTTGAATACCTCTCGTGTGCCATCTGCTCCACTGTATTCGCCACTAACCGGCCTTGTCGATTGGCAAGCTGTAAGAATGACATGTTCTTCTTTCATAGTACTTCCCTTTTGACCTTTTGTGTTTTGAGAACCTTCTTCTTTGGAAGAAAGAACTTCTTCTGTATGGTATCGATGACCACTCCCAGATGTACAATTGAATGGGATGGGACCCGGTTGCTTTTCTCTCTTATTTAAAGACCCTAGTTGTTCCGCTATGACTTTAGCCTCACTATGTTTCCAGGGGGCTAATTCAAAAACCTCTTCTCTTTGGAGTTGCCCATTCCCCTTTCCCTTGGCAATTACTGTAGTCATTATAGGCCATAAGGGAACAGCTTCCTCCCACTCAGGGTTAGAAGAGGGGCTAGAGGTTGCTTCTTCAGGCAGGGGGATTGGAGAATCAGGATAGACGGCTGCAACCAGCTTACTCCTGAGCTCGTTCCTTTCCTTGTGGCATGCCTCGTGGCTAACTTGAGCATGCTGAATCCTAGCCTGGGAATTTAAATATTGGGCAGCATGTTGGGTTTGGGTGAGCTGGTGACTTAGGTCTCCAACTTTTTCTTCTGCCACATGAGCTCTGTAAGTGGCGGCTTCTAATTTTCCCTGCGTTTTTTTTGGAGCTCTGATGTAAGCCTAACCTTGTCAGCCCGGAGATCTTCTTTATCACCTTGGAGCAGGATGATCTGGGCTTGGAACTGGGCAATCTTAGTTTCTAAGGCTGCATTTTCCACATTGCTGTATTTAATTGATCAGCAGCCTCAGTCAGAGCTACAAATAGACCCCAACTGGCATATACATTTTTTTAATGCCCCAGTTTCTTTGCACTGCATAAAGCAGTAAACGTTTCTTTTAGCATTGCCAATGGGTCAGAACCCAAAAAGGAATCCTGCTTCCATGGGTTTTTCCCTTGTTTAATAATCCATTTCGTTAATTTGTTCAGGTGATCATTGGACTTAAGTTTCTTTGAGAGGTCTACCTTTTCCATTTTTAACTTGAGGTACCACACAAACACTTGAGAATTCTGAAAAGCTCTTTTTCTTTAACGAACAGGTCTGAGCTTTTCTTAATGAGCACTGAGAACTTTTAGTGAGCACACACACACACACACACACACGGACTAGAGAATTTGGCTAGCCTTTCGGGGCGTAACCTATGTGAACCTTAGAACTTAATATGGCCTGCCTTTTCGAGACAACGCCTAGGAGAAGTGCCTGCTTGATCAGGGCAGCACTTTAAATTTCAGGAGACTATCTCTTTGAGACAGTCCCTGCTTTGCTCCAAGCCAGCCTTTCGGGGTCCTAGCATGGTTGGAATCTAGCCTTTTGGGGTCCTAGTTCCTATCTGGAATGAGGCCAGCCTTTCGGGGTCCTAGCCTATATGTACAGTGTAGGGACTGAAAACCCACCCTTCAACAAGATTGCCACTAAGCACAAGAACACATGCACACGTCTGAATCAAAGTTTGACTTCAAGGATCTATTAAGGAATTTTTCTCTCCTAGTTCTGTGCTTCTGAACCTCAGAAGCACAGTGGTTGCCCGCGAGATTCTCCACCAATAACATGTTACTGGAATTGCTGGGGAATTATAAATGTAGAAGGGGAATTTAGCTTGCAAGAGGAGGAGCAACCAGAATCTTCACACCGTTTGTATACAGGAGATGGGAACTCCTTAGACACCTTGAATTAAACCAGACCTTGATCCTCTGAATAAGAGTTACTTATTAAAATCACAAGCACACATACAATATGACACACAAACTTCTAAAGGGGGGAATGCTAGCAAGCGGGGAAGGAAATTATACTGCACCTGTTCCTGAAGCAAGGATGGCTTCCAGGCGAGCAAGGAAGGGAGACAGATGACGAGCACCTAAGCTCAAAGCAACGCGTTGGGTGTGTAGAGAGCACAGCACACAGTGGGGTTGTGTGTTGGGACATATATAGGGTTTGAAAACCCCGGGCCTCCCACAGGTCAGCCCACTGGGAGGTGAGGTATGAGGTAAGTCACCGTTGATTGGTTGCTGAGATTTTGAGTACCTGATAGGTGGGTTTGAAGTGTGAGGTCACTAGAGGGGGGGTATGGAGTGTGTCAGGGGCCTGTGAGAACAATCCCCCTGATGAGGCTTCCTGATGGGATTGGCATTTAGCATTCCGCAGGGCCTGTAAAACGGAGCTCTTCCGCCAGGCCTACGGTGAGGCCGGCGGTGAGGAGGGTCAGGCCCCCCCCCACAAAATCTGGCGGTGGTGAGTGAGTGCCAGCCTCCTCCACCTCCCTGCAGCTGAGGCTGCGGAGACTCCAGGATTAGGACGATGCCATCAATTGCTGACCAATTGGTTGTTATTCACTATAATTTTATGTCACTGTTATGGATTTTAGGGGATGGGATTTTATGTGAGCCGCCTCGAGCCTTTGGGGGGAGGCGGGATATTAATAATAATAATAATAATAATAATAATAATAATAATAATAATAATAATAATAATAATAATAATAATAATAATAATAATTGTCTTTATCTAAACTCCAGGTGGAGATGCAATCAGGCTCTCACCTGGGATTTGCATAATGGCTCCCATTGATCGGTGGATATGGGAGTAGGGAAGAACAATCAGGATCGTTGGTACCAGGGCATGACAGGAGGCCGAGATAGAAGAAGATGGGATTAGTTCAGACTTCCCTAAAGGCAATCTGGTGGCTTATCTGGGAAGGTGTGATTTCGATAATGTGCACATTTAGCTCAGTCAGTTGGGCAAGGAGGAAGGGTCTTGTTGTTGTTAGGTGGGAAGTCGTGTCCGACCCATTGCGACCCCACAGACAATGATCCTCCAGGCCTTCCTGTCCTCTACCATTCCCCGGAGTCCATTTAAGTTTGCACCGACTGCTTCAGTGACTCCATCCAGCCACCTCATTCTCTGTCGTCCCCTTCTTCTTTTGCCTTCAATCGCTCCCAGCATTAGGCTCTTCTCCAGGGAGTCCTTCCTTCTCATGAGGTGGCCAAAGTATTTGAGTTTCATCTTCAGGATCTGGCCTTCTAAGGAGCAGGCAGGGCTGATCTCCTCTAGGACTGACCGGTTTGTTCGCCTTGCAGTCCAAGGGACTCGCAAGAGTCTTCTCCAGCACCAGAGTTCAAAAGCCTCAATTCTTTGATGCTCGGCCTTCCTTATGGTCCAACTTTCTCAGCCATACATTGCAACTGGGAAGACCATAGCCTTGACTAAACGCACTTTTGTTGGCAGGGTGATGTCTCCGCTTTTTAGGATGCTGTCTAGATTTGCCATAGCTTTCCTTCCCAGGAGCAAGCGTCTTTTAATTTCTTTGCTGCAGTCCCCATCCGCAGCGATCTTGGAGCCCAGGAAAATAAAATCTGTCACTATCTCCATTTCTTCCCCATCTATTTGCCAGGAATTGAGAGGGTCGGATGCCATGATCTTTGTTTTCTTGATGTTGAGTTTCAAGCCAACGTTTGCACTCTCCTCCTTCACCCACATCAACAAGCTCTTTAGTTCCTCTTCACTTTCTGCCATTAGAGTGGTATCATCTGCATATCTGAGGTTCTTGATATTTCTCCCTGCAATCTTGATCCCAATTTGTGACTCTTCTAATCCCGCCTTTCTCATGATGTGCTCCGCATACAAGTTAAATAGGCAAGACGACAGTATACAGCCTTGCTGAACTCCTTTCTCAATTTTGAACCAATCAGTGATTCCATGTTCAGTTCTCACTGTTGCTTCTTGACCAGCATATAAGTTTCTCAAGAGACAAATAAGATGCTCTAGTATTCTCATCTCTTTAAAAACTTGCCAAGAGACAAATAAGATGCTCTAGTATTCTCATCTCTTTAAAAACTTGCCACAATTTGTTGTGCTCCACACAATCAAAGGCTTTAGCATAGTCAATTAAGCAGAAGTAGAAGTTCTTCTGGAACTCCCTAGCTTTCTCCATGATCCAGCGTATGTTGGCCATTTGATCTCTAGTTCCTCTGCCTCTTCGAAATCCTGCCTGTACTTCTGGAAGTTCTCGGTCCACATATTGCTGGAGCCTAGCTTGTAGGATTTTGAGCATAACTTTGCTAGCATGAGAAACGAGTGCAATGGTGTGGTAGTTTGAACATTCTTTGGCATTGCCCTTCTTTTGGATTGGAATGACCTTTTCCAATCCTGTGGCCATTGTTGAGTTTTCCAAATTTTGGCATATTGAGTGTAGTGCTTTTACTGCATCGTCCTTTAAGATTTTGAATAGTTCAACTGGAATGCTGTCACCACCACTAGCTTTATAGGGTCTAGTCCAGCTCAAACCAGATGGAAATCTGGCCTGGCTTTTCCAGGCAAGGGAAGAGATCTAGTGAAGCCCAAACAAGATGGAGGCCTGGCCTGGCTTCCTAGGTTTCTTGAGGGGCCCTACTGACTCCATAGTCAGTCTCTGCCAGGCTGGGTTCTGTGTGTACCAACCTGCTCAGAGTCCAGTCCTGGGCTTCTGTGCATGAAGGTGTCTCTGTGTGAGGCAACTTTCCATTAGCTGGGAGAACATCCTATAGATGGGTGGGTTCTCCATCTTTGGGGATTTTTAAGCAGAGGCTGGAGAGCCATCTGACGGAGAGGCTGATTCTGGGAAGGCTCCAGGGGGTGGCAGGTGACAGTAGATGAGCGAGAGGGTTGGGAGTGTCCTGCCTGGTGCAGGGGGTTGGACTAGATGACCCAGGAGGTCCCCTCCAACTCTATGGCTCTATGATTGTGAATCCTATGAGATGGCAGTGGAGGTCGTGAAACGCGAGTCGTTCCCACCGCTTCAAACGCGGGGCCCCTCCCAACACCTCTTGGTGGGGCTCGAAGACCCCAGGGGCCTGCGGGGGGGGGGGAGGGCCGCAAAGGAAACGCGTGGAGGACGCTGCGGGCCCCAGAGCGGACCAGCCAAGGCGGGCCAAGCAGCAGGGGCCGCCCGGGGGGGAGCGGCAGGCGTCCGTGCCCCACGCGCCCCTTGCCCACGGGGGACCCTGCCCCCAGCCCCCCCCCAGAAGCCCTTTCCCGCCCGCCCCGGGATCCTCCCCGCCCCCCCCCTCCCGGGCCCCCGGGCTGCGGCCGCTCACCTGGGGGGCTGTGCGGGGCCGGAGCGCCGCATCCTCCGCGGGCCTCGAGGGCGCGACGCCAGCCCTGCAGAGACGGGCGGCCTGGGGCGCCGGAAGGGAGGACGGACGGACGGACCGAAGGAAGGACCGACGCCGCTCCCCCTCCTCCCCCGCCTGCCTGCTTTCCCCTCCGTCCGCCCCGGGGCAGCGAGGGGCCTTCCGCCGTCACGGGGAGGGGAGGGGGCGGGGAATGGCGTCACGGGCGGGGGGGGGGCTGGTCGCCATGGAGCGCGCTCCGGGCAGGGGCTCCTGGGAAGTGTAGTCCGCGGCGGCTGCGCAGCCCCCCCCCCCTCTGGCCAGTCCTGCCCGGGAGAGACCCGACCCCCCCCCCCGCCACGGCAGCCCCTTTCTCTCCCGGGACAGCCCCAGCCCCCCCCCGCCTGCTGGCCCCCCTGGCGAAGGGCCCCCGGGGAGGGGGGGAGGGAGGGAGGGAGGGGGGCCGAGGGCGACGGAGGCGAGCCCGGGCTGGGGGTGGAGGGGCTCCAACGGGGCTCCCCCCCCCCGAGAAGCGGCTGGCCCGGCCCCCCCGGCCCCGCCCTCCCTGGGAGCCCCTCTTGGGGCCTGCCTGGCAGGGAGGGTTGCCAGCTCCTGCTCGGGAAAGCCCTGGAGATTCTTGCCTCCTTCCCGTCGAGGCTTGCGGGGGGGGGGGCGGAGGGGCGTGCAAGGGTCTGTTCCCACGGGGGGGGGCTAAGGAAGGGCCCCCCTAACTCTCCTTCCGTGGGGGGGGGAGACCCCCGGGGTGCTGAGGCCCCGCGCCTGTGGGAGCTGCCTGCAGGAGAACAAAGCAGAGGAGGGTCCTGGCCTGGGGGTCCGGCCCTGGGAAGGGGCTCGGCTGGGGTGGTTGGCAAAAGAGGGGGAGTGGGTCCGGCCTGTGGTGGGAGGGGGGTTCTCGGTGACATTGCATCCCCCCGGGGTCCCAAGGGCCACCCCCCCCCCATCTCATGAATTTCCCCACCTGAACCACCCCACCCCCACAGGTTCCCCATTTTCACCTGGCCTCTGGCGGGGGTGGGGTGGGGGTGGGGGAGTGGGCGGAGGGGGTGCCGCACCCGCATCCAAGATGTGAAACTCCTGGAGATTTGGGGCTGGTGTTTGGGGAGTTCAGGGATGCTGAAGCGTCTTCCCTCCAAAGCAACCCTTGTCTCTGGGGAGACTGATCTCTGTTGCATGGAGAGGAGCTGGAATGCCTGAGGCTCCCCTCCCGCCTGGAGGCTGGCATGCCCAGCCAAGAACACTGGGTCTCATGCCAGGACTGGGCCCAGCCTGCACAAGCATTCCTCCCTGCCTTGGCAGCCTTTTTTGGCCCTCAGGTCCTGCTAGGATTGTCACCCTCCAGATGGGGCCTAGAGAGTTCCCAAAGGGCCTGCCAGTCACACCAGCCACTTCCCTGGGCTTCATGACAGCAAATGCGAATCTTTCTTTGTCTTGCTATTTAGCATGCTGCTCACACACCACGTGAAACTAGCGTCTTCCTTGATAGTGATGCTGTGTGCACTGGTGCATTCCCATCCCAGGAAGTGGGGCTGCTGGGCTTCTGCCCGCGTCACAAGAACTGGCAGGCCTATGAGACTCACCCCGCCCCCACCCACATTAGAATTTCACACTCTGCTAAGGGTGCCAGCCTTCAAGAGGGTGAAAACGGAGAACAGGTTTGACCAGACAGAGGTACAATTAAGTTTTTCTAGTCCAAGAAATCTCAATCACAGCTATTCATTCTAGAGCCACCACCCAGAACATGCATAAATGATTAATATTATACAATATGTTCTCTACACATCAAAAACTGTCCTTTCAAAGGCTCGCTCCCACATACCTCAGTCGCTGTTATTCTGCTTTTCTAAATAATGAACATTGTACTCACAGAATAAGTCCCAATAAACATAAAAACATTATAGCAATCTTAATAGTGTATAAAGCATACCTAATTTTTTTCACAAAGGTACAAACCTTAAAATATCGGTGTGGACAGCAGCTCAAAACCTCAATGGAGAATCCCGTCCATAAAGCAGGATCTCAAAGGAGAGGACAAAGAATGCGAGTATAAAAACGATGTGATCTGAGCTACAGGTGCATCCCTGGTCCAATCAATCAAGCAGTGCTTAAAGGGCCATACACCTCCAACTACAAGGAGCATGATAGATCCCAAGCAGTGTTCAATCCGCTCGGCACAATGCAGTCTAAGGAGAAGATGTGACCGCACTCCCTTTGTAACAGTCTCTTGAGTTATGTCAGTCCCATATTAGAATTCAAACATTGCTCGAGATGCTGACCTCTGGGGTGGGCTGGCAATATCAAAGAAGTACAAACTGATCTCCTTTGCTTCCTGACATAGAATGGATGTGTCAGCTCTGGTGATACAAGAAGAGGTCTGGTAACACCTCTGGTAACACCTGAGGGAGTGGTTTGGTGATGTCACATCCAGTGGGAGTGTCTGGGTGATGTCACTTCTGGTGACATGATATGTGTGGGTGGAGGTTGGCCAGCTGACATCACTTCTGGGGGTCCTTGAAGTTTTAAGATTATTTCAGGGGGTTCTTTATAGCAGCATCACAGCAATCACACAGGCACTTTGTCATGGGGATACAGTGGTGCAAAATCAAAGTTGAAATACAGCGATCCTCATGTAGGGTCCCTCACAGGTACATCGTGGAGGGGCCACATCCAGCTTGTGCTGAGGCAGGTGCATTGGTTGCCAGTTCTCCTGATCAGGTTCAAGGTTTTGGTTTTGACCTTTAAGGCCATACACGGTCTGGGCCCAGCATATTTGAGGGACCACCTTTCGCCCTATGCCCCCTGGGGGGCCTTACGCTCTGCGGGGACTAATTTATTGGTCATTCCCGGCCCAGGGAGGCTCACTTGGCCTCGACCAGGGCCAGGGCCTTCTCGGTCCTGGCCTCGACCTGGTGGAATGAGCTCCCGGAGGAGCTGCGGGCCTTGCGGGAGCTTTCAACATTCCACAGGGCCTGCAAGACGGAGCTCTTCCGCCAGGTCTATGGTTGAGGCTGGGCAGCAAGGAAGATCGGTGGAGATTTAACCAAACAGTAAGATCCAAAAGGGAACCATAGAATCATAAAGTTGGAAGGGACTTCCTGGGTCATCTATTACAACTCCCTGCACTATGCAGGACACTCACAATCTTCTCACTCATACAGTGTAACTTGCCACACCTGTAAGCCTTCAGATGGCTCTCCAGCCTCTGTTTTAAAATTTCCGAAGATGGAGAACCCACCACCTCCCAAGGAAGCCTGTTCCACTGAGAAACCGCTCTGACTGTCAGGAGCTTCTTCCGGCTGTTTAGATGGAATTTCTTTTGAATTAATTTCATCCCATTCGTTCTGGGGCAAGAGAGAACAATTGTGCTCCATCCTCTACATTAGCGATCCCCAACCTGTGGGTCGCGGACCACATGTGGTCCTTCGACTAATTGGAGGTGGGCCCTGAAGGACGCCTTCTCCCCCTCCGGCCCTTTACTTCATCCCCCCCAGCCCTTTACAACACACTTCATTGTTGTGGCGTGTCTGTATCTTATTTTGAAGGGATGTTTAAACATTACCATAGTGATCAGAGAGCGTTAGGGCAGTGGTTGAGAGTAGAGAGCAAACTACCCCCCCACACCAGGCCTCAGTAAAAAGCGTTGAGTGGTCCCCGGCGTTGAGTGGTCCCCGGTGATAAAAAGGTTGGGGACTACTGCAGCCTTTTAAATACTTGAAGATGGTTATCAGATCCCCTCTCAGTCACCTCCTCTCCAGGCTAAACAGACCCTCATCCAATCCAAATAATTAATAAATATGTTGAACAACACAGGCCCCAGGACAGATCCTTGGGGTACTCCACTTGTCACTTTTCTCCAAGAGGATACTGAACCATTAACAAATACCCTTTGAGTATGATCTGCTGTATTTGCCATGTTTGAATGTGATTGTTTGATATGATTTCGATTTGATTCCTCCCCTCTACGATGGATGCCATGTTGCACTGCTCATTGTATTTTTCCAGGCCCTTTTGCTTAGAGTAAGCTGGCACTCCATTTAGCCTTGGGAATCTCTCACAGGCAGCTCACATCTCCTGGTCAGTAACCTCACCCTGTTGCTGGGCCCTTTGCATCCCACCCCTTTTGTAATTCATGTCTCCTCGGGCCAGCCTGGTTCCTGGGCTGCTCCTACCCCCTTTTGGATAAAGGACCAGCCCCCAGACCAGCCCCACCCGTTGCCCTGCTGACCATCTGCAACTCAAGGCAAATCGGTACCTTGTGGGGGAGTGGGGGTGGGCCATCTACAAGCAATCTAGGGCCTGAGCTGAGGCTCCTCCTCCGTTCAAGCCAAGAGTGTGTTTGTTGCTACTTCAATGCTTCCTAATAAAGAAGTCTGATTTCACCGTCACGATTCTGGTTCGGGTCTGCAGGAAGCAACCTACACAATCATCACTTTATAATATTTTATTCAAAGCTCTCATTCTGATGTCTCCACCTGCAGTTTCAGGAATACCCCTTAGTCAGTCTTATGCAGTGTTCATTTTCACTATGTTCCAGAAGCGCCAACTGATCCAAACCTCTTTCCAATTCTGTGTTCAAAATCTAGAATCCAATATTTGGACTTTGTTAGTGATAGACTGCACTTAAGATTTATTTGATAGAGGTATCAAAAGTTTTAATGTCTTCTTCAATTTCTGCCATATTTTAAATTCTTGTTCTGATTTCTGAAGTCTGGAATCTAAGCCTAGTAATGTCTTTTTCATGCCAGAAAATGCCATGCCCAGTGTTTTTATCCATTTGATCAATTTCTGAAGTGAATTAGGTTTCTTTGGAGTTTTTTACAGAACCGGTACATTTTCTTATAGCCATCTCAGTTTAATAATATATCGCTTTATATTCCATTTAAATGGCTTGGATTTTGCAAAACTAATCCAGAATACTGAATATGGCTGCAATTTCTTTTTTCACCACTTGCTGCCGCTGTTGTATCACAAATGAAAATAAAACCAGCATCCAGTGGCACCTTTAAGACCAACAAAGATCGATTCTAGGTGGGAGCTTTCCAGTGCAAGCACTTTTCCTCAGACTATGAACTTCCATCATGACAGACATCTGTAGTCTGAGGAAGAGTGCTTGCACTCGAAAGCTCACTCCTTGAATACATCTTTGTTGGTCTTAAAGGTGCCTCTGGACTCTGATTTTATTGTGCTACTTCAGACCAACACTTAAATCTATCCAAATGAAAATAAGTCAAAGCAATCTCTTCCTTTCACCACTGAGTGTTATTGCATCACAATGAAAATGAACCAGCCTCTAGCTCAAAAAAAGTATCACATATTATAAACTTTAATTCATTACCACAGGTTTAAAAATAGACAGCTGCTTCCCAGTCTTCACTCCGAAGAAAGCAAACAGTCAACACCTCTTATCTATTTAACCTTCCTTAAAATCCAAAGGTAGGAAAAAGCTTCCTGCACGAATTAGAGCAAAATTTGTCAGTCCTTTAAAATTACATTGCTTTTCACAAATCAAAATAAACTGTGACATTTTTTTCCTTCCAGCACTGGGTGCCACTACCGGAATTAAAATGAACCAGCATTTATAGCTTGAAAAAAGTATCCTGTATTCTGTTCTTTAGTTCATTCCTACATGTTTAAAATAGATATCTGGTGATTCTGCCATATATTAATGCACTCTATTTTTGGGGACTTTTACTTTGATTTGCCTCTAGCCTTGCCATTTGTTTAACTTCTGATCTAACTCTGTACCTGTCCCCATTTGTCATGGCAAGTGAGGTGGGAGGATACTTGGGGTAAAGTCCTGGGAGTGCAGACAGGGTGCAGCGTCCTTGGTTTCATCTCCCTTGACTACTGAGTTTTACCTGGCAGTTTTATTTGCATGGAGTTGTTGTGCCTTAGATTCTCCATAGACGTTCCGCTCACACTGGGACTCAGGGGGGATGGACAGTGGGAAGGGATATAAGTAACCTGATTCTATTGTTCCTTCGTTTTGGCAATGTATCGATAATGTCTACTCACACTTTTACAATAATTTGATCTTTGCACCAAGACAAGGCCTCTTATTACGGCAACTGGTAGAAACCTGACATCTTTTCTCCAAAGTAAACACATAGTTGAAAATTCAAAGGTAGGAAAAAGCTTCTTGCAAAAATCAAAGCTGAATTTGTCAGTCCTTTAGTATTACATTGCATTACACTTTATAAATAATGACATCACATTTTCATCATAATAGAAAAACCCTTTTCATAGTGTTGTGGATGGCTGGGGGACTTGCATAGAAAACTGATATCTATTCTTTGAAGGCATTCAAAAATGCAGAGAAGGCGTTCTCCAAATTTATTGCAGAATCAAGCTAGATTGTATATCTCCATTTACATAAATTGCCATCCTACAATAGTGAAACATTTACTAAACTCCTTCTTACTGAAGCCAAATAAAATATGAAGAAGAGTTGGTTCTTATATGCTGCTTTTCTCTACCCGAAGGAATCTCAAAGCAGTTTCCAATCCCCATTCCTCTCCCCACAACAGACACCCTGTGAGGGAGGTAAGGCTGAGGGAGCCCTGAGATTACTGAAGAAGAAGAGTTGGTTCTTCTATGCTGCTTTTCTCTATCCAAAGGAGTCTCAAGGCAGCTTACATTCACCTTCCCTTTCCTCTCCCCACAACAGACCCCCTGTGGGGTGGGTGAGGCTGAGAGAGCCCTGATATCACTGCTCGGTCAGAACAGTTTTATCAGTGCTGTGGCGAGCCCAAGGTCACCCAGCTGGCTGCATGTGGGGATGGGGGGCCGCTTTGAAGTTAGTGCGGGGGAGAAGGTGGGGCGGGAGTGCGGCGGCAGAAAGCAGGAGCAAGTGTGGTGGGGAGGTGTGGGCCAGGGGGATAAGGGGGGAGGTGAAGGTTGCAGTGGGCAGGCCAGGCCTCCCTCCTCCCAAGGCCGCATAGGCGGATAGGGCGGGCAGCTGCCTACCTGCTTTGTCCTCGGCCAGCCGCAAAATGGCGGCTGGGAGCTGAAGGCGGGCCAGGTTGGGGGGTGGTTCAGGAGGCGGGCTGACAAGCGGAGGGCCTAATAGGCTGGCATTTTGTGCTTTGTGCCAGCCAATTGGGCCCTCCACTTATCAGTTCGGGGGCAAGGGGCCAATCGTTGGCTCCCCCCATCCCGGACTAACCCCTCCCACACAGGCGCCTTTTATTTATACCGCTCCCATGCAGCGGTGTAAAGATATTTTTATATTAATGTATTTATATTTCTCTACCACCCTCCCATAATGGCCTCTATGACATTTTCCTTAGAGGAAGCATGGATGAATGAATGCCATGAAAGCAAGGGGGAGGAGCCAAGTTACATGTTTTGACCCTGCCTAATTAGAAGGAAACAATGCTGATTAAATTTTTATTCAATGAGAAATGCTGCCACTGACCGTTATTAAATATAACTCAACAAGTGCAAGATAGTTTTACTAAAAATAGTAAAATAATTCCCTGCAATTATCTCTACATAATCCCTGCAATTATGTCTGTATCATTCCACTGCTGTCTGGCTACTCTGCTGTCCGTTCTGAATTGTCTGGACCCTTGACAGAAGTCCAGGCCACTTGGCCTTCTAACTTTATGCCTGAGACCCACCCCCTTCTCCACCCCTGCCTGGCTATTGGTGGAGCTCCAAGAGATCTGCAGCATCTCAAAGGATATGTCTTCCTAGTGCAGATACATGCAAAGGCACAGACAGGCAACAAAGCTGGTGAGAGGTTTGGAGACCAAGACATATGAAGAAAGGTTGGGGGAGTTTGGTCTGTTTAGCCTGGAGAGGAGATGACTGAGAGGGGATCTGATAACCATCTTCAAGTATTTAAAAGGGTGCCATATGGAGGATGGAGCAGAGTTGTTCTCTCTTGACCCAGAGGGATGGACAAGAACCAATGGGATGAAATCAATTCAACAGAAATTCCATCTAAACATCCGGAAGAAGTTCCTGACAGTCAGGCTTCTCAGTGGAACAGGCTTTCTCAGGAGGTGGTGGGTTCTCCATCTTTGGAGATTTTTAAACAGAGGCTGGAGAGCCATCTGAGGAAGAGGCTTATTCTGTGAAGGCAAAGGGATGGCAGGTTACAGTGGATGAGCGAGAGGGTTGTGAGTGTCCTGCATAGATCATGGGGTTGGACTAGATGACCCAGGAGGTCCCTTCCAACTCTAGGATTCTATGATTCTAATTTTTTATTAATATTTTTCATCCGGGGGATGAAATTATGCTTAAGTAATTTTGATAACTGAATTGTAATTTACACTCTTAAATAGTTTAACAATTCAGTAATCCATTTGAATGCAAAATGAGATTTTACATGTTATATTGAAATTTGTGGAAGATAAACTTCAAGAATTTCAGTTTTGTCAACATTTATCTTAAATCCAGAGGCAGCACTAAAATCAGCAAATTCCTGTATAATTACAGGTAAGGCGGTTCTGGATTATTAAGAAACTAGATTTAAAGCCCATGGTATGTTTAAATACAACAGGCACTAGGAAGGGGAGATTAGAGAGTGCCTGTGGTGGCAGGGTGTTAGTGGTGCGTGGGCAGAATGGATGGGAGAGTTTAAGAAAGTAAAGATATAGTAGGTGGGAATGTGCAGCAGTGTTGTGTTAAGGAGGGATTAGTGAAAGTGAAAGCCGTGAGGTGGTGCAACGCAGCCCCCCACCCCACCAGCCCTTGGCTCAGCTGCCAGTCTCAAGGCAAAAGGGCAAAAGCAGAACGGTTAGACACACAATGAACTGAGTGGCATGTTTGTTCCCCCTGTTTCTCCAGCATCTCTCCCATCCACCCCGTTTATCGTCAAACTGTCGGACTTCCGGTATTTGTTCAGTTCTTTCCTCCATCCCGTGATCTCCCCTTTTCTCGTCCGTGCCTGTCTTCCCCTCTTCCTTGCTTCCCTCCTTCCTTCCTTGCTGCCTTCCTTGTTCTCTCTCTCTTGTATGTCTCCGGCTGTGTCTCTGTGCCTTCATCTCTCCCTCTCCCTCGCTCTCTGTGTGTCTTTGTGTCCTCCCTCCTTCTATCTGTGCACCTATCTATCCAGGCTCCCCTGATCTCCTGTCTGTTTCCCAGCCAGCCCTGTCGCCGGTAACCGTCTGTTTTTCTGTCCTGCCTTCCGCGCCTCGTTCCTGTGTATGTCTCTGGTCTTTCTTTTTCTCTCTGGCTGGATCGCTCCATTTGTGTTTCTGTCTCTGCCTTTCTGGCCCCCATGCAGCGATCTCTCCAGCCAGCCTTCCAGATAGGTCTTAATGTCCTGTCTGTCTGCCAGCCAGAACTGTGTCCTCGAGCTGTCTCACTCTCGGTCTGTCGGGGGGGGAGGGAGGGGCGAGGCATGGAGTTCTGGGGCTGGGGGCTCGTTTCCTGGAGGCGCGTGGTGTCAGCGTTGCTCTTGCACGGCAAGTGGAGGCGGGCATTTTGCAAGCGGCTTGGGAAGGGGGCGGGGAAGAGTCACAGAGCTGTCTGCTGGTCAGCGGCTCCTGATTGGGCCATGTGACCACTGAGTGAAAGTTAAAGTTATGAGGTGGCGCGAAGCTGCTCCACCCCCCCCCCCCCAGCCCTTGCCTCAGTCGGCAGTCTCAAGGCAAAAGGGCAGAAGCAGAATGGTTAGGTGCACAATGAAATGAGGTGTGTTTTTGTTCTCACAGTAGCGACGGAGGAGAGGTCCGGGGGAGGAAGGGTCGGGAGGCGCTTCGCGCTGCCTCAAAATGCAGTCAGTGGGCACCACGGACTGACACTTGGAGGGGCCAATTGGGAGCTGCTGCAGCTCCCGATTGGCTCCCCTTGAGTTTTTATCATGGACAGGCTCCGCCCTTTCTCCGCCCACAATGCCCTTAGGGCTTTATCCCTATCGCTCCCGGAGCGGTTACAGAGATTATCTGCATATAATGCTATATGCAGAGCCAGCTTGGTATAGTAGTTAGAAGCATGGATTTATAATCTGGTGAGCCGGGTTTGATTCCTTGTTCTCCCACATGCAATCAGATGGGTGGCCTTTTGTGTAGCTGATGGTAAGGGACTCTTCCTTACGGCAAGTATCTGGGTGGTTAAGTAGCCTTTTCAGTCCAATTCTTTTCAGGGAGATCAAGGCCATGTCATTGGCATACAGTAGGATGGAAACTTTTTGCTGATGTGACAGGTGGAGGGATAAATTCTGAGCCAGATAGACTATGTCATTAACGTAAATGTGGAAAAGCAAGGAGGCCAGTACACACCCCTGATTTACCCCTTTTCTTACCAGAATTTCATTGGTTAGAGAGCCTGAGGTGGCCATCCTGATTTTTGCATAGGAGTTCCTGCAGCAAAAATAAAAGGCATTTGTCGATATTAATTTTCATCAACTTCATCCAGATTTTGTCTCTGTCAATGGAGTCAAAAAATGTGGATAGGTCAATAAATGCCATGTACAGGGCTCTGGTGAGCCCTTTCATGTGAGAATAAGCAAAATAAAAACTAGCTAGAAAACGGGGCTAAAACAAATAAAATTAATTTCAATAGCAATAAATGTAAAATTCTTCATTTAGCTAGGAAAAATAATATGCATCTCGGTGGCTAAAAAGGCAACCAGTATCTGGGGATGTATTAAAAGAAGTATAGTGCCCAGATCACGTGGAGTGTTCTGGTAAGACCTCCACTCTGATAAGACCTCACTTGGAGTACTGTGCTCAGTTTTGGGGTAAAGGCAAATTTCAGTGCGGAAATGGATGAAAAACTTGACCGTATGCAAATGCAAATTGGAGCCCAAACCTTAGTGCGGAAACAGTCAGGAGTGTTTAGAGGAGGCCTGCAGACCTATCGAAGTGTGTCCCGGAGCCAGCTCCTCTGCCTGTTCTCACCATGATCCATAGATGACTGCAGGCTGGGATCCCAGAAGACGCCTCTTCTGTAGCAGTCGAAGGGAGAACAGACTCGTATCCAGCTGCAGCCACTGGGCAACATGGTACATGGGGAGCATTTCTCTTCCTTCTCCATTGGCCTCCCCTGGGCCTGGGGAGGCAGTGGAGTCTGTGGGTCCTTCAGGGGCTGGCTGCTGCTTCCCAGGCCTGGGGGGGGGGGTGGCAGGGGCAGCAAGAGAAGTTCTCCCGACAAGAAGTCGGCCGATGGCCCCTGTGGCCGAGTCTGCAAAGGTTCCTGTTCTGATTCCTGCAGGGTGAGGCTGCTTCCCCTAGGCCGGTGGTGAGTGGGGGTCAGGAGGGGGCGTGCCGGCGTTTGTCTCTTGGGGCCCTTCTTGGCATCCCCAGGGAACTGTGGGGTCACTGTGGGTGGGCAGGGAGCTGTGAGTGTCCTGCCAAGTGCAGGGGGCTGGACTGGATGACCGTGACCCTGGCGGCCCCCTGCCTAGTCTATGATTCTACATGGGGTGGGAGGACTTCTTCCTAGTTCGACACCGCATTTTCTCGGGGGGGGGGGGGTAGGAAAGGCTGGTTTGGGTGGGGCGGGGCGGGGCGGGGCGGGGGGGACTCTGGCCCTGCCCGCTGCCGCCCTTGGCTGCTGTGCCTCGGAGGCCGCGGGCCAGGCGGAGGAGGCAGCGCTGCGCTCTCGACGGCGCCTCTGGCCATGGAGCCTCTTGCGGGACGGGGCGCCGCCGAGCGCGGCCCAGGTGAGCGGCGGGGGGGGGGCGGGGGGGCGGGGGGGCGTCCTTCCTCCCTCCCTCCCCGGGGCTTCCCCCTCCGCCTCCTGCTCCTGGCGCCGCTGACCGGGGCTTTCCGTCGCTGCAGGGGCCCCGGGCGGGCTGGCCGAGGCGCTGGCCCACTTCGACGCCGTGGCCGAGGAGCTGTCGGGGCGCGGCGAGGAGCGGCCCGGCCGGCGCGAAGAGATCGTCCGGCGGCGAAAGCAGCGGCGCAGCAGCGGCCCGGACGGCGAGCGGCGCGCCGCGAGTGAGGAGCCGCCCTCGGGGGTCGGTCGGTCGGTCCACACGGAAGGGAGGGGAGGGGAGGAGAGAGGGCCGCCTGCCCGGGAAGCGCCCGAAGCCGGGGACGCCGGTGGCCTGTACGGAGCAGCCGCACTCGGGAGACCCCCCCCCCCGGCCTTTTCCAACTGTGCGGAATCAGCCTAGGCTAGGGGACCCCGCGTTGGTCTCAGCCCCGAGGGTGCTTTCCTCACAGGGCAGTCCTGGAAGAGTTCGCTCCGGCCACCTCCCTCCCGGGGCGTCTGCTGTGGGGAGAGGAAGGGAAGGCGACCGGAAGCCGCTCTGAGACTCCTTCGGGTAGAGAAAAGCGGCATCGAAGAACCAATTCTTCTTCTTCTTCAGTAATCTCAGGGCTCTCCCAGCCTCCCCTCCCTCTCAGGGTGTCTGTTATGGGGAGACGAAAGGGAAAGCAATTGGAAGCCGCTTTGAGACTCCTTTGGGTAGAGAAAAGCGGCATCTAAGAACCAACTCTTCTTCTTCTTCTTCTTCTTCTTCTTCTTCTTCTTCTTCTTCTTCTTCTTCTTCTTCTTCTTCTTCTTCTTCAGTAATCTCAGGGCTCTCTCAGCCTCACCCACCTCACAGGGGGTCTGTTGTGGGGAGAGGAAGGGAAGGCGAATGTAAGCAGCTTTGAGACTCCTTCGGGTAGAGAAAAGCGGCAGCTAAGAACCAACTCTTCTTCTTCTTCAGTCATCTCAGGGCTCTCTCAGCCTCCCCTCCCTCACAGGGTGTCTATTGTAGGGAGAGGAAAGGGAAGGCAACTGTAAGCCGCTTTGAGCCTCCTTCGGGTAGAGAAAAGTGGCATATAAGAACCAACTCTTCTTCTTCTTCTTCTTCTTCTTCTTCTTCTTCTTCTTCTTCTTCAGTAATCTCAGGGCTCTCTCAGCCTCACCCACCTCACAGGGGGTCTGTTGTGGGGAGAGGAAGGGAAGGCAAATGTAAGCAGCTTTGAGACTCCTTCGGGTAGAGAAAAGCGGCAGCTAAGAACCAACTCTTCTTCTTCTTCAGTCATCTCAGGGCTCTCTCAGCCTCCCCTCCCTTGCAGGGTGTCTATTGTAGGGAGAGGAAAGGGAAGGCAACTGTAAGCCGCTTTGAGCCTCCTTCGGGTAGAGAAAAGTGGCATATAAGAACCAACTCTTCTTCTTCTTCTTCTTCTTCTTCTTCTTCTTCTTCTTCTTCTTCTTCTTCTTCTTCAGTCATCTCAGGGCTCTCTCAGCCTCACCCACCTCACAGGGGGTCTGTTGTGGGGAGAGGAAGGAAGGCGAATGTAAGCAGCTTTGAGACTCCTTCGGGTAGAGAAAAGCGGCAGCTAAGAACCAACTCTTCTTCTTCTTCAGTCATCTCAGGGCTCTCTCAGCCTCCCCTCCCTCACAGGGTGTCTATTGTAGGGAGAGGAAAGGGAAGGCAACTGTAAGCCGCTTTGAGCCTCCTTCGGATAGAGAAAAGTGGCATATAAGAACCAACTCTTCTTCTTCTTCTTCTTCTTCTTCTTCTTCTTCAGTCATCTCAGGGCTCTCTCAGCCTCACCCACCTCACAGGGGGTCTGTTGTGGGGAGAGGAAGGGAAGGCGAATGTAAGCAGCTTTGAGACTCCTTCGGGTAGAGAAAAGCGGCAGCTAAGAACCAACTCTTCTTCTTCTTCAGTCATCTCAGGGCTCTCTCAGCCTCCCCTCCCTCACAGGGTGTCTATTGTAGGGAGAGGAAAGGGAAGGCAACTGTAAGCCGCTTTGAGCCTCCTTCGGATAGAGAAAAGTGGCATATAAGAACCAACTCTTCTTCTTCTTCTTCTTCTTCTTCTTCTTCTTCTTCTTCTTCTTCTTCTTCTTCTTCTTCTTCTTCTTCTTCTTCTTCTTCAGTCATCTCAGGGCTCTCTCAGCCTCACCCACCTCACAGGGGGTCTGTTGTGGGGAGAGGAAGGGAAGGCGAATGTAAGCAGCTTTGAGACTCCTTCGGGTAGAGAAAAGCGGCAGCTAAGAACCAACTCTTCTTCTTCTTCAGTCATCTCAGGGCTCTCTCAGCCTCCCCTCCCTCACAGGGTGTCTATTGTAGGGAGAGGAAAGGGAAGGCAACTGTAAGCCGCTTTGAGCCTCCTTCGGGTAGAGAAAAGTGGCATATAAGAACCAACTCTTCTTCTTCTTCTTCTTCTTCTTCTTCTTCTTCTTCTTCTTCTTCTTCTTCTTCTTCTTCTTCTTCTTCTTCTTCTTCTTCTTCTTCTTCTTCTTCAGTCATCTCAGGGCTCTCTCAGCCTCTCAGGGTGTCTGTTGTGGGGAGAGGGAGCCCCTTTGAGACTTCTTTGGGTAGAGAAAAGTGGGGTATAAAAACCAACTGGATGGGGGCGGATTGGCCACTCTGGTGATGTTAGATCTGTCGGCCGCCTTTGATGTGCTTAACCAGGAGTTATGAGCCCGCTGCCTCGCCAGGACGGGAATATGGGGTACAGCCCTTAGTTGGCTATGCTCTGTTCTCCAAAACCGGACCCAGGGTGGCCGTGGGGAATGAGCTCCGTTGAGCTCCCTTGTGGAGTTCCACGGGGGGGGGGGTGCGCTCCCCCACTCTTCTAAACATCTTCATGCGCCCTCTGGCCCAGCTGGTTCAGAGTTTTGGGCTGTGTTCTTATCACTGTGCCGATGACACCCTGCTCTGTCTACTCATGGATGGCCACCCAGAGCCCCCCCCCCCACCCTGGAACCATTTGCCAGATGTTGGGAAGCCGCGGCTGGATGGCTTGAGCAGAGTCGCCTGAAACTCAACCCCTCCGAGCCGGAGGTCCTGTGGCTGGGGGAGAAGGGGCAGATGAGGAAGCACGCTTGCCCTCCCTAGCCAGGACGCAACTTACCTTCACATCCCAGGCCAGACATCTGGGAGTGATCATGGGTGCCTCGCTGACCATGGGGGAATTTAGAATGAATTGCTTCCAGTTTTGATAATCATTATACATGCAAACCTTTGCACCATGCATCATCTGGGGCATCACCTTTCCTTGAAATACTTCTGTAAAAGAGAAAAGAAAAAAAAGTTGCTGCAAAGGTTCTTTGAGCCTGGCCAGTCAGCTGTGATGTCCACGATGGGGTTGCTTGAAATACTCCTCCTAAATATCGGAATGCTTTTACTCGTTCAGTTTCATAATTGCCTATCTGCCACCTGTGCTCTGTGTACCTTTTGGAGAAGACAAGGATTTGGGTCTTAATGAAATTAATTGTTAAATCCTTATTATAACATTCCATGAGAGCTCAAAGACCTCTTCTGAGCCCTCCTTCGGTATATGAAAGTATAGCTGTTTCATCAGCATACAATAATGTAGAGATTGTTCTTCCTGCTCTCTTTGGCGCACAGAAATCAGGGTTTGTAAGACAATAAAAGCAGAGCCCAGTGGCACCTTTGAGACCCACAAAGATTTATTCAGGGCGTAAGCTTTCGAGTGCAAGCACTCTTCCTCAGACTGTGATCTCCTTACATGACAGGGAATATATAGCACAAACCAATTCTGTTACATCAGTAGACTGTCTACTGATTCGCAAGAGACTGCCTCATGGAGATGATATAAAAGTTTAAGAAGAGTTGGGTCTTATGTGCCACTTTTCTCCACCAGAGGGAGTCTCAAAGCAAGGATCAGGGACACATCCTTGTTTAACTCCTCTTCCAGCTGAAATCAGTTGAGACAAATGACCCTGTGAGGTCTATGGTTATAAGTCTGTAGTCTATAGTAGATGCTTCTAGTTTCTTCCGAAGTCTATTTCATGAGATGCTATCAAAAGCCATTTTCTAATCTACGAAGGTGACATAAAGTGCTCTGCATGGTTAGGCAGTGTAGTGCTCTGCCAGATGGCTCAGGAACAAGCATTGGTCAATTGTGCCACGTTCCGTTGTGAAGCCCGCTTAACTCCCTGTCAAGACATCCCCAAAGCTTCCAGCACAAGTGTCTCCCCACCATACTTCGCAGGCTCTTTGGGCAGTAATCGGAAGGATCTAATTTCACTCCTTTTTTATATACAGGGATAATTACAGGCAGGCCCAATCTTTGGGGATCTTTCCTGTCTGAGCCATGTAAGTAAAGAGAGCAGCAAGGCCTGGGACCCACCAAGAACAGCGAAAGGGGGAGACTCCTGGTGGGTCTCTATAGCGTAGCGTGTTGTAAAACAAGTCTCCCATGTTTTAGGAGATACCACATAAAGTCGCCTATTGTCAACAGTTTGAAATGCACTAGAAACAATTTTCCAGAGAAGTGAGGAGTCTTTAAGTCTAGCAGCCTGATTGAATGGTGGCAACTTTTTATTAGTGCCTCTCTATTTTTCTTTTTGATTAAGTTTTTGTATTGTTTTAAAGAATAAAGTTCCAGAAGGATTATGCCCATATTTTGCCACCACAGGCCCTTGGCAGGCACGTCCCTGCAGAATCTGCTGCTTTGCGTGTTCTTTTGGGCAGTCTGGCTTAAAGGTCCTGTCCAAGAAAGCCACTGCTGAGCCTGTGGGGAGATTTCTCCCCGCAGGATCCGCTGCTTTGCAGGCTCTTTGGGGCAGGATGGGTAAATGGGGCTGCCCAACAGATCCCAGATCTTTGTAAAGAAATGCATCATGGTTGTGAAAGGGAAAAGTGATTTTGATCGCTTCTATAAGAATTCACTGTTTCGTAGGAGGAGGTCCTGTATTTAGGGAATGTTTTTGAGGTTGGCTGTGAGGCCTAGAATAGAAATGAGAAGAGTAACCATGAATTATTTTGCTTGCCAAAATAAACCTACATTCTTCTGGACTCCAAACTCCTAATTAAGTTTTGCTTCAGCCTTCACAGAATCGGTTCAGGAACCCAGTTTTAATTCAAAGAGTTGGTGTCAGCAAGAATTTTTTGAGAGACTTTTTGACTGCTTGGCACAGGCAGTTATTCCCCAAACCAGCACATGAGCTGGGCCTGTCATGTCAAAACACCCCTCATATATAGCTTCGGTGCAAGTACTGAGGTCCAGTTGGAACCATTCCAGCCAAATGTATGCATGATTCTCAGAATTGAACCAATGAGTCTGAAATATAAGGAAGACAATGTACTACAGCTTATGGTCTGAAAAGTGTCGGGAACCCGCTTGCTAACTGAAAAAACAGGGTGCCCCTTGAAGAAAACGTCACGCCAGGCCGGGTGGACGATACAACAGGAACAAGCTTTATTTCAGCAACGTGGAGTCCGCTGGTATGGAGTAAGAGCTTCCACCGAACTCCAGGTGGAAGCTCTCTTTTATACAAAACCCACCTCCTTTGGCTGTATTGCCCCACCCAGTACTTCCGGAGGGAACATGCTGATACAATCATGACTCATGCACATATGCGAGGTTTTCCGGGGTTCCCGATGGCCCATTTTCCTGGAACAAAGGGCCATCTCCGGGCCCTTGTCAAAAGGTGGAGGGGGACATTGAGGTTCTTTAGCGGCCATTGCCACCTCAACGATCGGGTGGGGCGCCCAGCTGCCGGCTTGCCTGTGATCACCATGCCCTACCTCCGTGATCGCGGGCGCCTCTGATGGCGGGGTTCGGTCTGGTTCCCAAGCCACCAAGGACCGAACCACGACATTCTGCCCCCCCAAAGGTCCATTCTCCAACCCCCCGGGACGGCCAGGATACCGCTTGTGGAAACGTTCAGTGAGTCGGGGCGCAAGGACGTCCGCTGCCCAGACCCATTCCCGGTCCCCCAAAGCGAAGTCCTTCCCGGCGTCTCCTTTCCCGCTCGGGGTTCGGGGGTCGTTTGGGGCGAGAGTTGTCGGGGCCCGGTCTTGGCGCCTCGGCTGACCCGCCTTTGGCCTCCCGGGGGGGTGCGGCGGCCCAACCCAGGCTGGCTTCCAGCTTGGCGACCACGAAACACCACCCCTCCAGTGTAGACAGATCTTCTTCCGTCCCCTTGATCACGGCCCATTCCCTGAGCTTCGGGTTAAGGCCCTCCCGGAAGTACTCGATTTGGGTCTCCTCGTTCCAGGAGAACACCTTGCCTGCTTCCCTCCGGAAAATGTCTATATAGTCCATAACCCCCCTAGTACCCTGTCGAAGTCCCTTGATCCGACTCTTTGCCTTGTCCTCAGCCTGGGGGTCCTGGAATCGTCGGCGGAGCGCGACCACGAAGTCCTGCAGGTCCTGAGTTGCCGGGTCGCCGCGCTCGGCCAACCCCAGGTACCACTGACCCGCCTTGCCCTGGAGACACGAGGCCACCCCCCAGACCAAGTCCTCGGAGTCCTCATACCGGTCTCCATATCTCCGGGCATGCGTCAGCGCGTGGAGGAGGAACTGCGGGAGGTCGTCCGGCGTCCCGTCGAAACGCGCCTTAAGCTCTGGGGGGGAACGTTTTGGAGAGTAGTCCGACCCCCTCCGGATCCGGGATTCTCGGCGTCCGCCGTCTCGTCCTGCTCCGCTCCACCGGCTACCAACTTGCCCAACGACGCCGTGCCGCTCCCTGCCTTGCACGTCGCTCCTGCGTTGGTCCGGCTCTCGCCGCCCCGTCGGCTCACCTGCTCCCCCGAGATCCTCTGCTGTCTCGCCTCTCCGCTGGCCGTCTCGCCTACTCGGGACTGAAAACTGCTCCGGGTCGGGGTCCGGGGCCCGCTCACCAGTGCCGGGCTCGTCCTCGTCGCTGGAGGCGTCCTCACTCGACGCGATCCCCTCCGCCGTTGTATTACCAGTCCCTCCGGGCCCGGCCCGAGCTTGCTCACGGGCTTCAGCTGCCTGCAAGCGCCTGGCCAAGTCCGCCATGGCCCGCCGCAGGTCCTCTAGGGATTCCTCAGGTCTTACCGGGCGAAGCGCCTGCCTCAGCTGGGTGTCCCAGGTTGGGGCCAACCCCCCAGACCTCGGCGCGCTCCCCGCCGTGCTTGGGAACCCCATGGCCCGGCGCCTTCCCTTGGCCGCCGCTGCCGAGGGTCTCGGGGTCCCGGACAGCTGGTCCTGGCCCCCCGATTTTCGGAGGAAATCTCCCGGGGACATTAAACCCATGTTCCCGGGGTTCGTGGGGGTCGAGACCGCCTCGTTGCTTGAAAACGCCATCTCTGGATCCGTCCCGATAAGCGCTCGGATGCGATGCCGACCCTGGAGTTCGGGGGGAAGCTCTTACGATGTCGGGAACCCGCTTGCTAACTGAAAAAACAGGGTGCCCCTTGAAGAAAACGTCACGCCAGGCCGGGTGGACGATACAACAGGAACAAGCTTTATTTCAGCAACGTGGAGTCCGCTGGTATGGAGTAAGAGCTTCCACCGAACTCCAGGTGGAAGCTCTCTTTTATACAAAACCCACCTCCTTTGGCTGTATTGCCCCACCCAGTACTTCCGGAGGGAACATGCTGATACAATCATGACTCATGCACATATGCGAGGTTTTCCGGGGTTCCCGATGGCCCATTTTCCTGGAACAAAGGGCCATCTCCGGGCCCTTGTCAAAAGGTGGAGGGGGACATTGAGGTTCTTTAGCGGCCATTGCCACCTCAACGATCGGGTGGGGCGCCCAGCTGCCGGCTTGCCTGTGATCACCATGCCCTACCTCCGTGATCGCGGGCGCCTCTGATGGCGGGGTTCGGTCTGGTTCCCAAGCCACCAAGGACCGAACCACGACAAAAAGTGAATATAGAAAAATACAATAAACCCACACCCCACCTTGTCTTGGAGGGGAGGGATTATATATCTTGGTATTCTGCAGCAATCTGAAGACAGCAGGAGAACTGCCTAAGTCTTGTGCTCCTGAATTTACTTGGGTGCTTTTGGGGAAAGTAGCTATTGATACCTTTGCTTCCAATGTGTGACTGTCAAAGTTTTGAACCCATGTATTAGGCTACCCATTGGTGTAAACTCTGGGGCAGAATTTGTGATAGGATAGTGAAGCCAACCTATGAGTGATGAGTCATCTGAGTAACTTTGATCATGCAGGAGGGGTGCTTGATTTTACAAGGTCCCTTTCTTGCTGCAGAGATGGGCAAATGGGTTGCCAGCTCTGGGCTAGGAAATACCTGGAGGTTTAGGGCTGGAATCTAGGGTGGGTGGGGGTCAAGGAGAGAAGGAATCTTACCACAGTCTAATGCTCTAGTCCACCCTCCAAAACAGCCTTTCTTTCCAGGGGAACTGGCCTTGGTCATAGGAAGGATCCGCTGGAGGTTTGCAACCTTAACAAATGGTCCTTTCTGGGATGAAGATTCTGTTACTCTGGGAAAGTGCACAGGCTGTGTTGGTGGTTTGTGGGGAGGGGGTTAGGGAGGACAAGAGCTGTTTGTTCCCACTTGAGATGGTCTACAGCAGCGGTCCCCAACCTTTTTAAGGTTGAGGACCGCCTCCGGAGGTGGGGAAGAGCCAGCGGCCCGGGTGCCGCGCATGCACGTTTTCACCACCAGGGGGCGCTAACACGCATGCGTGGCACAAGCTCCGCGCATGCATGTTTGTGTCTGCTGACGTGCTGGTGGCCGCGCCTGCCCCCCTCGCAGCAAGAAGCTAGCTGGGCCGCAAGCGAAGTGGATGCTTTGGCGGCCGCTTCACTCGCGGCCTGGCGAGTTTCTCGCTGCAGGGGGGGGGAGAGGCAGGCGTAGCTGGCGGCAGCCCGTTACTGAGGCCTTCACGGCCTGGTAGCGGGCCGCAAACTGGGGGTTGACGACCCCCGGTCTACAGAGAATCAGAGTCCAAGTAGCACCTTTAAAACCAACCAAGATTTATTCAAGGCGTGAGCTTTGGTGCTACTGGACTTGGATTTTATTGTGCTACTTCAGACCAACACGGCTACTCATTTGAATCTACGGAGAATGTACATTGTTTGGGTCAAGATTCTTCTTAATAAGAATATTTTCACCCAATAAACAGCTGCCTTTGCTGAATGTTTCCACCCCTCTTTGGAACAGAACTGTGGCATCACACCTGGACTGTGTTCTCATCCACTGGGGAAGTGGAAAGTCCCTAACAGGATGGTCCTGATGAGAGTCAACAAAGAAGCCAGGCGTTTATTCCGAGACCGGAAAGAGAACAGGAGCAAACAGCAGCTGCCCTCCCCTTACCTTAAACTCACTTTCTCAGTTATCTGTGCCATTTCCTTGAAGGTGAAGGAGTTTCTACCCTAACCCCCCTTATGTATATCCTCCTGTAACTAAAACATTGAGGAGAACACGGTAGGGATTATTTCATTGTCAAAGGAAGCTTACAAAGATAACAAGATGGAGGAGCTGTGCTTACGTTTAGATTAGATGGCCCGATAGGTGCAGATCTGAGCGTCCCGTGTGTCTGTTCATCTCTCGGTGCTGAGACACTCGCCTTTCCTCAAGGTAATGTTCCTGCCCTTTTAGTAATAGGAGAGATAACACAATACTGGAGAGCACTGGGGAAATGGCAAAATGGCAGCCACAGGAGGCAGAACCACGTGCACAAGCTCAAGCTCAAGGGGAAGAAGAGAGGAAGTTAAAATATATCGGGAAAGAGAGAGGACAGAGAATGAAACCAGACCTGCTTCTGCTGCTGCTGCTGTCCTGTGAGGCCTCCGTGCCAGTGGCAGGCCCTGAAGGAGCCCAGAACTTACCAGTTTAGGTCTCCGTATTTAATGGCTGTAGTTCTCCCTCTTGACTGAGCGTTGTAGCCCAGTCAGAATGGTATGTCTGTGTCGCCAACCTTCTCGGTTGCTCATGGAGATTGGAAAGCTCTAAATGCTGGGCTTGTCTTACGCAGGTGCAGATTTACTCGACGCAAACAGCTCCGACCTTCGTGACGAACAGTTGAACTCTCCCGCCCTGTCCGCTCCAACTGCAGCCTCATCTGTCGTAGCTACTCACAAAGGTAACGTCATAACTTTTTATTTTAGGAGGCAGTTTCTTAATTCTGAGTTGCACACTTGTCTTCCTAAGCGCATGTTTTGTCATGAGACTTCTTCCTGTTCTATGCAAGCACAGGTCTCTCTGCGGATCTGGACACTGCGACATGCCATCTCTCGGGGTTCAGCCAGTCTTTCGCTGGCCAATGAGTTCTTTACAGAGGAGAATGGAAAAATGAGCTCTAGGGGCTGATATTTGATTATAAAAAACCTGGATTTCCCCCCAGATATTTGGGCCTTATGTGTAAAGAAACATTAACATAAATAACCCACAAAACTACCTTCAGAATGTAAAGAAAACTGTAATGGGTTTTGGGGGGGGGAACCCACATTTACGCCTGTTCCTGATTTTAGTCTCCGCATTTATGTTTCTGTATTAAACATGAATGAGTAAGCGTTCACCATGCTGGGACTTCTGTAGCCGAGAAACCCAGAGAGGCCCACTCATGCATTGCAAAACAGAAAAAAGATAGAAAAGCGCTGTTCCAAATGAGTCCTTGGTGTGCCAAAATAGAAATATTTAAATAAGTATTATAGATTTTGTTGCTCTTACTGTATATCGACTTGGATTGAGACTATTTTATAGATGTTTTAAAGGAGGGGAATGTGAGGCTGTGGGCAACCCTGGTCTGTCCTGTATCCCTGAGACGAGGTACATAAACCTAGCACATGGCACATTGTTTGACAAACCACTTGCTGCCCATCAAGCCTCAGAAAATGCTGGTATACAAATAAACCCAGCGAGCACAACTGGGAGAGATTTAAGCTGATCCTGCCTTGAGCAGGGAGTTGGACTAGATTAGGGGTAGTCTAACTGCGACCCTCCAGGTGTCCATGGACTACAATTCCCATGAGCCCCTGCCAGCGAATGCTGGCAGGGGCTCATGGGAATTGTAGTCCATGGATATTTGAAGGGCCGCAGTTTGATTACCCCTGGACTAGATGGCTGGATGGCCCCTTCCCACTCTAGGTTTCTAGGATTAGATTCAGGCCAGCCTCATATTGAGTGTTAAACCTTGGTGGGCCTGTGTTTTATTATGAACTGAGCTGGAACTTGGCATCAGCACCTTTAGACCTTCTGGTGTACTGATGGTATCTGAGGGACTGCCTGTCACTCTATGCCCCCCGCAGGGCTTTAAACGCTCTGCAGGCGTTAATTTGTTGGTGATTCCCGGCCCAAGACAGGCACGCCTGACCTTGGCCAGGGCCAGGGCCTTTTCAGTCCTGGCCCCAACCTGGTGGAATGAGCTCCTGGGTGAGCTGCGGGCCTTGTGGGAGCTTTCCGCATTATGCAGGGCCTGCAAAACGGAGCTGTTCCACCAGGTCTTTGGCTGAGGCCAGGGCAGTGAGGAAGATCACTGGAAGATCATGCCCCCCCCCCCCCAGGGTTGGTGTTAGCACCTGGGCGTTGCCAGCTATGCCCTCTCTCCTCCCCAATAGTGGGTATCAGTCTTGGGTGTGGGGCTTGTTTTATTTATTGCCTGTTGTTGTGTATTTTATATCGCATCAGTCTGTCCTTTTAATGGGGATTGTATGGGAGTGGCAAGAGCCTCTTGTGGCGCAGAGTGGTAAGGCAGCTGTCTGAAAGCTTTGCCCATAAGGCTGGGAGTTCAATCCCAGCAGCCGGCTCAAGGTTGACTCAGCCTTCCATCCTTCCGAGGTCGGTAAAATGAGGACCCAGCTTGCTGGGGGGTAAACGGTCATGACTGGGGAAGGCACTGGCAAACCACTCCGTATTGAGTCTGCCATGAAAATGCTGGAGGGCGTCACCCCAAGGGTCAGACATGACTCGGTGCTTGCACAGGGGATACCTTTACCTTTACCTTTATGGGAGTGGCAGGCAATAAATCAAATTAAATAATAATAATAATCAGGGATTTGTTGGCTGAAAGAGCCACCAGCATGAGCAGAAGGCAGGGCTTAAGCTTCTCTGGGGCCACGTCTTCTCACCTGGCTCCTCCTCCTCCTACCTGGCTACCGAGGGAGAGTCAAGGGCCTCCTACCCTGCCTTGGGTCGTTGGGCTCTCTTCAGTGCTTTTTGGAGCATTTAAACGAAGGCGCTGTTTCCTTGAGATGACGCAGATGGCGTAAAAGAGAGGCCAGAAGCGGCTGCATGGAATAGAACATTGACGGGAGCCTTTCTTGCCCATCAACTCTGATCAAATATGAATCCCAAGAAACTCAAGTGTCCATGTGCACATTCTTCTATTTTTTTGTCTTATTCAACAAGTACCGTGAATTCAAGATGGTGTGCATTTTTCATTATTCCAGCAAAGCTTGGAGACACAAAAGAGCTAGAAGACTTCATTGCTGACCTTGATAGAACCTTGGCAAGTAAGTAAAAATAACGGGAAGCCTACCGTGAAGAAGGTGGCTGGGGAAGTGTTGCTGCATTATGATTGTTAGATAGATCCTCTCCTCTGAATGGCTGTGCTTTCCTCAGGCACAAAAGAGTCTTGCCTTGGAGGAGCAGAAGTCTCTTCTGCTAGTGGACAAGTCCTGCGTGCCAGGGGAAGGGGCCTGGACTAAAAGCAGGGTCCCCTGTGGGACACCCCTGAAATTCTGACTCAGGGGGGTGGGTGCAACCCTAGCATGGCTGCCAGAGGAGTCAGAGTCACATACACAGGCCCAAGTGCTGCGGAGAAGTGGGGCAATTAAACATTCATTGGGAAAGAGGTGAGAGAGAATAAAAGGAGCATTGAATAAGGGAGACTTTTAAAAGCCCCCATGGCCACACCCACTTTCTAAAATCATTTGGTAGGTACCAAGAAATGCCTGGCAAGCACTGTGTTTGGGACTTCTGCATTAGAGGAAAACAGCACAGTAAGGAAAACAGACTGTTGGATCCAACCCCATGTCACTCAGATATTGGCCGTGCATACAAGGAACACACATTGTCCCAAACATAGGGATTTGAGCCCTCAGGGCTGAGTGACCGCTCTTCAGGGGCCTGAGAGTCATGGCGGGGGGGGGGCAGTGTGTGAATTAGAATCATAGAATCATAGAATTACTGACATCTTCCTGGGTTGTAATGATTAGGAGTGCAGACTTCTAATTTAGCAAAACAGGTTTGATTCCATGCTCCCCTACATGCAACCAGCTGGGTGACCTTGGTCTCACCACAGCCCAGTTTTCTGGCAGAGCAGGAATCTCAGGGCTCTCTCAGCCACACCTACCTCACAGGGTGTCTGTTGTGGAGAGAGGAAAGGGAAAGCGATTGGAAGCCACTTTGAGACTCCTTGGGGTAGAGAAAAGCAGTATATAAGGACCAATTCTTCTTCTTCTTAGGGCTCTCTCAGCCTCTTCTCCCTCACAGGGTGTCTATTGTGGGGGGAGGAAAGGGAAGGCGAATGTAAGCCGCACTGAGACTCCTTCAGGTAGAGAAAAGAGGTATATAAGAAGAGGGTACAAAAAAGGAGGCTCTTCTTTTTCAAGCCACCATCCTTAAACTGATATTCAGCAGGAATAAAATTAGAGTCCAATGGCATCCTTTAAGACCAGTCAAGATTTATCCAAGTTATGAACTTTGATGGCTTTAAAGGTGCCATTGGACTCAAATTTTGTTCTGTTACTTCAAGACTATACAGCTACCCACCTGAATCTATCTTTCACAAAAATGGTTGAGAAGAATACTAAAATGCTTAAGAACTTAAAACAGTGTAAGATGAAGAAGAGTTGGTTTTCACTACCCAAAGAAGTCTAAAAGTGGCTTACAATTGTCTACCCTTCCTCTCCCCTCAACAGAAACCCTGTGAGGAAGGTGAGACTGAGGGAGCTCTGAGAGAACTGTGGCTGGCCCAAGGTCACCCAGATGGCTGCATGTGGAGAAGGAGTGGGGAATCAAGCCCAGTTTTCCAGATTAGAGGCTGCTGCTCTTAACCACAACATCACGCTGCGGGTTGATGACAAAATAATATTTTGACTGGCAATCTGTTACAGGTATGTGAAAAAGCTGTTTTGGCAAAAGCTGTTTTGGGGGCTGAGCTGACCACCCAGATGGAAGTCAGAGAAGTCTGCATCCTGCATTTGTTGCCGGCCATTTCCTCCTGCCCTTGGAAGCACTCATAACTGTTATGTCTTTTCCCACAGGTACAAATAACAAATTTCCTGGTGTACTATAATATGTAGTTCAAGATTAATATATATGTATTTGTAATTTTATACAGCAGACTTTAATACATTCTTGTTTTGTTTTTACAATATATTTTCATGTCCAATTAAACTCTGAACTGGAATTTTTTAAAAAGATGCTTAAAGGTTGGGAAACATGCTGTTTTCAAATTCATCCTTCTCTCTAAGATGCTCCTAGGAGTTCACTTGGGTATTCTTCATTCCGGCACTGGTTAACCCAGTTTTTGCAGAAATACGTGGTCATTCAGGCTGCCCTTGGCTCTTTTATCCCACTCTTGGCATATACAAAATATGTGATGATGTTACTACGGATCATTCTCTACACCTTTCCCCACATTGAGGTAAATTATCTCTCCAAAATGAAGCTCCCGTCTCACCCTGTCACCTCGTCTCTGGTCTTGTTCAGCCCTGGGAGCTGTACAGACTGCTTTTATTATAACAACAACAACAACAACAACAACAATAGAAACAACAACTTTATTTTTATAGCCTGCCCTTCCTGGTTGGCTCAGGACAGGTAACAAGAAGGCATATCCAATTGACTTTTGCATTGATAACAAACCCTTTGTCAGAATGGCACTGAGGCTTTTTTCCCCAAACAAAATATTTTATTTACAGAGAGGGAAAAGTAGTTGGAATGGAGGAATCATCTCTCCTTGAACAGGCTGGGTTTTTCACAGCTTCTAGGTCTTACAGACTTTTCAGTTGTTTAGAGACTTTCCTTCAGATGGTATGAATTCTTTTTAACTGAGAGGTTTATTGCAATGTGTTTATCTCAAAACACATTCATTTTACTT
Organism: Paroedura picta; assembly: GCF_049243985.1. NCBI lineage: Eukaryota > Metazoa > Chordata > Lepidosauria > Squamata > Gekkonidae > Paroedura > Paroedura picta. The sequence continues at coordinate 123,276,992 of NC_135374.1, read as the reverse complement.
TGATCTTGGTGCATTATTCTGAACCACTCTGGTTCATAGAAAGTGGGCACCTTCAGAATGTATCACAAATTTCTCTCTTTCTGGAGGAATAGAGCTCTGCGTCATAGAACCATAGAATCAAGAGTTGGAAAGTACCTCCAGGGTCATCCAGTCCAACCCCCTGCACAATGCAGGACATCACAACTACCTGCCTATCCACAGTAACCCCAGTTTCATCCCCAAGTGATTCCCCCCACCAAAAATCTCCAGAATGCAGTCTGACCTGGAGGGGATTAACCTCCCATCCCACAGTGGCAATCAAGCAATTCCCTGGGTATGCAAGGAAGGGCCACAAGAGACAAACCCTGGCACATCCCTTCCTGCCCACCCACTCACCATCTGCCTAAGTTAATAAAATCAGCATTTCTGTCAGATAACTTTCCTCATATGACTTGGTCTCCCAACCCCTCACCATCTTTATAGCCTTCTTCTGGACACACTTCATTTTCTCTACATCTTCAGTTGTGGTGCTCAAAACAGGACTCCAAGTGAAGTTAGAAAGTGAAGTCTTACCAGAGCCAAGTAAAGTGGTAACATCACCTCGCATGATCTGGATATTATACTTCTTTTAATACAGCCCCAAATCCTTTTTGCCTTTTTAGCTACTGAGTCACCCTGCTGACTCATGTTCAGTGTCTGGTCTACTCAGATCCCCAGATCCTTTTCACACATGCTACTGCCCATCCCATAGTGATGTATTTGATTTTTCCTACATAAATGCAGAACATTTTTTATATTTAGAATTCATTTTATCAATTTTAGTCCAATTTTCTAGCCTGTCAGGATCACCCTGTATCCTGATTCTGTCTTCTGGTGTGTTTGCCGCCCCTCCCAGTTTAGTGTCATCTGCAAATTCAATAAGCACCCCCTGTATTTCTTCATCCAAATCATTTATGAGTATGTTGACAAATCCCAGGACAGGGCCCAGGACAGATCCCCGAGGCACTCCACTCATCACCCCTCTCCAGGAAGATGACGAACCATTTACAGGCACCCAGTGGGTGTGATCTGTCAACCAGGGCAGATTCTGCACTTATTTTGTTTATGCCATTGTGGATCCTGCTGAATTCAGATTGATTTGAATTCGGGTTCTAATACCCCCCATTGAAATAGAAAGTGTGCTGCACTTGATTGGAGAAGCTCAGAAGGGGGGAAACCAAGCGCAGCAGGAGCCTCTTTTTTTCTTGAAAGGGAGTGGGTTGGATTGGAGACAGCAGAGGAGGGGGGGAATTAAGAGGTAAATCTCTGCTGAGAGATGTTAGGGCTTCTGGAGCACGGTCACTTTAAGACAAGCCTTGCAACTGAGAACCAGGAAGATTCCTTTGCTCCCAGCATGGAGCAGTAAGTTAATTCACAAAAAGGAGCCATGTACACATTTACTCATGGCGGTCTTTTAAATATCGAGGGTTATATCCTCCAGGATATTGTGGCGGAAAGGTAGGGTCATCACGAATCAATCATGCATGTTGCAGAGGGACACTTTAAAGTGCTCAAAATCAAAATGCAAATTGAATTCAGTGTAGACGGGAGGAATTCATTCAAACTGGGATTGGGTAAAAAGCCCGTGTAGGCTATACCCAGCTGTCGATCCATCTAACAGTAATAGGATCCATATCACATTTTACCAACTTGCCAATAAGAATATCATGCGAAACCTTATCAAAATCCTTACTGAAATGAATGTGATCTAGCAAGATAGTAACTTACTAAAAAAAGAGATAGTCTGACATGACTAATTCTTGAGAAAGCCATGCTGAATCTTAGTAATTACAGCCGCCTGCTCTAGCTGCTCAAGGACCAACTTGTTTGATGATTTGTTTTAAAATTTTGCCACCTAGTAGGCGTCAAACTGCTGGGTTGGTCATTACCTGGATCCTCCTTTTTCTTCTTCTTGAAGATGGGGACAACATTTGCCCACCTCCAATCTTCTGGCACTTCTCCTGTTCTCCAAGAATTGTAGAAGAAGAAGAGTTGGTTCTTATATGCCTTCCCTTTCCTCTCCCCACAACAGACAACCTTGGAGGTAGGCAAGGCTGAGAGAGCCCTGATATTCCTGCTCGGTCAAAACAGCTTTATCAGTGCTGTGACAAGCCCAAGGTTACCCAGCTGATTGCATGTGGGGGAGCATGGAATTGGTGACATCCCAGCCTTAGCTTTCATACCAGTTGGGCAAGGTGGTGAATGAAGATATTAAACAGGATTGGAGAGAGGACCACTCCTTGTAGGACTCCACATGTGAGTTGGTGGTGGCTTGAAGATATCTCTCCTTATTGCTACCCTGTATCCACGATCAGCCATTGAAGGGCTGCCCCCATATTCTGGCTTCATCGTGGGGAATTAGCACTGAAAGACCTTTTTCCACTACATTTTTGCTAGAGTCAGATCTTTATTTAGCATCGTTATTCAGCTACAAAGAGACCCTTATTTATTCTTTATAGCATCTGAATTGGGGAAACAACTTCTGATTGTTCATGCATGAGTCGGGCCATGGCAGATGGCTGGGTAAAGCTGCATTTCAGTGCTTGCCAACGTTACTAAACTGGGAGAGACCAGAAAACTCTGACTGGCCAGCATTGTAGGCGAAGAAGAAGGAATGATGAATGTGTCCCAACTTAGAGTGCATCCTAAAAAGAGAGGCATCATGAGTAGATGCAGAAATTCCCTTTTCTTACTCTCTCAGCCTGCAGCTGTGACATCCAAGCTCTTGTAAGAAAAAAACAGTGGGAACGTGGACTGATGTGCATTTGCACTTTCAGCTGTGGCCCTGACCCCAAAGCCCTGGGATCCGTAGCTCCTCTTGGGCCTCCCTCCATGCCTGTCTGTTCTCACCCATATTGTCAACGATTCTAAGTCCCACTATTATCTCTTACAAATTCTCTTCACCTTTCCAGTGGGGACTCTTGAGGCAAATTGTTCTAATATAGCAGGCTCTTGGTCTCAAGTTATGTGGTGCTGTGAGATTGCCAGTGGTGGTACAGTATCTGCAAGGGTAAATGAGATGCCCCCCCCCCCGTTCTGTTTATTGGCTGGCCTGTCCCTACGCTCAGTTCTTTGCTCTTTAAAGCAGGACTTTGAGCCCTGTCCCTCGGTGCTTTCTGGTATGTAGGGAGGCAGCTAATCCAGCCCTACGTGGTGGGGTGGCAGACTCTGAAGCTTTGGCCACTGCTTCATCCTGCAGTTGGACAAGGCCAGTGGTTTTCTGTGAGCCAAGGTTTGGACACGTGTGATCCAGGCAAGTCCCTTTTCTAAGGGCTGTTTCAAGGTGTTTTGTTGCCCCGCTTAGATGTAGCCATCCCTTCCAGGGCCTGCAGTGCTGATGGAAATGCCTGGCAGTCTCTTGACAAGGTCTTGGCCAGCTGATGCCAGCCTAGGTCGCGAGCACAGTCACTTTCCATGTGGCTGACATCTGAGAGGTGTGAGAATCTCCAAATATTCCCAAGAATCAGATTTCATTTAGGAAAAGAAAGCTCTTTATTGGAGAAATAATATTCAGAACATGACAGGGTTTTTGCTAAGACTGGGGAATCAAACCCAACAATTCCTTATCTGTCCTTTGCTCCCAGCCCCTCCCAGCACCCTTTAAGCACAAAAAGTCCTTGTGGATGAAATGGACAGTCTCTGGCGCTCAAGGCCGCGGAGAAGATAGAGATCCCCAAGCACAACACTTGTGTGTGCGTGTGTGTGTTTCTGTGTGTAAGAATGGGCCCAGTGCATTCATTCCTAAGATCTAAGACAGGATGGCTAGCCTAAAGGATCAAAGAGGTTGCTGAGGACACAGGCATAATTGGCAGAAGCATGCAAATGAGAGGAACCAGGCCCCATGGCAAAAGCATAAATCATAGTTTTGACAAGAGGGACCTTAGTCCCTGTTCCCCTCAGCCTTGTCATCTGGGAAGCCACCTGCATCTGGCAAACACCTGGAGATTTGTAGGCAGTGCTTTGGGAGAGAAGGTTTGGGGGACTGGAAGGATTTTGTGCCCTGCGATTTCACACCCCATGAGAGCATGTCCAGGTCAAAGACACTTTGTCTCTCTGTGAGTTTCTTTCTTTCTTTCTTTCTTTCTTTCTTTCTTTCTTTCTTTCTTTCTTTCTTTCTTTCTTTCTTTCTTTCTTTCTTTCTTTCTTTCTTTCTTTCTTTCTTTCTTTCTTTCTTTCTTTCTTTCTTTCTTTCTTTCTTTCTTTCTTTCTTTCTTTCTTATACCCCACCCCTCTCAACAATAAAAACAACCTTCCCCCCAATTAAAACATAGCAATCAAACCCCATGAATAACCAAGCAAGGCAGACGGCAGACAAAAACCAAAAACAACTCCCCAGTTCCCATCACGCCCCTAGGGTCATGCCATAAATGGCATATTATGGATAAAAAATGGGCAGTCAGACGTCATAGATAAATCGAAAATTTAAATCCCCTTCTCAAATCTGTCTCCCCCTACTTTTCCTCCCATATTTTGTCACTTGTAAGCTTCTTTATGCATGTGCTCTACATGTCATAGTAACCGTGGATCCTAAATATTTATCCTGGTATAACGAGCTGCTGTCCAGTTTCGTTTCAATCAACCATATGAGGGGGGGAAGGGGGAGAGGTAGCCTCACAAAATCTTCATATTTTTCTCAGTGTTAAGGTTCCTGGCCCATAGTTTCTCCTAGTCTCCATGGTATACCATAGAAGGGTTGACTGTAGATAGGCACACCATAGAGCATCCATTATCTGTTGCCACTCTAGGACTTCTGCGTGTCCTGCATTCTATAGTATACCATGGAGTCAGCCATCAAAAGCTGCCATTCCCTCCAGGGGCTCTGATCTCTGTAGACTGGAGATCAGCTTGCTCACCTGGGAGTTGGTCACCCTGCATATCACCCTAAGGACTCATTTAGACCTCACAACTGAGAAAAGGGCAAGGAGCCTGTGCCAAGAGGCCTACAGGTGAGGCCTCAAATGCCGTCAAAATCCTGGCCTCCCTGTTCAAAGCTCCCACCAAATTTACATCAGACTGTATCATTTCTCTCTCTGTAAGATGAAGGCAGCATGGAATTAATTAAGGCATCTATTATGGATTTTAAAGCTATCATGTTTTATTGAATGATTTTTTTTAATGTTGTTACCTGAACCCCAGGGAAGGGCAGGCCGCAAATAAAGTACTATTACTGTACCAGTTACTTCAAATCTTGTCCTGTGCATTTGGAAACATGAGGAATATTCTGGCCCTCAAATTATCCAGATTCATCCCAACTGACAACCGTGACAAATATCCTTTTTTAGCCTCTCTTTTATGACATACAACAAATCCTCACTAGAAATCTTTTAAGTTCAGAAGGGCTGACTGTAGATATTTTTAAAACCAGACTCTGTGCCAGAGAGTCGCAGAATGTCTGTGGACAAGTTCATTCAAGTACAATATTTATTTCTATATAAAACGTCATAACATTAATTGTCCAATTGTTAGATCATCTTCGGGATTATTTTGAGCCGCTTCCCATGTTTCCAAGTTATTTCTAGGTGCCGGACAGCATGGTGGAAGTGAAAATCTGCTGCAGAATCTGTGGTATTTCCTTCGTATCCATGGCAATAAAAGCCCGGCCTGCTGGCAGCGTCCTCTGCAGTCTACAGGCCAGGGAGAGAAAAGGGTCAGAACACTGCAAATCACACCTCCAACAGCCTGACTTGGATGGCCCCAAGCACCACATTCGCAACAGCATAGCGGGGTCAGCCCTGGTCGGTCCTTGGGTGGGAGACCACCATGGATATGCAGGGTTCTTATGCACAGAGAGGCAATGGCAAATCTCTTGCCTTGAAAACCGTATGGCAGGGGTGGGCAAACTGTGGCCCTCGAGATGTCCATGGACTACATCTCGAGGGCCACAGTTTGCCCACCCCTGCCCTATGGGGTTGAGTCAGGCTGAGAGCATTTTCCACCAAGGCCCCTGTGAGTGCTCAAGGTCTTAGAATAAGGTGTGAGCTTTAGAGCATGTAGATGCAGTGTCATCTGCTTGCTCACCTCTTTTGCCCAGGAGATCTGCAGGGGAGGAAGAGCCACAATTGCCTGGCCTGAGTTCTTGGAAAAAGGGAGGGATAACTATGCAAGAAGCCCAGGGCTCATGTCACAGGGGGCTTCCTATTAAGCAGATGCTGCCCCCAACTAATGAAGGACTCAGATGAGTGGTTCTGTCTTGCCAGAGATACTTGCTTGGGTAAGCAGATTTCTGCACAGCATATTACAACATCAGGCAGAACAGTGAGAGGGAAAGTGTTATGCAGAGAGTGTGAAGACACAGGACTCTTCGAAATCCAGGCAGATTCTGTTCCACACTCGTTTTACTCCCTCTAGTGATCAATTTGATATTGCATCACTGATTGTCCTGCTGTTCACAGCAAGGGAAATGAACATAAGCCTCTGTAGGGTAGAAAACAATTTGAAAATTTTAGGATTAATATTTATTGAAATTAAAATCCCAAGGCTTCTCGTGTAGCCTCAATAAAATCGATGCCTACCTGCATATTAATCCCTCCACTGACCAGGTGTGTTTTGGTGTTACCGCCTTTATCAAGGGGTCAGGCATCAAATATAACCAGCATACATAAAATACAATCAATGCCAGAATTGCCATATCCAGTTAGCTCCTTTACGTAAAATGGTATGATATCAAATGATATATTCAGGGCACTGTGGACCTCTGAAAAGAAGGGCCTGCTTTTGAAACATTGGAGGCCTCAGATGTATCTGGCCTTCTGGTCCACAGAACTGACTGGTAAGTAAGAAGCATACACGTTTTTTTGAAAACGTTTCCCTCATTGATTTATATCATTCTATTGTAACACAGCTTTCCTTTTATTCCCCTTTCTGTAGTGTCCAGAGTATATAATATAATTTTATGTATAGGATATAACTAAATGTAACAATTCTTGTGATTTTTGTATTTTGTGCATGCTGTTTTTATTTGATGCCAGATAAAGGTGGCAATGTTGAAATACATCTGATCAGTATGCAGGTAGGCATTGACTTTATTGAGGCTATGCTATAAGCCTTGGGTTTAAATATTAGTGCTAAATGTTAAAATTGTGTTCTACCCCACAGGGTGAAAATGAGCATGTGGACAGCCTTTTCCCTGCTCCATTGAATTAGTTACTCACCTGCCGGCCTGGTCCCCCAAGGACCCAATGAATATAGTGAAGGCATTCACTTGTGGATTGATGGTCAAGGCCTCAGCAAACCTGGCTGGTGGGATTCCATACCGCTCCAGGTTGGCATCGCTTAAGACTATGACAAAGTACTCATCAGCTTCTTCCTTGGCTATCTCCCGGATTGCGTGCTCTGTGCCTTCTAGGGTATGGTCTCCACTCATACAGAACTGGGCGTGGGCATGCATAATCTGGGAAGGAGGATGACACGAGAAAACCAGCAAAGAGTCACGGAACTGATACTGGTGTTCACTTGTTGCAGTCTCAAGCATTTGTACCCCAGGTGCTCAGCCCACCATTTCCCCCAACAGCTAACAAGTCAATTCAATAAATAACAATACTTGGGGCAGGAAGGAGCAAGCACTCAGTGGCTTAGAATCCATTCAGAACACCTTCATGAGACGCTTCTTTGTTGTTGTTGTTAGTTGCAAAGTCGTGTCCGACCCATTGCGACCCCATGGACAATGATCCTTCAGGCCTTCCTGTCCTCTACCATTCCCCGGAGTCCATTTAAGTTTGCTCCGACTGCTTCCTCTAATCCCGCCTTTCTCATGATGTGCTCCACATACAAGTTAAATAGGCAAGGCGACAGTATACAGCCTTGCCGGACTCCTTTCTCAATTTTGAACCAATCAGTGATTCCATGTTCAGTTCTCACTGTTGCTTCTTGACCTGCATATAAGTTTCTCAAGAGACAAATAAGATGCTCTGGTATTCCCATCTCTTTAAGAACTTGCCACAATTTGTTGTGCTCCACACAATCAAAGGCTTTAGCATAGTCAATGAAGCAGAAGTAGATGTTCTTCTAGAACTCCCTAGCTTTCTCCATGATCCAGCGTATATTGGCAATTTGATCTCTAGTTCCTCTGCCTCTTCGAAATCCTGCCTGTACTTCTGGAAGTTCTCGGTCCACGTATTGCTGGAGCCTGGCTTGTAGGATTTTGAGCATAACTTTGCTAGCATGAGAAATGAGTGCAACGGTGCGGTAGTTTGAACATTCTTTGGCATTGCCCTTCTTTGGGATTGGAATGTATACTGACCTTTTCCAATCCTGTGGCCATTGTTGAGTTTTCCAAATTTGCTGGCATATTGAGTGTAGCACTTTTACGGCATTGTCTTTTAAGATTTTGAATAGTTCAACTGGAATGCTGTCACCACCACTAGCTGTATTGTTGCTCAGGCTTCCTAAGGCCCATTTGACTTCACATTCCAGGATGTCTAGCTCCAGGTCAGTCACTACCCCATTGTGGTTATCAGGGATGTTAAGCTCGCTCTTGTATAGTTCTTCTGTATAATTTTGCCACCTTTTAAAAATCTCTTCTGCTTCTGTGAGGTCCCTACCATTTTGGTCCCTTATCATACCCATCTTTGCATTAAACGTTCTCTTCATATCTCCAATTTTCTTGAAAAGATCTCTGGTCCTCCCCATTCTGTTGTTTTCTTCTATTTGTTTGCACTGTTCATTTAAGAAGGCATTCTTATATCTTCTAGCTTTTCTCTGGAATTCTGCATTCAGTTGGGTGTATCTTTCTCTTTCTCCCTTGCCTTTCACTTCCCTTCTCTCCTTAGCTATTTGTAAAGCTTCCTCAGACAGCCATTTTGATTTCTTGCATTTCTTTTTCTTTGGGATGATTTTAGTTGCTACCTCTTGTACAATGTTGCGAACCTCCGTCCATAGTTCTTCAAGCACTCTGTCTATTAGATCTAATTCCTTAAATCTGTTTGTCACCTCTACTGTATATTCGTCGGGGATATGATTTAGTTCATACCTGAGTGGCCTAGTGCTTTTCCCTACTTTCTTCAATTTAAGCCTAAATTTTGCAACAAGAAGCTGATGATCTGAACCACAATCAGCTCCTGGTCTTGTTTTTACTGACTGTATAGAACTTCTCCATCTTTGGCTGCAAAGCACATAGTCAATTTGATTTCTGTGTTGACCGTCTGGTGATGTCCATGTGTAGAGTCGTCTCTTGGGTTGTTGGAAAAGAGTGTTTGCTATGACCATTGTATCCTCTTGACAAAATATACCAGCCTGTGCCCTGCTTCATTTTGTACTCCAAGGCCAAACTTGCCTGTCATCCCGGTTATCTTTTGGCTTCCTACTTTAGCATTCAAATCCTCCATGATGATAAGCACATCATTTTTTGGCGTTGCTTCTAGAAGGTGTTGTAGGGTGTCTTAGCTCTTCCCAAAGGGCCCCCGGTCGCCTTGAAGAGGGCAGAGCTTGGACTTCCCTCTTTTAGAGCTCGTGTTCATCTAGCCCTGCTAAAATGGTGGAAGAAGAATATACTGTCTACTACAGACTCCTTTAGCCATCAGTGCTTTAACTCTGCCATAGAAGTTAAAGGGCCACTTTCTGCCTTCATAGACGGTATTATTTCACACTACACTGTCCCAGATGATTTATTAGCAGAATTAGGAAATAATAAAGACCTAAGAGTTTTCCTCCAGGTGTGCTCTGTGGTTTAAGACCCCTAAGAAAAATTACAGCAGAGCCCTGATTCTGGGTAATATAAACGTGAGCAAGCTAAGGGGCGCGTTTTCAGCCCTGAGATTTCAGTCAATGCCCTCTTCTGTTCTGACTGGGAGATATGCTCAGATTCCTCTTTTATGACGTCTCTGGGTATGTGGGAATCCAGCAGTTGGAGATCTGCCACACTCTCTACTTATTTCTAAATAAAATTATGCCAGGAGCATTTTCTTCAGCTCACGATAAATTAAGGTATTTGCTTTCCGATATGGATCCACTTGTGACACCAAGGGTGTCCTTTGCTCTGGCCATAAGAAAGATTCGAGCTGGCCTTGGGGCAAATACTGTGGGCTTTCTAAGTAGCTAATGAGCAGATTGTATGGGTTAAGTACAGTTTTTTATTCTGGTTAGGTGATAATTTGAGCCTCTTGTGGCGCAGAGTGGTAAGGCAGCAGACATGCAGTCTGAAAGCTCTGCCCATGAGGCTGGGAGTTCGATCCCAGCAGCCGGCTCAAGGTTGACTCGGCCTTCCATCCTTCCGAGGTCGGTAAAATGAGTACCCAGCTTCCTTGCTGGGGAGGGGGGTAAAACGGTAATGACTGGGGAAGGCACTGGCAAACCACCCCGTATTGAGTCTGCTGTGAAAATGCTAGAAGGCGTCACCCCAATGGTCAGACTTGACCTGGTGCTTGCACAGGGGATACCATTACCTTTTTAGGTAATAACTGTGACAGATCTGTGTTACTTTTGAACAATTGTGTTATTGTCTGATCTTGCAATGGCCTATGGCCTAGTACAATAAAGTTTGACTTTGAAAAAAAAGTAACAATAATGTGGCACAATCAAGACAGCAAATGTTTTCCAACACTGGACTCAAGAGTCATAAGAACCTAAAAGCCCTGCTGGATCAGAGCAGGGGTCCATCAAGTCCAGCATCTTGTCTCACCCAGTGGCCAACCAGTTCCCTGGAGAGCCAACCATGGGGCATAGATGCCTTTGATATAGTTGTTTTATTATTGATTTTTTATGCTGCTATTCCCTGATAAGATCATTGGAAGAGCCTTGCTGGATCAGGCCAGGGGTCCATCTATCCCAGCATCCTCTCTCACACAGTGGCCAACCAGTTCCTCTGGAGGTCCAACAGTGGGGCACAGATTTTTTTGTAATTTAGCATCAAGCAAACAGAATGGGGTCAGAAGTTTCTCCTTATTAAGAGCAGCCATGGTTACATCCCAGGAGACACGGCCCTCTCAGTTGTGGCAGGGGAACAGGGGCACCTATTTGGCCTCGGCCCGAGACAGAGGAGCTGGACAAGGTGGACCATGCCAGCAGGGCTGCTCTTATGAACCGAAGATAATGATCATTCAGAGAACATATTTTGTGGCCTGGAGCGTGACAAAGAACCAGGACGGACACGCTGCTTTGGCCCGAACATTCCCACACGAGTGCTGAACTACTGCTGTAATCTCAGCTTTAAGAACAAACCACGATAAGGCAGATTAACACCAAGGCAGGAAAAGCTTCAGGGCTTGGTGGTTCTGTCGGTTTGCCCTGGCTCTGACCCTACTCCTTCCTAACCCTTTCCGGGCTCTGAGGGGCTCAGTTAATGCCTGCAGTGGGAGAGACATTAAAGGGGCTGCCCAAGAGGAAGCAAACCATGTCTTGGCTCAGGCTGCAGAGTGCCCAAAGTTGCTTTCTTTAAATCAGACTGTGTTTTCACACATGCACCTCTTCTCTAGCTGGATTAACTGTACGGAATAGAAGCCCCCACCAAAATATATCCATTTACCTTCAGAACCTCTAATCTTTCTTTATTATTCTTCGGGACTTTG